>NC_058095.1:158392500-159642500 GCF_020171115.1 Neogale vison | reverse complement strand
CTCCATTCATGACACATGACCCAGGCACTGTACCCTTGAAGAATGTGTTACTTAGCTACAGACACTAATATTCAGCCTCTCCTGGTTCCTCTGCTTCCACCTTGAACTCTGCATCTGAAACACAGGTATGGCAAGAAGTTTGTATTACACTACCAGAAATTGACTTTTGTTTTGTTGTGTTGTGTTTTGCTTTTCAGTACAGTTGTAGCCTTTGTCAAGCAAGAATTTCCCAGAATAATTGTATGATCAAGCATCCCTCTTTTTTCTCTCTCTGCCTACATTGAAATCTCTTGTCTCTTGTGATTGATGAATGATTCCATGTCTCTGCTTAGGACCAGGAGTTTGACATATTTTTTTAAAACTGTAAGACATACTATTATGATTTTTTGACCTATTAATTGCCTACTACCAGCAGAAAGTGTTTCTGGAAACCTGGATGTATTCTCTTTCTTCTCTTACTCCTGACGGTCTGTTTGGGCTAAGTCTCATTTTCTTACAGGATCTTACTGAAAGAGGAGGTAGTCAACACATTCCAATGTCCTAAATTTTTCTATCCAATCCCCTAAAGCTAGGATCATGCAAGGTGTATTACGTGTGAGTCCCAAGGTACAACAGGTATTGTATTATGTGACAAATTGACTACTTACTTTTCTGAGCTTTCAAGTCTTGCCAGTTTTATTTTCAGGCAAGTCTCTATCCTCACAGAGAACAGATGTAACCAGCAGGTGAGGTTGGAAGTTAAAAATACACAGCCAAAAAGAACCCTGAACAGACCAGCTTTCACCATTCCTAGCCTGACTGGCTTCCCCAGGCAAGATGATTTACTTCAATCACCCTGAGTCATACACCCATCTCCAGGGTTGACAAAGTTGAGTCGTCTGTTATCAGAGGGATGTGTTATGGGAAAGGATAATTCCCAAGGGAAAGGAGATCAATCATCAAAACTTAGCAGATTTCCAGCAGATGTTTAACTTCAACTTGGGAGATACAAAACACAAGGTAATGGAAAGCATTATTAAATATTAAGCTTTTATTAAAATGATACAATTCACAAGTTATCATTTGTTTCAATATATTTTTTATATATTTGTTTCAGTAATATTGATAAATCCATGGGGAAAATGCATTTCAAAGTTCACCTTCTCAAAAACAATTTTTTTTTCAGAAGATTTTGCATGAAAAACAGAGCCAAGAAGACAGCCACAGAGAGAGTAACTGTTTAGCAAAAGTCCTGTCACTCTTCATCCTGCCTATATCTCTAAATCCAAAACGTCCATAATCAAAACTGTTAGTTTAGAATGATTCAGTAATCTCTCACTAGAAAAACCGAGTATAAATGATAGTATGATGATATTACCTGGAAGTAAAAAGACATACATTTTCCCATATTTCAATCAATTATAGGATTTTGGTGTTCAGCACAGGAACCCAAACAAATGTGAGGAACAAGTCTGAATAGTGATGGAATCTGTCAAAGATCCAGGAACTCAGGCATGCGGTTAGCTGGATAGAAAGGATTCAAAAAGTGGAAGCTTTGGACTGCCATGGGCTGGGTGTTTGAGATGTCTACTGGCTATCACTAAAATGAAAATTCTTTCATTTTTCAATACAGCCATTGGCTGGCTCTGGTAAGTACTGTGCGGTGTCCCATGGGCATGTTAACCCGGGCAGCTTAAGACTAGCTTTGTACCCTGCACTCACAGAATACTTTAATGAATTAAGATTAGTGAGCCTAGCAACCGCTTTTTCCTGGCAAACATCAGCTATTTTTTAAATGTTTGGAAATTGCAAATCCTTGATTACATACCAAGACCATTCACCCTCTTAATGTTTAAACCCATGCATATTGTAATATGGAATTAATGTTTCATTTCTGATTCATTTAATCTTATCTCATCACAATGTTATAATAACAGTGCTATTTTATAGGCCAAATTGCTGTTGAGCTTTTAAATTAGGCATTTAAAAAAATCCAAAAATAACATTTTAACCAGGTGTAAAAACAATTTGAAATCTACATGGCCTAAGCTAGCTGAAAACATGGATTTCGTGATTTCACATGGGCTCCATACCGTGCATTCCTCTATAACTACAGGACATAATCTTGCCAATCAACACCAGCAATCTTTCTCAGAGTCTTACATTTACAACTTGTATAATGTCTGTGTACACTACAGTCTTTTTATTATAAAAATTTCACTGTTTAAGTTGCAAATATTTACCCAAACTTTTCCCACAGATAAATTACTGTCTAGGATGTAAGGCTCCTTGGGACATCCGTAAAATATTTCAGTGATTTGTGGTATATTTAGTAAAATATTTCACTCCAAGATAAACAGCTACTCTGGAAAATGGCATACCTTAGTTACTGTTGGGCAGTGCCGTATACGTTAGCAGGCATAAGACATGAGTCTATTCTTCAAAAAGTTCATCAACTAAGTACCCCAAATTACTAATTCTGTATCTTTCCAATCATGGTGGGGGGAATAGAGCAGGTATGAATGTCATTAAAAAGTATATTAATGTGGGTTAAAATACACTGTAAAAAGAGTAATTTTGAGCTGATTCCAAATGACGTTACTATCACTGTATACAGGTTAATACGTCTTTGTAGGATTTATATAAGGAAAGGAAATGCCATTGCAAGTAGTGAGAGCTATTTCTAATGCATCTATTCATTACCCATGTGTCCCTCATTCAACACTGGGCAGTCAAGAAACATTTATCGATTACCTACAGCACGTTTGTCAATGTTCTTTACAACAGAAATATGAGCTGCATTCTGTGGGAGAGGCACACATATACGCAATGAATTAGAACAAACTGTGATAAAATTAGAGAAACACAAATAATAACAACAGAATGGGTCAGAAAAGTCTTCATAGAAGTTGACATTTTTTGCTGAAACTTGTGAAATTTGAGGAGGTTGCTAACAAGGATGTGTGGAAAGAGTATTCCACAATAGGATTAACACCTGCCACGGCTCTGATGGTGACACATCCTGGGAGAGAAGACGAGGGAGCTCCCTGATGAATTCACCAACGTCTATGTCTATAACATTAACTTCCTCAATCCTACGTCTGTGACTCTACTCAAGCCATTGCAGTATGGAGGTATTTTGTTAATGAGGAACTTCACAAAGAATGAGGAAATGTCATGTTATAGAACAAGGATGTCACTGAGGAAGCGTGGAAGTGGGGTTCATATCACACAGGGAGAGGCACTCCTTTATGGTTTGCTCAGAAACGCGAAAGTTTGGGAGTAGTTCTTATCTTTGCGGTTTTTCCAGAGCACTACACTAGCCTCAGTAAATTCAACACCTCTCACTCCCAAAGATTCTGGGATATTGACCTATATTAGTAAACCTATATTAGTAAATGAGCAAATATCAGATGCTTTGCATATATAAATCAATAGATGCAGATATATAGATGTAGACACACACAGACACATACATACGTATACATATATATTTTGTAATCACAGTTCAGGAAAATGAAAGCAATTATGGAAAACAAAACTGAAAAAAACCAAGAACTGAAGACATAAAATGCTATTGTATCAGTTAAAAAGTCTTTATGTGTACATTACATAATGTGTAGCACTACAAAAGCAAGTGATAATAAATTTTGCAAAATAGGGTGAGGTTTACAAATTTTACAAAAGTCAAAATAATTTCAGAAGTCTATAGAGACTTCTTCCATGAAAGGAAGAACCTGAAGAAATATTAGTGTTTCGAGCAATGCATGATGAATTCAGTAGTGAAACAGAATATATATGGATATATGATCTGGTGAAAAAAATACTTTTCCTTTAATATTTAATAATAAGAAGGCAATCTATTCAAGAAATATGTATACCTATAGATACACACATACACACACACACACACATATAGATATAGGTATACATTTATTTATTTGAGAGAGAGAGAGAGTGTATGCACAAGTAGGGGGAGGGGCAGAGGGAGAAGGAAAGAATCCGAAGCAGACCAGCAGAGCAGGGAGCCCAACACTGGGCTTGATCCCACAAAACCAAGATCATGACCTAAGCTGAAATCAAGAGTCAGATGCCTAAGGGACTGAGCCACCCTGGTGTCCTTCAAGAAATATATTTCAATGGATGGAGACCTGAATAAGTGAAGATATTTAGAAAAAAAAAAAAAAAAGCGTTACTATAGATATGTTTATTTTTAAATAGGAATTAAAAATAGAATATTGTATATGCATTTTAAAATTTAAATATAACTTTTATTCTGCTCATTAGAATGGCTGATAGTCTAAATTTAGAGGGGATGTCTAGTAACCATATGCGTATGTATGTGTGCATGGATGTACAGATAGATGACATGCAGACACATACACACATGGATAGAGATAAATGTGTATATAAATGTTAGTGTGTATGTGAGTGTATACAAATATACACACATACGTGGTTTGTATAGTAGGTTTTTTGTCTGATACATGCTCTGAACAATTATCTCTCTTGACTATCCTTTTCTGACATGTTATGAGCTCATCCACACCCCTCCCCAGATTCCAGGCTTACTCAGATCTTTCACAGTTCCTCTGAATTCTTTTATTCTTTCTTTAGATATGCTAATATATTTAATCCTTTAGAGTTAAATCCTGCTGACCCTGGAGGCTTTCAGTCTCTCTAAATTGAATTTTCTTCTTTACATGTTGATTTTACAGTTTAATCTCCCAGGGCAATTTTATTCCCCTTTTACTGGTGCCTGGATGCTTCCTCATGTCTAACTCGTGTGCCAATTAGAGCATGGGGGCATAAAAATGCATTGTGTGTTTGAGGAATGGTGAGTAGACTCCTGGAATTACAAGCCAGAAGTACTGGAGGTGGGGGTGGGGACCGGGAGAAAGGACTGGAATAGTAAATCAAGGATTTATTCAAAAGACCAAGATCAACTGTAATGAACAGTTGGCACTAGTAGATACTGAGCTTGGTCGAGGCAGGGTTTTCCTGTAGTGCACAGCATAAAGACAGTCAGTCACATTTACTGTTTTGTCGAAACTCAAATCCAGCAAACCCAAGGTTGCCCTGCATTCAGCCCTCCAGAAATTCATTATTTCTCCTAATATTCTTTTGAAGTTTAAGCTAATAACTCTGCTTATGTTATATTATTGCAATATTTTTTAGAGCGATAATATTTTATGTATGTTCCTTCCCTCCACTCTTTCGTTTTTAAATATTAGGCGCATTCAATATTTCACAATGACAGTGCCTTGAAGACAACACTTGGTGGGACAGAAATAACTTGATGATTACAAAGAATTTGCTTTGTGTTGATTTTCAACATGTAGCTCAGAGAATAACTCAATTAATAATTAATTAAAAAATTTAAAATAAGTATGTGAAATTAATGCTTGGGAATTCATAAGAGATGGTACTGAGAATCAAAAGTTTTTTCAAAATATGCATTGATATTTTTATGGAACACAGCAACACAAATAAAAGTTAGTTTTGTTTTGTTTTGTTTTTTTTTAATCAGAGTCGAGATTTTGTATAGACCAAGGACAAGTATTCAAAATAGTCATGAACTTTAAAAGCTAAATATTTACATAAAAATAAAGAGACTGCTTTAGGGGATTCAAATTGACTCAATAAATCCATTGACATTTCTAGCAGATGAAAAGAAAATACAGTACCCTAATTGTTGATGCCAAAATCCTGTATTTTTTTATTGACATGATCAACCTGGTAAGGAACTCTGAAAAAAACTACAAATATCTGAAAGAGTTTTACTAAAATTCTACTTGAAAAAGAACATAATGCTTGATGTAGAACACACAATTCTACTACCTTGAAAAATAAAGGGCTTGGGGTTGCAACACATATTACCTGCCTTTGGTGTTGAACACTCCTTTCTGCCAATTCGAGGACTGAAAGAAAGACGCCAAGAGACATACAGAATATCAGTAGGAAGGAAGGGAAAATGGTATTCCTCCAAGTGCGGTTAGAGTCAGAAAGTACTTCAGTGAAAATACGGTGGGGGTCTGTACCTATTCTTTTCAATGACTTTTACAGTAATGTTTTACATTTATATAGAAAAATGTGATTTCAATAAGTGCCAGCATTACAGTCTGGGGCTTTAAAAATCAAGCTGTTCTTTCTGCTTGTCACATGGGGACTAATAATAAAGCTTCTTAGGAATTACTTCACTGACAATTTAGTTCATGATGGGCAGGAAGTACGGAATGCAACTCACTCTCCTGTAACTATATTGACTTTATTCTAACAGCAGCAAAAACAACTTGTTCTTGTGTAGAGCAAACAGATTTATGACTGAAAATAACACCAATAACAGATACGTTGAGAACAAAAGTGTCAATTTCATATAGTTTCTTTTCTTCATGAAATTGCACTTATAGTCCATCTGAAACATTTTATTTCTCAGTGATATAAAGAGAAATGTAAGATTCAATAGAGCATCATTGAGCCCTAGCAATAGCAGAATAAACTGTCAAAACTACATAGTTTGGAACTTATTTTCTCTATGTCTTAGTTGCTCCCCAGATTTAAGTTTGTTGCCTCAAAAATAGAAAGACAAGGAGAGGAGCGAAAAGAAGAATTATTGTTTTTTGGTAGGAATTGAAAGGACGTTTCTTTTTTTGATACAGGAGAACTCACCAACATTTATTTGATTTTTTTAAATTTGAAAATTCAGAGAAAAATTTAGATCTGATTTGAATATTAAATATGTATAACTTAGAAAAATCTTAATACTTTTCTTTTTTAATTCAAATTTTAGGTAGTTAACATACAGTACACCGTTGGGTTTCAGAAGTAGAATTCAGTGATTCATCACTGACATACATTGCGAGTGGTCATAGTAACAAGTGCCCTCCTGATCCTCATCGCCCATCTAGCCTATCCCCCACCCACGTCCCTCCATGAACCCTCAGTTTGTTTTCCACCATAAAGAATCTCTTATGGCTTGTTTCCCTATCGCTTGTTTTTCTTTTCCTCCTTCCCATATGTTCATCCGTTTTCTTTCTTTAATTCCACATACGAGAAAGATCGTATGGTTTCTGTCTTTCTCTGACTGATTTATTTTACTTACCATAATACACTCCAGCTCCAACCACCTCACTGCAAATGGTAAGATTTCATTCTTTTTTATGGCTGAGTAATATTCCATTGTATATATACACCACATCTTCTTTATCCATTCATCCGACAATGAACATTTGGGCTCTCTCCATAGTTTGGTTATTGTTGATGCTGCTGCTATAAATACTGGGGTCCATGTATCCCATCAAATATGTATTTTTGTATCCTTTGCATAAATACCCTAGTAGTGCAGTCACTGGGTCATAGGGTAGCTCTATTTTTAACATTTTAAGGAACCTCCATTCTGTTCTCCAGAGTGGCTGTACTAGTTTGCATTCCCACCAACAGTGCGAGAGGTTTCCCCTTTCTTTGCATCCTTGCCAACACCTGTTGTTTCTAATGTTAATTTTAGCCATCCTGACAGGTGTGAGATGGTTTTAATATCTTTCTTAATTCTAAAGAGTATATTGATATATATTTGTTATAAAAATAATTGCCTTTATTTTTCAAATGCCTTATGAAAATCACTGCACTTTGACCTGATTGTTCATGTCTAGAAATGTTATCCTAATGAAAATAGAAATGCATGTCAATATTTATTGGATAAGCCTCATCAAAGAACTACATATAGAGGTGAAAACATAATTTAAATGTCAAATGAATCATAAATTAAATTATGATTAATCCATACAATTCCTGGAATTTATTTTCATTTTCTAAATTAGGAAACTATCTTTAGGGAATGACATACATTTCTTTTCTCAAATTCCATTATTTGTGTAAATAAAACCTGTCAGTACTCATTCTAAATAGTACTCTGGACTCTAGATGGCAGTGACCGAGGCTTCTTGTTTTCCCCTCCTGCTCCTCCTTCCGACTTCCTTCTTCTTCTTCCTCCTCTTCCTCTTCTTCTTTGCTGAGATTTCAAGCTTTTCTATCAACAGTGTTCTTAAAATAAAAAACTTCAACAATTTTACTCCGTAAATACTTAACTGCTAATTTAGGTTGCCTCTAATAATTCACGCCAACAAACAAGGCTGTAAAGAATGTCAGTTATACGGTTTCACTCATGTACGGAACATACGGACTAGTGCAGAGGACCATCGGGAAAGGGAGGGAAAACTGAAAGGGAAGAAATCAGAGAGGGAGACAAACTAGGAGAGACTCTGGACTCTGGGAACAAACTGACGGTTCCAGGAGGGAAGGGCGTGGGGGGATGGGGTAGCTGGGTGATGGGTATTAAGGGGGGGCACATGTGGTGATGAGCACTGGGTGTTATATTTACAACTAATGAACTGTTGAACACTACATCAAAAACCGATGATGTACTATATGTTGGCTAATTGAGCATGATAGAAAAAAGAAGGTCATGTATATGATACATGTGTGGTATGTATGTATGATGTGTACGTTTGTGTGCGTATGTAGTGTGCACTAGTCAACTGTTTACTTGAGATATATCCCTAACTTGGAATTGCTAGGATAAATGTTTTAGAGATTGTTTGTTTGTTGTTGTTGCTGTTGTTGCTATTTTAACGAATATCCCCGACTACTTTTTCAGAAACCTCGTACCCACACGCTCTACTACCAGGATGTAAGTACAAATCTCTTACTGACTTGCCATTACTGATCCAAAACTTTATATTCATGCCTTCTTAATCTAATCAGAAAAAGTCTCATCACTTTGCATTTTGTCTTTCAGCTTTGTTTAAGGTGACTTTTGTCACAGCTTTTAACTTTTTATACCGTCAACAGTTTTCTTTCAGTATTTCCATAGTATTTAAAAGTTTTGTCCTTTGAAAGATACTTTTAATATCTCATACTTTACCATTTCAGATTTTACATGTAAATAATTTCGTGTGGAATTTATTTTGATGTAGGGTTTGCATTAGGAATCTAAATATGCTATTTCTAAATGATTAATAGTTTTCACATCATTTATTAAGCAATCTTCCTTTATTGGCCTACCTGTCTCACTAGAATTATATTTTAAATTCTTAATTATAATTTAGAGAGCTTCTGACCTTTTTTTAATGTATAAGAAATATATTTTAGTGGCATTTGATCTCACTAGACCCCAATTTTTTTCTAAGTCTTTATTTATTTATTTAAGAGAGAGAAAGAGAGAATGAGCAGTGGGGAGGTACAGAAGGAGAGAGAGAGAGAAGTTGACTCCTTACTGAGTAGGAGGTCCAATGCAGGACTCAATCCCAGGACCCGGAGATCATGAACTAAGCAGAAGGCAGACGCTTAACCGACCAAGCCACGCAGGCACCCCCAAATTGTTTTTTTTTTGTAATGTTCCCTTTACAATCCTGAAATCATCATATTTAATACAGCCAACTTCATATCTATCATAAAATGATAAAATTATAATATAAATGAAAAAAGTGTGATTTACATTAAAATTCTACATCTATATCTCAATAGATAGAAAGTTGTTTTTGTTTTGTTTTGTTTTGTTTTTCCCAAGGCTGAGGCACAACTAGCCTCACAGCCAAAATGAAGTGGTTAAAATCTTACATTTACCTGCAACGAAGAATACTGGGTAGGATATGAGTATGAGAAGAGAAGGAACACGATATTTAACTTCATATCGTCAACGTGGTCTTTAAAACACAAACACACACAGTTAATTTTCATTACGTATGGTAGTAATGTTCTATAAAGTGGCTGTAAACACTAAATTAGTAAATACCAAGCTCTTGTTCCTAAGGGAAATATAGGGTTAGTTTCCTGTGATTCTCTGGGCACTTGCATCGACTGAAATTCCATTTTCGTGATATAAGTTTGCCAACATCCCTGTTAAAAAAAAAGGAAAGAAAATCAGTCTCATCAGTGTAGAAAACCTGTCGTTGCACATAACCCTCTCCTGTAGGATATTTAAAAATTCTTCCACAACTTCCTGATCTGCAGGACCCACCTCTCCTGTAAGTATCATATTTTTCAGGCCGGACCTCCTTATGAAACGTGGGGACCACTCAACATTAGCTGAGAACAAAGCTTAACATTTTTCTGACTCTGGGAAATGTGTAAACTTCTTTGGCTTTCAGCCTCACAATGATGTTGCCTGCTGTAATTCATTTTTCGTCGGTGGAGAGCTCACGAATCCACGAAGTCAGCCGCAGTTTCCGTCTTTTTCACAGTTTGAGCACTCACTGTAGGCGTTAACTTTAGCACTTTGCAGAGCAGCGTCACATAAAGATCAGCAAACACCCTCTTCATTTCTTGCACGTACCGCATCGTTGATTCATTAGCACTGAGCTCACCCTCAAGAATATGAGAACCGCACACGTGAGCAAGCTTATCTCACTCATGTACTTCCTCCGGAAGTCACATCCCAGCCTTCTTATGCTTAAGAATCCTAGAAAGTGCTTTAGCACTATGCTTGGGAGCCATTCTAAGCAGCAAATTCACTAACAAAAAAACACCAAAATGGAAAAAAAAAATCTTAAATGAAGACAACTGGTCTATAATATGAACGCTGATCTAGGGAAGTACAGTGTGGATGCTTTGTCCACCCTTAGCTTAGAGCATGCATGCTCCACAATTCAAATTTTTAACTACTTTTTTTTTTTACCCAGCACATGTTCCTGAATGACCATGCAAGCAGTGGAAACTCTGACTTAAGGTCACAAATAAATGCTAGTGATTAGGTAAATTCACAGTAAGTGAACAAATAATGAGGGCTGACTACACACCCGTCCCCCCACACATAAAATCATCATGAATATGGCATCTGAAGTACAGACCGATGCAAGCGTATTCTGCTTGTAACTTGAAAACCATGAGTGGCATTGTCCTAGGTCATAGGATTATCAGTAATTGTAACTAAGTCTTAGCAATGTCTAAGTAGCTCACAGTTGTTGCATTTTTTGAAAATTTATTCTATGCATGCAAAATATTTTGTGTTTATTTCTTATCAGGCATCTATAAGGCTGCATAGAAGCCATCAAATCATTGACTTAGTAATCGGCTTTTTTTTTTTTTTTTTTTTTAAGTTCACAGTTCTGTGAATGAATGATTCAGGCTGGACTTAGTTAAATACGTCTTCAGGTCTTGGTGCAGTCACTCTCTGGGTTCTGGGTCACCTGATCCAAAATGAGCTGGACCAACAACTTTGACTTTGCTCTGCATATTCATCTGGCAGCAGGTTTGCCCAGGTATGTTCTCACCGGCAAAGGAAACGGGCAAGTGTAGGCAGGTCCGTTTACACAGTGCGTGTGACACCTGTGTTCCTTCATAAGAAGGAATTATATCCCCGTAGCCCACAGCCAGAGCAAATCAGTGACAAGGGGCTGCAGCGTGACACTGTTAAACAGCATGGATACAGGGGTTTTGAGGACATTCTAGCTAATTTAAGGGAAATATATATTTATTAATGTACTACCTGTTTGTAATAACTGAGTTTGTGTTCAGAATGAATACAATGCCAACCTATATTTTGAAATATTTCCAACATATTTTGCGATTAATATCAGCTCTCTGAAAAAGAAAAATTAAAATGGGTATCTTGGGCAAGAAAAAGCATTCAAAGAAAAGCAAATTTTATCTTCATCGTAAAACAATTAGATGAAGTAATTATACTGGCTCTGAGAGGTTTGGTGGGTGAACTAGTAGTTAACTCTATTAACCTGGTTAAGCACCTGAACTGTTATGGGTCTTGTCTGAGTGTTTTTGTCATTCTCCTGAAGACATAAGCGGAAAGGAAACATTATTAAATTTTAAGTAATCATTTGAAAATCACCTGGAATAAACAAAATGTGAATGTTATACCAGATATGTTCCTTTGTCTGCTGACTGGACCAGATTAGCCAGGGGGGTGGAGAACTCAGTATCATCCTACAAAGGACATGTAATAGGATTTCTGATTTGAGATTTTGGCGAGGTCAGCATGCTCGAATCCTACCAGGGGTGACTACTGAAGCACTGGGAATAAATGACTTCCCAGTTGCTCAAACTCAAAGCATTTTGGGGTGCCTGGGTGGTTCAGTTGGTTGAGTATCTGTCTTAAGCTCAGGGCTCAGGTCATCATCCTCCGGGTTGTGGGATCCAGCAGGAAGTCACTTCTCCCTCTCCCTCTGCCCCTCCCCATTGCTCATGCTCTCCCTCCCCCTCCCCGCCTTCTCACTCTCTTTCAAATAAATAAAATATTTTTTCTTTTTTTTTAAGATTTTATTATTTTATTATTATTATTATTATTTATTTGAGAGAGATAGCACAAGCAGTGGGGAGGGCAGAGGAAGGGGGAGAAGCAGACTCCCCGCTGAGCAGGGAGCCTGACACGGGACTCGATCCCAGGACCGTGAGATCATGACCTGAGGCGAAGGCAAACACTCAACTGACTGAGCCACCCAGGCGCCCCATAAAATATTTTTCTTAAAAAAAGAGCATTTTGTAGACTTGTGAACTTTGGAGGTCCTTAGGTGTTTCAGGCTTAGGTAAGGTCCAGTAGCTGTACTATGCCCTAGGTAACTCAGTTGTTAAGTGTTGGCATCGACATTTAAACAGACCAAATATAAGCCTGGTCTCAGAACAACACTGTATTACATCCCAGTATGTTCTACATGTCCTCTGATTTTTTTACATTTGGGGGGCTTTTATTGAGTTTTCTTTCTAATGTTAGTATCTTCAGTCACTCTGCAAATGAACATCCTTTTGCATATAAATATTGCAACACCTAAGGTCATTGATATAATTCTCAGATATGAACAATCCTGAGACTTTTCAGGTTTCATCAAATTGATTTCTAAAAACTCCGTACCCTCATTTTTTATTACCACCAGCAGAGTCTCAGGTGTGAGGGCCATAAATATTTTATATTATGTCCAACTCTTAAGAACAAAGTAGTGAGTTAAATGCTTTGGCCATTTACATTTTCTCACTATAATTTAGTATACTTGGCACTAATATATGTATTTATTTTATTTCCTATTTGGAGAATTATCTGTAAAGGTATAGCATGTACTAGAAACCTTCTCAATAATTATTATAATACAACATTTTTACAAATTATGACAATTCTGATATATTTGTACCTGTTCATTCTATGAACGCTAAAAAGAGAATTTACCAAATTAATTTCTACAGTCTAACAATAAGTTATTGGAACATAGATTGAGGAAAGTTTAATCAACAGATTAAAAAAAAACAGGAAAAAATAGCTAACAGATAAAGCAGCAACATAATTAAGAAGTTAATATAACTGAGTAACAGTTCATTAGAGGAAGAAGTTCATAAGCAAATACACTTGAAGTGGAATTTTGGTTTTAGTCTCTGTAATTTAAACTATAGAGAAGTTTCCTCTGGGAATAAGCAAATAAGTATGCAAATAAATGTACATGTTGTTTAAATCTATTTTTACATCAAAATGCAAAAGGTAGCAATAGCTAGGTCAGTCTTTTGAAATGTGTCATACATACTTCATGGGCCATTCAACATAAAAAAAATTACATGCAGAAATGAGGGAATTGTTCCGATAATTGTTACTCAAAAGTATTCATAGTGATGTATCCACCTAACTTAATGCAAGATATGAAGGTTTGATTTTTTTTGGTGAAAGAAAGGTCATGTAGACATTTTGGACTATGGACACTTGATGTTTATGGATTTTGTAGTGGAATTAAAAGAGCACTTTTGTTAATAGTTAACGAGTCTCAGAAAATCCATCAGCATTGAATGTGATAAAGCTTGCTGCAATGTATGATAAGATCTTTATGTGCAGGTGGAAACATTTCATTATAGTTCTTTGCTGTCTCAACTCACGGGGAACAAAGCCCATTGGGCATGCTCATTGAACCAACCAAATGAAATCAATCAAAAGACTCACATAGCATCTGCAAACATCAGAGAATACAAACAGAGTGCAAGAAAATGCATCTCAAGGGCTCTGTTTGTATAGGTCTGGCCTCTCTAAGATCCAGCCAAGCTCTGTGCACTAGCTGGAGAGGCTTTGCTTAATGCACTGCCTAATGGCTTGGCTCTCCACACCCGACACACTCCATTACGGTGCACACATTCGACTGCCGGTGTACAGACAACAGGACAGGACTGAAGCAACAATCACATTCCCAACCCAAACAAACTAAAAAATTAATGCTGCGAAGGAGAGGACGGTATTTTGGATCTTCATGAACTATTATCTGTGCCAAATTAAAGAAATGGCAAAGGGGCAATAAAGAGGTATTATAAGGAATAAAAAAGGAAAAGGGAAACGCCCCTTTGGAGTTGAGTACTTTAATGGAGGGAAGAATACTTGCCACCCAAAGCGCACTCGAAGAAATGCATGGGAGTCACAGGTGTTTGAACATAGCCTTCAACCACTGATTCAATTCCTTGCAAATTATTGACATTTACAAAACCGAAGGCAGTTCTCATGTCAAGGTGAAGCATAAATAGAACAATACAACACAGCCTCTGATTTCAGTGAGTTTCAAAGCTTATAAAGGGAGAATCAAGACACTCATGTTTAGAATTAATGCAAAGTAAAGATCATTAAGAAAGAATTGTTTAGAATAGAAAAAATATGCTATTTGAGTTTATAAGTGGAAAAATAAGGAAGAAATCTCAAATTGTTTTCTCTGTTATTGTGATAAAGCCCTGATGCATTATTTGTTAGTTGGCATTTTGCCCCAAAACAAAAAAGATAAAATTATGCTTGCACTGTATTTTATGGAGTAAATGATATAATTAAGAGACCTGGAAATGTAAGTATCTCTAATAATTATGTGCTTGTTCCTGATAGAAGCACACAGCCAGGATTTCCAGTTGTACGGTCCTGATGTGTAAGTGCTACTAGTTCCCTATCGTGCTGGTCCTACATGTACCATCGTTTTGGTTTTCAGTAAGAAAATGAAAACTGGGTGAGAAATGGGTTGCTCAGTGATACTGTGTTGCCAGGTGGGATTTTACATAGTATTCAAAACTTTTCACTGGTTTTTAAAGGTAATTATTACTTTTTTTTCAATTATGTGGTTCACACATGCAAAAGTACCCAACGGTCAGATGCTCTATAACCCACGTGATTTACACAAAGTCCTAGTGTTACAAGATTCAAGTGGAAACATTCTGCCTGATGTTACTTGAACAAGCTCTGAAGGTACAAGTCTCCAAAATACCCATTTTCTTTTAAGGGCCTAGTTGAGTCAGGGTCCTAGTGCATTTGAACATGTCATAACCTTAGGTTCAACTCTACTTATTTATTTATTTTAAATCAGGCATTGTTATAGAATGGAAAGAAGTATGGAAAATATGCATTAAAAGAAACTTCATATACTTTACCCACTAATAATTATTAAAGTTTAAATACTTGTACTTACTAATCTTGAGTCCCCTTTTCTCTTTAACAGTATAAACCTTTTTAACAATATTAGTGGAAACTGTGGTACGATGCTTTTGCATGGTGTTATCTATTATTACTTAAAATAATGTATTTTTGGATTCATGTGATTTTCATTCTTCACAATTTATGCTTCTATAGTTATTTTAATTTGAGAGAAAGGATGAAGTAATATCAACAGTCATTAAATTCAGCTACTATATTTTTGCTTAAATCTAGGAAATTAAGCTCTTAGGCAATGAGCAAATTCTCAAAATTATTATGTATAATTAGGTTAAGATTAACAGGATTTTTTTTTTGTCTCACTATGAAAGATTAGTGTTGCTTTAATTAACTTACTGGCATTGAGCTTATAGGAAATCATAAACTTTCAGGAAAGCAGAATCTTTGAAATGATTCTGTTAGAGTAGATTCTCAGCGACATTAAGCAAGACACACAGTAATCAAGGATCATATAATTTTTCCCCCTTACTCTAGTGGGTTAGATAAAGAGAGACATGAGGCTGTTCATTGAATATTATTTCTTTCCAGATGGTATTATGCAATGCATTGACTCTCAACACTATATGATAGGTGTCATTGATTCCATTTTGCAGAAGAGACTACTAGAGCTTATGAAAGCAAAGTAACAGGATCAGATTCATGCAGAAAAGATGGGAATTAGATCTATGAACATTGTGATTACACCTGTCTTAACAAACCAAAAAAGACTTTGTTAGGGTAACAAAAAATAAGTGGTCATGGGGAAGTGCTTGGCAGAGAACTCATAACCAAGAGGATTACATACAAAGTTGAGGCACCTGTGAAAGAAGTGTGTAATTTCTCAGAAATGCAAAGGCAAGGAGGCATCTGGGGATAGAGGAGCTTAGGCCATTGTACTTGTTGCTATCCAAAGTCCCTAAAGTCTGGTGTAGTAGATACAGAAAGCAAATTGTACTCATAAGGGAGATTTTTCTTCTCTAGAATAAACAGGAAAGTTGACTCATTTCTTCTGGTACCTTCCATAAGCAGGAGAACACATTCAATAATGAGAAACAGACTATACCTATGTGCCATCTCTGTCCACCTGGTATTAGTGGTTGGGACCATTAGTGGAATAGATTGTAAAGCAAAATACTTAGATGAGCGTAAATTCTCCATATGACCTTCAAAAGTGCCAGAGAATAGATGCATAGTATGAGTAAACTGATGATGATAACTCTCAAATAATTTTAATATATAAAATATGTAGTTCCATGTATGTATTTTAATACATACATGTATTTTAATACATACATGGAACTACATACTACACTTTTAATATAGATATTTGTGCTACTGAGGGCACCTGGGTGGCTCACTGGGTTAAACCTCTGCCTTCGGCTCAGGTCATGATCTGAGAGTCCTGGGATCAAGCCCTACATTGGGCTCTTTGCTCAGAGGGGAGCCTGCTCCCTCCCCACCCCCACCTGCCTCTCTGCCTACTTGTGATCTCTGTCTGTCAAATAAATAAATAAAATATTTAAAAACAACAACAAAAAAAGATATTTGTGCTATTGAAAGGAGTGTTTCCTGAACTGTATTGTTCATGTGTATCTGCACAGGAGCTTGCTAGAAAGATTTCTGAGACTCCATTAGTTGAATAAATGGTATGGCTCATGAGCCTGTATTTTAAAAGGGCTTAGGACATTCCATTGCAGGAGTCAATTAATAAAATAAAAATATTTAAAAACACTGTTTCAGTATTCTTTTCTTTCTCTCAAAATAAGACAAAATGCACACTACTGACAAAACTCAATAGCGCATTGTTGACCCCATAACCTCCTGAACCTACTGTCACATTTCTTTGGCCCTCTTCACAGGAATCAAAAATATTCGTGGCAGATTTTCTACTAGGCTGTTCTACTTTCTTGCATTCCATTCATTGTTAATTAAATCTGAGTTTGTTTCCAACTTTAGTTTTCTACTGAAACTCTTTAGTCAAGACCTCCAAAGGCCACTTGTTGAATCTCTTGAAACCAACTGACACCATCTTCCACAACCTTTCTCAAGGCTTTTAATAGTTCTGACAGCTCTCTCATTTCAGAAACACTTTCCTGTTTGTTTGTGGGAATGATGTTCTGCTTCCCTGTTATTCTCCCATCAAGCTATTTATCTCTTGTCTCATTTTTTCCTGTTCACTTCCTTTGTTTTATCTATGAATGATACTGCTCTTTTGCTTTCTGAAACTTACATAAATGATACATCTTTGCAACTCCAAAGCATGGGGCTCCATCTCACAACCTTGAAATCATCTTCTGAGTCATGCTCAAGAGTCAGATGCTTAATCGACTGAGCCACACAGGCACCCTTCGGCAAGGCAGAGTTTATTCTTATATTTAATATGTAACATAGAGTATAGAAATGTTTATGATAAGTGGCTTCTTGATCCATAAAGCAATGAATACTATGCATATGTTTGCAATAGTTACATAAATTTCATATTTGGTTCTAAAGAATTGATTATTACTGTTCTTTAAAGAATCACTAGTGTCATGTGGACACAACCTGCATCTTCTACATCCTTTTTATACTGATTAGTACAACTTCATTGTTGTACTTTTGGCTCTCTGAAGGTTCTTCAGTTCATAGATGTCTATGCAATCCTTTCAAAAACAAATATATTGTCGTAAAACAAATTTAAGCTTTCTAGTCAAGAGACCTCAGTTTTAGGCATGCCTCCTCAAATTTCTTGATACATATATCTAGAAAAATAACCTGGCTTCATTGTCTGATTATCAGTATTTAAAGATAGAGAACATCAGAGTAACTAGTATGGGCATTGTGAAGAATCAAGATACTATGTGCAAAAAATGTATCCAGGAAGCACTTGGGTATTTCCAGTAGGTTAAGTGTTCAACTCTTGGTTTTGGCTTAGGGTGTGATGTCAGGATCATGAAATCATGCCCTGGCATTGGCTTTGCATAGAGTCTGCTTAAGATTTCCTCTCCCTTTCCCTCTGCCTCTCCCACTGGTTCTCTCTCTCTCTCAACAAATAAATAATTAATCTTAAAAAAAAAAAAAATCCAACCCATGTGGTGCCAACAAGCAATCACTGGTAATATAATTAATTATTCATCCCTGATGTTTAAAGAGTAAAGAAAAGGTTAAATAGCAATTGGCTAGGTCACTAAGTGGCAGGAACAAGATGGCAGCCAGACGTGAGTTCATACAGTGATCTTTCAAATATACTCCAGGGTCTAAGGCCCTCACAATCTGCCAGGACACTATTATATTATCACTGGGAGTACTATAATAATACCTTCTTTTTGGTGCCTACTTAATCTTTGTGCAACTATTCACTTGGTCTGTCGCCTTGGACATGGAAATAAACCTTCCTGGGTTCTCCATTTTTCTCATGTATAAAACCGAGCTAATATAATAATCATATTGTGGTCATATTGTTTCATTATGTAAAGCAATTAGTATAGTATCTGAGAAATATGTGTGCTCAATAAAATTGAGCTATTACTATCCATGCTCTTATTAGAAGTAAGTGCTGGTCTCTCTACCAAACACCTAATGTATACTGTCCATTAATTCTCACAGATTTTCTGTGGAAAAGTAAATTTTTTCCCATTTCAAGATGAGAAAACTGAGGCATAAAGAGGCTGTTTTACTCGGGGACATAGAGCAAATAAATGACAGAGCTGAGGTTTGAAGCAAAGTCTATTCTTTTTTTTCCAAATCTGTACTAATAAACACTCTGGGTAGGTTGCCACTATTATAATGGTCAATATTTGTAAATCTTTAAGCAAAATTTTTAAATGTTGAAATCATGTGCCTTTAAAAAAAAAATCTATGTATCCATTCCTGAGGTTTAGGAAATAAAAACACAGCGTCATTATTTCTTGACATTCACACACATCCACAGCTTATGAAGCCGGTGCTATGGTTCCATTTTGTAGATGAGGAACTAAAACAGATGGATTTCATGTTTTCCCAAGGGTAGATCATAGTTGTAATGAAAATACTAGTAGAAGCTTCAGTTTAATTTCTTATTGTCGCTTTACTAACACTTCCCATACATTAACTCCTATCATACTTCTAAAAGTTTGTTGAAGGATTTACTTTACAGAGGAAGACCAGGGCTCTAAGATATTATGAACCTCGCTCAAAATCACACACCAGTTATGTGACAGAATCAAGACTCAAATCTAGGTTTGTCGAATTTCAACATCTTTGATTTTACCATTTTGTAATCGTGCTTCCTGCTTACGTCTGTGAACAAGTGTTCAGTTAAGACTCAGAAAGTCACACAGCCTGGAACAAAGATGAGCTGATTCTTGCTTGGAAAATTTTAGGGACAGATATTAACCTTCAGCATCTTGAGTTACAAACTAACTTCAGTGTGGTCTCCATAGAAAGTCTGATTTAAACACCTATCTTTGTAAATGGGCCTTCCAAGAAGAGTCAATTGTCTATGGCCTGCCAAGTACTTAAATGAATTAACTTACTGTGTGAAGTTATTTTCTAATGTCAAGGTGTCCTGGAGGAGGAAATGAGGTAGAAAATGACAATGCTTAACCCTTGCATAAAAGCTGTCACAGTAACTTTAGACCCTACCTGAGACAGTGTTTGAAAGATCTGGGTTTAAAGACTAAGTAAAATAGTGCCACTTGCTGTTCTATCCATGGAAAACTAAGGTGACAGATGTTTTTATGGTCAAGGGAGGGAAATAGAAGAAGAGAGAAAAATCACCATGACATTTAAGACTCCCAGGCTGGATTTTTTTTAAAAAGACAGAACTCCTTAAATTTGAGAATGCCAGCACCAAAAGCCTGGTTGCAATCTGAAGACATTTAGTAAGACCATTAATTTCATAATTCATATGTCCCAATTGACTTATCCATTCTCTTTGGCTAGGCACCATCATTATTTCAAAAAATACTGATGGGCTCTTATTAGTTAAAATGCTTGGGCTATTGTGGCCTTTCTATAAGTGTTTTCTTTCCTCTTGTGCTAAAAAGAGATAGTTGTTCAGATAAACATCCAAATGGTGAATTGCGGTCTCTTTTAGAAACCCTTTTTTCTAACTTCTCTGTGCATACGGCCTCAATTTCTATTAAATCCAATCCACATTCTCTAAAGGCAGAGTATGCTATAAGCACTCAGGGAAGGATCAACTTGTAAAATGAATGGAACTGTTCATTACTTTCAAGTATAAGTACATACAGAAATGAGAGAATGCACTAAATTGGGGGTGAAAAGTCCACATACACCCAGCTAAGAGCTCATCTTCACATTAGCAAAGAACATTTCTATTCTTTTTCCTTTGGGGGAGGTAATAGTATTTCTTCCCTAAGGATAATGAACCATGTGCATCCAACTAGACTTTAAAATATGTCCAAGTAAGGCAATCAGAAAATCAGTGTGACACATTTTCTTTTTGTTTTAGAATATTTTTATTACCCAATGGAAAACCCTTTATCAATTCTCATTGTTTAAGAATGTTCATGTACTATATTGAGGTAAATAAACACACGGTAGAAATGTTAAGGAAACTGGAGTGGACGTCAAAACTCAGAGAGGTGTCTCTTTTGAAGTTAATTCATTGTATAATATAAATACATTACAAGGAATTTGCAAATAGCAATTTTGAGAAGTTTCTTAGGAAACTGTGAAAGTAGACTTTTTTTAGTATGTTAGGAGCACATGGACCATACTCATGTGCCCAAATCCTTAAGAGGTGAAAAAGAGAAAAATTCCCCTTGTCCTGCCCATTTTCAATGCTAGTCCTATTTTATGTCTCTGGGATGTACAGTACCCTGACGTGCATGATCTATAGTGTATCGTAGTCATTTTCCAGGCTATGGACAAGACAGTTGATGTGATCTTCCTGACACTCCAATTTCTCCAGGCTCTAGTATACGCGCAATTCTGTGCACCACCTATACCCACAACCCCAGCCCTTCCCTCTCAGAAAAATACAGCAGGATGAAAATGAGCTGATATTTTTGTAGGAATAATCCTAAATACATTGCAATCACTTAAAAGAATTTAATGAGTTTATTAGGGGAAACAAATTATTTATGACACACCAGGAACTAAATGGAACTTTCTCATGTGTCAGGTCACTGAAGGTGGGACGGGGAGCAAATGTAGGGGTATAACCTAATGACTGTTGTCACTGTCTCCTCAATCCCTGGCCATAAATGAAAACTTCAAATCTAGGGGCACCTGGGTGGCTCAGTGGGTTAAGCCTCTGCCTTCAGTTCAGGTCATGATCTTAGGGTCCTTGGGTCGAGCCCCACATCGTGCTCTCTGCTCAGCGGGGAACCTGCTTTCCTTCCTCTCTCTCTGCCTGCCTGTGATCTCTCTCTCTCTCTCTCTATCAAGTAAATAAATAAGTAAAATCTTTAAAAAAAGAAAGAAAAAAACTTTAACTCTAGACTTTAATCAGGGCGAGTCTGAATGATAAGGGGACACTGGCCTTGAGATAGCTCAACTCAGAGATGAAGTTCAAGTTCTCCTTAAAATTGGCATGAAGTACAACATGTTAATACTAACTTGAGTTGACCTTTATAGATCTAAGCCAATGTTCATAAATTACAATAGAAAATCTGTGTGTGTGTGTGTGTGTGTGTGTGTATATAGATATAGATATAGATATAGATATAGATATAGATATATTTTTTTTTCCCCTAAGCAGAAATGAACTATAAATGTCATGACACCAGGGAGGAAAATATTTCTTCTGGAATCGTCTCCTTGCCCTTGTCAAACCATGTCCCAGATAAAGGGCCTATCGTTTCTTTAAGTCGCTCCTTACCAGAAAGATAGGCTGCACCATGGTGTATCCTGGTCACCGGGAAGACAATGAGATGTACGAGCAGGATGAAGCAGAACACGCCAAGCAACAGCAATGTGTTTTCTTTAATTTGATGTCTGATGGAAATAATAATTTTATGCACATTTAAAAAAATATCTTATTTATTTGACAGAGAGAGAGACAGCCCACAAGCAGCGGGAGCAGCAGCGGAGGGAGAAGCAAAGCAGAGAGCCTGATGTGGGGCTTGACCCCAGGACCCTGAAATCATGACCTGAGCCGAAGGCAACTGCTTCACCCACGGAGCCCCCCAGGCGCCCCGTAAGCAGATTTTTAAAGAGAAAATAATGCAAGTTCAAAGACTTAAGTAGAAAAAAAGTGACTCTTGAACGTCCTAGTGCAATTTTTATAATATTCCAGAATGTTTAAAAGATGATAGCAGTTTTTGAAATTACATAAAACAAATTTAATTTTCATTCACTACCTAAAACTTTAAAAAGTAACCATTCCCATAATACTGCTGGGAAAGTAAAGCACATCACAAATTTAAACAAAGAAAGATTTTTTTCGAGGTGCCTGGGTGACCCAGTCCATTAAGCCTCTAACTCTTGATTTCGGCTCAGGTCATGGGCTCCAGGTTGGACTTGGAGCCTGTTTCACATTGTCCCCTCCTACGCCCTGCCCCTGCTCTTGCTCTCTCTCTCTCTCAAAAAAAAAAAAAGTAAAAATAAATAAATAAGTAAATAAGTAAATCATCTTTTTTTTTTTTTTTAAGTGAATTAGAAGCATAAGAAGATGGCAGCCATTGGCGTAAGGAGTCATGTCTTAAAAGTATTTTAGATATATATTTTTTAAAGGGTCATCATATATTTTATTTTCCTTAAAATATTTAATGTAGGATTATTTTCAGAAGCATATTTTTTACATGCTCTTTAGTAGATAGCAATAATTACAGTCTAGCCCCTGAGGTAACTATTATATACCTGTTTGTTACATACCAGAAGTTATAGTAAATAATTGGAAATTCCTTCTTTGGTCCATAGTTTCCCCCTATTTTATAACCTTGTGACTATGAAGCGTTCAAGTATGGAGAGGATTTATTTCTTTAGTAGCCAGTGCACTATTTATGGCCTTTTCATTCACTGTTCAAATCTGAAAATACTGGACTTATGGACAAATCCAGTCATAAGGCTAGTTTTGACAAGCATGATCGTATGCTCCGAAAAGAATTTATGGAAGATACAAAAATGAGACTTTCATTGTTATCAGGTTTTTGTTGTTGTGTGTTTGTTTTGTTGTGTTTTTAATAGATATTTTTGAAGGAGGTCAGAAAACATAACATTTAGGAAATAAATATAACAGAGAGAATTAGATTATTTATAGTTTAAAGAATCCAGAATCATCTTTCATGTGGATTATATTTGTTTTAAAAAGAAACTGTTTCCTAGTCCATTGCGATTGTTTTTGTTTATGGAAGTACTGATTTACAGATAAATTTGGTCACCCAGCACATGTCTTCTTTATCAGAAAAAATATACACACGAGACTGAGACTAAATATTCTGTAAGCTTATCAATTAAAACTACTAGCTATTAAAATGAACATTTCTTAAAAACTTTTGAGATGAAATTTAAAATATCTCTTCCTAATTTACAGACGCTAACTTCTCCTGTTCTAATACCTCTTTCAAGACAAATTTTCAACCCCTCTCTTCATTTATTCTTGCTCATTAAGTCCTGGGTGCCAGGATGGTGTTTCCTTCACGCACATCACTGTTAAGAGAGATTTCGTGCCCTTTAAAGCTGGACAGGTTTTACATTTAATTCTTATCCAGTGCTTTTTTTATGAATGAATAACTCAAGACACAGAACTGCACTTGTCACTGATTTGTACATAAGACTTGGAATTCTTCAACCTGCGCATTAACCCTTTTTTTTAAAACTTCAGTGTTAGCACACAGTTACAGCTCTGTAAGAAGCATGGTGCTGGGAATAAGGTGTTCTTGAGTTGCCAGTTGGGTCTATGCATGCATGGATGTGTAGACTGATGAATGAACAAATGAATGAGTGATGGTATTCAGATTTAACCAGAAAAGGGAAATGGTATTTGCACAGAGAACAGAAATAATCTTCTAGAAGCAGTTTTTAAAAGGTCCTGACCAGGTTCACTGTGAAATCTCTTAAGCTGAAATCAGATTTCTATCTCAATGACAACTTGTCTTCTTGGCTTACTGTTCTCTGAAATGTCAGATCGAATTTCCCAGAAGGCATTTGTCTGTTTACTCCGACTCCCAGCACTTGTCCTTCCGTGCCAAGTTGTCAGCCACCTCGGTTTTGGTGTGTTTCCTTAATTCCAAATGTATAAACCTGTAGTCTAATCTCTACTTGTTATCTTAACTGTTAATTGTATTATTGACTTTTGATAAGTATCTTGCTTAAGAATGATTCCACTCTTCAGTGTGACAGAAATAAAGCATTTTCCTGCTAAAACAAAATGATCTGATAATCTTATTTTTAGTTCAGTCTCGACGCCAAAAAAGCTTAACTTGAACCCCATGCTCCTTTTGCATAGAGGTATAAATTAAAACATAGATTTTTTTTTTTAAGTAAAATGCCATTCCGTAAAAATTATCCTTTTCTTGCTACAATGATTAGAATAAAGTCACTCAAATGCAAATCAGACAAACAAAAAAGTTTAACACTGGTTAAATATATAAGACTTGAATCTGAAGAAGCCAGGTTTGAAACTAGTTTTACTGTCTGTGTGACCTCAATCACACAGACCTTCCTTTCCAGAAGGGCTGTGAAAATCAAGGGAAATAACGGAGCATCATCCCTGTCAGGTGATAGACTGAACGAGACCTATGAAGACCATTCTTACAAGAGGTTAAGGCAAAATTTACCAAAAAACATTGTTAAGACATAAATAGCATATTATGGGAGAGGATAATAAATATACCCGCAGTCATGAACGCAGTAGCTGTGTCTCTTAGCATTTTTGCATCATAGCAAAGACCCAAGGTGGACTCAGGACCATTGATTTTTGATAGTTTATACGTAAGCCAGGGAAAGTAGGAGAGACAAAATGGATTAGTGGATGGTAGGTCTGATCAGAAAACTGCTGTTAAATTAGAATCTGTAAAGGAGACACGTGGGGACAACTGTGGGAAACATCACCTGGACAACAATACAGTTTAGTGAAGCAGGCTGATCCCGACGTCGCGATCCCCTAATATATTCCATTAAAAAGGATTCTAACCGAGGTAAAACTTTGCTAAATAATAGGAAGAGGGAATCTAAGATTATTATTGAGGGTAAAAAAAAAAAAAAATGGGTGCAGATACTCTTGTAGAAACATGATTTTTACAAAAAGGGAAGAGATGCCCTATAGAAACATGTCTTACCCCATTAAAGACTGACTCTCTTGACTACTTAAGGCCAAATTAGACATTAAATTTAGTAATGGTACCAGGTAGGGCACATTTTAAATATTTTTAAGGGCTAATGTATATTTAAAAATATGATAGCATTTTTTAAATCTTCAAGCCTCCTTTAAATACTCCTATGCTTTTTCTTTCATTTTAAGTAGGTGCCCATAAGAAGCATCATGTGAATGATTTGCCGCAAGCGGTTTCAGTTCAGATTGATGCTATATATAAAATGAAGACATTCGTACTTACTAACTGATGGTACAGAAGCTCAGAGGACACTTGAAGGAGCACAAGAATTGCTTTTCCTCCTTAGGACAAATTCACTAGGACTGTGAAATATTTTTGCTAGGTCAATATCAAATCCGTATCTCAAATGACACTAAACACCCTACATTCCGAAAACACAGGCTTTGTATCAGGTAGGTTTTATGTGTTCGAGTCACTATTTTTTTCAAAGTTGGACCACCACAAATAAGACTTTTATGGACAAAATTCCTTCGGTGCTCCCCACAAAGCCTGTGAAATGAAATCATACCCCTCAGCTGAGAACTCAGTAGCTAACCCAGCGTGGTTCTAATCTAGTTTTTCAACTATGTTTACTTCTATTTCTCTAAAGACAAGATCTAGAATACATTAGTTTTATTCATTTTCCCTTGCAGATGACAGATGCCTTCCTTTGTGAGAACCCCTTTTAGTTTTCCCGAGTGCCCCAAGTTTCTTGTAATGTTCTTTCTGTCTTTCATTCTTCGCCACATCTTTCTTTCTCTCAGTCTCTCCCTCTACCTTCCCATCAAGCATCGTTCACTTCTTTTTGATGAAATATTCTGCGTATCAAAAAGTATGAAAAGTAATATAATTGGCACATCACTCATCACAAGTTCTAAGAACTAAAACACTACAAATATCACAGTTGCTCTCTGTTTATCCCTCTGACAGTATTTTGCTCCCTCCCTCCTTCACCCAGAGGCTGCTACTATTCTGAATTTACATCAGAGCTTGCAGGAAAGAGCCAGCCCTGGGTTCACTCTGGTGTTGTGGATGAGGGAAGGGCAGCCCATAGCCCTGCTATGAAGGACCCCTTCCAGCTGCCGTTGGAAACACAGTGGGTGGAGAACCTTCAGCTTCACTCCTTCATGACGTGGCTGGACCTCACATGTCCTCCTTGTGTACGTCATAAGGGCGTGGAAGGTTTAAAGTCCTGGAAATGTCTACTTGATGGAGAATAACTTTGAAGGGTCATTCCACCTCCAGAGCTCCTTGTGGGGATGTCCTGGTGCCTTAGTATGCCTGCCTCATACACCCGTACCCTCAACCCAACTTCTTAATGTTGGACTGAGTCCCTTTACTATAGCACTGAATAAAAGAACCAGTGAAAAACATTATGTTTCATTCCTTTTATTTCACCCTTTGGTAGGATAATTGTCAGTTTTTGTTGGAATGCTTTAGAGCCACACATGGTTACTGATCACTTGAAATATGGTGAATCCACACTGCGATGTGCTCTAAGTGCACCAGAGGTGAAAGAGTATGGAAAAAAAATGTAAACCAACTCATTGATAGTCTTTGAAAATTTGGAAATTTGCTGAATAATATTTTGTATTGAGTTTAATGAAATATATTAATTTCATCTGTTTTTATGTTTTGAACATTGGCTACTAGAAAGTTTAATATTGAAGACATTTTTATTCAAATTTATTTTTATGTGAATGGGTGTGGAAATTTCCTCAAATGCTTTTTCTGTATCTATGTGATAACATTTTGCTTTCTTGCATTAATCGGTTAATGTAGTGAGTTACGTTGCCAGATTTTTCTAAAGGTCAGCTAGGTCTGCTCTCAAGTGATTTGACCCAACCTTATTATATGCATATTTTTAAAATTTATTTTTAAATATTGATTTATTTATTTGAGAGAGAGAAAGAGGGAGAGTGAACATGAGTGGAGAGGCAGAAGAAGAGGGAAAGAATCTCCAGCAGACTGCCCACTGAGCTCAGAGCCCAGGGTGGGGCTAATCTAATGACCCTAAGATCATGATCTGCGCCAAAACCAAGAGTCAGACACTTAACTGACTGAGCCATCCAGGCATTCTTATATACATATTTTTTAAAATAATGCAGGATTTGCTTGCTAATATTGTATTTAGGGCTAATGACTCTGTTAATTAATAAGGTTGATGTATAACTTTCCTTTCTGGTTCTGTCTTTGTCAGGTATTGGTATGAAGGTAACATCAGCCCACTAAAAAGATGAGTGAGTCTGATGAATTTCATGGGTAAGTTTTTGTTCAAGATTAAATTGCTTTAATTTGGTCATAGAACTTTCAATATTCTTCAATTTTACTTGTATTAATTTTGGTAATCTCAACCTTTTATTATTTATTTTTCTACATTCTTGAGTTAATCTCTTATCCTTTTGAGAACTTCTTAGTCTAAAAGCAACTCATTTCTCCTTTGCTAGTGAATGCATTTTTGCTAAAAATTTTCCTCTCATAAATACCTTATGTGAATACCAGTTGAATGAAACTTTTCAATTCTTTTGTTTTATTTTATTTATTTGTTTTATTTCAACTTTTATTATTTTAGCCACACATTTATACGTAATATTAGAAAAATCTATTAATTTCTGAAGGTACTAATCCTGATAGTTTTTCCACTGATTTTTATTCATAGCGGTTATTTTTCCTTTGTGTATTTATAATTTTGGAGGGAGGCTCTTGCTTGGTGGGTCTTTGTCTCTGGGATTCCTCTGTGCCCTCTACTGAGGTCTTATCACTGGAGAAATATCTGTGTCAGTTTATGTCTGGTGTCCCATGTGTTAAAAATTTTTATGCTAATTTTGCTGCTTGAAATTTTCTTGACTATCCAGGGTCTATGAATCCCAAATCTAAAGTCAAGCTTGGGGTAATACGTTTTTAAGAGGGATGTTTTAATACATATCATCTTTTCTACCTAGAGCAAGACAGACAAGTTTCCTGATTTCTCTCTTTTCAGTTGACAGATTTCGTTTTTAGAAACTAGCTCATTATTTTATACCATTAAACGTAGTGACCAGTTCAATTTCCATCCTTTGTGGGCCAAAGACTGTTCCACCAGCTCTGACTCTGAGAACCTTTTAATCTTCAAACATCCTGCGAACAGTCCCACAAAGAAAGACACGTCTATGCTCTTTTTACAGATTCCTGTCATTTTGTCCCTCGGCAATTTTCTTTATTTTTGTGTCAACTCAGTTAATCCGTTAAAGCGTTGTTACAGGTTAGCCAGCATTTTTAAGTATTTTGTTATGGTACGTAGTCTGCCTTTTGCTCAAACCTTATTTGTTGATTCTCAGTGTACCTACTTTTCTGACTAACCTTTAAAGCCACAGCCACGACACCTGTTTTCTCTACAGGTTTCTAATATGGCTCTTAATTGTATGTTTCAGCTTAGCTAGGCAAGATACTTGGTCAAATATGTCTGCGTGTCACTGAAGATATTTTTAGGTGAGATTCACTTTAAATCAGTTGACTTTGGGTAAACTTGATCCTTCACGATGTGGGTAGACTCATCCAATTAGAAGAAGACCTTAAGAAAAATACTGGTATTTCCCTAGCAAGAGACTGTCTTTGGACTCAAACTACAATTTTTCCTGGGCTCTCCAGCTTGGTGGTGTACATACAGATCTGGACTTGCCAGCCTCCAGAAAAATCTAAGCCAATTCCTGAAAATCAATCTCTTCCTTTCCTTCCTTCTTTGTCTGTATCTCTCTCTGTGTCTCTGTCTCCGTTTCTCTCTCTATATATATATGCTCTCCAGAGAACCTTAATACAGTTCTACCCTACATTCAGCTTTCCTCTCTTAAATGCATGAAAACACAGTAGAAGGTACTGATGCCTTTCATAACTTTGCTGTTTTAACATTTTTTGTCTCAGCATACTTCCCCAGGTCAGAAAATTCCAGAGCTGATGGTCGAATCAAATGTTTAGTCCAGTTATCTGAATTCTGTCTCCCCAATTCTGAAAAAAAAAGTTTGTCTATTTTTCAGTCTCCTTCCTCTCTCATTTCACTGCCTTGTTCCATTCTCAACAGTCTAAGTATTTTCAACTAGATATTTTATTAAAAATTTTAAAAACATCAAAAAAGCATGGGGGTGCTCAGTTGTATTTGTTATTCCTAGTGCAGATAGAATTATTCATGTACAAAAATACAGTAAAAAAATCTAATTTGGATGAATCTCAGATCAACTATTAAAAAAAAATCATAGCATAGCAGTGGTATTCCTCATATAGAAAGAACAACATATTCTGTTTACAAATATGTGTCAGTAAATGATGGGTAGTTCCCAGTCCTGTTCTACAGCTGATTTTACTTTCCTTTCTTCAAACATGCTGTGATTTATGCTTAAGGGGAACTGTGTTACTGGTTTTGAGATTAACTGTTAATAGTTAGAGATTCCAACACAAGTTTACCTGTCCTTATAGTGTCTTTGATTCTTTGATGATAATGGTAGTATGTAAATGTTGTAAGGTTTTACAGGCAAGGTACACAGGACACCAGGCGAGATAGGCACAAGGCAAGGTATACTAAAGGCACCCTTGGGCGAGGTTCTGTGACTCCGGAGAGGAGATTCAGGGAAGTCGAGCCCAGGAAGGGGTTGAGTGAGCTTTTATTGGGCCAAAGCAGGGCAGGGGTTCATAACCATATTTGGTAAGGTTAGAGTTTGGGGGTTGGAAAGCCAAAGTGGCTGGTTTCTGTTTCTCGCATAAGTTTCGGTTTACTCAAGGTGACGTGTCCTTGACAGATGTCCTTGACAGAGGTCCTTCTGGTGGGAAAGTCCTAGGTAAGAGGAAGACGGGGGCCTGGCGGCCATTTTATTGTTCCTCCTGCATTGCCAGCACCGCCGACCTAACAAATGTTATTTTAACTTTATTTATTAAGGGCAATTCTATCTTCCATGAAAAATAGCTGTATTATAAGCCACCAAATGTTGGCTCTATTTCTATTCACTGTCTCAGGATGTGTATAGTTTGACAGTGTTTTCACTTCAACTCTCTGAGTGACATAGCAGCAATCATTAAAGAAAGAAAGTGTTGGTTACGAATTTAACTCTTTTCTTGCCCTTCCGTGTAGAACTTAAATTCTCACCAGAGACTGTAATGCACCAAATGGTCGTTTTAAGGCTTGTGTATTGGTTACCATTAGCAAGCTATACTGATTAACTTTCTTTCCCAGCCCATACTCAGGGGTTAAAATATTCAACTTAGATTAGTCATGATTTAAAAGTAATTAAAAATCTTATTCATTTCCAGCTGGTGATCCAAGGCTGTCTCATCGTCGATGCCGGTTTCTCAAAATGGTAAGTGTTAGAACAGCTTGTGGTTAAATATCTTTTATAATATCTGACAGTTGTTTCGATAAACCAGGTTCTTTCCTTGGCCAAAGTCAAAGTACATTTAGATTGTTTAGGTAACTGAAGTGTAGAGATAAATGTAGAAGAACCTCTAAACAAACCAGTTGTGTCTTTCAAATGTACAGAGAAGAAATACCAGGCCTCGGGGCGCCTGGGTGGCTCAGTGGGTTAAAGCCTCTGCCTTTGGCTCAGGTCATGATCTCAGGGTCCTGGGATCGAGCCCCATGTCGGGCTCTCTGCTCAGCAGGGAGCCTGCTTCCTCCTTTCTCCCTCTGCCTGCCTCTCTGACTACTTGTGATCTCTGTCTGTCAAATAAATAAGTAAAATCTTAAAAAAAAAAAAAAAAAAGAAAGAAATCCCAGGCCTCACATATTTGCAAAACCTTCAAATACCCGACAGATATTTTGTTTTCCAACTTTTTTTTTTTTAATGTTGCATAAGAATGAATTCTGACTACTGTTCTCACAGACTCAATACATATTGACCCCTCCAGCGGTTTGCACAAAGATTAAAGATAAAACAAACAAACAAAAATGCACCTCCCTGACTCAATTGCTTTCTTTATGCTTGAAGCACCTCAGTGCTAAAAGTCAGGGCAGTTTATATCAGTGAAACATGGAGGTAGAATAGCATTTCTCAATCCATATGGTTTAATCCCTTCTTTGTGAATCTGCCAAATGTATCAGGGCTTCACAGTGTAACCAAGAGGAGGGGAAAGTATCTTATATTTGAAAAGCAATAACAGAACAGTGGGGAGCTCTGTTTTTTTCTCACTGTTACTTTGTTTTTTTTTGTTTTTTTTTTAAGATTTTTATTTATTTATTTGACAGAGAGAAATCACAAGTAGACGGAGAGGCAGGCAGAGAGAGAAGGAAGCAGGCTCCCTGCTGAGCAGAGAGCCCGACGCGGGACGCGGGACTCGATCCCAGGACCCCGAGATCATGACCTGAGCCGAAGGCAGCGGCTTAACCCACTGAGCCACACAGGCGCCCCTCACTGTTACTTTGTAACCTGATGAGCTCTAAGAATTTGTCAAGATTTCACTGACTACACACAGCCCTAAATATTCGCTGCTTCTTTTTCTTGAAGGGATTTGATGAATACTAAATTTTTATTTTGAAATATAATTTGGAGATAGCTTGTCATATCTATTTTTTTTAAGATTTTATTTATTTATTTGACAGAGAGAGACACAGCAAGGGAGGGAACATAAGCAGGGTGAATGGGAGAGGGAGAGGCAGGCTTCCTGCTGAGCAGAGAGCCCAATGCAGGGCTTGATCCCAGAACCCTGGGATCATGACCAACCTGAGCCCAAGATAGTCACTTAATGACTGAGCCACCCAGGCGCCCTGATGTCATGTCTATTAATTCAAATTTCTCTGTGAGGTATTTTCCCTGGCACATTGCTGTGAAAGTCTGCCACATATGATATCTAATCTTGCATACACCTCTTTGGGATCATATAGAATTGTAGGATTTCAGAGAAGAAAAGGATCACAGTGAATTAACTCAACTCCTAATATTACATGAGGAAACTGAGATCCTGATAGGCTGGGTTAGGGACTCAAGGCTAACCAGGGGAAGAACTGGGGAAAACAGGGGAGACCTTCAAGAAACAACCACTGAATCAATGAGTAAATAAATGCATCAGTGAAACTTAATGCACATGAAAACCAGTGTTCTGGGTTTGTTTTGCTTTCAGGATTCCATGTTGCCTCCTATGGAAATCATGTCCATTTCAACCTTCATTCTTCAGCAGAGTAGGTTTATAAGAAATATTGAATTAAAACCCAGAAGTTAATTAAATTCATAAATGAAGGTTCTAATGCATTTCATTTCTAATATTGGCCTTTAATATTTTCAGAATTTTATAGCTCCTTGTAAGTATGTGATAGAAATACAGCGATCTTTGGTAGATACACTGGTTTTGATAATCCATATGACCATTTATTTTTAAAGCCCTCCCTTAAAATGTCTTAATTTTTAGCATCCTTTCTAATACAAGATAATATAGAAGGGAAATAAGTATATTTTTGTGCATTTTTGAAATTGTATATCACTTTTATACATAGTCCAAATATAACGATACCAGCTCACTGGAAGAAAAAAAAATATGGAAGAAAATGCATCTTATATTGGAAGAAGAAAGAACTAAAGAACTATATTTAGATATAACATATAACAACGGTTATGGTTTGAGGAGTCTTCTCAAACATTGGTTCGTTAGGTCTCATCATCTTCAATTTTTATTTTAAAGGGTCTTCACCTATTAAAGCTCAGATAAAATGCAGGAAAGTGCCCTACGCCCATGACTACCTGATTACACTGCTATGACTAGTACTAATACTACCTGCAGTGCTCCCCTCGTCATTTATTGAAATCTTACTCTAAGCAGGCCCTGCTCAAAGGGCTTTCCATGTAATGACATATTTAATCATCACAGTCATGCTACGGAGTATTTTTATCTCGACTCTCCAGATGAAGGAACCAGCCGTCTAAGGCGTTTAGTGATTTTTCCCAGGGTCACCCAGCTGCTAAACAGGCGAGCTCGGTTCAAACCCTGCACAGTCCCGTGGTCGTTTCAGCGGCAAAGCAGAACCGCTGTGAGTAATGCTGAACACAGAAGCATTGCGGTCAGCAGCCCCGGTGCTGTCCGACCCGGGTCAAACCGTCCTCCCCCCCAAGGCTGCTGTTCCTGCGACTAGTCTTGGACTTGGAAGGACCAACACCCGGCAAGCAAGTGGAAGGGCCAAGCCGCTGCCCCGCCCTGGCCTCCGCCCCGAGCACGGGCACGTCCCGCAGTCGCCGCTGCCCTTCCCTGGAGCCGCGGACACCTGCTCAGCCCGGCACTGGCAGGACTGAAGGGGGTGAGTCGGACCTCCCCAGAGAATCAGAGCAGAGGAGAGAGAGAGAGAGACAGACAGACAGACAGACGTCAGCGGAGACTCATTAGAGGAACTGACTCGCGTGATGATGGAGGCAGAGAAGTCGCCCCATCTGTTGACCTGTGGGCAAGGGGGAGCCCCAGGAACGCCGGGGGCGGGATCCAGGCCGAGTCTGAAGGCCCGAGAGTCCGGGGAGCCAGGGGTGCAGCTCCCTGTCCCCTCGCACAGGCTCAGGAGCTGGGGGGGCGGGGGGAGGTCGTGTCAGTGGCTGCTGAGTCCGAAGGTTCTGGAACCAGGAGCCCCTGTCCGCGCCTGGGGCTGCAAAAGATGCGTGTCGCGTTTTAAGCAAAACCGAGCCAGTGTCCCCTTCCGTCGGCCTTTCTGTTCGGCGGGAGCCCTCGGTGGCGTGGCTAAGGCCACTCGCAAGGCTGAGGGCGGTCTTCCTTTCTCAGCCTGCAAGGCCGAAGGCCGGTCTCTTCCGGAAACACCTGCACAAACACACCTGAAATAGCGTGGGACCGGCTGTCGCGCGTCCCACACCCAGTTCGAGGGCACGCGGAAAAGGAACGGGCCCAGAGGCTCTCGGAGGCCCAGGGCTGCCCGTGACCGCTGCGCCGCCGGGCTAATTAAGCCACACCTGGGGCAGGTGGGAAAGGGGCGGGCCTGATGCGAGGTCCCCGCCTCAGAGTCTGAGGATCGGCCTTCTGGGAAAGGTAGCCCAGATTACAGTCGGTGGACCAAGTCCAAGTTTGCCCTGTTGCACTGGACTGCCCTTCCTCTCACTAAAGTGTCAGTAATTACGTGGAACTTCTTGTGAATGCAAGCACCAGAAACTTTTCTGGTCTTAGTTAATTTTACAAAGGTCTTGATCAAGAGAGGCGAGGATGTTTGTGCAAGAAAACGGAGTGGAAAAGAAAATTAGGTGCCGGAATCAAGATAAATGATTGAAAAAGTAAATAAATAAATAAATAAAAATAAAAGGGAAAATTTTCTTTCTCTAATATTTCTGAGGCTGATTCTACTAAGGAAAATATATTTCTCAAGTTTCTTTTGTGGGAATTATGAGATCATCTATTATTTATATACAATTGGATGCTCACCAATCATTTTCTGAAACAAAATGTAGATATTACATAGAATATATTTTTTGAAGATTTATTTATTTATTTATTTATTTCAGAGAGAGCATGAGGGGGGAGAGATCAGAGGGCACCTGCTTAACCTACAGAGCCACCCAGGAGCCCCACGGAATATTTTATTTAAGCCAATACAGTAGGTAAATACCCAACAAAACCTTCTGGCTGGACACATTAACAATGCTGGATAAAGCATATAGAAAATTATTTTTAAGTGCAAAAATGGTGGGGTATGAAATTGAGGAATATCAGATGCCAAATGATAATTGAAAAGGAAACCAGAAAAGATGTGCAATGCCATGAAATGGGAAGAAACGAGGAATAAAGTTACCATGGGTGAAATCTAGCAGAAATGAATCCTCAAATATGATATGTGCTGGAATTAACAACAATAAAACATGACATTTGAGTATTTAAATGATTAAATCAATGAGAGAAAGGGTTAAATATGTGAATCTTGGCCATTTGTTATTCTTCATGATAAATTTAGAAATAAGGCTGTTACACTTCTAGAAATGAAAAATGTAATGCCATAATTATGTAAAAGTTAGGATAACTTAAGAACAGATTAAATGCAGCTCGATGAAAGTTTATTGAATTGGAAAAGAAAACAAATTGTCAATTATAGAAAGTCAAATAGGTAGAAATGATGAAGACTGGTGAAACTAAGATAAAATCTAAAGAATTCAAAGTATTCTAGAAGGAATGATAGAACAACCACTATAATCATTTAGAGGGAAACCAACTAAACATTTTCTATAGCTAATGAAAGATTTCAGCCAAGCAAAGGTATTAGTATTTCTAGAGAACAACTGAGCGCTTGTTAATATCAATTATTGTTTCTTTTCTGCATTTGTTAGCCTGCTGTTCTCTGCACTGTCTCCTTCCATCTGTATTTCAATAACGTTTCAATCCTTTCGTTCATCCTCTCTCCTTCATCGTCCATGGGTCACTGCAGCTCCTTGTGAGACGCGGTCTTTCTGAATTTTGTAAAGTATCTCCTTTTTACTCAGAGTAAGTGCTAACGTTCTTATCCTGATCTTCAAAGCCTTGTACAATCTAGTCTTAGCCTGTTGCTTGCTACCTTTTTGACCTGATCCTTTTAACCACTATTTTTCCTGGCTCCCTTTCTTACGCCACACTGGCCAACTCCCAGCTTCTCTACACATTCCTGCCATAGGCTTTGCTCTTACTATTCTTTCTTTATTTCCTTAGGTCTCCTAACTTGTTTCACTTCATAGCACATATCAACTGTTAACATTACATATTTTCATAGTTGTTAAAAGCTATTCCCTCCCTATGGTAAATTATCTCTTCCTATGAATGGGAATGTCTTGTTTTATCCAACGTTGTATTCCGAATGCCTAGGCAATTCTTGACAAATATTATTCGCTCATATGAATATTTAATTAATGAATACAAGAACAAATGAATATATGGAAATAAAAAGGTCTCAAAGGATTTTGAACTGAAATTTTGCTGCTAACTGGATTTCTCAAAATTGTAGAGTGCCATTTTCTTCAGTTACATTATGAAATGGCCAGGCACCAGGGGGACCACGGAGGTGAGCTAATTGCACTGAGTTTTATAATGACCTTTAAGGAAGGCAATGGTAAAAATACAGAATGATGCTTTAACATTACCTTGAAGTTACCATCTGCTTCGAACAATTTCTACATGGTAGTACTTATGCTTTTTTTAATATCCCATAAATTATAATTGTGGGGAAATCTCTCTGTCTCTCCACTGAAACTGAGATAATTGCTGTTCTTCTATTTAATAAGCAGACTGCATCCGGACATTACAGGTGAACTTCATACTTGTTTGACTGTAGGATTCAAGGATATTGATTTTGGCCTATGTAACAGTTAAATCCCTGGTTACTTCAGAGATTACTTACTTACCTTCATGATAGCCACCTTTGGAGAAGGGGGATCAATAGGGCACTCCTGCTCGAGTTGAGCTTCTGCCATTTTTCCCAAAGGACACACATATCTGGAACTCATTTCCTCTTCATTACAACAAAGCCAAGGTCCTTGCCCTTTGGGGAACTACTCAATATTAATTTGTTTAGTTAAGCTTTTACCTAACTGATGAGGTGGAAAAGAGTAATTGAATCGGTAGCAAATTCTAATACATATTCATTTTGCTATACTTCTGAACATATTCATATATTTCTATCACAGAGTTCCATTTTATTAGTTAAATTTAACAGTGATGACTACTCACTATTTCCCTAAAATCTGCTGTGAATTTATTTGCCTTTTCTAAAATTCTATTTTTGAAATATCCTGTACAGATTTAATAAGGAAGAACTACATTCAAACCAACATTTGAGTATAACATGGGAATGCTTATCCACTTACTGTCATTAACAGTCTGATAGGACAAGATTGTTCTATAAAAAATGGCAGTGCTGCCCCCCCAAACATAGTCATATTTTAATACTTCATTATATTTAAAAATATAGGAACCAAAATGATATTATTTCAGTATAAAAAAAACCAAATATGTGACCAAGCATGATTTTATTCAAAAAACTCTTTATTAGACATATAAGGAAATCACTTTATTACTTGTCTATTACATTAATGGAATTGGAAAAATAAAATTTGTTAAACTTGTAGATTTCACAGATGTAAATGTATTTGAGTGAATTACTGGAACACATCATTTTAGAACCAATGTTAAAAAACGCTGCTTGACTCTGTTTCCATTAAGAAAAAATACTGTACATGTTTTTTCCAGATACTTTACAATAAACACTTTAAAGTAAATCTTCATGTGCTTTAAACATTTAAATTAATAGGGTGAAAAAATTAATAGGTTGACGCTTTCAGTGTATCTGATGCAATGGTATTTTATGGATAATGGCATGTGTCCATACCTTCTGTTTGTTGTAACACAAATGTCCAAAGAGCTGTGCTCCTTCCTTTGCTTTGCTTTAAGATGAATATCAAAGGAGCTGTTTTTCAATAAGGTCTTATTAAATTCAGTTGAAGTAAAAACTAATGATGTCCTGCTCAACTGTAAAACAAACAAAACAAACAAAACAATCCTTGACAGACACGCCATGGCTACAGAGTATGGTCTTCTTTTGCCAGCCCTTGACAGAGAAATTATGCCCAGAATTTTCAAAATCTTCCATGGGGTTCCTGGGTACCTCATGAATAATGTCCAAGAACTGGGCAAGCCCAATGGCATACATGACTGAATCATATTTACTTAAACCGGAACATTTCTGCCTCCCTTTTCCCCAAGCTGAATAACTCTTACCACACAATGGGCACCAGGGACCCCGAGCCTGTCGTTTAGATGCCATCTGCGAGGCAGCTGAAAGTGGCTGAGCCTTCCTTTGTTGTGCTTATATGATGTTATGCCTTAGTTAATAACTGGGAATTCAGGTTAAAAAGAAAGATGAATCCCTCTGATGTCATTCTCTTTATTGTGTCTGCAGATCTGTGCCCCACCACCCACCAGGCTTTCCCTGACTGACCCGTGTTTACCTTCTGTCGGTGCCACTTCCCACTGGGTTATTGATGTGCCTCTCTGCCCAGGAAGCCAGCTCTCTCAATGTACTTTGTTAAGCTGACACCAGGGCACACACAGGCTTTTGTTGTACTGTGAAGGCGAAGAAGAATGTTTGTGGACGGGGATGCTGAATATCTCAGTTAAACTCTTCTTAGAGAGGCAGGAGAGACAGACAGACATCTGATTACACATTCTCCTTATTCAGAGGACACCTGAAAGCCTATTCTGTTCCCAGGGAAGGCAAAGTTCAATTCTTGCCTCTGATTAGGAACCCTTTTTGTTTAATATGTGGCTGGTGGCTTAAGAAGGCTCCCAAAGTAAAAACAAACCTGTGTTGATGAATCAACAGCAAATGAAAACTTAGATCATGACTTGTTTGTGTTTCCTGACTTTTGTTATGAAAATGTTGCTCTCGGCTTTTTCTAGATTTAGTTGGGGTTTATCCAATTTGCCTAAAATCACTCTTCGTCCCTTTGTGTTGTAGGAGGAAAAAAAAATCAAATATCAGCATGGAAATTGGTTACATATTTTAGAAAAATTTAGAAAGCGTTACTGACTACATGAAAATGTTCTTTCCCAAAATATGAGTATTCATTTCTGTCATTTTCACTATTTTATACTCCCCACACAAAGCCTAGATTTAAAGAAAACAAAAATATCTTCATCATGGAGTTGCTCCGTTTTTTAAAAAATTCTACGTAAAAAAGTCTTTACTATAACAGGTTAACATTTGACTAGGTTTATTAATCTTATGCATTATATAGCAAATATGGACACAAAATGGAAGATGCTTACACAAAATATAGGGGAATAAACACTATGGTTTGTAAAAATCTGAACATGACACTAAGTCTTCTGACTTAGATGTGTTCTCTTTCATGTTCAATTTCTTTATCTATAAAATAATTGGATTTAATAATATGGACTCCAATGCATTGCTTAGCTGTCAAACATGCAACAAAATACAACAGACAGTATTTATAAATCAGAAAATAAAAGTAAAAATATTATTCCCAGTCTAAACATGGTTCATCATTTCCCTTGTTATTGATATTCCGGTTTTCAGAAACGTTGTGTTCATCATCCATCAGTCTACTTGTCTGCAGTCACAAGGTAATGTGTTTCGGACGGCAGAGTTTCTATGATTTGTGCACGTTGCTTCCGCAGTTCATTGAGAATACTTACACTTTAAGACATACAGTGTACTTATTTTGAAGTTTATGTTTTTATGCCCTTGGTAAACTCAGACTCGGCCTAAAGATACAAAGTGGATAACTGAGTTGTTCCGCTCCTATATGAAACTGAATAGTGGTGTTAGACATAACACCTAATTGGGACTGTGAATTATTTGATGACTGCCTTGATTCCCTTATTTCCATGTGGAGTTGTGCTAATGAGTGGTTAAATTTTACTTCATGAAAGACTGACGGAGTGTGTATAACGTCTGTGTAATGTGTAAAGTTGTAGTCTCTGTCTAAGAAGACTTAGAAGTACTTGGCTATTCATGAAAGCAATCTAGAGGTTCTCCATTTGGTTCTTTAGGATTCCATGTATATGTTCATGGGGAGGGGGAATTGAAGTAAAGTACCATAGTACAGGTTCCTTAGAAAGCAAAACATTAAATTTTTACCAAAGGCTACTACCATCTGCCTTTGTCTACTGCAGTCCTTGGCACTGAGTTACAGATGTATCCTATACAGATATAGATATCTGTAATCTATATATATCCAGATATAGATAGAGATAGAGATATCTAGGAATAATAATATAGATAATAATATCTATAGATAGAGATATCTATCTATATGTATACACACAAAAAAACATTTCCTATATTTATAAAATATAAATCCTTATATTTATAAAATATCAAATGTATATGTGTATTTTATATATCTATATCTATCTATCTATCTATCTATATATATATATATATTTCCTGATGTGGGAAACAATGGCAGAAGAAAAACTATTAAATTTCCTTACTACTTACAGCCCACTGACAAGTCCTTGAAACAGGCAGAGTTACATTCCTCTAGGGACTCAACTGCCTTGATGCTAGTACTGTGCTAAGGGCAAAAGCCAACATTAGCCTGACCCCCAAGATCCTGTAAGTCTAATTTAACATATAAAAATTCCTTTAGAAATTTCTTTTATCTCTAAACCACCCAAGATATGTGTTGGTGGTCATCTCCCAAGCATATGGCTCACCGATATATATCTGAAGGGTTTCATGACTAAGGTTTTATTAGACAGAAATAAATGACCTTTTCCCAACAATAGTTAGCCTCCTCAAGGTCCTGGAAGCCTTGCTTCCCAAATTCCTTAGAGACTTACATTATCCCTAACCCCCTCCCTACTTGAAAGTATGTAAATGGACACTCCTCTTGATCCCAGTGGAGGTCTTTCGGCCATGGGTTCTGTCCCCATGTATTAATAAAACCACCTCCCTGCACCAAAGACGTCTCAAGAATTCTTTCTTAGCCAGTGGTTTTGAACCCTAATGTTCTTTCCTACATTATTTCCTATTTCTACAAGAGACATAATCCAATAAGAACAGAGATTTCTAAGCAAAGTATTATTTTGTTACAAATAATAACTTAGTAAAGACATTTTTCTTTGTGAGGACATTTTTCTTTGTAAATATATCCATATCAGAATGATTTTTTTTTCATTTATCTTCAGATGGAAAAGAGCAAACATTGATAAAAGTGTTGTTAAAGAAATGGTCCAGGGTACTTTGCAAATATGTAGAACATTTCCTAATGGAATTGTTCATAAAATGTAAAACTAAATTATATTAACGGATATGAAGATCGGGGGTAATAAACAATATTGAAATTACCTTCTTTAGAAAATATGCTTTTTATGATTTGTCATTATAGATTAAAATTTGAATTTTTCACTTTATTTTGTTAATTAGGCACCTAGAGCCATATATGTAGCTTATATATGCATACATATTAAGCTATTTATATATAAACTATTTTATATATATTTGTAAACTATTTTTATATAATTACATGTAGTTTAAATCATCTGCATGATTAGATATAATTTTTATAATTTTGAGTAACTAAATGAAAATTATCTTCACAACTCAGAGTTTTGCCATCTGGAGATTAATATTAATTATTATCCTATCATTTGCAATTTATGTGTGTTCGAGAAGTTTCACTTCCTTTTCAATAATATGCTGAATTCTAAAGCAGAATTTTCGCAGAAAATCGAAGCCAGAAAAAGAAGGTAGAAGAGAAAACTTCAAGTTATATTCAAAACCTTTCAAACTAGAGCCATAAGGCAACAAAATAAGGGGCCGCTTCCCCTGTCTGCATTGTTTGGTTGAAATAAATCGTTTTCTTGAACTGATCTCAGACCATTCTCTTGCTTCTCCAATTTCTCTTCTTGTGAGATGAAGGCCTCCCTGTTGCTTAGATGAGAATGGAAATAATTTTATCGTTCAAATTTTGAAGGGTTGTTATCGGTACCACCTTATAACTGTTAGTTAAAATTTATTTTACCACTGATGAGATACAATGTTTACAAATCCTCTAAGGACAAATACGTTATTTGTAGTATAGTCAAAACTGCCTTATTAGTGTAGTAGCTTGAATTTAATTATGATGGATAATAAGACCTCAGAAAGAATTCATTTTTGTTTGTTTAATAACTTGTGTCCTTTTGACAGATTAGATTAGATTGAACAAAAATAATTCCTATTGGTAAAGGAGTATTTCTAGACAAAAAGACCATATCTAAACTTTCAGAACATTTAATAAATGCCAATAGATAAAACATCCTCAAAACCGTATTGTCCTAAAAATATACTTACAACTAAGTATACGTTTCCAATCCTAAATAATAGAAACTTACACACAAGGAGACCAAATTTCACGGTCAATCCATGTATCTCAATACAGGCACGGATTACTTTTTACAGAGATGTTGGAATTAATTTTTTTTTAAAGATTTTATTTATTTATTTGACAGAGAGAGATCACAAGTAGGCAGAGAGTCAGGCAGAGAGAGAGAGAGGGAAGCAGGCTCCCTGCTGAGCAGAGAGTCTGATGCGGGACTCAATCCCAGGACCCTGAGATCATGACCCAAGCCGAAGGCAGCGGCTTAACCCACTGAGCCACCCAGGCGCCCCTGGAATGAATGGTTTTGTTCCAACATTGGTATGTACTTCCCCAAACATAGAAAGAGTCCCGTTCAGGGGAATTAAAATAGCTTGAACTTTGGAATAATAAGCCAACTGATTTCCAGATGAGTTTCTGCCCAATAAAAGTAAATGTCCATCTCACTGTTTTCCAAGAGGACAAGATACGTCTGCAAATGACATGCTGCAGGATGAAATCCCAGTGAGGCTTCAGACTCAGAGCTGGGACCATCAGTGTTCATCTTATCATATTTCAACATAAATGAATATATTTTCTTTGTAGAATGAAAAAGTAAGTTTCAAATATACCACAAGTTACGAAAAGAGAGATATTTTAAATGTGACCATTATGGAAAATATGACTAATCCAGTGCATTTCCATTTGAAAGAGAAATGACTAATAATTGATTGGCCTGAATCCAAAGTCACAGTGGGGTTCAAAAAGCTGGTAAGTGGCCTCATAAAAATAGAAGCTGTATCAACCAATTGAATTTAATTATATATGAAGGTGATGATGGGGCTAAACGGCCTGTAATTGGCGTCCAATTACTCAGCTGGTCTTCCATAAAATTAATTCATCTGAAAGTTTGCCATTGTCCTGTGCTCCAGGTCTGCCGCTGGTCTAATTAGTTAACACTGAGGAATCTTGAAACAGTAAATTATTTTGTCTTTATTGCCAATTACTGGTTAACGAAAATTGTATATAAAATATTAACATCTGCTACCAGCGCAAAGAGGAAAGGGCAGAGTGAAGACCCTTTTTCGGTTTTGTTTTGTTTTCCATGTAAAAGTTGCTGGAACAGAGGAGGGTAAGCCTTCCCGTGCACTTAGACTTCTGTAAGAGAAATGTGAACTTATCAGCTATTAAATATGCTGCCACGGCTTATACTATTCCATAGGCACTGAATTTTATAAGTCTGATGCTGAGGACCCTCATGGTGTACACATGTAAAAATTAAGTTTAACATCAATGGGGGAAAATCATAGTTAGAGAACATTCCTGAAGAAATTCTCCTTCAGGGCTTTAAATTACTTTGAGCAATACTTGATAATGCGTTAGCATAATTTAAAAATGATATTGGCTGACTCGTGAGGTTTGATAAAATACTCTATATTAGATTTTTCACAATTACCTGAATTGCACATTAGGTTAATCGTTGAGCAGTTGAAACTATGAAAAAATTGATCAAATGGCTTAAAAACCCATACCTCATTATTGTTCTTCTTAATGTAACAAAATGAAATACACCATCAGTTGTGCTGAAAAATATGGACACCCTTCCAAAGCTGTTATGTATTGATAATACGTAGATACAGCTCATTTCCACTTAGTAGACTGCATCACATTGTACCTTCACTTATGAAGAATCACAGTTCACAATACTGTTTAATTTCACGAACAGTAACTAATTCAAAATGAAACCTAAGTGGAAATATGTAATAATAAAAAACTATATATAAAATGTTGACCTAAGAGGTATCACAAGAGAATTGGTCTGATCAGGCCAAAAATAAAATAATCTCTTTAAAATTGTAGTGGAGCAAACATTACAGTTCTCTGTACATAAACCCCTCCTTATGTAGGAAAATGAAAAATTAGATTGCATGAAGGTGAAAAACACATTTTATATATCTTCTTTCTGAGAATATAGAAGTATTTAGGGCAAGATAAGGCTGTGATTAATTATAACACTGCCAATTGTAAGACATAATTTTAAGTGTGCAAAACAGACTTCCAATAACTTTTGCATAGTCTCACTCAGTAGATGTGTCTCTTCAGAGTTATAACATTTACAATAAATAATTCTCTTACTACATTGTGCAATTAATGTAAGAATTGTCGTTACATTTTTTTCTATATTTCTTCCAAAAATAACACTGCAAGAACCAATTACCTTTTAAAACCCTTGCATTTGATCCAAAATGTCAAGATGAAACTAAACTTTTGCAGGAAAACTGAAGTCAATCATTTTAAAAAGAAATGTGCCTTAGTTCAGGAGAAGCATGATACAATATGATCCTGAAAATATTGTTTCTCTTTGCAAGATTCCCCTAAAGCTCTAAAAGGGAAATGCTTTATTTAACAGATGAGTAATTATAAGCCAAGTTAGCTAGATTTTATCAACTTGATAGAATGTTGGCAATTTCTTTATATAGTTCGGTTGTTTTATTTTATCCTATACTATTTCAATTTACATCTATATATTTTGAGAGATTCCAGGTTTGCCAAATACTATTACCATGGTTAACATATGCATTTAACCACATCTATAATGGTCGTTTTAAAATAATTTAACAAATGTGCCTCCAAAACCAAAGACGGCAGAAATTCCTTCATTTCAATTTCAAAATAGAGATATTTGCCAAAATATTTGTTTTAAAGACATCCATAGATAAGAAAAGGCTGGAAAGAGTCTTAAGTTTTTCTTCATTGCACTGTTTTTAGGAAGCTTTGCACACCATGTGGTTGCTAAGTATTACTGAAGGAGAGAAAGCAATATTGAAGGGCTCCCCATTGAGCACAGTGGCAGGATATGGGCTCCGAAATGCCACTGAGCACCACTGGGAGGAAATGTGAGTGCTAATGCACGCTCTTTTGTTAAAGCTTTGAGTGCTCTCTATTAAAAGAAGTAAACACACTCTATGCAGAAAGTGGAGATTTTCTCACTTTACACAAATAACACATTTAAGAGGAAATAACCCGTAATGAGAACGAGGTGTCACTAGTCTCCTGGTTTGTCAGTCGCTTTTCTCAAGGCGATCGCTCGCTAGGATTACTATATGCATTCAGCTAAAAAATAAACGTAGAAGGTTCTCATTTTTTTCTAACTTGCTGAAATAAATTATGAAAAAAAGAAGGCTCCTGTATACTTGAAGGTATCTGTTATGTATGCTTTTACGTTTATTTAAATAAGTGTCTGCCTTACGCCTCATTTCACTGAGACTCAGTCCCCCAAAAGGGAACTGCATTTTCTTTTCGCCATATGCCCCAGATCTATTGGATTCCTCCACCCCTAGGCATGCACACGCACATACACATGCATACGTGTGCACACACGAACAGTCTATCGACCAAGAAAACGACATTTGTCCTAGAGACAGGACGGACTTTTTCCTTCTTTCCCAAAGTTCCCAAGAGTCCTACACATTTACTAGAGGATGGGCAAAATATTCCCAAGGAAGTCATAAATGCACAAATAAATGTGCCTTTATGATGGAGATATAAGCTGTTCACTATTTATAAGTGTTAGATAGAATCTTCTTTTCCTCTCTGTTGAATTTTCAGGCAGTGGCACCCCGGCTCTGCAGAGGATATTAAGAAATGCAACCTTGATCAGGAAAAGTAATAGTAGCCGTGGGGAATCAACTAAACACTGCTGGAGAGCCAAAAATCACTAGAGAATTTTAAGAGCTTTGATTTTTTTTTTTTTTGAAGAAAAAATCGCCTCTTTTTTCCTCCCTAGTCTTACGTTATATTACTACACAGAAGAGGGGGAAAAAATGTTGGTTCTGTCCTGACAAGCCTCTGCTTCTGAACAGTGGGATTCTTTTTCACATCAAATCCAAAGTAGCCTAAGACTTGCATGTCCTGGGGTACCCAATCTACAGAACCTCAACTTGAGAAAGTCAGAACTAGAAACAGAACTGTTGGAATGACGGTGACTGGCTGCTCAGCTCCTGAAATAAATTTTCAAGGTTCTGCAGGAACATATCTGCAAATTGGTTTTCTTTCTTCATCGGTTCACAAGCATTGCACAGAGGGCTCCTTACCCACAGCCCAGGGACATCACCTTCATGCCTCACTTCTGAAATTTGCATGGATGTTTTATCTTTAACGAAATAAATATAGATCGGGTCTACAAGAGATATACGTTCATAATGAAAAGTTTATTAAATGAAAATGTAAGTAAGAAATTTCAGCGAGAAAATGTGTTTTATTTTTTCTGCCATGTTTCTGACATTTGGAGGTGACTTTCATTTTATTCAGTTGGACATGCATACCCAGTAAAGACAGTTTATTATTTCCAGTTAACTAGTGCTTGTGATGGGAGTAACTGACACTAGGTAGTCTTGGGTAATTAGGTTAAATATCTAGGTGATGAATTTATCATTAGGTGGAAATCAGATTATTTCCAAAAACAATTCATTCACTCGTAAATTCATTTCTTCATTCAACAAAGGTTTTGAGCACCTGTTATCACCCATCCGGCAGTGAACCTGACATTTTGCCCTTGAATTACAAAGTACTATGAATTGATTGTAGGTCACGTACTAGCATTTAAATTCATACATGTGTTCCATATATATTGATTGATTACCTATCATGCAGGTACAGATCTAGTGTCTTATGTTAGTTAACAACCCCAAACAAACCTTGGCAGAATTTCTATTCTATTCTATTCTTTACAGAATGGTTACTGTAGGGCTCAAAGTGTTAAGCCTCTGCCTTCAGCTCAGGTCACGGTGTTAGGGTCCTGGGATCAAGCCCCGCATCGGGCTCTCTGCTTTCCCCCTCTCTCTGCCTGCCTCTCTGCCTACTTGTGATCTCTGTCTGTCAAATAAATAAATAAAACATTAAAAAAAAGAATGGTTACTGATAGACATAATAAATAAAGACATAATGATAATCTTCTATAAGGTGATGATGATCAGTTCGGTGGACGGGGTAGGGAGGGGATATAGTGTGAGGAACACAAGCCTCCTAATAACTAGAAAAGAAAATGCCATCTTTTGTGTCGTCTGACCAGAAGTACTGATGCTCTCTCTCCCCCAACCCCCATCCTTGTGAAGATGGAGGAATGACAGAAACTCACAAGGAACCATCAGTGAGTTAGAATCCAGGAAGAAATGCCAGCCACTACAAAGCCTAACGGACCTGGATTAAAATATAAATTTAAGCCTTTACCTATAAAATACAAATTTTATGCCCATGTGCTACGGGAAGCAGAGCAAATTCCTGGTGAGCATGGAGTCCGATACAGGATTCGATCTCACAACCTGGAGGTTCAAGTTTCTTGAATAATAATGCTGGTGGAATGACAATGAGAAGGCGTGTCTTGCATTTTGTGGGCACAAGTGCATTTTGTATTTTTGGAAAGTAACTTAGGAACATTGGACAAGACCTCGAAGCAGCTATTTATATTGCACAGTGAATTTTTAGCGTCCACACACAGAGTTAGAATCATTACAGCACAAAGACTTTTACAACAACTTGATTTGTCAGAAGTAAAACAGGAAGCAAACTTAAATGTACAGTAATAGGAAAATGCATTAGTAAATTAGGATGAAATCAAACACGGACTATTGAAGAACTCAAACAGCACCATTTAGTTCTATGAGAATATTTATTAGGCCCTAAGTCAAAAAATAATGCAGTAGCAGTTGCACTGTGAACTCAAAATATATGAAGATTAATAAGAATAAAGAACCCTAACACTAATCAAAAAAATGTTGAATTTTTTTTGAATGAAAGAGTTATGACCGACTAATTTGTTTATTTATTTATTTATTTATTTTCTACTTTGTAAATACTCACTAGTGAATAGATAATACACTTATGGCTAAACGTAAAAGGAAACTTTTTATTCTGAAAATTGCCACTCAGGGTAAGATTTAGTTAAAAACGTTATTCCTCACTTCATGATTGCTAACATAATTAAGGATCAAAATATGGTGTCTTAGAGAAGAAGGTTATTTTCTTTAATTTCTTTAAAGATCCCACAACTATCTTATTGGAGGCTGATGAAGTCCTTGTATTTTTTTTTTGTTTCATTTTAGGTTTTTACATACTTTGCTGAAAAGAAAATCTCTTATCCTCAACCTCCCCTCCCTTTCCCTGGGCTGCATAGTTCCTCATTTCATGTTTTTTTAGTGATGTCCAAGGGAAAAAAAGAGGCAAACTCAAACGAAGCTGAGCACCTTGAACTGAAGCTATTTTTGGTAACATAGGAACTAGAGCAATTTGATACTTGCTGAAGAATTATGGTGTTTCAACACTGGACCCTGTGGGTCCCATTAAGTTATAACTACAAAAAGAAAATTGTTTTCTTTACTCTTCCCAAATACTCCATGTAGCAGACAGACCCTAGGGTGGTCAATAATTCCTGTCACCCCAGTGTCCAGACTTCTGTGAAACCCTCTGTTCTGGAGTGTGGGTGGGCCTGTGATTTGTTTCTAATAGAACATGGAAAAGGTGATGGGACATCACCCCTTGACATTCTGTAGCAATAGTGAAGAGAGGTGCCTTTCAAGATACGTTCTCTTAGACTCTAGATTTAGGACTAGAATGGGAGATTCCCATGTTGACCTAGAGAGCAAGCTGCCATTGTGGGATTACCTATGGGCCACCCACATGGTCAGGACCTGTGTGGGCAGGCAGCCTCTGTGAGCTGGGGGCCTCAGCCTTCCAGCTGCTGCCAAGAACTGAATTCTGCCAAAAGCCCCAGAGCTTGGAAGAGGACTTGAGTGGAGAAGAGAATACCTTGACTGCAGTCTTGGGAGACCCTGCACAGAGCATTTAGCTAAGCCATGCCCAGAGTCCCGATCCATGGAAACTAGGGAATAATAACTGTGTGATGTTTTAGTTCTTAACTTTCTGGTAAACTATTTTATACCAATTGAAAACAGTAGACCCCATCATAACTACTTTCACTTTTTTTTTTTTTTTTTCCAAAAGACACTTTGGAAACTACTTCTGTTACCATGGAGCCTAAGGTCTGTGGGTTTTTGGGTCAGCTCACTCCTGGCTTTCCTAAATCAGGGGATCAAACACATTTTGATCCTCTTTTCTATTGGAGACTTGGCAGTGAGAATATGCATTTTCAAATGAAAAGCTCAAACTTATTGAAATACCGGGCCGACTATTATAATCCACCAAAACATATTTTAAACATACAAGAAAATTTTGTCATAATTATGCAGAATAAATTCCTCATGCTGCCATAAATGGTTTTCTTTGTAACATCGATCACTGCCTGAAATGATAGAGTCTACTTGTTAATTACCACTCATCACAATTTCAGGTCCATCAGGACAGGATTTCATCTGACACGTTCACTGCTGTTTCTTGGTTTCTCAGTGACTGACACGCAATAAACATTGAATATGTAATTATCAAATAATCATAAACATAGTCATTTTGTATAGAAACTACCTGAAGCTTCTAAGGCCACATAAGGAATCAAGTTAGAAAGTGAAGGATCCACTCAACAAATTTGCTGTTTTGAGACGAAGATGTGTCAGTTGATTCTCATCCTTGTCTAGACATCGTGAAGGAATGAGAAGAGTGAGATCAGGTTGGCCAAGACAGAGAAACCTGGAGGTCAGAGGCAACGTGCATAGAGCCTGTTAGGAGCTTCCCTCCTACTCCACGTCTAACTGACCTTCCCGCCCGTAGCATCCTCAGTCCATGCCCAGAAATAAAAGGAGCCCTGCCAGCAACACCAGCATGAACAATGACATTGTAGGAAGAGGCAGTATTTTTGTCAGTGATGCTGGCATAGATATCATGAGAAGCAAATCAAAGAGCAAGTTTCTTAACAGCCAGATAATAGGCGAGGCTGTCTCGTTATACCGAATCCCCCAACCACGTTTTCCTTAGAACAAGTTGAGTGTGCCTTTCTTCTTTCTATCCAAAAACCTCTGAAGCACTAGGCTTCCTGTGAATAGTTTGCCTTCTCTGCCATTCATGTTTCTGTGGAGATGGAAGCCAGACAATTTCTAGAGATTCAGAAATGTCTAGAAGTTTAAGATAAAGAAGGGGAGGCATGAAAATAGGAAGATGATCGTGGTTTCTGTGTTCTTGGCACTGTGCCTTCCTGACAGTTAAATCTACAGTGTAGATTTAAACATGTGTAGTCAGCAAAAGGCTGGCTTCCCACTACTGGGGTAGCGGGAAGCTTGCCCTTTCTCCACCTATGACCCTCAGAAAACTATCAGGGATGTCTGTCCCAGGCTTTCTAGGAGTAAATTGAAGTTAAATGTGAATCTCTCTGGAGACAAGGTGGTGATGGTCATAATTTTTCTCACACTATATATGATTGCATCCCATTTGTGCTCCTTAAAATTACATATAATGGAAAACCTTTTAGTTATACAGTCCTCTGTAGGGTGCTCGGAGGAAAATGCAGACAAGACAGATGATAAATGCATAGATAATCAAATAGTGGGAAACTGTTTCTTGTCCTTTCTTTCCTACATAGCCATGAAGTTTAGAGCTGTTTAAAGCTACCAATTTTCACTTTCCATGAATTCACTTGCAAACTTGGGTTTTGCAATGATTTGAAGATTTAATCCAACACATAATGTTTCTGTCAGTGAAGAGATCAAACAGTAACTACAAGTCTGTGCTTTCATGAGCTCTCACTAACATTGCTAACAGAATACAGTAGATACACTCCTGAATATTTAAATTAATCAATTATTTGAGATGAATTCACCTTTCAAATGTTTTTGGAATCAAGCTACTAAAGGATTTTTATTGTCAATTTTCAAGGGCGTCATCAAATCTCGATTTTCTATATATTCACTAACTTTGCATAGGTCTCCATGCATATCTTGTTACATGTATCACCTTATATATACATACACAGAGTTTTCTAACTCTGTACATAATTCTCCTTTCTCCTTTTATTTTCTCTATGGTTTCAAAGAGAAGAACGAGTCTCCATCCTTGAACTTTGTGTTCTCTTGTATGACTAAAATTAGATCCATGTACCCATTTCCCTGTGAGAGGCAGTAAGAAGTCTCGGTGTGGGGTCTAGGGAGGATGGGAAGATGCCTCGTCCCCAACCATTCCCTGGACACTGCTTTTCAGCGGTGTGCTTCCTCACACACCCTTGTCTCGAATGATGGGACGCCATGATCCTTTTTGGGAATCACGTGTGTGGTGTTAGAGCAAACAAAAGGGAATGAGTTGCTCAGAGTAAAACTCTGGGTTGATCTATGATCACTTCAGTCACCTATCTGGATGAGAATGTATTCTAATAAAATATTAAATAGATAGGTAGATACATAGATAGGCAGATAGATAGATATTTCGGGCACCACCTACATTAAAACATACTAATAGCTAAAGAAACTTATTTAAGATAAAAAATCTTATTAGCAGTCTTCTCTGCTAACCCTATTTGCCACCATCATATTTAATCCATGCTACCAAAGTTTCTAATAAGACTTCCATTTCCCCCTTGTCTCCATTCAATTTGCACTGATTTTCAATAATATTTATTATCTTAAAATCTAAATCAAATCATTGAATCACTCCCCTCATAACTCTGTTGTAAAAATGAGATGGGAAGTTACAAGACAGTGCTTTGTAAACCACAATTTTTTTTTGTAAACCACAATATTATGCAAATATTTTAGTACTTTGTTTTCAGAAGAAACCAACTTTATGTCACAGAAGCTTCAGGAAGATTTTTTTCCATACCACATTTTGAAATGTGTTTACACTTGCTTGTTAAAATCGTCGATTTTATCCAAATCATTTTCATCATGTAAAACAAGAACAACAACAACAAAAAAGTATTTAGTTTCTTCGCTTACAAAAAAAGAACTGTCAAAGAGTAAGGATTGTACTCTATGGACAATATCATGTGGTTTTGCAGATTAGATACATATATATATTTAAATATTTGGGGTAGTATTAATGTTATAATAAAGTAAAAGCAAACCAACATAACTAAATTGGATTTTTTAAGAAAGAATGATTAACTCTTGTGAGAACACAGTGTCATCGCTGGATTTCTGAAGGATCAAAGTCTTCTTGCATCTGAAGGTTTCTGAATGCTGTGCTTCCTTTAATCTGTGAGACACTGCGGCTTTGTATGGGGAGTTTAGGTTTGTAATTCAGTCCCCCTTTCTTTGGGTTTATGAAAAGCCTTTACAATCTACTATTTTGATAATATATGAAATAATGTCTGAAAAATTTTGTATCTCACAGTGTCAAGCACCATGTAACACAAAATGTAGTCCCTCAAATTCTGTTGTTGTTGTTGTTTTTTCCCGAAGATTTAATTAATTTATTTAATTAAATAATTAATTTGTACCTCCTCACAAAGCGTGGAGGCTGTCATGGGGGTCAAATCCATAGCCCTGGGATTCCAAACCGAGCTGAAGTCCAGTTGGACTCTTACTTGACCAAGCCGCTCAGGTGCCCCCTCAAATTTTGTTTTGGATGAGATGATGACATTTCTTTCTTTTCTAATCACAGAGAGGTTTTTTGTTTTTTTTTATTACTTTCTTTTACCTCTTTAACAATCCTGAATTTATTTATGCTATATTCTCCTTGTTTTTATTTTATTACATCCATTGAAGAGAATAAAAAAATACATTCTGTTACATCTTCTAATTCAATTTCTTGATTTTCTTTTTCTTTTGCAATTTTATTTTCATTCAAGTTTGCTTTTCACCCATGGACTATTGTGAACGAATTACCTCCTATTGTCAAAGTATCGAAACAGAAGACTATTGTTGTTTCTTTTTTTGTGTGTTTTTGCCAGTGCTCACCAAGGTTTTCTCTGCTCCTGGGCAAGGTTTCATTTTGGTTTCTTGGCTTAGGGTCACAGAGGGGTGGAAAGTGAGACCTTTGAGCATCGCTGGAACAGGTCTGGGGTTTAATGGTTTCTGGTGATTTTTTTCTTTTCTCTAACCTTCACACTGGGGAGAAAGTGAGCATCTTTGCATCTTCCTTATCCCAAAGGACAGAACTTTTATTTTATTTATTTATTTTTAAAATTTTCTTTATTTTGACAGAGAGAGATCACAAGTAGGCAGAGGCAGGCAGAGAGAGAGAAGGGGAAGCTGGCTCCCTGCTGAGCAGAGAGCCCCATATGGGGCCCAATTCCAGGACCCTGAGACCATGACCTGAGCTGAAGGCAGAGGCTGTAACCCACTGAGCCACCCAGGCGCCCCAGACAGAATTTTTTCTAAACACAGAAATTCTTGCAAGTTTTAGGCTGTGAAAAAAAAAAAAAAAAAGATCTTTGTTTCGGATTCCTACCATGAAGCATCTGAGGCCACATTTTCCAGATCTTGTCACCTACTGCACCTACTGTTGCTAATGCAATGGTTGCATTAATTCTAGCTTACTAATCTTTGAGTTTCATATTTATTTCCAAGTGTGGTTTTATTTTTTCTATTAATTTTATAAATACAGTTTAATCTATTATCTCTATTACTTTTTAGTTGGACAGAAGCAGAAGCAGTTAATGCTAGTTTACATGACCATATAGAGATGCTTCTCTTCATATTTTATAATAATTTTTATTTTTATTTTAAGGTAAAGGAACAAATTTTCCAAGTTATTAGTAGGAATAGGATATACAGAGGTAGAAAACATTGTTTTAATGAGCACCAATTTTTTTTTAAGAATTTCAGTAATTATAAGATCAACAAACAATGTAGGATTATAAAAGTTATCCGATATCACATGATTTTTGTAAAGAATTTTTTACTTTGGAACTGTGTGATGTTGTTGTACTATTGTATATCTTGTTACAATCTAAGCTTTTATACTCTGCAATGGAGTACTGAAGCTTTTTTATATGTTTCTGACACTAAGCTTTTTTATATGTTTCCTAGCTTGCAAGTGACTAGTGAAATATATACTATTAACAATATTTAAGATATTTTTTTAAATTCTCAATTTCTTTTTTTAGAAGATTCGATACTAGTAAAAATGCCATCAGAAAGAACGTATATTTATATACTTTAAATGAATTTATATATGTACATATATATAAATTTAGGACTTGGATATTAAAATAATAATCACTTTGATCCACATCTATAAAGAGTTTAAAAGAGAAATCTTATCTGTACATTGGTACAATACTGTTATAAATTAATGCCTTTAAAAATCTACTTTTCCATAAAAGAAATATTAGCAAGATTTTTTTTTCTTTAAAAAGTCATATTGTCTCTGGATATAACTGATATGGTATCAGCTTATTAAAAAAAGGTGAATGTACCCTCCAGGCTAATAAAGTGGTATGTCATTAAATGCTCTAGACCTTGCCCTGAACTTTTCAACTCACGTGTTCATCCCAACTGGATCCATGAATACAGTAAGAGCTTCTGAGATGGAGATAACTGCTGTGTTCATATGATCTATGACAGGGGAGATTCTCAAAAGGAATTTCAATTGCTTAGCCATATTAAAAACATTTGTATAATATAATGTATTAAGTAATGTCTTAAAGAAAAATGGCATCAAAATAACAGATGTCATGCAAGACAGTCTCTTTAAAAATGAATGCAATCACAGTTTTATTTTTGAGAAATTATTTTTGAGAAGTTATCAGGCTAATTGTGATTTTGGAAAAAAACCAATGAAAGCAGGTTGATAGATTATTAACAAAAGACCTAAACAATATCACAAATATACACTAATATATGATGTGAATAATTTATTAGGTAAATATGTATGCTCTTCAGTGTTGGTGATTTGACATTTTTATATTGTTCTTGACATTGGAAATTTCATGATTAACATGATCAACACGGGGCAAACACTACTGAATGGAAACCAACTTTCTAAGTAGAACTATTGGCTGTGGAATCTTGCTGCCATAATAGTTATGATATGTTTATGTATATAATACCACTTTCATAAACCTGCAAAATACTATGTTCCTAATGGGGAAAAAAATCAGCTGTTGAAACATTCTGAGGTTGAACACTATAAAGTGTGAAAATTCTCTTAGTTTATCAAATGGTTTGGTGACAAGACCCAGGACCTATTCCAGCCACATTAGTAAGGAGTCTGGAGTAGTGGAAATTTTATTTAACAGAGATTGTAGTACCAAGCGAGTCTGAGAAAGTGAAAGCAGGGTAAATGCTAGTGTAACTGAGTTCTTGTAATGACTGACCACTGAATTAAGAGGAAAGAGGTAGAAGAAGGAAGTTAGGGTATGACAAAAATGGGAGGCTTTAGAACAATGGTAGGTGCTATTGTGCAAGAAATGCAGGAAGGGTCATTGTGCAATTGCAAGTGAGCTCTCAGAGTGGAATGCTTCCCATTAAGATTATGGAGGTTTATACAAGTAGTAGTAACAATAACATCTGAGGTATGACAGTTTAAGCTTTTTTTTAAAAAAACAAAGATTACAATATCTTGTGGCCCACCCTCCCATACAGAAATATTATTTGCTCTAGTGAAATTAAAATTTCGGCTCTCACCACTCACTGATCACATCCTCCTTCCTCTCCTTACTCTGTACTTTTTGTTTTCTCCAGGTTGCAGAATTCTACTGGTTTTTCATTTCCTCCATGATTCTTTGTGACACTGGTCTTACACTATTTCCCATTTTTTAAATTAACTACATTACTAATGTTAATATTAATTTTCATAAGTTTCAAAATGACTTTGCCTAGAAGATAACAGGAGCTTTATTTATAATTATATGTTTATTTAAGATATAGGTATCAAGTATTAATCAACAAGTTCATGTCAAATGTATTAAGCATTTGAAGAACAAATGAAATAATAAAATCATGAATGCATAAGCGAATAAAAGAACCAGTGAAAGCTTTGTTTTCTTCCATTTTTTTTTCTTCTAAAATTTTCTAGCCATCACTAAGATACCCATACACTGGATTGACCAGATTATTGATCTGATGAGATATGACAGGTAAATATTATTACTTTTTCCACCCTCGCTTGGGTTGATGTCATAGATAGACTGAAACAGAATATAAAAGACCTGAGTATAACCCCAACCTCTATTATTTAATTGATGATGAACTTCAAAAATGTCACATAATTCACATAAGCATAATCTCTATATTTTTAACAAAGTGCATTTTTAATCCATGGAGACTGTAGTACTGAATCAAAAATATTTGTATTCAGTGGCAGTTATTGCATATAAGATCTTGTTCAATCCACCCAAATCTACTTTTCTCACCCATTCATGTTAATGGTATTAATCACAGAGCTATTAAGAAGTTAACATAATGCACCATCTTTTATATCACAATACTCTAAGAAAATATTAAATACTTTCATAAGCTTATCTTCTTAATTTTGGTGAATTAGCATTTCTATTTATATTCTCTAGTGCTTATACTAAATATTCTCATTTAAACTTAGAAAAACCTAAATATCACATATCAGCTTAAGTTAGGTTGGATAAATATTGGAAATTAAAATACAAAGCTCTAGTATACCTAAAATACAAATATTTTTATGATCCTAATCGTATCTCAATATATTGCTGGTTAATATTTGCTAGGTTTTGAGTTTTGTATGTTTTGTATTATGTAAAAAGAAATTTGGCTTTAAGCTTCATGGCTTTCTGCAAACATTGTATATTCTTTTTTTTTTTTTTTTGTATTTGTTAATGGGTTACTTCATCTAAATGACATAAAAGTATATGTTTCACAGAATTATTTATTATTCAATTATAGTCTCTACTGTATTACATTAAGTTGCTACTTTTTTTCATGGAGAAGGTTTATTACTGAAGACTCTATACAAATAATCTCACTATATCTATATCATAAACAGAGTGAATTCATTATTTGCAAGAGAAAAAATTAATACAGTTCACCTTCAGTGCTGGTGGTCCAGAGCTAGAGGTCAAAGTACAGATCCCACACTTAAAATCACTCTGAAGGTCATAGAAAATACAGCATCTATAGACCCAAATGAGATTGAATGATACTCAATATGAGATGATTGTGAAATCATTTGAACTTCCAAGTATGTTATCCTGGACGGATGGTATCAAGATACTCCCCTCTCCAAGACCATTCACTTTTCATTCATTAGTTTGATAATCTTAAAATAAACAATGATTATGTGTTAGATATTTAGCTTTCAGTTAATAAATTAGTTTAATCCAGAAGTTCTATGCCTAGCTGGGAAAATATACATGAAAACAAATAATCCCATGTAAAATGATTGGATCTGTAACACACGAATAAAGAAAATTCTAGAAAATTCTAATGTGAACATGAACCTAGAAGAGTTCAGAAACATCTTACATTCGATAGGAGTATTACCTTTTAAATTATGCCTCTCAGTAGAAAAATGTTAGATTTCCCTCTGCAAGTAACAATGACATAAAAATTTGGGAGAGGCATCTTGGTTTTTGTAAGATTCTAAATGACAGGCTCTGAAAATGACCATTCATCTGGCTGGAATCACCTCAGTTCTATGGCCATGTGGAAAGGACTGTCAGGAAGTCGTTGACATTTGTCACAACACGATCCTGATGTATTGGGTAGAAATCATTTCCTAGATGTACAAACAAATACTAAGACTTTAAAGTCTCACATTAAATTTAATTAGTTAATGTGTTTCTTACTTTATTGCACTGGAAATTAGTACTTTTCTTTAAGCAGATGTTCATTCCTCTTGGGAAAATTTATATTATTTCTGCCTCTTTTTAGAATCTGTGTCAGAAGACAACCATATTCTGTGGAATGAACAGTGGAATCTGTAAAGTAGAGAGAATTGGAACAAGGTGTTAGCTGTACCCCATGACAACTGTGATTGCTAAACTTCTCTGGGCCAAAGTTGTCCGGCTAATAAAATAAAGCATGACAGAATTAAGACGACAGCTATCCTTCACCTGTGCAGAGATTTTATAAGACAAAATGAGGCAATCAGGGAATCAAAAAAAATAGGCCTGATAGAAACTTCAAAAGGCTAAACCTTTTTTTCCCCCTTTCTTTCACAAGGAAAATATGTATTTTATTTGAAAAAGTAAAATGAAGAAATAACTTCAACTAAAAAGAAGAATTACAAGTTCATTTAGACGTCTGCTTAATTATCAAACAAGGATCAGGGGCTCCTGGGTGGCTCAGTGGTTTAAGCCACTGCCTTTGGCTCAGGTCATGATCTCAGGGTCCTGGGATTGAGCCCCGCATCGGGCTCTCTGTTCAGCAGGGAGCCTGCTTCCTCCTCTCTCTCTGCCTGCCTCTCTGCCTGCTTGTGATCTCTCTCTCTGTCAAAAAATAAATAAAATCTTTAAAAAAACACAAAAAAACAAGGATCATTAAAATCATGTTTTATGTAAGTTTCATATTAGTCATGTAAGTTTATACTCTAATATGAAAGTTTCATATTAGTCATGTAAGTTTATACTCTAATATGAAAATAAGTTATTGGTATTCCATAAATACTCAATTAGATATAATTTATTTCTATATATGTTGCCATGTAGGCATATTATATTTTGTTTCTGCTATTTATTTCATATGACTCCTTGGACGTTGCTGGATAAAGGATATCTGATTTCCTTTTCTTCACTCTTTTCCCAAGTCTAATTTGCAAATATTATTTCCTTCTTGTGTTCCAGCAACTGGACAGAAAACTATCTCTGTTGACTGCATTTATTAAAAGGGCCTCTTTCTAGGTACTCATAAAAACAGATGGAGTACAAATATCTATCAAAAGATCAGAAAGTTTAAGATGGCATCCTGTGTCATTCTTATGTTAACATTACATGTACTCAAATAGTTTTGTGCTTCTAGTTGTTATATAATTGGGAATAGAACTATTATTGGGCACCTGCGTGGCTCAGTTGGTTAAGCGGCTGCCTCTGGCTCAGGTCATGATCATGGGGTCCTGGGATCGAGCTCCACATCGGGCTCCCCCTGCTCTACAGGAATCCTGCTTCTCCTCCCTCAGCCTGCTGCTCCTCCTGCTAATAAATTAAATCTTAAAAAAAAAAGAATAGATATATTATTGCTGTTGCATACTTTAGAGGTTCAAGTATAATTAGATCAAGTTTCTGGATTTGCTTGCCCTTACACTTTTATTTCCAATTTTGCATTTTACTTTAAAAATGATGGGATACCTGGGTGGCTCAGTGGGTTAAGCGGCTGCCTTGGGCTATGGTCATGATCCCAGGGACCTGGGATGAATGTTTCATTGAGCTCCTTGCTCAGCAGGGAGCCTGCCATCCCCTGCCCCCGCTTGTACTCTCATGCACTCTCTCTTTGTCAAATAAATAAATTAAATCTTTTTAAAAATAAGATAAATAAAATAAAAATGAAATGGATGTAGGAAAAGAAGGGAAAATATATGTGCAATCAATTATATTTCTAAGTTTAAAAGACTATAAAATCGGGACGCCTGGGTGGCTCAGTTGGTTAAGCAGCTGCCTTCGGCTCAGGTCATGATCCCAGTGTCCTGGGATCGAGTCCCACATCGGGCTCCTTGCTTGGCGGGGAGCCTGCTTCTCCCTCTGCCTCTGCCTGCCATTCTGTCTGCCTGTGCTCGCTCTCTCCCCTCTCTCTCTGATAAATAAATAAAAATCTAAAAAAAATAAAATAAAATAATAAAATAAAATAAAAGACTATAAAATCATTCATCTGAGGGTTATCTTTTACAGTGAAGATAGACTTTGTCCATTCAGCATCCATGATTTTTTTCCTTCTATGGAACATGAAATGAAAAATTGCATTTATTAAACTTTTATTTTCTGAACTCAATTGGGTTCTCTGTTAAACTTTAGCCATATGGTATAGCATCTGTTGAAGACGATTCTTGTCTTTGTTAGATTCTGGTTTCAGTTATAATTAATTTGTCCTTCAAGATGCAATTTTACCTGTTACAGATAAATATCACTTTCTATAGCCCACAGTACAAAACCAAGCACCAGGAATTCTTTGAAAAGTCAGGCACAATGGACTACACTTGTAGTTAGGATGTAGAAATCACGAGCCCTGCTGTTCCTACCCTTATTCCAAGAATAGAAAAGTTAGGTAGGCCTAAAAAAATGATAGGTTTGTTTCTGTTTGTTTAATCCACCAAAGAGCTGCCAATGCTATAAATCTCAATAAACTATAAGAGTGTGGAGACTTTCTTAGATGGAAGTGGTCTATGGCTGTTTTTACTGCTGCTGGACAGTCCTGGGACATGGATTAGAGGAAGGGGACTGCATAATTGGGAATACACATTCCGCAGCTTTGTGAAGGCTGACTTGGGAGCTGTTATAACCCAGAGAAGCTCTAATTCCAGTCAACCTGCAATCACATCCAGATATTTCCACTGACCTTCATCTAGTGCATTCAGGCACTTTTCTAAGAAAGAAAAATTCCAGGAGAATAGTATTGCATAGGGATAACCTCTGTGAAACCTTTCAACATGTAGCACAGCACCCCCTGATGCTGGACATAGGGGCAAGGGAGCCAAGGGAGATCTTGACTTCACTGAGGCAGAGCAGCTCTGCTAAGATGGAGGCAGGCCAGGGAAACAGCTTTCTCAGGGCACAGAAAGCTAAGGATAGCACTGGGGAGCAAAAAACTACCCAGTGATGCCAAAAGCTAACAGGCACATTTTGAGGAAACATCTCAAATGGTTTGGAAAGCTGGTGGCTGTACATCTTAATGATATCTCCAGTCTTGGTGAAGCTTTAATTTCAGGCAGTGTTGGAGGGAATGCTCTGATTCTGCCTTCAGAATCTTTGGAGCAGTTAATGAATTGAATCTAAGAATGCTGCAGCAAATTTCCAAACTAGCTAACTTAGAGAGAGTAAAGTCATTCATCTCCACACGCTAGGATATCAACAAAAGGAACGATGTGATTTTTTCTGGTGTAACTATTAAGTAGTTCATATTTTATGTGCTTTTTTTGTTTTGTTTTGTTTTCTTTCCCAAAGTGTTTGGTATGTGCACACACACACACACACACACACGTACACACACGTACAAGACATGTGAAGTAGGCAATGTGACAAATGACCAAGAGGAGAAATAGTCTGTAGAAGTAGAGTCAAAGATCACTGAGATGGTAAAAAATCAAGACAAAATTTTTAAGTAAAAATTATAAGTATATTAAAAGATCTGGTGTAAAATATAGACAATGTGTTTGAACATCTGAGGAGTTTAAACAGAGAGACAATAACTATAAAAAAAGTGAAGACAATAAAGCTGTCTCTATTCACAAATGACATGATTACTTAGGCAAGAATTCTAAGGAATCTACATACAAAAAAAAAATTCTAGAGCTAATAAATTCATTTATTTGAGTTGCTCAAGCAAGATCTGTAGAGAAAACCTAATACCATTTCTAAATACTAAAAGCAGATAATAGGACATTAAATGTTCACAAGAGCATAAAAACATACATTTCTTAGGAAAAAATAACAGATAACATGTAAGACCTTTACAGTAATAATTACAAAATATCCCTGAGAATAAACTCACAAACATTTCACCAATTACTTTTGAAAAGGTGCCGAAGTCATTCACCGGGAAAAGAGTTATCTTTTCATTAAATGCTGCGGGAATACTGGACAACCACATGAAAAAAAAGCCCTTCTTACTCACACATTTATCTGAGCTAGATCATAGATTTAAGTGTAAAAGACAAAACTACAAAATTCTAGGAGAAAACAGGATATTTTTAAGACCTTGAGGTCAGCAAAGATTGCTTAGAATTTCTAAAGAGCACGAACCATATACAAATTGATTAAACTTCATCAAAATTAGTATTATAGGCAAACCACTATCAACTGGGGAAAATATCTTCACATTTTGCATCCCAAATATCCAAAGGAAATATATATTAAGAAAGAATCACTTAAAAAAGGGCAAAGACTTGAATAAACACCTTGAAAAAGAATACTTATAAATGACCAGTAAGCACATAAGGAGATAAATGCTCAGTATCTGTATCAAATGGGAGATGCATAGTCAAGCATACTTTTATTTTAATTTGAATATGTATTTCTTAGATAATTACTAAAGTTAAAACGATGGGAAATAATAAATGTTGACAAGAACACAGACATTGCTGATGTGTTTGAGGAAAAAAAAATACTACTTTGGAAAACCATGTGTAGTTTTACAGTGAGTTAAATATACATTTACTCAAGGTAGGTATTTATCCAAGAAAACTAAAAATATATATCCTAAAGAAAATGTTGTACAAAATAATCATGGTAGTCTAGTGCATATCAGCCCCAGACTAGAAAGAATCCAAAAGTCTATCAATATATGGGTAATCAAGTTATCATATATGCTATACAATGAAGTGCTGCCAAGCAATTTTAAAAGAGACTACTAATACAACCAAAACCATAGATGATCTCACAAATTGTATTAAGCAGAAAAAGCCACACACACACACTGATTCTATTTTTATGATGTCTCAGAAAAAGCAAAGCCTATATTGGGTGATAAACATCAAAATAGATATTGGGAAATGGGATATTGATGGAAAAGGGGCCCAACCCAACTTTTCTGGGTGGTAAAAGTGTTCTGTATTTTGATTGAGGTGGTGGTTACACAGGAATATCCAATTAATAAAATTCATTGAACATTATGATTTTTATATGTATATTATACATTAATACAGAAAATACAACATTTTATTTTTTTAAAGGTTTTACTTAATTATTTGACACAGAGAGACAGTGAGAGAGGGAACAAGCAAAGGAAGTGGGAGACGGAGATGTAGGCTTCCCGCCAAGCAGAGAGCCCGATGCGGGGCTCAATCCCAGGACCCTGGGATCATGACCTGAGCCGAAGGCAGATGCTTAACAACTGGGCCACCCAAGTGCCCTGGAAATATATATAGCACTTTAAAGACTTTAAAAACAATTTTTATTTATTTATTTGACAATCAGAGATCACAAGTAGGCAGAGAGGCAGGCAGAGAGAGAGGAGGAAGAAGGCTCCCCTCAGAACAGAGAGCCAGATGTGGGGCTCGATCCTAGGACCCTGGGATCATGACCTGAGCTGAAGGTAGAGGATTAACACACTGAGCCACCCAGGGGCCCCTAAAGACTTTTTTTTAATATGTGTAGGTTGGCACCACAAACTTACACATTGTTAATTAACATATATAACTGATTTTTTTAAATTTTCACTGAAAAATCCAGAACAATGAGAAATATTTGTATTGCGCAGTATAGAGCTTTAATTTGTTTTAGAATGAATATAGTTCTTTTCAATGATTTTTTTTCTATAGATACCATTGCCTAATTTTTCATGTTTAAGCTGTGTTAAGTGTTTTGTAGGAAATGAGCCAAACCAGTATATAGCATAGCATATCTATTTCAATACCAATTAATTGAAAGGTAAGCTTATACTTCAATTTTTTAGGCTTTCAAGCTACAGAGTAGAATTTAAGAAGTGAAAGCTTTATAGGAATTAAAAAAGACTTTATTCATACACTGTAAATGTAATGTTCTGGCTACAATTGTTTTATCTTCTGAATATTTTTCCTCTACCTTGCTCCACCAAACTAATTAGCCTGGGAGGGAGTAAAGCAATGAAAACATAAATTTACCACATTAGCTAATATAATAAATACATCCACCATAGTCAAAAGAAGACTTTTAGGAAAGTTCGAAACTTGTCAGCCGGCTGCGCCTCTGCTCACCAACTGTTTGTTTTTTTTTAATTAATTATTTATTTGAGAAAAAGTGAGAAAGCAAGAGAGAGAACATGAGTGCGGGGAGGAGCAGAGGGAGGGGGAGAAGCAGGCTCCCCTCTGAGCAGGGAGCCCTACCTGGGGAACGATTCCAGGACCGGGAGATCATGACCTGAGCCGAAGGTAGCCGTTTAACCCACTGAGCCACCGAGCGCCCTTCACCAGCTGCTTATTATATCTGCGCATCTCCCTCCCTCTTGTTTTGGTCTCCCTTAAAACTGCTCACTACAAACATACTAAACAGCTTACTTTTTTTTTTTTTTTTTTTTTTAATTCTAGGATTATCTGTTTGGCCACAACTATGTCACTGGATGCTGCATTATCCTACTTTCCCTACAATAATTTCGTGCATCAGATCCCACAGAGAAGCCTGGGTGGCAGTGTTGCCACACATTTATGCGATTCCAAGCGGGTACACTTAGCTCAGTGCTATCCCCAAAAGGACAAACCAATTGCAATGTCTTCTAGAAGAAATAAAAGCACTATTTTTTAAAGAACAGATAAGACCCGTCACCAGGGGTAACTGTATGTCTCCACCCAGCAAAATAATGGCCACTGCCCAATTTCATTGTCTTTATTGACTGCTCTCTGCTATTTAAAAAAATAATCATAATCTCTCCCTTTAAAAAAAAAATATATTGGGATTACTTTATCCGAATGGGATAGCTCAAAAGGATGTTGATAGGGACCTGCGCGCAGCTGGGAGAAAGTTCAAACACAGGTCAGCACGCAGCCTAGCTGAGCTAGGATTTCTGCATCTTTAGCCTAAATTAGAAGAACATTACAAATCAACGCACTGTGATGTGAGGTGGCAGTTCTGAGTTCGTACACAAACACCGTGCAGAAATGTGGACAGGGTGTTGCCTTATAGATATGATGCATTTTGAAAGCTCTGACAAAAGCGAACAAAAATGAAACATAAAGATCTCAAGGCTCTCATCCCCCTCCCTCCAAGCCCCAGATGAGTTAAGTGGGTAGTAAAATGCCCTTCTACTGAACTCAATAGAGCCTATAAAATTTATATGGTTTGTAAAGAGGTACTTTATATGATCAGCCCTCTGATAAGGATGGGGGAGAGAGAGAATGAGACCCAGAGCACAAGGGAGAGAGAGCCAGAACAAGGCAACAAGGAGTGAATTGGATACATCAAGGAAGGGATGAGAGGTATCGTCTCTTCTGATGCCTAATTTTGTGCACCCTATCAGGTCACCTTGTTTATCTGTGATTTCTCAAATGCTAACATTTTTATATTATATTGCATTAAAGTGAACCATTAATGAATAAAATCAGTTCAACTGACCTCAATCTCATTAATTTGCCATGTGTGTCTGAATATTGTCTATACGTCTACTATCATCTGACTCTATATACCTAGCTGCTTAGCCAAGAAAAGGACCCTAAGCAGAAATTAGGATTTCTTGGGTTTCCTAATTGCATAAAAGAGGGAACCTAAAAATGTACTTTAAAGGCGATGGTAAAATACCATTCACCTATGTCATTATTTTTTTTTAAAGATTTTTGTTTATTTATTTGATAGAGACCACAAGTAGGGAGAGAGGCAGGCAGAGAGAGAGGGAGGAAGCAGGCTCCCCACGGAGCAGAGAGCCTGATGTGGGGCTCAATCCCAGGACCCCGAGACCATGACCTGAGCCGAAGCCAGAGGCTTCAACCCACTGAGTCACCCAGGAGCCCCATACCTATGTCATTATTATCACCACACAGAATATTAAATTTACCCCAGGCACTTCTGTCATCCAAGGAAAAAAGACAAGGCAAAAATACTACAGTGTATGGTGCCTCATAGCTTAATACCAAAGATGTCATTTATATCAAAAGAGAAAGTACTTTCCTGGGACTAAATTATGGAAGAAATTTGTCACTATAGGTTGTATATATTAAGTATTGATCAACTAGTGGGGAATAGTGGTTTACACAGCAGTCAGAAGTAGTTTACAGAAAGCATAGATTTTTCCCAACCTGGCTCCTCCTTGGATCAATCCTGTATAATACTCCAAGTTTCCTGGTTTAATGGAGGCCCTTACACTAATTTTAGGTGTGTCCAAATTCCGTTATACTCTATACTGCAGATATCAAAAGATCCAGGGTTCTATAAAGAGAAGATACGCAAAATGCAAGTTCAAACATGGCCTATTGGTCTCTACTCTCTTGTATTACATCCTTCTCACTTTTTTTAAAATCCACCAAATGATGCTTTGGTTATAATGACAATAGACTATTACAGATGGCAAGTATGTAATAAAAATAGTTCTAAAATTCTGGGAGGAAATGGTTTCAATTCAGAAGCTTCAGAAAATTTTGAGAATAATAAGTTTACCTTTGGCATTTCTCAACTACATTTGAATAACCATTTAAAAGGTGGGCACACTGCGGAGGGAGGCATACACATGGGCCTCATTTGTTTACATCAATCAGTACAACGGGCGTATGTCCATTCTACTGTTATCTATAGTTTCTCTAGACTGAAATATTTCTGATAGTAAAAACTCAGCACATAAGTTGGATGTAGTAGACATCTTGTTGGGGCACCTGGGTGGCTCAGTCTGTTAAGTAGTTAAACATCTGCCTGGGACCCCTCAAATCAGAGCTCTCTCATCAATGGGAAGTCTCCTTCTCCCTCTGTCCCTGCCCATGCTCATGCTCTCTCTCTCTCTCTCGCAAATAAATAAATAAAATGTTAAGAAATCTTGTTTCTAATATTCAGAATGATAGTGTCTTTCTCTGAAGAAAATGTACCTGTATTTGAAATTCACATACAATATACTATCAACAAATTGTAATATTTCTAATTAAACTTTCCTTCAGGGCAATATTGAATTCTTACTGTACGTAGACAGTCACAATAATTGAACGATTTTGATTAAAAATGTAGAATATTGAATAGGGAATGTAGACTTAACATGCTTACAGTGCAGTTTCCCCCTCACTGTTGGAAGGTAGAGCATTCCTTATGAAACCTTTTGAAACCAGAAATGGCATAAGTTGAAAAAACAGTTACCATTAATTTGTATGGAAAATTTTTTGAGTCTTCCCGAACCCCCAAATTCACCTCTCCCTGGGTTTGTCTGATATCTTAGCACACATCTTGTTAATGGATGCACAAAATAAATCAAGGAAAAGACCAGATGCTCACAGACATAATTCAAAGCTCTAGCAACTTGATACTGAGATGCTGAGTGTGGTTTCTTGGGAAGGAGATTGGTGGCACTGGTCTTGCTGCTCAGAATGTGCACTGCAAAATTAATGCTGAACAGTTTTTTTTTTTTTTCTTTTTGTGGTTTTTTTGTTTGTTTGTTTTGCCTTTTTTTTTTTTTTTTCTCTCCCCCATGTCAGTGAAAATTCTCTTTGGATTACGTTTAGTTAGTGAAAACTTCTAGGAGGCCATACTCTGGACTGCTTTGAGGAACTGAAGGGTCCAACAAGCTGATGTGAACTTTTCCAGTACAATATATGCAAAAGGCCCGCAGAGTAGTCTTGACAAGGCCAGATAGACTTTAAGTACATCTCTTACTTGTGGTGACTCAGAAAATGAAATATGTTGAGTTAAGGACACCTAGTGTATTTCTAAAAATGTGAGTTGAGAGTCATAGGATGGATTTTAAGAGAGAAACATTTTCTCAGAGAGCTAGGGAGCAGAGGGCAGGAAGTCCGGTCAGAAACTGGAGATTTCCATGAAAGACCCCATCTGCATAGATGCTCCTGGCTCTATGAGAAAAGTCTACACAGTATATAAATAAAATCTTTCCTTTTTCCTGAATAATCCTTTTGCATTCTAAGGTAAAATATGATAAACCCACATTGTTTTGTGGAAGGACACTGCAGGAATGAAGAAAGAAGAAAAGGAAGGAAGCACCCCCCCACACACCAGTGCCCCACCCCCTCTGGCCAGGAAGCAGCATCCTATTAAAGGTCTGTGTCAAGGACAGCGACATGGTCCACAGAGCAGCAGGATGAACATGGAAACGATGGGGGAAGTATCAGACACGACGGGGAAGCTACTTGGAGGACAACTCAGGAGCCAGTTCAAAATAATTCCATATTAATTTTCTCACATGCAGTGGGAGGCATTCCTTAAAAAAAAGGGAAACGTCAATTTTTGGAGTATATGTGTGAAACATAGAACCTGTAATAACAGTGTTATTTTCCAAAGGTAAATATTTCTTACTTGGTTTTGAACACCATGTTATTCTTATTTTATTTTATTTTTTTGTCCCGTGGTAGTATTTTGAGGCTAATGGTTTAAGCTGATATTTGCACTCCGGCTCCGGCGGCCTATTTGAAATTTAAATTTTGTGAAATGAAAATTGTTTTCATCAGGCCTTTTATTAACACGAATTCAAGAACTTCCTCAGAGATGAATGAGTTGGTTCTACCTCAGGCTGGCACCCGTGGGCCCTCTGCGGGCTGGGGAGCGATGGGGACCCAGCTGCCAAAGCCACCACACCTGCTGGAGCCTGGAACCTCAGAAGGTGGGCCGGGAGCCGGCTTTTTAACTTGCCGGCTTCCCAGTGGAAACAAAGACAATAATTTGCTCTATTAGATTATGGCTTGTCTTGGAAATCATCCAGCTTGGGAACTGCTTTAATTTTTGCTAGCGTTCTGAAGAGACCGTCAGTGAAAGAGGGAGCCGTATGCATGAGCAATTCAGGAATTAAAAGAATGATTACAAATAACACACAAGTTTTGAACTGCAAAGCATGTGAAATATTCCAAAAGGCTATGTCTCAGAAGGATAACCCTACCTCTCAAACTAAAACATCGCTAAACGATCTTATCAACCAAGAATTAGGAAGCTACCCAGAGGTATCAGCATTGTTTTAGGAGGGGATTGAATCATATATTTATCTAGGAAAGGAAACTTTATGCCTCGTTTTCACTGTCCTTTTGTTCTTATTGATTTTTGTCGTAATTTAGAAACAGAGCAAAACATTCCCAAACACAAAACCTGAATAAACCTCGCTTTCTTATTACACCAGAGAGCTTCTAAGTAGCAGAGGATTTTGATTTAGACTCAGGCATTAAAATTAAATCACACATCCTAAGGAAAAATGATCTGTAATAATGAAAGCCACACACATGGGATATGAAAGTGCTATTGAATAATGAAGCAAACTACAGTTGCAGTGTGTGGGGCCAGTATGATTTAATGAGGAGTGCTTCCGAACGCAAATTTCTTCTTCGCCGTCGTCTATCGATTGCTGGCATATTAGCAAACAAATTACTGGAAGAGATGAATATCATAAATTAGAAAGGAATTATTTCTCCTCAATTAAAGTTGCTTCATTTTACAGATGCGTCGGGGAGGCTGTTAGGACCGTGCCCGGAGGCACCTTGGGGGGGCACGGCAGACTCACCTGCCCTAACAAGGTGATCACTGCCGCCCTTCCTGAACCGCTACCTGGTGACAGTGGTCAGCAGGTAGGGAGAAGCCACGGACTTCTGGTGCTGGCATCCCTCTCATTACCGCGCCGCCTTGGTTCACGTCTCTTAGCACCACCCAAGGCAGTGACCGAGGTCAACATTCTTCTGCATTCATTCCACGCTCCTTTGAAAGCTCTGAGTTCGGGCCTTTTGCTTTTCTCTTCTCTTAAATCAACATCTTTATCATGTTGGGTCCCTCTAAGATTTTCTGATTATACTGTTTATTAGTGAGTGTTTAACCAGGTTACAGAATTTTATAACATTTTCTTAAAAGATCCTTTTTTCCCCCCCTGCTGGGTGATAAAGATCATTATAGTAAATACATTTTTATTAGCAGATTAAACAGATGAGAATCGGAATTCAATGAACTCATGAAAGGGCTTTATCCACCCATCTCATTTTTTTTTTTTTTTTAATTTTCCTGCCGCTAATGTTTTGGGAAAACATTGAGCTAGTTTCAATCACTTTGATTTCAATCACAAAAGAATGCATTTTCCAGTCTTCATCAACCAGAGGCATTCCTCTTTGGTAGTGGGAAGAAAGTGTGCCCCTCCAAGCGATTATCAAATCTCTGCCTGACCTCTGCTATGGGACTCTGCATTGATTTTTCCCCAACATTTGACTTCCAAGGAATTCAAAGTATGTAAGGCATCAAATGATGTTTAACAATATGTTAAGAAGGAATTAGTTATTTTTATTCATATTTGCAGGGAATAGAAAACAAAAAAAGCCAAAGGAATTTAAAAAAACAAAAACAAAAACGAGAAAACCACAGTTTTCATAGTTGTAACACTGTGAAAGAAATCACTACCTTAGAGGTTTGAAATAATACGTGGACATGATCAAAAGGGTTTTGCAGCTGCCACGCACTCTCTCCGTAAGAGGAATCCGTGTTATGGAAATTGCAGAGCACTGATGTCCAGTGGTAACGAACTTGTCACAGGAGTTTCTGCAAATCAGCTGGGGCTTGAGATTTTGGAAGAGCAGCAGGAAGGGTCTTGGAAGACAACATCCAAATCATGGCTTCCTCCCCCAGAATGTAGAATGAAAGGCTAATGTTAAAATGTCATAAAATATTATGGATTGACTCTCACCTGCTGTTCTTAGAAAGTATGAAGGGACAAGTTTAAAATGGGCCTGTTGGTGTAGTTACTACAACACAAAGCCGAGAAGCTCTAAGGAAATCTGCCCACAGTCAGTTTGCTTCTTTCCCATTTGCTGCTGTAAAGAACTGTCTTCTCTTTTCACGCTACGGATGCTTTTCTGTGGAAACCTCCCCAACCTCCTCCGAGAAAAGAATGCAACATTACCAAGTTAAATGAGGTTTCTGTATCATTTTAGGACACTTTCTAGAAAAGTTAAGATGTAATTATAAGGTAGAAAAATACTTTTATATAAAATAATTTTATATAAATATATTTATTTATAATATTATATATATTTTTAAATATTATATATAATTTTATATATAAAATATATTTATTATAAGGTAGAAAAAGGTAGAAAAAAAATCAGACTTTTTAAAAGCCTGGAGGCCATAGGTAGGCTTATTCCATGTACATTCACATACACCTGAAAAAAATGGCATGGTTTTAAAATTCAAATACTTTTACTCTGGTGACATAATTAAATACAACAAAATTCTAACTTTTAAATTATTTTTATTATTTTTTAAATTTTTTTGTTGGTTAAATTCTTGGATTTTTTAAATTTATTTTTTTAATTATTTACTTTTTAAAATTTCTTTTCAGTGTTCTAGAATTCATTGTTTATGATCACCCCCAATGCTCCATGCAATGGTGCCCTCCATAATACCCACCACCAAGCTCACCCAACCTCCCACCTTCCTCCCTCCAAAACCCTTTGTTTCTCAGAGTCCACAGTCTCTCATGATTCACCTCCCCCTCCAATTTCCCCCAACACCCTTCCCCTCTCCATCTCCCCATGCCCTCCATGTTATTCCTTACGCTCCACAAATAAGCAAAACCATACAATAATTGACTCTCTCTGCTTGATTTATTTCACTCAGCATTTTTTTAAATAAAATTCTAAAATTTTTAAAATAAAACTCTAAAATTTTAGATTCATTCTTCAAATAATAACTGTAAGAAAAACCCAGTACTAATAAAGAAATAATAGATACACACATTTGTGTGTATATATGATTTTGGGGGCTTCCTGAAGGTCAAGAAGGTGTTTTGGCACTCTATGTGTTTTTCTGTCCCCATCCAGTTGTTTTGTAAGCACAATTTAAAAATTAATGAAATAACTCTGCAGAAGTAACATGAGGCTTCACATCTTTGGCTTCAAGGCATGAAATAAAACTAAAACTACAGATGTCTTACATCACCACGAGAAACTTTTATCTTTAAAAGTACTTGTCAAAAATTAACCATTTCTTCTACATTTGTTAGAAGTAATCTTATCCGTTTAATAGAAGTAATAAGCTTCATGGTATTCTCTGTACGTTATCCTGGATAAAGCTAAGAAGATATGAATTTGGGAAAAAAAAAAAGAAGTCTGATTGAATTATTAAACTGAGTCATCGCTCATTATATTAAAAAAAATCAAGATTTTTATTCGCCATATATCTTAAGACTAATATATCCAGTAAATGACACCAGTACTACCCAGTCCCTTTCTGTGAACATGTGAGTTCACAAAGAATTTCCATTAAAAAATGAGCTCTACAAAATACATAAACCACAAAACTATTGTCAACAGTGCCACAATTCTCTAAAACATGAAGTCCAATAAAAATACTCTTGGTGCAGATAAAGTCCATGAATACGCTATAATGTGAAGATAACACGCTGAATTGACATTTATTAATCATAGTAAAATGTCCATTAAAATTAAATAGCATGTGTTTAAGCAGAAGCATTCAAGATGTCGTAAGACAAATCACAGTATTATGGTTAGCCCCCGTTTGAGTTGTAACCTGAGATCTGACCTTGCATTGGGTTCTTCTCTGCTAGGCTCCTTGTTCTTTCTGTGGCTGGTCTGTGTGTTCAGCTTCCCGCTGGCCCTGTCAGGGGCTCTCGTCCATGACCGGAAATGGTTCCTTATTATCAATGCTAAGAATGAATAGCTGCCAACATATTTTACTTGATCCTATTTAATTTGGAGGAAACAAAGGAAAAACCAGCAACAGAAGAAATAGCATTTCATTTTTCAGTTCCTTGCCATCTAGGTAAAGGTGGAGAAGTTCGTTTTCCAAAAGTGAGAGCCGTGGTTGTCAAAGGAGGGCAGCTGAACCGCCGGAAGTGACTGGACTCCGAGAGGCCAGGTAGGTGTGCTGGTAATGGTGACTTCAGCTACGGTGAAGCGGGAGGGGGCAGGACTTTCGGAAATCAGATCCCCTCCCTGCTGTCACACTAGGCCCTGGAAAGAAGCTAAGGGGTGATAGTACTTTGTTTTCTTTTTTTGTTTTGCTTTGTTTCTCCTTCCAATTTCTCAGGAGTCTGTGAAACAATGTGCAGTCATCTCCATTAGACCTTCCCACAGCATACTGACCCCTCAACTGTGCCTCATGTTTGTCTGTACTCATCACCATGATATCAGAAACAGAATCTAAAATTCATACTTAGTTTGAATATGTACAGTCTCTGAGTTAAACTAATATACAGATAATAACATACAGAATAGTCTATGTGTGTAATAACGTTGTTATCTATTGGATATTTCCCAGATAGTGTGCATATTTTTGCCTCTGTGCATAGTGACTGACCCTCTGGGTTGGCCCTGATTGAGAGATTTCCCATGATGTGGGACTTTCAATGCTGAATCCGAATTCCCAGGCAAATTGGAATGGGTTGGTTACCCCAATGTATTCCTCTACATATTTCCTGTTAAATGGAGGTGACTAGCAAAGCACTAACCTCCAGAAGTGGAAATCTTCCTAATTTTGTCACTTTAAAGACAATAAAGGTGGGAGTATTTTCGAAAAAGAAATATAAGTGAATTTAGCGATAAAATGTGAGACATTGAGTGTAGTGAATTTACAACAAATTTGAGTCTCATTCTGCAAAGAGTATTCAAGGAGAAAATTGGTATTTATCTATAATGATCAATTCATATATTATCATTTTCACAATGGTTAAAGTGTAAATTAAGCATACTTCAAGGCATCACACAATATTCCTTAGGGAACACTTCCTAATATGGTTCAGGGCGTCTGGGTGGCTCAGTGGGTTGGGCCGCTGCCTTCGGCTCAGGTCATGATCTCAGGGTCCTGGGATCGAGTCCCGCGTCGGGCTCTCTGCTCAGCGGGGAGCCTGCTTCCTCCTCTCTCTCTCTCTGCCTGCCTCTCTGCCTATTTGTGATCTCTCTCTGTCAAAAAAAAAAAAAAAAATCTTTAAAATAAAACTGTGTATGTATTAGGCAATAAATTACTCGCTAAAGTTTATTAATCAAACTCAATATTTACACATTAAATAATCAAAATACTAACCCTTATTTGTATGGTGAGTAGTGACTGAAGAAACTGTCCACTTAGGACAATGTTCCGAAGTTCGTCATGGATCAATTGTGAACACCGTTCTACTCCTTACTTCAGTTCCGAAACCCAGGTGGAAGAGGGCTACAACAGACTTCTCTGCGAAATAATTCTTGACATCGTTGGCTTCAAATAAAAATCTGAAGTACTTTCAATATAGAAAAAATTAAAATAATTTTTATAAAGTTCACTTAATGCACTAATTTCCTTTCTTTGGTGAAACATACATTTACTACAGTCTAGACTGCCTTGATAATATCACACCCATCCCATAAAAAAATATTTTTCTTTTTATTTCCGCAGTTCCTCATCTCCAGCCGATCTGCAAGTGTTTCCAGTCTCCAAAGCAGGCCTTGCACTTGGCAGCCTGTCTCCATGTAACTGCGAGCCCTCGAGTCTTTGTGATGGTCACTGTCGCTAATTTTAACAGCATCTAACTACTCTGCTTCTGTGTGTTCTTACCTTCTCCCCATAGACTCCATTCTCCACACAGATGTTAGACACATCTTTGTAATTAAAAAATAAGATTATCATCCCTTTGTCTAACATCCTTGAATGCTTTTCCTGAGCCACAGGAGAAAGTCAGAACTTCACCCTAAAGCAGCTGGCAAGCCCCCTACTTCCTCTGCTCATCCGATACCATTCCCCAGGATCTCCTCCCAGAACTGAATCCTCAAGGATCCATATCGCTCTTCCTTCCCTCCCCACTGGGCCCAGATCTGTTCTTTCTCTGTGATCCCCTGCCTTGTTTCTCTTCAGCCTCCTCCTTGTCCATCCAACCCCATCTCCAGTGTCACCTGCATGGAAACATTCTCTGACCACTCCATCGAAGACACCCTGTCCCACGCTGCTCTGTTACTTATCATTCTGTTTTACTCACTGCAATTTCAGAATCTCAGTTTGGTTTTAATTTCATTTGTTTTACTTTTCCCTTTCCATTGAGGAGCTCTGATAACAGGGGACTCCTTGCCATTTTATGATACACTTCCCAGACTCTAAGAGAAATGCAGAGTGGGTACTCAATCCTTATTAGTTGATCTAACAAATTACTGATTCTAACTACTCTGTTTTTCAAGCTTTTCATTTTGGGTTCAATGTTTACATATTTTTTTAAATGAAAATTGATTTATTTTTATCTTGTTCTAATATTCCTTTTTCAATTAATATTTTAATCTAGGGTGGAAATTTAAATGTATTTCTTGGGACCTTGAAAACACTATATGGTTCCAAAAATGTCAGAAAAAACTAATGTTAACTCCATAAAATGAAACTGTGAGACAATGTTTACTATATTTAGCTGAGCTCAGAAAGATACAGAAACTATCCTATTTATAAGATCTAAATTTCCTTATATTATGAAATATTACTTACAGAATCTCATGTATAAAATAAAAGAGTAATTGAAATGAAATCATTACTAGAAATTCAGATGTACAAAATGATATGCTTCCTTTTTTATTCTGTGGCAAATGTATGGAAAATACCTTCTTCCTCATTTAAAAAAAACGTTAACTTATTTCAATTATTCAAAAATAAAGGTCTTTTTGTTTGTTGTTGTTCTTCACATATCCGATGCTGTCAGAAGAAAAATAAAACGGTCTCAGTCGGTTAAATATCTGCCTTCGGCTCAAGTCAGATCCCAGAGTCCTGGGATCGAGCCCGCATCAGGCTCCCTGATCAGCAGGAAGCCTGCTCCCCCTTGCTTGCGTTCCCTCTCTCATTATGTCTCTCTCTGTCAAATAATAAATAAAATCTGTTAAAAAAAATCTAAAAAAAAAAGGAAAGAAAAAAGAAATAGGACACACACACCATAGATAGATAGATAGATAAATAGATAGATGACAATTATTTTGGCAATGTAGGATTCAGAATTAGAGTGTCAGGATATAGGTTCATAGTCAATCATTTCCCAAATTAAAAAAAAAAAAAAAGAAAACACTATATGAAGAGAAATAGGAATAATGTTGCCATTTCTTTTCAATTTCAATTCAGTTAAAAACATTCTGAGGAAAGAATAAGGTGCAAAGAGAATAGATATTTGTGGAATGTCTATGATGTGACTGTATAGATTCCTACCATGCCCACTACATCCCCACGCTACCGTTTCTGGTTGAAGGTAAGATATAAATTCAGAGTGATTAAGAGACATAACCAAGGTTAAGTGGCTGGTAAAGAAGAGACAGTGATTTGAATTCAGATCCTTCTGTTGCCTAAGGTCCCTACCGAAGAACCCACGGGAACTTCTGCACAGTTAGCACTGCTGTATATGGAAGAATTTAGGGATTCCCTCATCCCTAAGCTCTGAAAGCCATGGAGCAATGAATACCAAATGATCAGAAAGGAAGTGAGCTCTAGTGATTTCTGCAGGAAGTCAGAATTACAGGTTATAAATATAGTTGAAAGCAGAAATATGTATGTGAAAGCTTTGCTTGACTTACATTTTTCCCCCAGACCTTAATCAGATTTTCTTTGGGCAACAACCATAGCTCCTTATCTCTTCTTTTTCCTCCTTATTCCTCTCTTAACTTCTTCTCCCTCTCTCTTTCCCATAATTTGGATTTTTAAAATTGTTATAAATTTTTATTTATTTATTTATTTTTCAGAGAGAGAAAAAGCACAAGCAGGGGAAAGCGGCATGCAGAGGTAGGAGCATTCTCCCCGCTGAGCTAGAAGCCCAATGCAGGACTCCATCCCAGGAGCCTGGGATTATGACCCACCCAGATGCCCTGTAATTGGGATTTTTAAAAATTTCTCAAAGGTTTTAATACTTGCTTTAGAAAATGTTATTCAATTTAAAAAGTATAAAGAAGAAAGGGAGAATCATCCTGAAGTTCCAAATCTCAGAAACAAAACTTTCAACTTCTAGTCTTTGTCTACATGTATGCACATGCAAATACACACACACACACACCCCATACACATGCACTCAAACAATATACACATACGCACTCAACATACATACACAAACATATACACATGTACACAGAAACTCATATGAACACATTCAAGCACGTAGACATATACACATATATGCATGTACTCATACAAACACACATACACACACAAACACACACATACAACTATATATATGTCTCTGTGTTATTTATATATATGAATATATAAATATATTTACATAAAATACATATATATATTCTATAAATTATATATATATATATATATATATATATATATATAAATATATAAATAACATGTTATTTGGAAACAGGTTTTATTCCAGTCAGGGAGAGGTAGTGTAGTTCCATGCCAATGAATATAAATACATGTTGTTTTTCTAAGTAGTGGTAACAAGCTCCTTGCATGACTGTGCCATAAAATCTACCACTACTTAATTATGGAATTTTAGGTGGCTTCTAATTATTTTGATGGTTTTAAAAGCAATATCAATAACCTTGCATTAACATCTTTATGCACCTTGTTCAGATATCTCTTTGCACTAATAAGAGTAAGATTTCTGGGTTAAAAGGCATGTATGTTCCTTTACATTTGATGCACCTTTCTGGACTACTATGCCGAGCACATATGAAAGTAAAGTTCTGTATTCCACACCAGAGCAAATATTATGTGTTATATTTATATATACATATATATACAAATACAGTATATATTCTAAAACAGGTAACAAAGGTCATGATAATATTATATTATTTATTTTTTATTTTTCATTTACATTTCTTTCCTTATTATTCTGGTTTTCTAAAAATCATGGTGACATTTGTTCTTTTTCTATATTTTAAATGCTTTATTTTTAGAGAAAATGTGATTACGAAGGCTTGAAATAAGTCACTTTTAATTCTATCAAAACCAGCATTGCATGAAACAGTTCTCAGAGAACTTTTTGTACTTTTCTCAAAGCCATGAGTGCATTCCTTTACCGGACACTTCTTGAGTCACCTATGTTGCCATATTTCCCTTTACATTTTACTTATTTTTTTGTTTATCCATTTATTCATTAAACAAATTTATTTTTAATTGTTGAACAAGCAAAAGGAGAGATAAATTAAAAAAAAATAAGATACTCAATTTTCTGAGAAGTTGAAACATCCTCCAAAGGAAGTAAAAGATAGAACAGATGATAGGACATCGGGAGGTTTCGTGTGATGGCATTGAGGAAGCAATTTGCAGTACTACATGGGATTCTGAGGTGGTTTCCTTGAGAAGGTAAGATTGGAGAAAAGACTTGACGGAAGTGAGGAAGTTAAGAAAACAACTAGTGGAAGACTTTTCCCAGTCAAGTGTATGGTTGGAGTGAAACCCTTTGTCAAGAGTGCACCTTGTATGTTCTAGAATTAGCAAGGATCCTACATTGTTGAACTGAACTGTACAAATTATCATTGCACAATTATTTACATTCACCTAGATCCTCTGTAGCTTTCTGTGTTCTAATACTGTTTCCCCACTTTCTGGATCTTTCCTGACCTTCCGTAGGAGACTCTACCTCTTCATGCCTCAATTGTCTCAATTAGAAAATTAAGCATGAAAAAAAAATAATGACCTTAGTGTATAGATGTGAATAAATGCCTACAAACCATCTGAAACAATACCTTCCCACTCTAAGAACTAAAAGTGGGTTAGCTATCCTCATGGCCACCACCATCAACGTCACCCTTTCTCACCCAAGAAGTATTTGTTTCGTAAATATCAAGCAGTTGGGACTTTTGTTGTTTTGGTCAATTGTTCACCTCAACATTTAGTTTCAGTGGGTCCATGTCAGAGATGTGTATTTTTCTTTTCAGCCCTTAGATGTCTAGTTGATAAAAGGTAGCTATAGCCTGGGGAATCTATGATGTGTCTTTTATAGTAGATGTTATTAAAAGTCTTATCCTGGGGCCATACTATCATATTGGGAACATCCTGATCAATAAGGGGTGCACCGGTTATGTTCAGGCGAAACCGTAGTGTTTCTTTAGCCTTGTAGTTTGCTTTAATAAAAGGGCTTCTTCTGTTTGTACTTTGACTTGTTTGTTTTTATGGCCATTTCCTCTATCCCACAGACACACACTTTTTCTTGACACTCCTATCTCAATGACTACTCTTTGTATACCATTTTTCTTTCTGTTTCAAACTCATGTCCATAATGCCACCTTGATTGATGAGTGGAATTCCAACTGGAGCCATTTATCATTAGGCATTCTCAGTGATTTTTTTATCTGTGGTGGAGGAAATAGTATGAGAATAAGAAGGTGAATATCCTACATTTCTGCAGCCCACTGTCATTCTTGGTCTTTCCCCCGAGATTTATGGCTCTCAACCAAGAGTTTTTAGTGTGTATATTATATATATTATATATATATATATATATATATTTTTTTTTTTTTTTGCCTCTGTTAATTTCCTCCATTTTCTTTGTGCTATATAATGTTTCCTAAAATGGAGTCAACTCATGGATTTCTGGAATCCACATTCAGTTTATTCAAAAGTATTGCTGATATTATCTTACAGCTTGTGGTATGAGCTCAGAGTTCCTCCAAAATTCATTGTTTATTACATATTCTATATAATGACTCTCTTGTTCATTTTGGTGAGAAGATTAGAATAATAAAGGTAAAAGGGCAAAAAGTTTCAACACTAGGAACCCCTGAACAATTCATCCATGTAAATAGAAAAAAATTGCCCATTAAACTTAGCTTTCAGCTCCTTAAAACTAATGTCATATATATTATATTCCATATTATATATGTCTTAAGAATACAAGTTTGTGGTTTGTAAGTTGAATCTTCTCATGTTGCATATGGTAATTCATTTAAATTTTATTTTTTCTATGTAAATAAAGGGTTATAAATCATAAGAATGTGTTTCAATATTGTTCCCAAATTATTGGTTAATTTCCCGAGATTCTTTTTTTTTTTTTTTTAAGATTTTGTTTGTTTATTTGACAGAGAGAGACACAGTGAGAGAGAGGGAACAGAAGCAGAGGGAGTGAGAGTGGGAGAAGCAGGCTTCCCGCTGAGCAGAGATTCCCCATGCAGGGCTCCAGCCCAGGACCCCGGTATCATGACCTGAGCCAAAGACAAATGCTTAACAATGAAGCCACCTAGATGCCCCAGTTTCCTGAGATCCTTGTGGGGCCAAACATTCATTCTATATTCTGTTAACTACTATTTGTGTAGCTTTTTGTCCTTTTGATGATAAGACTCTTACAGGCATATAGCTGCAATTGTGATCCAAATTTTGCTTTGCCTTTAGCACATGGCCACATAATGGCAAGGAGATGTTTTAGGGAAGATATACATGTGTACTGTTTCTTAAATGAGAAACTTGATATTCTACTATGAAATGTTCCATTTACATTAGTCTTTTGGTATGTTGCTATTTATTGGGGGGGGTGTGTGTGAAGGAAAGTTGTTCAGTCAATAACCACTTATTGGTAGCTTTGCTGGCCTAGCAAATGGCCAGGTTGACCAGCTGTCCTCTAACAGAGAGAAGGCCTGCTGGTGTGATCTAGAGCCATGGGTCCGCTTCTGGTTTGTTGTACTGATTGACCTACTGAGAAGTCATTTGATTTATTTGATCCTTGAGTTTTTCAGCTATAAAAAGAAAAAAAAAATAAAAATAAAGGTTGTCCTAGGACTTTTCTATAAAATGCCCTCATCTTTTTACTTTAAAATACAGTCAGTGTTAATTATTATTAAATGTATTTGAATTAACCAAAATGTCTAATCAGGGATCTTCAAATGCATGTTTGGTCCAGTGTGTAGACAGGTCAAAATAGCAACTGAATCAGTGCCATCTGAGATCTACTCAAAGCCTATTTGCCCCAAACCATTGTACCTCTCAGCCATCAATTATAAACTGGCCACAGCTACATCTACTTTGCATAGGTTCCTACTGAGCTCCAGGCTTTAACCTTCATTCACAGGTTGTCACAGTGCCAGGCATCAAACAGACCACAAGGCACATGTAGTACATGGCACATGGTGGGTGCTTCATACATATTCAAGGAATGGAAAAGTGAATCGATGTGGAAATGTTAAATAATAGCAAATCTAAGACATTCGACTCCAGTAATTTAGGTTATCAGTCTTGTTAACACAAATTACTTTCCCAACAGAGGTCATCATCTGATTAGTATTGGAAAGTAAAATTTAAAAGCAGAAACTGTTTTTATTTTCTATTCTCAACTTTTTAGCACATTTACGATCTGACATAAATCATAAGACAGGTCATTTGGTTTTTCACTTTATTACATAATTAACAGTAAGATGAAAGTAAATTCCACAAAAATCACTGAATGCTTTTTTAGCCTCAATCTATTATTATGTCACTATTTCCTTCAAACCGTTTTGTGCACTGCTTTTGATGCCTGAAATACTTCTTCTAAAATGGGAAATGAGATGGCTTTTTCAGCTGTCATGATTTAAAGACAATCTTTTACATTTCCTTTTACAGTTTCATTTTTCGAAATATCTGTGTCTACTTCCAAAGCCTCTATCTATAACTAAAGTACTTCTTCACAAGTTAAAAAAAAATAAAATCTGGTATTATCCCAAATGTTTAGTATAAACATAGTTTATTAGGTATTTGAAGTACTTTAGTTTTTAAATTAACATGTTTTACTTTTGAAAAAGAGCATGTATGATCAGTCAGCCATAAATAATTAAGGGGTGGCCCTCTTGGAGAGGTTCATCCTTTCTTGATTGAATTTTGGGCTCAGGATCAGTTTATCAGTTAGCAATTCCTTGGCTGTAGTAGAAGAGACCTGACTCCATTGCTTTAAACACATAAACATTTATTTTCACAAGTAAGAGTTCTAGAAATGGTAATGCAGAGCCAGAACGTGTGCTCCCTCAGGTAATTAGGGAAACTTACTCCTTCTATCTCTCCGTTCTGCCATTCTATCACTGTCTTCCTTTTTCATAGAACTGATATGGAACTCATAATCCAATATGGCTGCAGTAGGCCCAAACTACCATATCTAGGTTGTAGGCAAGAAGTGGTATGCAAGTAGATAGAAAACCTTGCAGGGCTGATGAGCAAAATTTGTATAATTCCTAATTCAAATAACAACCCTTTTTTGTCTGACTCATGTCGCTTAGCTCCACACTCTTACACAAGGCAGGCCAAATCCCAAGTCTCATCTTCTGATTGGAATTAGAGCTCCAGCTCAAAGACTGAAGATATCTATCTTATTCTTATTCTGTGTATACCTCACTACCCCCTTGGTTTAAACACCTACTGAGAGTTTTCATTATGAATGCAGCTTTGTTTTTGACATATGGGTATTTCCCTTTTTTTGGACTGACATGCCTATGCATTCAAGTTGTATTGATTTGTCATATTTTCCCCAAATATTTCTTATATACATCTGTGTTTGCACATCAGCTTTGTCTGTCTAATATAATGAAGTACCCAATATCAATCGCTGTGTTATATGGGTAGGTGTTATCACAATGAATTATAATTAACCTAAAGACTCTTCTAGCTCTATACAATTTTGGTCTTGGGGACTTTTTTTCATAGGAGAGCTTGTGCAGTAAATATATGATTGTGTGGCAGAAAAGGTATTTTCCCTCAACTTCCACCACAGCTATCTGTACTAAAGCATTTATTGTCCCAAGTGGATAGTGTGGAGATAAAAATGTGACCATTTGGGCAGTGCATGGTATATGTGTACTGGGGTCCAGGCCTCCAAACTCTCAGTGCCAGGTGATGTGACTTTCGTGGTGCTCACATAGCCTCACTTCTCTGCAGAAATGGTCCCAGAGGGTCAGTCTTATGAAATTTCCTGACTAGCTTTTATATACTAATTTTAACAAATATCCCTACCTCATCAGCAAACCTTTTCTCCTTAATTGTTCTAATTCTGAGCACAGTTCACAACAAAGCTATGGGATAATGTTTCCCAAGTGAAATAATGACTATAAATCCTTTCTTTAATTAAACATCTAAGTCAATTCAACCATTCTGTGATAACATTGTGTCATCACAGTGAATATATCATGTAAATTAAGGTAGCAAAACTGTATTTTTAGTACTTAAAATTAAAAGGCTGCTTTATGTTGTTCAATATAGTTGATCTCTACATAATCGTTATGGCTTTCTCCTACACTGACCATATCCCTATGAACGTTTTTAAATATTCCTTTATCTAGCACTGCATCCCTTGATTTATGATTATATGTTATGTTCATTATTACATCTTTTAGCATTTATTTGACACATATGGCCTCTCCAGTTCCTTTGCAGAGAATTAGACCCTTTTTTCCCCCTTATTAAACACGACTCTTGCCTTAAGACCTTGAGTGACATGCAATTTCGAGGTTATTTTAGGGTTTATAGTCTCTTGATATATCCTACATTGTCTTTACTTATGTTTAGTTGCAATAAAATCATATACAAGTTTAATTATGATACCCTATTTTTTAAAGGTTTTTTTTATTTTTAAGTAATCTCTATATTCAATGTGTGGCTCAACCTTACAATCCTGATATCAAGATTTACATGTTCTATCAACTAAGTCAGCTAGGCAACCCTTGACTCCTATTTTTTATTTTAAATCTGTGATATATGGTAAATCGTCATTTCTTTTCATTACTTAAAAAAAATCTATAGATACTTCCATAAATATCACTTAAGTAGTAAATTGTGCTTAGTGTATATCATTTATATAACCAATTTTATGTCAATAAGAAAATAGTAGACATATCCAATCCATACATTATCATATGCAGTAGATGGGCATATTACAATCATATCTAATATGTTTAATTGCAAGAAAATGATTTTACTTCCAAATATATGCTTCACAATTCACCTTCAAGGTTTCCTTTTTTTTTTTTGAGAATATAAATGTTTTCAGTAAACAATAACTGTATAAGAAAGATCAGAAGACTTAAATTCTGTCATTGTTCAAACCAAAGGATTATTGTATGACTTTTGACAAGTTGCTTAAACTTTCAGTATGGATTCTGTCTATTTGCACTGTGTATACAATAGTATTTTATCTTGCTGACTTTGAAGGATTTTTCAGATGAGATGTAATAATAATAGTAGTAGTAGTAATAGTAGAAACAATACAATGATTTTAAAACTTTAAAGCACTTTATGCGTATAAAGTAAGTGAACTATCAGGAAGGTGGAGGGCTAGCTCTTCTTTCCTCTGGTTAGTTCTTTAGAAGATAGTCATTATTATCAAGTGATTGATTAACTAACCTTTTATTGATTACATACTTGCTTTCCTATAGCTACCAATCTAGAAGGTGGAAATGGACAACAGATGGAGTTGATGGATGGAGTTGATAGATCCTGATGGTGAAAGGAGGAGTAGATAATTTTGTGTTTGATGGGGTGAAGTGACTTTAAACAGGCCACTCATGGAGGGCTGTTCTGAACAGATAAACATGAGTTAAGATCGCCAAAATAAAAACTTGTAGCCAGTACACCAGTGAGAATGAAAAGCAACAGTGCATGTGGCATTGGAGAATGAGATGGAGGATGAGTACTGAAAGTAAATGGGGAGAGACTTGGCCATATTTGTTGATAAATTGGAAATAGAGAATGAGGAAAAGAGTTATACTTACATATTTTTGGCCTAAGAATTTGAGTATATGACAGTATTACTTACCAAGATTAGAAAGAATGTGAGAAGGGCAAATCAAGAGCAGGAGAGCAAGAGTTCTATTTTGCACATGTTATATTTGACATATATGTGCAAGACCCAAGTGAAGATGTCAAAAAGGATATATAGGTTTGGAGTTTAGATAAGGATACATGTCCAAGATCTATATTTGGTAATCATCAACGTGCGGGGATTATTTGAGAGCGCAGTAAAGAGTGAGTTCATGTAGAGTGGGTAGATAGATAGTGTGGTACTAGAGAAAGAGAGTTCATTATATGAAGGAGGAGGACTGATGTTCAGCATTTGGTGTCTGCCATTATGATCTGTGATTATGTCACAACCATTTGACAAATATTTTAAATAACACCCAGCAGAAGAATAAGGCAAAAACATGAAGAGCCATAAGTAACCCAGGGAAGAAAGGATTTGAGTGTAAGTGGGAAGATGGAATTTCACCAAAGGAGATGTGGCCTCCATTGTACCATGAGAGAAGACCTATCTAGGCAAAGAATGAGGAAGGTGTGGAGTTTTAAGGGTGAACTATTGACAGATTTCCTACAAGACTGCTCTCCACATCCCAGTGAATTCAGAAGTAAGGTTACTGGTTGTGAGTGAAAAGTGGGAGAATAGTTTTTTGGAGTTTGCGAAGAAAAGAGAATGAAATATTTGTCTGAGAGAGTAGGAAACACTCTTTCTAGTGTCACATAATAAGATGGCTAATGACGGCATTTTGTACTTTTCGAGTGACCTGAAGGGAAACAAAGTTTGAACAACACTGAAACAAGATACGAACATTATTAGTCTTGTTCTAGTTCTAGGAGCAGCAGTGAGGATGTGTGTAGCAGTTCTCACTACTTTGCAAAGTCCCTTTAGCCTTATTTCTTCCACATGTGTTTTTGTTATCCTCAAACTGGGATTTAATCAGAGGGTATTAGATCTGGCAATGACCTTAAAGATCGTTTTTTTCCAAATGCGCCATTTAATATAAGAGATATGTGAGGCCCCAGAGAGCTTAACAATTTATGCAATTGTACAATTGAGTTGTGGCAGTCAGGAGGGCCTTGGTCTGCTGAGTTTTAGTTCTGCAGACAAGAATTTAGAGTTCCTCTAGTAGGTGATTTTTTCAATCATCAAATTCCCGCAACAGTCAATTATAGATACCAAGACATTTTCTCCTTACTGGGGCACATGTGGTACAAGAAACAAACCGGGAGAGGAGAGAGATATTAAAACTCAAGTTATTATCCTAACATTTCCTTTGTGAAGATGAAATCAAACACGGAAATATATATTATAATTTTAGAAAATTAGTTCTCATAACAACATTAAAACTTTCAAGTTAAATGGTTTATTACAATATAAAAGGGAATAGTATTTTCCGTATTATTTTATAATATAGAGTTTCTTTCATTCTTGTCACAGAAAATGATGAAGATCTCATTTTCAAAAAGCTAAAATGATGCACACAAATATGGATAAAATGTATCTACACAATTGGGAAATTTAATTAATGTTATTTTCTATTGACTTCTATTTTTATATACTTGCATTATCTGTAAATACAATTTTAAAGTTCCCAAGTGCAGTAAGTAGGCACAGATATGAATTTAAAGAGTCTCATTAGTGAAAATTGCTTTTGAAGTTGCAAATAAAAACCCATTTATTTTCATATAGGATCTTTCCAACAGAGGATCTCAGAACATATTTAATTGTGACATGATTTATATAAAGCAAGAAGAGTGCCAAGTCAAGTCTTTATTTTGTCTTCATACAAGAGCATACTACAAGGATAAATGGCCACTGAATATTTGCTTCCCAAAGTAAAGCATGTAAAAAATATGTGTATATATATATATATATGTATATACATATATATAATGTAATATGTATATGCATGTATGTATATTTATTCTAACTTTAAGAATTCTGTACTATAATCCTGAATGCTTCCTTCTCTTCTTATTTTTTATTTCTTCCATAACTTGTTAGACATCTGCTGAACTTACACATAGGATAGTTAGAGTGGCTGTGTGTCATCTACCACATTAAATAATAATCAAGGTAATTTGCCTAGTTTATTTTGCTGCCAATCAATTTTTTGCATGTGAAATTCTAAGACAATGAAGAAACTCAGACTACAAATAGAATTTTCACAGCAAAAGTCACATGTCTTTTTTCACCAATACAACTACTTATGTATATATATTTTCTTTTCTTTTTTGGTTTCCAATATAGAATGTCTTTAGAAAACATCTAATTAACACTTTTGAAATAGCAATATACAATTAAATGTCTAAATTAGGAAACATTCATGAGTATGGTATAATAAATAGGTTATAAATATTAAGGTTCAGTGACCCAAGGAGAATGTTTCTAGAGAGGTAGAATTTCAAATTATAAACCACACACGAATAAAGCAAATATATTGAGTGTTTTTGTTGTTGGTATTTAGTTGAGTTCACTTGCAAAAAATATATATAGAGATAAAACTGTATTTACATATGTATATTTCTGTATAGATAATATTTCTATAATATATATTAATATAAATGAATAATAACAGAATTTGTTATATAAATGAACAGAATTTGTTATATAAATGCTAAGGAAAGCCTTTTTTAAAGAAACATTCTGCAAGGAAAATCAAAGTAGAGTCCAAAGCTAATAAACCAGGTCAGCAAAACCTTAGTATTGGGAATTAGATTGGGAAAAAGAGAGGAAGAATAGATTTTCTAAATGTCTCAAATTTATTCGCAAAGAGAAAGTATAGGAAAATGTCTATATAGATGGAGAGATCCACATTTGTTTAAAATAGTAGAAAATATATTTAATTATGAGAATGTAATTAAAATATGTATAATTTAATTAAATTTCATCAATACATTTAATTACTATAATTTCTCTCTTGAGAGAGGGAACAAAATTAAGCCAACATTTTAAAAAGCAGTGGTTTGCAATCTAGGAGGGCATGTCTTTTTCAAAAATAGTCCAGACACAAAACACAATAGTATACCTAAACCCTCATTGCTCTGTCCCCAGTTTTAGACAATTGTCAGCATTCTACCATTCCTGTTTCATTCTATAATCACCCACAATCCATACCCCATACTAAATTTTTATTATAGTTTCACAAATGTGTGTATATAAAGACATAGAAAATTTCCATTACTCCAGAACATTCTTCACATTTGCTAATATGGCATTCAGATATCTCTGAGGAAGTGTCTAAATCTTTTACCTATTTATTTTTGTTGAATTGTTTGCTTTATCTGTATTATATTTTGGAGAATTCTTTGTATATTCTGGAAGTAAAATATCTTTACCAGATATTTTATTTGCAAAAATTTTCCTAGTCTATACATTGTCTTTTCATACTTTTGTTCAGTGTCTTAAGGAGAGCAGAAGTCCTTAATTTAATGCAGTTCAATTTATCAATATGTTCTACATATCTTGCTTTTTTTGGTATAATATCTAAGAAATCTTTGCCTAACTGAAAGACCTAGAGATTTTATTCTTATAAATATTTCGGAGTTTTAGGCTTTATATTTAACTCAATTTTATTGAAATATTATATGTGTGTATATTGTACCTGGTCTGGATGAAATTTTATTTTCTTATGTGTGGATATGCCATTGTTCTAGGATCAGTTCTGAAAAGATTATCCACTGCATTGCTCTTGCATGTTTGCTGAAAATCAAATTTTATAATTATCCATTTGTTGCTCTCGACACTAATACCTCATGCTAGTGATGACTTATAAGGCTTATAATGGTCCTGAAGGTAGGCCTTGCAAATGCTCAGACTTTATACTTCATAATCAAATGCTTTGGCCATGCTCAGTTAGTTACATTTTAACATACATTTTAGAATGAAATTATCAGTTTTCACAAAATGTGTGGTGGGATTTTGATTGGGATGACACTGAAGCTATAAATAAATATAAGTAAAATCAGGAATATTGTTTCTCAGCCTATTCACATAGTATATTTCTCTATTTTGTACAACTTTAATTTCTATTATTAATGTTGTTTAGATTTCAAGAGAGAGGCCTTGCCAATCTTTTGTCAGATTGGTTCCTAAATATCATTTACGATGGCGTTTATTTTATTTACTTAAAAGATTTATTTATTTATTTGAGAGACCAATACAGTGCAGGGTGGGGAGCGGAAGAGGGAGAGAGTCTTAAGTAGACTCTGCACTGAGCTGGGAGCCTGACACGGTACTTCATCTCACAACCCTGAGATCATGACCAAAGCAGAACCGAAGAGGGAGATGCTTAACCGATTTTGCCACCCAGCACCCCCCATGGTATTTTAAATTGTAATTTTAATTTACATATTCGATTGCTTATTGCTTCTATATAGAAATGCAATTAGTTTTCCTTGCATATTGATCTTATATTTTCCAAATTGAAATTCCAAATTGCTGAATTGACCTATTGGTTCTGGAAGGGTTTTTTTGATTTCATAAGATTTCCCACATAGATGATCATATTATATGAATAGAAAAGTTTTACATCTTCATTTCTGATCTGGATAGCTCTTATTTCACTTTTGTGCTTTAATTCACTGGCTAGACCCCTGCAACACAATGCTGAAAGATACGGAGAAATGGATATTTTCAGCTTGTTCTTGATCCTAGGTAAAAAGCATTTAGTCTTCCATTATTGTGTATGATTTTAGATGTACAGACTTTGCAGATATCATTTATAGGATGACAAAGCTGACTTCAATTTCTAGTTTGTTTAGTGTTTTTATCAGTAATAGATGTTAGATTTTGAGAGCTTTTTTATACGTTATTGAAATGATCATATAATTTTTGAGCTTTGCCAGTTTGTATCCTACAAGAACATGATCCAATTCATCCAAGTCATAAAAACTATGACTCAAATACTATTTGAGTTATCCTAACCAGTATGACTAAATTATTATAAAATTCATTAATCTTCTCAAAGAACTAGATTTCTGTTTTCTATTTCATTGATTCTATTTCCAATCTAATTGTTATTCTAACTATTTTTCCACTTACTTTTGATTTGGTTTGTTTCTCTAATTTCTTAAGGGAGAATCTGAGGTCATTGATTTGAGGTCTGTTTTCATTTCTAATATTGGGGTGGGTGCTATAAATTTCTATGTACTGCTTTAGCTGCATCTCATAAATTTTAATATATTGCAACTCTATTTCCATTCATTTCAAAATATTTCCTAATTTCCTTTTGACTTATTCTTTGTCCCATAGGTATTTTTCAAACTGTTTCATTGAGGTATAATTGACATAAAAAAGCTGTACACATTTAGTACATACAACTCGAGGGATTTGGAAATAAATATACATCCGTGAAATAATCACCACAGTTTATGTCATTAACATATCCATTATCTCTAAAAGTTTCTATCTTGTACCATTTAAAAAGAGTTCATTCTTAATAAAAATATTGTTATGGTGAATTCATTGACAACAATTAATATGTTTATTGTGTAAGTAGAAAAAGTTAAACTACCAAAGAATTTCACTTTATTTCAACTTAAAAAAAGAATTATTAATGAATCTCAAATTGTCATTCTTTCTATTTTGAATCATTGATCAACACACATTTTTATGGTTTCGCAGAGATTATTTTAAAATGATTTTTACTTTCTCAAAGAACTTTTTGTAAAAAAACCAAAAAGCTATATGTTGAAGCTCAAGACTTGCAGAAAAGTAATTTTGTCAAATTAGAGAAGGAGTTGGTTTATAACATCAAATGACAGCTTGAACTGTAAGAAACTGTCTATGCTTAAACACTTGACCTTCAAAAATGGCAATGTCATATGGTTTCACCTAACACTTGTTATACTTTGAGGAATGAATGGTTGTTGGATTTTCCTAGAGTATCCGCATAAGCTCTCTGAATCTTCTCAATGAGCCATGAGTCCATTTCTCAAGGAAACAAAACATGTTTTATTAAACATGCCCTTGTTTAAAGAACACGTATTATATCACTCTAGGAAAAGTGCAGGAGCAAATGTACAATTTTTCTCAGATCTTCACCACATGAAGAAAGTGCTAATTAGTGACAGTGCATAATTTGAACAATTGCTACTGACAAACTTCTACATAAGCCTATATTTCAAGGTTTGGAGAAGTTCCCTTGATTTGAAATTAAATCAATCCCATTCAAAGGCACTCAAAGTAATGAAAATTCCCATCAATTAATATAGAAATAGGTAGTCTAGTCAGGCACAGATTATATTTCATTACCACTTAGTCCTTCTTTAGGGTCAAGATGCCATTTATGTTTCATTAAAATAACATACTTCTGCAGAAACTAGATTTTCATTATTTTAATAATGGTATTAACTTAAAAATATATATTAAGCTAATAGAGATGCAAAGCAACTATGGTTAAAATGCATCTTCCTACTCTAGACTAAATACCACTTCTATAGATATCATGTCATAATAATTCATAATATATTAAAGTTTATTTTTTCAAGGGTATTGTATAATGCAGAATAATGCACACAGTCTGTTTTCAATAAATATTTTGGAATGGGATAAACAATAAAGGATTAAAGAAAGAGCATATGGGGGGCCTGGGTGGCTCAGTTGCTAAGCGTCTGCCTTCAGCTCAGGTCATGATCCCAGAGTCCTGGGATCTAACCCCACATCAGGATCCCTGCTCAGCGGGAAGCCTGCTTCTCCCTCTCCCACTCCGCCTGCTTGTGTTCCCTCTCTCATTGTGTCTTTCTCTGTCAAATAAATAAATAAAAACCTTAAAAAAAAAAAAAGCATAGCAATGAATGGAAAGATGTTTGAAATTTCCCAACCACTTTGCATTTAAGGAAACAATATTCACACACAGTTGGCTACCATGTAGCCAAGGTACCTAATTTCCCATTAGTTATTTTTCACAACGATATTTAATTTTAGGTATGATATCTTGAAAGCAATGACAAAGATCTACTAATTCACTGATGAATCTCCTTTCTCATAATAGCCTTTAAACAGCATTGTTTCAACATAAAGATAACAAAATACACTTCCTGAAAATAAAGTCAGTTACTTTTGTCATCAAAAACAATTCATAAAGGGGCGCCTGGATGGCTCAGTCTGTTAAGGTCTGCCTTTGGCTCAGGTCATGATCTTGACTCCTGGGATCTAGCCTGCCTTCGGCTCCACACTCAGTAGAGAGTCTGTTTTGCCTTTTCCCTGTGCTTCCCTCCTTTCCCATGCTCTCTCTCTCTCTCAAATAAATAAAATCTTGAAAAAAAAATAGTCCATCAAATTATGTATGTATGTCATAGCACTATACAAGATTTTTTAATAATATATGTATCTACTAAGAATTAGTGGCCTCAAATAAATAACACCTACATACATTAAAAAGCATTAGGCTCTATTCTTTTGGAAAATAGGACAAAAATAAAAATAGAAAGATGTAAAAAGTTGTGCTTTAAAGTTATTTTTTTTCTTAAAATATGTAAAGATTTTATTCCTTTTGGCATAACCAGAATAGGGTCCAAAATGAACGAAAGTGCAATTGCAAGTCCAATTTGGTATAAGCCCCAGCTTAGAAGGGGGTGTTAACTTTATAATTATGGAGAAAACATCTGTGTGTGTATGGATAAAAGAGCCTTGATTTTACATATGGTACCTTCCATGGAAACATTTCCCTCAAGTCCCTGTGGTTGCCAAAGGAGGAGATACGTTCTTGTAGGATTGTAAAGAACTGTTGCTGACTTCTTTATTTTCATATCTCTGTTAGGACCTTATTCTCTTGGTGCTTTAAAACAGTCACCAAAATATCAAAAGATCTATTAAATCTTTTCATATTCCATCCAAAATGTTTTACCAGTGGGAGAGTGCCATGGTAATAATTTTAACCCAATCTTTTGGAGAAAAGCCTACAATGTCCCCTCACAAAGCATAAATATTTGCACAGTGGGTTACCTACAAGACCTTCAGTTCCTTTGTGAACGTGAGAGAAAACCAAATACTGAAATTTATCGAGACACCCAAACCAATATAACATGAGTACTTATTTTGTAGGAACGTGAAACCTCACTGTGTTTTTAAAATTATTTTGAGCCAGTTATCCAGCTGGAGATAAATAATATCAGAAGTCAAAAATACCCATCCCTAAATGAAATAAGAGGGAATCTTAAATAATGCTTCGTAATGATCAGTGTTTCCAAACTTGGTATTTTCTGGAGAAAATGAAATCGGAGCTCCACTTTTCCAGACATGGAGTCCAGGAACAGGGTTAGCACTAATACGCACAGACGAGGTCGACCGCCTTAAACAATCTGGACTCCATTTCTGGATCTCGTTACTTTCCCTGGAAATAGCATCCTTCATTAGAATCCCAGTCGGAAAAGAGGGCAGACAGTGCCTAGGAAGATCCAAATACTCACTGGCTCTGAGTATCAGAAACCTACCTCAAAAGTCAGGGGGCTTCCTGAGCGCTCCCAAACTGAGGTAATGTGTATCAGTACAACCATAATAGCGCTTTCCTTTCTTTTGAAAAATGCCCTAATGCTTATACGTATTCTGCACCGTTAGCATTTTAATTAGTTAATATTATCTCACTATAGGAAAATACATTTTGATCTATTTATATATTTATAAAGCAGGTTCTATGCTCCCGGCTTAAACTTATGACCTGAGATTGAGACCTGAGCGGAAATCAAGATTGGACCCTTAACCACCTGAGCCACCCAGGAGCCCCAGGAACATACATTTGAAATAAGAGAAAATTATAAATATTCCCCACCACCTAGAAATACTGGCAACATATTAACGTAGCCCATTTTCATCTTGTCCCTTTGCTGGTTACACAGCAGAGCTCTTCCTGCATGTGGAAACCCCTTTCTCAAGCTTTCAGAGGCTGCTCTTCAACTTCATTCTTAATGGTGACAAAATATTCATACTAGTGCTTCGTGATTTATAAAATTTATTTTGTGTTCAACTTATATCATTTATTATATTATTATTATATATATTATATATTTCAACTAATTATATATTTCAACTAATGAACGTACTTATTCATAAGCCGATGCCTAACTTTTTAATACATAACTTTATACATAACTTCATATTTTAACAAAAAAGCTAAGAATTAAGAAAAGATACTGATTTTGATTTTCAAATGAGATATTGGATGTATTAAAAATTCTAACAAAATGGCAACACTAAATGATATTGAACTGACATTAGTTTTAATAACTCCTCAGCTAACAATGCCCCGGATACCCATTCTGTATTTATATTTAGAGAATATAATGTGGCAAAAGGCTCTGCAGTGGTGAAATTAACTACACTGACTCTGGCCAATTTGCCTGTGCTCACGACTGTTGTGTCACATGTTAGATGTGTAACCTCAGGCAAGTTACTTCGCCTTTCTATTTCTTTCCTCCTTTATAACATGGGGTGATGGTAACAGTACACCCATTTCTCAGGGTAGCTGTAAGGATTAATGAGTTAATATCTATAAGTTATTACAACAGTGTCTAGTGCATAGTAGATCACAATGATGTTAACTATGGTGGTTGGAAAACGTGGATGAGGTTACTGAAGTTTTAGTCTAATCCTTCCAAGTTTTAGGATTTTAATCTAATCCTTCCAAGTTTTCCTTTTCCTCATGTATACAGATTGCTGCTTACTCTATGTCTTTATGTCTTTCAGGCTTACACAGTATCTACTAAAGCAGAACCAGAGAAACATGTACAGAGACCAGAGGAAATTGGAAGAATATCTTTCCAGGGAGAGTGGTAGCTGTTAGTCACTGAGTTGAGCAGATTGCTGACTCAGGGTGGTTCTGTAACCCATCTCACACACTGGCTGGATTCACTGTCCTTCCCATTCTTGCTCTGCACTGTGCCTTGGGGAACCCTGGGCACCCAAGTCCTCACCGGGAGGTGGCCCTGTTTTGGACGCCCTCTGCCACTACCTGAATTTTTCACTCATGCTTTCTAAATGTTCAATGCTATGCCAGTTGTCACTGTAATTGCATGATTTAATAAAATGTAATAATCTGATAAAACGTACACATGAAAGGAAAGGAAATCGATGTCTCCACAAATAAATTGACACATTTGGTGAGATTTGAAGAAGTTGGATCTTTAAAAACGGCAACAAAAAACTTCCACCGAATTAGGTATTTCAGAGGCAAACTTAAAAGAAGTGGAAAAATCATAAATCCAAAAGGTTTTTATACAGTCATGGATCTTCAAATGTCATCAGATTCTTCCTATTCTAAAGAATAGAAACATCGAATTGCAGAGTATGCATTATAGATTTTATCCAACTAGAAAGCCATCAGCATGATAAATCAGAAAAAAATTAGTTGCACTCTCCTCCAAAAAAGATTGCACTTGTTATTTGTTTGTTTGTTTGTTTTAGACTTTATTTTTAGAGCAGTTTTAAAGTTATAGTGAAATTGAGCAGGAAATATAAATTTCCCATATACCCCCCTATCCTGGTACATGTATTCCCTGCCACATGATCAATGTTCCACATATATTTTTTGAAACATTTGTCTTGACATAATGCTAGATTCATATGCACTGGGTATAAGACCATACAGAGAGATCCCACTGTGCCTACCCATATGACCCCAGCTGTAACATCTTACACAATTACAGTAGGTCACAACTTTCTGTAGATCAGGATTTTGACACTGATACAATCCACTGACCTGATTCAGATTTCATTAGTTACTCAGATACTCATTTGTGAATGTGCACTTAGCTACATGCAATTTTATCACAAGTGTAGAGTTCTGTGGTCACCCCTACAGTCAAGACATAGGACATTTCCATCACAGAAGCCCTTCGTGCTGTATTATTTATCTTAACAAATATATGTGGGCCATCTGGGTGGTTCACTCAGGTAAGCATTTGACTTAGTTTCAGCTCAGGTAGGTCATGACCTCAGGTTTGTGAGATCAAGCTCCACGTCAGGCTCCGAACTGGGCATGGAGCCTGCTTGGGATTCTCTCTCTTCCTCTCCCTCTGCCCTTCACCCCTCAAAACAAAACAAAACAGACAGACAAACAAACAAAAAACCAAATATGTGAAACAGGAGCCAGGCAGGGTTCTATTAATTTTCAAAAAGTTAACTCGTTAAATATTCTTTTTTCCCAATTTCACAGGAGGAAGATTAAGAGAAAGGGAAGTGAATACATTTCCCTAAGTTATAGACCTGGTAAGTACCATGGCTCATTGTAAGATCTGAACCCACGACACCAGGATCCGCAGTCAGTGTTCCAGATTGTACATTGATACCACAATTGATGAAAGAACTCATGTGTGTCTGTTTTGAGTGGAAAAAAAATACTTAATGTACATTTATGACTTTTTTGTGATTCACCATTTAAAAAAAATATTTTATTTATTTGGCAGAGAAAGAGAGAGAGAGAGAGCACAAGTAGGCAGAGAGGCAGGCAGAGAGATGGGGAAGCAAGCTCCCTGCTGAGCAGAGAGCCCGATGCGGGGCTTGATCCCAGGACTCTGAGATCATGACCTGAGGCAAAGGCAGAGGATTAACCCACTGAGCCACCCAGGCGCCCCTGATTCACCATTTTTATCATCCTTTTGAATTATTGCATCAAATACTGCCCTTGATGGTCTGATAAAAAGGTTGACTTACATGGTTAGAACTTAAAACATTTTCTTAATCTAGGCCCAATTGAACAATACAAAATTATATCTCTTCATATAACAAAATCTAAAAAGCAATCTAATGTAAACTTAGAATTTCTCTCAGAGTTATGAAATTGGGAGCGCCGCCTGGGTGGCTCAGTGGGTTAAAGCCGCTGCCTTCGGCTCAGGTCATGATCTCAGGGTCCTGGGATCAAGCCCCGCATCGGGCTCTCTGCTCAGCAGGGAGCCTGCTTCCCGCCACTCTCTGTCTGCCTCTCTGTCTACTTGTGATCTCTCTGTCAAATAAATAAATAAAATCTTAAAAAAAAAGAATTATGAAATTGACTGCCAATATAAAATTATTCAAAAATCCAAGAAATTGAAAACCTTGACTAAATGATACTTGCTTTACTTTTCATGTATCACCAGAGCAGATGGGAGACACTCTTCTTTGTCAATAAGGAATGGGTTCCTTATTGCTTCCTCATCTAATAAAGAAAGTTTATTTAAGCATCTACTATGCACCAGAGATTTTCAAAGACAGTGTGATCTTAGTTCTTATCTTTACCCTAAAAGAGTCTCTGGGCCAGGAGGTATATAGTGATAAATGATAATGCCCTGGGGTAAATGCACCCCAAAAGTTTGTTGAAAAGAATTCTTGTTAGGGAGATGAGGGGTAGTAGTCAAGAAGTACTTCATGGGAGAGATTACAAAGTTATTTACAAGGTAGAAATGGGAAGACTGCATATCTGGAGATGGAGAACTGACATTCACTGACGAATTAAAAATAAAATTGTAAAAAAGGAACATGGAAGGTACACTGGAGAGTGGTTAAGACAGAGGGTCACAGTGGTACGAGAAAAACATTTTGCCGTATATGTCAGATGACATTAAGCAGAGCAAGGAGTAAATACCAGAATTTCACCTGCAACTCCTAGAGCCACTGATGTTGCCTCGCTGTTTTGCCAAACTTTAAATTCAATCCCTCGGGATCTACGGTAAGTACTGCTTGGGATACTGCCCTAAGTATCTGACACTGGTCATGAGTATAGGTTTAGATTAATATTTACCTCGTCTTGTATTCCATAATTTTTACTTTCTAGACGTGTGAAATAGGCATAATATTAATTCCTAATGCTATGTTTTAGAAAATATGGAAAATAATTGAATTTGTCTTGTAAGTTTGCTGTTAAATTTCAATAAAAATATATCTATAGATTTACATTAGATATAATGAAAAAATATATATATATGGTTATAACTCCATATCATAGTGCCTGGCACATAGCAAGTACTCAGCTAAAGGCAGATATTACTGTTATCTGTAGCAAAACAGTAGCAATAGCTTACTGTTTTGTCCAAACTTATAATATTTGTCATGCATTGTGGAAATTTTAGTGTGAATTCCATGGTCAGCTTTGTTCCATTGCTGGCCATGTCGTAAGGCAAAAGGATGTGTTCTTATCTCATTCAGAGAGTCACATGTGTGTGCCACCGTGAAGATGTTGTTTGACACAAGTTGGCTTTGCTGTGAACACAATCCTGAGACACAGCTAGGTCAAAGGGACATCAAGCCTTGTGTTCTTGCACAGGCAGAAAGATGTCTAACAACATTCTGTGTGACAGTAAGAGAGCTCAGGGAGGAGTGTCTCTCAACAAGCAAGATTCCTGAAGTATAACACTGAATAATTAATAATACTGCAATATATGTCGATGGGATCATTTGCTCAATTTACATACGTTATTAAGTTCCTACTCTGTATCAAACACTGTGATGGATGCACAAAAAAGCATGATTCCTGTTACAGTTCAGTGAAGGAGATAAACATAAAGAAATCAAGGCAAAGATAAATACATAATTTCCGACTTTCACAAGGGCTATAAATTAAAAGAGAAAGAGAGAACTTGGAGCAGGAATTAAGGAGAACATCTAATTTAGTTTCAAGTGTCGGTAAAGGTCTCTCTGAGAAAGTGACAGGTTAAGTAACTACATCAATAATCGGGTGAGTGTCATGTTGGGTGCTAGATCCCTGAAGTGTTCCGTTTTAGAACACATACTAAAACAAAGAATCCTTTTATCTTCTTTCAAAATTCTTCCACTTCATTCATTTTATAGTCGAAATTTTTTTTTTTTTTTTAAAACGAGAGGGTCCTAAATATCCTACCTGTATTTGGGGGGCACAGTTGAAAATTCTGAAACTAGAATCTGTTCTTTCTTCTGATCTATACTTTATTCTTTCTTCCGATCTCTACTTTATACTTTCCTTTAATGAGTCCCATTATTATAAGAAGTTCCATAAATTTTAAGAAACAAATCAAAAGGAAGTCGCACATTTGGAAGAACATACGCATTTTCACTCGGTGAAAGATAAATGCAGTGTGTCTTCCTTTGATCAGAGAGGAACCTCTGAAGAATTAATTCTACAGTAGACACAGAGGGATAATTCGTTCAGCATCTTTGAATTTCATTCTGACTTATAAAATGATTCATGTTCCTCTGATATTTTAAAGATCACTTGTCATTACGGTTTTCTAATTTGTCATTTGATAGACTCAAACAGCCCTAAACAAGCATCTCTGATTCAAAAGAATGATTCTTTAATTTCAGGTCCCTCCTCTACTTCCTGTCAATGTAGCAGGGTCCCAGCTGATCTCAAACCAAGATTCTGTTTGAATATTTGTGAAACTGGTAGGCTGTTCATCTCTCTGGCACATATTTTCATGAGATGCTCAAAAGCTTTTAGGGGTGTTCTTAGGATTTGAGGGAGATCCCAAAGGGAGACAAGTGCAAGAACAGAGATATGCAGACTGGTGGGGGGAGCAGAGGGAAAGTCAGAGATGGAGAGAAACCAGTGAAAAAATGGAATTGTTGCTGAGTGGCCACCACGATAGATGACTTTTGAGAACCTTTTATTATGAGAGTTCCTGTGTTAGGGCTCTCCAGAGAAATGGCTCACACAATTTTGGAGACTGAGAAGTTTCATGAACTGCTATCTGCAAGGAAGAGACCCAGGGAAGCCAGTCCGTATAATTCAGTCCAAGTCCAAAGGTCTGAGAACCAGACAAGTCAATGCTTTGAGTCCTATTCTAAGAACTATAGAAAATAAGATGAGATGTCACAATTCAATCAAGCAGATAGAAAGTAAAGAAAAGGAATAAAATCCTCCTTCCTCTGCCTTGTGTTCTATTCAGGCCCTCAATGGATTAGGTGACTCCCACCCACGGTGGGGAGGGCACTCTCCTGAGTCTACCAATTCAAGCGCTAACCTAATCCAGAAACACCTTCACAAGCACAACCAGGAAAAAAATGTTAATTTGGGGATCTCGTGGCCAATCAAGATGACACATAAAATTAACCACAGTGCCATTAGATCAGAAGCTAAGAAGTTATTTTATTTTTAAAAAAGATTTATTTATTTTGAGAAAGAGAGATCGTGAGAGAGAATGAGAGATGGGGAGGAGCAGAGGGAGAGAATCTTCAAGCAGACTCTCTGCCAAGCATAGAACCCCAGGTAGGGCTTGATCTCACAACCCATGAGATCATAACCTTAGCTAAAGCTAAGACTCAGATGCTTAACCGACTGAGCCACCCAGGTGCTCCAGAAGCTAAGAAGTTATTTTAATAATAACTTCAACAACAATATCAACAAAAAAAAACCTTTTCAGAATCTATTACAGTTGGGACTGTAAGGACAAGTGAGACGCAAATTTGAGTTGGGCTCAGTGCTTCCTTCCTCCACCCGAGACACCTTGCTATTATGATCCATGAATCTGGATAATCTGAGGACTCAGAAATTCTTAAGAAAGACAGAGTAAGATATCTCAGTGAAGCAACTATAGAAAATGAAATTGTGCAGAAATTTTTGGAAAACACATAGAAATATTGCCAGGAACTTCAGAGAAGACTATGTGAAACCACCAAGGGTCACTGCTTCAGAGTTCCTGAAGTTCTAAAAGGTAGGTTCTGAAGTCTATGCATCAGTACACCAATGCTTATATAAGCATACCCCCCATATGCACAAACACATTCTCAAAACATTGATTTGCGTCATTGTGATACCAAACTACATCGTTACACCCAAGAGTAAATAAAGAACAAAGAGAAACATTTCAATAAGTTATTAATGAATCAAAACGAAAACTAGTCAGTTGACTCACTGCAATGTTCACTTTTCAAATAATTTGACTTGTTATAGATGTAATCATTGTTTACAAAACTATGACAGTGGAGTAATCTCTCCATGAACTTTTTAAATGTCCACAATTCTGAGTTTTGATTTTTTATTAAGTTATGAAAAAATGGCCTTCATACTGTATTTATAATTTAAAGAGTTAGGATTTAATCTTTGTACTCTATTTCACTCATATCTTATTAAAGCCACAAATTTGAAAACCACTAATTATTTAAGAGACATCTTTAGGCTACTTACACTTTTAACTTTCCTGAAATAATTAGATTGACTTATTTTACCACCTTTCTATTCAAAAGTCTGACTTAGTCTTTGTCACACATCCAGAAATCAAATACTCATCACCTAGTAGCACATATGTAAAAAACAAACAAAACAAAACAAAATCCTCCAAACCCAAGTGGGTTCTGTATTTTTCTGTATTTTTCAACCTCCAGAATCTTGACAGTCCTCTGTCAAGTGGTAGAAACTATGTTCCTTCCCTTGAATCTGGGGAGTCTTTGTGATTGCTATAACTAATAGAATAAGAAAGAAGTGATGAAATCAAGCCCAAAAAAATTAGATATTTTTCTCTGGATTTCTTTCTTTTCTTTTTTTTTTTCACTGTGAAGTTAAGGATCAAAAAAAAAAAAACCTAGGTAAACAAGCAATCAAGCAAACAAACAAAAAACTGAAGTCTCAGTTCTCAGCTTTAGGTCTCAGTTAACAGCCTGGCAAAAATTGCCAGCCGCGTGAGAAACGGACCATATTGGACATGGCTGCTCCACAATTTAGAGTTGTCTCAGCTTAAGTTCTATAATGTACCACCAAGCTCTGGCCAGATTATAAATTCATAAATAGAATAACTGGCAGTTGTTTTTAAGACCTTTATCTTTGGAGTAATTTATTTTGAAGCAATAAATAACCACTGTTATCAAATGCTAAAGGAATTTAAGTTCCCTAAATTGATAAACAAAGCAAAATGAGGATTGTAAATTCTTTAACTGCTATGTTGGAGCATTGTATAACAGGTCTTCAAGAAGATTATTTAATTTTCTAGCTAATGAACTTCAGTTTGGCTTATTATGCACACTTGATTAAGACACAGTTTCTGTACAGTTATGTGTCAGCTTGTATATTTTTTCTCCAGTAGAGATGCAAATGATTTCTGTCCTGTAGCGAGAAAAACCACAGAAGTTACACTCTTATTGCCCTATAGGGCATTAACCAGTTTTTGATCTACTAGCAAATTCCTTTCTGTATTCTTTAGCTCTTCGAATATTGATACTCAGTCCCTTAAGGTGTCTTTGAGTCAGAATTACCACCCCTATTTACTACTTCACTAATGAGCTAAGAAAATCTTTGGTATGTGTGTATGTTAGAATGATAGCCATGCCTTTAACTTTTTTGAAAAAAAAATACAACATGTGTAAGCTAAATATAGCTTTAATTGAAGGGAGCTGGTGATATTAGTGAAAATAATGGAGTAGGGACCTCTAAAAATTCTCTCCAATATTATCATTACAGGAAACAGCAACAGAAAAACTGGCAAAAATGGCCAGAATCAACATTTGGAACTCTTGATAGTAATAAAATGCCCACAGCAATCTGAGGAGTATGCATTCAAGTAAAACGACTGGATTTTAGTAAGAACAATGCGCCTCATGATATATATATATATATATTTTTTTTTTTTTTAGTAATTTTTTTTAATTTTTTTTATTTTTTATAAACATATATTTTTATCCCCAGGGGTACAGGTCTGTGAATCGCCAGGTTTACACACTTCACAGCACTCACCAAAGCACATACCTTCCCCAATGTCCATAACCCCCCCCTTCTCCCAACCCCCCTCCCCCCAGCAACCCTCAGTTTGTTTTGTGAGATTAAGAGTCACTTATGGTTTGTCTCCCTCCCAATCCCATTTTGTTTCATTGATTCTTCTCCTACCCACTTAAGCCCCCATGTTGCATCACCACTTCCTCATATCAGGGAGATCATATGATATTTTTATTAATGCTATGTCCCTCCTCCTCTCTTCAGGGTTTAGTAGCCTTGAAAACCAACCGGTGTAATCATGGTCTAAGCAAGTTGCCCGTCAGCCACAAGTAGGGGAAGAACAAGGTGGGAACTCCTTCAAAACTTCATTTCAAGAAAAGTATTATTATTTAACCCATCCGGGGGCTCCCCAAAGACTCCACTTGAAAGAACGTTTTCTCTGACTTGACTCATAGCTTACCCAGTACAAAAGCCTTTTCCCTAAGGACATTTGTCAAAAACGATTACTGGTAATTGTTTATTTCCAGCTGCCCAAGATTATAGATCTTGGAGTTGAGGAAGGCAATAGGCTAATAAAAGGCTTAAAAAGAAAAACCCAGGAATGATATTCCATAGGGGCTTTGAAAAACTGACATATTACGAGAATCTAGAAGACCACAAGCACGCGTAGATCTGTACACATGACAGAAAGACTTGAAAAGGTGCAACTCTCTCACCTCTGGCTGACCTTGAGCCTCAGTGAAAGCCAAACCTGAAACAGAGCTGTCAACTGTCTGGTTGAGTGTTGAAGCCACAGCCATGATGTACTGGGAAAACTTGGAGATAAAGGGCTCTGGTAAAACTTGGAGATAAATGGTTCCAAGCATGTAAAGAGATACGTGACCAATGATTAACTGACCACTAAGTTAACCAGAGGTTTCGTGGCCAAACATGAGAAAAAAACATACACTTTATGGTTAATTCAGTAAAGTCACTAAGCAAACAAATACCTTTACCACAAACAACAAACTCTGGGAATGAGAAAGATCTGGTTTTCAGAGATGTCACATGATTACGTTATTTAAAATGTCAAATTTCAACAAAAAAATCATGAGGTCTGTAAAGAAATAAGGAAGTATGCCTATACACCAGAATAAAAGCAATTAATAAAATTCTGTCTGTTAAAACCCAAACACTGGGTGTATACCAGACAGACTTTCAATCAGCTATTTTAAATATGTCCCAAGAACTAAAAGAAATTACCTCCAAAGAAAGAAAAGACAACGTGACAAGTTTGTCTCACCCAATAGGGAATACCAACAAAGAGATATAAATTATGAAAAAGAACCTAAGAAATTCTGTAGTTAAAATATTCAATATTTTTTTTAAAAATCAATAATTATAGAGAAAAATATAGTAGAGATGTTCCACAGCAGATCTGAGCCAGTATAAAATTAATCCATACTGAAGATTGGTTGACTGAAGTTATTTAATCAGAGCAGAAAGTGAAAAGAATGACATAAAATGGACAGAATTTCAGAGATCAGCAGACATCATCAGGTGGTCTATATACTACAGTTTATGTCTGTGAATTTGCTGTTATGCTCATAATGGGAGTCTAAGAGGGAAAGGAGAGAGAGAAAGTGACAGAATATTTGAAGAAATAATGATCAACAATTTTGAAGAAAATTAGTGATCTCTACATCCTAGAAGCTCAACAAATTGGAAGCAGGAAAACTCAAGGGGATTCACAGCTAGATACATCCTATCTGAACTGTCAAAAGACAAAGACAAAAAGAGCAAACCTTACTCATCATATACAAAAGATCCTTAATAAGCTTACTAGCTAATGACTCATCGGAAACCATGAAGGCCAGCAGGTAGTGGGGCTATATTTTCAAATTAATGAAAGAAATACACTGTCAAAGAAAAATTCAATACACAGCAAAATTATTCTCCAAAAAATGAGAAATTAGTAAACAACAACATCCCCAGATACAACTGAGAAATATAAGAAATATTAAAGGGAGTCCTTCTGGCCTAAGGAAATGGACACTGGACAGTAATTCAAATACATAAGAAGTAATAAAAGGCACTATTAATTGTAACTACATAGATAAATATAAAACATATAAAAACATATAAAAAACTGATATGAATGTATTTTCTATTCATAACTCTTTTTTCTCCTACTTTATTTAAAAAAATTGCATAAAATAGTTATGAATTTGTGTTGATGGACACAATGATAAACATGTAATTTCTATGATAATAATAGCACAAATAAAAGGTCAAGGCACAGAGTAATATAGGAGAAAAGTTTTTATATACTATTAAAATTAAGTTGTTATCCATTCAAACTATTACAAATTAAAAAGTTTGCTATATCTCCATGACAATCACTAAGAAAGTAACTCCAAAATATAGCAAAATAAATGACAATGGAATTAAAATAGCACACTAGAAAATGTTTATTTAACATAAGAGAATACAACAATAGAGCAATAGATGAACAAGGAACCTAATAGCAAAACAGAGATAAAAATCTTTTTTTATCAGAAATTATAAGTGTAAATGTCTAAAAATTCAAACCACTCCAAATCCCCTCTAAACGTCAAAATTATGCAGACAATATATGGTTGAGTATTCTGAGGTTTATTTTTAGTTTTGAAATTTTACTGGCTAATTACATTATGGGTGTTATAAATTCTTAGGCAATTGCATACTATCTTTAAAAACATGGCACAAAGCTTACTATGCAGATACAACAGATGGATATTTTGTTAGTCTAGAATTGATATTATAGTCTTTCTCTCATCTTTATCACTTTTGAGATAAACCCCTGGCTATAAAGTATATGAAGAAAAAAGAGGAGAAGGAAAAAATAAAGAAGGAAAAGAAAATTTTATTCTTGCAACAAAGAATAAACCTAAAAAAAGATGATCATTTTCCCATCATCAGGATACCGTTTTGGTAAACTTATATGTTTAATGTACATAGTAATTTAAGCAGTTTGCTCTAAGACATATTTGAAGGTAAAGCATCAATATAAAATTTTGATGACTTAGATGGACTTTCACAGAGACGTCAAAGAAGAAGCATTGAAAGTTACAAACACAGTTTTATAAGAGTGTTATGAGGGACACCTGGGTGACCCAGTCAGTTAAGAGGCTGACTTCAGCTTAGGTCATGATCTCAGGGTCCTGAGATTGAGTCCTGATTCACATCAGACATGCACTCAACAGGGAGTCTCCCTCTCCTTCTGCCCCTCCCCCCGCTCATGCTCTCTCCCTTTCTGGTTCAAATAAATAAATAGAATTTTTTTTAAGACAGTGTTATGAGTGGCATAACAAATATGAACAAGCTTTCTCCCACTACCAGTTGATAACCATTGATCTTCAAATCTCAGCTTGGCAAGAAACATCTGGGGGAATGTTAAACACTGAAATTTCCAAGGCTTCCCAGTAGAGACGCTATTTTTAACCAAATTTGGTTGAATTACGGTATCAAGATGGGCTCTGCTTGTCTGCATTTTTTAAGCAAGGATCTAAAGGCATTCCTGAAGCCTGGGGTTAGCCAATTGTACTTTGAGAAATATAGCCATGGCACTATTTTTATTTACTTTGAATTCTGATCACCTAGACATTGTGTTTGGGCTGGTTACATATCTAAGAAAAATTGAAACTGTTCCTAACTTGAAAGTTTTAAGATATTGAATTGATTATTTGAGAGGAAATTAACTGACACTGAAAATAATTATGATCAACTTATTATGGTTAACTTTGATATACATTATTATAAGAACTAATATAAACATGTATTTGCCAAGTTAATATTTTAATTATATATATATATATATATATTTGTTATATAATACATATTTTATATGTTTGACAGAGTACTGTGCACCAGTTACCGATGCCAGACATTGGAGGATAGCAAGGATTATCACTATGCTAACCACCAGCAATAGAAGTCCAACACCTCTGTCCATTGCACCTTGGAATCAGAGTCACAAAGGAGAAAGCATAATGCAGCCAAATGCCGAATGGAACAGCACTTTCCTTATGTTGGAAAGAGACAGAGCAAGATCAGCTTCATGGCCAGGGGTTTCCCGATACCCAAGGCAGGATCATTGGCCTATATGCATCCTTTCTGTGCCGCAGTGGAAGGATCCTGTCCCCTCCCCCTGGAGGACAGATACATCTGTAGGGTTGGCCAGGAGCAGTATGATGCATGTATTCGAAGTAGAGACAAAAGACTACTCACTGAGTCTGAAAAAGATGTTCCCACACAAAGTGACTAGTCCACAAATTTTATGGGCTCTTTATCTCTTGGTAACGAAATGTTCTGGGTCCAAGGCCATTCTTAAGCAGCTGAGTATCAGGGGTTAAAAGACTACATGCAGGAGATTGCCTTTCCCAGCATAAATATAAATATAAATATTTGTATATTTATGTTTTATAGATATGCTCAGATTTTCATATGTGATATATACAATTTATTAATTATATGTAACATTTAATAAATGAACGTATCTCATGATGCTGATACTTCTATGTAAGAACATGGGTAACATCTACTAGGTGTGGTTGGAGAAGTACTTCTGAGTGTTCGCAGCCCCGTCTCTTCCACCACCAGCTCCCTCACTGACCTCTTCCACGTCCCACGCTGTCAACCTTTCTTCATAGTCTCTTCACTCCGCTTATGTAAGCTGACCACAGTGTTGTATTAGCACAAATTTTAAATGTTAAATTGAGGAAGGAAGGATCGATTGTATATGCTATGTCCCAAGCACCACGGTACTGGGTTCTTTGCAAAATTTACTTTATTATGTAATTAAAATTACTTTACTTAATTTGTATCATCCTATGTTTTTGTTGTTGTTGTTGTTGTTGTGGATTTTTAAATTTTTTTTTAATTTTTGTTGACACAGAATTTTATAGATCTTTTAAATGCAGAAGAAGGGCTTTTTCTAGTATGTGAAACATTCCTGCAATAAAGGTCTGTTCATAGATATGACAGTGGGAGATCAAAGAGCTTAAAAAGCACTACTGAAAGCAATTTGAAGACAAAGTACTTACTGGAATATTAACCTTATACCCCTTCCCATTGCTTAAAGAAGTGGTGGAAAAGCAACGTGGCTCCGTGTCCCTGCAACGCTTTATAAACTAAAACAACATGGCCCCACGCTCTCAGTAAATAAAATTTTGAACAATATTTGTATGTTTAGCTCTACATTTTAAGTATGTTACCACCAAATGCCATCTATTAGTAATAATTAATTCTTTCAACATTAGGTAAGTATTTAAGTAGAATGTCTAATATTTTCTTCCTGTGTGCCAATGAATTTCCTTAAACATGTACCCCAGTGCAGGGACCCCTGGTTTAGAGAAACCCTCCATTGCTTGTTGGCTATTGTTATGGCTGCATGTCAGTAAAATTTTCTCATCATATGGGAGTTGACCGATAAATATTCTATTACTTTAAAATAATGAATTCCCAATCTACATTGAGAATGTCATGAGTATGGTATGAAACGAATTAGTTCACATTCTTTCTCCTATTCTATCTTTCTACCTAGGAAGACTCATAATTGTACAGATGATGTTACCAGATGTGATGTTTCAATGGCATCAGGCATTCCTACCACCACCCAAATGCAATCTCAATATATGTACAAAAACTCACTGTGAAAAGAAAAAAGAATTCCTTTAGACTCTTTCTACAAGCCAATAGTCATTCTCCTGGCCAAAGCAATCCTGATGTTTCACTTACAATGCCACCAAATTAGATTTGCCCTATCCCGCCAATTTTTGAGTATCTAGAGCTTCGTTTGAATGGTTCTTCCAGCATATGTAAAGTTTTGCTAATTTAAATTATAGATGCATGCAAATTGTCCATAGGAACTAGAACTTATTTTTCCTCTTCCAAATATATTTTTTGTGTTTCATGGCTGGGCTTTGTAAGATTACTATAGAAATAGAGGCAACTTCTCAGACTCGTATAATGGATAATATTTTGTATTTATTTCAACAGCACTGCCTTTCAACTGCTATAATTTTAATCCCATCTAAAAGCAACAATCAAAAACGATGTGAGCTGAGAAAGAAAATAAATAGTTTAAACCCTCGGTTGTGGCGTAGATGTCTTTTTGCAATTCAACTGCGCAAATTTGTCATCTAATCTTTTCTAAAACACTCAGCAGGAACTTGAGGAGGGCCCATCAGATGCAATCACGGCATGATCAAATGTGGGGAAAAGGGAGCTTTGTATTTTCAAACAGGAAATAGAATTTAAAAAATAACCTGTGATCGAAGGTTTATTATCTTTCATTGGACCTCAGACTCTGGTTTCCCTTATGAAGTCTTTTGCTGTTAAAATTTCAGATGCTTGTTTGACTAACAGTCACTAAATTGTAGGAATTAGTAAGTAGAGTGTTCGGAGTAATTTAAATATTTTTCCAAAGGTCAAAAATTTGTAAAATTTAGAAAATAGCATTCTAACTTTAAGTATTGCATGAAGACAATCTTATTCAAAGGTTGTTGTACATTGTTAATAATTTAATATTTCTGCATGACCGTAACCATACTGCAGTGTAAATGGGAGCGTATTTTCTGTATATTCCTCTATCCTACCTTCCTTCCTCTTTCTTTCTTCCTCTCTCTTTCTCTCTTCTCTCTCCTATCTATGTATCTATCATCAATCATCTATCTTATTAACTATCCATCTTTGTATCTATATCATCTGGCTTACTCTATGAGACTCAAACAGATCATAACACAGACCATTTTATAACCTGAATTTTGTCAGTTAACTATAAAACATGCTGTTATTTCTATTTCCACAAACATTCACGGTCATGGCTAAGACTAGAGTATTATATTGATGACTGTGACATGTATTTCATTGTGTGGATGTTGTAACAGACACTATGGATTGCATTCCTGATCAGAATTGTTCTTCTCTCTGACAAGTTCCCAAATCTGTGTAGGTATCCACTCATTGACTGCAGAACTTGGGGAAAGTTTGGACTACTCCTTTCTCCAGAAAATAGTTCTGAAGGACTGAAAGGTATTAATATGACCCATTCCCCTCTATAGAGAGTTTTTGAGATGCAAATGTGACATAACTCTGGTAAATGTGATGTAACAAATGGTTCTTTGATTTAAATATACTACAATTATTATGTGTTACCATCATAAATACTAGTATAGTCAGGAAATAGTTCTAGCAAGGCCTACCTAGATAATCCAAAGAAATTTCCAAAATAATTCCATTTACTCTTTGGAGGTCATGATTTCAAAGTACTATCTGACACATTTTCAACTTTTGAGATCCAATTATATTTTAGATTTCCATAATCCACATTATTGTTCAGTTAATTACTTTTAGAGAGTATGGATTTATGGAACATTGCAATGCTGAATATTAATATTTATCCAAATGTCTCAAAGATATGGACATCCTGCTCTAGGTTTGTTTATATCTGAAGTTGCCTGAGTTCCCTGAAAATCACTTGCCATTTAACACCTCAACCTCAATTCTGGAGACCCCTAGATTTTCACAGTGTATTGGACTTACACTGTTGAGTGAGCATAATTTAAAATATTTATATGACAGTTTTGTTCTAAGTATCACAATTGTAGATTTATTTTTTAGTGATTAAAAAACATTTATGATTTTTTTCACATGTCCAACAAAACCAGTTTTATCTGCTATTGTGAGGAAAGAAGACTATTCGCAATTTTTAAAAATAGAACTTTTGCTTTTTACTAACTTATTTATTCAAAAACCAGACTAAAATTTTTTGTTCTCACAGGGGTTTGCTTAAGAATACCCAGGGGGTGATTTAAACAACGAATAGTTTTGTAGACACACAAAATACAAGAAAGACAGGTGATACGAAATATCAAAGTGATTCAAATACAGATCTTTCCATTTGCAAGCCTTGCTTTTCAAGGGAGGACTGAGATGAAAGTTCTGCAAATTCAGGAGGAAAATCGGAGATGTAGGATTATCAGCTGCACGTTTGTTTTGTCCAAACACATCCTATCAGTGCATGGGACTGTATAATTGATTGAGGGGTGTGTGTGTGTGTAAAGTAAGACTAATGAATATATCGCTTCATTTTTACATCTAAAAATGGCTCCATCTCAAGTGAATTCAACGACAGAGAAAACGGTCTCCCGACTCCCATTTGCTTCATCCATCATGAATGTAAACAGGGTCGGTTCTAGTCACCAAGCATGAGCCTTTTATTTTGAATTTAGTATATGACAGGGGTTCTTTTTCTCTCCAGAAATGGGATGCTAAATATTGACCATTTAAAATCTAATAAAATGCTAAATAGAAAAGATTAATAAATCAAACGCATTAACATTGCAAATGCCTTTGAATTTTGCAGGTTGCCATCCTAGCACTGATTTTATTTGACTCCATGGTACCATTATGCTCGCTGCCGCTCTAAATTTAGCTCATTGAATGCCTGACGAAATGTCATGTGCCGCGAGTCCATTATACGCACATCAAGTCTTCCATCTGCGGTGTGCAAGTTTAGACAGATTTTCTTTGAGAGAACTCGTAATGGGCTTTAGCTTTTGATAACTTGTGAACTATTTCACCTAGGACAAGGCTCTCCTAGTCAAAACAGGTGCATTCCCTTTTCTAATTTAACGATTACAGCAAACTCAAATAAAGCCCTACAAGTAATGCCACTTTTTTCTTGCATATTTATAGGTACCCGACGTACCTAATCCACTTAGTCAAATAAAACAAAGACATGAAACTCATGTTATTTATTTAAAAAATAAAAACAACTCTAACAATAATAATAATAATAACAACAATAACAATAACGTTTCTTTAAGGAACACTCAGGCTAAACTGAAGCCACGAGGCCCTTAAACCTCCAGCCATGACTTCCCTTTCACAATTGCGGGGACTGGAGCTGAAGGAAGTCAATGATTTTTTTTTTTTTTTTTTTTTGTTCTCAAGAGTCAAGGGGTTAATCAAAGCAGAGTCAGATTTGGGGCCTGGAGGTAACTAGTTTCAAAGCGATTTTGCTACTTGACCATCCAAATAAAAACATGCATTTAACCATTCCCTTCTGCGCTCACAATTTGAGTTGCCATCAGCTATAGCCTGTCATTTAGATGGCGAGGATCGGAATCCGTTGGAGGTAGGACTACCCGCTTGGAGAAACCGCCTTGGTGTGTCCAGCACCTTGAACCTCACGTGGTAACTTCCCATAGTAGGGCCGCATGGTATTCAGCAAAATGCGTTCCCGGGGCTGCAGGAAGAGTGGAAATAAGGAGACAGAGAGACGCTGACCTACCGCCTCGCCCTCAGTTACTTCTGGTGGAAGCAGTTTCCCAGCGGAAAATTAGTTCCTTATTTATGCTACCAATATTTAAAATAATGAAATGTGTTCAACCACCTACTAATTAAGCCTAGCTTTATAATCAATGCAAGTTCCATGTTATGAGGCAGTAACTCGAAAAATCATACAACTAATTATAATTAAATTACAGTTTCAGTCTTTGGGTTCCAATTCCTTTGCATTTTAAAACCATGTGTTTTCCTAGATATAAATATCTGGAATGCATACTCCAAGTTTTTCTTCCTCATTTCTTAACATAATAAACCTGAGTGATGTGACAACCAGTCTATGCCCTCAGGCTGCGGTGTTTCTTATCTTCCTCTTGCATATTAAGTTGTTTTTTTTTGTTGTTGTTGTTTGTTTTCTGTAGGGCAGAGAGGGCAAGGAGGAGAGGAGGTCTGGGCATATTTAGGCTATGGCAGCTGTTGCTAACTCCAGGCATTGCAAAAGGGGAGCTTTCCCAGAATCCAGCCCCCCCTTATCTTCCCTGGGAGCGCCCAGTGTAGAGTCTGCAAGAAGTGCAAACCTTCCTCGGTCTGAAGCCTTCAAGAACTTCATCCTCTCTCAGTTGCCCATCGTTGGCCTTTTGAAATGAACGATAAATTTCCAGTAGAATCTTGCCATCTGTTGTGTGTTCTGGGGCATCTTGCCCAGGTCACCAAATGCTCTGAATCTGTTTGTTCCTGCATGGGTATGTCTCTTTCCAGATCTGGGGATTTTTGATTTGCCCTAAGGTTTCAGTTCAATTAGGGCTTGAAGGAAAGTTGCTAACTTAGAGTCTGACCTCCATTTTCCTAGCTGTAAGGGGAACAGCAGTCCTTCCCTGTTCTTCACATACTCACGCGTCTGTGGCGGGCACAGGCTCACAATCGCAATGTAGTGTTTTCAGAGCAACCGCAGGTTTAATATGAAGAGGGCGCGGAGGAGGGGCATGTGCCTGGTCTCTGGCAGTATGGGAAAACTCTCTTTAGGAGTTTATTTTATTTTATTTTAATATTTTTTATTTATTTATTTGACAGAGAGAGATCACAAATAGGCAGAGAGGCAGGCAGAGAGAGAGAGGAGGAAGCTTGCTGAGCAGGGAGCCTGATGCGGGACTCAATCCCAGGATCCTGAGATCATGACCTGAGCCGAAGGCAGTAGCTTAACCCACTGAGCCACCCAGGCGCCCTTTAGGAGTTTATTTTAAAGAAGCAAACTTGGGGTTGCAGGGAGAAAGGGAATTCGCCGGGAGAAGGTAGAGTATGGGAGATCTGCACGTGAAAGCAGCATTTTGTGATAGAAGGAACCATAAACAGACGGGGATTGTGACAGCTTAAATTCTGAGTAAAGAAGTGCCAAGAAGTAATGCTAAAAAGGGAAAGAGAGTCTCAGATACTATTTGCCATTTTGAGAAGATTAGACCGTGTTGTCTTGATTATGACAAGTTGTGGAAGTAAGGAGTGTGGGGAGCTTTACAGTTTACATGATTTTTTTTTTTTTTTTTTGAGAGAAAGAAGGTGCACGTAAGCAGGGCGAGGGAGAGACAGAGGGAGGGAGAGAATCTTCAGCAGGTTCTGCATCAGCACAGAAGCTGAGTGGGGAAAATCTCAGGACCCAGAGATTGTGGCTGGAGCTGAAATCAAGAGTCAGACCCTTCACCAATGGAGTCACCCGGGACCCCCTTAGTTTACATGAGTGTACACCTTGAGTGTACCTTAGTACACCTTGAGTGTACAGGCAAATGGTAGATTAGAGAGACTTCTTAATGAATGCAGGATGGTCCTTCAGCATTTCATAACAAAGCACAGAAACAAGATAAGAGAGTATGTTACAGCTAACACTAATGAGGATAGAGAATAAGAGTGTAGTTTTTAAAACTTAGGAATTATCCTAAAATTTAGAAAATTGACTAAATGGAGTGGATATGGTGGCCTCCAGGTACTTCCCCGGATATAGAATACACAGAGAAAGAGAAGCAGGTTTACTCAAGAAGTGGATGAGTTTGGGTCCTGACCGTAGGAAACCTGAGATCTTTATAGAACATCCAGAGCTACGCTCGGCACGCAGTTGAGTGCATGACTCAGGCCGCAGATGAGCTGCCTGGACTTGAGGACAGAGTCTCGGCAGTCTTCAGCACGAATGGTGGTCTGAATCCTGTAACCAGGTGGGATGATCTAGGGATGGTAGAAGGGAGGGGAGGGTGGAAATCTGGGGACTCCAACCTGTGAGTTCCAGAAGGATCAGAGAAGGAGCTCAGAACTAGCCTGGAAGAAACAGTTATAAAGCCTTAAACATTGCTGGAGCACCACAGTGGACACCAAAGGAACAGAACTTTATAGTAGGTTTATAAAAAAGAAGAGAGCTCTATTGAGCAAGGGATGGACTGGGAAAAAAGAAGAAGAAGAAGAAGGAGGAGGAGGAGGAGGAGGAAGAGGAAGAAGAAGAAGGAGAAGAAGAAGAGGAAGAAGGAGGAGGAAGAAGAGGAGGAGGAAGAGGAGGAAAAAGAAAATGTAAAAGGCATTGCATCAAACAATTAGGAGGTCAAGTTAGAAAAGGCAGCTTCAGGAACATGGTGCAGGCAGAAGGCAAATTCCTAAGTATGGGAGATATGCCAGACAGCAGGCAAGTGAGGACAGATTATTTTTATGGGGAATTTAGAATAAGATAATGAAACTCGAAGAGACACTCTCTTGCTTTCAGGGAACATTGCAAATGATGATGTCATGAAGAATCCAGTTGGACGTGCCAAGACTAAAACACCATTAGTGTGCACGTGCATAAAATTCCAACCCGCATCTGAGTCTTGGATTAACCTGAGAAGCCAAGCAATGTCTCTACCCTGTCCTTTGTCTCTTTCCATAAATCTCTTTATAACATTCACTTTTCTTCTCTGCCCTCCTTACTGCCTTCTCTCAATTGTCCTGCTCTTTCTATGCCATCATGTTCATGATTGGTTTTCTTTTTTCCAATTAAATTAATATAAAATTAATATTTGTTTAAAATAATATTCTAAAAGCATGAGGGAGTCAAGGCAAAGAGAACACTCAGTTGTGGGGGTCGATTAATAAGAAAGTCAATCACAGGGCACCTGGGTAGTTCAGTTGATTAAGCATCTGCCTTGGGTTCAGTCATGATCTCAGGGTCCTGAGATTGAGTCCCACATCACATCCCGCTCCCTGCTCACTGGGAGTCTGCTTCTCCCTCTCCTTCTGCTCCTCCCTCTGCTGGTGTTGGCTCTCTTTCTCCCTGTCTCTCTCTCAAATAAATTAAAATAAATAAATAAATAAACAAATAAATAACCGGGTTTTTGTTGTTGTTGTTGTTGTTTGTTTGCTTTTTTTAAGTCAATCACAAAGGGACCTCAGGAGTTAGGAAAGTGCTCTTTGAGGCCAGATGGCAGGTATCAGCGATGTGTACCACTGCCTTTCTCTGGGAACAGTTGGATTTGATAAACCATCACCTTTTTTTCCCCAAAGCTTGGTGTGCAAGCCTCCAACACTCAATCTTTACATAATATATACTATTCCAGGAAGGAAAGGAAACAGAAACATGCCATACTCTGTAAAATTCCTGCGATAGCCTCCTCTATCCAGAAGTTAGGCAGGCTTAGTATCTTAACGTTTCTGTTAGAGTCAGAAGGGAAATATACACATCCCTTCTTCTCAAGCCTCAATCTGAGAAAAAATCTGTACATAGATTTTTTTTTTTAAATGTTCACCATCATCTCCCACAAGAGAGATTATGAACAAAGCAGATCCCTGCACTTTCTGGAAATACTTGGCCCCTAGAACTTGTCTAGAGACTTATGTCTGCCTTTCTCTAACCTTGTGTCTTTGAGTGAGTCTAGAATATAACCAGGAGTCAGACAGCATGTGCACCTGCAGATGAGCCAGAAGTGAGAATCAGGTGGACAGTTGCCCAGTCCAGGCTTGGCATTGCCTCTGCGCCACTTCATACCCGACGCAGGCAGGTCCTCTCCACTGAAACCGAACACCTGCTCACATTTGCCACAGGCATGATATGAACATGATAGAGGCAGGCAGAGTGGAATATCCCCTAAAGAATTTATTTTACTATGTTGCTTCTTCTCTAATTTTTTTTTTTCCTTTGGCCAACATATGCTCATTTCTACTTAGGGCTCATTTATGGGCATCATTTATTCACTTATGGGTCTTTGCATGGTAATATGTTATCCATAAACCAAGAAATGTTTTAAAATACTAAAAAATGGAATAAAATGTATGAAAGAGATCTAGAGGTATAGAGGTATTTGGTTCACACCCATTCTTTGATTCACATCAATTTCTACTTGCTACAAATTAATAATGATTTCCATTTATTTTATTCCATATTCAGTATTCCATTTAATGTATGTAAGTGATGAAGCATAACAACACAATCAAACCACACAATTTAGAATTGGGGGGGACAAGATGGCGGGGTACTAGGAAGAGGCGTCTTTTCAGCTGGTACCCCAAAGTGAGCTGATTACCTACCAAAGAACTCTGATCACCCATGAAATCAGCCTGAGATCAGAATTAGACACGTCTGGATCTCTACAGGGGCAGAAGACGCCAGTGAGCAGGTAAAGCGGAATGGGAACAGCGGACTGATATCGGAAGATAAACAAAAGGGGGAGGGAGCCACCAGAGGCGACCGGTGGGAAAGTAATACCCCGATACGAGCGAGAGCGCCCTGCGTCTGGGGACCAGCATTAACTCGGAGACTGGTTGAAAGCACTCCAAAAGAGCAAAGGATCGCGGGGGCGGCTAGGGACAGGGGCTTGAGTCCCCGGTCCCAGACGGCCTCCCCGGCGCGGAGACAGAGAGAGTGCGGCGGAGAAACCGGCTCCTGGTCCCTAAGCCGCCAGCGCGCCCCAGAGCGCGGGGTTCCGGCTCCTGTGAGGGGATGGGAGCCGGTCTGCAGAACGCGCGCTAGCCCTACCACAAAGCTTGAGATGCGCGCGCACGTCGCTCCAGCTCTCCTGGGTTTCTAAGGCCCTGGGGCGCTTCTTGACCCGGGCCATTGTTTCAAAGTCTAAGCCGCGCGCCCGCGAAACTCTTCCCCGGACAGAGGCGCGCAAAAGCCCAGCCTGCGGCTTACGGACCAGCGCCCCGTTCTCAGTGCCCCAGACGCGCGCCCGACCCACAGCCGCCTCTGAAAAGAGGTGCGCGCAAGCCGGGCACTCCCAGCCCCGGCCAGCGGCAAAATCTCAGTGTGCGATCGCTGCTTGGAACCTCTCTGGCGGTCAGGAGCTCCCAGACAGCCGCCACTGCCTTGGCTTTGGGGACGAGCAAAAGATCCTGCGCCCCCAGGGTCTTTAACTTGGAACCTGCACTGCCAGCGTCCAAGGGGGAATTTATTCAGCTTCTGCACCCAGACTGAGGCTTCTGAGACGGAGATCAGGAAGTGCTCCAGGGTGCACCTTGACTGCACCAGAGTTAATACATCCAGCTACATCTGTTCAGTCTTCTCTCACCAAAATGACTAGGAGGAGGAATGCCCAACAGAAGAAAAATACAGAGGATGGACCTTCTGCAACAGAGCTAACGGCTATCAACATAGACAATATGTCGGAAAGAGAATTCAGGCTAACAATTATCCAGGCAATAGCTAGGTTGGAGAAAGCCATGGATGACCAAACAGAATTGATTAGAGCCGAACTGAAAGCGACCAGACAGGATGTTCACAATGTTAGGGCGGAGCTTAAAGCTACCAGGGAGGAGGTCCACAATGCTCTCAATGAGTTCCAATCCAATCTAAACTCTCTCAAAGCTAGGGTAACTGAGACAGAAGATAGAATTAGTGATCTGGAAGACAAACAGATAGAGAGAAAGGATCAGGAGGAAGCCTGGAACAAACAGCTTAGATCCCACGAAAGCAGAATTAGGGAAATAAGTGATGCCATGAAGCGTTCCAACGTCAGAATTATTGGAATTCCCGAAGGGGAGGAGAAAGAAAGAAGTCTAGAAGATGTCGTGGAACAAGTCCTTCATGAAAACTTTCCGAATCTCGCGAATGAAACCAGCGTTCATGTACTAGAGGCTGAACGGTCTCCACCCAAGATTATACACTCCAAAAAAACATCACGACACCTGATAGTCAAATTGAGAAATTATAATTGTAGGTATAATCTCTTGAAAGCTGCCAGGGCAAAGAGGCTCCTTACTTACAGAGGGAAGCCCATCAGAATAACGTCAGACCTGTCCACAGAGACCTGGCAGGCCAGAAGAGGCTGGCAAGATATATTCAGGGCACTAAATGAGAAGAACATGCAGCCAAGAATACTTTATCCAGCAAGACTGACATTCAAAATGGATGGAGAGATAAAGAGTTTCCAAGACCGGCAAGACTTAAAAGACTATGCAACCACCAAGCCGATACTGCAGGAAATATTAAGGGGGGTTCTATAAAAGAGGAAAAATCCCAAGAATAGCATTGAACAGAAATATAGAGACAGTCTACAGGAAGAAAGACTTCAAAGGTAACTCGATGTCAATAAAAACGTATCTATCAATAATCACTCTCAATGTGAATGGCCTAAATGCACCCATAAAACGGCACAGGGTTGCAGATTGGATAAAACGACAGGACCCATCCATATGCTGTCTACAAGAGACCCATTTTGAACCTAAAGATACACGCAGACTGAAAGTGAAGGGGTGGAGAAGCATCTTTCATGCCAATGGGACTCAAAAGAAGGCTGGGGTAGCGATTCTCATATCAGATAAATTAGACTTCAAACTAAAGACTGTAGTCAGAGATACAGAAGGACACTACATAATCCTTAAAGGGACTATCCACCAAGATGATCTAACAATTGTAAATATCTATGCTCCCAATATGGGAGCAGCCAATTACTTAAGAAAACTGTTAATCAAGATAAAGAGTCATATTGATATGAATACACTAATCGTAGGTGATCTTAACACGCCTCTTTCAGAATTAGACAGATCATCGAAGCAGAAAATCAATAAAGAAACAAGAGCATTGAACGACACATTGGACCAGATGGACCTCATAGATATATACAGAACATTCCACCCTAAAACAGCAGAATACTCATTCTTCTCAAGTGCACACGGAACCTTCTCCAGAATAGACCACATACTGGGTCACAAATCAGGACTCAGCCGATACCAAAAGACTGAGATTATTCCCTGCATATTCTCAGATCACAATGCTTTGAAACAGGAGCTCAATCACAAGGAAAAGTTCCGAAGGAACTCAAACACCTGGAAGCTAAAGACCACCTTGCTTAAGAATGCTTGGATCAACCAGGAGATCAAAGAAGAACTGAAACAATTCATGGAAACCAATGAGAATGAAGACACTTCGGTCCAAAACCTATGGGATACAGCAAAGGCGGTCCTAAGGGGAAAATATATAGCCATCCAAGCCTTGCTCAAAAAAATTGAAAAATCCAGAACACACCAGCTGTCTTTACACCTTAAAGAACTGGAGGATCAACAACAAATCAAACCAACTCCACACATAAGAAGGGAAATCATCAAGATTAGAGCTGAGATCAATGAGGGAGAAACCAGAGATACAGTAGAACGTATCAATGAAACTAGAAGCTGGTTTTTTGAAAGAATCAATAAGATCGATAAGCCACTGGCTACACTAATCCAAAAGAAAAGAGAGAAATCCCAAATTCATAAAATTATGAATGAAAGGGGAGAGATCACAACTAACACCAAGGAAGTAGAAACAATCATCAGAAGTTACTACGAACAGTTATATGCCAATAAGCTTAGCAACCTAGATGAAATGGATGCATTCCTGGAAAAATATAAACTACCAAAATTGAACCAGGAAGAAATCGACAACCTGAATAGACCGATATCTAATAACGAGATTGAAGCAGTGATCAAAAATCTCCCAAAAAACAAGAGCCCAGGACCTGACGGATTCCCTGGGGAATTCTACCAAACCTTCCAAGAAGAAATAACACCTATTCTCCTGAAGCTGTTTCAAAAAATTGAAGCAGAAGGAAAACTTCCAGACTCTTTCTATGAAGCCAGCATTACCCTGATCCCCAAACCAGGCAAGGACCATACCAAAAAGGAGAATTTCAGACCAATATCACTGATGAATATGGATGCTAAGATTCTCAACAAGATCCTAGCCAACAGGATCCAACAACACATTAAAAAGATTATCCACCATGATCAGGTGGGATTCATCCCTGGGCTACAAGGATGGTTCAACATTCGTAAATCAATCAATGTGATACAACAAATTAATATGAGAAGAGAGAAGAACCACATGGTCCTCTCAATTGATGCAGAAAAAGCATTCGACAAAATCCAACATCCGTTCCTGATTAAAACGCTTCAAAGTATAGGGATAGAGGGAACATTCCTGAACCTCATCAAATCTATCTATGAAAGACCCACAGCAAATATCATCCTCAATGGGAAAAAGCTTGCAGCCTTACCGTTGAGATCAGGAACAAGACAAGGATGCCCACTTTCACCACTCTTGTTCAACATAGTATTAGAAGTCCTAGCAACAGCAATCAGACAACAGAGAGAAATAAAAGGTATCCAAATTGGTAATGAAGAAGTCAAACTCTCTCTCTTCGCAGATGACATGATTCTTTATATGGAAAACCCAAAAGACTCCACCCCCAAACTACTAGAACTCATACAGCAATTCAGCAGCGTGGCAGGATACAAAGTCAATGTGCAGAAATCAGTGGCTTTCTTATACAATAACAAGGAAAATACAGAAAGGGAAATTAGAGAATCGATTCCATTTACTATAGCACCAAGAACCATAAGATACCTGGGAATAAACCTAACTAAAGAGGTAAAGGATCTATACTTGAGGAACTATAGAACACTCATGAAAGAAATTGAAGAAGACACAAAAAGATGGAAGACCATTCCATGCTCTTGGATCGGAAGAATAAACATCGTTAAAATGTCTATACTGCCTAGAGCAATCTATACTTTTAATGCCATTCCGATCAAAATTCCACCGGCATTCTTCAAAGAGCTGGAGCAAATAATCCAAAAATTTGTATGGAATCAGAAGAGACCCCGAATCGCTAAGGAAACGTTGAAAAACAAAAATAAAGCTGGCGGCATCACCTTACCTGATTTCAAGCTTTATTACAAAGCTGTGATCACCAAGACAGCATGGTACTGGCATAAAAACAGACACATAGACCAGTGGAACAGAGTAGAGAGCCCTGATATGGACCCTCAACTCTATGGTCAATTAATCTTCGACAAAACAGGAAAAAATATACAGTGGAAAAAAGACAGTCTCTTCAATAAATGGTGCTGGGAAAACTGGGCAGCTATATGTAGAAGAATGAAACTCGACCATTCTCTTACACCGTACACAAAGATCAACTCAAAATGGATAAAAGACCTCAACGTGAGACAGGAATCTATCAGAATCTTAGAGGAGAACATAGGCAGTAATCTCTTCGATATCAGCCACAGCAACTTCTTTCAAGATACGTCTCCAAAGGCAAAGGAAACAAAAGCGAAAATAGACTTCTGGGACTTCATCAAAATCAAAAGCTTCTGCACAGCAAAGGAAACAGTCAAAAAAACAAAGAGGCAACCCACGGAATGGGAGAAGATATTTGCAAATGACAGTACAGACAAAAGGTTGATATCCAGGATCTATAATGAACTCCTCAAACTCAACCCACACGAAACAGACAAACACATCAAAAAATGGGCAGAAGATATGAACAGACACTTCTCCAATCAAGAAATACAAATGGCTATCAGACACATGAAAAAATGCTCATCATCATTAGCCCTCAGGGAGATTCAAATTAAAACCACATTGAGATATCACCTTACACCAGTTAGAATGGCCAAAATTAACAAAACAGGAAACAACATGTGTTGGAGAGGATGTGGAGAAAGGGGAACCCTCTTACACTGTTGGTGGGAATGCAAGTTGGTGCAGCCTCTTTGGAGAAGAGTGTGGAGATTCCTCAAGAAATTAAAAATAGAGCTTCCCTACGACCCTGCAATTGCACTCCTGGGTATTTACCCCAAAGATACAGATGTCGTGAAAAGAAGGGCCATCTGTACCCCAATGTTTATAGCAGCAATGGCCACAGTCGCCAAACTATGGAAAGAACCAAGATGCCCTTCAACGGATGAATGGATAAGGAAGATGTGGTCCATATACACTATGGAGTATTATGCCTCCATCAGAAAGGACGAATATCCAACTTTTGTAGCAACATGGACGGGACTGGAAGAGATTATGCTGAGTGAAATCAGTCAAGCAGAGAGAGTCAATTATCATATGGTTTCACTCATTTGTGGAGCATAACCAATAGCATGGAGGACAAGGGGCGTTAGAGAGTAGTAGGGAATTTGGGTAAATTGGAAGGGGAGGTGAACCATGAGAGACTATGGACTCTGAAAAACAGTCTGAGGGGTTTGAAGTGGCGGGGGGGTGGGAGGTTGGGGTACCAGGTGGTGGGTATTATAGAGGGCACAGCTTGCATGGAGCACTGGGTGTGGTGAAAAAATAATGAATACTGTTTTTCTGAAAATAAATAAATTGGGGAAAAAAAAATAAAAAAAAAAAAAAAAAAAAAAAAAAAAAAAAAAAAAAAAAAACCACACAATTTAGAATAAGAAGAACATATAGATGTGTGTGTCCCTATACATATGTGTATATACTTATACATACATGTGCACACATATGATTTGATGCAGTATCAGACTTTATAATAAAATTCCCTTGGAAGACTGGTATTGTGACATATCCCCAAGCTCATAAAATTTTTACAATCAGTTTCATACACTTTATTACTATATTAAGTTGGGGATATAAATAAGATTTTATGATCTGTGGCAGGCAGAATTCTAAGATGACCTGAAATGACCCACACTTTTGTATAAATCCACTTTTGTATAAACCCCATGTGCATTTGGTCCTGGCCAATAGAGTCCTGACCCAAGGTAATAGGGTAGTTACTCTCTTGATGATCTTATATGGCAAAGATGATGGGGTAGTCACTCAGAGATTGTGTTATATAAGACTCCATTTTAGGCTTGAGAGAGATTGTCCAGAAGGCCTTGAAAGAAGTAAGCCCCCATGTTTTGAAAGGGCGTCTGGGCAGCTTCCAAGAGCGGAGAGCAATTGTCAACCAACAGCCAGCAAACAGAAGGGGATCTTGGTTGTCCAGCCTCAGGAAGTGAGTTCTGTTAACAATCTCTGAGGAGTCTGAAAGCTGATTCTTCACCAGACAAGCTTCCATATGCACATGCTGTCTCTCATGTACCTTGACTACAGTCTTGAGAGACCCTGAGCAGATTCCTGAATTCTGACCCATGGAAACTGTAAGCGTGCAAGTGTTTGTTGTATGAAATCCCTAAGGCTGTGGTCACTTTGTACGCAGCAACAAAACATTAGCACTGATGAAAACTTACTCTGTAAATGAGTGGCCAGAAATACATATAATTCTTGTAAACTCTCTTAAAATACCTGATTACCTGTCACTTTGAACATTTTTAAAACAGCGGTCATGACTTATCCAAGATGTCTAGATGTTTATATACGTCACGTTTGGATAGCACCTGGATAAATCTCAGAAAAATGTGTATGCCATGGTCAGTGTGGTAGGCATAACTGGCATGGAATGTATACAGTGTTCACCTGAACGGTGATCAGGAACAGAAGCATCCCCAGGCCCAAAAGAGTAAATATGGAGCCAAGTCTGTGGATGGCTTGGGGATGTAGTGTGTGCAGGCTGTGCTTTCTGGGTAAGTTTGCTCAGAGGAAGGGATGGAAGATGAGCTTGTCAAGGCCAGACACGTGTGAATGGCTCATAGGCCAGGACCTGGAACTGCGTCTGAGCAACTCAGCTTATTGTTCCAGGTTTATGTTTTCTGGTGGTTGTGCTTTCTGTAGAGATGAGTATGGCTAGAGCATCAGATTTCCCCAGTACACATTATCCCTTTTCTCCTTTTGGTAAAAATAAGTGATTACATTTGCAGAGATAGGATATAAAAGTAACTGGTGCACTTCTTGTTCATATTCTTAAAAAGGAGGTTATGTGCCCCTCATTTTCTTTTCCCCTATTCCTATTGGCGAGAACATGGCCAAAACTAGAGTTACTAAAACGGATGCAGAGATGGAAGAAAGATGTTGAGAAAGGCAGAGAAAGGGACGCCTGGGTGGCTCAGTTGGTTACGCAGCTGCCTTCGGCTCAGGTCATGATCCCGGCGTCCTGGGATCGAGTCCTACATCGGGCTTCTTGCTCCACAGGGACACTGCTTCTCCCTCTGCCTCTGTCTGCCTCTCTGCCTGCCTGTGCTCGCTCTCACTCTCTCTCTCTCACAGACAAATAAATAAATAAAATCTTTAAAAAAAAAAAAAAAGGGAAAGGCAGAGATAGCTCACTCTCTTGAATAGTCCAGAGCTGGACCTGACACCGTAACAAACTTCTATTTTATGTAAGTCATTGGATTTTTAGAGTGGTCTATTTGAAGAGCTAAGGGAATATTATCTTGAACCCTACCTAACACAGAGTTGCCTGTCTCTCTCTCTGTATCCCTCTCTGAGTCCCAGGGCAAGTTGGTAGCATTTCCACCTCATAGCTCCCTGAAACTTACACTAGGCTTTCAAAAGTACACAGACCTGTGCAGAGCTCAGAAGCCCAGACCAGATGCTTCAACATCTTTCTGCTCATGCTTCCATATTTTTAGAAAGAGAGAGAGAGAGTTTCACTGGCTGTAGTTCAGCTGCCAAGTCATGAATATGAACATCCATGGAGTTCATTTTATTCAAGTCTTGTTTTGCCACTTACTGGCAGACTTTGTTAAGTAAATTAAACTTTTTTAGTCTCAATTTCTACATATAAAAATTGATATGATACTAATGCTTAAGGGTGTGAGGGCAATAAGTTAAATAATTATAAGCAGCACAAAGAAAACAGTTGGCAAGTTAAGTTTAAGTTCTTGGTCATTGAATACTGAGTAGAGACTGATTCTTACATTAAAAAAATCCCATTATTTCTCTGATGATGACGATTAAGTGAACATCCAATTATGGAGTGGAAGGGAGACCTTCATTTCCGTCAAGAGGAGGTTGCATTTGAGACACTCGTACACAGCAAGGTAGCATTGTCTAGAAGCTCCTTGTACATGCAAGTCCACACTTCTTTACCCAGTTTAAAAAAATAAATTTTGAGTCATAATATAAGGTCATGGTTAAAAACACAAGAAAATATAAAAATCATGTATCAAGGGAATGTAGAGCAAGAAAAGAACAAAGAGAACCTGGAAACGGGGACACGGACTGACACTTGTGGAAATATTAAGGAAAAGTTTCAGTAAAGGAAACTCGGGTTCTATTCAGAGGATAGAAAGAGAACAGGGAGATAATCAGGCAAAGAAAGAGACAAAGGAAAATGAACGGATTGGAGGCGGAGTTAACGGAGCTAGCCTGAGACATACTCATTTCTTTCATCTGAGACTCACTTGAGGAGAAAGAAACGAGGCAGATGGGCAAGTGGCTTGGTCTAATCGCTTTGTCACCTGGACCTCTGATATTTGCAGTGAGAAAGAAAACTTATCTCTAAAATACCCTTAGCAGCCTGTCCCTGGCTGAGGGTCACCCGTGAGAAATGGAGTCTAATATCTATGAGGAATGGCTCCCTGGAGAATGTCACATAAGCTGCACAACACTTAACTGGATATAAAATAGAGATATTAATAACTTAAATAATCCCACTGCATTAGATGAACATGGACCTCATTAGAGAGCTCATCTATTATTCTGAACCAGAGATGCATGACTGATGCAGGAGAGCAGGACCCTGAGGAGCTATCTTTGATATCCTAGGCATTTTTCTGCTTCATCTGAGCATTAAAATTACTCATAAAGTTCAACAACCAGTAAAATTTCTGATTCTATTAGTCCAGTTTGACAATAAGATCCCATCCTATGTGTTAGGGCACAGTCAACATTACTAAATGTGTTGTAGAATTCAGATAAGTAATGCCTGAAAATATTAGATGGATTTTTTTTTTTCTTTAAAATTTCCATCTGGGCAAGCATTAGTAGGCAATCACTGGTGTTCTTTGTTGTCAGGAAGATTTTAGTTGACTGTCGATGAAATAAGAGACATCCATTCTAGCATCGTCTATTAAGAAGGTGAACTCAGAATAAAATGAAAGAAGTAAATTTTTTCCAGAAAAATATCTAAAGAATGCTTTTGTCTTTTCCTTTCCTTCCCTTCCTCCCTTCCTTCCTTCCTATTTTATTAATGAGAGAAGTTGAGTAGAAGTAAGATCCAGAGATTAAGGAATTTTCTATGGACAAAAGAGGAACGCCTCTTACTTTGACAACAGTAGAACATAGCAAAGCATAAATAAGAATCCTAGAAACTTGGAAATGCAGAAAGTCAGGGAATATCATATTTGATGGCCTCTATTGTTTCAGTCATGTAGGTGACAAAGAACTATTATAAATATGAATATAATGGAATTGTATTTGGGCTATGAAAGAGGAGCAGAAGACTGTAATTGTAGCTGAGCAAATAAAAAAATGTGAAGGATCAAAAAGAATCAATGAGAGTCATAAAAAATGCATTTATTATTGGATTTTGTGACACTAAAGCATTGTATTTAACAGAATATTATGCATTTATTATTGGGCTTTATGACATTAAAGCATTGTATATAACAGAATATTCTATCTGTGGTATTCTTTTCATATGCACTGAGACCATGGTAACGTGCCCATATGAAATCCAATGTAAAAAGTTCTCTCTCTTGAACTTCTTTGCTCAAACCATGAATATTTAATTTTAAACTTGAAAACCAACAAACTAATTACCTCTCTTTAAATGCCTGACATGTCAGTTCTCGTAGGGCATTTCCAAAGCTTTTATTTTCAATAATGGCTATCCTTTGTTGTTTTGTGTCTGGGTTAAAGTATCTAAAAGACATATTTTATTAATCTGACTGTGTCTGCTACTTTCTGGAACCTAGGACATAGATTTTTGTTGTTGTTGTTGTTTGTTTTGTTTTGTCCTTGTCCTTAGCTTTAGAAGGTGACATTTTGTGTTTTATAAGAAACAGTAAAAACAAAACCTTATCCACTTGCAACATTTCACAATACCCACTCCTATTTCCCACTTTACAATACCCACACCCAACCCCAATGAGAGTTACTTCTACATCTTTCTTCATAAGGATTATAGAGGATCACAACAAGAGATAATAAGAATAGGCAGCCAATTTGTAACAAGTCTTGAAACATTATACCACTACATTGTTGAAACACAAATCAGTCCCAAGTAAGCACTCTAGTACAGACACATCTAAATCTGTGGATATTTTTCATAGACATAATGCAGTCTCCATAATTTAAAATCCTGAAACACAAGAATGCAGATACTAATGATATTTCCTCAGAATAAATACACTTACTAATTTAAAATTTCAATACTTCATAGGTATCATAATAAGTTGTCCATTTCAGAGAAAAAAAAATCAAGAAAAGGAAACTGACAAGAAAATAACTAATTAAAAGTAGAGGCAGATTTCTATTTTTTTTAATCATTGTCTTCTTTTAGTGTAAATAAATTTTTAAATAATGCTTCTCTATGGTGTTAAAGATATTATGAAATAATTCATGTATATATAGTGATAGAAAAAACTAGTGATTAAGAAATAAAAAACAATATAGATCAGTGTGAAATACATTTCTTCCCATTTCCTCTAAATATTTTTTTAAAAGATTTATTTATTTAAAAGGAAGAGAGAGAGCAGGGTGGCGGGGGGAGGGACAGAGAGGGAGAGAGAGAGAGTCCCAAGCGAACACCCTGCTAATTACAGAGCCAGTCAAGGGCCTCAATCTTATGACCCCGAGATTGTGAAATCTGAGCTGAAACCAAGAGTCAATCATTTAACTGACTGAGCCACTCAGGCACCCCTAAATAGATTCTAATCACCAAAATATATTGATTTTTAAAAAGAAACAATTTATTAGATTATTTGGTGACTCCCTGTTTCATGGCATCAGGTATTTATCTTATGATAAATATCTATATGATCACTTAACTTTAAAAAAAAAAATCCAATTTAGCTAAACATTTCTAGGCTTGGATCACATCCACCTCTCAAATCTGCCCAACCTTCCACCAAGGACATTGTTAATTGTGCAGTATAATAGTAATTTATTTTCATTCTGCATACAAAAGGGAGGAAATAGAGACAAAATATCATAAGAAAATAAAGATCACAAGGTATTACCTTTTAATTCTGTTTGATTAGTATACAGAAATTTAGGAGAGCTATAGCATACTTGGTCTGGGAAAAAAGAGTTGACATACACTCCACTGACTTTAGACCTTGTTACTTGAAGGTTTTTTTGTTTGTTTGTTTGTTTGTTTGTTTTAAGATTTTATTTATTATTTATCTGAGAGAGAGTGAAGGAGAGAGAGCACAGCAGGTGGAGGAACAGAGGGAGGGAGAGAATCAGGCTCCCCACTGAGCATGGAGCCCCTAATGCAGGGTCCAATCCCAGAACTCTGGGACCGTGACCTGAGCTGAAGGCAGATGCTTAACTGACTGAGCCATGCAAGTGTCCCACTTGGAACTTCTTGATCAAAGAGGAGTCCTCTTTACACCCTTCAGTACTATTGACCCCTGAAATACCCCATGAAATACCCAAACAATGAGAACATTTTCAATCTATAGCAATTCAATCCAGCATACATTTTTATTCAGTCAATTTTAGGCAATTCTGTGTCATTGGTAATCCAGGATCAGTATTAGACATAATCCCTATGTTCCATGATCTTCCTTTTGTATTATGAATATGCCATGTAACCTCTATGAAAGCCATGAAGATTAGTTACTCGTATTTCCCTTACATGGCTAATCCTTCCTAGGTGTGTTTTTTCTCAGAGAACCCAAATACAGGTGATATCTAGAGTGGGAAAACAGGACGTACAATGGGATTTTGTGACTGACACACTCATCACTGGTTACCTGGTAGGCAAGGAGGAAAATATGGTAAGGGTACTTACTTAAAGATCCTCCCTGGCATGAGAAGGCAGCCTTATTAATGAATATTTCACCAGTAGGAACCAGAAAAACATTGAGATGGAAAGAAACTAGTGTATGATTCAGGCATTTAAATCATATGCAAGAAGCAATATATACAAAGACTTGACTGGTTATTGAAAAATTGTATGACTTTCCTACCTTAGTCAGCTTGGATTGTCAAAAAGAATATCATAGCCTGGGTGGCTTAAGGAACAGAAATTTATATCTCACAGTTTTGGAAGCTGGGAAGTCCAAGATTAAGGTGTCAATTAACATTTATTGTTTCTGCTGAAGGCTCTCTTCCGCACTTGGAGATGACCACCTTCTTGTGTCCTCACAAGGTAGAGAGCTAGAGGGACCTCTAGTGTCACTTCTTTTTCTTAGAAAGGCACCAGCCGTATTGGATTAAGTCTCCACCCTTATGACCTCATTAATCTTTATCATATCCTCATAGGTTCCATTTTCATTTGAGTTTGGAGGAGACACAAACACTAAGCCCATCATGTTCTCTGAAGAGAGAGATAATGAGACGCCGAGTGCTATTACCAAGTAGTTAAAGGCTAGACATGGGAAGTAGAAGTCCTTTCTGAAAGTTTGTTAGGAGGTTCTTATCTCCTATGGTGAGAAAGGGGCAAAGCTGAAGAGCAGGCTCAGAACCTGAGAGCAGCGGCTCTCCAAAGAGGTGTAAATATTCAGTAAAAGCCAGTTTTTAGGCTAAGTTTAGGTCCTTGCTTAAAGAAATCGGACAACTTGAAACATGGGGTAGGACATCTAGATGGATACACTGGCAGATTTTGGCTTTGCAGACCCCCTGAGCTGTCATTGCTCGGGGAAAGAGGCCCGCCCCTCCTTAGGAAAGGTAATCCTTCCCCTCTTGTGAACAGGGAACAGAAACCCACCTCCAGGAGCCTCTGAGTTGATAACTATTGTTTAAACCGAGCATAATCTGTCTAGGGACCTGGTGGGACTGACAGAGGAGGAATGAGATTATACGATCAAGGAGCTGCAAGAACTGGTGAGCAGGTATTTGCAGGATCCAGGAAAACATCCTTGGGATTAAATTTGGGGTGTGTTTGAGTTAGAGGGCTAGAATTGAAGACTAAATAAGCAAGAATTCACCGACCTGGTATCACTTTCTTAGGAGACAGAACTCTGACAAAGACCCTAAGAATGAGGCAAACACATTGGTAGCATGATATTTGGATCTGGGGAATGTGGGGACAAAGCTCAGTGAAATGTACAATTCTGAGTTGTCATTCCAGCTAGCGGAGGGAACTATAAAGAGGCTGAGAGGAGTAGGCATGCTAGAATAGGTGTATTGTTCAATACCACAGGACCCGCTTCAGGATTATGTCCCATAGGACCACCCAGAGAACGTAACATTCATCACCGCCACAAAGGATGTTCTTTTGAGAGAGATACCCAAGTTCAGAGCCTGCCCTCTGTTGCAGGTCAGGGCTAATGTTGGAATGAGAGGATTTCTTTAAAATGATAGGTTAACTGGGTGATGGGCATTGAGGAGGGCACATGATGTGATAAGCATCACAGTGTTATACGCTAAAGAATCATTGAACATTGTATCAAAAACTAATGATGTACTATGTGTCAGCTAATTGAATTTAAATTTAAAAATAATAAAAAGAATTAAAAAATAAAATGATATAATACGGACCATTGTTAATCTATGGTAGAAAAATACTCATATATAGATTTCACAGACCCATAAAATTCAAAATACATTTGGGAGGTTGGTCATTGGGTTGGGAACACATTTTTTCTAACAAGAATATGAATAAAAGAAAACAAAATGAAAAACTAGATTTATCATCCAAAGTAGAATCGTTCCTCACTGTCATTTTAAGAAAAGATATTTCAATAGCTAAATCCAAAAGGAAATAATCTCAACCCTTAATTTAAAGTTCTGGATAATGAATAAACTTGGCCTTGGGAAATTTTTACTGAGTTTTTTTTTCCTTCTTCATTTTGACATGGACCAATAAAATCTCATTATGGAAAGACACTGGTTTGCTGATCAGCACTTAGCAAGAGTTATAGATTTGGTTCCAAAACAAACCATATGCACCAAGGAGAGCGAGCTGCCCCATGCCAAGTACTTAGATGTGGTTGAGAAGACTCAGATTGGAAGGCCTGAGACTTAATAATAATGTATTTGCTCCCTGCTGAAGACTCTTACATCTGCTGGGGAAAAGCCGCCTTGCTCACCTCTTGCTTGAGATGTTAAAGCAAAACTTCACCAGACACAGGTGATTGCAAATGCAATTTGGATTAGCTGGCAACAGACGAAAATTAAAACAAGTGGAATTGTCATCAGATCCTGAAGACATAATCTGTTTGATTTTTCTTCGTGTGTAAATCAAGGTTTTCTCTTTCCATTCAATAATATGTTGAAGGAGTGCCTCTATGTTATTTATAGAGAGTACACTGTCTCTCATCAACATCAATTAAATAAGCTCCGTCTTAAATATGGGCTGCCTACAAAAACGAGAAGACAATAAGACAATGGTAAGGGTGTAGATGATAATTCAGAATGATCCAGGACTCAGCGGTCAAAATGGCCCATGGGCAAAGAAATCCAGAGAAGTCTCTTGCCATATCCTTGTGCTATCCACTGCCCTGTACATTACAGTCTTCTGGGATTCTAATTTTTGTGTATGAATCCTATATTTTTATGTGTCTCAGAAACCTGAGTTCTGTAGACGTGTTCTGAATCTGTTTTCCAGTTCATTAATCTTTGCTTTATGTCTGTTTCTCCATTTAATTTATAATCTTGGTTTCATCCCCATCTGTGGCTTTTGCTAACTATAACAGCGAATACCATACACTTGCATAGAATTTGTGTACCAGGCGCAAGTAGAAGTAGACTCTCATTTCTACCCACTAGTATTACAGAACGTTTTGTAGGAAGGCCAAAACTGGGGTTCACGATCTAGGATGTTGGAGTCAGGTAGAAAGGAAATCTTGACTCTGTGCTGGTGAGTTTGGATTTTGTCCAGTAATGAGCCAACAGAGGAGGGTTATGATAAAGTTAATTTAAAACAGCAACCTTAGTGACAAGGTTGCTGATAAATTAGAAAGAATTAAGGCATGAGTAATGTTAGAAAAATAGTACAGGGTTTTAGGTGAGGGATTCTGAGAGGCTGAAATAGAAAAATATTCTTTGGAGATAGAGAGGAAGAAGTGGATTAAAGACCTATTTTGAGGTAGAATTGACTTACTGTGGGAAGTAATGAAGGTAGTAAGGGGTGAATTAATGGGTCAACTCAGTGACAGATGGGGTTTCCATTGTGGACAGAGCTAATCAGAAAACTTGTGGTAAGAAACTAGAAGAAACCAAATTAGGAGGAAAATATCATGTCCTGGACAATATGAGTGTAGGACATACAGGCTGTTCTCAAGAGTTACCTTTTTAAAATGAACACCTGGTCATCATACTTCTCAGAAAAACCAATGGTAATCTTTCCACTGTTCTTTCAGAGTGAAGCTGCACTGTTCAGTACGTCCTCACAGAGCCTCTAAAACAAGACTCCATTTTGTCTCTGAATCAAGACCCATCCCAAAACACTGACTCTGTCTTTGAAAGAGACAAAGTTTTGTTGTTGTTGTTGTTTTTCTCTTTCCCCTGAGCATTGTCCCTCAAGATCACATGCAAAAATTATTTTTACCTGTCCTCAGTATGTTGATAAATATTTTTCTCTTAATGGACTTCATTGAATTCAATGTTTACATACTTGTTTCCTTCAATACAGGACAGATACTGTGTTGTATTTGGTTTTCTAACACAACAGCCAATGTATCTAGGATGGATTAATGTTTGTTGAATGAATAAATGAATGAATGAATGAATGAACTGGTTGAATAGTCAAAGACCATTAGAGAGCTCTAATTATAAATCAAGGGTCCCAGAGATAGAGTGTTCATCAAGAGAGATATTTGGGTGGTACCCAGAAAGGAAGAAGATAGCTTCAAAGAGAAAGTGTTGGTAAAGGGTTTCAAATGTTGAGGAGAGGTAGGTCTAGGGGATTAAGGCTGAGAAGAGGCTGAGTTTGCAATGAAAGCAGCAAACACAGACAGAAATCATGGTGTGAGGACAGTAACTAGCATGATCAAGCACCAGGCAGTTCTATAGCAAGATTATGATTTTTCTGTCACCTATCTGTGTATGTATCTGTCTGTGAATCTATCATCATCATCATCTATTATCTGTCTATCCTCTATCTATCTACAATCTACTTAGGTAGGTAGTTTAGTCTTCATTATCCTCATGAGGCAGCTGTGGAATACACACATGGGCAGAGCCAGTTAAAATAAATGAAACTGTCTACTAAGAATGAATGTTCTTTTATAGCTACGGTTCAAACAAAGAAAATTGACAGTGCAGCTTCACTCTGAAAGAACAGTGGAAAGATTACCATTGGTTTTTCTGAGAGGTATGATGACCAGGTGTTCATTTTAAAAAGGTAACTCTTGAGAACAGCCTGTATGTCCTACACTCATATTGTCCAGGATATCTGGTATGTCATACGGGTCTGACTAATTCTTGAGATAAAAATGTAGCTGTAAGTATAAATGTAGGGGTGCCTGGGTGGCTCAGTGGGTTAAGCCGCTGCCTTCGGCTCAGGTCATGATCTCAGGGTCCTGGGATCGAGTCCTGCATCGGGCTCTCTGCTCGGCAGGGAGCCTGCTTCCTCCTCTCTCTCTCTCTGCCTGCCTCTCTGCCTACTTGTGATCTCTCTCTGTCAAATAAATAAATAAAATCTTTTTTTAAAAAAAAGTATAAATGTAAATGCAGTTTAATTACTACGGTCATAGAAGACACTAACATATCCTCCTCTTTCTCAAATTTTGCACTAAATTTTCACATGGAACATATCAAACCTACTTGAATATGGATGTGATTTGCTATAGAAAAAGTTAGAAGCCTTGAAATATTTCAAGCACCCGGGAAACGTGTTTTGCAAAGTACTAGATCAGTTCATTTATTTTGATGGTTTGAATTTTGAACTCATTGACCAATCTATGTAATAAGACTAATTTTTCACTTAATGATATTTCTTTACTTAAAACCAAAACTATTATATATCCTCATGAGGTCTAAGATGAAATAAATCTATATAAGGAATAACTACATTTTAAAGCTTACATAAGCTAATTATGAAATTAGTGAAGTGTTACATTAATCCATTGGGTTAATTGACCCATTTAATTGTATTTCTCTTCAAACATTATATTGATTGTAAAAAAAAAAATACTGTAATCCCACAGTTAAACAGAGATTCACCAAATTAGAAAATCTCTTTCCTCATAATTAATTCTATTCATAAAATACCAATTTGCTAATCATAATTATGATATAGCACATAACATTTGAATATTTTTTAAAAATGGCTTAGATGACCTGCTACTCACTGCAGCAAAAAAAAAAAAAAAAAAAAAACAAGATCTTCCAAAATAGGTCAGATCATAATGGTGATGTTGAACTTTTCAACTGAAAATAATAAGGTTTTATTTCCAGTGTTCACTGACCTAGCCTGAAATTTAATGTAATTCAGGAATAGTTTAGCTACATTTGGACTTCATTTGGACTTACTTAGCAGCAATTGTTCATTCTGTGTCCTATTAAAATGGTTATCATCTCTGAAATGGTTCCTGACATCTGCATTGGCAACTCTGCCATGATTTAAGAATCTGAAGTGGTCATGGCAAAAAAAAAAAAAAAAAAAAAAAGTTACTATTACTTTCTCCAAAACAGGAATTGACTATTAAATAATTTTGGCTTCAGTGTCACTGTGTATAAATACAAAGACCCTAGTATTACTATTGCTATTTTTTTTTCCAAATTACATAATCACGATAGAATGGATTGTGGTCGTACTATACTTTCTGGTTTAATAACTACTATAATATTAAGAAAAAGAAAAAAAAAAGCTTTTCTTAGCCTACTGTCCACTTGATCACATTATTGAAGAAAAAAGATCAAATAACATGTATCCTTTATATGAAGACATGTTAGATGGAGTTCAGACTATAAAGGTTAGCAATAAGATAACCGTTTCCACAATTAGTTTCAAATATTTTATTTACCACAATAGTTATTGTAGCAAACAATGTACCATCTGCTGGCTTCTGAATTTGTCTTCATAGGTGTGAGGACAGCCTGCTACCTCATGTCAGCATCCATTATAAGACACCATGCAATGTGACATGACACAGGATGACAGATGCAACCCAACTCAATATGGCACCTGTGAGATCGATAGCAGACTAGGGAGTGCAGCGCATGCGCTCTCACATCGTAGCAAAGAAATACTGGAGAAAGGCTCAGGTGTTTTGTGTTTGTTGTTTCTACCAACGTAATTTTTGAAAGCAACAAAATGTGTTCAATTTATTTTTCTCAAAATTCTCAAAGCAGAATCGATATGGTTAAGTAAAACTAGCAATCTTCATTTAAGCTGTCATTTCTTCCCAGATGATATTTCAAAGACAGAGGATAAAATTATTCAAAATATAGTAATAAAATCACGTAGTTTTCTATTCTGAACATATTTTCAGTTGAACACATTCCCTCACCCCAAACCTATAAAATGGCAATAAAAAACACAACCTTGATATTTAGGCACAAGGTATGTTGATAGTTTTTCCATTGTTGATGTACAAAACTTTGTAGTGGTTCTGATTTGTGGTTACATGTGTACTTTTCTTGTCCAAATAAGTTGCGACCTTACTGAGGACATTTACTATGTCTTATAGCCTTGAATGAGAGAGTAAGAAACAAATTCCCTATAATAGCTAAGATATAGATTTTAAAAGAATTATAAAAGCATTTTGAAACTCATGATAATAAATGTCAGTTCTTATAAATCTTGATAAAATGAAATAAATATTTCCTTTAAAGAAGAACCTCAAATTTGTTATGTGGTATGGTACATTTTTAAGAAAATATGAAATATAAACTGATCTTAGAAAAAAATAAATGTATTTTTAAAAATTTGACAGGTGTGATATAAAGCAAAACACATTTAAAATGTTTTAAAAAAAATAAAAGATTTTTGGTTTCAAAAGTCAAAGTGGTATCTTAAATTATTTTTATATTTTAATAACAATAAAGATATACTAGTTTCATTTTTATGGAAGATTTATACAATTGGATTAATATGTTTCTCTCTTATAAAGCAGAAAGAAATAAATATAATCTTAAAACCAGAAGATCTCCACACTTTTCTGATTATGGGATTTCTGGCAAGTTTGTTAGGCTCTTGGTTATCGACTGGCCTCCTGAATAACTTAGTCATGATAACATGGTCTGATTTTTCTTACATCTTCTTCAGAGCACAAGTACAATTTATAAATTTTCTTAGTTTCTAACAGAGTAAGTGCTGAGAACATTTGAGTTGATATCATCGAGAATCTAAAATTCACGTCTGTTTCTCTGTACCTCTCTCTGTGTGCATGTATCCATATTTATATATGGATATGAAGACATACATATTTATACATATGTATACACAATGTATATACACATAAATGGTTAGCTTTTACCAAAAACAGAACCAAATCTCAGATACTTGGCAGACAGAAAAGCTAAATAAGTTTTTAATGTAATTAATAAAGCAACATAGAATTTGTTATGGGACATTTCCCTGGATTTTCTCTCCTCATACAGATCTGGTCTGGGTCTGAGTATTGATGTTGTTAGTATATAGCTGTACAGATATTGCACACATTTGGCTACATTTTGAGGAGAAGTCAGCAATGTGTTTTGTGTCATAAATATAAATGAGTATAGGAGTGATGGACTGAGAAATATCTACCTTCTGTTTGATTAATATTGAAACCAGGTAAAGGTAATAATGAAATCTTCACAACTGTCTACTCTTGCCAAATTCTAACAGACCAGACAAGCACAGTTACTTTTGACATCCTCTTTTTTCCTTTGATGGTGATATTTAGTCCTTTATAGATTCAACTCCTTTCCCCTGGATTTTTAGTCTCTAGACTGGCATCTTGACGATGTAGCAGAATGTATAAACAATGTCTTTCATTTCTACTTGTCTCAAATGGTTAATCTACCTAGTAGGATATAAGGTTAGAACCCATTTCACCCTCCCCTTCCCTTGCCCTCCCCAAAAAGTTTTCCCATATTCATATTTAATTAAATCCAAACTCTTAGAATAAAATGTCACAGCCTCTGTTGACCATTCTCAAGTAGTATTTGCAACTTTTTTTTTTTCTTTTGTGGTAATTCTGTGCTCTTGGTCTTGGGAGATCATTCCACATGCTGGTCCTACAAAGTTAAAGCAGATTCACCCTAAACTTGCGTCTTTGTCAAAATATATCATATATGTTTATATTTTCAAGATTCGAGTCATTTATTCATATTTGAATAACTTCCTTGGTAAGTTTCCACACCATATTAAATAATACCTTGTAACTAACCATTCCATAATATCTTTTAAAAGCACTGTGTGTATGTTTTCTTGAACAAGTACCATTTATAAAATTGAACATATTCAATAGCAATACACCACTTAATGAACTTCTCATTTCTTTATCTTCTCTTATTGCTTACCCAGAGTTTTTCATAGCTGGGAAAGTGAATATAGTTCTATAATCTATTTTCTGACCAAACAATGTTATTACAAGCATTTTTTCAAAATATTATATAATGAGAACAGTTATCCTTTAGCAGTCACAGGCATAAATAATTATACAAGCAATTCGACTATATACTGTATACATTAACTCATACGACCTCCTTACAAGTATATGAATTGATAATATTATTTCCAGTTTTACACACAAGGAAAAATTTAACTTTAAGATATTAAGGGTTTTGCCAAATATATCACCCAGCTAGCAAATGGACACCTCAGATGTTTCAGATTCTCTATTAACCAAGTTGCTCATGTTTTGCTTACTTTTGAAAGGAAATTCTATGGTTCACATTATCCATCCATGTCTACGTGAAAGAGTAAGTTTGTGTTCTCAAGAATATTCAGTTAGGTCCGTCAACCTCATTCTCTGTCATCCCATCAGTAGAGTAAAAGCCATTAGGTCTAATTTGCTGGATTGGTTTCATACCTGACTAACATTATCCAGAAAGTGTAGCTTAGTGAATGAACTACAGCAGACATTTCATGCATTTTAACAATTATAAAATAACAACATCTCATTTATGAATGACATTAAGATGGATAATGATGGTAGAGCAAACAATACATAAAAATGAAATAAACCCTGAACACTGATTAATACGTCATCAAATACTATAAATGATAGAAAAAGAGTTTCTCCTTCCTTCATCCCTTCTTTCCTCCTCTTGTCAATCTCTTCCTGCTCCTTCCCTTTCTTCTCCTGTTCTACTCTCTTCTCTACCTTCTTTTCAATTTACAGATGGCCTGGGCTCAGATATTTGTATTCAATATGTTCATGTGTATAAATGTTATGGATATTCATATTTTCATAAATAATTATAGAATGTTCTCCTTTTATAATATGTGACCACGATGGGGGGAGGGGGTAGTTTGTATTTCATTACCTCTTACAGGATGATCTCTACAATCAGCCCCAACAAAGTTCCCAACAATCGTGTCCTATTGTCCCCATTTTATAGAACAGGGAATGTATGTGGACTGGTCAGTTCTGGGATTGCGACATTTGTGTGTCAAACCCCAAAGCCTACTTTCCACTTCAGCATGTCAGAATCTCCAAAGAGACTGCTAGGTCAGGCAGCCACAGGTTTGAGAAAGTTTGCATTTTAACTTTAAAGAAATAAATTAAGGGACCCCTTGGTGGCTCAGGTGGTTAAGTGTCTGCCTTCAGCTCAGGTCATGATCGCAGGATCATGGGGTCGAATCCCTCATCCGGCTCTGTGCTCAGTGGGGATCCCGCTTCTCCCTCTAACTGCTGCTTCCCCAGTTTGTGTTCTCTCTCACCCTGAAAAATAAATAAATCAAATCTTAAAAAAAAAAGAAATAACATAAGTTTTAAAGATGTCCTACGTAATGATTTTTATCATGAAGACAATAGAAAAAATAATAAAAATGATCCGTCTTTAAGTTTTGAGATGATAAAGTGTAATGATCTAGAGTTATTGCCGTTAGTGCCCAAAACATAAAAGGCTAGTTAGATAATTGTTTCTGTACTATCTTGCCGCTTATAGCTGTTTTCCTAAATGTACTGCTTAATAACAAATAAATGTTATGCCTGTAAGTTTTAATAAGTTTCAATAAATAATTTAAACAAAAAAATATGCTATTCTTAAGTAGCCACTCCTGTATATTTAATGGTTCAGATCAGACGTAAAGCCATTTTCACCTGCTAGGACTATGTTCAAAACTTTAACAAAAGATCAAAGAGAAGTCGAACACTATCCTAACAATTTCATCATAAAGTTAAACCTATAAAATGTCACCAAACACCTTTTTGTAATATTCATCCATCAGAATGTACAAGATTATGTGACTTTTCATGAACTATTTTGCAATGACTCTAATTTTACATATGATTACTTTCTATCAACCAGTTTGTAATCCTTCTGAGAGTATTTCTTTGTAAATATATATAATTTATAACTAGTGGTTAAGGGGAATTAGAGATGTTAATTGCTAATTATTGGGATTTTCAATACAGGAAATCAGTACGGAAACAAAGGGTACATGATAGGCAATGCATCTCTACAGGGTCTATCTCTTGATAAATATCTTACAAATCCCACTGAAACTTCAGGACTGATAACTACAGGGGCCTGAGGGTGCTAGACAATTTGTTCTTTTGAGGAGATAAATTAAATGGCCTTGGGAATGGAATCCTTTCCCAAGTCCTCCATTTTATCTCTACATTTTCCTCCAATTCATCAACTCTAAAATCAAGATGCATCTAGGAATTGAAGACATCCTTCATTCCCGGCTGGCAAATATTAGCCATTGGAGAAACGACTGCAATTCCATTTATTTTCTTGCAAAGCAAAACAAAGTGTTTTATTGTATCTAAGGCTGGGGAAAAAAACAGCCACAAATAGATTACATTTTGTTATACTTTGCAACTGAGACATGAGCAGAATGGTTGTCTATCCACTGAAAGCAATGGAAGGAAGAGAAAAATGTCATCTCCTTTGGAATATATTAGGTAGGTTTCAAAGTTTCTAAAGACTGTCATGATCAATGTATATCCTGTGTGGAATTATTCCTAAGCATGTATTATAATTCATAAACCTTTTATTTTTCTTCCTGGGTGGTACATGTAATAATGGTTTATTTAATCATCAAATGGCCTCTTTGATAGAAGCAAAAACAAAATGTCTTTTACATTGACAGTGAAGTCTGCAATGTCATTATTTAGATTTTTAAGTCCTTCATTCGAATGCACCATACAGAGATACAACACAAATTTTATTAGAGAACTCCTCACTAGATTGATGGAAGGGTATTGAAGAGCAGAGCTCTGCAAGCAGGCATGGAAGGATAATCACAACACGGGGAGGAAAAGGCAGAAGAGTGAGAAGACATGCAGAAATCTTCATGATTCATGCAGTGTTGATGCCTGATCTATCAGCATATTGGAGTAGGACATTTATTACGCAAGCAAGCAAACCGATGCCCAAATATTGACTTACTTAAAATTAATTGATTAATTAATCTCTGTCACCTACCCACGATATTCGAGATAACAAAGATAAAGTAAAATAATAACTAGTAAAAGGCTTCTAAAAAAATGATTGGTATACAGAGAACTGTATTTCACGGTGAATTCAGAGATTAAAAATATTTTCTCTGTTCAGGTGTTTCTGAAACATTCTGAGTTAATGATTTCATTGGTGTATTTTTTTTCTTCTCTGCTCTTGCCAGTATGAAAATTATTCTTTAAGAGTTAAGTGATTGAGGGACCTTAGTAAATCTTCCAGAAAACTACGATACTGTTTAATAAATTATGTCAGCCAGAGAAGTAACATGACTAATACACTTTCCATATTGTTCTGCTTTCCTTAGAAAATATGGATACAGGCAGAAGCATACTCAAATGGAAACACGTCACTGGGTTGGCTTTCCCATTACGATTTCATGAAGAGCAAAAGGTCCTGTTTCATCCATCTCAAACCTTCACCTGGGGAAGTGATTTTATGAATCATAATCTGCTTCCACAGTTTCACTTACTAGAAGGGGTCACAATGTCACCAGAGCAGAGGAGAAGACGCAGGGGGTAACACCCGCATTCCTCATGAGTAGACATATGCACTGCTTGGCTTTCCAGGCTTTCTATTTGTAGATGGGTTTACCTGTTTCTGTTTGCCAAAGACTTACAACAAATACCCCACCTCTCTCAAAGTAAACTCATCAAATAGGCTGCCCACGACTATTCGTGTAAAAGGAAATCATATGTGGAGGGTTCCTAGCCTGGCCCTTTGAGTTCCTCTACTGAGGACCACATGCCAGACTAAAGCATATTCAAAGACAAAGCATTGCATTTCATTAACTCTCCCCATGGGAAATGAAATATTTAAGCTTGTGATAAATGTGACCATATATATTTGTATATGAGTTGCGCATATCTTTTATCAAAAAGCCTTTAACTTTTAAACCTAGAACACTGGGATCCATTGATAGTCCCTTCATATCTCCCTTTATATTATTTTTGCAACATTTATTTAATCAAGTGAATGGTTAGTGTTCCCAGGGCCTGCCTTACCACCCACACATGCTTCCTGACATTATAACACTGACAAGGAAATAAATGCTTAAAAAATTGTGGGCTGGGAATGAACTTTGCATGCCCTTAACCACTTAGCTAGACTCAAGTAATGAGGCCTCGAAAAGCAAACCCACCTCTTGGGTTTTGTAAGTGAAACAGAAACAATGTTTAGTGCAACTTGTTATCTATAGAGGCATAAGTAGATGAAGTGGGTTTTTGTTTGTTTGTTTGGTTGGTTGGTTTTTTTTTTATGCTGAAGGACAGCATCATAACCTTGATGCTTTGCTTAGAAATTATGGCTTTCAAAGCTCAGCTAAGGAATGCTGTTGGGGCACGTGCTTCCCCTGTATTCCTGCACAACGAAGAGTCGAGTCACTCCAGCTCTAGATGTGTATATGCTGTGTTCCAGTAGTTGGCTTTATAACCCATTGACCTAAACTTGACCTTTCCCCATGGAAAGGATGTTGAAATGTGGTTGGATTTTGAGGCAAATCCATAAAAGCCAATGTAATGCATAGTGAACACAAGTATGGTTGCAAATCCATAGAGGTTTCCGTCCCCTTTCCCTTGTGTCAATATTGTTTCTGTGGGCAAATTCCCCAAGTGTTCCAGAGGGGAGGCAAGAAGCACCCAATTCCAACAAGAAAACAGAGACTCTGCCTCACCTCTTGCTGGTCCTAAGACTCTGAGGAAAGGAAAGGAACATTTTTAACAGAGGGATCGGAAGTATAGCCATTGTGCATCAGGTCAGTAACTCCAAGAATACTAATTTTGAAGATCAGGACTGGTCTTCCCAGAAGGTTGCTGAAAGGGCAGATACTCTCATCTGACCCTCTTTAGAAGAAAACTTGGTTGGTTTCCTAACCACCACCTTTCTTACTTATCACATGTGCTCTGTGTTTCACCGGCTCTGTTTCCCCACCACCAGCAGCGTCTGCCCTGACTTGCTCTAGCTTTCATTTCTGCCTCCCTCTTAAAGGGGTCCTCCATCTTTGGAAAAGTGATGGGTCATATTGGTGATGGCAGCAGTGGTGGAATCAGGCAAGGACTAAACTATTCTCTTTGAACCACAGTTTTATTTTGACTGAATAAGAAACATAATGTGAGTTTTCATATCTCATGAAATGAGATATTTCAGCTTCAGACTGAAAGTTCATGGTCCTCCCAAGGTCATATGTTGAAGTCGTACCCTCCAAAATAATAGCATTTAGAGGTGGGGCTTTTGGGAGGTCATGAAGGTGGAACCTTCATGAATGGGGTTGGAGGTCTTATAAAAGAGGCCCCAGAGTTCTCCCTCACCCTTTCTACCACGCTGAGAACACACAGAGAAGCCCGCCTTCTGTGAGCTAGGACGGAGGTCCTCAGCTGATGCTGAGCTATCAGAGCCCTCATCTTCATTTAGCTTCTTCGGACTGTTAGAAATAAACTTCTATTGTTTATAAACATCCAATCAATCGTATTTTTGTTGTTGTTGTTGCTATATCAGCCCAAATGGATGAAGTCAGATTAAGAAACTTCTGGTCATTTTAGCTTTGGTGGGGTTAGTCATTCTCCAAGAACCATTCAGAATAGGACCCCTCTTTCAGAAAGTGATTGGAGATCGAGAAGAAAAGGGACTCATGGGTAAGCATTGAAGTCAGAGTGAAAAGCATGATAGAAACGGACCCTTTTCTCCTTCTTCTCTATAAGGTGCTCAGCAGAGGATACAAATGCATTGATCCAGTGGGAACAGCAGCCGTGCAGAAGGTTAGACTCTCGAGGGCAGCTAACAGAGGGACAAGAGAACATACATGGGAGAAAAACCCAAAGCCATAGTTGTTGAGTGGAAGCTAATTCATTTCAGTTACTATCTAGAATGTGCCATATGAGAAACAAATGTTCATTTGTAAGGCAAATGGGGAGCCAAGACTGCATGATATCACACAGCAAAGCACTGTGGGAGTTTCTGAGTGAATTCTGTTAGAACATCAACAATGCAAAGAGCATACATACTAAGCCATTGTATTAATGACAATGTCAAGCCTTATGTGTGCTGAATTAAACAACAAAAAACAAAAGAATCAAGGTAGAGATATAAATTCAGTGCTACAGGGATGATTTATTTCATCTGGATGTGTTCAGGTCCCAAAGTCAGGGAGTGTGAAGTGAATTGACCTTTAATGGACAATTGCATTTTTTTTCTTTCTTTTTTTTTTGAAGTTTTTGTTTAAATTTCAGTTAGATAATATGATGTAATATTAGTTTCTGTCATTATTATTAAATAAAGCCCATACTTAACTCAGATTTCCTTAGATTTCATTTACTGTCATTTTTTTTTTTTTTTTTTTTTTTTTTTTAGTTCAGGTCCCATTCATAGTGCCACGTTATACTTGAGTGTCATGTTTCCATAGACCCCAGAGAGCTGTGATGGTTTCTCAGAAATTTTTTTTGTTTTTCACGAGCTTAACGATTTTGAATGTTGGTCAGCTGTTTGGTTGAATGTTCTTCAGTTGGAATTTGTTCCGTGATTAGGCTGAGGTTAAGAGTTTTGGTTAGAAGTCTACCCAAAAGTAAAGTGCCATTCTCATCAAATGTTATCAAAATGACATCTTGCTTATATTTATATTATTTATTCACTTAGTAAATCTATTATTAAAATCTAATTTTGGTTAAAATCCAATACCATCTTATTTATATACTTTTTCAGATTATCCTGATTTTGGTCATTGGGAGCTCTTTCACTTGGCTCCTCTGTCCCTTCAACATAAGCAGTGATTGTGAATTAATTTTCTGCTGTATTTTTTTCTAGAAGTTTTATAGTCTTACATTTTACATTGAGACATGGATGGAGCTAGACGGTGTTATGCTAAGCCACAGAAGTTAGGCAGAGAAAGACAAAAACCGCATGATCTCACTCATATATGGAATTTAAGAAACAAAACAAATGATCATAGGGAAAAAAACAGAGAGGAAAACCAAGACCCATTAATTCTGTGTTAATAGTCTCAACATGAAATCTACTCAGAGATATTATTTCATCCTCCAAAAGTCTACATTAAAAATTTCGTCAAAAAACAGACCTGCATGATTCAGGGTGACAGAGATCACTGGGCTCTTCCAGACTCTTTGTTTACCTCTGATCATAGCAACTGTATCCAGCATTTCTTCTGTGTGTATGTATGAATTTAAATTACTTTTCGGTAGCTTGTGTATCCTTGCTTATGTATACTCATTTTTTATCCTCTGTGAATATGTCTTCTCTCTGCAGCTAGTTTAGAGAATCTTCAGAAATACAGCACAAGAAGCTGTTGGTTTGAATCTTCGTCTCCTGCTCTACACCACACCAGCCACGTTTGTAAAAATGTACTGAGCCCAGGCAAGCGGCTCCAAGTCAACATATTTGCTTACAGGTTGCGTGATCAAAATGCTTCTCATTTGTTTTTACATCACTGTGTCCATAGTAATAATAGATGGAAAGTGATCTGTCATTTACTATAGTAATTCATTTTTGAAGAGTTTTAAATATATTGTTCTAATTGCAAAAAAACGCATGCATGGAGAAATGGACACTAATACGGTTTATCTCATGTGACAATTTCATAAGGTGGCATGACCACTTATGGCATATTTGGTATTCTCGTCCAAACCTCCAAATTCATGACCAATGTCCTCTGCAGTCTGCCTTCAATCTTTCTAAAAGCAGCAGGTAAATCTCAGTCACATTTAGCAAATATAAAAAAATACATAATGTTTCTTTGTGTAAAATGTTTCTTTTAATTGTTAATAACAAAAGCAAACGTTATAAACTGTCCAAAATAAGTGACGTAAAGTAATATTAAAAGGAAGTGAGTAATTTGTGACTTCAAATTTGCTATTTTCCTTGACAGAAAATTTAATTTTGTTTTAACTTTCTTCATATACAAGTTACATATTTTCCCATTTCGAAAGATTCATGGACTAAAATAAACTATAGATAGTTAGCAAATACTCCCTGAAGTGACAAGTTACCTCCAGATTCTTTAGTTTTAATAAAAAAAAAAAAATGAGCTAATATGGAAAGCGGGTTATGAAAAACTTAATAAAGAAGAATTTCTATATCTAGATGAAAAATATCTGTTGGTATGACTTACAGAAGCTACTAGATCAAATCCATGCCTAAAAATCTAAGCTCTACTCAAGAAAAATCACTAATAACACATATTTGTGCATTCTTCCAAATCATGGGACTTTTTAAATAAAACCAAATACATACATTGAAGTGAATTTCACACTTGCAAAATTTTATAGCGTGTTGATCATACAAATCAGTTTATTTGTGAAAATGAAATTTTAACCTTTCAAGAATACATTCTAACTTCAAATGGAAAGAAAAAAATCCCCCCCACCTTTTTTTTTTATCAGATCCAGATGGTAGTAAGACCAAACTAATGGCCTTAAAACATTTCTCTAAAGATTCTTCAATTCCCTTATAATAATTTCAAAATTGCAGAAAAGCCCCTATTCACAAGAGGAAACATCAATACAAAGTTTATCTGTTCAATGAGAAAGAAAATATGTATGGTTTAATATATCCTATGAACACCCAATAATAGCAAGAGAGGCAAACATCTCTCTAAGGGGACCTGGGTGTGTCGTCTACCTTCGACTCAGGTCATAATCCCCGGGTCCTGGGATGGAGCCTGCGTCTCCCTTTCGCACTCTCCCTGCTTATGTTGCCTCTTTCACTGTGTAGAGATACAGTAAAACAAATAAATAAAATCTTTTAAAAAAAAATTTCTCTTGTATCAGATTTCAGCTTTACCTTCACCAGATGGGATTTTCTACTGGGCCGAATCTAACGTCCCACTTTCATTAAAGCACAGGCTCAGTGCAGGCGGTGGAGTGGGCAAAGGGAAGGGAGCGGGGGGGCACACGGGGAGAAGGACCAGGGGAAGCAGTGGCCAGTGAGAGACTGAGTGGCTCCCGGGATCGGCAGCTTCGTCTGCAGGACAGGAGTCTCAATTCCAACCTTAAACTCTTCGACATACACTTAAATTACTCAAACATGTTACCTAGAATGAGAACATGTATCCACGACTGGAAATGATCCCTGGGGTTTTTTGTTGGGTTTGCTTTTTTGTTTTTGTTTTTCCCTGCAACTGTGAAGCACCCACACTCCCCTCCTTCCGACTTGGAAGGATTCACTAGCACAAATTCCCAGGCCAGTCTGGAAGGAGATTATTCTTTTGTCCCTGTTCAAGGTCATCCAGTGGAGCCGATTTCTCGCTTGGCTGCCTCCAGAGGCTCACGTGCCTGCCCCTTAAAGTCTGGATGTCCTTAACCAGCATTTGGGGACCAAAGAGCGCCAGGTCTCTAGCGTGACAGCCCCCTGTTCCCATGACAGGGAAGGAACCAGAGGAGAATGGCCTGGTGGCTCTTCACCCAACTTCTTACTTTAACAGTGTGACCCCCCAGACACCGGGCCAGCCGAGAACAATGAGGGAGTGAAGGAGAATGATTATTTGTCTGTTCAAGGAATAATTTCAAAACACATTCAGCCTGTTTTTTTGTTTTGTTTTGTTTTGTTTGTTGTTGTTTTTGTTTTTTTGCCTCGCTTATCCTTTTGTGGAAGTAGGGATTGATTATATATCAGAGATCTGATCTATCTATCCTGTATCTATATCTGTATTTGCATCCATATCTACCAATCTCTCTATGTAGACAGAGATGTCATCTATTTTTATTTATATGAGATATAGATCTTGTAGACAGATAAGTTAGGGATATGAATTTAGTTTATGAAAAAATACAAACTCAAAGCATAAAGTTTAACACAATATGGAAGCTGCCCTAAAAAGACCTTAACCTAATTAAGGCAAAACCAATTGAACAGAGTTAAAAGTAAACAAGGCATCAACTCAATAAATGAAAGTAAAAAGGTGAAAAATAGCTTCAACTTCAGAAATGTTTGTTAATACAGAATAAGGTATATATTAAGGATATAGGTAACAGAAAAATAAGAATTATAAACATGCAATTCATCCTGTGAAAAATAATATCTAGTAGTATAAAAGGATAAATCAGGACAATTAAAAATAGGAATAAATAGAGTAAAACACAAGACCATAAAGTCCATAGGGGCAGATATGTATTTCAGTTGTCTTTCTGGCAGTCACAAAATTGATCAGGGCATAGTGGGCACTGGTTTCATTTTGTAACTGATAGAAGAGCCTACAGAAAAGTCATCTTTGGAGCTTTAATTTGTTACATAGATAAGCGCAGGAAGAATAAAATTAACGTGTATTAAGACTCATTCAAAAATTTCCAAAATTTCCAAAATGTATAAACTTGTCAAATCACTAGGATGCGCCCCTGAATCTAATGTAACACTGTGCATCAACTGTACTCCAAAACAGAAACAAGGAAACAAACAAAATTCCCCAAATACAGCAATAATAACTAAACACGGAGTCAAAGATCTCATCCATACCTACCATAAAAACTCACATCATCTAATGATTAACTTGCATATCTCTATCCATCTATTTACCTATCGTCGATCGATAGAGAGGATTTTTATAAAACTGTATGAATAAGTGTAAAAAGTACTTTTAAGCTACAACTTATCCCAAGTAAAATATAAACACACATAGCATAATATTACTTTGGGCTACATACGAGTATGTCAAAGTGATTTTTGTAGTATTAACGGAGAGAATTTGTCAATATATTTTTTTAAATAATAATAATGAGAGGACTTGCTATACCAGACATTAAAATGCATTTTATAGAATTATATGATTTAAATGCTGTATTCTAGAACTGTAAGTAGAGAAATAATTTAATGGAACAGAACCAAAATGCAGAAATAGATCATGGTGCAGAGATTTATGTTAAAGATGATATCATGAAAAAAAAAAGATAAAATAAATAATATTTAATTAATAGTTGTAGAGTAGCTTTTATTAAAAATAATAAATTAGTTCTTCTACCATTTGTCCATATGAATTATATATAGATAGTGTGAAGTAATAATCAAAACAAAATCTAAAAAAATAAAATAAATATTGAAGAGTATTTATATAACTTTAATGTAAGATTTTTTTAACATCTTAATTTAATTTTATTTTTTTCACTGTTCCAAGATTCATTGTTTATGCATCATACCCAGTGCTCCATGCAATACGTGCCCTCCATAATACCCACCACCAGACTCATCCATTCCCCTACCCCCCTCCCCTCTAAAACCCTCAATTTGTTTCTCTGAGTCTACAGTCTCTCATGCTTCGTCTCTCCCTCCAGAGGGTAAGATTTTATGTCATTTTATAAAATCATTGATTATAATTTAAATGTTACATTTAATTTTATACATTTGAGGAAATTATATATGAGCAAAAAAATTAATCTTTTAAGCTTACTAAAAATATAAGATGAAAATATTGGTAGCATATGATCAGTGATTATATAAGAAGTCTTAATGTCAATCAGAAAACACATATAAATAGATACGTGAAATTAAAAATCCAATACATATGTATTTATAATAGTTTATCTTAGAAGATACCAAAATATCATTCAAAACAAGAAAAATCAACTTGTCTTATGATTTTAGAAATTTTATTCAAGACATTTGTATTAGGAATCATAAAATGGACAGCTTAAAAAATTACCATGGATCTACTTTGAAAAAAAAATTATGGTACAGTATGAACTTCAATATGGGGATAAAAGAAATATTCTAAGTACCCAAAAATCTGATTGACCCACTCAAATCTATGTATCTGTAACATGGAGAATTGAGAAGCTAACAAAATTCCTGTTCCTGAAGAATATTTGATGGCAAGGTAAATATTTAGGATGTAATATTATATAAAAGCATCAGAGAGATTCATATAGATAAGCAGCAAAATCTCACTTCTTTATTTACCCATATGTACATACTATGTTTATGTGGATTAGTGAGTGAGGGCAATTTAACCAGGAAAGATAAACACACACTGAAATGTTAGGATCTCTAAGTATGGTAACATAGGTTTATTTTTCCTATTTTACTATGTATATAACATTGAAGTTTTATAAAATCCTCATGCTATTTTATAATTAGAAAACAGAAATTGCTTAAAAGTAAAAATAGTTTTAAAAAAGGATTGAATTTTTTTAAAAAATAAGTGATTTAAAAATCACTTATGATTTTTGCTACATATATACATTTGAAGCTTTGTAAAATTGTTTTTATGATTACCAAAAAATAATCATTCAAATCAATTAAAATCATTAGTTTTTGTCAAGTAACGGGCTAATTAAGTTCTCTTAAATGTTTGTATTATTACACCCGTGTTGTTTTCCTCAAGACCTATGGTTTATTTTAATAGCTGATTTCCCTCAGAAATTAAGATAAAGTTTCCAAATCACCATGTTTTCTGAGGCCTTTCCCCACTCACAATTAGATCATCTCAGTTTGCTTTATTTCGTTTCCTTTCCCAATGTCTGTTTTTAGAAATCAGGAAAAAAGCAGTTCTTTCCCAAATGAATTAGAACTGAAACAGGAAATGTTCCAGAATTAAAACTCTCAACAATGTATTTGGACAGGAGATACATTTAGAACCACTGTTATTTTTATCTGAACAGGGCAAACAATAGAAATCACATGACATTTGGATACATCTGCTTAAAACGAGACTTTCACATGACCTGTAGAAATCTGTAGGTATGCACATATAAAATTTTGACAATTTCATATAGGGCAAATATGCTTCTTCAAATATCAAATACTTATATTCGACAAACTACAAAAGTCTTACTGTTCCTTGATTTTGTATCTTGCATAGTTCCCATCATTTCTTTTTGCAATGCTCTCGTTTAAGGAATAAAGAATCTGGGCACTGAACTAAAGCGTGCTTTTCTGCCTTGCTCACTTTATTGTGAGGCATCCCTGATTAATAAGATTTATGGACAGGGCTTACTCCGTGGGGCTTTAGGGCTGTTTTATTTTACTGTAGTCTTCACTGTCTCTGTTCTTCCTCAGGAATTGAACTTTTTACCTCCGAGAGTCCATATGCTCATTGGATTTGCAGAAAACACCAAATGTTGCCTAATGGTATTTCTACCTCAAAGCTGTAGCAATTATTTTTGTTTCAAACTTTATGGCCAATTGAAAAGCTCAGGAAAGGAAAGAAATGTTCCATGCTGTGCTAAACACATACATTTATTAATAATTTACACTAAACATAAGCAAAAAAAAAAAAAGTCGGGGTGTTCCCAAATTTTAAGTGTACTTCCCCCCACCTCTGTTTTTCTAAATTTTATTTTGGAAAGTATTTTCTGGACTTTTGTAAATCTAGGACCTAACAGAGTGGGCATTTTGCTAACATGCAACATCTTTACAAAGGATGCTTAAAGATATCAATGCACATGAACTCAAAGTCCTACATTTTTAGGGAAGATTTATAGCAAAGTATTTCAAAAGTAAATCTACTGAGGATGATCTTAGGTCCCGGTTTGCTCTGTTCTTCATTTGTTCGCATTTTGTTCACTGCGAAGCAAGACCCACTTTTAAGAAAATTAAGAATGAAAATATTTACTGTTCCGTGTAAGACTCCTCAGTGGGAGTAAGATGATATATGTCAGCATTGACTTGCTAGTTTGATAATAAAAATCTGACCTGTCATCTTTGACCCAAATATTTGTAAATATTATGCTTCTGGGATTATTACCGTGGCGTGCCCAGAGCAAATCCAGAGCAAAGAAAACTCAAAGCTGAGCCTTCGGTGGAAGTCATTGGACGGCCTTATCAGGAGAGCAGCAATTTTTCCAGCGTTGTCCTTTATTTGTCTGTTTCCAATGCTTTTTACGCAAAAGATGATTTTGAATTTGCTGATTTGCAGCATCTTTTAGCATATGGCGTCTTCTTCAAAGAGATCTGAAAAACCTTTTTGTAGGACCGGGGGGGGGGGGAATTCCCCTCATCTCTATAGATGTGTCCTTAGAAAAATAAAATTTCCTCAGAAAATGTACAGTAGGCTTAATCCTAAATTAAAGTAGTTGCTGAAATGCTATTACTTAACCCCGAGGCATATGTGATTTCTAAAGAAACAGATTCAGCATTTAATTAACTCCGAAATCCTCCTGTAAATGGAGCTTATATGTGTGTGTAAAGTTCAAGGCAGGATGCATTTAGAGAAGGCAACAGCTTGGAGGGCTTGCTGTCCTCCAGCAGCCAGCCTGGCCTATCGGAGACAGACAGATTCCACACATGGCTACATGCTCTAAATTAGGGAGTGCGGAGGTTCATCTAGAGTGCACAGATTAAAAATTTCAATAGACCTAAAAATGTCTCGAAGGCATGAATGAGCCTGTCACTTTCCCTCTGCCTCTCCAGCAAATGATGGATTCACTTTATCCCCATCATATAACCCGTGAGATCTGCCCAGTTTGGTCCGCTTTTCTTCGTCCTCAGTCATGCTGAAATGGAGGTTGTGGTTAAACAAATCTGCTTTTATGGGGCAAAGCGCTGTGAAACAGAGCTGATTAGGGCCTGACACATCGAATTAGAGGGGGCTATAAAGTTGGCTGATGACTCTATTGTTTCAGGGCCCAGGTTCTGGCTTGGCCCTTCTTTCTGATGACACGAGTAACTTTGTTTCATTTTAATTGGGGGGAGAAGACTTTTGCTAGAGTGAAAGAATTATTACTCCGATCTTAAATATTTTATTTCTAAAACACATTTTCTAATGTGTTTCTAAACACATTCTAATCACCGTTGCATTTCCCCTGCACCTGAAAACGTAGGTTCTTGCCAACCACAAACTGGATTCACAAATCAGCTGAGAGACAGGAGAACTTACCATTGATGGAATGGTGCTTTAAAGTATTATGGTGTGAGAAAAAGCAAGGCAAAGGACTGATAAAGGAAATAAAATATGTGTGAAATGTCCTAAAAGTTTTTGTTTGTTTCTTTGTTTGTTTTTCCTATGAAACCACCTCTATAGGGGCGCCTGGGTGCTCAGTGGGTTAAAGCCTCCGCCCTCAGCTTACGTCATGATCCCAGAGTCCTGGGATCGAGTCCCGCATTGAGCTCTCTGTTCAGAGGAGAGCCTGCTTCCTCCTCTCTCTGCCTGCCTCTCTGCCTGCCTCTCTGCCTGCTTGTGATTTCTCTCTGTTAAATAAATATTTTTTTTTAAAAAAACCCACTTCTGTAAGTATAATTGGGACTATTCTGTAGTATCTGGCACAGCAATATTACTACATTTGCAAACTATTTAAAAATTACTAATCATCCTCAAAGACGATGGTGGTTATTGTATTAGAACAATTATAGCTCTTATGCTTTTACATATCTTTTGCGTACATTCATATACAAATTTATCCAGCAAAATAAATGCACCTGTCAGTAATTTACTTGAAGTTTTGGGACAAATATTTCTCAAAAGATGCTTACTGTTAAATACATCATTATTTCTATTTATGCAAATATATTATCTTTTCTTCTTCCAACCCCAGGGAATTTGGAAAGGTTACTCTCGTGTTTTTCTATCTGGCAATCCCACAGCTAAGACCTCTCCTGCAGTCTTATTTGCTTGAAATATCAACTGACCCTGGGGGAAAAATAATATAAAGAGTAGGAGTTAAGAAATAATGGATTTTTAAGTCACCAATTAGTGACCTGTAGTATCTTTTCACATCTCAGTTCAACAGAGTGAAGTTTAGATTATAGAAGAGAGAGAGATTTGATATGCAGGATCAAGTTTTAGAAATAAACAAGAAAGCAGCGTTCCCTGGGCCTGACTCTTTTCCTCAAAATGCACATGTTCATCTCTTTGCTGCATGGGTGGCCGCCAAGAAGCCAGGCTGGGTACACCCACCACACAGATCCTCTGCCCTGAGCTCTACAGGCCACCTCCCAGGTCACTTGATTGAAGTGTCTGATCTTAGATATTTTTCCGATATTTGAGTGATGTGATAATGCCAGCAGAATGTAACATATAAAAACAACAGTTGAAATTGTTATTTTTTCCCTGACATCTTTTATAGCTTTTCAAGTTCAGACTATTCAGGGAGGGTTTGGGATTGCTCCAGATTTCTAAAATTTGATAAAAGGTTGAACAAAGTCTGTGTTTTCATGTTAATAGTTAGAGATTCTTACAACTGATTTCCTCAGCCTGGGCTAGTCTAATGGTCACTGTGAAATGTACATGTGATAAAATGACTCAACCTCAAAAACCAGATTGGTTTTTTTATTGCATCTGTGTCACAAACGACGTGGGACTGCAGGGTGGGTTAGGGGTTTCCTCAGATACATGATGTCTGACATTGCAAGAAAGAAATGATTTTCTTTTTTTTCTTAACACTTTCAGAGGTAGTCGGAACAGTCAAGACCACCCACAATGTTATACGGTGTAGGAGCACAGGGAGAAACAAGTTCTCCGAACTTGTTATGACTCCTTTGCTTCTGTTGCTACATTTGTAATAGAAACTATGGGTTCAGGACTTCCCAGAGGGTAGGCCTTGAGTAACGTGCTTCCTAAATTGGAATTCAGAGGATTCCTGGCATCAGGGGCCATAGCTGATCTTATGATCCTGATGACAGTATTGGACAGGTGGTCCTGCCCAATTCCTCTATCAGAAGAGGCAAGAAGGGCGCCTGGGTGGCTCAGTGGGTTAAAGCCTCTGCCTTCGGCTCAGGTCATGATCCCAGGGTCCTGGGATCGAGTCCCGCATCGGGCTCTCTGCTCAGCGGGGAGCCTGCTTCCTCCTCTCTCTCTGCCTGCCTCTCTGCCTACTTGTGATCCCTGTCTGTCAAATAAATAAATAAAAATCTTTAGAAGAGGCAAGAAAACTTTTCTCAAACCTTCCATTTGTATCTGAACTTATTTCTTTCTTGATACATTTGAAAATTCTTTCACACATGGTCACCCACAGGCTTGCCTACCTACCAGAACTGCGAACAGGAGATAATTGTAACAGTAGACAATTACGAAACACATCTACAAGTGCCAAATCTGCTTCGGTTAAGTCTGAGATGATGTAGAACTGTTATGCTAAATTACATGCTGAAATAAGTTACTTGAGGACACTTTCACTCAACCTATTAATAAAAACAATGACCTTTTGCCAACATACTCCAATTAAACAAAATTACAGTACTACATGGGGGATTAAAGTACTACATGGAGGAAATCCTCTGGAATGAGTCAATGAGATATTGTCAGTGAAACACCTAGATATTGAAAAAGTGGCAGACTACTCTTTCAATAATAATAATAAAAATCTTATCAAATACAACATTTATCAGGTATAAAACCATTTTCTGCTTATATCTATTTAAATTGATATAATTCTTTGTGCATTTAAGTGCTGTTTGAGGATATTAGAAAAAAGAAGAATCCCAACTTTGAAAATTTTACATATTGATACCATTCTATCAAAATAATTATTTTCCTGCTATGGCTATAACATCTCACATACTTGCCACATGTAAGGTAGACCTAACAATAATTGTAAGTATTTTTGTATATATATATATATATATATATATATGTATTTTACATTTCCATAATTAGAAATCAAACCATAGCCTAACAATTTAACACATAATAACTACTCAGGTAGAATTTGTTTCACGTTTTTAAGAAAAAAATGTATCACCATAATTTGAAGAAAATTAATCATGTATTAGCTAGAATCATTAATGTGTCATATAGTCAAACATATAGTGTATGAACACAAATGGTTAGTGATGAAATAAAGAGAATGGAAGATAAAAATGTCATTACAACCCAGTTTGCAATAAGACAGTACTTCTTTCCAGATAAATATATAAATGATTCAATTATTCAAATGTGGTTTTTTTCAGAATTTAAAATTTTTTGTATGTATAAATTGCATTTAATGTACAAAATTTTAAAATTTATGTTTCTCTAAATTGTCAAGTGCTTGCACTATTATTTTATTACATTTATTGTAACACTACCATATGATTTTTATTGTTGGAATGGCAGATATTGAATGTAATGTGGTTTGAAATAGAAACTCAAATGGGGTGGAATAAGGGTGGCTAATACATCTATTTTTTTTAATACTAGTTTCTGAGTATAAAAAATATAAATTTCCCATCCTTTTAAGGTAGGATTTATTGATGCAAAAATACTAATTAAAAAAAAATTCTTACACACTCTCAAAAGAATTCTATTTAGAATTACTGCAGAGTTTTATTTTATTTTACTTTCATTTGTAAGAGGGGAAATAACACCATAAAATCTTGAAAAGTTCACATGAAGAGTCACGTTATAAGAATTAGCTATGAGTTTTGAGTGTGCTTAGGAAAAGACCATGAGGGTAGTCATCAACCTTATAAAGTCACTCTTAGAGATGTAACAAACATATTATTTTAAATTATTTTCACAGGGGATGAGTTACTCAGTAAATATGGGCATAATTGGTGAATGGGTCAACAACGACTTTCAGGGCAAGTGTGTGTTCCAAACCCCTCCAACAAGCCCTCCAGGCAGGGCCTAGAGAGACTGACGGTCTCTGCTCACTTTGCCTGCAGTCGGCTTAGGAAGCCCTATAACACGAAAACGGAGACACCACTGAGATCATTTCAGCTGCTTACAAATGCCAGGAATAAGATAAAATAGGTGACTTGGTTGAGTGTCCTGAGAGACGGTGTTGGTGGACATTTAGGGATGAAGGTCAGGCAGGTGCTGGCTTGAAAGTCAAGGAAGAGAAGAGGTTAACAAACGAAAGAATTCTTTGTTGCTAGAAGGCCCTAATAGGGAAGACCTGGGCAGTTTTACGAAATCAAGGTAAAGCCAGTGGCACTGAAGTATGTAGAGAAAAGGGGAAGGTGTACAGGGACTCTCAAGACGTCAATGGACATCCAACCATGCAGAAGGCTTCCGGCCGAGATAAAAAGATGGGCTTTTCTTCTAAGAAAGATAGTTAAGAACTGGGGGATTCCCATGGGAACGATGATGTCTTTCTCAGAACAACAGCTCTGGTTGTTCCATAGAGCATAGACAGGAGTAGGACAAGAGTGCCTGGGGAAGCCCAGTAGACGGTGGTGGTTCTTCGGGCAGGAGATGAGGTCAGGGACTCTGGGGTGGGGTGGCCGTGGAAGTGGGAAATGCGGCGTGATTCTGGGTCTTTTGAAAGTGGAGGTCGCAGAACTGGCTGATGGAGTGTGTATGAGTCCAAGAGATGAATCAAGAATGACTGTGAGGTCTTCTCTTGCGTCGTTGGGTGAATGGTCATGGAATTTAATGAAGGGAGAGTGCTTGAGGGGAGAGGTAGGAAGAAATTAGTAGAAAGAAAAACCATTTTTTCTGGTTTGTCTAAACTTAGTGCCCATCCTAGTGAAGACAGTAAGTAGGAAGTCAGGTGCAGGCATCTGATGGTCACAGAACAGGGCTATGTGCTGATAGCCAGTGTCAGTTTGAAAGTCAGTGTATTGATGCCACTTGTGGTCATGGGACAAATGAGGTAACCTGGGGAGGGAGTGCAGATATAGGCTAAGGGTGAGGGGGGAGCCCTAGGACACAGCTATATGTAGTGTATTGATAATGTAGGGAAAAAAAAAAAAATACCAAGAAAGGAAATGTAAGCCCATTCCCAGTGACAGAGTAAAAAGTCAAGAAAGCCCAGAACAGAAAATTTTATGAAAAAGAGAACGCCAGATGCCACCAAGATACAGTGAACATGAAGACAAGAATCTGACATTCAGGTCTGGCAAACTGACAGGCACAGCTTTGAAGGGGTGGTCTAAAAGTGGGACCGGAGTATGTGGAGTAGAAACTGAGAGATGAGGTAGGAAGGCCAGGGTAAAAGGAAACTGGAAAAATCCAGCTGTGAAGGAAGGGAAGTCAGTACAAAGGCAGGAGGAAGAGCTTCAGAGACACAGGTGCTGGAAGGAACCTTTGAAGAGCAACTTTCTTTCATGCTCACAGGTAGGGCAGTTGAGCTTATGGGTAACAGACTGGTCAGAGCGGAGATTGAAGAGTGAGGTACAGTTTTTGACTGGTTCCCATTGTTTCATTTCTGAGCTGAGAGGCAGGTTGTGGAGGAACTGTTGATTTGAGAAGACAGGAGACTGTCCTTGCAGAGAGCCGAAAAGATCATTTACTAGAGAAATGTAGTTGCATGACCCATGGTTGAGAGCCTTTTGAGATCAGTGGCCATAAACTTGATGTGAGTCCATCCAGCAAGTTTCTGGAATTTTTAATCCGGTAACATTCAACTGTGTGGGAATGCGCAGCCACTGCGGGGGCAGGGGGGGGCAGGGCTTCGGAAGCAGTGATATTTCCACAGGTGAGTGTGTCCTAAAATTCAGAAGGGCAAGGAAGCTAATGAGGCTTGCAAGAGAGCAATTACAGGGCTAAGTGCAAAAACGAAGTTGCAACAATGAAAGTCAAGATACAGCACGAGCGAAGGGGGATCAGTGCGGTCCTCGGAGACTGTGCGGGACAGTTACATAGGTCAGCTGGAAAAGCCAGGGACAGGTGAATTAAAAGCAACCATCTGCAATCAAGATGCAAAGTGACATGGATCCTGATCACGGGGACATGCACAGAAGGGTGATGTCATGCATTTGGGAAAACGATAGAGCAAAAGAGGTCCAGGCAGGGTTAAGCCAGTGATGTATTAAGAGGATCATCCTCGTGCATGTTATGGTTTCCAAGAATGATGCAGAAACAGTGGGGAAGCAGGAAGGGAGACATGCATCTCATGCTAAAGTTAATATCACAAGAGAAGGAGTATGGGGAGGACATTAAGTAATCCCCACTAGGAGGGGAATGGCAAGTATGATTTCATGGACTATACTCCCAGTCCTTGGGGCTTGCAAAGTAACAGTACATATTTAAGTAGCAAGATCTGGGAAGCAAATTTTAAATTATAGTGTATATGGTAGTTTCTAACGTATGCTTTCTATCATGCATAGATTAGCAATGCATAACACCGAGTGAGATTCTCAGGAGTCCCGTAACCTTGGAGAGAGAGGAGCGAGAAGAGGTCATGCTTGGTAAGGATACTGAAATTAACTTTTGCAGATATGGAAAGTATTATCAGGCTTCAGAAATGATAATTAAAGTAATTATTGTACATGAGAAACTCATCTACATTAATCATATTGATCTTAAGACCTAGACATATTAAAAAGCAACAGAAAAAAAATTGGAGAAGACATAAATTCAGAATAAATCTCTATTGTAGAAGAATTAGTAAGAAGCTACAAAGACATATGTTGCTACGGAAAGATGTCTTAATTTTGCCTATAGATATATGGCTCATCAGGGGCTGATTTCAGTGTGAAGTGTGTGTGTGTGTGTGTGTGTGTGTGTGTTTAGTAACGGTATTCAGGCGTGCTTTGAGTAACATCACACTTACAACACATTTGAGGCTCTGGAAACTTGTTTGTACTGGGAAGCTTGATAATAAAAAGTATAAGTATGAAAGAAAAATAATAAAGCTACTTGCCATGAAATTAAATGTTTCTTTTAATTCACAAGGTATTGAACTAAAGTTTGTAGTATTATAAAATCTATACTGTATCACTACAGATTTGTGTATTAACTAAGAATGCTAGTGGTCATAGCTTTAAATATTTCATAGAGAAGTTCATAGAAAACATAGGTTTTCTATGTATAGACTTTATTACAAGAAATCTGGACAGAGACAGTATCTTCAGAGATGAAATAATGGTTTAGAAATTTACATTTGTTCTTTTTCTGCTGGAGAGAGAGGAAAGAGGAGAGAGAGACAGACAAGAGTACGCAGGAGAGGGAGAGGAAGAGAAGCAGACTCCCTGCTGAGCACAGACCTGACAGGGGTGGCTGGAGGGCGCTCAGTCTCGAACCTTAGGTCACCACCTGAGCCAAAATCAAGAGCCAGATGCTGAACTGACTGAGCCACTGAGGCACCCTGAATTTACATTTAATACACTCAACAAACTTGCTTTATTCTATATACACTTACATAATTAAACATTTAATCTAGTTGATTTCTTCATGAATATTTTGATAAAGATACAATTTGTGGTATCCAAACATAAATTCAATAAAAATATCACATGTCTATCATCTAATATAAATATCATTTTGATACGGCTGGGCCACACTTGTTCATGATTGTCATGTAGTCATAAAATATATTAATTATAGCATGATTTTATTTTTATTACATTTCATTAATGAACATTTGGACAAAGTAATTAAAATTAAAATGTACTTGTTCTTGGGTGGCTCCATGAGAAGGAAAGCTAGGAAAAAAATAAGCATATTCATCAAATCTATGTGATTAATATTTAACCGAGGCATCCAGATTAAGGAATATTAGTTGTTAACACATTTTAATTTGAATGCTCTTATTAGATCACTGAGGATAAATATTAATAGTTGAATATGTAGAATGTTAGGTGTTTGTGAGTTTAGGTAATCTTTCCACCTTGAGAAGTAGATAGTCCAGGATGAGTTTGGAAACTGTGATCATCTAATTCCAAGAATAGGGACGTAGATTGGATCTGTTTCTCGAAACAATTTTTAGTAAATGCCAATTTTGGGTAATGAATCTGTTCATGGAGCATGATTAATATCACTGGTAGAAGACTGACATTTGTCTACTCGACTACAGATAAATGTTTCCATTTGTCCTGTAGAATCAGAACAGAGAAAGAAAACACATGAAAATGTGGCATTTCTTCTTTGATTAGTTACTTTATAGGGAACAGTTCAGGTAAATATTAATGTCATTAGGGAGCACCATACTTCATTTAGCAAAAAAAGAATACGGGAAGAACTTTGGGGTTAATGGATGCTAAAAATGGCTTGGGAGGTTTCTCAGATATTATTGTTTCAAATATAATGAAAAGAAACTAGATTAATGACAATAATAGCTGAAATGAATTAATCAGTGGAAGGCAAAATGGTGAGCATTTCACATGTATTATTTCACTTAATTTCTGTATCAGCCTGAGAGAATAAGGTCTGCTCTCAGTTTCCCTTTCCTTAGAAAATCCTAGTGTTGAATGATATTAAGAAATTTGCTTATAAATAAAGTTTGGAGGCAAAGATTTGCCAGGAGGCAAATCTGGGTTTATTTAATTCAAGTGGTATTATGTTCTACAGGGCTATTGGAATGATTCATTAACAAAAATAAATAAATAAATAAATAAAAATAAAAACCCTTCATGTGCATGAAAGTTCGGAAAATCATGTTTTGGATAATAGGTACCTGTTTTGAAGCTTTAATACTTGAATACACGTTCATGTATTAATATATCCAAGAAGCAAAAATCAAAGTTAAAAAGTCCATGTTTAAAGACAGAAAAGCGTTTCATACTTATCTGTTCTTTTATATTTAACTTTTAATCTTTAGCACACTAGTCAAATCAATGAAAAATATCTGGCTTAGAACCCTGGGATTTGAAATGTAAAATTTGACAGAAGGGATTCCTGAATGGGGACAGGCGTCTCTGATAGACACAAAGGACCCACAAATTACGATGCAGAAGTGTGCACTTTGATGCACAATGGACAGACCATAAGCTTGCTGTTCATCGAAAAGTAGTGGGCCATGCACAGTTTTTAAATCTATTCCTTTAGTTAGGTAACTGGAACAAATTTTTAATAGGAGTAAAACTGCTTTCAGGTAAATCTCAATTCACCACATTTTACACCAAGATATGGTTTAGCACAAAAACATTATATATTTTATTATTCCAGACTAACAATGTCTGAAAGACACTAAGGCAAGGCTTATCATAACTTTTCACCTTCAATCAGAGAAATTCAAAAAATATAAGAAATTGTGATATTCATTAGACTTTATACTAAGGTATAGTTCACTACCGTAGGCGGATGGCGTCTATCTTTGAGAGAAAATGAACAGCATCAAAACAAAAGTTGGAATAAAAGGTATAACAGTTTCAAATACCACAAATAATATGTTTTTACTTAATATAGCATCAATGATAGACAATTTTAAAAATATGTCACCTCCCATTGCCTTCATGCATAAATCATATCTGTCATGTTATTTTGGTTTGCAGTATATTTGTTCTAATATTTCCCTGCTTGCTTCATTTCAGGATCAAATGTATCTGATTGTTTATACACTAAATGCCACAATGATGCTGGTAATTTCTATTCTGTGTTCTGTAGCTCCTTTTAATTGACACTCAAACAACTGTTTAAACATTTTAAAAAATAGTAATCAGCTGAAATGGATTATGCTGGATTGTATAAATAATAAACTTGTTTTACTAAAACTAAACTTTTCTACCAAACTAAATTCAGGTAAAGCACATATGTAGCTAGGAACACTAGCAAAACGGGCCTTTATTATATGTCCATTTATTAGGAGAGAGTTGGCAATGGGGAAGGGGTGACCTTTATGGAGCACCTACTGTGTTCAAATTAGAGAGCCTAGTGAAAATTCTCATTGAATTTCACCATCTTCAATGAATGTCACAAAATTTACTGGAGGAATGCTAACTGTAGACCTAGAAAAAAAAAGTTTTCTTTTGGCAATAGAGGGTTACATTAAAATGTATTATTACATTTTACATCTATTACATTAAATACATTAAATTAAATACATTAAATACATTTACATCTATTACAATAGAGGGTTATATTTTACCATTGTGGGTCCTCATGATCTTAGGAAGGTCTGCCTAGGAATAAAGATGTGGGTGTGAAAGATGGTTAATAAATGATCAGTTAATCAATGGTTTTCAGTTAATCAATGGATAAACCACAGCCCCAGAGATGAATCTAAAAGTCAGGAAAAGAGCAAGCAGTGGCAGGAGAACGTGAGAGACAAACTCACCCACTAAGTGAATTAGGCTGAAAGTTCGGGGGAAGGGGAGAGGCAAAGAAGGGCATTTACATTAAGGAACAACCTTCCATTTAACAGGCACCGGACGTTTAAGTATATTATCCCCTGTCCTCCCGTGAACCCTCTGAAGTATTAATAGCCCATTTTATAGGAAAAGTTCCTTGAAGCTGAGAACGTTTATACAGGTTATTCAAGGTTCCCCTGCCAGTAAATAGTGAAAGCAGAGTCCAAAATCTAAACAAACCTACTACATAATCACTGCAATAATCCATGCTTTGTCAACTAAATTCTTGCTACACTAAATGATCTGTGACACGGAACCCGCAGTGTCCTCCTCGGGGAGCTTGCTGGGAATGGAAACTCTCGCAGCCCACGCCCGAGTCCTAGAATCAGAACCAACATCTTAACAAGATCTCTAGGTGGCTCTCATCAACATGAAAGTTTGAGAAGCACTAAATAAAAACTAAAAACCCTCACCTAGAGCGACACCGAAGGTAGATGGAAGCAGGGGCAGGACCTCCAGTTGTGGAATGAGCCAGAGAGAATCGAAATACAGTGAGAGCTAATTCGGGGAATGCAGAGCGCAGGCTGGGAGCCGCTTCTGGGAAGCTTGGGTGCCTGCTCTCAGGTACAGGCACAGGATTAAATCGCCCAGACACAGCCCGACTGTGGTCAATCTAGGAATATCTATTTATACACACACACACACACACACACACACACACACACATATATATAACATATATATGTTATATATATGTGTGTATATATATATATATATATATGTATATAATCAAGAGGTAAACTACAAACAACTTTGTGAATTATCTGCTCCCAACCCTGCAACTGGCACCAAAATTGAGTCACCTCTGTGCTCAGCCCCCAAATCGGGGTTTTAGAAAAGAAATCACTACCTCCTGCAAAATACAATGGTGCACCCCAGATTTTTCAGGATAACTCGGATTTCAAATATTGGGTGGTTATTAGAGTTGAGAAGACATTAGAAATAAGAGTCTAAAATTTTGACACAGATGGAAGGGCACTTCTTAGGAGGCATATCAATGAGATATTACCTGCATACATAAAGCATACGTTTTTAAAGAGTTGATTTGTAAGAAGTTTTGGTAACTCTAGAGGGATGCACTAATACATGGCATTATGATGGGATGCAAATTCTATATTAAGACAAAACAAGAATGTCATGATTTTTTGTTAATAGTTGATGGGGTGGCTAAATGTTCAGTTGTGTCGTGTCCTGGTTTCTTCTCATTTATGAACAGTCTCAAATTTAAGCATATGACGCTATTGCTAAATTGTAAAATCATTCATTCATTTAATGTTTATTGTTTAAAAGACGTTAGATATTATTGTGGTTTTTCGGGTTGAAGATATCACCGATTTGGTTCAGCCAACACAGGCATGCCGATAAGAAGTAAAGATGTGTGTTGTTGGCTGCATTTTAAAAGTTCAGACGATTGGAGGAATACAAAAAGAGAGAGGCTCATTCCACCTGGGATGAGGTTAAGTCCTTCAAAGGAGCTATGAAACTTAAGATGAGCAATGTGGGTGATCATTATGTGAACACGTTGGGCGGGAAAAGTCCAGGGTAATGTGCCACAGGGAGCGGAGGGGTCAAGAAACTGTGGCAGAAATACAAGGAGTTGAGGATGACTGATGTGTGACACGTGAAATGGATTTACCCAGAAATCAACCTGTCAGTGTGGCCAAGTCCCCCATGCAGGGAAGTTGAGCTGTTCGTGAGATGATGGGGACCTTGAGGGAGTGAATAAAATGATCACTGTGGCCATTTAGGAAGAGCACTCTGGTGTGGGTGTCCTGGGGACAGATTAGAGCAAAGCAGCTGATTAACAAAAGGAGAGACTTGGTGAGAGAATTAAAAAGAGCAATAAAGTGACTTAATGACTTCCTTTACAGTATGCTTAGGTAATGGAGCGAAAAAAATTTAATATAGGCATCAATATTCCTCCTTAGGAAAAAAAAATATAGAAAAACTTTTACTAAGATACTTGAATGGGAAGACCCGGAGGGCGTGGATTTCCTGAAACAATCTTCCTGCCTCAGAAAAGCCGAAAGCGACCTGATGAAGAATTACAGAGGAGAGAGCACGCCAGGCAAAATGAGTGACGGTGCAGGAACACAGGAGATCTGGGTCTGTGGGATCCCGACACTGTGGGATTAGGGGATGGGTAGCAAAAGGTAGTAGCAATCTTCAGAGGGGGAGTGGAACTCCGGCCCGTCATGGAGGTCAAGTCAGAGGCAGGTCAGGGAATCAGCAGAAATAAGAAACTGGCTACGCATGGGACACGGGCCGGGTGAACACTCAAAATGCTGAAATACCTCCCTGACGTCTACTCTAATCTACGAGGAAAGGAAAAACTGCTTGTTCATAGAGGGGGGTCATTGTCTGAATACAAGTCTTGTGTAAATTATTGGCAAATGTTCGCTTAATTTGGAGCTCGTGGTAAGGGGATTACTTAAGCACTCCCTGAAGGAGTCACTTGTATTTTTCATGAGATCTGGGGACTTTTGTAGCCAACATAGGGTAGGACTCCCATCGGGCCAGTTAAGTACTGAGTCTTCTTCATGTTTGGGCTTTTGTTTCCCAGCTAAGCAGTCATGTCGTTAGTAGAAGAAACCTGATCTTGCCTCAGGTCTACACTCTGGGGCCCCAGATCCTAAATTTCTAGCTGAGCCATCTGAGGAGGGTTTTCAAGTTAAAATACAGCCTCATGGCCATTATAAAAAACAAAAAACAAAATCAAAGGGAAGATTAATATATACAGAAAATTCCCACCTCTGTGACATAGCCACCGTTGATTTGGTGATAATCCTTCCATGTGTCTCTTGTAGGAACATGGTAACATCATACATGTGCTTTCATTGTAGACACAGAGTTTTTAATCTGTTGTTTTTACTTGCTCACATTTGTATCTTGATTATTATTATTTTTTCTCTTATCTGTGTGATACTCGGCAGTTACTTAACCTCTCTGTTTCAGTTTCATCATCCATAAATGGGGTAAAATTAAAACCTACGGAGTGGTTTGGGAACTAAATTGTTAATACATGTAACACAGTTTGAATTATGCCTGCCACTTAATAGACACAGTGCTAGAGAAGTCGTTTTTGCTTATTACTCTTACTGTAATTACCAGTGTTATTACTATTTCATTCTCGGTGCTAGAACCACGTGTGACTTCCCCCTGACCTTGTTCCATGTTTGTATGTCCCCGAGGTGCCCACAGATCTCTTTTATGATGTACCATATGCATTCAGGTGGTGGGGTGAGGAGGGCGTGTTACCTTTGTCCATCAAAGGTATGTTGGAATAATTGTGGCCCCGTGAGATGATGATGTCTTAGGTCAGACTTTCCTTTCACAAGAAAGCACCTGTCTCAGTTATAAGCGTTTTGCACAGTGTCTCCCTGGAGCCCGACTCCTCTCTCAAGTTCACCCCAAGGGCAGTATGGGAGGAGCACCTGCAGAGTCTTACGACGGCTGCCCTCAAGCCTCCCGCCCCTTCCTGAAAGCGCGCAAGGCGAGGAGGGAAGGGAGCAGCCTCACTGCAGAGACCCCCGGGGAAGATCACTGCCACGTGAATGAAAACATCAAAAGTCATAGAAGATTCAGCAGCAGGACTGACAGCCACAGGACGCAGAAACAGATAAACCCAGTAAATGTGGTACTCAGCTTGTCTTCTCTTACAATTCATCTGTGGTTCTAATTAGTGCATTACAGCCATAATTTGTCCTGCTTCGAATATTATCGCGATCTCTTCAACAGCTTTTGCCTGGATGATTATCTGAATTCACAATAAACATGTTGCATTTCCATTCAGCACTCTCATAATCACACGTGTCATTATTCCGTATATTAAAAGTTTTACCGCATTGCAGGAAAGATCGGTGCGTATGTCGGAAAGGGCATCAAGTTTCTTTTATGAGAAACTATATCTACGGTGCCTTGGAATCATACAGCCTGAATACTTTATTACTTTTCACATGAACTCATTACTTCCAAGGATGTCTGAGATGTTATTTGACGGGTTATGTTTTTGAAGGTAAATAATATTTTCGCTGATTAGCAATCAAAAGTTATTAATATGTAATTGAATTTTAGTTATTTCTAATTTTATTTACTGTATCAATTATTAAAGCCTAATAGAATCTAGGAAAGTGATTTTAAATTAGAAAGGTTTTATTGAGGAGCTTTACTTATTTTCTTTGAAACGTGACTCATTTAGTGATTGTATTCATGTGTGTCAGAAGCTTAGGTAGTCAGTAAATCGATGGGTTTTAACCATTTAAATCAGCTGCCAAAGAGGTACCTTTTGAAGGAAGTTGAATGGCAAATTTACATATTTAGAATAAAGCTTTAATCTATTGTACTAAAAATTGTAGTAAATATTACAAATTACAAATCTGCCCTCAATTTTAAAAAAGCAAGAGAATAAGAGCGGTAGAGAGTAAAATAATATAATTATAGATATATTTCTTCAATTTAGTGTTCTTTTAATCATTAAATGTTAGTAAAAAAAAATACAGGCTGGTTTTGTGATCTTCTCAAATTGAGTCTAAGTCAGCTTAAAAAGAAAACAAGAGAAATACTTGAATCCAAATTGCTTACAAGTTTAATTACTAATATCTTTTCACACACAGTGAAAAAACACATTTGAAGTTATTACAGATAGTAATATCTGGAGGAAAGCATTAAAGACTAGTGACACTAGGAGAAATCACCTTATCACTTAGCCTGCTAAGCCCCTATCTGCCCTGCTCGCTTGTAGCTGAATCAGTTCCGCAGCATTTGACCTCTTTTTCGTTACTGCTCTTTATAGCAATAAGCTAACATGAGAAAGGAACATAGTCATTAAAATCGCTTCATGGCCAAAATGTTTAAAAAGTGATAGTGTTAAATGGATGAAAACCATTCAGGTAAGTCGGCCCTATGATGTCAAATATGTGTGTGTCTCAGTTCAAGGGGGCCGGCGATCCCAGGATGGAGGGAAATAGCCCCAGGATGGAGGGAAATAGCCCCAGGATGGAGGGAAATAGCCCCAGCCCATCCGATTAGCCTACAGCCAGGACACTGGAGCCCCTGGCCCCTGGTAGCGAACCCAGAGACCTCTGGGTGCTGAGCTAGAAAAAATGAAGTCTGATTTTGACTTCATCGCATAAACAGAATGTCATCTGCACATCAAATTCCACCCACAGTGAACCCCTGGCATGGTTAATGATTATAATCTTCGCATTTAATCACGGGAACTCAGTGACAGGCAAACAAAGGTTAGCTAAACTGACAGTTCAGATGGTTTCAACAGAGAAGAACTCCCCAAGTTTTATTTTTAAATGTGCGTGTGCAATTCAAAAACGCTCTTCCTGGAGCGCAGTTTGATTTGGAGGGAGCCGACCTGCAGGCGAGCGCGGACGACTGGCTTTACCCTCCGCGTGGCAGGAATTCTGCGGCGGTTTCTTCCCAGCACGTTTGTTCCGGGCTGCTTTCCTGCGTGGATTATGTCCTGCGTTCTTGAATCTGAAAGCAACAATCTAGATGAAAAGTGCATTATTTTAACCGAGAAAGTTTTTTCATGTTCTCATCTTTCTTTCAATCCTTCAGATCTTTTGAATTAGTTTTCTAAATAATCTCATTTTGACATGTTTTATTCTTTCACAAAATATGCAAACAAATCACCTATAATCTAGTAAAAGGAGGAAAAGATCTTCGGTTATGTTCTTCAGAGCACGTATTCTGGAATCCGAAAAATAGTGCCATTTGGGGAATTTTTCCACAAACACACCATGAAATTAAAAATTGTTTATTATATTTTAATGAGTTAACCGTGTTGATTCAATGAATACACATTTAATAGCGATGACTACTTTTTAACTAATAAAAAAACAAGGTACACAAAGAGTTGGTTATTTACATTTAATGAAAGTTTTAGAAATTTTGTGTTATATACAATGTATGCCATTACATGAATGTGTTTTGTTTTTATCATTTTGGTACCTTTTCTAATATTGTGTTTTCCCTTAGATGATGACATAGACATCAAAATGTACTGAAAATTATTTAATGATATAATTCATTTGGAATTTATTAACTCTCATCCTCAAAATATATAATATGTTACTTCTCTTCATAAAACATTAATATGAGATAATTTTAAATAAATACTTTGTGGTATTTAATCAGTTAGTACAGCAAAAGCTCCTTTTACTCACCTTGTATTGTTTTTCCAACAAATGCATTTGCTGTCCTATTCAGCATGCCAATGTAGCTTAAGAATCTCATGAGTCTTAAAAAATCATATAAATAGTAAAATTAAAAAAAGACCTACAGTTTTATAATTTTATATCTGAGGGAAAAAAAAAAGCTATCTTCAAAATAACTACCCTTCCCAACAGAGAGGGAGTTGGGGTGCCTCTCTGGCTCAGTCAGTAGAGCCTACTGCTCTTGATCTAAGGGTTGTGGGTTCGAGCCCCGCATTGGGTGTAGAGATCTGTGGGGTCTGATATATATATATATAATTTAAAGTTCCATTTTAAGAAAGTTTATACAAACTCACAAATAAAAAGGCATGTAAGGAAGTATGTGTAATGTAGAGCATGGTGACAATAGTTAACAATACTACACAGTATACTGAAATTTCCTAAGAGGATAGATTTTTAAATTCAGTCTCAGCACATGCACAAACACACACATACACATACACACACAAGCACACACTGTAACTATGTGAGGTGGTAGATAGGCTATTTAGCTTATTGTGATGATCTTTTCATCATGTACACATATATCAAACATCAAATTGTGTATCTTAAACACATGCCAATTTTAATGTCAAAAGAGTTTCGAGGTTATTAAAAAGCAAAATCAAATTCTTTTAAAGAACTCAACAAATAATAAATGAAGAAAAATAACTCAAATTCCAAAAGGTACATGTTCTTAACAACTGCCTGATAAACTTCACCTTACTTCCTTACTATTTAGTTACATACACTTTGATCACCCTTTCTATGACAAAATGTCACTTGCAAAATTTTCTGTAGAGATAAAAATATAATTTTGTCTTTTAGCTCGACTAATCAAAATTTTCTTTACATTACTGATTGTTTAAAAAAGTCCCTTTCAGCTCCACAACTGTAGGATATTTACCAAATTAGGGGAAATCTTGATCTGATTCTTCCCCATATGAACTGTGTCAAATATATCCACTTCTGGTAGTGCTCCTACAGGTTATGTTGGGCAAATATGAGAATTCTGATATATTCCATTTTGCATGACACTCATCAAAGCAAAAAAAAAAAGACAAGGAAAAACTTTCAACTGATAAGGATTCCATGACTATAGTAATACTCTGCGTATGATTTTTGAGACGTGTACAGATTTGATCCTGACTCCATACATTGTTGACCTCGTTTTTCCTCCATGAGCCGCATACTTGAAAGATACGCACAGGCAGAACACTGCATATCACAGTGTGAGTACAGGCCCCTGACTTCCCCGTTGAGGAACAGGGTGTGATGGGATGGAGGAAGCAGAAGCATTCCGGGAAATAATTTCCACCCAGGACAGCAGGCAAGATTGAGCTATCCAGGGAAGTGATGAGGACCACAGCAGCATACCCACTAAAAGTATCGTCACTCAACCTCCCCTTAGCAACCGCTCACAGCTATCCTGCTCCCTCAAGAGAAAACGTGATGGAGGGGAAATCCAAGTGGAAAGAGTGACCCTAAGCATGTCACTCTTGCAGATTTTGTAGACATATGTGAACACAGAAAACATAGGACCACGATGCTTGTTCAGGGCCTTCAGAAGACCTGTGAAAGGGAGGAGGGTCCCTGAAGCTTACTTTCATTCATGTTCAAGGAAAATTCCCCTGTGGTGCTCGCTTCAGCAGCACATATACTAAAATTGGAAAATTCCCCTGTGGGTACAGTGTAGACAGTACAATCTGGATTTAGTAAACATATTTGAGAATCTTTTGAAATTAGAGGATTTTCTTTTCCTATGAGTAACACTAACCATGTGAATTTCTTGAGTTATATAACCATGCAAAATATAGATTATTTTTTCTAAAATTTCTCTCGTGTCCTCTCACCCCTCATGAAGGCATGCTCACAAAGGCTCAGTTCCAATAACACATATTAAACCTCAGAGGCAATAAATAGTTGTAACAGAAGTTCTGTATGACTCCAACAAATTTCTCCTTTAGTCATGTCAAGAAATCATTGAGAACTAAGGTCTAAAATCAGGGTCACTCTAAATTTTCCACAGGTTATCATCTTGATTAAGCCAAGCAAGACTTAATTAAATCCAACTAATAAAACTCAGATACTAACAAACAGCCTTCTGCTATTTCCTAAAATCAAAAATCAAATGGAAAGCACCAATTGGGATAAGAAATAATTGTGAAGATTTACTTTTTATTTATGAAAATTTAAATAATTTCAGCATGGAGAAAACTCCAGAAATGCCCTTTTTATTGTCAGATAGAAGTATTTACCTATTCTTTACATTTATGAGAGAGAATTTATAGTATGGGTGTTATTAATTATATAGTTGTACTTTAAAATCATAAAGAATGCTAATTTTTCCTTGATAATCTGTCTCATGCCTTGTTCATTTTCTTGTATTATAATTATGTAATGAGAAAACTACAAAAAAACTTATATTTCATAAGCACATGTACTCCCAACAAAGAAAAATACACTTTTTAATTCAGTATTTATAATTTGATGACAGTTTCATTTTATGAAATGTACACATGTTTTAAGCCCACAAGTCAATGTCCCTCTCTATATCACCTTTTCACTCAATCGAAATTTAAGTGTACAGCTTCTGCAGTTCTGTCCTGAGGAAAGTACTATTATGTGAGTTGTTTACAGTTAAGGTAGCTTTACCTAATCCAGGGGCGCCTGGGTGGTTCAGTGGGTTAAGTCTCTGCCTCTGGCTCAGGTCATGATCTCAGGGTCCTGGAATTGAGCCCCATATCAGGCTCTCTGCTCAGTGGGGAGCCTGTTTCTTCCTCTCTCTCTCTGCCTGCCTCTCTGCCTACTTGTGTTCTCTCTCACTGTCAAATAAATAAATCTAAAAATATATATATTTAAAGGTAGCTTTATTTAATCTGATTCATGTTTGAACAATTTGCAACAGTAAAGATTCCATTCTAAGTGTTTCAGTGACCAAATACCCCACTGGTGATCAGGTATCTATTTAACTATTTTAGTAAATTAGTTTGGCAATTGCCATGGGAACGCATCAGAATATTTTAACTAGAAGTGTGCTGTCAAAGAAATGCTCGTTTTTTGTTTTTTTTTTTTTTTAATAATGTAGTAGTGAAGAACAGTAAAAACTGTGAGAAGGATAATTGACAATTTTGCGTATGGGTGGAGATTAGGAATGATGAGGTGGCGAAAGATCTTTTTTCATCTATTTCCGAGGTTCTATAACACATTGCTTGAGCTGTCAAGATTTTATTAAAGAGGAAAAGAGAGGAGAAAAAAAATTGATGTTGTGTTTTAAGCCTGAAATGATAAAACGGTCGCAACAAAAGAGATTAGAAGTGTTGTTTATTCTCACATCATCGATTCTGGCCTGTAGACCGATGCAACAAACAAGCCGAGAATGAATGGGTAACTCATGTAACTTTTTCAATTTTATAGCCACAGAAGCAGAGCATGGTGACTTATAATCCCAGAACATCCGCTATCTATCTAATGGGAAGGGGTGACGTGGAGAAATAGACCGATCACCTTTCTAGAATAGGTAAGAACGCAAGCTCTGTGAAGGATACCGACGTGGCCCAGAGGCTGAGAGATCTAAGCCTGAGCCTGAAGCTGAATCAGCGCAGTGTGAGCTCAAGGGACTGTGTGTCTAGCTGGGGAGTGACCACCGCCACCACCACACAAAATGCTGCTGTGTCTTCGGGGAAAAGACGCTAGACCCCAAATCCACCTGATAGGAAGAAGTGAGGCCCTTCAGGCAACTCAGTTAGATGGAGCCCTTTTTGGAAAAAATCTAAAAATAGGGATGCTACCACATGTAGGTCACATACAAACAGGGTCAGATGATCGATGGGGCAAGGCTTTTAAATTATCAAGTGCGGGGTGGAGAGCAGCCCTGTGGGCCTGGCAGAGAAGCGTGGCTTGGGGAGGGGGGCCGTTTGCTCCGCTCTGCTCTCAGGCGGTCTTCATCTCTGTCTGCCTCTCGCAGAGCCTGCGCCTCAGTTCGCTGGTTATGTTATCTTGATGATATACATTTTCACTTCCCATGCTGATTTTAGAACCCAACCCCATGAAAGAGATTCAGTGTCATGTGGATTTCATCTGAGAATGGAAGTGAAGTGTGAGATAGAAAAGCTGTCCCTAGGGCTTTGGGGGGGGGGTTTCCCCACAGACTGTGATTCTCTGATGAATAAGTCTTTTCTCAGGATACTGTCCAAGTGAATTCAGTGCCCAGAGAATAATGGTAAACGGCTCTATGAGACCTCAGTGGATAAGCATCAGTTATCCCCAGCTCTATTGAGATCAAATAGAAAATGGTTGCTTTGTTTCCAAAAAATGTGGTGCGTGCTCCTACCATTTTCCTGCTCGTCTGTGCTATTATCAGAAATTCCATCCTGCTACCCTCAGGAGCTCAGAGAAGTCAAATGTTTGTTTCACTGGTTCTCCCTGAGTGCACAGAAGGGCATCTAAGGGGAGGAAAAGGCCACCAATAGTTGCATGAAGCTAGAGTATCATTATTTTTGCCAAGCTACTTGCTATCATAAAGAGTGACTTTCCCTGTCAATTTTAATTCGACTTCAAAATTCACTTATAAGCACAGTCACAGAGGAAGCATTATTTGTCATCACTTCTCCCGTGTGAGCTGTACCTCCAGACACCTTGGACGGTGGCAGCAAACAACAATAGCCAGAAAAGCTAAGCAAAATCTAAAGCAAACATTAAACTAGAAATAAAAGATTTGATAGGAGTTTAACTGAAAAAAGCAGATTATCAAAGAGACTTTTCCCCAAAGGAGAACACAAAACAAAACAAAAGTCAGAAAAATGTCCCTGCTTCCTTACATTGTCACTTCCCCAGTATTTATAACTAGCAAATCCTAGAAGGACGTTTGTGTGTATAATATATGACTACATATAAATTTATCATTTTGAAGTGTCCCAGGAGACAAAGCCATGATCTACTCTTTGTGATAGCTACCACTATATTGCTGGAAATCATCAATTATTTCATAGTACTCCACCACCCTACCCCTCTCTGCAGACAAACCAAACCCAAACCTTATCGTCAGAAAGGACAAAAATAGCAATTACAGAATGACAATTAATTGTGACCTCTACTTAAAAATCTGCCTTTTTAAAAAGAAAGCTTCCATGAGTCACTGGATCATAATATGGCAAACATTGAAATAACACTTAACATATCAACATTATTGTTGACGTTTTGAAAAATACTTAAAACTGAAATTATCTGGTACTGGTGTTTGGGAGCAGTGCAGTGAAATTATATCTGAGAATCATTGATTCATTTATATCTCAGTCCTTGAATAAAAGTTTACAAAGCAGCTACTTTTATTAGCCTCATTTTAGAGATGACAACACTGTGGGAAGGAGAAAAAACTGCAAAAAAAAAAAAGTCAACTTCAGGTAGTCTGTAGGCACTGGGTAGTCTCGTCCCAGAGCCCATGGACTGAATCACAGTGGTGTCCACCTGCCGGCCAGGTAGCAAGGGAGAGAGAATGGATCCCACAATATCCCAGCTCTTCTTTGAAAAATCTCCATTTTCTTTCAGCACCCATTTCAAACTTAGAAACCTGCAAAACCCAGGATCTTAATAGCAAGGTCTTGGGTTGTTCAGATACAAATATGAAAAGGGAGCTAATGCATATATTTATTTTTTAACCAAGCCCACAGGATTGTGTCAGATTTTAAAGTCTCTTATGTAAATTGTTGTTTTATGTCACAGTTCTTTCTATAGGTGAATATGCGTAGCCCGCAAATTACCCTCTGCCAACAGATCCCACATCATGCCTTCATGCTGTGCACATTGAAGTGGCAAATATGTGAGACTCAGGTTTCCAGAAGACATCATGAATGACGTTTCTTTGGAGAGGATTTTACTTTCATTTTGGTCAAAATGTAACAGCTAAGCAAAACAAACAAAAAAAAACCCCGAAGCCTCTTATTCCCTTTTTTTTTCTAATTAAGATAATATTATTTGTCTTTTAGTTTTGTAGGAATGTGTCTTTGTTAACAGTAAACTGCCGTTATTTTTACTGTGATTAGCTAGCTGAAATTTCAAGCCTTCTGTTATTTCAATGGTCAAAATTATATTGATGGATTTGAAGTTTATAATCCATTTTTCTGTTTTTGAATGTTTTTTCACACGTATTGGTTTTCTATGAAAAAGTTCATTCTACCAATGTTTAAAATCAAAGCAAGAAAAATTAAGGTAACACAGAAACCACTAAAACAACGCTTATTTTAAAAGGCTTGTTTATTGTAAAAATGTTTTGTTTTGAGGGTGAGCCTGGGTGGCTCAGTCTTTAAGCTTCTGCCTTTGGCTCAGATCATTATCCTAGAGTCCTGGGACCCAGCCCCACATCAGGCTCCCTGCTCAGCAGGAAGCCTACTTCTCCCTCTCCCACTCCCCCTGCTTGTATTCCCTGTCTTGATGTCTCAATCTCTGTCAAATAAATAAAATCTTTTTTTTTTAAAGATTTTATTTATTTATTTGACAGAGAGAAATCACAAGTAGATGGAGAGGCAGGCAGAGAGAGAGAGGAAGGGAAGCAGGCTCCCTGCTGAGCAGAGAGCCCGATGCGGGACTCGATCCCAGGACCCTGAGATCATGACCCAAGCCGAATATTTTATTTTGAAACAATCACAAATGTACAAAAACTTTCCAAGCAGAAGATGGCTAACTTATTTTTTCTGAATGACTCGAGATGAAGATGTCTTCCCAATGCCCCATCACCCTGAAATAATTGCATGTTAATTTCTATGGTCAAAAACAACCTCCCATGACCGATAGCACTAACAAAACCAACAAATCAACATTAATATGTCACTGTTATTTAATCCTTAGACCTCATTCGTGTCTCATCAAGTATCTCAAATATCTCATTAATATCTTTGTGACAAAGGGGTTCAGTCCAGAATCATTGCATTTAGTTTTCATCTTGCTCTGGTGTCTTTGACTCCAGGAAAGTCACACGTTTCCTATCAGTCATGACCTTGACATTTTTAAAGATTGCAGGCTGATTATTTTGTCCCTCGATTTGAGTTTGGTTTGTTTAATATTACCTTGTGTTTAGATTAAAGTTAATTATCTTGGCTGGAAAGTGATGCTGTGTTTTTCTGATAGTATCCTGTCGGGTAGAGCAGGATTTCAGTTTGCCCGCTGCAGATGAGGTTCATGGTGATCACTTGGTAAAAAGTACTTGACAGTCTTCTCTACTGCAAAGTTACAATTTCCCTTTTTATAATTAATAAGAATTGGGAGGGCATATGTACTTTAGAAGTTTGTAAATATCCTGGGGCGCCTGGGTGGCTCAGTGGGTTAAAGCCTCTGCCTTCGGCTCAGTCATGATCCCAGGGTGCTGGGATCGAGCCCCGCATCAAACTCTGCTCAGCCAGAAGCCTGCTTCCTTCATTCTCTCTCTGCCTGCCTCTCTGCCTGCTTGTGATCTCTGTCTGTCAAATAAATAAATAAAATCTTAAAAAAAAAAAAGTTTGTAAATATCCTATTCCTCATGAAAGTTTTATTTTTTAGAAGAGACTGTATTTATTTGCGAGGTGAGAGAGCAAGAACACAAGCCAGGGAGTGGACAGAGGGAGCGGGAGAAGCAGATTCTCCACTGAGCAGAGAGACCGATATGGGGCTTGATCCCAGGACCCTGAGATCACGACCTGAGCTGAAGGCAGACGCCTAACCTACTGAGCCACCCAGGTGTCCCAACTTCATGAAAGTTAACTTTTTGATTTATTTGCTTACCTCTCAATGGTCTCAGGTTTTATATTACACTTAATTGGTTATAACATATTATCAGGGTAATTAATTCTGATGGTCAGATTCTCCAGAATTTGCCCAGTGAAGAGTTCTTGAAGGCAGATGACCTACTTGACCTGTCATGACTCTCAGAGCACTTCCTTGATTTGTGCCACAGTAATGGATTCTAGAATCCTCTGGTTCATACCTGGCCTCTGCTCTGGAAAGAAGTACCTTTGTTCCTTTTCTCTGTAAGGCTGCACAGTTTTCTTGGAAGGGCATCTATAGAGTTAGGCTGATCACAGTAATTTTGTTGGAAACAATATTGCCTATGATTTGTCCCTAACCATTTAGGGTTTCTCTCTGATAGCCTCAATTATTTTGCGGGTGTCTTTCCTCAGGCACCTCCAGTCATATCTCACCAGACTGCCCGAAACTTGGGAGATATCCAAGGTGTTTTTGCGAGGTGTTTAAAGTCCAGGGGTCTCTGCCAAATTTCTGCATACCATGCCCCACCCCCGCCCTCCCTACCCCACCTCTTTCTCAGGGATGTGACATCTGCTGCACACTTCCCTGATCGAAAAGAGTCATCCTGAGAGAACTTTCTGCAGGTCATTCACCAAACAAAAGTCCCCAACCCCCACATCCCCAGCACGCCTGCTGTCCTTGTCCCTGCATCATTCCACACCCCTCAAAAGATGATTTATAATTTTCCCCTTCTTTTTTAGTTGTTTCCGTAGTAGCTATAATTAGATAACCTCTCCTAAGTGTTAGTATTAGAAGTATTAGTAGACTCTTCACTTCAAATTAATAGATTATTCCCTCGTTTCTTTTCTCTTCTTGGCTTTATATGGGCATGTTTTGCCTGCATTAGAGATATATAAAATATACACACAGGACTTCGTTGTGTGTATGTGCATTTTTTTATTTTTAGGGAGGGAGATGGAGAAAGGTAAGGACAAGAAAGTGTTTCTGATTACCTGGAATTGCCTTTAATGGTGCAAAATGTGTGGATGAATTAGTTTTTGTTTGTGTCTGCCTCAACAAAAGGGAATAAAATCTGTATGAGTTGCTTTTCTTATGTTACTCTCTATTCCATTTTATTTATTTATTTTACTTATTTATTATTTTAAATGCAAAGACTGTTCCCCCTCCCCTTCCGCAGAGATAGGCTGTATCCTACAAAAATGGCTTTTCTTGTGCTTCCTCATTCTACAGAGTCACTTCCTGAAACTAAACAGCATTTCCGTGACTGTCTGCTATCAGTCTGTCCAATCCTTTCCCTGTGTGTAAACAGGGGCTTTGGGTTTTGCACCCAACCCTTGAGAACTGTACGTGGCTCGGTCTCGTTTGACCATCACTTTCTGGGTCCTTTTTCATTGACATCTTCCTTATGATCTTAATGTCTCTCTAAACATCCTGGAAGGTCTTGCAAGCAGTCCTTATTGTGGGGCTCGTTTTTCTCCTGGTTTTCAAAAAAAAAAAACAAAACGAAACAAAATAAACAAACAAAACAAAACAAAAAAGAACCCACACGCAAAAAGAAGAAGAAGAAAAAAATGCTCTCCTTGTTGATTTTAGATTAATTCTAGGAACAGAAGGGAATAATACCAGCTTTATACATCTTCAAACAGAGAATCATCAAATCTATTATCCATTACCACTCATTAATTCCCATGTTTTAAGGGTGAATTATCCAGTATAAAGGGTTGGGTATGTGAAATATTTTCCAAATCCTGCAGCTCTTTTATAACGAAGAGACCACCTGGCTGCCCATATGTTACATCCTAATTTGAACACTTAAGGTAGTACTTTATTTGCATAATAGCCAAAGATGAAAGTATGTGAGACTGAATCCGAGATATAGCAGAAAAGACGGAAAGATGATTCCCATGAATAGAAATGAAAATGCACACACATAGGGAGAAGCACAGAGGAGACGCTGTAACAATGCAACACTACCCAGCATGTTTCTAAAAATCAATGCTCTAACGTGAAGCTTAGAGGATCCTTAGAATTGACTGCAACATACCACTTGGTTGAAATCTCTTATAGAGCTGTAGTGATTTAGAAGAGAGAAGATGCTTAATAAAATTCAAGTCCTTCTCTGAATTAAAGGTCAGTCATACTGAAGTGTTTAAGAGTGTTAAATTTCTGTTTCCAAGTATTATAAGATCTTTGAGGTAGAGATGGACTGACTGAAGTTGATATATTGGAAGGTGAATTAAGTTCCAGAACACTCATTTCCTTTGTGTAGAGGGGCTTTCTCCCACACCCATGCAATTCTTGGGCACCAACAGGGTGTCCCACCTCAATTCCCATGCCATCTCCAATAGGGAGATCACAGCAGATGCTAAGACTGAAGGCTTAGTCCTACCAGACTGTTCTTCCGCCTACTCCAACACTACGTCAGAGGCCAGTTGTAACCCCAGGCTATTATTACCCATGCTTGTGAGCCAGCAGCTGGAAACAGACCCTCTTTGGACTTCAGACATCATCCCAAACCCTGTTCCCGACCTGTGTTTCTAACCAATTTGCTGTAAGTCAAAAGTTCCCACAACCTCCTCCTTGGGTTTGATTTATTTAATAGAGTGGCCTACAGAACTCAGAGACACATTTTCCTTACTAGATGATTGGCTTGTTATAAAAATGCTGTAACTACAGAACAGATGGAGGAGATGCGTAGGGCCAAGTCTACGGAAGAGGTGGAGTTTCCATGCCCTCTCCAGGAACACTGTTCTCCTACCACCTCCTCAAGTTCACCAGCCCAGATGCTCTCCAAACCCTGTCCTTTGCAGATTTTATGGAGGCTTCATTACTTAGGCATGGTTGGTTAAATCACTGACTGCAGGTGATGGAGGGATTGATTCAACCTCTAGCCACTTCCCTCCCTGGAAGTCAGGGTTTGGGACTGGAAGTTCTAACTAACTCTCTAACCATTTTCTTGGCACCACTGGGAACCAGCCCTATCCTCAGGGACTTTCCAAAAGTCACATTGCTGCTCCCATCACATAGCAAATCTGAGGGTTTTAGGAGCTCTGTGCCAGAGTAGAGAAGAAGGAAAAGTAGGTGTTTCTTAGTATAAATCACAATGTCAAAGAAAGTCAAGAGGACCACTAAACTCTGGTCTCCAAATCTTTAAAATTTGCAAGCACTTACAACTAAAAAGAGAGATTCTAAAATGTTTTCTTTTTGCTCATTTTTCAGGCAGTCCAATTCATTTTAAATCTTTCCACGCGTTAGTCTACTTTCGACACAAACATGCAAAATACCATATTGCCTTCAGGAAGGCTTAGAATCTCAAATAAATAGATTAAATTTTTAAAAACCATGTGTCAACTCTGCATCTCACCTCAAAATGCTCAATATTTACTTAATGACCTTGTTTGTGGTATCATTACAATTTCTAGCAAGCTCTTGCTAAAGGAACTTTCAAAAATTAACAATAGTTAAAAAGCAGGAGGAGATAATTACCCTCATTAATGAGGTTGCTTACCAGATTCCACAACATTCGCTGGCACAGCAGGAAAGCCAGGCTATTTTTATGTCAGATATACTTACCCTTGACATTCCTTAATTACTTTTCTTAATTTTCCTTGACTCACCTTAACTGCCAGGGTGTTTTGTCCCCCAAACTGACCACCGATTGTAAACAGATCGGATGACAATGACCCATTGTTGGACTTGGTAGAACATTGATCCTAAAAAGGTTAAGCTCTTTTAAAAGAAACCAGAATCACAAATTCTCTATTAAATCTCAAGACTGAGGCTGATTTTTAAAACTGTGAGTGGAGAACTGAAAACAGAGGGAGAAGACTATCATTCAATTACACGATTTTAAAAAGTCAATATTATAAATTCTCCTATAAGCAGTGATACTCATAGTAGGCAAGTGAGAAAGGGAATGATAATAAGTTACAAAAGTACTGGCTACTAATGATTTCTATGTGAACAGCTGTCTTAATTTTATTGTTTTGTTAAATTTATATAACACTCTGATGCGGTGAAAAATCAATCTGATGATTATCACCATTCTTGGTGGTTTAAGACAGGTTAAGTAGCTTGACTCAATGCTAGATCCTGGATTAAATCTCATAAAATTGACAAATTATTTTAATGCGACAGCATGTTTTGGGGAAGCAAAATAAATCCCCTGACAGTCTCATCTGCTGTTTTGTAAATTAGAAAATGTTAATAATATTTGAAAATAAAACAGTACTAATAAAAGCAATCAGGTGGTTTGATGTCATTTTTGCATTATAAAGGGATTTCTTTCTGTTTATTTTTTCCCCCTTGGGAAATCCTTAATGCTTGCCCATATGAACTAATAACAGTATAGTGGAGTGGGTTCTTATCAAAAATAAAGCTAAGCAACATTTATATGATGATGCAGGAATCACTACTGATATGAACATTTGTAAAGCAAATTAATTAAAAGACTTTTAAGTGGCTTGAGAGGGGTGGCAAAGGGTGAGAGAGCTGAGAACTAAGTGCTAAATGCAGAAATCTCTAATCCCAATATAATCAGTATCATTTTCATGGTCCTTGCTCGATGCAGTTGAACTCAGGCGTGCCATTTTACATACATTATATGCAGTCTCTAGGGAATGGTTTACAATCTTTTAAGGCATATGCTTTAAATTTCTTTCTTACCACTAGAAGGGTTTGACACACTTGTTATCATGATTAGCATAGTTCCTTATAAGAGGAAAATTAATAAGTGATGTTTAAATTATCAACAATACATATCCCTGGAGGACCAATTATATAAAATTGTGACCACAAGTGACAGACCTATTCACACTGACCTCGTGTCCACTGGTGCATTTTTGAGACATATGCATGCAGAATACTGCTGTCCCTAGTTACAATGGAATAGTAACTTTGTTCCTGTACAATGTATCTGCTGATAAGGGATATTGACATCATCGTCTGTCTTAACACCATGGCTCTGACTAACAGGTTTTATCAAAATATATCAGCCTGGAACATTGTCCATGGGACACGGAGTGTTTCAGGTAAAAATCTCAAGTGCAAAGAAGAAATCAACAATTTAATAATTAAGTTTCTGCCCACCATAGATTTTCCAGGTTTAAATATTTAATTCTTATAGCTTATAGTATAATGTTTTTCTTGTCTTTCAACTCTTTGATATATTTTCTCCTGTACTTAAATGTCCCTCGGTACACATTACAATCTATTTTTCAAAGATTTATTTATTTATTTGAGAGAGAGAGAGAGACAGCAAGCAGGAGGGGTAGGGACAGAGGGAGAAGGAGAAAGAGAATCTCAAGCAGACTTCCCACTGAGTGCATAGTCTGAAAATAGGGTTTGATCTTAGGACCCTGAGATCATGACTTAAGTGGAAATAGTGTCAGATGCCTAACCAACTGAGCCACCAAGGTGCCCCCACTAAATTCTATTATAATGGAAAAGAACATGAAATTCATACTCATGAAGAACCGGATTTGTATCTTGATTTTTGGCAAGTTAACTGCTTTACATTATAATTATATTTATGAGCTGCGATTTCCTCATTTTGAGTATAATATTTGTGCTCTGGAATTATATTTAGAATATCTCAGCTTTATACCGTACCAATAGCATTTGTGTTTCTCAGAGAGAGTATTTAATTATCCAGCATACGAGTAGCTAATTCTTTCATAGCCCATGTAAGCCATTGGCAAGGAATGTGGTTTCTGTTCTTCCTGATTCCTGTGGATGCCTTAAATAATTTCTCTACCACCCAGTTAAATACCCACCCTCTCCTACAAAAGAAAGCTCATCTTTTTAGGATTACATATGCAGTTTTTTCTAAATTATAATGTCCCGGTTTCTGGACTATGACTCTCCTGTCATATCCAGGCATTTGGTCATTTTTCTGCCATATTAGATTATTATAATTATGTATTTACATTTTAAATAAAGTCCTCTTCAACAAAATTGAGAAAATAAATGGTATTTTTTAGTATTTTACCTGTTTCTCAAAGTACTTTGTTGTTTAATTTAATTTTATTGATTTAATTTTCTTGTTTCATTTATTTATCTATTGTTCTTTGGATTGACCTTGTTTGGACTTGAGCATTTACTCAGATGACCTCCTCCTCCCCGTGTTTTCAGCCCTTGGATAAAACCCTGCTAGACTTTCCAAAGTCTTTTGTGTAAGATTTCTGGGCGGGACACCTGGCCCCTAAAAGCAATCACTCTAACACTAGGTCTGTCTTTGTTAAGCCACAGGACCAAATTTGTATTCACTCCTTTCATTTATTACTTTTCAAGATTGTATTTATTTATTTGAGAGAGAGAAGGAAAGAGTGAGAAAGCGTCCAAGCAGGGGAAGCAGCAGGCAGAGGAAGTCAGAGAAGCAGACTCCCCAGTGAACACGATCTCAGATTGGGGGAGTGGGCTCTGTCCCAGGACCCTGGGATCATGACCTGAGCAAAAGGCAGAGGCTTACTCTACTGAGTCACCCAGGCAGCCCTCACTTCTCTAATTAATTGAGTTTCCTCCAGCCTGCACAGTCCACTTGGAATCCTTCTTTTAATGGTTTGGGAATTGTCTCTATACTTGTATCATTTTATTTCCATTTACTTATTTTCTTTTCTTTTTTTTTTTTTTTTAATTTATTTGTCAGAGACAGAGGGAGAGAGAGTGAGCGAGCACAGGCAGACAGAGAGGCAGGCAGAGGCAGAGGGAGAAGCAGGCTCCCTACCGAGCAAGGAGCCCGATGTGGGACTCGATCCCAGGACGCTGGGATCATGACCTGAGCCGAAGGCAGCTGCTTAACCAACTGAGCCACCCAGGCGTCCCTCCATTTACTTATTTTCTTATGACTTCTGCTGTTACACATCAATGTGATGTCGCTTCCCTCCTCTACTCCCGCCCCCCCCCCTTCCCTCTGGCCCCTCTTGCCTTACTTCTTTATTTTACATTTTGTCATTTTCTTTGGATTCTGGGAATAGAGTGTTCAGGTATTTGATCAAACCTCAAAATACCAGTCAGATTTCTTTGTAATTGAACAGTTTTATGGATCCCTGGAAACTCTCTAAATCTATCTTTGCATGAAGCACTAAGTGTGGTGTGAACTGTATCTGAATATGAGGAAGTTAATAAATGTTTTTAGATGTCCGTAACTGATTTATTCTTAGTAAGCCCATATTTCCAGAGCAAAATGCTATCCCAGAACATTACTTTTTGGTAGAAATCTGTCTCCAAACTTTTAAAATAATAGGGAACAATTATAAGAAATACGACATCTTCTGACCAATTTGGATAATTATTAACTTCCTTAAATTAACATCCTGTTCATTATGAAACAGGTGATAAACAATGTTCATCTCTTAAGGAGTTTTTTTTCCCCCTTTGCTTTGTAACAGTAAAACACTCATCTAAATCATAGTTACTGAAGTTATAAGAAAGAGGCAGATTGCGTGATCAGTATTCATGATGGCACACATTAATATTTGGTTTCGATCTAAGTGTCAATGCAGAAAACTTAGAAGAAAAGAATCAAGGGATTTTTACTTGAGTAATAGTACAAAGCTTTCTTCTTAGTGGACTGGCGTATAGCATTCATATGAATAAACCTTCTCCCTCTTCCTTCTTCTCACCTCTCCATGGTCATTTACCATTCAGTAATTATAAAAATGATTTTCATCCTTTAAGAATGCAAATATCTATGATTATCAATGCAAATCTCACACTGACTTATAATAAACAAAAAGTGTTTTAAGTACAAACAGCCCTTGGGGTGCAGGAATCTTAGTGCCAGTCAATGGGACAGATCTGCAGTAAGAATACAGCATGGGGGAGCCCAAGTGGCTCAGTGGGTTAAGCCTCTGCCTTCGGCTCGGGTCATGATCTCAGGGTCCTGGGATCGAGCCCCGCATCGGGCTCTTTGCTTGGTGGGGAGCCTGGTTCCTCCCCTCTCTCTGCCTGCCTCTCTGCCTTCTTGTGATTGCTGTCTGTCAAATAAATAAATTAAAAAAAAAAAAAAGAATATAGCATGGAGCACTGGGTGTGGTGCATGAACAATGAATGCTGGAACACTGAAAAGAAATAAAAGAAACGAAAAGAAAATGGAAAAAAAAAGAAGAATACAGCATAAATACACAGCTCAAAGAGTATTACATGCATTTAAAATTTGAGAGATATGAAAGGGAAGAACACTTCCTGGAAGGTAGAGGAATAAGAGAGATGTTAAAAAGTAAAATCCTGAAAACAGCTTAACTCCTGGCCAAACCCTCACCACAAACTTCTTTTAGTACTGTCGTAGTGAAGGAGGTTGGGGCCACCCCCGATGGTAGCAGGTGCTGTCCAGGATTCATCCAAGGGCCCCCTGGAGTTAAAGCTCTCTCACATTTCTCAGAACAAATGGAAAGGTGTACCTCATTAAGACCAAAGTAGGTTGCATGTTCCTGGCAGCAAAACCCACAAATGGAAGTTATCCAGTAGTTGATATTACTCTATAGCCAAAATAGAATATTTAAAAATAGAAAATGTGAAGCTCTATTGTACAAGCTCTGAAGTCAGACACCTTGGGTTTGCAACTTGAAACAAGCCTCGTTAACTTTCTAAAAATCAATTCATCACAATCTTCATTTATCTAAATTTCAGTCAAGTTCAAGGTCCTAGCTGGACCTTGTCATTATTCGTGAAGACCACCACCCAACCTGAATGTTCCTAACTCCTCTCTGCTCACCCCCAGCTTCCTTTCCACCTTTCTCTGTCTTATGCCATGACTCATCAGCTTTACAACTCCAACAGGGCTCCTACTCATTGATTCTACCACTTTTGTAATGTCCACTATTTCTGTTAATGTCTTTTCTCTTGTCCTTACCCAACTTCAACCACTGCCTTACATAACTTATAACCCCTGCCTTTCTGTACAGAATCAAATCCCTTATTCACGTCTTCTCTGTCTCTCTCTCTCTCACTCTCACTTGACAAAAGCAAAACCTTGATTAAATCCTAACTTCTGTTTACTCCACACTACACAAGTGCAGCTGGAAAAGGAGCATGAGCCTTGGTGGCTGGCCTCACTTTTCATTGGTAACGATGCACCCCAGTGTGCCCTCAGTGCTGCCAGGCAATCACACGACTACTGAGTTTCCTAGAACGTTGACTCTCCCTTATTCAAAGGTACCTCTTCGATCTCTCTTCTTCTCTCAAACTATGAAGTCTCCCTTTCCCATCTCACTTTTTGCTCATTATCTAGTCTGGAGAGCCAGACACAGCTACCTCTCCATCAGCATCTGCACCCTGTAATTCTGCTGTCCTGTATCTTACCATAGATGAGCCATCAAAAGCACAGCTACGGAGACTCTCCATTTCTGCTCCAACTCCCATTTTCTTCCCCTTACACAGGACGTAATTGTGGGGATCCTCCACTATCCCCATATCATCTGTTCTTTGCTCTCTAATGCACCATCCCATTAGCATCTCAAGAAACCATTACTCTGCCCCTTGGGGCTATGTAAAGCAATGAAAAGACTACTTTTGAACCCACTCACCTGCTAGCGATGCCCATTTGTCTGCTTCTGATTGTCTTCATCACTGTGTCTAATCTCTTCCCATTTGTTCTCAAAACTCTCCATCAGGCTTTAGTTTCTACCATCCCAACAGAACTGCTCAGCTTAATGCCACAAATGACTACATTGTTGAATCCAATGGTAAATTTTAGGCATGTCATACTATTGCCCCTCATTTCCACTTTTCTCACTCGTTACCCATCAGTCTTCTTTATTGGGGTTTCTCTCTGTACTGGAAACACTAGGATCCTTCTCTTGACTACCTACTCTCACCTCCCTGGTGATCTCTTCCAACTCATGATTTGGAATATTATTTATCTATCAATTACTTCCAAATTTATTTTTCTATTTTAGCTTTTATCCCAAACTTTAGATTAGTAAGTACACTGGCAAATATATCTCCACCAGGATGTCTAATCCCAATCACAACACGTTCCAAAACAAGTGTCTGATAATATCCAGACCCGCTTTACCCACATTTTCCCCCACTGATGTTGACAACCTCCATTCTAACATTTCCATGGGTAAAGCCCATTGCATTTTCCTCAACTGCCCACTTACCTCACACCTGACATTCAATCTGACAGGAAATCTGGGTAACTCTACCTTTTACATGTATCATATTAATTTTCAATAGCACCAATATACAATTGATATTTAATTGATAATTATATTTATTGAGAAAAGCAGAGATTTTAAAGTGTATAAGAATCATATTTTTTAAAAGTTGACTTACCTATTTTATACATATATGTGTGCACCTATCTAAGATGTTTGCATATATATTTGTACATGTATGTATGCATGTATATATATATATATTATTTATACTAAATATACATATAATAGTAACAAAAATTGTGATTTTTTCTAGCTTGTTAGAATTTTTTTCCTAAATAAAGCAAACGAGATGATATTTGAGAAACTGACATTTGCTTCTTTGTTGGATTTCTCAACAAATCAAGAAAAAATCCAAGACAAGAATGGCATAGTAAATTACTACAGTGTCAAGAATTGTGCTTCATATGTGCTTCTGTTCTGTTTTCCCATGGCTATTTCCTTCTAAAAATTGCCTTTACATTGTCAGTATTCCTAAAAGAAATATTTTTGAGGTTACATGCTGCTTGTATTTGTTTCTTTTTATTCTCATAAACATAGCAAATACAATGGCATACCGACAACCCTTTCCAAATGTGTTAGAACTCTGACAGTATTTCTCAAATCCATCCACTTTTCTCTATTTGCACATTTCAGCCAGAGTGGGCAACCTGGTTTAAAACAAATGACATAAAACTGTGTCCCACAGTTCTATTCAATGAGTTCTTCCTAATATTCAGAGAACTCTTTATAAAATCAAAACCTATTATGTTTTTCCCTTGCTTAAAAGCTCTCTTCTGCAGAACAGAGTTCAGATTTTTTCTCCTGGTGAACAAGGACCTCGATGAGGTGCTTTTGTTACCCTATCTTACCGCAAACCTTGTTTTTGTCTCCTCATTTCCACACAGACTTCACCCATATTGACCAGTTAGAAGTCCCCTAATATGCCATAATCATCGCTGACACATTACACAGGTATCTCCCAGTCTGTAAAATTGAATATATATATGATATATAATCATAAATAATATACATATGCTTTCTCTACCCAAGAGACTTTGTTCACTGACCTTCATAGTCCCTACTTACCCTTCAGAATGTGATTGGGTTTACCAACCCTTCTCCGTGTTCCCATAGCACATTTCACTTTGCATATATGCAAATATGCATATTTGCATATATCATATATGATAGCATATCCCATGTCTACAATTCCTAGCTTGTTCACTTGTTTATCTTTCATAGAAGGCTACAAAATTCTTGATGCAGGAGCAAAGTCATGCCACATTCTCAACCTAGATATAAGTGGATACAGGGGAAGTATTCAATTTTGGTTTGCTGATTGTGTAATAGTCCCAAAATGGCCAGCAAAACCTCTCTTCATGGCTGACAAATATATTGGAAGATGTGGTTGTGTAATGACCTAAGGGGATCCAGTTTGGGTCTAGAAGCCAACTGGCATCACAATCCCATCCAGAATCTCAAGGTCTGGTAGTTCCAGCCATGTCAAAATCTTTCTTCCTTTTTTTCTTTTGTTGTTCTGTTCCATTCTTTCATTCTTTGACATTGACTAAAACATTACAGCTAATATTCTTACTAAACATGATCATTGCTTTCAGCTTTTACTGTTTCTTAGTTTCATCAGAGAATTTCCTCTCCTTCATTGACTTAATTATCTCCCCTCAGAGTGCAACTTCTCTCATTACCTCTTTGAGTTAAATCTGTTCATTTTCCAATATTACTATATTTCCAGAGAGGGTGCATAGCAAGACTGTCAGAGCTTTTGAATGCAGACTTTTAAATTTATCATTTAACCTGCAAAATTTCTTCTTCAACACCCATTTTACTTAACAAGTAATATTACTCTTAGAACTTATTTACCACTGACAACTGCAAATCTCAAACTCCTCTCCACCATCTTTAATTGCCTCATATCTGAATTATACCAATATCTGAGTTAAAATTAGTAGACCACAAGCATTACGTGTAGCCTTATAGATTTTTTTTTAAGATTTTATTTATTCATTTGACAGACAGAGATCACAAGTAGGCAGAAAAGCAGGCAGAGAGAGAGGGAGAAGTAGGCTCCCTGCCGCACAGAGAGCCTAATGCAGGGCTCAATCCCAGGACCCTGGGATCATGACCGGAGCCGAAGGCAGATTCTTTAACCCACTGAGCCACCCAGGCACCCCACATGTGGCCTTATAGATTTTTAACCTACATCAGTGACTGTCTGTTACTTCTTTTCCTAACTTTGTAAAGTGCGTGATGTTTCATTGCTTCAATTCCTTCTACAATTATTTTAAGACCACTTTTAATTTGTTTTCCCACTGCATATACCTAAGGAGATCAAACACATGACATCCATACTCCATACTCCTTGTTCCTATATCTGGAGTTTGAGAGGTTTGAAACAACATTGACCAAGGACCACATGGAGAAGAGTGTCACTTTGGTCAAAAACCTCAAGTGGGACCCTGAAAGAATCTACGGTTGGAATCTGTCAGCTCACCATTCTCTTTGTTTCTGGACAGTGATTCTTTCTTAAAGAAAATATGAACAACATGCTTCTGTGTCTGCCACAATTGCTGAGGCAGAAATAAAAGATACTTAGAACAGCTGGGGTGCAGGGCTGTTAGTCGGTACCGAGCCTTCCATATTGTCCTAGGGATGGCCAGAACAAGAAAGTGGGTCAGAACATATGGCAGAATAAGACAGTGCTGACTTAATGGAGATATACATATATGTATATATACATTATTTTCATTGTCTGCTAGTGGACAGTTGTTATTTTATTTTGCAGTATCTCTCATGACCCAACTTTGATTTTGAAGGCAGTTATAGTATGGGTCAATTAGTATATCCCCATCTCCTATCAAAGGGATTGGTCCAGGGATATGCAACTAAACCCATGTAGGTCAGAGGGATCCAGATTCAGAACTCTTATATCTACTCTTAGAAAAGAGCATCTCTTCCATTTCCATTAAATTTGGGGAGGAAGTTGCAACCTTGGGGGATCCAGAACCTGCTACGCAGATGTGACTATTTCAGGGATGGTCATTACATACATGTGAATAGAGCCAAGAAGGAAAAATGCCAGTTTCTGGTGACACTGAGTCCCTGGACTTTGTCACTTCAGACATTTCCTTGAATATTACCCCACATGACAAAACAAATCCCTTTCTCCCTATGCCAGTTTGAATTGGGTTTGTTGCAACTTGAAATCCAGTCTCACTTGAGTAATATAATTATAGGCAGTTTAAAAATAAGAAAATTCAGATGCTGAGATGTAAAAAAGCTTGTCTAAGATCATGTAGCATAAGACAGACTCCAAGACCTAGACACATTTCATACTTGACTTAGATGGCCTTCATTGGATTATATATTTCCAGCACTGATCTAATCGGTGGTTATATTGAGTGATTTATTAAATACTTTGTCTCCTCTCAGTTGTCCATTCTCTCTCTCATTTGGAATTTCCAATCTGGCATTTCCATAACAGAGTTTTCTTTCTAAGACATACATACAATCATGTTTTTCCTTTAACAAAGTACTCTTGCTCCCTAACCTCCTAGACAGATTCCTAATGTAGTGGGTGGAATGGAAACCTTCATTCAGTCACACCAACCATGCCCTGCTCTTTTGTTTCCCATTCCAGTAAGATCTTTCCCCTAGACTAGGTTTCTGCTCCCAGTTCATCCCCAGACCAAGAGATGCAGCATCTCATTTAGACTCATGTCATACAGTGATGCTGTATAATGCTGTGGTTTTGTTTTTGTTTTTTGTTTTTAATTTTTATTTTTTAACTTAAATTCAATTAGCCATGATATTGTTCTTTATTAGTTTTTTTTACATATAATGTTCAATGATTAATTAGTTAAATACAATACCCAGTGCTCACCATATCACATGCACTCTTTAATTCTAATCATTCAGTTACCCATGACCCCACTCACCTCTCTTTTTTAAGTTTGTTTCCCAGAGTCAAGAGTCTCATATGTTTTTTTCCCCTCAATGATTTCTTCCCATTCAGTTTTCCCTCCCTTCCCCTATTGTCCTCTGTACTATTTCTTATGTTTCACATATGAGTGAAACCATATGATAATTGTGTTTCTCTGACTAATTTATTTCACTTAGCATGTAAATGGTAGATGTTCATCCTTTTTCATGGCTAAATAATATTCCATTGTATATATGAGTCATATCTTCGTTATCCATTCATCTGTTGAAGGACATCATGACTCCTTTGACAGTTGGCCATTGTGGATATTGCTGCTATTTATTTATTTTTTAATGGTTGTTGTTTATTTGTATCTTCCTACTACTGAACTGTGTTCCCTCAGGGAGGAGACAACCTTGTATCCCAGTTCTGTCCTGTTTTAAGAAAACAGTAGTTAGTACATGATATGCACTCAACTGGTTTTGAATGAACCCACTAATTGATTTAAAAGCTTTCACTTCTGTTAAGTGAAAAAAAAGTTGAGACTTCCCAGACTGAAAAACAAAGTTTTTAGAGGTTTGACAGTGTTAGTTATACCAGAGGGGTACAAAAAAAAAAAAAAAAAAATCAGTCATCTTGTCATCAATAAGGCAGTATTTATTTACTGATAGAAGTAGACCGACACTGATAAAATATCTTTTCCCAAAAAATATCAAAATTTACTCTTACTCCAAGTATCTATCAACTTATAGAGGACAGAGAACATTAAATATGGCACCAACAAGAAAAATCAGAGCTATTTAGAACTTAGGGAGCTGTATGGGACCAATTACTTGGTATCATTTATAAATGCATTGAAAAAGGAAAAATAATAGCAAGGAAGAAATGACAGATTAAAAGAGATTCATGACATATCAGCCACTTACTATATGAAGCTTTTTGAATCCTGATTCAAGCAAACAGACTGTAAAACAAAATCCTTTATGGGACAAGTGGGGGAAATTTGAACACTGACTAGATATTTGATGATTTTAAGGGATTTTCTTAAAAGGACAGTAATGCTATGACTGTTATGTTTTTGTTAAAGAAACCATATCTCCTAGGAGAAGGTATTGGAATTTTTTAAAATAGAATGACAATTATATTTGGATTTGTTTTGAATGGATATGGGTTCTTGTGGATGGAGGGGATGTAATGAGATGACACTGGATAGTTTTTGATGCAGGGTGATGAGTACATGTGGGGTCATTATATCGTGCTTTCTATTTTAACATAGTTTTGAGGTTTTCCATATCAAAATATTTTCAGATATACTTATTGTCTAGTGATCAAATATGTTTTATTTGTATTGGTGTATGGAAGATCTAGGAATCTATTAAAAACAAATAACAATTTTCTGCCCTCAATGCATGTAAGGCCAACACCTTCACACAGCAGTGACATTTTCATAACCATGGTGAAATTCAAACACATTATTTCAGCATGATCATCACAAAAAAAAAAAAAGAACAAATTTAATAGATTTCGTGGATTCCTTTCTCCCGCCCTTCATCCCTTTAAAATAAGCCAAAGGCATTGTTGTTATTTCTATAGAAGCCAATTTTCTGGCAGCTGTTTCTTAGGAAATGTTAGAGCTACATTTTGGCAACCAATTATGCATAGGTACAATTCCAATTCAAAAGAGAGTCAAATCTTTGTGTTCAATGGGCATTTAGGTATGGGTATCAACTCAACGGTGAAAGTAATGCAAAAAAAAAAAAAAATCATTTACAAACAGTTTGTACAGAGAGTGTTTATCCCCATTCTTTTAAAAGAAACAACGGGTATTTCTTGAGATAATTGCCACATTCTACAATGGATTTAGCTCTAAAATTAATTCTATCCCATCTATCAACAAATGAAGGAGCTAGCTTGTCTCTATTTATCAGATTGATATCAGATTACCAAGTTATAGCGATTGCTGGTATTTGTTTGGAAGTAATTCAACTCCATTTCCCTTTAGAGAGGACTTACTAAAGAAAAACTGAAAAAAAAATAAAAAGTAAAGCTCTATGCTACTTAACATTTATGAATCAACATCCTAGATGCTGCTCCCATGCCTTTAAAAACGGTGGCTAAATTAAACAAAAACAGCATGGCATTAGATCACAGGATCCACATTCCTTTGGGATTCTACTTAATGCAAATTCCACTTTTGGAGTTGAAAGGAAATTAGAGAAGTTTAGTGTGGATAAAGTGTTTCAATTCAGGCATTTAAAAGAAACTGGATAAACTATCGAACATCTGCTCGGTGTAATCACATTGGGGAATACAACATCTTGAAATGAAGCTACAGAAAAATAAAATAAAATAAAATAGCTACTTTCCTCAAAGCCTAGCACCCAGTTTAAGTTATATTATTTTTGAATGATTTCCATTTGTAAGTAATTTTTCAAAAACTTTTGAAACAAAACCAAGTCTTCACCCTATTAAAACTTCAGATAACATGTGATGCAAAGGTTAACAGATTCTTAATCCATGGCTGAACTGGTCTGATTTCCTGGTCTTTTTTCCCTGCATGAAAGTGACTCTATCTGTAAGTATTCTATCTTTATCTATCTCACTTCTCCTTGATGGCTGATGGAATAATGATGTGGTAACTTAGTGGTCTGAAACACATACAGTGCACCATTTTTTCTACTAAGTCTTAATCTGGTCCATATGAAGGAAAATCCATTTATAGGTGTGTTCTTTTCTATAGCTAGACTTGGTCACCTGATCCAAGGATCACGGGCAATAGAAAGACTAATGACAGGGCGATAGCATCAGTTGGCTATTGATACCTACCAGGCTTTGAAGCTCCTGTTGGCTTAGATGTAAGCCATACACAATGAAGGCATAGAACATTAAAGGCAGAAATTCTGTAAAACCAGTTGAACTGATTAGTACTAAATTACTGATGTTCCATCTGCTAAGGTGGTAATATATATATATTTTTAACTGCCTGACTGAAAAGCCTTATTTCACCCAGAATCCATGTTCAGTAGTCCCATAGCATGTGCTTTATGGACGTGCAAAAGAAGGAGATGGCAACAAATGTGCAATTTTTTGATGAAAGTTTAATGCCACTGTTAAGGAAACTGGCAATTCACATATGAAACCATTAAGAAAATGTGTTCCCAACAACATGCAAATATATATTTTCCATCACATTGCTGATTGGAAGGTAAGATTTGAGCCTCCTGATTTTCAAACATGTACATAAAGGCACGAATAATTGGATGAGGATTTGTGCCACATCGTAATGTCCTATGCCAGTGCAAATCTTAAGGTCAATATTCAACCATGGACTGTCCAGAGGAGAGAGAACCAATCAACTTTGAGTGTTCTTTTCCTGCTGAGGTCATTCCATATTAAAGATTACTGCATCTTACTTTAATGCAAATGAACATTTGATTTACCTAAATTATTGTATAAATTATTGTATTATGATTCCATGTTTTCCAAACAGTTTTCCATCATGGTTTATCTTCTCTTGTGGATTTGCCTGTATCAGCAATATGTGCAGATCATAAGGACTTGGTGTCTTTTTTGGAGTCTCAGCAGAGATATTTCTCTGAAAATGATACATTTTTGAGAGAATATTCCAGGAATGTGATATTTATAATTATAAATTAAAATGCTAGAAACCTAGTTTTACATATTATTTACAGATTATGTGCATGAGATATATTTAGTATATATTTAGATATATTTAGTAGATATTTATTATATTTAGTAGATATTTAGATATATTTAGATATAATTAGTATATATACTGACAAGTCAGTTGCTAGCCTGCAATTATTTTGAAGGTAACAGAAAATGTAAGTTAAGCAATTTTTCATAAGATGGTTATAAGTAGACAAGAAGTTGCTCTAATAACTTCATATGTCCTACAGCTTAGACTTGGTAAAACATGAACCAAACAACCCTTGAACCACAGTAACTCACAACACCAAGGTGAGTTGCACTCTTCTATTACATGCCCTGCAGTGCAGACCACAATTTTCTATGTTTTCTATGTTTCTTCACGCCAGGACCCAGACTGGAGGAGAGATCTGTAAAATCATGAGGCTCAAAGCAGAGGGAAAGAGACAGAAGGTGGAAAACATGGTGGCCTTTGAGCTTTCTTTCACGGCTTATGCTTAGAACTTCCAATCATAGTCCACTGATTAAAGCAAGACTCACAGCCAACTTGATATCAGCATGAGAGAGATGCTTTGTTACTTCTGAGAACATTAAAAACAGGATTCTTGTAGTCAGAACAAGGTGTTCCCAAGTATGAATAACATTCAAATAAGGCCATTTTGCAAGTGTGTTTGGAAAAGGACCTGGACAAACCATCCCACAACCCAACAAGGATTAAACAAACCTAATTTTTCACTAACAAGTATTATTGTGCTTTTTTTTTTTTTTTGAACTAATGGCAATCCTAGCCCTGATTTTATGTTCCTTCCTCCTAAAGTGTTTAAAATACGCCATTTCTGATTTCCCTCCACTTCTAGAAAATAGTCAGTTTGGAATCAGCCAACAGTCCTTTTGAGATGTTGCCACAATTCCTCTGGGACAGATTGCCCTTACTGCAGCAAGCTAAATTAGCCAAAGTTTTGGATGACAGATATATTTCCAGTAGTCGTTGGTCAGTGACCTTTAATCCTGGGTCGAGAGTGTGCTCATTTTCAGCAATAATGACAGTGACCACATTTATGATTATCTATTTGTAAACAATATCTCTGGTTTTAGCAGCATAGCAGCAACAGTGGCCTACACTCTTCATTGTACATGCAATGGACCAGCATAATGCATCACTAATTGAACATTGGTTTGCAAAAGCAGCCTATCTAGATCAATTTTAAATCTATCTTCATGTTTACAAACATTTTTATAAATCACTCCTTCATATCGGTTTTTTTTTTAACATCCAATTATTTGAGTACATTTTTTTCCTTCTCAAAACTGAGCACAGAGGGGCGCCTGGGTGGCTCAGTGGGTTAAAGCCTCTGCCTTTGGCTCGGGTCATGATCCCAGGGTCCTGGGATCAAGCCCCGCATCGGGCTCTCTGCTCCGCGGGAAGCCTGCTTTCTCCCCTCTCTCTCTCTCTGCCTGCCTCTCTGCCTACTTATGATTTCTCTCTGTCAAATAAATAAAATCTTTAAAAAAAAAAACAGCACAGAAAATATCCATCTCCTATAGTATCTAATGGTGTAATAAGTTATTTACAGGTAATATATACAAATTCGCTTATTAGTGACTAAAATTAAGAAATTACTTCATGGGGGTTGAAGATGATATCCATCAATTCTTTAGAAATAAGAATTTCTATAGTGGATTGGATGAACAGTTGTTCATTAAAATCTTCCCAAAAAAAGACATATAGAAAATTTTATTGACAGGTTATATTTTGTTAATATATGAAACATATATTTTTATATCTCTGATAGTGGTATTTATTTCCTTCTTTTACCCCTCTCCTCAATAAAAAGAAAGCCAACTCTTCCTGTTTCTTTGCCTACAGTGGATTAAAACTGCAGTGCAATATAAGCTATTATCAAGGCAGAAGAGTGGGAGGAAAAGAATGGGAGTGGATATTTTGCAATAAGAAGTACCTGCTCATTAAAGAACTTAGGGTAAGACAGACCATTACACACTTTAAAACCTGGTACATGTTCAGTCTAGCCTCAGCACGGCGTGGTGGAATGGTGAGTCAAGGAAGGCAAGCAGGAGCCAGACCACGATGGCTCTAATAAGCACCCCGAGGAATGTAAATTTTATCCTAAGAGCAGAAGGAGGCGTTCAAGAATTTGCATCAGTGGAGGACATTGGGATATTATTAGTATGATAGAAATACAGTTCTGTGTGCAATATGGATAGTTGGAAGATATCAAACTGAAGATAGGGACGCAGGGAAGACACTGTGGCAGCAACCCATACGCACAACTGAAAATAAGCTGACATAGAAAAATGGTGGTGGGTTTGGAGGAAAGAAAATAGAAGGGGTTCTATGCAGAGATTGTATCTGCAAGACTTGGTGAGCAATTAGATTGTGTAAGGGAAGCTGAAGAAGAGTGTAAAACACACCCAAGTTTGTGAATGACAGAGATGCTTATTACATGAAGGAGGGCAGGAAGGAAGTAGAGGTAGGCCTAGGGGATGGGATGAGTCTAATTGAGGGTATGCTAGGATTGAAAAGCACATGAAGCATCTGTAGAATTGTATTCAAACCCGAGTTAAATACATGCATCTGATACTTAGAAATAAAGCGCATCGTGAAAAAACTGATTCTATGTTTATCTTCACTTACATGGTACCGGAAATATGAGGGTGCATACAATTGTCTAAAGTGTCTAAAATGGTTTTAAGTCTGGCCAAAGTAGAATCTCAAAGGACATTGACATTGATTGTACAAGTTTAAATAGAAAGACCCACAATAAAACAAAAGAGAAGCGGGACGCCTGGGTGGCTCAGTTAGTTGGTTAAGCAGCTGCCTTCAGCTCAGGTCATGATCCCAGCGTCCTGGGATCGAGTCCCACGTCGGGCTCCTTGCTCTGCAGGGAGCCTGCTTCTCCCTCTGACTCTGCCTCCCTCTCTGTCTGCCTGTGCTCGCTCGCTCTCTGACAAATAAATAAATAAACTCTTTAAAAAAAAAAAAGAGAAGCAAAGGTGAGTGTACCATAGGAAATTGAGACAGAAGAGTTTTAAAGGAAGTTAGTGTCAATCATACTTGTCATTTTTTCCTCTAAAAGTAAAAGAAAAAAAAAATCTAAGTGCTAGTGGGAAGGACCCTGTAACATCAGAGATCAATTTCAAAGTAACGTGGTATTAAAAAAAACCCTAGAATTTTGTGAATGAGTGGTGTGACTATATTTATCTGAACTGATATTAGTGAGAGAAACTTGGTTCAAATACCTTTATGAAATTCAAAGATGCATTATTAACATTAAATAACCTACAAGCAAGGCTGGGCCTTGAGATAACTGAAATCAGGGTCTTGGATGTCAGGAGCACACTCTGCATTTCTGTATTTAATCTCTGAGCTTTATGTGCATAGAAGTGCTGTTCTCCCTAATGTGATTTCTCTGATCTTAGGGAAAACGGTGGTCAGGGAAGGTAGACCAAAACTTGTCCAATTACCCCCCAAGAGACTGAGACTTTTACTAAAATAAAATTTGTTTGAAAAATCATAGGAAAGACCTGTGACCCAACTTTGGTCTGAGTACATATTATGCCGCACCCTGCAGCTTGACTCAGGTGCTGCCCTTAAATTGATAAACTTGGTCTACTGGAGATAGGATGTTAAATTGCATTATTGTTCCAAAGATGGACTCCTCCCATTATTTCCCTCAGAGGGTCTTGACCATGTGACCATGGTGTGTGGGTACGGTGCTTCCCCTTGACTTTCACATCAGCCACAAGACTTGTCTTGACCAATAGATCTCAGTGGCCCTGGAACTAGCAACACCTTGAAATATGCTTGCTGTAGGAGCACCTGAGTGACTCAGTTGGTTAAGTCTCTGCCTTTGGCTCAGGTCATGATCCCAGGGTCCTGAATCAAGCCCTACATCCAGAGAGCCTGTTTCCGCCTCTCTCTCTGCCTGCCTTTCTGCCTACTTGTGACCTCTGTCTGTCAAATAAATAAATAAAATCTTAAAAATATATATATGCTTGCTTTGTCAGTCTCTCTCCCTCCCACCTCAGCCATCAGGACTAGAGGAATTTCCTTTGAGTAGTTGTTGGCCCTTCAGCCCTAGCCACAGAACAAACTTGTATAGAGCAAGCCTGAGCCAACGTGCAGCAAAAGCCAAGCCCAGCCAGTGGTGCAGCTTAAAGCATATCTTCCCACTTTCAGCTCAGCCTAAAACAACAAGATGCAACCAGCCTGTGGTCACAGTGGACAAATGGCTATTGTAAAAGTTCCTGAGTTTGGGGGAATCATTTGCCACGTTACATTATATGAGATAATAGCTAAATGATACATTTAGATGGGGCAACATATTTTTCATTGTCCTCCAGAACCTCACGGTTTTAATTAAGGAAAGGAAAAGTAATTTCACTAACACGACGAGGGAATGTTATCCAGAATAAAGAAGTGGTGCCAGAAAATCAAGTGGCCAAGGCACGCCACGGGTGGGGACTGAGTGGTGTTGTCAGGACGAGAGATTTAAGTGTAAACAAGAAGCGTGGGTGTGACGGCCAGAAGTGATTTATGGTGGGAACCAGAGGGTTCGTGAAGTTGAGGTTTGTTTTACCTTGTATTCTGTGTCTTGTTTTTAAGCTGGGAAATCTTATTAAGATGTAAAAGCTGATTGAATGGAGTGAACAAAGCAGGCATCTTTGTAAATACCAGAGCCGGAGAGCATGGTTGGAGCCCTGCTGGGGACAGAGAGCAGGTGTTTCCTAGACAGGGGGGAGGGGAAAAGATGTGCTTGAAGAGATCATTTTGGAGGGTTCATGATGGAAAATTGAGGTATTCAGGAGTTACTTTGACTATTTCTAGTTATTTTTGTGGTATAATCCTTAAGTGCATCTGCTAAAAGAACTCAAGGAGGACATACTACCTTAGAGCTAAGAAGAGAGGAGACAACATTGAAATCATTGTGGTGTAGACTGGAGGGCTATGGAAAAACAGAAATGGAGAAGGCTCAGACCACCACACATGCTCTCTGAGTTGCTGGAACCACCGTTAATTCCACTGTCAAGACACAAGGCAAAGAATGCATTCCCACTAGTTGTCCCCAAACTGAGAATGATATCTTGCCTCCTACCACAAACAAAAAACAAGGCAAAACCAAGAAGGCAAAACAAAACAAAAAACACCAACCTACACTCCTCTGCTGCTCTTTCCACTGATACTGACTCAGCCTCAACATCATCTCTCCCCTTACGGTCAGTAGGGGACTACACGGTCCCACACAGCAGTAGAGGGAAACACGCACCTTCAGAAGTGCAAAATAATCAATATGACCAAACACAGCAGAAAGCCAAATTTATCACTTCTGAGAACAATTGCAAGGACTGAACCCTCCTTTGATACACAGATTGATTTGAAGATATTAAACCCAAATAAATACTGCTTTGAAGAGACACATCTAAAACAAAAATTTAGCATGAAACTTTTAAACAAAGGTGAACAGTGATGTGGTCAAAGAACACAACAGCCGTGCACATGCAGTAAATTAATTGCAGACAAAGAGGGATTTAAAAGAAGTTCTTAGACCAAGACAAATAGGGTTAGTTTAAATTGACAAAATGTCCAATCCACAATGACTAATCACTCATGAATGTTTATGTGATAAATAGGATGGAACTATATATATATATATATATATATATGCACATACACATTCCAGAACCTTGTTAGAATAACAACAAAGATAAGAAGATACAAGATAAGAAACATAATTGTTCCGTGACTTTGACAAGTCTCTTCCTGGTTCTATTGGTCACATAGACCCCGAGAAAAATAAACAGGTTATTTGAATAACAAAATTAATTAAAAATAAAATATATATAGAAAAGTTTACTTAAACAATAAAAGACTACCTAATTATCAAATGAGAGGAAGGAATCACAAAGGAAAATATTATTATGATCAAATAAAAAACATTTCCCATTGAAAAGAAAAATATGTCAATAGATAAAAAGAAAATCTTCACAACAAATATGGAAAATAAATATTAACCATGGAAAAAAACACATTTTAAATGAGCTAACAAAAATCTAGTTTCTCAGTTAAAATTTTTAGAAATGCATCATGAATTGAATCTTCGATTTTCATCAATAAAAATAATAGCAAGATAAAATGTTCAGTGAAACTAGTAATCGCATAATTGTATATTAAATTCAATGCCATTTAAAAAATATAATCTGATACGATAACTTTCTTTGACAGTGAGCATGTGGTAAGAAAAAATGTTTTTGTAAATAGTGTTATTACTAGTCAAAACATGGTAGTAAACATTAGACCCAACTACGATATAATTTAATGTCTAAGTGGCAGTCGTAAGCTCGGTAGGGTATCAGAAAACTTTAAAACTCATTATTTAGTGAGTCTTCAGACGTATCTGTAGTATAAGTGGATTAAAAATCTACAAATCACACAGGCAAAATGAACAGATACATGACACACATTGGTCAAAACAGGGATGAGTATGAGAAGGAAAACCATTTCTTCTAATTGTTTAGAATTATTGTTCTAACAATAACTGCAGGGGTAAGTCTTCTATGTATTCTTTTTAATGTTTTCCAAAGATATTACAAAGCATTATATCTTTGACATAAGTTGTATTTATGTTGTGATAAATGAGACAATGCACAGAAGTAGACATTTAAACCCAACCTGTTTGCATCTCTGTTATCTAGCCTTTGGTCCTGTAAGGGGGGGGGAGCATTATCTTTTTCTCTAAGTATATACAGGCTGAAAATTAGCCAGCTCCTCATGTCCTGCACATGTGATATTTATAGATTTTTTTCATTACAGTTCCTTCCTCTGCTTCACTTTCTCTGAATATTCTGGCTCTTGAATAAGTATACGGAAGGTGGCAATGTCTCTAAGAAGCTTGGGTTGAGACTTGTTGTGCTTTGTGACTTATTTCCAATGCTACCACTGTTGGTTTTTTTTTACTTCTATTATGTTTCTATCAGCATAACTACAAGACCAAGTCCAAAATGGTAGTCCTGGTAGTAATCATTTGGTTTCATGAGTACCCAGTGTGGATCTAACAGTAGTAGAGTGGATAAATGGTACAATAAATAAAAATGACTCTCATCAATATGAATGGTTTTGTGGTACCGATTCAAAAACAAATTATAAAGAAAATTATTAGAGAAGTGCCCAAAGCTAAATGCCATGAGTGCAGCAAGCAACATAAATCAGAAAGTTCTAACCGAAGTTTTGGAAATACGGTGACTTGAATATTGAGTGGTGTTGAAAAGAGAGCAGCATGCAGCCTATCAGGCTCGCCTGGACTAGACGACATTCCGTGAGAGGTCCTGCTTATCTGTTTTAATTTTCTCTACCCCCAAATCAGAACAAGGTAGACAGGAATGATTTGGTGTACAAATCTACTCATAAAATTATGTGAAGTATGTTTCTAAAAATAACATGGATATTATTGGAGCAGGGCTAAGTATACATTGTGTGCTCTATCAATCTATAGCGTATTCCTCATGAGTTGTTATTACATTTAGATAACATATTTACATAGTTACTGAAGTATTCACTCATGAATCTCTACAAATGTTTTCTTCATGTGCAATCCAACTTACTAATTTTCTTCTTTCTGAGTCTCATTCAATTTGACTTTCTTTCCATTTGCTTTTCCAACTTTTTTCGCATTTTAGGGGCACCCATTTTTTATTTCCTTTGGGCATGTTTGTTTTGTGTTTCATTCTGGAGAAGATTCTTTCCCCTGCCCACTTGCTCTCCATCTCCATTTAGATTCTCGCTCAAAATTCATTTAAAATGCATCATCTCTAAGAATTACACAACTGTCAGTTCTTTATTTTTAACCAATATGTTCTGCAAACCAGATGCCTAGTTATTCATTTGTGAACTACTATTCATTCCTTTGCATTTCCTGGTAAATGGATCATGTGCATTTGTTGTCATATTAACATCTGACCCCTGAATCTTGCTGTCTGACGCACTCCATCCAGGTGACATATGTGTTCATTCATTCCTTTTTATTCATTACATCAACCAATATTTCCAAATGTCCATTCCGTGCTACGTCATCTGTGAAGTGTTAAAAAATCTGAAATGATTTACAGAAACACACGACTTTGTAGGAAAAGCCATAGAATGCATGCCTTTTAGTATGAGTTTACGTGTGATAGGATCTGTCTTGAAGTATTCTTTGTGAAGTTTAGACATTCCTCTCTGAATTTATGTTGCCACATTGTTTGTGAGAGAATGACTTGTACATCCAAATGCCACCACATTGCAGACCACATTTCATTGACTGTCAGACTTCTTTCCCCTCAGGCATTGACATCTTAGCACAATTGTTGTTTTTCACCATTTTCAATTATCACATTACTGATTGACACTTCTGAACATTTGTCAACGTGTTCGCTTTCTTTCAGATGGCATAAGGACACTGTGAAGCAAACATCCAGTCAATTCAATAATTGTGGACTATCAGGAAAGATCATTATTGACAGTCAGCAAGAGGGCAAGCTGGCCAGCAAATGAAAAGCCATGTGTCAGTACCTTGTATTTAGCAAATGCCTGGCTTGGACCAGGAGGTGGAATATCTATGATCGTTTTAGCAAAAGAGCTGACAAGTGAAAACAGAACAACAGTGTCAAATGTAAGATTGGCCATGTGCACCAATCTGCACTGTATGTGTGTGACTGTGTGTGTGTGTGTGTGTGTGTGTGTGTGTGTATGTGTGCAGAATGCATACAGATCCTCATAGTTGTATGATATCTGGATCAGTGCTTCCCATGCTGGTGGTAACGCTGAGATCCGAAAGAGAGTATAAGACCTTACTGGAGCTTCAAAATTGGAGCTCAGTGTCATCATTTCCAGCCTCACCAATGTCTCTTATGTACTAGTAAGATTGGCTACAAAGTTGGTGAAGATCAAACCTGAAGCTCAGTGTCATCATTTCCAGCCTCACCAATGTCTCTTGGCTAATCAACGTGTGTGTTCAGGGAAGAAATACTGCTGTTACTGCTCTCATGTTACACATACTCAAGGACCTGTTGTTCACCACACTGGCCTGGTATACCTCATCTTCACACATTTGTTTTCCAAATTTTGAGGGTGATGTTGTACCCCATGACATTTACAAATAAAATACCTCTAGTAAGGGGTGCCTGGGTGGTTCCGTTGGTTGAGCATCTGATTCTTGGTTTGGTCTCACATCATGAGCTCAGGGTCTGAGCTCCCCTCGGGTTCCACCCCCGGTGCAGACAGAATCTGTCTCCCTCTCTGACTGCCTCTTCCACTCCTGCTCATGCTCTCTCTCTCTCAAATCAATAAATAATTCTTAAAAAAAAAAAAAAAAAAAAGAAGAAGAAGAAGAAATACCTGTAATAGAAATGTTTAAAGCCTAAATAGGCAAATTACAAACTACAAAGCAAGACATGGAAACAACTTTGTTCATGAGTTGCCAAATAAAATCCCATTGATATGGAGATTAGGTTGCTGACAACTAGACAGGTGATGCATAGAAGAATAGATATGTAAATTGGTAGACAGAGATATAGATCACTTTTACTTTTTTACTTGCCTTTATAAATGCTACATGATTTTTCAGAAAAACATCATGAGTGAAATATTTAAAATTAAGAGGTGTAGATTTTGTGGTAATGTACTCTGGCATTTTCCCTAGTAAAATTAAATATTTTCCCTAATCTCTAATGGTAAATGCCTTTTATAAGGCATTTATTTGCCATAATCATTGCTGGAAATGACTTAAACCTTCTTATCAGAGTCAGGATTCCATGCTTTGTCAGTTCTTTCTCAAGGTTGAAACTCAAATACATTTGAATGGTAGTTAACATAAATGTAGACATCTGGATCTTATGGTAAATGAAGAATTCCCAGTACAGAAGGAGGGAAGTCTGTTCAAGATATATTAAAACTGTTTGAACCATTGAATTTCCAGTTTGCCTAATTACAACACTAAAATCTACATGAAAGAAAAAAAATTAATTACCTTAGTAGGATCATTAAACTGGAACTATGTTTTGTTATGATGGGAAGTTGCTTTTAAATTGAATTAGTTTTGAATTAACCCAATTACATATCACTATTGAACTGTGATATTAAATTTAGGAAGTTTAATGATGTGAAAATACTTTTATAGGACTATCTCAGTGACAACAGAACATTTGAAATGTTCATATTTATAAAATATTAATTACATATATTAAATTATTTAAGGAATGTTTCTCATAAAGTATGATTTAGAAGTGAAATTTATTCTTAATTGCATAATATATAATTAATAGAATTAAGTAAAGCAGAACTCAGAATATCCAGGCAAAAAGAAAATTAGGGAACACGGAAATTCTTTGGCATAGCTTCTTCAAGATCCAAAACCAGAAAACATATTTTCAGAATGGATAGTAAATAACTTCTACTCTACTACTTTTCAATATACCCTGGAAGGAAATGAAAACTTCTTGGAACACATTACCAAAACACTTTTCACCCTAAACTTTAACTATAAATAAAATTGAATTTAAATGATTTATTTTTTCTAATGCTTTTTTAAAACATAATGACAAAAGACAGGGAAAACTGTATGTAAGACATGCCCTTACTCAATAAATACAGCAAACTTGCAAAGACACAGTGAAAGGACAAAATTACTTATATAACCACATACTGGCCCACTTTTAAACCTGTACTTTGTGCAGAAATAAAAAGGGAAAATATAAGTAAATTTTATTTTAAAATAAGAAAAAAACATGAAGGAAAATAAAGATTTATATATTAGGCCATTATAAAAAATAATAGTCTCTTGTAAAATTTTATAAACTCTATTTTGATTGTGATTGAACTGAATATCATACATCTTCATGTAATGAAGCTACTTAAGAAAATTCTATCACCATGATGTAACTCACTTATTTTGTACTACAAATATGTATCACGTATAGAAAATCTTTTTAGCTTTAAACCAGTTGGCTTATCAATAAGTATATTAGAAAAACATTTAACTATGTTTGTCATACTTAAAATAAAAAGTTTTTATGATTAAAGCTTAACAAGCCATAAAGGCTCCCTCCAATACCATTTTATCAGGTTATAACATTTTACTGTAAGGTTGAAATTAATACTTGGAGAGAATGAAAAAGAAATATTACTTAGAATGTAAATTGAACTGAGTCTTAGCATGCTTTGGCTAATGAATAAATATCAATTTAAGAAAAACTATTTTGAAATGTATTGACTGACAGATTAGTAACCTGGAAATAATATTTCATTTATTATCACTCTCTTGCCTATCATTTACACTTATTTATAAAAGCATTACAAAAAAATTATGAAATATGCATCCTTCTGATAGATGTGAAGGGCACACTTTACACTGAATCCTTCTTTTTCTAGGTTATAACTATGTAGCCTCTAAGTCCTATTTTCTGCATGGGAATAATATACATTTATAGAAGAACATCTTCTCTCCTGATTAGAGGAAATTTTTCCTTGGAATAGTTCATTAAACCTCTGCTATGAAAGAATAAATTTTGCTAAAGGATGAGATCTCATATGTGTTTGATGACAACATGGTCTTCCTTACTCTAGGGATGTTACAAATGCTTTTCCATATCACACATAAATCAGCTTAAACAGTGAGCTCGACACTAAGTCCAAACAAAAACAGAAAGATTAAGATTAAAAAAATCTTTATAGGGGCACCTGGGTGGCTCAGTGGGTTGAGCCTCTGCCTTTGGCTCAGGTCATGATCCCAGGGTCCTGGGATTGACCCCCACATCAGGCTCTCTGCTTGTTGGGGAGCCTGCTTCCCCCTCTCTCTCTACCTGCTTCTCTGCCCACTTGTGATCTCTCTCTCTGTCGAATAAATAAATTTAAAAAAAATCTTTAGGGACGCCTGGGTGGCTCAGTGGTTAAGCCGCTGCCTTCGGCTCAGGTCATGATCTCAGGGTCCTGGGATCAAGTCCCGCATCGGGCTCTCTGCTCAGCAGGGAGCCTGCTTCCTCCTCTCTCTCTCTCTGCCTGCCTCTCTGCCTACCTGTGATCTCTCTCTGTCAAATAAATAAATAAAATCTTTTAAAAAAATCTTTATATGACACTTGGTCAAAAGTCTCTATTAAAACCACCATTATAAAAATGGAAGGAAGTGCATAACACAGTAAGCAGTCATTAATAAAAGCTCAAGATAGCTGTGTGACTTAGTGATTTCTTCTTCCTTAAATTTCAGAATTTGTCTCTCCATCCCCCATGATGAAACTACATTTTTTCTATTTTAAATGAATACTATTGTTATATTAATGCTTTGATCTTTAAAATAATAAACTCAAAAATTAGAATATTTTCTGTCTGAATTATTTTAGAGGAAACTCCTCATGAGAATTGTCTCAAGGTTACTATCTACCATTTACGGGACAAAGTGTTTTCCATGTTTTATCTCACTTACTATCTTCAACAGCGCTTTGAAATAGTTTAGTTTCCCCCATTTTTCAGGCAGGAAATCCAAGTTCAGAGGTAATATGACCAAGTTCAGTCAACTACTAAAGGATGAGATATTACAGTCCATTTGGCTTGGATAATATACTCTAAGTCACTACCCTATACTTTCTAAAACATTGACTTCATTAAGTAGTTCTTAAATTTTGGGAACCAAAGTCGGCATGTGACATGACATTCCTTGACCTTAATCAATAGTCTAATCAATTTCCAGCCTTCTTTTCAGGGAGTTATTTACTACTCTCCCATGTAAGCATGTAGCATGTAAGAATTCAATTTGTAATATTTTTATATTGTCTAGTAATTGAAAAAGTAAAATTATTATTTTTGTGTGTATTCAGTTAGATTTGACTAGTAGCTTCCTCCTCTCTTTTTTTTTTTTGAGAAAAAGACCTACTTTACAATATATAATACATCTGAGTTTAAAAGAAAAACAAAGTATCTTGCTGTAGAACTCTCAATCATCCATCAGAACACTAAATAAAAGAAAAACCTCCATAATTAGTCTTATCTTGGACTTTAACAGATTCATTTCATATTAAAACTGTAGTAAAATGAATGTATAACATTATCTCTCTACTCCCAGGGCTTCCAAATCCTATCACTAGTTTGAAAATTATTTATAGAGAAGTTTCTGAAATCGTCATTGAGGAATATTTGACACTTTTTGTTCATGCTGAAGACACAACATGGTAGACATTTATCTCCCTTTCTATAGTAGAAGGATATTATTAAACTATTATGGAATTGCTCCTTATGCTGGCTTAATTGTACTCTTTAAATACATGTATTTCAACTGAAATAAATAAAGGAATCCATTAATGAATATCACCCCCCAAACATTGAATGTGAAACAGCATGACATTTATTTAAGTTGTATGTAGAGATTGCAAAATTTTAATTAGACCTTTACATGATCTTTCTTGAGCCAGCAAAGCTGCTGCCAACATTCCAGTACTCCAACCGAAACTCCATCTAACTGAAACCTTCTAGAAAACTCCAAGTGAAAACTACCCTGCTGAGCTCAATCAACCCACAGACATACAAAGCAAAATGATACACTTTTGTTGTTGTTTTCAGCCACTAAATTCGAGGTTTGGTTATATAGCAAAAAAAAAAAAAAAAAAAAAACAAGCAAAAAGACTGTGACAAGAAAACGATTCATTAATTTTGAAATATAAAATATACTAGAATCCCCATTATAAGATAATTTGGAAATAAACATTGGGTATTTATGCATATTAAATAATTATCGGTAACTTTCAGGGTGTGATAATGATAACCTGGGGAGTAACTCAGGGAGATGTATTACATCTTTTTTCAGCTTAGCTTCCACGTGTTATGAAACATGAGTATTAATGTAGAGAATTAAATTGATAACAATTTATGTAATATAAGTAGCACAATAACTGGGTCATATTAGTTTTTGATGAATTTTAGTCCCCTTGTTCTATACTGTTAATCAAATATTTATATAAAATAATATCCAATAAACTCAAGAATTAGGAAAAATGAGTGAAACATAATTTAGAAGGGCAATATGAAAACATGAGACAATTTTGTTGAAAGCCCAAGAAGCAACAGCTTAGCCTTTATTGAGCATCTAACAAAAGCCAGTCCCTAAGGTGGACAATTACATTTTCATATTTAACGTTATTTGTTGCCAACAACCAGCCCTGACGAAAGGAGAGCTGAAACAACAGGAACATTTAGGATACACTTATTGAGAATAAGTTGCAATTAAAAATTACATGATTAAGGATAGCAAGTGACAACCTCTCTGTGCTGGAGAAAAGAGAACTATTAATGAATTTGAACATTAAGTAGGTACATTGAATGGTGAGGTGATGTCTGTTCTCTGTGTCAAAGGGATTCCCTGAAGTCTGTGTTTATAAGAGATCAATTGCTTCCGTATCATTGTCAGACTGTTTTTGAAAGAGGCTTTGAAAGAATCAAGAGAAATGGACTGTTGCTGAAAAATATTTTGTTTTTCTCTTTAAATATATTTGAGTTAAATATATTTAAATGTAGACAGCAGACATTTCTAATATCTTCTTGCTAATCATTAAATGCATTTATTAATATCTAAACCCCAAGAAACAATTGAGGTGGCTTACAAAGCAAAACATACATAATAGGATGAACGTTTTGAAATTGAAAACAAGGTCCAAGGGGAAAACATTAGAAAGCGATATAAAAAGGCCACTTTCACGTGGCTGTCATATGGAGTAACATTTGATCAAAGTTAAATACAGAATATTCTCTGGCTGATATGGAGTAGATGGTGGTAGACTGGTGCTCCTTCCTTGGCAACTAAAACAGTAGATTAAAAGATGGGAAAAGAAAGCTGTTAAGTATGCAATGGTTGTTGCTAAGGCAAATAGAACTGGGGAAACCAAGACTGTCAAGAGAGAAGACCGTCTTAGAAGTGAGTAACCTCCTGGCAATGGTTGTACTTTGGAACAATTTTCTAATTCTGGTGATTTCAGAAAGTTGACTATCCTGGTTTATGTGCCCTTGAGTGACATCTGCTAAGAGAAAACTAGAAGTGGCAAATATTGCTGCAAAGCTTTGAGGGGCCACAGACACATAAGCAGTTTCTTCCTAAGTACACTTGTTAAATTCTAGGATTCTAGAATTTAGCACTGAGTTGAAAATCCTTAGAAGGCAAGGCAGAGCATTTTGTTAGTTTTCTGAGAGGAGGGTAAGATTTCTTTAGGAAGAAATTCCCCAAAGAACCCAATGGACTTTGAGGCCTGAAGGACAAGAGAAGTCATAGATGAGATGGACTTTTCCAGGACTGTAACACTCCTGTGATATGGCAGGTCCTTGATTCCAATCAAATGTCAGAAACTACTTGATCTGAGCAGGGAGTTTATTTTTCCTCTGAAGATCCACATAGTAAATATATTTGACCTAGCAGGCATATATAGTCTCTCCCTGCTTCTTCTCAGCTATGCCATTGTACTGTGAACTCAGTCATAGACAATATGTACGTAAATAAGTAGGAATGTGTCCCAGTAAAACTTTGTTTATAAGAAAAGAAAGCTAGCTGGGTTTGATCCATGCACTATGGTTTTCTAACCCGTGGCCTAGAGAATGGCAATATTGCCCATTTTTCCATGCAATGTCACTGTTAGGTATTCAATCAAAAACCATGGGCATTAACGAGGGCATGTGATGTGATGAGCACTACTATATGCGGATGATGAATTATTGAACTCTACAGCTGAAAATAGTGCTGTACTATACGTTGGCTAATTTTATTTAAGTTAGGGATAAAAACTGTTTCGTACATCAAATAATAGAACTAAAAACCAAGAGAGAAAGAGAGAATGAAAGATGAAACAGACCCACAGATGAACCAGAAAATGAAGTTAACTGACTAGGGTTTTGAAGTGCCTATGGTGATTATTTTTCAGGAAATAAAAGGATAAGCAAAGCAGAGAAAAATAAAAAGATTTTCACAAATTGTTTGGAATCCATGAAAGGAAATGAAAGGAGACTGTGAAGCCAGGTAATAGAACACCGAAACTAAGAACAATTTAACTCACATAATGATCACACAGAGAAGACAGGGGGAAAAGGAAGTTAATAGAAAGTATGCAAATGGATGGGAAACGGTTAAAATAATTATTAAAGGGACATGATTCCTTTAGATGGGCAAGCATAAGATTGACAATTAACTTCTCAACAGATTCACAAAAATTAGAAGACAATGAATTAAGTTCTCTACAGTGTTGAATACTCTTTAAAAAGGAAGGTTGAGGGGCGCCTGGGTGGCTCGGTGGGTTAAAGCCTCTGCCTTCGGCTCGGGTCATGATCCCAGGGTTCTGGGATCGAGCCCCGCATCGGGCTCTCTGCTCAGCAGGGAGCCTGCTTCCCCCCCCCCCGCCTGCCTCTCTGCCTACTTGTGATCTCTGTCTGTCAAATAAATAAATAAAATCTTTAAAAAAAAAAAAAAGGAAGGATCATTTTGAAGCAATTCGGGTAATAGTCTTATTAATCTTTGTGTTGGTAAACTGAAAAATTCATCTAATTGTATATGGATGCCATGTGCTTTTTCGTATGTATGTATACAGAATAAAAGATATAGTAACACCACAATGAAGTAAAATAAACATAAGAAGTAGTAGATATTCTGTTAAGGGTTAATGTAGTTGAAGTGATACAGTTTGTGACAAGCAGATGCATTCACAGACAGAACTCAGAATAGGTGGAGTAAATGTATGCTCTATCACATAGATCATATTATCTCTACATTTCTCTCAACCTGATTCCTAGAGGATGCCAATTCAGGATTTACTCTCTAACGGGGCTCTGAAATACTAGTAACTTATTTTTGCTGATCGGGATCTACTTGGTCTAGGAGTCAGACAGAGATGTAATAAGGGAAGATTTCTTATGGAAATTGGGGCATACCAGTAATCTCATGTTGGGAATGTCCCAGAATTAAATTCAGTTTTTGGCTAACTCCACTCAGTACATACTAGAAAATTGAAAATTTTGGCTTCAAGGTAAATAGTATTTTGAAGGATAAAAATATTTTTACAATGTAAGCTGCTTTCTTAGTTTCTTAGCCCATGAAATAAACTTTTAAAATATTTGTGTGTTTGTTTACTTAATTACTTATTTATGAAAGTACGTAGCTGTAAGGTGTGACTTCCAGTTCCCAGTGAGCATTATGGATTGATGTCCAATCTTCCTTAAGAAAAGAGTCGTGCTTCCCTCCAAGGGTGCTGGAGGACTGGGGAGAGGGCTGGGGATTGAAGGAGGTGGGAGGCGTTTGGTAAAATGCGGTAGAGCGACACATAATATTTGACTGCAGGGGCACTAGAAAGAATCTCTAGGTAAAGTAATTTAAAGGGGAAAATGGAAAATATACAAATGTCCTCAGTTACCATCATTGACTATTACATTTATGTAAACAAGAAAACGAGGCAGTTGAGTTCTTTATAGCCCCAGAGGAAAGTCACAGCACTCAAATTTATCTTACGGAAGTTTTCAATTTTTTAAACCTTTACATTTCTCCCAAAATAATGTGAACTAAATGAGCACAAGCATTTTTTTTTCTATCTTGTTCACATTGTTTCTGTGACTGATATGGAGTACAGTAAATGTTTGTTGAGAAATGAAGGAAGGAGGGAGTGGAGAGAGGGGAGGGAAGGGAGGGGGAGAGACAGACTAGAACAAAGAAGAGAAGGGGGGAAGGAGATAAGGAAGAAATTTTGACAAAGCAATTACTAAAAAATGTAATTATTTCATTGATATGTTTCTATTTCTTTTTTTTAAAGATTTTATTTATTTATTCATTTATTTTTTAGACAGAGATCACAATTAGGCAGTGAGGCAGGCAGAGAGGAGGACGCAGGCTCTCCCCACCAAGCAGAGAACCCAATGTGGGGCTCGATCCCAGGACCCTGAGATCATGACCTGAGCCAAAGGCAGAGTCTTTAACCCACTGAGCCACCCAGGTGTCCCAATATGTTTCTATTTCTTTACATTTTTATTGATGTAATGGATAATCAAACATTTAATATTTAATATTTATGCTGAATTGATTTAATAAAAAGTAGTAAGGACCTACTGAGAGAATATAATAATGACCTGAATAAATAAAATTTAGGGCAAGAGAAAAGAAATCAGATTTATATCTTACCTAGAGGGACTTGCTCAATTTGCAGATATGGTATCTACATCTAGTACATATTTGAAAAACCAAAATATGCTAAGTGCTCAGGATACAGATGACATCTATTTCTGCCTTGTGGACTATAAACTGATACTGGTAGCTAGACAAAATGAACACAATAGAACGGCAATACTCGCAGGGAGCAAGAAGGGGGTACATGTCAGCTTGATAAATACAACAAACCCAAGGATATTTTATTTTTGTTTTTTTAATTTCTTTTCAGTACGCCAGAATTCATTGTTTATGCACCATACCCAGTGCTCCATGCAATACATGCCCTCCATAATTCCCACCCCCAAGCTCACCCAATTTCCCACACCCTGCCCCTTCAAAACCCTCAGATTGGAGGGAGTTGAGGGAAATTGGAGAGGGAGATGAACCACGAGAGACTATGGACTCTAAAAAACAAAGGCTATTTTTACAAGAAAATAATGGTCTTGCAGAGTTGCCTCCCTCTTCCTACCCACACAACTGTTACCTTCAGTCTATTTCATTATTAGGACTACAACCTCTTCTTAACCAGATAACTTCTACCAACTCTTGCAAACATTATCCCTTCCCTGTGTTGTCTTTCAGGTTGCTTGAGAGGGAGAGGTCTCCACAATCTGCACAGTGTTAACGTACTCCTTGGGTCTTCAGACCATATCACAGTCCATAATTGTGCCACAATTTCCAATGTTCTGATTATTTTTCAGTGTAAGTTTGGTTTGTCTTAAATTAGAATGTTTATCAAAATGATCTTATTTTATGTTTCTATTTCTATATGAGCCTTTTCCATTCTGATCAGTGCATTTTCCCTCAAAACTTTAGCAAATGAAATTCCCACTGATCGTTCTTGGTTTATTCAATCAACAGCCACAGGCATTTTGGTGTTTTTCCTGTTTAATCTTTACTTCTACCCCTACGGTTGCCAGCACATTATGTCTCACTGAATCAATCATTCCAGAATAATTACCTGCTTCTGATACTGGCCCTAAAACAGTTTTAAAGGTTTTTTTTGTTTTGTTTTGTTTTTTCTTTTTGAGAGAGAGTGAGAGAGAGAGAGAGAGAGAAAGAAAAAGAGAAAGAAAGAGAAGGAGGAAGGAAAAGGGAGAAAGAGAAAAAGAAGGAGAAAGAGAAAGATGGAAGAGAGAAAGAGAAAGAGAAAGAGAGAAAGGGCGTGAACTGTGTGGGGGAACGGCCAGAGGAAGAGGGAGAGGATCTCAAGCAGACCCCCCAGAGTGTGGAGCCCACCATGAGGCTTGGTCTCAAAACTTTGAGATCATGACATGAGCTGAAACCGAGTCAGATGCTTACCTGACTGAGCCACCCAGGTACCCCCCTCGATTTTTTTTTTTTAATTTCAATATGTTGCCTCATTCCAGCTGATGGCAAACTCTGACAATTTTTGGAAATAAATATATAATTTCCATAAATTATTCTCAAACAAATGTTATGGTTTGTATGTTTTGGTTTTACCCAACCCAGGGTTTCCATTCCAAGTTTGCCTCAGTTTTTTCATTAATTTTTATATAAGGTATTTTTATCAAAGCCAAAGAAATGCTGTATTAACAGGGAACAGAGTTAATATGTATTTTGAAAATTGAGCTCAATGTTATTATCTTATTATTCTAGTTGATTTACAATGTAAATATCTGCTTATATTTAGATGCCATGTTAATAGTAAAGGAATTATAATTTCTTTGTTCTAGGTTTCTAGAACATCAGGATAAAAAAATGTTACACACCATAAGACATTTCAATTTAGATTTTATGAGTTTCTGGTTGAATATGCTCAGTTGTTTTTAAAATAGAGTTTCTCTATCGCTCTATCAAAATGATGCAAAATTTTCAACAATTCTTTTGAGATCTCTGCTATTTAAATCACTTTCATTTGGTGTATTCACTGCAGGGTACGTGTCTAATTTTTTACTTCAGTTAAATCAGACATCAAAGAAAAAACTGATCATTAAATTATCTCATTAAATATTTTCTTAGCTGGTAAAAAGACTCCGCTGTGAAGTTGGGAAAAACTGTGCAGAAAAGCATCTTTTTTTGAACAGTGAATGAATGCCGCAGAGCTGGCAATAACCTTGGTACCAAGACCAAAAATGCAGAAGTGGCTTTTTCTTAGATGTAAAATAACATAAGGGAATAGTGTTCTTACTTCAATGTGATCACTTCCCAGCTTTTGTTTCTTGTCACTAAGAAACAAAGAGAATCATAAACCAAAAAATTTCACTGTGTGGTTAAAAGAAAAAAACACAAAAAAACAACACTTTGAAGACAGGAAGAGACACAGAAACAACAGGAATCCTGCATTGAATTCCTATGGACATTCGCTGCTTCAGAAGGTCTGCTTCTGTCCTTGTGAAGGCGCTAAATGTATCAAGAGTCTGTAACAGACTGTTGGCAGACCATTGGAAGTCAATGGAGCAGTCAGACAATTAGACACAGTTTTCCATTTGGCTTAAATGAGTAATCACCTCACTCCCGCTATACTGTTTCTCGACATCTACGACCATTTCATACCCCATTCCCAGAAGAAAATAATATCCTCCACCCAGAGCAGTAATTATATGCTTGTGTTGACTTGGGGGTGACTTTCAGCAGTGGGCACCATTATTTCTTTAACAGAAGAGCCAGTAAACAATGTTAATATGTCTGTTGTCTTCTGAAAGTTTCTTCTTTGCTCATTGGTGCCTGTATTTGTTTGCAAAGAAAATGGAGGTCCTCCTTGGGGAGCCAAAGATAGTTCTATATTCTCTCTGTCTGCTAGACAGCAGAGTGACAAAATCAAGGCTCATTCATTGAAAGTGGGAAAATGCCCTAGTCGCCTCCCCAGATTTTTCTGTCAGCTTGTTAAAACAATTGGGGAATCCAATTTTCTGAATTCCCACAGCAATTTCTAATCACTATTCTTAGCATAAATAAAAACTCACATAAACTGTAATCTGTTCATACACTGATGAATGGATAATATGGTTACGAACATGAACTCATTTAATACAACTTTCATTTAAAAAGATATTCAAATATTTTGTTGGTTAATTAATTCATTGTTAATCATAAGCCATGAAATACATTTAGGTTAATTTACCAGTTGATTCATTTTCCCAAAGTCATAAATAATCAGTATTAGGCATCTGGAAATATAATCCCTGACCTTATTCCATCTCCAAAATTTAATATACCCTACCATGTTTTTAGAGAACCACATGACTCCATAGGTAGAGTTCATACCATTTAAATTACCAGTGGTAAGATTAGAAAGCTTTTGATACTTATTAGGTATATGTACTAAAGCTGATCAAATCCAAAGAAATATAAAACCTGGCTAAAGGATAAAAGGTATTATATTCCAAAAAAGTTTTTTTTTTTTTAATTAGGCATCTTGTGAGTCTTTGAAGTATGAAAGATTTGATGTTTTATAGTCCACACAGAGACAGAGAAAAATAGCATGATTAACTGTTTTAATATAAATTATGCTTTCTGATAATTAGATAATAATATACATGAAATGAGCATTGTATCACAAAAGGGGAAAAGATTTTGCACATGCTGTCTGCATATGAATGTCGTATCTGTGATAAGGCTTAAGACATTGCAATGATAGTCAAGATGCAGATGAATTAATGCTACACACAGAGTAGTTACAAAAGTGTGATTTTACGGGTCAGAGATTTACAAGGCAGATACAAAGGCATTATATACACTCCCTGCTTCATTTCTCCTGCTAAATCTATCTTTGCATACAGCAGAAGAAGTAATGAAAGTTAGTCTTTTCTAGCTCTTATGCTGGCTATATGCATGGCAGGGGAGTCATGAATTCAGCCAATTAAATGGCAAAAGAAGGACGTCTTGGTGGCTCTGTCAGTTAAGCATCTTCCTTCAGCTCAGGTCATGATTCCAGGGTCCTGGGATCGAGCCCCATATTTGGCTTCTTGTTCAGCCAAGAGACTGCTACTCCCTCTGCCTGCTGTTCCCCGTGCTGTGCTCTCTCTCTCTCGACAAATGAATAAATAAAATCTTAAAAAATATATGGCCAAAGAGAAAAGGGAAGATCAGAGTAGAAGGTGGAACAGGAGGACCCTCTATATCTTTTCAATAAATAATGATTTAAAATTAATCCAAATGTTGCTTTGCAATCCCAAGAAATTTCCAGTTTTTATTTGGCATAAAAAAATTACTGATTTTCTTTAATAATAGCAAGTATATAACAATTATGTCTAATAATGATGAATTTTCCATATTCTTGATGAAGATCTAATTTCGCTGTTTTTAATTCTTTCAAGATTGTTGACTGGTGACTGGTTTTGGTGACATGACTGATTTCCTTAGTGTGACTAGTTTTATCCATTCTAGAATCTTATAGGACTGTCTATTCTCATTGATGTTCTTAGCTTTCATGATAACTTGCAAAGTTGTTGCTGGCATTTGTTCATTCATTCATTCAATGGTATTCAATGGGTCAATTGAGGTGATAGTTTGAAATGTCTCCTCAGCTCCAGGAATGTATTTTGGCATTATTTTTTTGATAATATTCTTCCCTTTGTTTAATTGTTCCTTTGCCTAACACTGATACTAGTGCGTCAAATGTTTGATGTCTCATATCTATTCTCTTTATCTGGTTCTCTCAACATTTTTCATATTTTTCCTCAAGGTTTTATGAAAATTCACTTAATGTATCTTTCAAACTTAGCAGTTATTTTTTAAGTCTTAAGAAGTCTTTCTTGTTTTCTCATTATTTCACTTTGATTGTACATGTTTTTCCAACCCTTCTCATTAGATGCAATATAGTTCTAGAACCTGTAGGGAAACAAATTAGAGCTTTTTGTTCTTGTTGTTAGATATTTCATCTACTTTTGGAATTATCTCAGCATATTTCTGAGATGAGATTTTCTACTTGTTTGCTTATTTTTTTTCACTTTTTTTAGTTTTTATTTTTATATCATTTCAAGCATATAAAGGTTGCAATGTATTTTTATTAAGATACACTATATATCCCTTACTCCTCATTTTTAATATTTTGCCACATTTGTTTCTTCACCTTCTCCGTATTTACTATTATTGCTTTATTTTTAAGTACAATGCTTATTTTAAGATAGTTTTAGATTGACCAAAAAAATGGTGAAATTTGGGACACCTGGGTGGCTCAGTGGGTTAAGCCAATGGCTTCGGCTCAGGTCACGATCTCAGGGTCCTGGGATTGAGCCCCACATCTGGCTCTCTGCTCATCAGGGAGCCTTCTTCCTCCTCTCTCTCTGCCTGCCTCTCTGCCTGCTTGTGATCTCTGTCTGTCAAATAAATAAATAAAATCTTTTTTTAAAAAAATGGTGAAATTAGTACAGAGGGTTGCCATATATTCCACACCAAGTTTTCCCTATGGTCAACAACTATCTGTCTTTGGGAGGGTACACTTCTCACAAAGAACAAACCGGCATTGGCATATTATTGTTAGATAAAGTCTGTACTTTATTCAGTCTCCTTAGTTTTTACTGTTTTGTTTTTGTTTTTGTTTCTTTTCTGTAGGATCCCATCCAGGATTCACATCACATTTTAATCCCTTTTGTCTGTGACACTCTCAGACTTCCCTTATTTTTCAGGCATTTCTATTAAACTTTAACTATCTTGATATGTCTTATGAATATCAATTAGCCATTCATATTTTAGAATGTAAATGTAATGCTGTATGACAAGTAGCTTGCTCTCTTTGTTGTTTTTGTTTGTTTTCTATAGGTTAATATCTAGGCTTGTCTTCCTTCTCCTTTACATGAGAAGATTCACTAATGGTTATTATGCTTATGAGAAGAATTTGTTGTCTGGAAGGTATCAGTAGAGTTCTAAATGAAGATAGCATAGTCACAGATCTGGACTTTACGATGGACTTTTAAATGTCGAATGGCTGGATTTTTCTTCCATGTAAGACCATAGCTGCCTTAACTCTCCATTGACATTTTTTTTCACTAACTTTTAAAAGGAAGGCATTGAGTTTTTATCTGTTAGCCTAGGGTTAAGTGAGACACTACCTGACTGTATTCTGCATGAAAGATGGATGCAGCATCAAAAGAATTGGTCCTGGGGCTCCTAGACAGATGTTTAATTAACTGCTCCCTCTCTGGTACGTCTGCTTCCAGCCATCACTACCAACCTGGAAAGTAGACACTTTGTGACAATTACTGTTCTTCATATTCTAGAAGATTTCACCTCATATTCATTCTGGTTCTCTCTTTGAGGAATTCATTGAAATATATATATATATGATTTCTATTGGGCCCACTTCAGTTTCTCTGACATTTGGCTTTATTATTTTTTTAAAATGTCTTCCTGGAAAGTTAATGGGACTTGGGAATGAGGAAGACAAAGTCGTTTCCTCAAGTCTCGAAACTTGAACACAAATGTTCTTGTAAGTCTTTTTAATCTTTGACAATCTAACAAGAGAAATGATATATGCTGCACACATTTCTTTGATTACTATTGAGTTTGATCTTTTTTTATTAATCTTCTTCTGATTTCTGATTTTTCAGTAGTTATCTCTTAATGTATGCTGCTGTAATGACAATTTTGTGAGATTTTCTTTTTTGATTTCTACTATTTTTATCTAATTTATACTTGCATTATTTAGCAAATAAACTTTCATGACTTACAAATATTTATTAAAATATTTATATAAGTTTGTGATTTTATATAAACAATAAGGATTATTTATTTGTCAGAACAAAATTACCTACTTTTCCTAATTCCATGCTGATATTTTGGGCTTTGCCCATATTTATATTACTGTTTCTGGTTCTTTTACTTTTTTAATTTTTTTAAACTTTTTTAAAATTTGTATTTGTTACAACCTTTTAAAGTAGAACGTGACTTGAGCACTACATTTCCACTTACAGAACTTGTGGAGTTACTTCTCCAAGAGCTTTACAACACACCTAAGTAGGCTGAGAAGGTTGCTACTCTAAACAATGCTCTTCTTCGGAAAACAAGCCCTATCCACGGTTACTCCCATCCAGTTGGTTCAATTTAACTACCAGTTTCTAGAGGCCTGGTACATGCAGTTGCTAACTACAGGGGACAGAAGATTTAAAAAGTAGATTCTAGACAGTGAGAGTCATTTTAACCAACAGTTCTCTTTAAAACATCAAGGTATAGCTCGGAACACTTCAGTGACAGACAAATTTGGTCTTACTAAGGAATCTGTTTGGTAGCTGAACACTTTAGACCACAGTTAATGTTAGGTTACATATACCTCACAACAAAGGTCACCTTGTCTGGTTACAATGGGCTGGCGTAGAACTAGGGAAGAAAAATTAGCTGGGCTTTAGTTCCAACACGTCACAGTATCACACTCAAACAGAAAGAAATCTTATCTTCCCCTTAAGTAGTTATTGTCATGCCATACAAATTCTTAAGATGTTAACAAAAATAAAGAAAAACGTCCTTGAAAATATATTATCAGAGGGAATGAAGATAAAGTATCGAATACATGTACAAGTCATTCTCGCGGCACCTAGTCAACCTCCTCCATGTGTGACGTGTCCTCATCACCTTCCAAGGACGCATCTCCTCACTCACCACGGCACTGCTGTCATCAACGGTGGGGTCGTCTTCATCAATACCGAGACCAACCTTGATCATCCTGTAGATCCTGTTAGAACGTGTCTGTGGATCTTTTAGACTGAAACCGGAGGACAGGAGCGCTGTCTGGTAGAGCAGGACGACCAGGTCTTTCACAGACTCGTCGTTCTTGTCGGCCTCAGCCTTCTGCCGTAGGGTCTGGATAATAGAGTGGTGGGGTTAATCTCCAGGTGCTTCTTCGTGGCCATGTAGCCCATGGTGGAGTTATCTCTCAAGGCCTGGGCCTTCATGATCCTCTCCATGTTTGCCATCCAGCCGTACGTGCTTGTCACAATGCAGCATGGGAGGTCACCAATTGGTTTGACACAATCACCTTTTCTACTTTTTCTCCAAGATACCCTTCATGATCTTGCACAGCTTTTCGAACTTTGTTTTTTTTTTGTTTTTTTTTTTTTCTCTTCCTTTTCTTTTTCTCTTCTTCATCTTCTGGAAGTTCTAAGCACTTTTTGGTTACAGACACCAACGTCTTCCCCTCAAACTCCTTCAGCTGCTGGACGCAGTACTCATCAATGGGGTCGATCATATAGATCACTTCCAGGCCATGCTTCCACAGATGCTCCACCAAGGCTGAGTTTGCTACCTGGTTCTTGCCTGTGACATAATAGATGTGTTTCTGGTTCCCCTTCATTCTGGTGCAGTAGTCCTTGAGAAAGACTGTCTCGTCACCAGAGGTAGACGTGTAATAGCGCAACAGCTCAGACAGCTTCTTATGATTCTGAGAGTCCTTGTGTATTCCCAGCTTGATGTTTTTCGAGAACTGCTCATAAAACGTTTTGCAGTTCTGTTTGTCTTTGGCCAGTTCGGTGAAGAGGTCTAAGCACTTTTTGACCAACTTCTTTCTGATAACCTTTAAAATTTTGCCTTGCTGCAGCATCTCACGGGAAATATTTAGAGGAAGATCCTAAGAGTCCACCACACCTCTGATGAAATTCAGATACTTGGGGATGAGCTCCTCACGGTTTTCCATGATGAAAACTCTGCAAACATACAACTTAATGTTGTTCTTTTTCTTTCTGTTCTTGAATCGGTCAGAGGGAGCACTTTTTGGCACAAAGAGAAGAGCTCAGAATTCCAACTGTCCTTCCACTGAAAAATTCTTCACTGGCAACTGATCTTCCCAGTCATTGGTCAAACTCTTGTAAAATTCTCCATATTCTTCATCGGTAATATTGTTGGGGTTTCTGGTCCAAATAGGCTTTGTCTTGTTCAGTTCTTCCTGATCAATGTACTTCTCTTTTATCTTCTTTTCCTTCTTCTTGTCATCATCCTTCTTCTCATCCTCTTCCTCATCAGAACCAACATCTTCTATCTCAGGTTTGTCATCAGACTCCTTCTCTTCCTTTTCTTTGTTCTCCTCTTTCTCTTATTGTTCTTCAGCCTCATCGTCCCTCACCTCTTTATCATGTCCCTTCTTCACAGAGTGATGGGGTAGCCAGTGAACTGGGAGTGCTTCTTCACAATCTCCTTTATTCTCCTCTCCTCCAGGTACTCGACCTGGTCTTCTTCCAGATACAGAATAACCTTCGTTCCCCCACCCATAGGTTTGCCTGTGTCGGTGTGGACTGTGAACGAGCCCCCTGTGGATGACTCCGAGGCATATGGCTGGTCATTGTTATGCTTGGTGATCACTGTCACCTTCTCCGCGACCAAGTAGGCAGAATAGAACCCGACACTAAACTCACAATCAGAAATATCTGCACCAGCCTGAAGAGCTTCCATGAACGCTTTGGTCTCTGACTTGGCGATGGTGTGGAGGTTATTGATCAGGTCGGCCTTGGTCATGCCGATCCTGGTATCCACAATGATGAGGGTCTGGTCCTGCTTGTTCGGGATGAGGTTAATGCACCACTCTTTCCCCGAGTTGGGCTTGCTGGGGTCGGTCAGGCTCTCGTATCGGATTTTGTTCAGAGTGTCCGACGAGTTGGAGATCAGCTCCCTGAGGAAGATCTCCTTGTTTGAGTAGAAGGTGTTGATGATCAGCGACATCAACTGCACGATCTCCATCTGGAAGGCGAACATCTCCACCTCCTCCTACTCCATCGGCTGGTCTTGGGGCTGGGTTTCCTCAGGCATCTTGGCTAAAGGACTGCACGGGCTCCAAGAGGATGCAGCACCAGGACGCAGGAGCAGCTCTATTTCTGTTTTGTTGTTTTGTTTTGTTTAGAAGAAAGTAGTTTCTTATAACCAAAACCATCATTTGTAAAATGAAGAACTAGTGCCCCCAAATAAAATTGTGTTTGGAAGGATCAAAGCACATAGCAAAGTATTAGTACAAAATTGCCTATTTATATTGTTAATAGCATATTAGTAGTAGTAAGTTTATTTTCTTGTGTATTCTCAGTTCTTTAATTTTAAGGTTTCTTGAATAAGTATTTGGTCAATTTGACTTTATCTCTGGCAATGTATGCCTAAGAATTTGTTGTGGATAGGGACAAAGATCTTACACAAGAATGTTGGTCATAACATTATTTCTAATGTAAGCTATTGGAAGGAATATAACTACCAATAGTAAGGCATCAGTTAAACACATCCATATATAGAATATATTCAGTAATATAAATAAAATGTTAGAATATTTACTTACATTGGAAAACATTAATAATACATCATTTTAAGAAAAAAATCATGATACAAATCTTTGAGAAACAGTTTATTCCATGTTTTAAATTATTGTGCATTTGTGTTGGAACAACAACAACAAAAAGACTGTGCACCAAATTGCAACAAGTATTGTCATTTTGTTGGACTATTCAATGTGATTTTTGTTTTCCATTTATACATTGTACTCAGTTTAAGGGTATATGTATTATAGATGTTATCAGATATATATAAATGCTATGAACATAGAAAATAACGTTAAATTAACTGGGCCAGAATTTGAAAACTGAGGGTCGTATGGAAATATCAATAAGCATATGTGTCTAATCAGAAAATCTTATGAGTAGAAATGGCTGAGATGTGACTAATGGGAAAGATAACACCTGGAAGGACAATTACTGCAAGTACCTTAAAGAGAAAAAAAAGGGATACCTGGGTGTCTCAGTCAGTTGGGCGTCTGCCTTCAGGTTGGGTCATGATCTTAGGGTCCTGGGATGGAGTCCCACATTGGGCTCCCTGCTCAGCGGGGAGCCTGCTTCTCTCTCTCCCTCTGCCTGCTGCTCCACCTGCTTGTGTGCTCACTCTCTCCCTCTAACAAATAAATAAATAAAATCTTTAAAAAAAGAGAGACAAAGAGAGAGAGAAAAAAAAGAGGTGAGTAGGTAGATTATATGAAATGTATGGTAAGTTGTGTGCCCATCATTGGTAGTCTAAGATATGACAAGGAGGAAATGGGCAGGGGGGCTGAATGGACAAGAAGAGAGGGTTAGTGGCAGGCTTAAGAGGAGAAGAAGGGGAGAAAATTATGGTTATGATGAGGTAGAGATGTTCTAGACATTTGCACAAAAAATAGTCCAAATTAGATGGCTTCTAAAATTATAAGAAAATGAAGTATTCACCTCAGATGATGACCCCTTTACATATCATGGGTAATTTTCCTGAAGACTAGAAAGAAGCTTTTGCATATGGATATACCCTAGACATGTCTTGGGTTTTTCGTCTGTAGTACTTATAGACAGAATGCTAGAGTTCAAGAGATATGTGCTAAGCATAGCTGTGCAATTGTTTGAGGTCTGTGAAGGTATCAAGCTGGAAAAGTGATTTACTACTGATGGAAAGATCAAACTAAATGCCAATATTGTATTCCCCATTAGCTCCATATCAGCCTTCACCAGGCAGGATTTTATGATCTGGTCACTTGTTCATTCTCATTCCACAAATAAGACTTTGAACTCATTAGTTGTTATATTTCTAAACTGTAGTGTAGTACTCAATATAAATTTTAATGAGTTGGGTGCCTGGGTGGCTCAGTGGTTAAGCCTCTGCCTTCAGCTCAGGTCATGATCTCAGGGCCCTGGGATCAAGTCCCACATCGGGCTCTCTGCTCAGCAGGGAGCCTGCTTCTCCGTCTCTCTCTGCCTGCCTCTCTGCTTACTTGTGATCCCTCTCCCTGTCAAATAAATAAAATCTTAAAAAAAAATTTTAGTGATTAGATGTATGGATGGAGTATTCATAAGCAAGACCATAAAGAATAGCCAGGTTGAAGAATGACATCTGTAAGGAGAAGAATTTATAAGTAATATGTAATTCCATCAGATCATTAACTTTAGGAGAAGAAAATACCATTGAAAACAGAACAAAGGTCTCTGAATAATCACCAAAATTGAATTGAGTAGATGTAGAAAAAAATTTTACATTTTAAAATTATTTATTTCAATAACCTGTCTTTAAAAAATAGATATTTTATTTATTTATTTGACAGAAAGGGAATGAGAGATAGAGCACAGACAGGGGGAGGGGCAAAGAGAGGGAGAGCAGACTCCCTGCTGAATAAGGAGCCTGATGTGGGACTCGGGGGTCACAACCTAAGCTGAAGGCAAATGCATAATGATGAAGCCACACAGGAGCCCCTTCAATAATCTTTCAAATATGCTTTTATTTGATGATAGTAGAAAATAAAATTCCTATGTATATTGATAAATAATAATAATGCATTTTGAGGTAATGTCTTATAAATGGCTTACTATATTTTCATTTGAAAATTTACCCATCCACATGAAAGTTAAATTATATGTATTAATACTTAGCTTGCCTTAAAATAAATACACTAAAAAATTAAATATCTTTATGCAGTGTATGCTTAGAATATTCAGTAATATTTCAATGATTTTTATTTTTTTAAAGATTTTATTTATTTATTTGACAGAGAGAGAGAGTGATCACAAGTAGGCAGAGAGGCAGGTTAAGAGAGAGGAGTGGGGAAGCAGGCTCCCTGCTGAGCAGAGAACCCAATGCGGGACTCGATCCCAGGACCCTGAGATCATGACCTGAGTCGAAGGCAGTGGCTTAACCCACTGAGCCACCCAGGTGCCCCTCAATGATCTTTAAAATAGATAATACACATCACTTATATTAATCACATTTGTATGATTTTTCAAGAAATCCATTCATTTCATAGACCTCATACAAAATTATGAGACTTTTAGTAGCCATGATTGATTTGAGAAAGAGCAGAGATAAATAAACTAAAATACAAAAGTGGTAAAATATTAAAATAGACCCCAGATAAATGCAAATTATATTTTCTTAGAATATAAATGAAGAATGAGGAAGTCTTTCCATAAAATGATTTTTTCTTGTTGAATTTATTAATTCATAAATAAATATAAAAATGAATGGGAAATGTTTTAAGAAGCTATTTCAAACTCTGGTGTTTCATTTATATAAATTACAAAATAATTCACCTCCTTTCCCTAAAGTACATCACCACCGTAAGCTTTGGATAATATTGATGTGTTCAAAACCATTCCAAAAGACATAATTTATGAGTATAGAAGTGAGATTATTTCATTAAAACCTTACAAAATAAATGAGTTCTCACTTTTAAAAAATTAATAAGAAAATCAAAGAAATAGAACTTTCTCAAAGTTCTCTGTTAATGAGTCTTGGCATTGAAAAATACTAGACTTTCCACATTTGATATATCTTCCATATAATTTTAAATATATTTATAAAATTTCTAAAAATTGACTCATGTAATTAACCAGTTTGAGCACTCTTCCCATACCTATGATACCTCGTTGTAACTTCAAGACAAAAACTAAACACCTCCATGCAACACTCAATGCCCTTCACAATCTGCTTCTTTCCTCCACTGCCAGGCTCATTCCCTTGACATTGTGCGCATTGACTGACTTATTGGCCGTGGCTGGTCTCTGAACATATGCTACTTTCACACCTCTATTTCTGACTCTGTCATTCTGTTTGCTGAGATTATAACTCACAGACAACGTAGGTAGCATATGTGCTTGAAGCCTTCTCTGTTCACTCAACTACATAGTGATCTTGTCTCTTCCATTGCACGAACTATAGGCTTCTCTTTTCTCGGCCAAAACAGTCATATGTATTAAAGTACATATATATATATATATATATATATATATATATATATATATATATATTTGTGTTTCACCATGTTTGCATCCCTCAAAACCTAGAAATGCCTCCTGCATTGCAATATGTCCTCAGGAAATGATTATAAGTGAATTAAATCATAAAGAAGAAAACACTAGACTTATCCAGGAGACCAAAGATCTAATTCTGTTTTTTTTTAATTGTTGTTGTGTTGTTTCATTAAAAATTGTGTTTCCATTTTGACATAACTAAGGCAGTGATGAGGATCAGACAAATCTCAGCAAAAAAGTACATGTTGAAGTTGAAATTGGCTCCATCACTTATGGATATATTATGTTGGCTATCTTAGTCAGTGTTGCCTATGTCCAATTCTGGAAAACTAAGGAGAGGTAGGAATATTCAGAGGTTAACCGTGCAGATTAGCAGGGAGGTGATATGGAGGAAGTCCTTAGAAAATACTTAAAACACAATGTTAGTTCTCACGTTTCATCCTTACATTAATAAAAAAAAAAAAGTTAACTAATTTCTTTGTGACCCAGTTCACTCATTTCAAGGGAATATTTTGAAACATTCTAAGTTTTTATTTGTCAGCAATATTCTAATTCAGTAATGATTTCCCATCATTCGGGAGTCTTCGTCTGTATACACGACACTCCTCCCCTAGTCTGGAATTGCACTATGTAATACCCAGACACATAAATTCATTTTTCATGCATGCCATAGCTTTGCAACTGCTGATTTGCTTACAGTATGTAATTTCTCTTTTCCTCCACTTTTGTTTTGTTTTGTTTTTAATTTTGGAGTTTTTTTGTAGGTAAATTTGGAGAAAAGTTTCTTCCCTGCCTAACCTACAAAGTTGCTATGGGATCCAGTGAGAACACATATGGGAACCTTAACATACAGGAAGGGGTTAAATAATTATGAAGTGTTTTTATATCTCACATTTATGTTTTGCACATTGTTTTTATTATCTAGATACTCACAAAAGCCCTGATTAAGTGCCTATTTTTATGGTAATCCCTTCATAGTTGAGGAACCTGAGATTCATAGTCCAAGTGGCTTGTCAAAGATATAGTCAGTGGGACAGAATTCTGATTCAAACACAGATTTTTCAATCTTGATCCAATTCTCCTTCTCCTACACCAAAACATTTTCAAAAATTATTCTTGGTATGAAAATGATTATAAGGATGTGTAAAATAAAGCAAAGTAGCTATACACAGTGGTTCAATTTATGAATAAATTAGAAACAATTGAAATGCCAAGAGGAATTTATCAATTCTGATATCAGCACGTAAATTATTAGTAATAAAATGGTATATAGGTGCATTTACACACCAGTAGCTATGCATAACTACTTAATCATTGCTAGTTAAATTTGTTTTGCCGAGGTACCTGCTGAGTCAACAGAGCTTAACAACCACATGAAAACAAATTTATCCCTACAAAAATTTTCTTCACCAGACTGTAGGTGTACTTTCAGTAATCACAATCACATTATGGACATATCACATATCATAATCATATTAATTTATTGTCAACCTGAAAAAGTTTGGAAGTGAAAGAGGGTTCCATGTACGATTACTTCAAAATATAAACTCATTCTGTGCCTAACCAACCACTCTATTTTTTATTATAACTTTCAATAAAAGGTTATAAGACTACGGTAAAAAAAAGTATTGAAATATTGAGATTAACTGAAAAAATGAAATATTAGAATCTGAGTGTAGGTCTTGGACCTAATGATACTATTAAAGAATCTTTGACACACATGGTTAGAATAAAAGAAAACTCTTTTGTTTTTCCATTATGAATTCAGCCGTTCACATTCTCACTTAATTAAAAATGATATTTTGACATCAAGACCCTTTTTTCAAAGAGTTCAAACTTTCACTTAGAAAATGAGTAAGTTCTGGGATCTAATGCACAGCATTATGAATAAAGTTAATAATACCATATTACCTACTTGAAAGTTTCTAAGAAAGTAGATCTTGAATGTTTTCACCTTAAAAAAGAGACCGATGTAAGTGTTAGCTAATCATATCACAATATATGAATTTATCAAATCAATACCTGGTACACCTTACTCATATACAATGTCACATTTATATCTCAATCAAACTGAAAGAAAAAAATAACTTTTTTTTTCAACTTCTTCATAAGCAACTCTTTCTTTAATTTAGATTTCTTGGTGGCAAAATTCCTCACATGAATCACTGGTCATCACTATCTCTTAATCTCTCTTTTCCATTATTTCTTAAACTAATCCTAGTAGGTCATTTTTTCCTCATTAGTCCATTGAAAATACTCTTGTCAAAGTCAGCACTGACTTTGACATTACCAAATCCAAGACTTAATTCTCAATTTTTGTCTCATATGACATATAGGCAGCATCTGGTGAAGTTGTCTCTATGTTTTTAAAATTGTGTTCTTTGCTTCTAGGTCACTATACTCTCTTGGTTTGCCTTCGATAACACTGCCCATCCTTCCCAAATTGATTGGCTGAGTCACATTTGCAAGTCCCAACATTGACATTAGAGAATACTACTGTCTGTTTTCAAGGCTCCTAGCCTTCCAATTTACTTAATAAAACTTAACACTGAGACATTATTATCAACCAGAACTCATAGTGTACATCAGGTCTTGTACTTTCTATGGGTTAGGCCAAATGTGCAATGACCTGACCCATCATTATGATATCATACGCAGCATTTTCATTACCCTAAAAATCCCCTGTGTTTTGCCTATCCACCCATCTTCTTAACTTCTGGCAAGCACTGATCTTTTCACTGTCTCCATTGTTTTGCCTGTGACAATAATAATTTTACAGTGGTAAAATCTGGTAGATGTTACCTTAACCAAAAGTTCAAGATTAATGCCAGGAATAAGAAATCATGCTGACCTCATGCACTGAGAACATATCACCCCTAATGTTATCCTCCCTAAATGTGTAACCATAATCTAATCTTTACCAAAAAATCAGACAAATCTGAATTGAGTGAATTCTACATACTCGTGTCTACTCCTCAAAAGTATCAAAGTCATGAGAGATAAGAAAAATTCTAAAAAGTCATCACAGAACAGAAGAAACAAGGAAATATCTATAAATAGAAAAATATAAGTGGAAAGCTTGTCAAATTATTCCAGGTGCACCCAAGTTTGAGAACCAATAATACAATCCAAACTCTTATTTTACAAATAAGATAAACATCAAATAAGTGACTTGTGCTGTTTAAACAGCTTGCATGTACCAAAACCGATATTTGAATCCAGATTTCTTGATTCTTGCAAGTAATTTATTTTTGTACTTTGCCAATTATTGTAGAATTTATTTGAAAAAAAGTACATTGTTAGTACATATGGTTGAATGGTAGTTTTGTTTAGAATGCCTCCTACTCTCTGCCTTCCAAAACAAATTAGAAGATGGACTTGAATATCTTTTTAGATTTTAAGATCATACACTTTATGTGCTATGGTGAGAGCTGCTGTGAATTGTGTAGGATTGATGAGTCAAAGACCTGTACCCCTGAAACAAATAATACATCATGTGTTAATTAAAAAAGGAACATACACTTTAGACTTTGCTATAATAATAAAGCAATATTTTTAAAACAATATTGTGTGTGTGTATAACTTTAAAATCACTTCCTCATTATTTAGTGTTCACTTAGGAGTGAACTGAATTAGTACCTTTTAATTACACTACAGATAATTCAATCACAAAATACTGAACATTTGAAAATGTAACACTTTAGAACACATTAATAAATCCCTCATGTATTTTTAAATATATTTTAAACCTAAGTGGCTGGATGAGTTAGTTATATGCAATGCTTCAATCTTCTCTTATATTTATTATCAATTTCAGTCAACATACTTAAACACACTTCTATTTGTTTTTTAAGCTGGGGAATACTAAGAACTGAATCCTTCTATTAAGCCTTGAAATTAGTGAATTAACCACCTTAAAATTTCAAACACTTCTAAGGAATTTCAGGGATAAAAATCCCACTAGTAGAAGAATAGTATTCCACTCTATTTTTTCATTCATTCATTCATTCAATAAATATTTTAGTGAGTATTTACCATGTGCCAGATATAGTTTTCTAAGGTTATCTGTTACTGCACAACAGACACTATAGATATAATACATGCTGCTTTGGAATATGTCAAAAATATTTGTCTATGATACCATAAAATAGCTTTCAATATCATTTGTGTTATTGTTATTTTTATGGAAATATTAGCTTCTTTTTTCCACAGGAAATAACATTATGTGAAATTTTAACCTTCTCTGTTGTAAAAATTTGAAGACAAACAATAACACGTAAATAACGGGAGCCAAAGATGTCGTCATTATTGATTTTGATCTTAAAATATGCAAAGGACTTTGCATATTCCATTGATTTATTGTCTGGCTGTGTTTTACCTTAAAAAACAACAATTGATTTTTAGGTCTTCGGTTTGTTTAAGGTCCAAGTGCAGAGGGGTTTGAAGTGGCGGGGGGGGTGGGAGGTTGGGGTACCAGGTGGTGGGTATTATAGAGGGCACAGCTTGCATGGAGCACTGGGTGTGGTGAAAAAATGATGAATACTGTTTTTCTGAAAATAAATAAATTGGGAAAAAAAAATAAAATAAAATGGGTATTCCAGAAAGAAAAAGAGATGTACGTGCAAAGAAGACAATGGTTATGAAGGTCAACATCTTCCAGGAAAATTCCAGAGTGATACTTTGTCATTTTGAAAGTCAGCAGAAGTCCAGAACTCGAAATTGTTTTATTAGGAATACAGCAATCACCTATTAAATTGGGAGATACTTTTTTTTATTATTATGTTGTGTTAGTCACCATAAAATACATCATTAGTTTTTGATGCAGTGTTCTAAGATTCATTGTTTATGCACCACAACCAGTGCTCCATGCGATATGTGTCCTCCATAATACCTACCACCAGGTTCACCCAACCCCCACTCCCCTCCCCTCCAAAACCCTCATATTGTTTCTCAGAGTCCACAGTGTCTCTTCCTCTGATTTGCCCCAATTCACTTTTCCTTTCCTTCTCCTAACTGGGAGGAACTTCTTACCACATCAGGAACTAAATGTTTACTATTCACGTTATTTTTGTTGTTATGATTGCATGTGCTTCTTTAATTATTCTTGGTAGATGCTGGAGTAGTGATGTCAGAATCTCTCCAAGAATTTAAGATATTTGCCAAGTCAACATTCTCTAAAACATTACTTTCCAAGAAGATAGGAGAGACAGGGCTCTTTCCTTTCCAGGACTGAGTAACCACTAACAATGGAATATGAATGCCAAAAGGAGTTGGGTTATTACTAGATATAATTTCTTACATTGGAAGCCTTTTTTCTTTGCTCAGTGCTAAACCCAGAACTGGGTATCTTTTAGAAAGTCCTGTAAAAATAATTTAGTTTCCAGGCCTGGAGCCAGCCCAGATAACATTACCATGATCTTGAGTTATTTCCTTAACTATATATCAGGATTCTCTGAATTCCCAGAAGACCATTATTTAAAGGGAATAATCAAGTGGAAAATTAGTGGCATAAGCCATGAAAAATTGACATATTCTCAAAAATTATTGCAAAACTTACTTTGGCTAGCAGTAATTCTATGTTTCATATTTTAGTGTGCCAGAGGAAAGCTCAAGGAACAAAAGTGATTATAGTATCATATAAAAGGGGGAAAATGTCACCTATACCGTTAAGTAGTATACAAGATACTCTTAGCTGTCATTGTTATCTTGAAGTTAAAGATGATTTATCTAACTCACTCTCTGTGGCACCTTTGCTTTCCATAGGAGTTATGTCAATAGAACTCACTCCCATGGACAGGAACCTCTGTCTATAGCTCCTGTAGGAGGCCCCAGGAGGGAGGCCCAAGGAACTCACACCATCACAATGAACCTAAAAAGGAATGAGCTATTAAGAGACCTAATGATATAAAGTGGATGCACAGAACAATATTTACATTTTTGTGAATATAAGTTTATGATAGGTTATATCATATCATATAGGCTTTTTTTTTTTAAGAATTTTTATCTATTTACTTGACAGAGAAATCAAAAGTAGGCAGAGAGACAGGCAGAGAGAGACAAGGAAGCAGGCTCCCTGCTGAGCAGAGAGTCTGGTGTGGGGCTGGATCCCAAGACCCTGACATCATGACCTGGACCAAAGGCAGAGGCTTAACCCACTGAGCCACCCAGGCACCCAAGCTTTTTATCACAGAACCTGTCACAGGAATAAACATGGAAGTCAATCCTATTAGTAAGTCTATTCTTTGTAATATCTCTGTTAATAACTAAAATATACCACACAATCAAAAGCAAGTTGATTTGGGGAGCGGTGCCTGAGTGGCTGAGTTGGTTAAGCTTCAGAATCGTGATTTCCGCTCAGGGCTCAGGTCAGGTTGTGATCTTGGGGTCATGAAATGGAGCCTTGCCTCATGCTCACCACTCAGCACAGGGACTACTTGAGAGTCTTTCTCCCTCTCCCTTTGCCCCTCCTGTGCTTGTGTGTGCACGCTCTCTCTCTCTCTCTCTCTTTCTCTCTAAATAAAGGCAAAGGTTATTTTTTTTAATATTGAGGATATGTGTCTGTATTTCTCATATACAATTTTTCCAAGTAGAAATGAAGTTAACTTTTTTTCACAAACACTTCCAGTGGAAATACACAACAAAATTTCAGTGTCAAGAAACTGGCTCTTAATTATTTGAAAACTAAAGCAAAAAATGCTCTTTTGAGTATAGCTTTGTATATTTTTCAATTAGTCTATGAAATTTTAAATACTTTAGAACAATAACACTTCAACCTAGATTTGTTAATATAGGCTATTCCATGGAATTTAAGTATAATAAAAAGATGAATATAAAAATCACATGCTCAGAAGAAAACTATTTAAGTAAAATTTATGAGCATTTCTGGATCTGTAAAAAGAAGAAGGGGGAAAGAAATAACATTTCGGGTGCATTTACTGTTAAACTGTAAAAATGTAATTGCCCAAAGTATGTGTTTGTGTGTGTGTGTTTGTGTACACATACAAGCAACTTTAGCCAATTACATTTTATATATTATGTATATGATATAGAATATATGGGGTAAAATAATATATAACTTTCATATTAGAAAAAGCAGTATTATTCTCTGACAAGATATGAAAGGGATCACATTTGGTATCCAAAAAACAATATGTAGATTTACTTCATTTTAATTCACTGCATTTTTTAATCCAAGGAATTTTTTTTTAATTCCAGCAGAAAAAAGATTTGCATTATCAAATGACTGATTTGCATTATCAAATGACTAGGAGCTAACGAACAAGTTCCAAATATCTTTCCATCAGAGAGAGGAGGTAGTAGGGCCTTCAGCAAATTATCTTGAAAATACAACCAATTTTTTTTTATTTAAAGGTGGATAACTTGTATGCTCTGTTATTATAGTGAATTAGGCAATGCATACTTTAGTTCTTTACTAACAATAAAAAATACTGAAACAAATGTAATCATTTATTTAAACAAAAATGTATAAATATTAATGCTAAGCTTTCATTATGTTCTAATCAATAAACCTACATAAAATGATTTCATCTAAATATACAAAGTTGTTAGCACTTCTTTATGTTTAACAAGAAAAAATAAGACTGTTTCTAACTTTCCTCAGAGAAATTATATTCTAGAGTCACTGATTTACGTAATCAACTAAATAGGTCACACATTGAAAGTATTTATTTTAAAGCAAAATTGTTCTTTTTATTTTCAAAACAGAGTAATTCTTTCCCTCTTTGAGTTCACTCAACCTTATCACTGAATTTACTTGTTGAAATAAAAAAATAGTAAAAGCATAAAAAACAGATGGAGAGTTAAATCTAGAACATTTTCTAGATAATTTTCTAGTCCAACAAATGCCAACTATCTGTTAAACATGAGCACAAAAATAGGGTTTGTAAGGGAGGACGCTTTTCTAAATATGAATCCAAACAACTTAGATGTGCCCATAACATCTGCAAGTTGGCAATTTGGGTCAAATAGCAAACACCTTAGTGCTGGTTGAAAAGATGAGGAAAAGGTGAGGTGTTTGAGCAACCAGAAAGGAAAAACTGGAGACCTATGTGTAAGGAAACAGTCACATTATTCCTTTTCATTTTTTCTGGATCGGGATAACTTTTCTATTAGTCAGCCAATAAAGTCTGGAGCTGTCTTTCTTTACACGTGTTACCATTTTATTATATGCAAGTGGTATTTTCTAAGTTAGATTCTGTGGATATAAACATCATGCTAATAATAAAATTAAAGGAACTTCTCACTCTTCCCCTTAGGAAAAAACAAAAAACAAAAAACTATGTGAGTCAAATCTGGCATGTTGGGTAAATAAAGAGAATCACTAAGGTTTGATTACCAAAGGATAAAGATTTGAATGTTTGTATTGTCAGTTTTGCTTATCTGCAAAATTGAGAGCTCAGGTTTGGACAAAAATATAATTGATCTTCTACTTTCTACTTCTGGTCCTAAAGAGAGGAGAAAGCTTTATTGTCTAATCTCTTCCTTCTTACAGGAGATCTAGAGCAGGGGTAAGACAGAAGCATAAGGAGGTGTGGAGATAGGCTCTCAGAGATAGCCTTCCTCTGCTTTCTGTGATGTTTTCCTGGAGTTCATCCAGGCAAATTCCCACCCCGGGAGCAGCAAAGATGAAATCAGCAAGGAACCTCTGACCACAATGACTGTCATAGAAACAGAACTCTATTTTTTTCATTCATTCTTTCACTGATTCATTCAAAATTCCTATAATACTTAGGAGGACAGCATCATTTCCTTAAGTTTTAATAACACCATGCCATAAAATTGGAATAACAGAGTTGTTAAAAATTCCTCTTGAGACAGATACCTTTGAAGATGAATGTTTGTTAGATATTATGGTATGTGAAATCGTTACTGATCATTACAAATCTGATGATACAATAAGGAATCTTCCAAGTTTATGAGCCTGGGTGAATACAGTCTTATCTTGCTGGAGCTGATAGAGCATAAAATAAAACAATTTTAATCAAAAAATTCTATAAAATATAAAACATAAGGCAAATATTTATTTGTATTGATTCCTCCCTAATTATTCACTGATCGTCATAGAACATCACCAGGAACCATGTGACATACAGGTGCAGTGGGTTTGTCTTAACGTGATGTCCAGACTCCATTTTCATATTATATATTACTAGTCAGAAATTACAATCAGCATATGGACATCCCTGGGAAACCCATAATAATGACAGACTCGTGAGCTAGTAGTCTTTCCCAAAACATTGCAATGAATCCAAAGTGGGTAGAAGGCTTTTGAAAACTTTCTTAGCTGTTAGAAACTGAAACAATGACAACAGGTTTGATTTTCCTGAGCCTTCTCTCCATGCCTTATGGACGTCACCTTCTTGCTGTGTCCTCACATGGTCTTTCCTCTGTGTGTGTACATCCCTGACTTCTCTCGGTCCAGATTTCTTCTTAAAGGACACCAGTCATATTGGATGAGAGCTCACCCCAACGGTCTCATGTTGACTTAATTATCTCTTTAAAGCCCTAATCTTCAAGAGCAATCACATTTGGAGGTAACAGAGGTTAGCACATCCTCATATAAATTTTAGGAGTCATAATTCCACCCATGACAATTTGTAAAAAGGAATAGCAAAGCCCATGAAAGAAATAAGTCAGAGACTGTCAAAAAGCTCTTGGCATGTCTCAGAATACACACTTTTTTTGCTCATGGCTAGCTTGAAAATCAAATCCTCTAAGAAATAACTTGTTCTGGAAAATGAGGTTTGGAAATGATGAAAAACATCATCTTGACAAAATAAAATTGTAATATAATTATTGACTCAGCCAAATGGAAACATCTCAGGGTCTGGCAAAACAAGCTCTACTTTAATCAGTAGTAAAAAGGCAGAACCACATTACATATTTGAAACTTTGAAAAAAATGATCATCATCATACTGTTCTGTCATTATATATAAATCCACTGAAAATCCTCAGAACCCTCTAAAGATGAGCATGATCGTTCTGTAATACTGCTTGCGAAAGGGACTCTCCAGGTCATGAAACACAATCACTTACCTTCCTGGAATCTGGCAACATCCCTGATAAGTTATGCAGTTCCATATGGTCTCGGATGGCTCCTATTACTTTCCTCATCTTTCCAGTTTTGGAAAGTGATTTTTAATGGGCATTATGAACAATTTGATTTGTTCTTGACATAAATATATGTATATGTCTTGTCAAATATACATATATACATACACACACACACACTCACACAAATACAAAAAAGATATATGTGTGTATATATGCACACTACTTTTTTTTCTTCTTTCCTATTATTTCACCAAACACCACATAAGTCAAGAAATTAATCTTCTATTTCTAAATAATCATATTTTTTTTTGTAAAAACAAATGAGCTGAATTCCTTGCCAAGGATGCAAAAACTGTCATTTGAGGAAATGCTAGCATCTAGAATGGGTTTTGGATAAATAGATTATGTGATACAAATACATAAATGATGGTTAACCTCCAAATGCTACTACGCTTTAGGTGGAGAAGTCTGTTTTCCAAAATCAAATGAGAAGTTGGTTTGGTTAGGCTTATCCAGAAGGCTCTCACAAGATATTTACCAGGGATAAACCTGAGACAGTGTGTGCCTCATTTTGAGCTGTGGCCTGCACAGAATGGTCCACTCACGGATGAATTCTGATTACCAAGATTCATCTTCTTCCTGAAGGTGACTAGACTCACCATGAGACTCAAACATTACATGAGAATTATCTGACCAGGAACACAGTCTGAAAATTCTTATCTGTAATTCTGTTTTAGTCTTTAACTGATGGTATCCAATTCTTAATCATTATCGATATCTTTAGGCTCCATATTCCTGCCATTCACCTACTAGCAGCTTTTAGTGAGATATAAATCAGATAAGCAATCTGCAGTGACTCATGGAGAAGTCTCTCTTTTATTACCCTCTTATTTATTTTCACTTATGGTATTATCTACTTTTTTCATCTTTCTCTTTTAAAAATTGAGAACAAAGTGTAAGTTTAGGAAGAGTGATGGATACAATCTGTTCCTTACATAAAGAAAGTCGAAACAACATCTCCTCCCTAAAAAACTTGGTCATTTCCTAGAACCCTACTATTACATAAATTAAGAATTTTTTTTCTCGGGGCGCCTGGGTGGCTCAGTGGGTTAGGCCGCTGCCTTCGGCTCAGGTCATGATCTCAGGGTCCTGGGATCGAGTCCCACATCAGGCTCTTGCTCAGCGGGGAGCCTGCTTCCCTCTCTCTCTCTGCCTGCCTCTCCATCTACTTGTGATTTCTCTCTGTCAAATAAATACATAAAAAATCTTTAAAAAAAAAAAAAAAGAATTTTTTTTCTCACTCAAAATGAAGGCCTTAAACTGAACTTCATGACAATTGGACTACATTGTTTTAAAAACCACAGAACTGTGTAAGTCAGGGAACCACAAGCCCTATTTCCTCTGAGAGGTATGACGACATGCGCCTCAGAATGTTCCAAGAGAAAGGCTAAGGAAAAGCAGCATCCACTTCTCTTTTGAGCAATTACATGTAGTTGGAGAGGGGTGAGGATTCTTATGTTGTACACTGCCCTGAGTAACAGCATCCCTACCATATTCTTTTTTGTAGTTTATTGTTATTAAACAACCTACAGAAAATAGTACCTTTTTTTTTTTTTAAGATTTTATTTATTTATTTGGCAGAGCCAGATCACAAGTAGGCAGAGAGGCAGGCAGAGAGAGAGAGGAGGAAGCAGGCTCCCTGCTGAGCAGAGAGCCCGATGTGGGACTCGATCCCAGGACCCTGAGATCATGACCTGAGCCGAAGGCAGCGGCTTAACCCACTGAGCCATCTGGGCATCTTTGTGAATACTCAGGCAGTGAGCTTACCTGTATAACCATCTCCAGCAGATCAAGAACAAGAATAGATCCAATACACAGATGCTTCTTTCATGCCCTCTTCAATCGCTAGTCCTCTTCCTGACATTTACCAGTGGACAGTAGTGTTGCTTGGTTTATGTAAATGTATGTAAGTAAATCAAATCATACAGCACTTGTTCCTTTGTGTGTGGTTTCCCTCAGATGGGTGCAGAGATCTGTGGATGGCACATTCACGATGTCCTCACGTCTTCCATGTTGGAAATGTACCATTACACTGGTGGTGGACAAACGTTCAGTTTCCAGATCGTCAACATCAAAAATATTGCCATTGTAACCTTCTCTACTCTGTGTCTTTGCTAAACACTCATGCATTCTTGTGGGTTTCTATCCAGAAGTGCCATTGCTGCAACGTGACACATGCTTTAGCAGGCAGCACCAGTTTTCCAAAGCGATTCAAAGGGGTTTTTACCAATTTTTTTTTTATGAAAATCTTATTTATTTGAGAAAGAGGGAGAACACAAGCAGGAGGGTGGGGTAAAGGGAGAAGGGAGCCCCATAGGAGACTGAGCAGAAAGCCCCATACAGAACTGGATCATGACCTGAGCTGAAGGCAGATGCTTAACCGTCTGAGCCACCCAGGTGCCCCAATTAATATTGCTGACAGCAGTGTCAGAGACTTTCAGTTTGTTCATAGTCTTGCCAACATTTTGTGTGATTCTTTTATATTTTGTTTTTGTTTTTATTTATTGTTGCTTCCTTCTCAAAAGCCGTTTGACAGTACGTGGTAGAATTGTCTTCCGGTTCTAGTTCGCATTTCACTGATGGAGAATAGTCTACTGCTTCCCTGATTGACCCTCACCCATCCCCTAACAACCACGAGTCTGTCCTCTGCTTCCATGAGTGTGGACTATTAGGTTCCTCAGAAGAGCAATGTGATGTAGTTTTTGTCTTTCTTTGCCTTATCTCACTTAACACATGTTCTCCAGGTCCATCCATGTTGTCATAAATGGCAGGTTTCTTTTTGTTTTGAAAGGCTGAATTTTATTCCATTGTGTGTATTACTTCAAGTACGTATTACTGATGGATATGTTTGTGACATAGGTTGTGATGATGATTTCATGGATGCACACTTAGCTCTAAATTCATCAAGTTACATACATTACATATGTACAGCTTCTCATATGTCAATCATACCCCCATAAAGTGGTTTTAAGAACTAAGAACCATTTTCATATATTTACTGATCATGTGGTTATCTTTCACAAGCCTTTATGGGACTCTTTGATACTTTTCTATAAAGTTGTCTGTCTTTATCGATTTGTAGAATTTTACTATATATTCTGGGCATGCACATTTGTTGAATAAATGCATTGGGAATGTTTTCTTTCACTGTGGGTTGCTTTTTCAATCTCCTGTTGGTGATTTCTAATGGATAGAAAATTTGAATTTTAATATAACTCAGTTCATCATATTTTCCTTTACAGTAAGTGATTTTGAGTTTTATTGAAGAAATCTTTGCCAACTTCAAGACTGGAGGATGTTTCACATTTTTGTCTTTTGGGCTTTACCTTTTGCATTAATATCTGTATGCCATCTGGAAGTGATCTTTGGTATGATTGAGGTATATCTGATCGACTGAGTACCATTTATATAAAAGACTGCATTATTCCCACTGAGTTGAAGTGTTAAACCTACATAAAACCCAGGCAAATGTTTATAGATATTATATATGAATATGTTTGGGCCTGGTCTCTCTATTTTATGTCAGAGATCATATTTTCTGCTCATGTTACAATACCACATTGTATTAATAATTATAAATGTACAGTAATTTTTAGTATCTGGAAATGTATATATTATAACTTTGTGTTCCCTTCAAGATTTCTGTTGGGTACTCTTGGCCCTTGGCATTTGTGTATAAATTTTAGATGCAAGCTATTGTAAGCCTTTATTCTCAAACATAGATTTTTAATTTATTTTGATACCTCTTATTAGTTCTATTTAATAAATTATGATTGCTACTTAGTGATGTCATTTCTATAAGCTCCAAAAATTAAATTTGTCTTTTTATTATTATTATTATTATATATAATACACATAAATGTTATACATATTAGGTATACATACACATACACACATATTTTTCATAATACATACACACACTTTTATTTCTTTAAATGATTAATTCTTTTTGTAGGTTATCATGTTTTTAAATGGCTAAAACCAAAATTTTGTATGTGGAATTTTTCTGCCTCCATAGAAAAAGAAATATACGAGTATTTTCTCAACCTGATAAAAGGCATCAGTGGGAAATCCACACGTTTAATGATAAACTCCTTAATGGTGAAAATCCAAAACTTTCCCACTAAGATCAAGAACAACACAAGAATGTCCATTCTCAACACATTTATTCAACATTACACTAGAGGTTCTAACCAGGGAAATAGGGGAAAAACAAATAAACAAACAAACAAAACCCAGAAATTATCCAGATTGAGAAAGAAAGTAAAACTTCCTGTATTTATACAGGACATAATTTTGCATGAAGATAATCATAAGAAATCCATTAGAAACAAACAAACAAACAAAAAAACCTATTATACCCTAATGATAAGTTCAGGAAGGTTGCAGGACTCAAGATTAACATTTTGAAGAAGCAATTGTATTTCTTTATTTTTTAAGATTTTATTTATTTTGAGAGAGAGAGAGGGAAAATGAGCAGAGGGAAGGACAAAGTGAGAGGGAGAGAGAGAATCTCAACCAGCCATGCTGAGAATAAAGTCTGATGCAGAGTTGATCTCCACCCCGAGGTCATGACCTGAGCGAAAATCAAGAGTCTGATGCTTAGCTGACTAGGCCACCCTGACACCTCAGTAATTTTATTTCCATACATTGCATAAAACTATCTGAAAATAAAATTAAGAAAATCATTTCAGTTATTATTGCATCAAAAGAATAAAATATATGGGGTCAAATTTAACAAAAAAAAAGTGTAAGATTTCTACACTGGAATCCACAAAATATTCTTGGACAATATTAAATATTTTTATATGTGGAAAGACGTTTCATGTTTATGGATAGGAAGTCTTAATATTACCAAGATGACTATACTTCCCAAAATTCATCTACACATTAAACACAATATCTTTCAAAAATCCCAGCTTGTTCTTTTGCAGATATTGAGTAGTTAATCTTAAAATACACAAAGAACTATAGGTGACCCAAATAGTGAATTATTTTGAAAAAGAACAAATTTGTAAAACTCCTATTTCCTGATTTTAAACTTAATACAAAACTACAGTAATCAAGATTATGTGGTATTGGTATAATGTTAAGCATATAGATTAATGGAACAGAATTGAAAGTACTGTAACAAAACACTGTGTTTATGGTCAATTGATTTTTTACAAGGGCACTAAGAAAATTCCATTAGAAGAATAAACTTTTTAAAAAAATGATTCTGGGCAAATTGATATCCACATGCAAAAGAATGAAGTTGAGCCTATGTTACATACTAAACACATTTAACTCAAAATTGATTAAGGACATAGATGTATAAACTGTAACTCCATAACTCTTAGAAGAAAACGTAAGAATAAATATGCATGACCTTAGTTAGACAATGTTTTCTTAGGTATTATGCCAAAAGCAAAAGCAACTAAAGATGAAATTGACAACTCAGATTTTATCAAAATTAAAAACTTCTGTATTATAAATTTAAACAACAAGGACATGAAAAGACAACCATTATGATGGAAAAAATAGTCTCAAATCATTTATCTGATAAGAGACTTGTATCCAGAATATATAAAAGGTTTTAGGACATCATCATCATCATCATAACAACAATAAATAACCCAATTTAAATAGGGGTGAAATATTTGAACAGATATTTTTCCAAAGAAGATATACAAATGGCTGTAAGGCACATGAAAGTATGCTCAACATCATTAGGTAATAAAGACATGTAAATCAAAACCACAATGAGATCTTGCTTCCCTCTAATAAGGTGGCTAAAATAAAAAAGATGGACAGGAACAAGTTTGAGCATGTAGAGAAATGTAAAACCTCATACAATGTTGTTGAGCATGTAAAATATGGAGGCTACTTTGTGAAACAACTAGAAATTTTTCAAAATCATTGCCATTGTTACAATATAAGCCAGCAATTACACTCCTTAGTACCTATCAGTGAAAATATATGTCCACTCAGGACCTTGTATAAGAACGTTCATCGTGGCATTATTCAAAACAATCCCAAAGTGGAAACAACGGAAACAACTCCAATATCTATTAACTAACAAATGGATGAACCAAGTAGATCTGTACCATAGAATATAATTCAACGACAAATAGGAAGGAAGCATGGATGCGTGCTACAGCACGCATGAACCTTGAGAACACCGTGCAAAGGCAAAGAACACAGTCTCCAAGACCACACACCGTATGATCCATTTTTACAAAAGGTCCAAAAAGGCAAAGCTATGAGGACAGAAAGTAGATTATCAGTTGCAGATCTGGGGAGCAGAGCAAGGGGAGGGGAGTGACTGCTAATTCTTGTAGGCTTTCTTCCACAGTGAAGAAAATATACTACAATGAGATTGTGAGAATAGTTGTCCAACTCTATGAATAGAGTAAAAAACTGTGATTACACTTCAAATGGGTGAATTTCATGATACTTGATTAAATCATATTAAAACCACATGAAGTAAAAACTGGTAAAACTGAATAAAGAAGTAGAAAACTAATCAATTATTCTTGAAGATTTTTAACACTGCCTCATAAGAATTGGTAGAAGGAGACAATAAATCATTAGCCACATAAAAGTTTGAAAATACGTTGGATTAATCTAACTTAATTGGCATTTTTAGAAAAAGCTATTGCAACACATTGGATCACACATTTTCCAGCCAATACAATGTGTTTACTAAGATAAACTATACAGTAAGATATAAGACAAGTTTCAGTATCTTTAAAAGCATCTACATCTTATGCAGTATGTTTTATATATTTCGGACTTTATCAGAATTAAAAACTTCTGCTCTTTGAAAAACAGTTTAAGAGGCCGAATAATCTAGTTATTTACTAGAGTATAATATTTGCAATTTATACACAGAGAGTATATAAGGAACTTACAAGCTTAATAATGAAACAAGAAACCCAGTTAAACATGAACAAAGAAGCCAACAGATATTTAACCAAAGAATAAGAAGCATATGAGCAGATGCCCAATCTAATTCTTCTTTAGTAATTAGCAAAAATATTAAAACCACAATGAGATAACACTTACCACCTTTCAGAATGTCTTTATACTACACGATCTGACCACATTAAGGTTTTGTTCTGCTGTTGAGTAACTGGAATATTCATACATAACTGATGAGAATATAAAATGGTGGAACCACTGTGAAATACAGTTTGGTAGTTATTAGGATTTTTTTAAAAAAATTTAAACACTGTCCTGCCACATGATGCAACCATTTTACTTCTAGGGATTTACCTAAGGTAAATAAAACCTTACGTTGATAATAAAGACTTATTCATCAATGTTCCTAGCAGCTTTAAGTAGTATCATTCCCAAACTGGAAGTATTCCTTTTATTTTATTTTATTTTATTTCTTTTCCGTGTTCCAGCATTAATTGTTTATACACCACACCCAGTGCTCCATGTGATATGTACACTCTGTAACACCCACCACCAGGCTCGTCCAACCCCCCACCACCCTCCCCTCCAAAACCTTCAGGTTTTTTTTTTTAAAGATTTTAGTTATTTATTTGACAGAGAGATCATAAATAGACAGAGAGGCAGGCAGGGGAGGTGGGGGAAGAGGCTCCCCACTGAGCAGCGAGCCGGATGTGGGGCTCGATCCCAGGACCCTGAGATCATGACCAGAGCCAAAGGCAGAAGCTTGACCCACTGAGCCACCTAGGCACCCCTGGAAATGTTCCTAATATCTTTCATCGGGTGAATTGGAAAACAACTGGCAGGATTAAATACCACTCAGCAATAAAAGGTGAACTACTGATGCACAGAACATGGATAAATCTTAAAATAATTATGCTGAGTGAAAGAGGCCAAAAATAAGGATGTGTACTGTATGATTCCATTTCTGTAATACTCTAGAATAAAGACAAATCTATATTAAGGGATGCACATCCATGCCCAAGGATGGCTGGGTGGGCAGGCAAACACAGAATTACAAAAGGATACGAGAAAGCAAGTGGGCATGATGGATATGGTCATTCAAAAAAAAATGGATTTATGTATTTGTAGATTTCTGTGTTTCCCCAGTTAATGTGCATTAATACATTCATAGTAAATTAACAATCTACTGTTCAGGGGGCACATACTAATTATTCCATTTTATCGTCAGCCATATGGCACGGGAAGTGATGCCACCCTCTCAGTGGGAATTGATTTGGATGGGATGGTCTTTTTGGTACTTTCTATTTGAAAGAGAAGGATAAATTGTATTTGTACCAAAGCCCTAGAGAATAAGTACTTGTGGATTTTTGTGTTTGATGCTACCAGGCAAATGAAGATCATTGTTTTTGATGGCTTTTCATAATTTTTTTAAAAGTTGATTTTATATCCCAGTTGGAAGGCCGAATGTTATTTTTTGTTTTTAGTACATCAGTGACATTACATTTACATATCTAGATATATCTGTCTTAATTTATGATGAAATGATAACCTCAAATGAAAAGATCAACTCAAATTTTCCTAGTATAATTCCCATTTTTTAGACATTTAATTGAGGTTTACATTAATTAGTAAAATCACCAAAATTTATATAGCTCATAAGGAATTATTCATAAAAATGCATGCTAAAAATAGAATTACTTGTCGGTTGGTATTAAATGTATTCTGGCTGACAGTGTAATTTCCCTTAAGTAAAAGATATCTTGGCTCAGAAAACTTCCTTCTTGATGCTGAACTGAAAGAGATAACTTGTTACTTTTCAAACAATAAGAGAATGGGAACTTGGTACCTAAACTACTGCTAGCATTGTTTTGATATGATAGGAGAATAAAATCCATAGGAGAGACTGAAAAAGGTCTTTTCCCAAATCTTCTCTATAAAATACTGCATTTAACACTGCCCAAGTGTTAACATTTGTATGTTTCTAACTTCAAAGGAGAAATTATTCACCGTGTGTGAATCTTCATTTACCGCTTTTTCTATAATCTGTTCCTTCATGTGCCCACTCCCATCGTCCACACATCCACCAACCCGCTTTTCCCATGTCAACTTTATAGAGAAAGTATTGGGAATCCAGGCCAAGTAGTTGAGCAGTTTGGATCTTCTAATGAAATTTTGGAGATCTGTGTTACCCAGGACCTACCTCCACAAAAAAGCAAGCAAGCAAGCAAGCAAACAAAAACAAATACAGAAACTAAAATCTTACTTATTTTTCAAACTGAAAAGAATCTAAAAAATGGTTAAACTGAAGATTTAAATTTGAAATCAACAGAACCTCACAGGTTGTCCAGACTATTCTTTCTTTACCGAGCCTTGCTCTTTTAGACGGTTCTTTCAGTATTCGCTTGCATTTTCCATAATAATACTTAAGTAGCAATTTCTTGGTTCAACAATTGTAGACAAGAGCCTTTAACAACTGTTTTGGTGCCCGAGACCTCAGTGTCTTCCACGTCCACCATAATCTGCCTGGAATAACGTGTTTCAAAGAAATCAAAACATTTGCATAAAAACTAAATACTTTGGTATTGTGACCCTTAAATATTTTCATTGCCAACTCAAATGTATTATATGAAGATGATGTTTCTTTGTATAAGTTTTCCCACGTTGAATAATTCATTCGTGTGTCTTCATTTGATTGGTATTCTATGAGTCTGGTTTTAGTTCTTTCCCTCCAAATTCTAAAATATACCAACAGATCTCTCAAACTCTGGGCTTATTTTTCCCAAGCCATTAAACATGCTAGAGAATACATGACATTATACTTACATTTAACATTTGCTTTGTTCTTAAATTTGTCATCTTAAATAGCTTTACAAAACTTCTGAGTTGCAGCTCTTTTCTTTTTCTTGCTCACTGATACACAATACAATGGCCTTTCTTTTGTAGGAGGCAGCAGTGTAGTGAACATCCTTGTACACTCATAATCATTCATGTACTGTTTCTATAGGACTGACTTTGCAAGTGAGATACATGAGTCAGAGAAGATGCACAGTTAATAATTAATTGAACTGATTAAACTTGAGAATCAAGCGTGTGCTAGTTAGTCTTAGTCATTATTTGGCATGATTCGAGGATGCACTAGAAGACATGGCAGACGAGCTGGCTTTACTATGAGACTCTAGTTGCAGGTAGATATTTGTATGGCTCTCCTCAAAGTTAACGGAATGAACAGACAATCTCACCCACAGTTAATGCTATTAAATTCCCTGTGCCATGGCCATAAATCATGGCGATCTTTTAAAAAGTTTTATTTGATTTTGCAAATCTGATGGGTAAAGAGAGAAATACTATTAGTATTTTGTTTTGATGTCTCCTGATCCTAAAAGAGGTTCAATATAGTTTTATGTACTTATTGGTGATTTTTATTTCCTTCTATTCTTCCTGTTTATCTAGCATGCTCATTTTTAATGTGGTCTCATTGATTTGTAGCAGATCAATTATATTTTGTCTCAATTAACTATCCCTGAAATGTTAATGATAATACCTCTTTATATAATTTTTCAAAATAGTTTATCTGAGACTATTTCTTCCTTTTTCATTCTATGGCATTCTTTTCTTTTAAGATGTTTTGTTTCAATGAGTTTAGGTCTGAGAATTTTTATTTTTTTATTTTTTTAAAGATTTTATTTATTTATTTGACAGACAGAGCTCACAAGTAGGCAGAGAGGCAGGCAGAGAGAGAGGAGGAAGCAGGGTCCCTGCCGAGCAGAGAGCCTGATGCGGGACTCGATCCCAGGACCCTGGGATCATGACCTGAGCCGAAGGCAGAGGCTCAACCCTCTGAGCCACCCAGGTGCCCCAGGTCTGAGAATTTTTATTAAAAAAAAAATCACAGGGCACATGGGTGGCTCATTGGGTTAAAACCTCTGCCTTTGGCTCAGGTCATGATCCCGGGGTCCTGGGATCGAGCCCTGCATCGGGCTCTCTGCTCAGCAGGGAGCCTGCTTCCTCCTCTCTCTCTCTCTGCCTGCCTCTCTGCCTGCCTCTCTGCCTACTTGTGATCTCTGTCTGTCAAATAAATAAATAAAATCTTTAAAAAAAAAATCACTACACTTGATTTTGTTGCTGATCCAAATTTGAGAATCTTTGATTTACATAATTCTATGGCTGCCTTTTTATTTGTTTAGACACAAATATAATCTGAAATTATATTTACCACCAGTGTTACTGAAACTCTTATAATTACCTCTTAGTGTTTCATAATAAACATGTATGGATTCATATTTATCAACTGAAAATTTCAGAAAATTCTACGTAAAATAGTTCATAGTACTTGGCTCAGACAGAAAACTTATCCAAGGAACTTAGGAACAGGTTCCCAAGTTATTATAAATATTCAGAGTTTACTTTTCTTCTGAAATTGTAATATTCCTTAGGGTGGCATAGCATGTTGGCTCTTATTTTTCTCAAACAACATAAGTGTTTTTAAATGTCATCAATGAGAGTTTGATCAATATTGCGGCTCTTTGCTGGCATTATAATGCTGAGAGACTAACATGTTAGTTGAAATGAAAAGAAAAAAAAAAAGACCTTTTATATCAATGTGACAGATACACATGCCTTGAGCACTAACAAGGCATAGCTAATTACTGATAGAGTTGCCGAAAAGGTATTCTGACAGTCATGATATATGAACAAATTTGTCTTGCAAGTGACAAGTCAAACAGAGGTTACTGAGAGTCACGGGCATTGCCAGCGCAGTGGGTGGGTTACAGCAAGTGTCTATTCATTCATTTTCCTTTGCTGGGGGGGAAATAGCCTACCATCATTTTAGTCTGTTCAGTCTTTCATGTACGCTCATACCGTTTCATTAGAAGTCCCAGTATTTCTTTCCACAAACGTTCCCAAAAGGATTTGAAAAATCCAACTGTTGGTTAGTTTTCTTCTAAAGTCTCTGCTTAAATTCTGGACATCTCTAAGATTTATCTGGCAATGTGTCATTTGTCTAAATTATATACATTTAAATCATGCATTAGTCATGCACTTCCTCTATAGATGAAAGTATGTAATTTAACATATCTAAGGAATAATAAGTCTTATAGTATCTGATCACTGTAAAGTCTAGGAAATTGTAAGTCATATGAAGAATATTGGAAATTATTTGTTATAAGCAAATGGCCATATACATATATATGTATATATTTGTGTGGGGGGTTTCAATGAGAACTGATTGCATAGAAAGCGAAGTTTATATTCAGAAACATTATTTTTTGACTACTAGTTCAGTTTCCTCTATGCTAAAAAAAAATTCAAATCTCAGTTATGCATCAAAAGTTTTCTGATTCTGCCCATTTCCACAATGCTAATATAACATTCACTAAATATTATTTAATAAGAAGAACTCATTATTCTTATAGTGAATTATTATGAAAGAATAATATCTGGCATTAGCAGGTTAATATTCCAACATTACTATGAAACCAAAGCTGTGGATAAATTATAATACGAAGCAGACACAGTGATTTAAAAATCTGTCCAGTTTGTTCCAATCTACATTGTATTATTTGCCAAGCAAGCACTCTGCCTCTTTTGTAAAGGTTTATTTATTTTTTTATAAACAAGGGAAAACAATTCAGTGGAGAACTATACTTTGTATGTCAACCATGTGCTATGACTTGCCTGGAAGACAATGTTGCACCATGTCCTCTGCAATATAAAGAAATAAATAAAATGATAAACAGATCTGTTTTATGTACCAAACAAAATTTCCCACTTTTATGACAGAATAGAGAATGCACTTTTCAAGCCTAAAGGAGGTGAAAGGGATGTTGGTGGTGGTGACTGAGGGGTGTTAATATGCTAATGTGGGTGCTGGTGCCGGTCTTGGGAACAGCGATGGAGGTTCCTGGAAGGAGGGCAGCTGAGCTGACCCACGAAAGGAGAGTAGGGTTTGCTGATTGAGAGCAGACAGGGGTGTCCAGACAGAGAAATTAAATCTAACAGTTTAAATTCTTTGAAAGAACATCATAAGAGAAGTTCTATCTCTCATCTTCACCTACAACCCACTACTCTGTTTCTTTGGTTTAGGGAAGATAAGCTACTTTAGAAGAACATGTTTGATCCTGTAATTTGTACATACAACTATAGTAGACATTACTACATACTATTCCTGTTGGCTGTTTCCTTTCTTCTTTCTTACTAAGTAAGCTACTTATTTATGCAGGAAAAAAATAACCTAGTAGTCTTTTTATCACCCCATGGTAACGAAACAATAAATGCTTCTTGAAGATGAGGTATATCTTTATGTATTTATTTTAAGCCTGGACTCCTGTGATGGCTGATTTTATGTGTCAATTACACTGGGCTAAAGGATGAGAACATAGTTGGAAAAACATTATTTCTGGTTATGTTTGGGGTGGTCTTCTTGGAAGATATTAGCATTTGAATCAGTAGACTGAGTAAAGATCACCTTCACCAATTTGGGTGGGTGTCATCCAACACCTTGAGGAACTGAATACAACAAAATGGCAGAGGAAAAACAAATGGAGAAGAAATACTCGTTTTCTCCTACCCTCAGACATAGGCCCTTCTGGTTCTGGGTCGTATACCATCAGTCTTCCAATTCTCAGGTCTTAAGACTCAGGCTGAATCACACCAGCAGTTTTCCTGGTGTCTTGCTTGCAGAAGGCAGATCATAGTATTTCCCGGCCCTCATAAGCATGAGCCAATTCCTATAACAATTGCCTTTCTATATGTCCTCCTCTGAAGAACCCTAATATACCCCCCAAATAATATTTAAGGTAGCTTACATATAAGCACATAGATCATAAAGATAAAAACTTAAAAATAGTGCAATAGGAAAAATGGAAAGTGAAATGTGAAAAATAAGTTTATGTACAAGCAGAATGAACAAAAGCACTTCAAAGACCATAAATCTATGTATTTCCTTTGTGCACATTCTACTGCAATATGTGTGAATGCGTGAGTTTACCTGCCCATACATCAATCAAAGGCCAGCTGTACATTTATTTAAATATTTGTGTATTCTTCGGTGTCATAAACATGTGTCGTATTTTAGACAGTTTCATTTTTAGTCCAGGTTACACAAGGCAGTGACATGCAAAGCCTAGGTGAAGGCTGTACGCTGCAATGCTGTTTTCACTAGGAAAGTTTGTGGGAGCTCAGCAAGAGCAGCATGCCCTCTGGCCCTGTAGGAAAAGAAAGGTGAAGGACAGAATGAACATGGTTGGTGGAGTGCTGGAGGTCTCTGGGAAAGACACAGGGGAAAAAAAAAAAAAGAAAGAAAGAAAAAGAAAAGAAAAGATGGGAGGAAAAATAGGACAGGAGTAAATAGAAAAAGTAAAGAAAAAGGGGGAGTAGAATACAGTGTTTATATTCACATTTTGGCTTCCTCAGATAGTTGTCTATAAATATTATCTCTGAAAATTTTTTACTCTTTCTTTGCTTTGTGGTCATAGCTTCTTAAAACTATTTCTTGGTGAAATAGTTTTGGGTGTTCATTTGTTTTGTTTTGTTTTTTAACTTTTTCTGAGTAACTGTCTTCTTGGAATATTTTCACCTAGAAACCAATTCCCTACAACAATTTTTTCAAGGAGATTAAGTCACCCTGCTTGAAATTAAAAAACAACAACAACAACAAAACTACTTAGAAGACATACGGCAGATTTGCTGCAGATACTTACAATGTTCCTTCCTGAAATCAACTTAAAATTAAAAAAGAAAAGAAAAGAGAAGAAACATCTAATCCTATAAGAGCAAAAGGATAGAGCAGATTTCAGCAAAAAAAAAAAAAAAAAATATTTCTAAAATTTCAGAAAGAGGGAAAAGCTGATGGGTAATCACTGATTAATAAGATTGAGCTGATCTTAATATGATCCAAGGGTACTCAGCATAGATAACAGATGAGCAAAGAGGTGTGGCTTAAAGTATTAGATATAAGTGAAGGACTGTGTGCAGAATACTTAACATCTCAAATCTTATCATATTTTACTATGCAGAAGGAATATAGCTGTGTGATCATATCCAAGGCAAAAAGGGAGATTTGCTTTTCAGGCAAACTGAAGAAAATGTCAAAGAAGATTCGAATAACCACAACAAAGTGTTTCTATGCTTGTGTAGGAGTGGTCTTCAGTAGGATATCTGTTTCTATTCTAAAGTAAGAATAGATGTGAGCAGATGATGAGCCTTGTACATATTTACAGAGTTAAGAGTCTACAATATTCTATGGTCAAACTTAAAAATATCTATGGGAAAACAGGTTGGTTATACATTTTAGGAAAGCCTGAAACAAGAAAGAATAAGATAAACAAAAAAATACCCAGAGGCAAATCCAGCAAAAATACAGGCAAAATTATCAGATATGTGATAAGAAATTTTTTCCAATTTAAAATGACATAGACATTTTCAAATTATGTAACATTTACTAAATATAATTACAAAGAAAGCCATACTTAGTTTCATAATTTCAAAATATCAGAATAACTAGCAATAAAAAAGAAAATTTTCTTCTAATCCAGGGTGCTGTGGGTGGAACTCATTCCCCTAAAAGATTTTTCAAGTCCTAACTCCCAGTACTTAAGAAAGTGATCATATTCAGAAATGGGGCCATTACCTAGCTAAGATGACATTAGACTGGTCCCTAATCCAATGACTAATTTCTTCTTAAGTGGGGGATTTGGACACAGAGACACAGACACATCAGGAAAATACCTTCTGACAATAGAGACAATGTTTGGATTGATGCCTATAAGTCAAGTAACACCAAGGATTGCAGACAACACTGGAGGCTGGCAGGAAGCAATGAAGGATGTTTCTCTAGACCCTGCAGGGGGAACACAGCACTGCTGACACCTTAATTTCAGCCTTGTGGTCTCCAGAACAAATTTCTCTGGTTTTAAGCCACTCAGTTTGTGGTGCTTTGTTATGACAGCCCTCGGAAACTAATACACAGGGTGTCAAGAAGTGGGAAAAAAAGGCAATCTCAAAAAAACAGGGAATAAAACTGGAATCGGGCTTTTTGTCAGCAATGCTGGATGGTGTGATACAGAGAGAAAATGTCTTCCAATTCTAGCGTGATGTTTTCTCTCTAGAATTCTGCTGTGAGACAAATTAAGTTAGGCAGAATAAGGAGATTTTTAGAAAATGAGTGATTCATAAAATTTAGCCCTCTAAATCTTTTCTTTCTTGAGGATGTACTTCAGACAAATGAATACTTAAATCATGAAATGGGAAAGATGATATCTAGAAAATAATAGAGCATATTGAGGAAACAAATGTTGAGAAATCTCAGGACAGTTGTACAGATTAAGAAAGCAACCAGTCTAGATTTCAAAGGATGGAGATCATCTGAATGAAAATTTCTTGGGGAAAAAAATAGATTCGGTAGTATGGTTGAAATGTTTCTCCCATAGTGAAAAGAACAAAGCAAATGGCAAATAAAACCTCTCACAAAAAATTGCAGAGCAAGAAGTCAGGTGTATTCATAATGTACTCTGGCTATGCAGTGAACAGAATTCACATGGTATTATGTAAATATATATATATATTCATATTTATATATCTATATATAGGTGGAACATGAGGAGAGAGACATCACAATGTAATTATTTAAGTATATAATTTCTTATCTATCAAGCTAAAAGTTCATAACTTACTATATTACAGTAAATCAACCTTTTTGTAAAGACAGACTGACAAAGTGAATGATGTGCTTCTCTGTGTGTGTTTGTGTGTGCACCAGTGTGCATTCAATCAGTTGGAGATTCCCTAAATTAATTATCACAGAAACAAGGAACGGTAAGATTGGAAATAATTGGGCCTGCAATGACATATTTGACTGCTTTTAACATACAACAATTTAATTTCTCATGGTTTAACCTTGTAGTTTTCTACATAGCTTATATTAGTCAGATCTAAATCCAGAGACCTAATGAAAAAGAGTCAGAATACTTCCTTCTATTTTCTATAAAATAGTTAATGTTGGGAAAATTAAAAAAAAAATTATTTTTCTTCATAGAACCCATGGGCCCAAGTTGTTCTGACTTTCCTGTATTGTCAGCCAGCCCATGTTGGGTTTAAGTCACAGATCCTCTTTCATAGGTTATCAAAGATTATCCTTGTATCTTTAAGCCAAGTCTGGATGCTTAATGACTCAGGGGATCCTCAAGGTATCACCAAAAGGAAATCCTATTTAGATAAGAAGGCATAGCAGAAAGCCTGCTGCTTCTGGATCTGTTGAGGTCCAAGCTGAAATCTGAGTGGGCCAGTTGGGCAGTAAGTAGTAATAAAAACCTACAAAAAAACATGAGACATACGAAGAAAGATTGTCTTCTTTTATCCACCTCCATGTCCAACATGTGTGATAACACAGCAAGGGGGAAACGTTGCCAAGTAAGGGATGATGAGATCACCCTAGTACTTACTTGTTTTTGGAATTCAAGAAATCAGGAGGTTTCCATGTACCCTGGTGAAGGCACAGTAGCTGCTGAAAGATTCACTCAGTCTGCAGACCTGGGATGTCCCAGAGACCTGGGATGGGACTGCAATGCTTAGCTGTCAGCAACAGTGGATTCTACATAATATCAAGAGACAGATGGATGTATTGGTCTTAGCTGATGACAGTAAAGTGGCCAACCCACCCAACATCCAATGGCAAGGACCAGTGGAGACTACCTACTCTTCCTTACCTTGTTGCTGGGAAATGTAATAAAACTTCACCTTGAATATAAGAAAATGTAAAAACCTAGCTGGACTTAGAATGAACTGAAACTTGACCAAAGGAAACATTTTAAACAAGACAAAATCAAGATAAAAGCACAGGATAAATCTAAATTTCTCCTCTACTAAGTGGACTGGGGACTTATAAGGAAGATTAAATGACTTCTAGAATTTTTTTTTTTTAAGTTGTCTTTGTAGATTAGATTTGTGTGATTAAATTTTTGACCTTGACTACATTACAATTTGTATAAATCTGAGTTGAAGGTTTTCAACAAATGGCTTTTTCTCTAAGTTTACAATACTTAAAAGATCACAAGGATAAGATAAAAAAGGGAAAGTCTCAATTTCTCTTTTCTCTCCCCTTTGTTATTAATCTGTAGTTTATAAGTCAAGCAAGAGAAATAGCTCAAGTTTAAGACGTAATCATAAAGAAAGTAAAAAGCAGTTCTTTGTATGTGGTCAAAAGTTTAACTGGTCAAAAGTAGATGGATTGACTTTTGAAATTCATAGCAAATTTGGCTTCTTATCTAAGGGCGCCATCTTGAATCTTTGGAGAGGCTGAAACTCAGTTTCCATGCAGTACATACATATTTAAATGACTATGACTAACCAAACCTAGAAGAACTTTGATCATCCCAATCACATCTTAAATTTAATGCTTATTTCACTTTATTATAATCCTTCTAGGCAAATTTAATGCTTTTTTTTTTCTGAACAAAATAAGACCAGTCCTCATTAAAAAACTACAAAAGACAAAACTTACTAAAATTATTTATAATGTACTAGTGAGTCTCAGAGTCTGCTATGTGATGCAATAAATTACCCTACAAACAAAAGCTTAATTTACATTTAAAAATGCCAGCACAGCATAAGTAAAAGCTATGATTATCTTATGCATTATGGTAACATAACTAAAATAAACTATCAGGCCAAAATAATTTACTTAAATACTAACAACCTGTCTATGAATAACAATCACTGCCCTTAATTCCTTTGTTAGGAAATGAGTCTTCATGAACTCAAAATTAGGTGGAAAAGAGGGCCAAAATTTAGATAAGTACTTATCATTACAATAACTTTTTCTCCATTAGGAACACAACTACCAACCTGACATCCTTATAACTCAGCTGCTAAAATGCTCTGTACTGACAACCAGGGCAATTCTCTTCGGAGACAGTTAAGGAACTAATCTGCCATAAAATTTATTCCTATAATTTATCATTCATTAGGTGATGGAGATAGAGTTTAACCTAGGATTATTGTTTCAGTTAAGATTTATAAAAAGAGAAGGAAATGTGCAAATGTCTCCGTTAGCTATTAGAACCATACTGATATGATTATGGAATACAAACAGTGCCATATAGGAATTCATTACATGTTTGGTATTTTTTAACTTGTAATTACTCTTGTAAGGATTATACAACACAGGAAGCAGATCTCACCATCATATTATCTTTGGGAAACAAACCATGAAAGGAACTCCTATAGAAATGATTTAAGTAATAATAAAAAAGAATAAATCAAGTTAAAAATAGTTTTTGCCAAGGCACATCAAGAATAGTTTTTCCACTTAACTAAAAATTTAAATGATCTAACTGACATCATTCAGTTGTTTTATCTCCAATTCCAAGTCCAATTCTCTCATTGCCAAGAGTCACTTAAACATATTTTAATATTCTTTATTTACATTTTATTAGAAATCAGCTGATCAAAAGCTGTACACAGGTATTTTTCCCCCAAAGCAAAAGAACCAGTAGGATCTAGTAAAGGTTATCTTTCTATTTATATTGATTGTTCCTAAAGCAACAAAGCAAAACACCAACAGCCAAACATGACAACCAATGATATAAATAATTTTTCCTGTATGGATTATATTCCTCTCTGCTTTTGCTATGAGATTTTTAATTTTTTTTAAATGTTCCTAAGAGACTCCACAGCCCTACAAGTGCTATTCAAAAACTAAAAGAAGAAGACTATAATTATAATATTTAGTTGTATGAGATAGTGTCATAATAGTAGTGACTAATAAATTTCATTAATCCAGAATTGAATTTCTAGAGCAAAGTAGTCATATTCCATCTTAAACCTATTATTGTAAAGAATCTATCTTTAAACCAAGCCCTGATTACATATTCAATAATAGCCAGAGGCCAAAAATTTTTATAAATTAGAACTATTTAGATTACGATTTTCTTATAAGAGTAGTAGATTTTTGTCACAGTTCACCAGAAAACAAATAAATAAATAAATAGAAATAACAAAACAGTATTTGATAGCAAGCAGGTAATTTATTCAATGGCCACCAAATGGAGAAGGGGAGTTCATTCTCTAAAGGTACCTTGTCCTGGAAGAGGTCTCACAGTTGGGTTTTATGGGGTTAGGGTAGTTAAGGGCCAGTGAGCAAGTTGATGTGGGTTTTTTCTGAGAAGGGAGAGCAGGCTTCTTCGATCACTGTCACCCTTTCTCTTCCCTCATATGGGCACAGAGGAATCTATGAAGGCCCCGGTGGGTGTGGTTATTGTTATTACAATCAGGTGACGATAATTTCTGAGGATCGTCAGGAGGGTTAGTACTTTGTGTGAACTGGATGAGACTGGTCAAAAACTGGGTCCTGAGGGCTTATATGGAGCTTGTCCCTTCTGGCATCTGACCTTAGGTCCTGGTGGCAAGGAGCACCCCTAAGCAGGACTAGAAAACTGGGTTTTACTGTGGCTTGTGAGCCAGTCCCTGGTGATATTTGGAAACTGATTTCCCTTCCTTCTTTGATATCTGATTTAAAAAAACACAGACCAATAATAACAATAATAATAATACAATCTGACTGACTCTAGACTCATCTCTTGGTTTATGAAGTGAATATTATTTACCCCTTAGACTCATAGAATGTTCACTCTTAATGACTTCCTAATGAGAAAATTTTTTTAACATTGTAATTTTCAGCCACTTGAAATGAAGTTTTTACCCCCTGATTAAAGTTGTTGCTTTTCTGACTCAAATTTCATCCCACATAGCAAAATAAATTTTTTTGTTGTTCTGATTGAAATTTCTTTCTTTTCCAGATAATAATTTTGGTAACCTGGATTTATTCAGTGTTCTTACAAGAATGGGATTATTTGAATTTTTTTTTTATATTTGCAAATTTAGTATAAGCATCATATATACTGGTATCAGATCAAATCTTTCTGCTTTTTCTTCCTGTGTTTTTTTTTTTTTAAAGATTTTATTTATTTATTTGACAGAGAGAAATCACAAGCAGGCAGAGAGGCAGGCAGAGAGAGAGAGAAGGAAGCAGGCTCCCTGCTGAGCAGAGAGCCCGATGCGGGACTCGATCCCAGGACCCTGAGATCATGACCTGAGCCGAAGGCAGCGGCTTAACCCACTGAGCCACCCAGGTGCCCCCTCCTGTGTTTTTTTAAACTGGTTGGTTGGGTAGTTTACAGAATAAGTTTCAGTTCATGTTGGCCGTCAAAGAGGTCAAACTCTGGAAACTACATAAATCCACTGAGGTTAACTAGGCCATAAAAAGTAAATGCTGAAGTGTTCATTTCTCTGTCTGCTTTATTACCAGGTGATTCTCTTTCCTACGTTGCCTACTTTATTACCAGTTTCTTCAGAAATGAAAAGCTGTAAGTAATTTTCAGAGAAAAGAACAAACAAGAGAACTCAACCCCTACCTGAATTTGTGGGTAGGAGGGAAGTTTCAATGTTATTGCAGATGGGACCATGAAAACACCTTTACTGATATTCATATGTGGAAAAAAAAGCTGACAGGATCCATATATTTTCTCCTAGTTAATTTTGTACTCCAGTTTCTATACAGAGATCACACAGTACTTGACTAAGTGTAGAGGTAAACAATTACTTACACATTACATGATTATTAAAGATACAACCATATTTTATTGATCTTCTGCCATAAATGTCTTTGAATTACAGAATTTTACAGTTGGATTTTATAGAAGAGGCATCTACTATATGAGATGAGAGGAAGGAAGTGACTGATTTTTGTGGTTAGCAGTGGAGTTTGATGTCTAAATAATCCGTAACTTTAAAAAGGTGTTTTGTGTAAAAATCCCCTTGTTTCTTAAAGAAATAGAAGTTATGTTTTACTTTTTCTTCTAATGCTACTCTTCCCTCATTCTAATTTTTCAAATACAAAGTGACTACTTAATTCTGGCAAATTCATGATAAATGGAAGAGATGTATATTGTTTCCATGCTGAAGCAGAGGAGAGCAGGATACACTGTCTGTGAGCCAGCTGTCCTGCTGTGGTGAACCTGGAAGTCACATGCTTTGAGAAGGAATTGGAAGCAGACTGAGTCGTTACCTCACTTCATAGAGAAGAGCTTCCCTAGGGAGTTACCCAGCTTTCTTTGGGCTTTGGATGAACCAGCGGTACATGTCAAACTTCTGTAATTAGTTTATTAAATTAATACAGCAGTACAACTTTCTCCATGGAGACTCACTCTACAAAGTCTTCCTTTCCACACGCTTGAACTGCTGTTCCCTTCTCCTTTCCTTTCATCACTGGACTCTTCCTGAAGTAGATTGCTTTACTGTGTTCAGTGTCACCCAGTCCCCTGCCCCTTTCATGGCTCACTGCTTTGTTAGTGGTATATTTATTTTCTTGAGATTATTTTTATTCAAACATTATCTCATAACTTTGAAATCTATTTCATCCTCTGGACCTTGCAAGATCCATTGACATTTTCAAGCACCTTCGCCTTTAAAGATATTATTTCTAGCTTCAATTACATGGCAAACTCTCCACTGGTTTTCTTGGTCTTTAAAGCAGCTTTATCCCTCTGTCCTTTCAACATAGAAATGCAGGTCTTTCCATTAAGACCTAATATTAGCTTTCCTTCCCCTTTTCCTTCACAAAAATGACATGTCCTTTGTTTTGTATGTAGCCCCCTTCTCTTGAGTTTGATATCTACCTATAAAATAAATAGTAAAAAACTCCACTAGAATATTTAGCCATTACCTCACACTCAGATGTCTGATAGTGTTATGTTTTCTCCAGCATTTTCCTTACAAACCTATGTGTTCTAACTTCCCATCTGTTTTGAAGGAATTACCATCTATCCATTCATCTAGACTTTAAAACTAAAATTGCTTTCATCAACTTCTCTTTGGAGCTCCAAAACCCATCAATGGGGCTATATCTCATGAATTCTACATCGATATTCTCTTAGGTCAATTTCTGCTTTCTCCAACCCTACTCAACCAAGGCATTGGTAGTATCTCCACTCAGACCTTGAGGCAATTTGAATTAAATAGGCAGAAAGATTAAACATAAGAACTAGTGCATTTTCAACTAGCTGTGGTCTTGTAAGCTAAGAACATAATGTGTCTAAAAACTGAATTGTGTTGCCTTAGTGTCTCAGTTGTTAAGCATCTGCCTTCAGCTCAGGTCATGATCTCAGGGTCCTAGGATTGAGACCCACCTCAGGCTTCCTGCTGGACAGGAAGCCTACTTCTCCCTCTTCTCCCGCTCCCCCTGCTTGTGTTCCCTCTCTCACTGTGTTTCTCTCTGTCAAATAAATAAACATTCTTTAAAAAACAAAACAAAACTGTACTACATCATCAGAAAACTATGACCTTCACTAATTCCTATGAATATGCACACAGTTTTTATAGAGTGCATGCTTCAATTTGATGAATATAAATTTACTTTTATACAGGACCATGTAGGGGCACCTGGGTGGCTTAGTCAGTTAAGTGTCTGACTCTTGACTTCAGTTTGGGTCATGTTCTAAGGATCATGGGATCAAGCCTCACATCAGGCTCCATATTCAGCATGGAGCCTGCTTGGGATTCTCTCTTTACCTCTCCCTCTGCTCCTCCCTCTCTCTCTCTCTCAAAACAAAACAACAAAATAAAATAAAATAAAATAAAATCTTATAAAGGCCCACTTAATCAAAGCTCCAAGCCTCTTTCCAGCTCTTTCAATCTGCTCTCCACATTGGAGGAAGAGGTAGTTTGATTCTGTTCAGTATGGTGCTTGCTATTGGCATCCTAATCCAAATAGAGAGCCTACACTGTTAAACTCACTGAATTCAAAAGTCACCACCTCGGTTTTTCTTTTTATGCTATTTTCAGAGCTTCATCAACTCTCACACAGACTATAATAACAATTTATTCATTTCTTACTTTACCCAATCCGATTTTAACATTGCTAGCTACAATAGTTTTTGGAGGTTGTGATCATACCACAACTTAGGTCCTTAATATAATATCTAAGTCTTTACTACAAGGTCTTAGGGGCTTTATGATCTGACTTACACCTAAATTCTAAATTATTGATATTAAATATACAACCTTGACTTTGGCTTACCTGTGTAAGTAGGGTGGTTATACTATACAGTATGTTATAAAAACTAAGAAACTATTGAGAAAGAACAGAGGGTGGAACATAGGGATGACAAGCATAAATCAAGTGGAGTTCAGACACGCTGGGATGTACAGTCAACCTGACACATGATCTTTCTCTTGCTTTGTAATTTTCTACTTGTCCTCAACGTATCCAGCCTCCCCTTGAATGATCTTATCGAAATACTATTTATATTTTAAATTCTAGCATAAATGTAACTTTCCATGAATCTTTTCATCCTCCACGCAATTAAGCGTATCAGTTAAGAATTTTTAGGTCACAAATGGCAACAAAACTCACCAAAGTCCAATCGAATTTCTTTCCTGAAGAGTCTGGCGGTGAAAGGACACTCGGGCACGAGTGGATGGGGTTGTGGGCCCAGGCGCCCTGAGCCCCGTGTGTCCCCATCAGCTGTGGCTGGGTTTCTTACACCGCAAGTAGAGGAGAGGCCTGGCTTCAAGAGGTGACAGCTTATGTGATGACAACTGGAGATCTAGGAGAAAAGACATTGATCTTCCTTCCAACATTTGCACACAAATCCCTTCTTTAGAAGGAACTGTACAGGTTTGACTTTAGCCTTCTGTGTCTTTCTGGGCTAATTATGGTGGCTGAGAGGATCTAATCATATTTGCATCCTTACATCCATTGGTCTCCACAAGAACCACAATCAAGGTTTTCATCAGAAAAGGAGATCAGAATTTTGTGTGAACAAAGTGAAAAGAGCCACAGGAGCCAAGAGGTACAGATTAATAACAAATCTCTGTGTTTGGGTATATGTGTTTGAATCTTTATGACTTGCCAGCTGCCTCTCTAAGTTTTATCTATAAACTATGTTGCTTGGACGTAAGAGATAATTTCTTCAACAACTCAGTTTAAGGACTTTTCTTATTAGCGATACATCAAAATCACCACTTCTCAGGCTGCCTGGGTGGCTCAGTGGGTTAAGCCTCTGCCTTCGGCTCAGGTCGTGATCTCAGGGTCCTGGGATTGAGTCCCGCATCGGGCTCTCTGCTAGGCGGGGAGCCTGCTTCCTCCTCTCTCTCTCTGTACTTGTGATCTCTCTCAGTCAAATAAATAAAAATCTTAAAAAAAAAAAATCACCACTTTTCTTCCTCTTGATGGGTCATCAAACATATTATGCTTTCTCTTATTTGTTTCATTACACTCTGAGCTTCTTCTGGGTCCCTATCTGTTCTCATCTTCCTAATCCCACAACACCTAGTGTGGGCTATGGATAAGCCAGGCACTCACCACATAAGTCCTGATTTTATCTTGCTTTTTCATAAACCATGCCTTGTAAATATCTGCCTTTTTCCCTGAAAAATGGCCAGCTTCCCAGAAGCAATGACTTTTACCTCCTCCCTTTTATATCTCAGAAGAGTTGAGGCAATGTCTTACATATTTGAGATACATAATCAACTTTTGAATAAACTCAGATGAAAATATGACGTGTGTAACATTGTGGATGATGCAACGATCATGCCATCCTCCTTTCTCTAGACCCCCATTAGAAGCTCAACATCCCAGTTTACAGAGATGCTTCCCTTCAGACATCCCTTGGCCTGTGCCCTTAGTTCTCTACCTTGAACGTGCCTTTAAGAATAATGGAGAGCTTCGTGGTGAGATCATTACAAATCCAGGATCATTACAATTAAAACAAAATTTAACCAATACGTGTTTATAATTTTACTGAAGGAAAAAATTTCCTCATTTTGAAAGTCTTACAGCTGCCTACTTTCCATTCCCACCATCATAAAGCTGCTAACACTCTTCTAATTTTGATTTGTTTAAAGGAAAAAAGGGGTGAAGAGTTCATGCCGTCATTTTTATATGCCACAAATAAAATAACTCTGCTTCTTTTTCAGCACATGCAGAAGTATGAAAAGCCTCTCAGATTCCTGACAGAACTGTCATTGTTTACCATTAGCACTGTCATAGCTGTGGGCCTTGTCATTCTCTATAGCGGGGCAGAGGCTGGCACCCTGCCTGATGCCTATTTGCAGAAGGGAAGCCTCCAGTCTTAGTTCCCAGGATAATTCCTGGGGAAAGTGTGCTCCCTAGTGTTAAGAGCAGCTTAATGGCTGGAGGGTTCCAGCTGACCCGAAAGAAAGAAGGTAAATGTTCCTTTCTGGATACTTCCATTTACAGCTTGCGTAGCTGCCAGGGTGCTCATCCGTCTAACGAGCCATGTTGAAGATTTTATATTCCTGTGCAAACAAGAGGATATAAATCTAATTTTCACATGCTTTCCAGAATTCACCTGCATGTTAAGTTGTTTGGTTAATTTTCAAGGAGGTTGACATCTTCGTAGAAAACATTAATAATGACTCCATTTATGACCCCAAAATGAAAATCCCAATTTATTTTCCTTCTCCCTTCCCTGCTTTAAAATTATATTCATAGTGTGAAAGAAGAAGATTCTTCTTTTCATTTATTTTTTATATAAAAGCAATGTTTTTCTTCTGTCACATTGCAACTTTGTATAAATAATATATTTTACTTACATGGAAATGAAAGATGTCATTACTAATAAAGGAGTTAGTCATAAAGAGACATATTTTTCTATTTAAAACCTATTTAATTCAAAGTATTTTCACCGAAAGATTTATTTTGTTGGAGTAATTGCAGAATACAGCTCCTAGAGGTGAATTTTTATTTCAAAATTAGTACTGATGCTTTGGATTCTTTTCAATGTTATTTTTAGTAAGTATGTTGGAGTTATTTATTCTTTCCTGCATCTACATATATACACTTTGCTTATAAAGTAATTTGATTATGGAGTTCCAGTTTAACACTTAAAAATTTTTCTTCTACACTCCAACATCATGTTGCTAATGTTGATATTTTAAAAAAATAAAACAAAAACAAAACAGAACTTAAAGTGATATTCAAAAAATAGTTAAGATTATTTTTTAAAGATCACTGGTAATCAACTATTAAATACTTTAATGATTGGGTAGTCATCTTTTAAAAAGTCAGTATAACAAATATCACTATTCCCCAAGATCCTTAAGCAAATATGTTTCTCTCAGGACATATGCTCAAACCTTAATTTAGGGAATATAAATGTAAATGTGATGTCAAACACTTCATGATGTATAAAGATTAGAAATATCATTGCCATTATAAAATGAAGGGAAAGATTGTTTGTTCTAGGTTAAATAAATGCTTTTCAAGAATCCGATAATAACTCTTGCTATCTAAACCATTAAATAGCATCTGGAGAGTCTAATATTTGGGAGAATCACATGCTAAAAATGACAAAGGTAGGAATGAAATTGAAATAAAGTTCTACTGTGTCCCTGTGGTTAGTCATATTTTGTGCAGAGACCCTGGCAAAAAGATCAAGAAATAAGTCAATAGAGGGTTTTCTGTACTTAAGAAGGGCTATAGCAAGTAGAAAAAAATTACTACTATTTATTTGTAAAATATTAGGATGGGCTACTCAGAGTGCCTACACTTTCTATAGCTCTCCGAAAAATTCATCTGGTAATTTATAAATGTTCATCAGTCTCAGGAATTTCCAATCCCCTCTCACCACTTGTTAAACAACCTGTATCTTATGTAACAGTATGAGTGTAGATTAGGTAAAACTGAGCTAGTATTATCATGAGATCAATAAAATTGATACTGTTTTGGAATCTATCAACATAAGACAACTGTTGGATGTCAGCATCATTAAATGTCTATCTGGGAACAAGAAGTTATTGAATGAGATTGCTTTCAGCCATAGTTCTCAGTTCTAGGGATCAGTCACCATGGGTTAAAACTTAAAATAGGGAAAACATAGAAAATACTCTAATGAATAAAATGTCTGTCAAGAAAGAAGCCAAATTTGACTTGCATTCAGTGTCTGACTCTTACCTTCCCCACTCCAAAAAAGTGTTACGTTGATGAGTTGATTGCTGATGGATGGAGAGGCAACTTATAATTTTATTTTATATATATATATATTTGTTTATATATATGTGTGTTTATATATATAGTTTGTTTAAATGTATGCATTTTTTAAAAAAATTTTAGTTATTCATTTGACAGAGAGAGAGATCACAAGAAGGCAGAGAGGCAGGCAGAGAGAGAGAGAGAGAGAGGAGGAAGCCAGCTTCCTGCTGAGCAGAGAGCCCGATGTAGGGCTCCATCCCAGGACGCTGGGACCATGACCTGAGCCAAAAGCAGAGGCCTTAACCCACTGAGCCACCCAGGCACCCCTAAATGTATGCATTTTTTAAGATCATATTATTTACTTGATTTTTTTATTCCTTCTTTCATCAATAAAATGTTGTCTATTGGGGGGATAAATACATGACAACACTTTTCAATTAAAAAATATCATAGGAGTTAGATAGAAATGAAATATTACTTCCATTAACAAAAAAGTCTATGTTGGAGAAGATGATTTTGCTAATAACCACTTGAGAATTAGGTGTTCTCCTTCAAATTAACACAAGAGAAAAGCAGAGAGAACGAATGTTCTCTGTAGGAATGCGCATATCAGAGACCCGAAGAGAGACATTCAGCCCACCAGCTGAGCCTCCTCTCACTTGGGAGTGGGATAAGTCACATCTCCCCCAGGAGAAGAAATTAATGAAAAGCAGCAGAAAGAAACCAGGGGTATTGGTCAAACAGAGAAGCACTCTTCAACAACAAAATAAATCTTCAACAACTAAAATTAAAAAATAACATTCCTAAGCTGAAATGAAAAGAACTCCAATTTCTTGAAACTACTATACCTTTTCTTTAAATCTGCTCAAAACTATTATGTCATAAGCATTTTTGTTGTAAAAAATTTTCCCACAAATATTCTGGGAAATTATTTCAAATCCATAATAGATAAATCCAGGAAGGACTTATACTTGAATATGTATAGTTCTACAGTACCTTAATCCCTTGAATATCAGAGAGCTACTTTGAGTCTAACAGTCTCACTAAATTCTAGAAAAATTCAAATAGCAAAATGTGAGAGTTAAGTAGAATTTGTTTCTTTGTGTTTTGCTTTTAACTCCATTTATTTTTTAAAAATATGCAGTCATAGATATTTAGGTTAATGTTTTCTGCAAAAAAATGTGATGACTCTACCTTTGTTATTTGCATGGAATATCTATAATCCCATATGATAATCCATGGTTTCCTTTTTTTTTCCAACCCAATATTTCAAATAATATGCATTGAAATTTATCTGTGGATATTAAATAACATTAAGATCTACTTAATAGCATCAAAATTCAGTCTGCATGTCTCTATCATATCCATATGATACCATGGAAGATTTCTGTCAAGCGAAAGACTGAAAAGTGTTTAAAATACTTCCTTTTTGGGAAAGATTGCTCTAGGACTTAGACAATAGTCTATCTTACTGACATGGATCAGTTGGCCCCACCTGTAAGGAGAGGATGGGATGCAGATTTATGAAGAAGGCTGAATGTGTCGCTCTCTGAATTCGAGATGGTACCAAACTGGGAGGAATAATATAACAGATGATGACAAGATTGTGATTCAGGTTATCTAAAAAGACTGGAATGCTGGGGGAGTACCAAGAATATGAAATTCGATAAGATGAATCTCAAGTCATGCTTTGGGTTTTAAAAAAAGAGAAAAGGAAATGTAAAGTAGTGGATAGTGCAGACAGTAGTTCATGGTTACTAGATCTGACTTGGCTATAAGTCAACGGTCACCCGCAGTGCCAAGAGGCTGCTAGAAACAAAAGCATATGTTGCATTAGTAGAAAATGAGTATACGGAACTGAAAAGCAAGAATATCTTTATGGAATGTTAAGAATATGTATCTGAAATTCTCAGTTTAATATCTAGACAAGATTCTGATGAGTAAAGATAGTATTTTATAGGAAAACAGCAGAACCCATTAAACTGTTCACTTGGAAGAAAAAGTATTTTTGAAGAAAACATGATGAGTATTTCAGAGCTTCCCCGTGCAAGGGAATAACTTTGTTCTAGGGCTCAAGTGAACAGGACTAAAAGTTAGTAATCAAACCCGAGAATAGATTTAAGTACTTACTACAGACTAAGTGCTCATTGAGCAACTGCTTAATGAATTGACCAAAGAATTTTGTCATCACACTTTGAGTTTATGAAACAATAAAAACAGGCTGTCTTAATAAGATAGTGAGTTTTGGGGGCACCTGGGTGGCTCAGTGGGTTAAAGTCTCTGCCTTCAGCTTGGGTCATGATCCCAGGGTCCTGGGATGGAGCCCCACCCACATCCGGCTCTCTGCTCAGCGGGGAGCCTGCTTCCTCCTCTCTCTCTCCTTGCCTCTCTGACTACTTGTAGATCTCTGTCTGTCAAATAAATAAATAAAGTCTTAAAAAAAAAAGATAGTGAGTTTTCATTCACAGAGGGTGTTCAAGTATAAGCTATACTAATGTTGCAGATTTTGTTGATTTAGTCAATGGATAATTCCAATATCCTTCCTTATTTCCTCTGACATTCTTTTCAGTCTATAATGATTCTTTTCACACCTCACTGGAAATTAGCTTTATAGAAATTCATGCTTGTTTCTATTTCTTGAAGAGTCTTAGGAGGTATGCTTACAAGGGGAAAAAAGGTAACTTTCAATAAAAGGTTCTTAGTGACTAGTAATTATACAGCAACTAAGATCAATTAATTAAAAATCTACTAATCTTTATTATAAAATATCCCTAGTCAAGAAAACGGGATGCCCCCCTATCATTTATCCACCATATTTATACCTTAGCAGCGGGATGATCTATTTCATGTGGAAATTTCCTGATTTTTTTGTGTCTGTCAATACGGGTGATATCGCTGAAGATTTCATTAGGATTATCAATCATCTCATCATCATCATTCAACAAATCTTCATTTGCTGTGTCTTTAAAATGTGCTCTCTCTTTTCCTGGTCTAGTGTTCTGTTAGTACACAGGTTATGGGGCCAAAGATCCATTTCTCTTTTCATTGAGACAATGAATTCCCTCCCACCTTTGGTAAAACTACACATGGTATCAGCAAGGGAGTAAGAGGTTAAAGTTAGAAAGAAGGAGTGTGTCTATAAATCTAGGGTAAAATCCTTGAAGTTTTTTCACTGTTAGTCAACTGTGCATAATGGATAAGACTATCACTGCAGTGGTCTTAATTGGCCATTAAGATGACTTAAATCATTGATTTGAGTGCACTAAGTTTGATGTTTTTTGGACATTCTGAAACTGCCTAAGGTGAAAAGGGCTTAGGCATACATAATTTATGAATTGATTATCATACTGTCCAGATAAACTTATATGGCCTTCAGGCTATTTGGGTGTTACCATATTAAGTGTACCTCATTGAAATGCACCAAATTTCCTTTTCTAGGTGCATGGTTTCCCATCTTGCATGGAATATTTTAAATTAAATAACAATAACAGGAAAAAAAAAGGAAATAAAGTGGACCATCATCAGGGAACAAACAATAATATGCTGCAGTTCCATGTGAAAATGATTGTGATTTTTTTTATATTGAAAAGGTAAGTATCTTCTTAAGTGATCAGAATCTGTTGATACCCGTACTAACATAAAAGTAATTGCAAGTATCATAACCAGTTTAATTTGGTTAACTTATTCCTCTTTAAAAATAAGAAGTGATTTAAAAAGAGAATATATTCCTACTGAGAAATAGACATAAAATTAACATGAAAACATTTCGCTTTGGGGAAGACTTAGTAATTTAACTGAAAGCTAATTTTAATTGGGGACAAGAAAAAAAAAAGGAAAAAAAAAGCACATTTATCTCTTCCCAACTCCTTCATGTGCCAGTGCTGAGACAAATATATTATTGGACTCTTCTCAATGTCAAAAAGTAAACGACCTTGGAAATATGAAATGGTCGCCACATTGTCTGCTTCTGCACACTGAACTACGGCACTGACACCAGTTAATGCACAAGGAAGCAGGATGACCGGTCCGGCTCTGTGCACACACAGTCACTTAGAATGTCTGTTGGAAGTGCCTAAAACTGTCTGAAAACTCTATTAAGGATAGAAAAACCAGGGGTCTGTAAAAGCAGAATTTGCGATTTTTGTTGTGGCACATGAATTTGTAAATGCTACTATGAAAGGCTAATTGAATAGTTTGGTTTGCCTTGCGATTTCTTATTACCCTCATTTTGATTTTAAATTGGTTTGGAGGGTCTCACCATTCTGTTCATGAAATTGACATACAATTTTGTTTAGAGCTAAGTCCATTAATATTGGTAAAGCAAAAATGTGGATATGTGGTGCAAGCAGAGGATTTTTAAAAGGAGAGAAGTGTATGTTTATGCAAGGGTTTCATCAAAAATGTAATGACTTGTTCTACTCATTAGTTACATCAAGGGAACCACTTTGTGGATGCCCTTTATAGGTAATAGCTACCTACATTCTTCCTTTCTAAGAGAACTTAGTTTTATTCAAAATGACAATGTGCCTGATAAACATGACAGATCTCTTCCCAGATTTGCTGAAGGCTAGGGATAATTATGTGACCTAGTTCTGGCTAAAGGGATGGTAAGCGAAATTTAGCAAGGTAGAGTCACTGTAAGCTCATTGCATTTTGCAAAAAAACAACTCAGAACACACCTTTAGTTTTTGTCCTTTTTCCTTTTTACATTCTGTGATCCCGATGGAAAACTGGAGATGGGCTGGTCATATTGATGAGGGAGCAGGAGGCTGGCTGAAGACAAAGCAAAAGCTGGCACCTTGCACCCCCTCTCCATCTGCTCCCCCTCAGTAATATGTGTAGCATCCCTCAGGCACCCCTGACCGCCATAAGAAACAAATAGTTAACTGGCAGAGATCACACTCCTGCAAGACAGAGTCTCCCTTGGTTTACAAATGTCCTAGAGATCTACAAACAAAGAAGTTACCTTATCAATAGCACAAATTTCCAGAGGCAAATAACTCAGTTCCTCAAGCCCTAAATAAAGTTAAATCTCTTCTAAACCCAAATCTCACTAACAAAGACACTTGATAGCAGAAATGTGAATGGCTTGGCAAAAGACAACACTGATCAAGCCACAAGGTCTTCAGTATCCTGCACCTTGTAGGCCCTCTTTAGCATGTGAAAGCTCCGTTGAAACCTCCCTTCCCCTCACCTTCCCCCAACGGCAAGGTACATAACCTGCCATCTCTCACAGCCCCGGGCAGCAGCTCTTCCTGCCCACGGGGCCTGTCCCCGTGCTTTAATAAACCACCATTTTGGACCAAAGGTGTCTCAAGAATTCTTTCTTGGTCATCGGCTCCGGACCTCAGCCCACCGAACCTCACCTAGGTTCTAGAACTTCATCAATATGGCGACCATGAAGACTGAATAACCCATGAGTAGCTGTAAAGATGCCTGAGGAGGTAATGAGAAGGATCCGGGATGGTGGTCACTTTTATGTGACTCGTCTTCATACTTCTGGACACTTGGTGCGATGGCGGGAACCCCTGTCTGGTTAAGCCACAATCCCTGAAGGTTTCAGCTTTTCTAAACTATAACGGTTAGGCTATTTTAATAAAATTTTTAATGTATGGTACTTAGTCATTTGAGCCTTGAAAATGATCATTTGCGTATTCTTGGGTAGGAATGGAGAAGAGGCACTAGGACATTATACCACTGTGTCAGAAATGATAATAAAATGATTATTGGAGATATGTATGAAATATGGAAAATATTATAGTTACTGCCCAGAAGTGCTAAAAGGAAATTGTTAAAGAATCAACCAAATATTCTGACCAACTCAAGGGATGAAAGAGTTAAGACAGGAGAAGGAAGAGAAAAGTAATTGGAGAAAAACTGAAAAACTGAATTCCTCCAAATTAGAGCGCATCATGCCCTTGTATTATAGCTTATTTTGTTTATTATACCAATAAATAAGTATTTTTTGGAACTGAATAATATATACAGTATTTCAAATAACATTTCAAGTAATATAGCATACGCAACAAGCATGTGTGTATTAACAAGAAGAATAGGGCCAGCTTTATGTAAAATTCATTTATTTATTAATAAATTTATTTATTCAATTCACTCATGAATTTTCCATTCACAGATATTGCACATTTATTAAGTGCCGTGTACTGTTGTAGGCCTTATGCACAGAAAAGGAAGGCAGACAGTCAATATTTATGCCCTTACTGAACTTGAATTCCATAGGGAATAATAGTCAATGGATAAGCAAATATTTGATATATTTTAATGAAAATAAGTCAAATTAAATGTTAATTAAATGTTAATGTTAGATTCTGCAGGAAGGATTTCTCTGATAATGTGGCATTTAATAGTGTATGTGTTAGAATAGGTGTATCAACATTAAATTGCACATGAATTGATACAGAAAAACACGTTTCCAATGTGTGCATCTCTGTCTCATATATTTGTATGTATGAATAAATGAGCGTCATCAGAACCTTGTGCAGTACCTGGAGCGCCTGGGTGGCTCAGTCCTTAAGCATTTGCCTTTGGCTCAGGTCCTGATCCCAGGATTCTGGGATCAATCCCCACATCCGGCTCCCTGCTCAGCGGGGATCCTGCTTCTCCCTCTCCCACTCCCCCTGCTTGTGGTCCCTCTCTGGCCATCTCTCTCTCTCTGTCTCTGTCAAATGAATAAAATCTCTGGAAGGAAGGAAGAAAGAAAAGGAACTTCGGCTGTACCAATTCCCATTTCAGACACTTATCATTGGAGCATTGATTTGTCCTCTCCACAATGTCACCTAGTCTCCCACAAACATCCTGAGACACCGACGACTTAGAAAAATATACAAAAACAGTTTCTGCCTTAGAGTAGCTCCCATCTCAGAGGGGGAGACAGGCAAGGAGCAGTGATTTAAAAATAAATAAATAGATAAAACAGATGGCAAAATTCCTTGGGAAGAAGCCTGTCTTTTTATTAAGCAGCGCACCTTGATAGGTCCCTTTGATTGGCTTTCACTGAAAAGCCAGCAGACAGGAGACTTCCTTTGTTATGCAGAGTAAAATACGAAACAGAACACGGACGCGTGGAGCTTCCCTGGGAGCCGGGCCCGAAGCAGAAGGATGGGGACTGGGCAGCGCGCGGGGGCGCCCGGCGGCCCACGGGGACGGACGGGGACGGAGTGTCCCGGGTCAGGGCAGGGCGCAGCACGTGCGGGTTCCGAGCTGTTACTGCTGGGTGGGCCGCAGCCCTGCCCCCAGTGCCACCCCCGCCCCCGCCCGCACAGTCCGCCTCCGGCTTAAGTGGCCTTCAGAACCCGCCGTTGAAAGGCAGAGTCGGGGCCCCCACCCGCAGAGCGGCCGGTTCAGATCTCCGAGCCGGAGCGCGAGAATTTGCATTTCTAACGTGCTCCCTGGGGACCGACACTGCTGGTCCGGGAGTACCCGAGATCTTGCTCGAGTTTAAAGCCTCTCTGATTTCTCCCGTTGATTTAAAACGTTTCCTCTTTATTTTTAATTTCTCCACCGCAGATCTGCCGTCAGTCCATGGGGTTGTGTATTCTGTTACACGGCTCAGCTACTGAGTAGCATTCCTCTGGAATTGTTCTTTAGCCATTTCATTCATTTTTTTTTCAATAAATAAATAAATACATATATATTCAATGTATGTTCAATTTTATAATCAATGTAGAATATATTCAATATATATCAATATAGAAAGATATATGCACATAGGATATATATATATTCAATATATATCATTATATAAATATATATTTTAATATAAATTCATTTCCTCTCTAGCACAATGGTCATATATATGTAGGATATATATATACACTGAACATATATTATATATATAAGATATGCATCATATATATCTATATATGAGATACGTATCTTGCGTCTGTATCTTATATATATCAATATATGTTCAGTATATATATCAATATATATTCAATATAAAATATATATACACACACAATATGTAAATATATTTTCTCTCTTCTAAAGAAATTACATTTCTCTCTAGCACAGTGGTCATCTAACCTAAGTAATTAGCTGAATATAAATATATATGAATATGAATATGTATGTATCATACATAGGGGCCACTTTCATTTCTTCTTTTGCTTCTCCTATTACACCTAATTTATAGTAATAAGGGCAGTACGTAATTAATAGAAAAAAATGGTTTCACCTAAAAATAAAGTACAGATGCATGCTGTGATATGATATATTGGAAACTGAAATTGGGCACCCAGACTTGAGAAAACCTTTCTAAACTACCCTACACTTTACTGACCTTTATATGAAATCATTTCTTCTGAAATCCTGTTTTAACTTCATTATTTCCATTTTATTGTCATAATTTTTAATTCAACATAGGCCAGTTTTTTGTGTGTTTTTTCTGTATGTATGTCATTTATTTAGGGTGTGTGTGTGTGTTTATGCATGACAAATGTAAAATGATGAGAACAGGAAGCCTTCCTAAGCATCAGGACATTCTGAGTGTCAAGAATGTGCTCCCCAAGTCCCTCTTGGCTGGCTAACATCGCGTGGGAACCTCCTGCCATGGCAGAGCTCATTTGTTCTAGTTCATAAGTTGTGTCATCCACTTTGTAACAGCAATAAGGACAAGAGTCAATGTTATTTAGGGAATGCTTGCTTTACACTGTACCTCAATCAACCACACAATCATGTAAGAAATATTCTGATTTAGCAGATGAGGAGACTGCAGGATAAAGTCACACTCAGGTCTAGTCAGCTCCTACAATACCATGTGATCAATGTTCTGAATTCTGCATGATAAGCAGCTGAAAATATTTGCTGAATTAAAAATGAATGTATGTTTGTGAATGCACAAAATTATGATTTAAATGGAAAACCTACTGGGACAGTGGATTGTGGAAACCAAGATCAATAACTGAAAGGGACATAGGCGTTGGTTGCAAGATGTAGTGTGCCATAGAGACCATACCATTGGGAGACATTTATTGAATAAGACTTCAAAGAAACATGGAACTTACATCCACAGGAGGGGGTAAGCAATACAGTCCTCAGTTCTTTTGTCTTCTTAATGTTGGTGTAACTCTCACCTTTGTGAAGTATTTGATACATCATTGTGACCTTACAAATATTTGATTTTGTTAAAGGTTTTATTTTTAAATAATCTCTCCACCAAACATGGGGCTCAAACCCAAGACCCCCAAAATCAAGAATCACGTGCTCTACCAACTGAGCCATCCAGGTGCCCCTACAAATGTTTAATTTTAAATATCTTCTTTGCAATTTATTTCAGAGATCACTATTTTTAAAAATGCTAACATTGGCAAACTGTGGATTCTGTTTGCTCCCTCTTTTGTTCTAAGAGTTGGAATTCTTTTTAGATATCTATAAATTTATATTTTTGCCTGAACACATCAATAGAAGCTTAAAGATTGATATCTATGCATGTTAATTATGATGAAAATATTCTATGTGGTTTTGAAACTCTATAGATAGCACTGTGCAAATGAGAAGCCTGATACTCCAGTCCGAGAAGCAGAATTCCCAGAGGTAACCTGCTGATTTCCAAGTAACCATTCGGCAGAAAGCCCATTTCTATACCATTCTCTCATTCTCTACCTTAAAGGTATAGTCTTTGCTTCCATGTCACTTGTTTAATCTATACTTGAAGGAAGGAAGAAAGGAAAAGAAAAAGAAAAGGAAAGAAAGAAAACAGAAACCATAAAGTTAAATAATGGCAGCAAAAGCAGTGTCTCTATAGTGTTTCATCTGTGAAACTTTAAAATACAAACAAAACAAAACAAAACACAATCGTGTCCCTCCTTGGCTGGCCACCATCGTGTGGAACTTCCTGTCATGGCAGAGCTCACAGACCGTAGAATCTCAGGACTGGTGGAGGAGGGGGGTTCGAAGATCATATTTACCTTCCAATTTTTAGCGTACATCTCCTCAACACTATTCTTAAACATTTCCAGATTTGAGAATTCACTGTCCACCTTTTTAGAAATTTAATTATTGATACCACTAAAATGAAGGGCAAATTTGTTTCTTTTCCTAGGGCAGCAGATTCTTTGTCTGGGCTCTGCACCCACTCCTACCTTTCTTTTGCTTAAGGGTTCCTGATTTCAAGATACTTATCCTTCGGGACAAGATTTCACCCGAGTCCTGGAAATGCAGATCTAAGGGTAATTATAACACTTTTAAAAGTGAAGGACTCCAGGTGTGTATCTTAATTCAGACCCATGAGAGCAATATAATTTTTCTGTGGACTTTTGGGAAAGTTCAAGTTTGCTGTTCTATTAACACTTTGGTAAGCAGCCCTGCCTCACTTTTACTGACTGGTTCCTTTTCTAGACATGGGGCCTGATGTTGCCCTAGACATCAAGCAACCAGATGGAAAAAGCAGGCATCTGAAAGAAGAGGGAGCCTAATCAGGAATCCCTTCCATACAACACAAGCAAGTCATGGAAATGCACATTTTGGTTTCTTTAATTCAGTTTCATTTGGGTGAGACAAATCTAGTCTAGTGAGTCCCTGAGAAAAATTTTAGAATATATGAAATAGAAAATATGTTATAAGGCTGATCCTAACTCCATAAAACCAAAAGTCAGTTTCCCTACGACACATGAACTGACAACATTCTTCTGACACTTTTTTTGTGTTCTGTAAATTTGTTCCTTTTATTCATAATTAAGCACCTGATTTATTGGGTTAGATTCATTGAGCACCCAATTGAGATTAAAGATTCCCTGCATGAGCATGCCTAATAACTTCCAACTCTGACTCATTTATATCAGTTTATGAGACACAACTGAATCAACATTTCCGTATTCTCTTCTTCATTAAAAAAAAAAAAAAGATCAAATATGTTGGAAGTATTTTGAAAATGAGCAAACATAAAAGAGCTAAAAAGAGAATATCACAAAAATAGAACTGTGGGCTTTATTATTCAGTAGGTATGAGGAGTGGCATGAGTTCTCAGGTATCAATAGATAAATCTACTTTTAATCTACTATCTATATATAAATAGATATATTTAGATTAATAGATTTATATATATTTATACATTATATGTACATAATACATATATATAAGTTTATGTATATATAAAATCTATATACATATAATGTATATATAATATATATGTAAAATTTATATATGTAAATGCACTATGAGAGCAAGGATGGTATTGACTTTCCCTACTAGTGTCTCCCATGTTTCTCTGTTTTTGCCTAAAACCTAGAAGGCGCTGAAGATATATTGGTTTAATGAAGAAATGAAATTCCCAAGTCCTGATTAAAAAATATAATGTCCCTCATCAAGACTAATACATCTTTATTTTAGAAGAGAGCAACTAGAAGTTGAGAACATCCAGTAGAACATCCCATAGTGCTACCCGCTCTGTTCGGGTTTTATGGTTTTGCCATGAGAAATACCAGAGAAGTTCACAGAATGAAATTTCCATCATTGTAGCTCAGTGACCCAATATTTATTTAAACCTTTCAATGACTTGAACTAAAAAAGTTGTATTAAATGATTTTTTATGTGCATACTATGCATACAAGCCCCTGCTGCTTCTTTCTCCCACTGCCTGTAGGTTTTGTCTTGTCTCTTCAATGGCATCATCCAGACTCTGCTCAGGGATGTGTCTGGTAGAGGCACAGGCTTTATAGTTGCTTTCACAAAGTTAGAACTCCTTGGCTTTCTCTCAAACATGAGAGTCTGTATCGCATACTTCCATCTTGCCCCCTGGGTAGCTTCTATTTCTGATCCCACCACAGGAGCAACCAGGGCACAGGAGACTGGAAGGGAAGGGCCCATCTGACAGGACCATAGAGTGGTGCTTCCACATCCCTGTTTTCTGGAAGGTCTGGGTATATAATGCTAACTCCTAATCTCATAGGGTGTTGGGGTAGAGTACTCAGAGTTCCCCCACTAGAAACTTTTGGGTTGGTGTCAGTAACTTAAGCTTAGGCTATCATATTTCTCTAGATCTTTCATTCCAAGTAAAAGTACCCAATTACCCAAATGACAAATCCCCCAATCAATTCACCCTCAAATCCCTCTTTCACTTTATCCCCTATGTAACTGAGCACATGGTACTGTGGTCTCCAGGCCTTAGAGTTTTTATTGCACCACTGCGTAGTATCCCTCATATTCCTCAGATTCCTTTTTTTTTTTTTTTTTCCTTAAAGTACACTTTTGTGAGACGCCTGGGTGGCTCAGTGGGTTAAGGCCTCTGTCTTCAGCTCAGGTCATGATCTCAGGGTCCTGGGATCGAGCCCTATATCAGGCTCTCTGCTCAGCAGGGAACCTGCTTCCCCTTCTCTCTCTGCCTGCCTCTGTCTACTTGTGATCTCTCTCTCTGTCAAATAAATAAATAAAATCTTTTAAAAAATAAATAAAAATAAAATACACTTTTGTTTGATATTAATATGGCTGTGCCGAATTTCATTTTCCTAGAATAATATTTTTATTCTCTTTATTTGAACACTTTCTGTTTTTCTACTTATTTTCTTTCCTTTTAAACAACCTAGACTTTAATTCAGTCTGAATATGTATGTCTTCTGAAGTGTGTTTCAGCCATTATGATGATTGATGTATTTGACTTTTAGTTAATTATATTATCTAGCATTTTCTATTTAACATACTTACTTTATGTAGTTATTTTTGTCATTGTTTCTATTGAATCGACCATTTTAAAAATTTATTTCCTTTTAATGCCACCACTATCTGGAAGTTATACATTCTAAAATTTTTCTTATAATGGTTACCCTAAGTGGTCTATGTGCATCTAGATTTCATAAAATCTTATTCAACTAAAATTTGTATATACAAGTGGTCTAATCTCCAGTGACTATCTTTTTGTCATATGTAACTCTCCTTCCTAATGGCATCTCATGCTATACTAAGTAATTCTGTTCATCATTGACTTCATTCTACTAGCAGTTAGTGGTTAAGAAACTTTGTCATCATTTGCACATCCTTAGTATTTTCACATTGATTCGGACGTGGTGGGCACCCAACAGAGAGATTTTAATGAATACTTAGGAAATGCTATTTGACTCATCAAATGGTATCATCATACAGGGTTGAACAACAAATAAATTTTTATCTTCTTTCCAATTCCAGGTAAACAAAATTGGGACATCGGTTTTTGTAGTTTGGAGGCAGTTAATATTGTCATTGAGGAGAAATAAACCGGAGGAAAAAAATGTTACGATTATTATTTGTTTCCTCTCTTACAGTGGCCAGGTGTTCTATATATAACAATTAGCTGAAACACAAATTGTATCATGTTCTTTGGAACAAAATTAATCTCAGGGATTTTTAAATAATCCATCAAATACTGACTTTATGCCTGCCTATCCCATACAGTCTCTGATCTTTTGGACTCAGAGATGAGTAAGACACTATTTTTGGCTGCGAGGTCTGCACATGCTGGGATGAAAGATGGACATGTAAACAGTGATTGCAGTGGTTCTCAGTGCTTTGAACTTTAGTACTATGGGCTCTGCAGACCATCGGGAACTCAGAAAGGTTTCTGAGATGTTTTACAAAATTGTTCTTGGCACAACTCTGGGTTTTTCACTTGGCCTTAAAACTACTATATACAGTGAATGTGTGCTCCAGAATTCATACGTTGAAACGTAACCTCCAATGGGATGATATTTGGAGCTAAGTACCTTTGGGAGATGATTCAGTCATGAGGACGTAGTCCCCATGAACGGGAGAAATGCCCTTCTACGAGGCTCCTGAGAATTGCCTCACCCTTCCGGCGAATGAGGTTACAAGATGGCTGTCTATGAAGGAGGAAGGGGGTCTTCAACACACACCAAAGCTTCCAGTGCCTTGAACTTCCTGGCCCCAGAACTGTGAGAGATGAATTTCTGTTTCTCGTAAGTAACCCAGCCTGTAGTAATTTTGTTGTTGCAGCCTGAACGCACTAACACGGAGCACTCATTCGTCTTACTTCAGGGTCTCAGAACTTTCTGTTCTTTCCATAGAAAAACTCTTCCACAAATGATTGTGCCCTTATTTACCTTGTTTAATTGGGCTTCTTTCACATCACTTGGTCATCGAGACCTTCCCGGATCACCTTCTACAGCAGTGCGTCTCTCCTCATCCCTGCCTTACCTCATTCTCTGGCACCCATGTCCTTACCTGAAATTATGCCTCGTAGTCATTTGCTTGCTTATCAGTAAGATGCTAGTCTCCCCAGCAGGATGATCTCATGAAATTCTCTTTGTTTGTGTTGGTCGACCTTGTGATCCCATTGGCCAGATTGGTACCTTTATATAGTAGGCATTCCTGACATGTATTCAATGAATGAATAAGACACCCATATTTATAACAATAGGAAATGTTTTAGCATGTGTACATAGGCTGGATGGGCGGCTGTTAGAAAAATAAGCTCACCAAAGCAAATATTTACTCTTTATTGCATTTTTGTTAAACACTCTAGAGTGAAGCAAAACAGAAATTGGGAAAGTGGTTTAGGCCAAATCACATAGTATATTTGGCCTGAGGGATTATGGCCGGAGAACACTCTTGTCTGCTTTTATCAAGACACTATCCCCAGACTTTGTTCTCTGCCCTAGGGACCCTTTAAAAGTTCAGAAATGTTTTAAAGTTTAAATATGTTTTGAAGGTGGTTTTGAGGTTTCCTTTTTCCTTATATTCAACACACTTTTATATCCTATTTGGAACCATAATTTACATTATTTGAATACCACCAGTGTATTGAATAGAAGAACTTTGGCTAATTTTGACAGATTGCCATTAAATTGTGCAGATATAAGGAAAATTCTGCACTGCATTCTTCATCCCCATATCAGCAAGCTCATTAAAGCACCCCTCAATATGTCTAGTAGTACTTCCACACATAAAACTAGTGAATTTTATAATAGATGGGAGTCTCAGGAACCTTTAAAATTTCATTGTTGATTATTTTAAAAAATTATATTTTATTTTAAATATTAATTGAAACACTTGATCACATTTGTGCCCAAAAGGTTATAAAAATAAAACAAATCAATAAAAAACTTACTAGGTAATATTAGTATATTTAAGCATCATTAAATTGTTGAAGAAATTCAACAAGTTAGCCAACAACGTTTAGTCTTACTAGTAGCCAAAGTCATGCACATTATTATAATAGCTGACACGTCTTGAAAGGTTATTGGGTGTCAGACATGGTTCTAAAAACTTGGCATGAATCACCAACAATTCAATCATCACAGTAATCCTACTAAAACAGCGTCATTATCATGATAATGTCCCTTTTATCAATGAGGATCACATGGGTAATAAGCGGTGAAGCTTGTACATCAAACCAAAATACATAGATGTGTCGACCACATCCTTGCCCCACTCAACTGTACCTATTCTGTTTGCTTGCATACTCTTAGAAAACAAATCTTTTTTTTTAACCATAGAATTGAGCAAATGAATTTTTGCATTTATCTCACAAAAATGGAAATTAATGTTTATGCAAAATCTTGTACGTAATAGTTAAAAATTGAGAACAACCAAAACGTCTCTCAATAGGCGAGTGGCTAAACAAATTGATTCATCCATACCATGGGATATGGCAATAAAAGTGAATGAACTCTTAATACACATAACAACTGGAATGGCTCTTTCAAGCATATTCTGCTGAGTGTGAAAAGCTAATCTCAAAAATACGAATCCACCTGGTATATGATTGCATTTATATAATATTCTCAAAATGACAATGTTATAGAGATGGAGATCAGATTAAATGATTGCCAGAGGTTGGGGGATAGTGATGAAGGAAACCTTAGGAAACGGACAGTTTTATGTCTTAATCGTGGTGATGTTACATGATAAAATTTCACATACCTACACATGCCCACGCATACATACACATCCACACAAAAGTGAGTACATACAAAACTGACAAAATCTGGATAGGCTCTGCATATTGTTCCAATGTCAATTTGCTGGTATTGGAATTATACTACGGCTATGCAAGAATTTACTACTGAAGAAAATTGTGAGAAGGGTATGCGGGACCACCATCTAGATAATTTTGCAACTTTGTACGAATCTGTAAGTACTTAAAATTAAAAAGTTAAGAAAACATCTTAGGTCTTGGCTGGGTTTGCCTTCAAACTCTAACCCATATTTCGTCACTTAACGTCTTTATGCCTCTATTATTTTCTTTCAATAAATTGGGGAAAATAACATTTTCCTTTAGAGGAACATTGCTAATTTGACAAAATAGATGAAATATGACACACAAAAGCACTTTATTTCTTTGAAGATGAGGAACTATCTATGACAAATGGTACTGGCCTAATGATTTCCATTGCCATTTTTCTGCTGCACAAAGACAAGCAATATTCTTATGGAAACTAGAATGCCATATACTTTTACAAGGCAATGAGTTCAATGAATTTACATAAATCTGAAAGACAAAGTTTATGAGGAAAAACTATCTAAAGTCTGTTTTATTCTATCCGTAAAGGTGATTCCCTTTACAACTATGGCCTCTTTAATTACCAGCACCCAAATAGTGTTTTTATGAGCAAACAGGATACAATGTTTGAGCGAGAAGGCAACCATACTCCTTTAAAAAAAAAGCAAAAACAAAAACAAAAAACAGTTAATTAAATTGGTGTTCTATGATCATGTAGTTGTTCTAGTTTTTATAGCAAAAGTACTGCTACATTTGATATATTGCCTGTGAAAACATTTACCACCAACAAGGGAAAGACTTTGGGATGATAATTTTCACAGGAGGTTTCAAAGGGATCTTTTTGAATAATGTGCTTTTGTTTATGGAGTAAATATTTATTGAATCCCAGTAGTTTCCCACTCAAAACAAAACAGACAAAAACAAATACATTAAATTATAAGCTCAGGGTTTTCCCTTTTAAAAACATTTAGGAAGAAACAGGACAATAGTCAATATGTATATTTATAACTGAAGTATGTTAGTATAATATGAATTAAAGCATGCCTCATAAGGATGCTGGGTAGCTCAGTCGGTTAAGCATCTTCTTCAGAAGCAAGTTGGAGGAAATTGAAGGGGGAGACAAAGTATGAAAGACGATGGACTCTGAGAAACAAACTGAGGGTTTTGGAAGGGAGAGGGACAGGGGTTTGGGCTAGCCTGGTGGTGGGTATTAAGGAGGGGACCTATTGCATGGAGCACAGGGTGTAGTGCATAAACAATGAGTTTTGGAACACTGAAAATAAAAATAAAATAAAATTTAATAAAATAAAAAAATAAAAAAAAAAAAAAAGCATCTGTCTTCAGCTCAGGTCATGATTCCAGGGTGCTGGGATAGAGTCCTGCATCAGGCTCCTTGCTCATCAGGGAGCCTGCTTCCCCCCACTGCTTGTTGCTCTCCCTGCCTGTGCTCTCTATCTCTCTGACAAATAAAAAATAAAATCTTAAAAAAAAATAAGGCTTGTCTCATTAAAAATATATATGTGAGTCTTCAAGTATGAACATTTAACCCGACAGTAAGTGGACCATGTCATGTTCACTGTGATTTACTTAGCTGTGAACTATAAATGGCCTGAAATGTATTCGAACTAGACACAAAAAGATTTTCCTTCTAACTTTTTGATGAGAATGAGTTGATTCAGTGTATTCTGACTTTGAAATAAATATTGTTAGAATTATAAATGAGGCAAAATTTATATTTATTCTAAAACAGAGCAAGACTTGGGCTCCTGGGTGCCTCAGCTGGTTAAGCATCCAACACTTGATTTTAGCTCCGGTCATGATCTCAGGGTCATGAGATGGAGACTTGCCTTGGGCTCCAAGTTGCAGATGAAGTCTGCTTGGGATTCTCTCCTTCCCTTTCCCTCTCCCCCTTCCCACCCACCCCCCTCCGCCCATGCTCTTGCTCTCTCTCTCTCTCTCAAAAAAATAAATATAAATAAATAAATAAATAAACAAAAATTTTAAAAAAATAAAGCAGAGCAGGCTTCAAAGCAGGTTTCTGGAAGTTCATGGCAAGCCCGTTAACTTTGAGATGGGAGACTTTGCCATTATAGTAACTTTATAAAGCTTTATTTTTCTCCTGTCATTATGCTTCCATGTCCTTTCATTTTACAGAAACGCATGCATATACCGAACCAAAAATTAATCTGAAAATATCCCTGTCAGGTGATTTACTTGTGAATAAAATTGTCAGCTTAGTTAATGATTAAGAAAGGAAAAGCCTTCTTAAGAGCTTTTAAGAAAAAATCTTTTGTTAACCTTTGACAGTTGAGATAATTGCTCCTGTAAGCAATTAAGAGTAGGAAAGCCCTGTGTGTGGCAGAGCCGAGTGACACAGACGCACTGATGCTGCACGTGTGTGACAAGCTCCAGCCCTGCTAATCCGGGCGGGGCTCCTCGGAAGTGCTCTTTGGAAGATGCAGCAGCCTCTGTCCTATCTGCACAAGGTCCTTCTCCAGGACCGCTTCCCTACACACCTGACATCAGAATCACCTTGGAAGACGTAAAAAGGAACCCAGTTCCCGTCCATAGAGATGTGGTTTATATTGATTGGGATTCAAGCCCGAGCAATAGTAGGAGCTTATTTTTATGTTTAAAGTAGTAGCTTATATCATATGATATATATATATATATATATATATATGGCTATGGTTGACACACAATGTTACACTAGTTTCAGGTGTATAACTCAGTGATTCAGCAACTGTATACAATGTCCTGTGCTCACCATATGTGTAGTTACCATATAGAACACTATAATGGCATTTGTTTAAAAACAAACAACTGTAGCAATAGCAAAACAAAAACAAACAAACAAAACAACAGGTGATCTGAAAGGGCATCTCTGTGTTTTCTCCTCACTCAGCTACAGACATGAATCCTTCCACTGAACAATGTGTGCCTTTGGTTTTCTCCTATTATTTGTGAGAAACTTTGTTGAAGTCAGTGAGAGGAAACTGGCAAGGGAAACAAAGTAGTTCCACCTCATCTTGATCAGTCCATTCTGTGAATGGAAAGGTCAAGGAACTAGAAGAGCTAACGTGATTTAGATAGAAAAAAAGAAAGTTGAAAAACTTATGCTAGACAATTTTAAGACTTATTAAAAAGTTACAGTTATCAAGGCAGTGAGTTATTGCAGTGAAGTCAGACAAATATATCAAGAGAATGGATTACAGAACCAGTTATCCAAACAAATGTAGGGTATTGATTTTTTGACAGAGGGGCCCAAGGAATTAAATGGAGGAAGAACAGCCCTTTCAACAAATGGTGTTGGAATAATTGGATACACACACACTTAAAAAAATAAAAAAAATCTGTATTTGAACCTCACATTATACACAAAAGTTAACTAATAGTGGAATATAAATTTAAATATGAAACAGAAAACTATAAAACCTGTAGAAGAAAACAGAAGAAAAGATTTCTCAGCTGTGGTTAGGCAGGAAGTTCTTGGATATGATACAATAGGCATAATGATAAATTTGTTAGAATAAAAAGTGAGCTTTTGTTGTGAGAAAGGCATTGTTAAGAAAATGAAAAAAATAAGCGATGTTCAGAGAAATACTTGCAAACCATATATCTGAGAGGGAATTTCATCCAGAATTTATGAAGAACTCTCAATATTCAGCATCAAAAACATGAACAATCCAATTAAAAATAAGCAAAAGACTTGAACAGACGCTTCACCATAAAGAAGGTGCAGATGGCAAATAAGTCTGTGAAAATATGTTCAAGATCATTATTCATTAAGAGATTGTAAACTATAATGATGAGATACCACCATACCCTATTAAGATTTTCCAAGTTTAAAACATGGACTTTTTATTAAAATAATACAAATTTGACTAGAAAACTGGTAGACGTGTTTCTCTGAGGTATGTGCTATTTGCGTATTTATGTGCAATATAAATTTGAAGGAGTAATAAAGTATTCAAAATTTATTGTCAATGTTTTTGCTTTACCTGATTGTACATTTATTTTTTTTTCTGTATTTGGTATATTCTGGTTTATCTCCATTTTCCTTCTGAATCTGCAGAAAATATATTCAAATGGTTTCAGAAAACCATAGAAACCACATAAGTTTAACTAGCCATAAGATAAATAACAAGGTGTGACTAGGCATCCAATTTCAGAAACATGAAATTTCTTTTGACAACCAGTAGGAAAAATGAGAACATTTTATTGATTAATAAGATAATTCTGATCCACTGCTCTCATGACTCTCCTTAGAAATATTAGCAGTAGAACTTTAGAGGCATGAGAAATGGTAGGTAGCCTTGCAAGTGGTTTCTAAATCCAGATGGAAATGGCAAAAACAAATAAATTACACAATGAAAGAATGATTTAAAAATTTAAAATAAAGGAATTCCTCGGTGGCTCAGTCAGTTAAGTGTCTGACTTTGGCTAAGGTCATAATCTTAGGACCCTGGCATTGAGCCCCCTCATCTCAGGCACCCTGCTCACTGGGGAGATGGCTTGTCCCTCTACCCTTCCTCCCACTCACACTAGCTCTCTCATATGAACAAATAAAATCTTTTAAAAATTTTAATCAAAGATAAACATTAATATAGTAAATAGATTTTACTATGAAATCAGACAGCCACCAAATAGCTATTAAAATATATTCTTAATAGTTTCACAGGATTAAATTTTACATAAAATATTCTAGTTCTTGTGAACATGTGATTTTTATAGAAGAAATGTTATTTTTATAATGAAATGTCAATTTTTTCCCTAATACGGCAAATTGCAGTATCAGTGTTTTTAAGTGTTGTCTTGAACTGACACGAAGGAGAAGAGCCATTAAATGTGTTAAATAAAAGAAAATATTAGTTTTTATGTAACACCTGTACATGCTATTTATTGCCCTTCATGTATAAATGTAAAATTAAATATTTGCTCAAGAAGGATGAAGGTCTGAATACCAAAAAATGAAGTTTTCCTTTACTGTAAAGATATGTGAGATTTTCTATATACAAAGGCAAGTATTCTATTTTTCTTTTTTGAAGAAAACAAAATTTAATAGTAGAATCATGGAATTTTAAAGTTAATTAGGAGCTTAGAGACATTATCTTTTTCTGCACTCACTTTTGTTCTCTTATTTTAGATTAAGTTGATGTGTGTGTGTTTAATAATGTTATTTAGTCATCATACAATACATCATTAGTTTTTGATGTAGTGTTCCATGATTCATTGTTTGTGTGTAACACTCAGTGCTCCATGCCATCCATGCCTCCTAATATCCATCACTGGGCTCACCCATCCCCCCCTTTCTAAAACCCTGTTTGTTTCCCAGAGTCCATAATCTCTCATTGTCTCGCACTGCAATTCCCCCCTCCTCTACATTTTTCCCTTCTTTCTCCTAATGTCCTCAATGCTATTCCATATGTTCCACAAATAAGTGAAAGTGTATGGTAATTGACTTTCTCTGCTTGACTTATTTCACTTAGCATAATCTCCTCCAGTCCCATCCATGTTGATGCAAAAGTTTGGTATTCATCCTTTCTAATAGCTGAGTAATATTCCATTGTGTATATGGACCCCATCTTCTTTATCCTTTTGTCTGTTGAAGAGCATCTTGGCTTTTTTTACAATTTTTGCTGCATCCTTCCCCGAAGTAGCACTCAGGCAATGGAAGCAACTTGGTTTCACTAGATAATATCTTTAAGACAACCTCAGTATCACTGCAAAGAAGCAAAGGCTAGAGTGTTTTTAGTTTGGGGGTAAAAAGAGGCAAAGATGGAAAATCTATTTTTTTTTTAAATAATATGAAGTTTTCACATACAAATTAGAATTTTTGTCCTCCAGGTATTAGGCAAAAAATGATTTGTGGAACAATGCTCACACTTCCCTTTCATAATATGGTTGTTGCTGGCAAATGGCTCCCTAGCTAAGAACTTCATTGACCATCCCTCTAATTTGACTTAAAGCCATATGATTAGTTCTTACCCACGGAAATGGAATTCAAGTAATGTGCCACAGTGTTTTAGAAGCCAGTGTGCTTTCTGGAATCTTCCATTGCCAGCTGTATGTCAATGTTCATAGTGACTTTGGAATCCACCTGTTGGAGATGGTAAGGATGTCATCAGTCTGAGTCTCAGAATGACCTCCTTATACCCCTTAATCCTCCTGATGTACCACAAAATCTGGAACATCTGCAGGGGTGGACTACACATTTTATCAAGACAATAGCTAATTTTTTCTAATATAGCATACTAAGATTTATGATTTATTTAACTACTAAAACTGCTAATTTATTCATATTTTATGAAGAAAAAGTAGAATAAATATTTTATTTTATTATTTATATTCTGAATATCTATAGAGTACAATTTTAAAAAATCAGAACAGTTTATAGAAATTGCAGACAACCTTTCAAAGGTGTGCTCTTCTCATGTTTCCACAATTAAAAATATATTTTATGATTATAACTACCAATTAGAAATATGTTGTAGTTTAGACTTCCCAAAAGTCTGTCTTGAGACAAATATTCTAAAAGAGTTGTTTATTTGGGATGTGAACCTAGGAAACAACAGTTAAGAGAGAAAAGATGTGAGACAAGGAAGAGAGAAGAGTTAATAAAGTCTGTGTTGATAATCAAGTTATCACTGTGGGATATTAAAGCTCAGCCCCACTGGAGAACTAGATGAGAACGTATAGAACATAGGTCACTATTATTGCAACAGAGAGGCAAGGAATCTAGTGAATTTATCCAAATATTCTCCTGCCTGAATTATAGCATGGGCCAAGTGTGCCCTATGGCCTAATTAAAACAACCACAGGAAGAGTTACACATTCATGTAAACATCCTTAAGTGAGTAGAAAGGAGGGTAAGGGAAGATGAATGATATTTTCTGAACATCTGCTGCACTAGGTATTTGCATCTCATTTGGTGAAAAAAAATTAAATAGTTAATGAATTTTTTTAATCCCTAATATAATACATCAACAGTCATTACGTATTATCTTTAAAGGAAGAAAATGAACTATAGAAGAGGACTCCTACACCCATAACTCCCCTACTCAGAAGTAACCAATACAATCCTTTTGTTGTAATTTGTTGATATCACTCTTGATTTTTAAGGTTGTGCGGAAAAAACACTGAGGTTGTTTTTTCCTTTCCAGTTAAGATGGAGTAAAAGGAACTGAAACAACATAAAACCAAACAGCATTCAAAACACTTCTCAAGGCACTGGACTTCAGGATGAAGGACAATGGTCCTTAAAAGATGGGACACAAACACAGTGAGTCCTACAATTGCCCCAGCTTACAGCCAAGAGCCTGCAGGCCATGGTGTAGGGGGACTAAGCCTAGAGGCAGCCTGGCAGACATCTTCAGATGAGTAGGGAGATGAAGCTGAGACTTAGAAACCAAGAAAACAAGAGGTTATAGGACAGCACAAAAGAGGAGATTGCTGCACAGGGAATAAATCCAGAGATATTCAGAGAGTCTCTTTGTGCATCAAGCTGAGAATATGTTGTGAGGCAGAAAAGAACCTTCCACAATGCTTAAGAGGAAAGGTGCCTATCATTTCCAAAGGCACAGAATAGCATTCAGTTCCTCTAGACTGGAAAACCTCATGACTCCTTAGACACTAGGTGGAGTACACCAGGGTCTTGTCTCAGCATCGGTGACTACTTATTCTTTAAAAGAGCATGTTACATCCTACTTTAATACCTCAAAAGCAAGAAACAAACAGATACATCTGTGTATAAAAAGCAGACCTCAGAACAGAGTCAAGAAAAGAATAATATTAAATTAGAAGAATACAAAGATATGTAGCATTCAATGAGATAAAATTCACAACTGTCACTTAATTAAAAATTGCCAGTAAACAAAGGGGCAAGAAAATATAATTTTTTCTAATGAAAAAATATCAGTCATTTTACAACAACCCCAAACTTCCAGAGATGTAGGAATGAACAAACTAGTGTATTGAGACAGCTATTGTAACAATATTCTATATGGTCAAAAAGTTAAGTAAAGATACAGAAGATGTCAGTTAGACAGAAAAAAATCCTAGAAGAAGTGAAATTGTAATGTCTGAGATTAGATATATAAATATTTTTAATTTTTTCATATGTTTATGAAATATATATTTCATATACATTATGAGCATATATTTCATATATATTATGAATATATATATGTATATCATGAAGGGCTTATGTTAAGTGAGAAATCAGAGGCAAAAATTTAAGTGAATTTGAAGATATTACAGTAAATTTAAATATGGCGAGACAGAAAGAAGAGATTTAAACTATATGGGTCTCCAATAAGCATTGGGACACTTTTAGGTGCCTTAATATACTTGTAATTTGAGTCTCCAAAGAAAAGACTAGGAAGGGAACCTGAACTGCTATTTGACAAAATAATGACTGAAAAATACTCAAATTAAAAGGCTATCTATCCACAAACCTGAGAGAATCAAGTCAAGGAAAATGTAGAAAACTATAGCCTGGCATGCCATAATCAAATTACTAAAACCCAAATTTATAAAGAAAGATGTTAAAGACAATGGGGGACACAGAATATTATATGCAGAAGAAAAGAAATATGATAATAGATTTCTCTTTGGAAAAAAAAAATTCAAGAAGACAGAGGAGCACCGTTCGTTAAGTACAGAAAGAGAAGGCTATCACTGAGTGCTCTATACCCAGCAAAACTACCATCTTAAAAAAACCAAGATGAAATAAAGACCTTGTAAGACCAACAAAAACTGGAAGAATCCATCATCAGCTGACCTATATCACCAGAAATATATTAAAGAAAATTCTGGAGACTTTAACTGAAACAAACTCATCCATAATATTTTATTGCCTTGATTGTGGTGATGGTTTCACTAACATATGCAGATGTCCCAAATCATCAAATTGTATACACTAAATATGTACAGTATTTTTTATGTTAATTATACTTCAATAAAGCTGTTTAAAAATATCGTTTCCAATGAGAGAATTGCCATGCTTGCCAGTTTCTCTTAACTAAGTGATGATCTTAAATAAGTTTTCATTAACTTCACCTTCATGAAATATCTGTCACAGGATGCCTCTATGACCAGATGTTAAAAAATTCTCAAGGTACTTCAAAGTGTGGGTAGGATTGCTCTAAGAAAATGTCATGAATAAGTTTTAGAAGATTTAGAAACAATTTGGATTTTAAATTACTGATGTTGCTATCATCTACAATAATTTTGCTATTTATTTATTGGATATATTAAAATTTATAATCTCCTTAATTTCTACTTGATGCAGGATTTCTCCACAATGTTTAATACTCTTATTTGGCAAATTACACATATTCAATTTGTGTATTTTCATTTTCAACTATTTTCTAATTCAAGTAGCATATTTGTGTCTCTTGCTAAAGCTTTACAATTGTTGAATGTTTTTTCACAGTTACTTTCTCTTATTTGTTGCAAGCAAAGTGACAGGCCTTCTATTAATCATGCAGCTTTATATATATTCATGTTTGGGGATTTTTTTTCTTGCCAAGCTTTATTAACATTTCCCACATGATCCAAAATATCATCCAATATGGGCATGTTACATGAAAATGTGAAGAATGCTTGTGCTTGGTAGTAAGTTATTTTTTGCACAAAATATAATTTCTAAAATCATTCACAAAATATTGTGTCATTTTTGTTTCTCTAATGTTATTGCCCTCCACAAAGCACTATTAAACTCTGTTTAAAAAAGAGTTTTAAAAAAAGACTTTCATTTTATAAAATTATCAAAATAAAATATGCATTTCTTAATTTTAATATTCACAAATTTAATTTTTTCCAATATTTAAAACTTTCTTTCTTTAGTTGTTAATATTTTACTGTTTTATTTCTGAAAGGAAGCATTCATTGAAAACAAATTAAGAGATAAATCTCTATATCATACTCCTAAAACTAATATAACACTGTATGTTAACTGGAATTAAAAAAAGAAAAAGAAAAAGAAATGAAAACAAATACAGAGAATTCTCTGGAATAAGTAAGCCAGTCCCAGTGAATTAACTCACTATTAGAACTTGTTTTTTAAGAGTCTTTTAAAAATCTTCATCTGGGGGGCACGTGGGTGGCTCAGTAGTTAAAGCCTCTGCTTTCGGCTCAGGTCATGGTCCCAGGGATCCCTGGGATCAAGCCCCGCATCGGGCTCTCTGCTCAGCAGGAGGCCTGCTTCTCTTCCTCTCTCTCTCTGCCTGCCTCTCTGCCTACTTGTGATCTCTGTCTGTCAAATAAATAAATAAAATCTTAAAAAAAAAAAAAAAATCTTCATCTTGTTGCCTGGGTAACTCAGTCCTTTAAACATCAGCGTTCAGCTCTGGCCATGATCCAAGAGTTCTGGAATCAAGTCCCACATGGGGTCTCCTGCTCAGTGGGGATGCTGTTTCTCCCTTCTTCTGCTGCTCCTCCTGCTTATACTCTCTCTCTCTGTCAAATAAATAAATAAAATCTTTTGAAAATGATAATAAAAAAATAAAAATCTCCATCTATTTTATAAGATATATTATATAAAATCGTGCCTTGTCTTTGGTCATGTCCATGGTTTATTAAAATATTTTACTTTTTAACATAGGTAGCTGGTGGCCATGTAAGAGGAGAGTTGAAACGTATTTCAGTCAGTATCTTCTTATTTTCTAGCTTACTTATATTTTTGCCAGTTTCTGTAATTCTTAACATTTTACTTTCTGGAGTTCTTTCTTCATACTTCAAAGAAAATTTCTAATAATTCTATAATGCATGTATCATAATTTCCTAATTATGAAGGTGATAATTTTATTTTAAGAATATCAATGCTAGAAACTCATTCATTTACAGATCATTTTTATCATAGTTGATACAATACTATGTTTTTCTGACCAAACTTTAAATTACTTTTAATAATTCTGATCCTCTTCTGTACCTATTTTTCTTCTTTTCCTAAACACTGCACTACTTGGCGCTTTAGATGCTATGGTTGTGGGCTAATTTGAGTATAGATTTTAATTAATTAATTAATTAATGCATGTTTAATTATAGTAAACATACTATACAATAAATACGTTCTTAACTTATTTCCTATAATTTATAATACATAGCAATCAAATAGGTACACATAAAACTTCTATAAAATCACAAAAGCAGCAATTAAAAATAATAGAAAATTATGCATGAGTTTTCAGGCATATTTAATGGAAAAAAAAAGAAAAAGAAAACAGGAGTGAAAAATACTTGTTTAAATATAAAGAAGCAAGGAGCCTGGGTGGCTCAGTAGTTAGGTGTTTGCCTTCAGCTCAGGTCATGATCTTGGGGTTCTCGGATCAAGCCCCACATCAGGCTACCTGCTCAGTGGGGAGTCTGCCTCTCTCTCTCCCAGTCTCCCTGTTTGTGTTCCCTCTCTCTCTCTCTCTCTCTCTCTCTTTTTTCTGTCAAATAGATAAATAAAATCTTTAATAAATAAATAAATAAATACAGAGAAGTTAATAAAAGTGAGCTACTTATTATAGTTTTAGGTCAATGGGTATGCATACTTCTGATAAGTTTATTTTCTTGATTAAAAATGTATTTTCAGGAAATGTTTCTTAATAAATCAAATTTTATTTATGAAACCCTAAAATTATTAATAAATTGAATTTAAATTTCTTATCAATGTTCTCTAGTATTTTAAATCACACAAACATGTATTTGTAATAAAATAAAAGCACTCCTCCTTACCAATCAGTACTGTCGATTATCTCTATAAACAACATACACAACTTGTTACATGTTCTCGCAAGCAAGCAAGGATTCTTTGAAGAAGTTGTTAAGTGTGAGATTTATTTGCTTTGTATGCATCCACACTGATTGATTCTCCAGGTCATGAATATTCAGAGTCAATTTCTGCTTTCATTTAGTATGTTCATCAATGATATTTTGTATTAACCTAATATTAAATATTATCCATCTTCCTAAGTTTTGGTGACCCCCTTCAACCTACCTGCTAAATCTAATTCTTTGTGCAAATGACTCACTCATTTCACCCTCATACTGGACTTAGGATTTCACTACTTGGGTAAATATTAATATTTTCTTATTATTTCAATTTCTTAACAAGATAATTTACTATTTTGATAAAAAATATTTACAATGTAATCTGGAGTTTATGATGTATAGAGTTTAAAGGTATGATTTTAATAGCACAAAGTTCATGAAGAGAGATATATTCTATAGCAAGGTTTTAGTACAAATTAAGTAGTTATAAAATCAGTTGAAAGTAAGTTGTAGTAAGTTAGAAGTTTGTACTATAAATCCTAAATAGCAGCCACTGAAACAACAAAGTTGTTGTTATACACTTATATACACTATATATAAACAGAGTTATAGCTAAAATTCAGCAAAGGAAATAAAATAGTATCATAAGAAATATTTAATTAATCAAAAAGAACGCAGTGGAAAATTAAAGAAAAGAAAATGTAAGTGGAAAATAAGAACAAATAGTAGTCCTAAACCTAAGCATGTCAATAATCACTTTACATGTAAATGGCCTAAATACTATTAATAAAACCAAGAGATTGTTGGATTGAAAGATAATCATGACCCAATTATATATGTTGTCTATGAGAAAATCACTTTTCATATGAAGCAAATATAGCAATGAAGTAAGCAGAAATAGAAGAAAAATACATGCAATGCAAACACTAATCTAAAGATAACTGGAGTGGATATATTAATATCACACGAAGTAGATTTGAGAACAAAAAATATCATCATGGCAAAGTGGGTCAGTTCATAATGATAAAGGTAACAATCTAAAGAACATTCTAAAACTTTATGCTTCAAAATGCTTGTGCATAGATCTCCAGATACATGAAGTATAAGTAGATGGAAGTTCAAGGAGAAAAGAACAAATCCACAATTTCAGTTGAATATTTCAATATATATTTTAAATATTTCATAGAACAACTAAAAATCAGTAATGATGTAGATTTGAAGGAGACTGTCAACCAATTTGACCAAAGTGACTTTTTAGAACAATCCATCAACAATAAAAAAATACATATTTTTTTTGCATGTGAAGTGTTGACCAAGAGAAACCAATTATTAAAAGAATTCAAGTGAAACGAAACACGTTTCTAACCACAGTAGAACTAAATTATAAATAAATAACAGATTTCTAGAAAATCCCCAAATGCTTGGTAATTAAAAAGCACATTTCTAAATAACTCATGAGATAATAAGGAAAAGACTAAAGAGAAATTAAAGATGATTTGGAACCTAATGAAAATAACATAACAAATGAAAATGTGGCCACTCCAAGAGGCTGCAAATCTCATATCTGATAAATGACTCATACCCAGATTATATAAAGAATTTTTAAAGCTCAATAATATGAGACAAGAAAAGTGAGCAGAAGTTTGAATAGACAATTCACAAAAAATATAAAAATGGCAAATAAGCACATGGAAAGATGCTTAATATTATTGGATAGTAAGAAAATATAAATTATATCCACAAAAAGATGCAAATAGATATCTACTGTTAATGGCTAAATTTCAAAAATTTACCATGCCAAATATTAGTGAGATTTGGAAGTGATGAGAATATAAAATGGTACAGTCACTTTGGAAAATACTTTGTTAATTTATTAAGAAGTAAAACAGACACGTATTGTTACATTAACTTCACTCCTATATAATTCAGGAAGAGAAAATAAACATATGCCCCTACAAAGACATATACCTGAATGCTCATGAAAGCCTTATCTGTAACATCCAAAATCTATAAATCATCCAAAGGCCCATCAACAGGGTGAAAAGATAAACTAGCTGTCATCCATCTATATAATAGAATGTTACCCAGAAATATTTTTTTTAAAAAAAAGAATAGACTTTTGGTGCATACCGCCACATCAATGAATTTCAAAAATAATTAAGCCAATGTTGGGAAAACAAGAGTAATTGGTGTTTGGTGCTATTTATGTGAAATTCTAGGAAATACAAACTTGTGGATAGTGACTGAATGCAAATCAGTGGCTGTCTGGAAAAGGAAGGTTCTGGTGCAGAGGATAGGACAGAGAAATGCCAGAGTCTCATCACCAGTTGTGTGGGGATTGCTATGCTCATCACTTTGACCATAGTGATATTTTTACACTTAAGTATTTATGCCAAAACATTGAATTTATACCTTAAATATGTGTAATTGCTTGGATATCAGTTGTATCTAAATAAAGCTATTTATCAAAATAAAGAAAGAAGTTTGAAATCAGTGTTTGAAATGAGTGTTCTGATTGAGAGTCTACTACTTTCTTGAAATTGTGTAGCTTTGCTCAAGTGATTTGCTGTATATGCATTTGTTTTCTCACCTGTAAAGTGAGAAAAACAATATTCATCTCATATTTGGGAATTATATAAGAGCAGCAACTAATATAGAGTAAATTCAGGATGTGTCAAATTTCACCATCTTAGTCAATTCCAATCATCTGCATCTCAGATTCCGGTTAGGAGAATTATAATGCTTCATTAAGTTTGATGATACATTTTAGAGTTGGTTTCTGTAATATTGTGCTTCCAAATATAATGCAAAGTTTGTCTTTCAAAATGGGTCTAAGGCCTCATCTGGTAATTTTTTTTAATCCATATACACCAGTGGAAAAATAACGAATTTTACACAAAAATCTCCTCTATCAAGCTACATATCCAATAGTAGCCATAGGTTATGTGTATTTTGCGTCAGTATATATAAATGCATATTGTGCACAGTATGTATTAGGAATTTAATACAGATTTGGTCAAATGTATGCATGTATGACAACACTACTTTTTGTGGTTTATATTGTGATTTGATCACTAAGTCTCCAAACATCTTTGGTAAATATCACTTGGCAGAATGCAGTTAATCTAAACATCTTTGAAACTTTTATTGAATGTGCATGTTGTGAATGTGAAATTTCTGGAAACTGAATCTCTAGCCTCTTAGAGCAATGGTGGGACAGATGGCCAGTTGTTACATAAGGCAGTGGTTGACGAATTTGCCTCTCAGCAAACCTCTTAAGGCTAAGTGTAAGCATCTGGTGGGTATGCACAAGGTATTAAGTGGACTACAGAGTCTGGGAGGGAAGCCACTTGGATGTTTTGAGCTATCAAGGCTTTCTTAGAGACAGCACCATATGGATCTATATTGGGAGAAGGGTAGTTCAAATGGAAGCTGAAGAAAGAAATGAGCTAAAGTAAATTAGAAACAGAAGTTAAGTAGATTTGTGAAGAGCTAAAATCAGAGACCTCAACTTGAGTTCATAGGTTTTTTTTTCTTTTATTATACAATGTGTATTTCATGACATTTCTCTGCCAATGCAGTGCCATTTAAGGGCTGACACAGTATGATTCATGTATTCCTACACACAGCTATTTTGTGATGTTTTGGATGTCAGGGTCCATTTGTATATTTAGTTCTCTACATATATGTATTTTTCTGAGATCAACCATTTCATTTATAGTCTTTGTGACAGAAACGACGAATTATCATTTTTTGTTAAGAACAATGTTTTGCAATTAAAATAACACGCTTCAAATTTGTAAATCTTAAACAAATCTATGCCATTTGCTTTGATTCAAATGCTTAATTACAGTTTACCTGGAAGAGCACATTCTTTTAAGTTTCTTCTCCTTTGTAATCTTTTACTGAGCAGTTACTATACATGGAGTTTGGTGGTGGGTAATAAAGATACAGTATTGAACAAGAATGTCTACCTCTAGGATCTGGGAGGTACCTGGGATAGATGGACATGTAAAAAACTCATCTCACACAGTGGTCAATTCCATAATAATGACAAATACTTGATGCTGGGCAAAGCAGACATGGAGACCTACCCAAGCCTGGAGTGACTGGTAGGGGAGATCAGAGAGGGCTTGCTGGAAAGGTGTGCTTCTCAGCTGATAGTAGTTAGCCCAGTCAAACAGAGTGAAGAATGAAGAAATTCATGCCAGAAAAGCATAGAATCATTTGCAGAGATACAGAAGCTTGATAAAGCCAAGGATTATAGGAAAAGTGGTGGACCACAAGGTTATTGGTGAAGTAACAAAGGTTGAGTTTAGTGGGGCAGGAGAAGGCTAACAACAAAGCCATTCACTCCATGCTGTGGGAATCTTGAATGTGACAGAAGGACATTAGTTGTTTGTAATCAGGGATAGAAACAATGACAATTAGGGGAGCACGGTGGAGAAAGGTTCTCAAAAGATGAGAGTATGAATACTAAGAGAAGTACTAGTTTAGTGGTCTTCTGTCTGGGTGTCCTCTCTAGAAATCAATGCTCCCTTATCCTTACTTTTGGAGATAGGTAAAGCTCAGCCACACAGAAGAAGTGTCTGTGAGGATGCCAGGGTCTCATGGTCCCAAAAGTCAGGAAGTGGACTATTAAATATGCCTTTCTCTGAAAAAAGAAAAGAAAAAAAATGATGGACAACTCAGAAGGCAAAAGCTGACCAACCACAAGGTCCAACCTGATTTCCAAACTCTCGTCACTAGTCTGTGTAAATCCTGAATCTTTTCCAAAGTGAATCTGATGTAAAGATGCTAGTCACAGAGCACAGCCACTGACTAGACAGGAGTCACCATGAAGCAAAGTAACTGTCAGATCACGTTCAGATTTAAATCCAAACTACCTATTACCCTGGGCCATTTCTCCCCACGTTCCCTGCCAGAGAAGTGTTCATCACAGACATGGATTGGGAGAGTAACTCAGCTCTTGGAGACGTCAGGGTGCTCTCTGCCTTGTCCTGGACACTTGACCTGCAGGAGGTCCTACCAACTCCATTGAGAACCTCATCCAGCTGAGGCCAACCTTCCTGTGGCAACAACCATCATTCCTCAAAAGATAATGTAAAATCTCTTTCCTGAGGGCAGTAAGACACATCTTGTTCTGGCTGTCCTTACCTGCTAGCAGACAGTTTTCCTTAGAATGAAGTACTCTAGGGGTACCTGGGTAATTCAGTCAGTTAAGTGCCTGCCTTTGGTTCAGGTCATGATCTCAGCATCCTGGGATTGAGTCCTGAGTAGGGCTCCCTACCGGGTGGGGAATTTGTTTCTCCCTCTCTGTCTGCCCATCTAGACCCACCTGTGCTCTCTCTCTCACTGACTCTGCTCTCTCTCTCATATAAACAAATAAAATCTTAAAAAAAAAAAATAGAACAAAGTATCCTAAAGGGGCACCTGGGTGGCTTAGTTGGTTAAGCATCTGACTCCTGATTTTGGCTCAGGTCATGATCTCAGACCTGAGATCTCAGACCTTGGCTCTGTGCTCAGCAGGGAATCTGCTTGGGCTTCTCTCTCTCTCCCTCTGGCCCTTCCCTTTGCACTCTCTCTCTCTAAAAATGAATAAATAAATCTTAAGACAAAAACAAAAACAAAGACAAAAACAGAAAAAAGTACCATTAAAATGATGAGGGCCGGGGCACCTGGGTGGCTCAGTGGGTTAAGCCTCTGCCTTCGGCTCAGGTCATGGTCTCGGGGTCCTGGGATCAAGCCCCGCATCCGGCTCTCTCCTCGGTGGGGAGCCTGCTTCCTCCTCTCTCTGTCTTCCTCTGCCTACTTGTGACCTCTCTCTGTCAAATAAATAAATAAAATCTTTAAAAAAAAAAATGATGAGGGCCACTGAGAGGAAAAGAATGACTTCTGTTCTTGTCAGCTGGAGCACTTCCAGAACCCATGTTGGAGCACCCTCCCCCACCCACCATCTCTCCCACCTCCCACCCAATGGAAACATTGCAAGCCAAATAGGCAATCTTAAATGGTCCAGTAGCCACATCAAGAAAATATGATGAAATAAACAAAATTAATTCTAATGATACATTTTATTTGACCCAGTATAGCTTAAGTAGAATCATTTCAATATGTAATCCATAAACAATTATTCATTAGATAATTTACCTGCCATTTTTTGCACTTTGAAATCCAAGCTTCTTCCAATAGCGGCCCTTCTCAAAGTGGAATCACATTCAAATGTCCAATAGCCATGATCTAACGGAAGAACCAACGTGGAAGGACGTTTTCTTCAATGCTCACCCAGTTCTGCCTCATGTGCTGTGTCCCTCCTGGTGCCATGGACCACCACTGGGGCCCCCAGCTCCTTTAGGCTCTCTGAGCAGCCACGGTGGCACCTGCACCCAAAATGTCTGGTGCCATCCTCTTCCTGAATAGTTGTGTTTGTGAGCTTGGGTGCGTAAGGTTCCTAGGAACTGCATTGACCACGTGTAAGTTATGCAGCTATTTTGAAGATTTTCTGAAATCAAACCGCTTTTGAACGTGTTTACTACAAGTTTCAGCCAATCTTGTTTAAGGACAACGGTGGAAAATGTGAGCGAACACATGGTTTTCTTGGAGTTTGCAAGTGATTACAGCTTCACAATGTGGAAATGATACACTGAAGAGATCTGAAAATCTTCAAAGTCCACATTTTCTCAACTCACCTTTCTTTCACCTCTGAGGTGAGCTTTGCTTCACTGGCTGCTGTTCTTGAATCCATGTTATTGGTATTCACCACAGGGCTGCAGCGTGGGGCTTGCCACTGGAAATTAAACGTGAGATCCACTTGCTACCTGCTTGCTACAGGCACTTTAACATTTTCTCTCAGCTCACCACGGGGCAAATGAAAGCAGCTTTGTCAGCCGAGAAGAGTTTATTAGTCAGCGTTCAAACCACCTATAAACAGCACAGAACCGCTCTCCCTCTGTCATGACATCCAGAGCAGATTTCTGAAATCACGCACAAAGACTCTGGGGAGAAACGGAAGCCTCAGATCCGACTGGCCACTTTGCCCAGTGCAGCCCAGTTTACTTCTGGCTAGGATAAAGGAAATGCATTTGCCAGGCTAGAAGGAACCTCACGGCCTTGGTCTATGAGCATTTATTCGGGAGAGATTGGGGCCTGGTACACTTCATCTCCATACGTGGAATTATTAAGAGAGCATTATCGCTCCCATTCAATATTCCTAGGATCTTTGCAGCTCAACCTGTGCCTTGATTATAGGTAGTTAAAGGTTTATTTTAAAGACACATAGCACCCAAGAAGGAAAGAATACAGTGTTTACCGAGTAAACATCTTCTAGAATATCCATATTTGATTTGGGGAAATATGGCATACTTAAACTCTATTGAACAACTGAAACAGTGCAGAAATAGACATCAGGCAAAGATCTTTGGTAAAGAGAGCAGAATATATTCCAAAGAAGACATGCACTGCTACTAAAATCGTCATTGTGGAAAAAAAGAAGTAGTATAAAAGAAAATTGGATAAAAGATCTAAAAGTCTATATGTATACAGAACTTTCCTCTATCAACTCCACAGGTATTTGAAAATTTTACAATTTTATTTAAAGATTTATTTATTTATCTTAAAGAGAGGACACGAGAACACAAATGGGGGGAGGGGCAGAGGGAGAGGGAGAGAATCTCAAGCAGATTGCACTGAGCATGGAACCTGACATGGGGCTCCATCCCATGACTCCAAGATCAATTTAAGTGTATATGTATATACATAAATTTTGATATTTTTAACTGAGATGTGATGATGTGAACCCAACCCATAGTTTATAAAATTGTTGCTTTTTAGAAACAGAGATTAGAAATCAGTGACTGCAAATCTTTTGCATGGAACTTCAGTAGTTTTATATGCATTGTTCATGGTTGCAAGGGGTAGTACTTTCTTTACTTCTTTACCCCTCCTTCATGATGAAGTGACTTCAGAGTAGGAAGATCTGGAAGTCTTGAATGTGAGGGAATTCAGGTCAAGGCTACCATGTCTCCCCCTTCACCCGGACCCAAACTGGAAACCATTGTACTATGGAGGCATTGCCATCAGAGGAAATCAAGCACCAAAATGGTGTGCCACAGAAACTCAGAACAACAGGTGAAAGCATGGGAATAGGCAGGTCAATGTTTCAGAAACTACTGCTCTGAGAAGTCAGGGAGTGATTTTCCTGAAATGCTTGTGGGAGTCCTTCGATGACACCTGTTAAGGCTTCATGCTCTACCTTTCATTAGAGTTTGCCTTGAGCAAGTCACTGAACCCATCAGAACTTCAAATCCCTTCACCTTTAAAGTCACAGTAATAGCTTCCACATATTCAGTATTTTCCATGATCCCATCATCTTGCTTGATATTTTATGCACCTTCTCTATTACTCTTTTAGCCATTGAAAGTTTGGACTAGTATCCCCATTTTACAGAAGAAATAAATTCATAAAGTTTCAATGATTGACTCATAGTGCTGTTAAATGGCAGAAGCAGAATTCATATATATGTACCTGTAAATTTGCTATCTTCTATCCAGCTTTTTACACCCAAAAATGTACCAGTTAAGCACATTACCCAATTTTCATTTCACGTTTTAAATAGTCCTATCTGGTTGGTAACCACCACGCTGGATGCATTATTTTCTTCCCATTGTCCAAAAAACCCTTAATCTTTACTTGCAAAGTAACCATGACTTTGGTTATTCATGCCGCATCTTGACTGAGAACCTAGTGTCACCAAATCCAAATGTTGAAGGACCTCGGCCCCAGCCAAAACCCCACAAACCACCCAGATGCTGTACAATGGATTGATTTCTTCCGACTGCCTCTTCATTATGTTTTGTACTTCTTTACCACATTTAACCTAGATTACTTTCTTCTTTTTCTTCTTCTTCTTTTTTTTTTTTTCTGCATTATAATTACTTTGTCTTCACTGGTGTCACCTCCTAGACTGTGACCTATTGGAAGGCACAAAGTGGGCCTCCTTGGTCCATGTACACCCATTCAGCTCTTGGTTCAATGCCTTATATATAGTAGGTAATTGGCTACTGTCAAAGGATCAAATCAAATTGCTGGATAAGAAGAAAACAGTAACACATATTTGAAAAATGGTCAAATTTTAGTCTATGTTATTTGTTTGATGTTATAATGCCTAGATTTAGATGATATTTTAAGACTGACATCTATGGTGATGCCAAACATTTTCTGATATATTTACCTTCTAAGACACAATAAAAAAAGTGGCTACAAATAAAAATGTCTGCAGATTCTGCCGCTAGCGTCCAAATTTGCATTGGGAAATCCATTATTTATGTTCTTCATAAGTGCATGTATATTTATTTCGGGAACCTACTCATAACTTTATCATATGAAATGACATTTTGTGACGGTTGCATTATGCTAGGTAATAGAAATCACATCTATGGAAGGTAATTTCAATGGATCAAGTAATCTACAAATTAAGAAATGAATGTAGAAGTAAGAAGCAACAAACCAGTAAATAGCTTATACTTCCACCTCACACAAAGGAATGTCATAATTTTTATGGTCATTGACTGTAAAAATTATGAATATTCACATACAATCTCTGTTAGGGAACCAAATGAAAAAATAAAAACATTTTTCAAATCAATAAACAACAGTAAATCAAGCTAACGTGATGACATTTTGATGTCAACTCTATTTTAAATTATCCCTTTAGGTAAAACTCAAAGCATTCTTCCTTATAATCCTGAATCAAAGATGCATTTTGCTTCTTTTTGTTCATTAAATCAAGATTCTCCTTAATACTAGGGTTTTTTTCTTTTTTTTAATTTAAGAAAGAGAAATATAAACTGTTTAAGGGCTTATCTTTAATTGGGTAGTTGACATCAATGCAACACAAAAACAAATCTGAACACATTATTGTAAAAGAAATCATTTTAGTTTTTTCTGTGATTTACAATATTATCCACAAAAATATTAGTCAATAAAATATAGATTGATACTAATAAAATAAGAAGTATCTGTTATTTTTACAATTATAGTTAATTGTTGTTATAACTACAGATATTATTTCCACATTCAAGTGTTTGTGTGGTACATGTATGATTTCTCTGCAGCAATGAAGAGTAGGATCCCAATGGTGATCTATCTGGCCATAGATTCAAGAAAAACTCTCCTGATTTTCAAATTTTCCCCCACATTTCCATCTAAAGTTGACAGTATTTTTTTATAGAGGAGTTGAGAAGGAGTATATTTTTTAATACTAGGTCCACATAAGTCACTAACAATGTTTCTAAATATCTAGACTCTTTTTATTTTAATTGTTTGATGTTGAGATTATTTTTACCCTCACATCTCCTAATTTGTCTTTGCTATCACATTTTGTGTATATTTATGCACTCAAGTATTTCACTAAATTTTCCTTAAATGTGCTATTACCTCCCATTAATTTTCCTTTTAATTACTCATTTTTTCAAGCAGGTTTATAAGTTTCAAAAGTCAAATTATTTTATGTGACTCTGGGAACAAGGGTCTTTGCTCCTCTGCTTGCAGCTTCTACGAGCACACGGAAGTAATCACTTTGAAGAATTTTCTAATCTTTTGTCAGCCACTTAACTCCCTATCTCTTAATATTATTTGTGTAGCACTAGCTCTTGATTTTTCAGGTTTCAACACAATGCATTGATTTTAAATTATACAAAAATGAGAATTTGGCTCTATTACATATTCTCATCCACGGTCTGAGTAACATTTTCTCTTCTCTCTCCTTCACACTGTTCTCATAATCTGGGCCCCACAATATTCAGTGTCTACATAATTATGACTGGGTAGTCATCATCTCTGGTGTGACTGGACTGTTCTGAGTGACATGTCTCTTTCATCACTTAGTTTCCCCGGAATTAACAGGACCTAATTTTCATAACTTGTTTAACTTTTATGCATTCTTCATTAATTCATTTCCTAGCATTCCACTAGAAATAGTAACCTCCTTTGAATAATTTCAGACACAAGGACATTTTCTTCTGTCTCCTATGTAAAACCCTCTGCTAAGTGAATTTCACATCTTCCTGATTTGGTCTGCTCATGTGTTTGTTTGTTTGTTTGTTTGTTTTATGGATGAAGACCATTTTGAGAAAAAAATGAAAACTTGAGAAGTGTGTATATGGAATTTTCTTTATTTTAGACTCATTCTTAATTGATTGATTATAGAATCAATAGCAGAAAAATCTTTTTTTTTAAGTAGAACTGTTCTTTTGAAAGTGCTATGTCCCTCCTATCTAATTCTCTAGTTTTCCTTTCGAGACATTGATATTCAGTCATGTTAATGCATCCATACATGCCTATTGGGTTGACCTTTGTTCTCTGGGAATGGAAATGTGGAACTATGTGCCTTGTTACAGATGTGTTGTCATTAATTGACTGGGAACTAGGTGACCCTAGCATCCAGACATCTCGTGTTCTTCAATTGGGAGAAATTTCCTAGACTTATTGCTTCAATAATTTCTTCACCTCAATTTTCTCTATTCTTTTTGTGAAACTCCAATTTGAGTTTTGGGGTCTAGTGGATTGATTCTTTAAAAATCTTATTTTTTTCTTATTTCTTCTCTTTGGCCTTTTTTATTATACTTTCTGTGCTGCTTCCTCAACCTTATCTTCAACTCATTTTCCTTTTTTTCTTAAATGTACTCTTATTTTTTCAAAGGTTGGTCTTTATTTTTGAAATGCCTTTGTGGATCACTATTAAAAATATTGCTGATTTACTTACCTATCTTCCCCTTTTCTTTTACTGTTCCACATTATGTGAATGTGTGTGTGTGTGTGTGTGTTTAGGAAAGTGTGAGGTGAGTTTGGCAAATTGTAACAGCTACAGTAAGAGAACTAAATGCTTTTACAATAATTCTACTTTGCTGAACAAGAAATGGAGGATGGAGTTAGAGTGAACCATTTTCTTACCTCATTTATTGGGTCATAGGGTCATATGTAGGTCACTTAATCCTTTTTAAATCCAGGCTTATATACACTATAGTTAGTGAAAGTTAATCTAGCAGTCTGAAATTCTTTATTTACCATCTGAGATATGTTAGTGATTGATGTTAATGTCACTACAGATTTTTAATGTCATTATAAACTATCTTATTTTATTATTTTATTTTATTTCTTTTATTTCCCAACAGGGAAAGTAGAGGTGCAGCCTGCATCATTTTGGTTGACACAATTCCTACACTAAAAATAATTACTAAAGTGATGCCTGGGTGGCTCAGGTGGTTGAGTATCTGCCTTTGGCTCAGGGTCCTGGGATCTAGTCCCACATCAGGGTCCCTGCTTAGCAGGGAGCCTGCTTCTCCCTCTTCCTATATCCCTCCCCTCCTGCTTGTGCTCTCTCTCTCAAGCTCTCACTCTCTCTCAAATAAATAAATAAAATCTACAAAAAAAAATTTTTAAATGCTTACTGAAGATTAAATGTAGCTATTTCTTTGAATGTTTTAGTATTATCATAATAGCATTCAATTACAATATTTAGTGATTTTTTAATATAGGCTGTGCCAGTAGTTTACATCTAGTGTATATTAGTGTGTGTACTTTTATAATTGCATTTATTTTTCAGTATGATTCTAAAAAATTCCCATTTCTATTCTAAGGAAAAAAAAATCTCTTGTGAGGTGACAACTGGCCAGAAAAAGTCCTTAAATACTAGCAAGACTTACTGTCTTAAAGCAAGAGAAGATTGTTTCAAATGGAGATATTTTTATTTGGATAGATTCTCTATTTGTTCTTATAGATTTAATGAAATTATTTTAGTATTTCTCACTTGATCCTCAAAATTGCTAATGTATATTTCTAGTTGTAAACAGATAAAGGGGCAGTATTTCTTAGAAGAGAACAGCCATCTAAAAAGGCATAGAGGTGTTTCTAGAGATGTCCCATCCCTCTTGAAGATAGAACAGGAAAGAGATTAAAATTCTACCCAGGCTGCACAGCCACCCCAGAGAAGAGCGTCCCAACTGCTCCTCATTATTCTTAGGATAAGATTTTCTGAAGGGCTCAGTCTACAGTCAGTTTTGTCAAATGACCCAGGTGATCTTGGAAACCGCACATCACTGAGTTGAACTGATCTGCTTGTGTCATTTAGGCTTAACGTATTAACAGCATTATTCAAAGGTCCCCAAATCTCACCAGGTGTTCATTTGATTAGTTTATCGATTACTGAGTTAGGTGTGTTAAAATACCTCACTATGAATATGGATTTGTCTATTTCTCCTTGCAGTTGTTTTACTTGCAGTTATTTTTGCTTTATTTATTTTGAGTATTATTACATATCTATTACATACACACTAATTATATTATTATATACTCCTGTTGAGTTGACACTTCACCCTTAAGACATGCCCCCTTTATCCCTAATCGTGCTTTTTTTTTTTTTTTTGCCTCAGTTATATTTGTTCTAATATTGTTAGACATACACCACTTTATTTTTATGTTTCTGTGCTATAGGATTTTTGGGTCCTTATGATTCCAAGTGTTCTGCATTCTTGTACTGAAAGTCTGTGTTTTGTAAGCTAAACGATTATTTTTTGTTTTGTCTTGTTTTTCTCTGGTCTCACAATCTTAGATGTAAGTTAGGGTATTGAGTTTACATGTAAACTAAATACTAATATGTTTCTATTAAATCTACCATCCAATTATTTCCCGTCATCATATCATTTTGAATTGCCTATTCTGTGCCTTCTTCTCTTTTGCTCTTTCCAGTTTTGGGTGACTATAAGGGCCTATTTAGCCAGAGCGATTCCATCTTGGATTAAACAGTCATTTTGTTATTTATGCAGTAAAACTTAAACTGTCCCTGCCCCCTTACCCCCAGGGCATTTACTTAAAAACAAGTCCAGGAAACCAGTCCCAGGTAACAACGCCCAAATACAAGGGTGGGTCAGGCCAGGTGGAGACATCCAATCAGTGGGGGTAGTGAGGGGGGTGCATACTGTCTCCCTAGCTACCAAGGAGTATGGGCCCTGCCTTTTGAGCACCAATTCTGACCAAGGTGATAGGCTAGTTCAAATGTCTACTATAGGGCAAATTGTATTTCAATTGGTCACTTATGTGTGACCCAGCATGACTGTTGTAGCTTTGTGTGTTACAATCTCACTGGGGCCTTTGCCCTTAAAGGCTAATCTGTGGGGCAGAGCGGGGTCATGCTCTCAGTAAGAGGCACGGCCCCGGTGGGTTGGTTTGATTCTTGATGCTTGGCATGGAATAAAGCTTTGCTTGACCTTCACTTTTTATCAGTCTCGCTCCTTTAATCACAGACCCATTAGTGGGGAAACTTTCAGTGACCATTGAATATTTTATCACATATTTCACATGCACCATTTCAGATCTTCCTGAGTTCACCTTTTACTCCATCCACAGCTCAAGCAACCATCTCTGCGCCGTGCAGGTATGACTTGACAGCACTCTGCTTCAAATGTGTGCTTCATTCCTTCTCTTCCTGCCTTAGGGCTCAGAGATCATGCATGCATAAGCATCCTGGATATGAGGACTGGTTAAACCCTGCAGGGGCCACCCTTGACCACTGACAGACAATGTTTCCTCCAATTTTCTGTCCCCAATGAAAATCTTGGTTGTTCCATCAAGCAAGGAACACCAATTAGGCAAAGGCTTGCTGTGGGCAAAAAAACAAAATCTATATTCAGTGCTCTATATTCAGTAAAAGGAGAAAAATTCTTCTAAAGGAAATTAGTAGATGATAGGCAGCATTAATAGGAGTCTTATCTCTAAAATAAGAGAAATACAGATTTTACTCTATTTTTAATTTGTCAGTAAGCCTTGACTTTTTCATTGTGTCTCATGTTTCACATTTGAGGAACTTGAAAGAGTTTGCTTCGGTATAGGTACCTAATGCTATATGATCTCATTGTTGTCAGTAGGGAAGCAGGTGAAGAAACTTGGTACGTACACCCGAACCAAACAAAGAGACCATTAAAAAGACTTAGGTTAAGGTCAATAGCACTTCGAATATTTTAATAGAATTTTTTAAATGAAGTATTTAAAATGAAAGGGAACAGCGTAGTATATCGTAAAAGGAAAAACAAAGTCTTTAAGAAATGAATCCTTCCTAGGAGTGCCTGGGTGGCTCAGTGGGTTAGGCCTCTGCCTTCAGCTCAGGTCATGATCCCAGGGTCCTGGAATGGAGCCCCACATCAAGCTTTCTGATCAGCGGGGAGCCTGCCTCCCCCTCTCTCTCTGCCTGCCTCTCTGCCTACTTGTGATCTCTGTCTGTCAAATAAATAAATAAAATCTTCAAAAAAAAAAAAAAAAGAAAGAAATGAATCCTTTGTAAACGGTTCACTCAAAGTTAATTGGCTTAGACCAATATTTTCTGTTTATTACTGTTCTCTAACAAAATATATGTGTTGCTTAAATACTTAATTTTTAAATTAGATGTTGAGATTATCATGGATAGTTTCATTTTTCATTCTTCTTTTCCCAAATTCTACTATCATATTTGAAAAAGTACAAAATGTGTTCTTAGAGGGACTAAATTTTATGTGCATCTAATTGACAAGTTTATTGGCACATAATAATCTCACTGGAATCTCTATTTAGATTTCAAAATTAATCAAAATTTAATGATGTTTATAAATCATTAAATGAAATTGGTTATGTGAGTCCCAAGCAAGAAAAGCCATAGAAGGAACATAATAACATGTGTAAATAAAGCATAGAGTAACCAAGAAATATTACAAAAATAACACAGGGATTGTCAAAGATAAAATACATCTCTCTGAGAACTCGATGTAATCTTTCTTTATCATAAAAGCTCTCTCACTAAAGGCTGGCATCTCAAGCTGGCTTGATAAAACCTAACAAAATCAAAACTCCATGTGGAAAGGCTTCTGGCATCTTTCTTTGAGTACTGAGAACTTTTCCTTTGCACAGCATCTGTCTCTGCCATTTTGGGAGGAAACAATATGTTGAGAAATAGCACAATATTCTTCAAAATGATTTTGTGCAGAAATCACTCTCAACTGAACTTCAATAAATTGATAAAAAATGTGACTAAGAAATGAAAATACTTGAAATTTACATTTATTATCTTTACTTAAAAGTAGTGTTCACATTTACTGACTATAAACTATAGAAAACATTGTCTTTTTTCTTAGCTTGAAGACAATAAACATATTTAAATAAGCTTTATAAAATTAGAATAAAGGGGCCCTCTTCAGATCTCAAAATAAATGAAACCTGTTGTCCCCAATTCTACATTGATCAGACTAAAAGAAACATCTGGGATTATTTTTAGAGTATAATGAAAGTCAACACAAAGCGAAAGAAGTGTCAGCAAACAGCTGTCCATCACAAAAGAATACTTTTCCTTTCCAAACCATACTTAATTTTGCTTGAAAAAGAATTAGTATCATCATTAAGTGCTTTTATGTGAGTCATTTTCCTGTCTGTCCATCAAATGAAGAAAAACTTCTGTGTCTACAACTGACAGTAACAAATAGGTAAGCCCTCTGACCTTGCCAAGCACCAACATCTCTGTCTCCCATTTGTCATTTGATCTGAGGTTGTCAGCAAACAGATGTCTCCTTTAGCCCAAGGCATACTCGGAGTTACTAGGGCAGCTGTTGCTATGACATTTGATGAAGGTACGGAAAGTGATGATAATGTGATTTGTAGGTCCATCCTCAGTAAGTACTTGAGAGATTAAGATGAGAATGATGCATTCCCTGCAAATTTGTTAATGTTCATTTTTAAAAAGAATGCTCTTAGTTAAATGTCATTTCCTGTGACAAATTTATTTTTTTTCCTTTAAAGTACCTCCTAAGATAATTTATAAGAAGGTGATCTGTGTCTGCAAAATGCTTCTATTTAATGCCTGAGCTCTGAAAGTTATTTGTATGAGATAATATGGCATAACTTCCAATAGTCTTGCTTCTTTACAGGCAAATGTGTGCTAATGATCACCTATACCTTCTCATAGTGAATGTGTATGCAAACAAGGGATAGCTTATTACATTAATATTAGCAGAGGGATTCTAAGATGCTTTCATGAACATAGAATAGTCAACAAAAATTGAGGCTTTAAGGCTGTGGGATCTAGCTCCACATGTGTGAATTCCATATCACAAGCATGGACACCAAATTCACCTAAGGAGTATTTCCAATGTGTATATAATTGTGCTTCAAGCTTTAGGAATATTTACATTAAAAATATTTTACATTTAAAAAAATACATCTGTATTAAGAAATGCAGATTGTGAATGGAATACCCTTTTTTTTTTCAATAACAGTAGAGTCTATTTTTGTTTCTATGAACAATTTATTATTTAGTATATTCACATGAGTAATTGAAATGGATCCTAGTTAAGCTCGGAGAACATTGTCATGATAACTGGTTAAAAATTATATAATACTTGATTAAATTGAACATAGTCCCATAAGATCTATAGGAATAAAGAAAATGTGGAATTTGAAATGAACCCAACATAATCTTATTACTTCGAGGAAGGCAAGTCCCATAGTCCCTTTAAGCCTTAGTCTCTTGACATTTAAAATGGGACTAACAATATCTTGAAAGATTGTTGCCATCACTGAAATTAATATTCATAGATCACCCAATACCATGCCTTCTCTCTAGTACATCCAATAACCTTAACAATATGGCTATGTGATCCAAATGAGAAAAGTGTGTGCTTATGTATGTGCATAGGTACGTGTGTGTGTGTGCATATGATCAAATAAATGGAAAGATTTGCAGTGTTTAAGAAGCTTGCCTGTGTTTGCAGGGAAATAAGTCATTTCTTGGTTAAAGTAGCCAAACTCTAGGCCCTCTCCTTAGAGTAAAACAGTAACAGAAAGTCTTATCATTTGTTATGAATATTCACCTTTTATTTGCACCTGGCTTCAGATAGGGAAAGCATGTTCTTCTGTCTTTGTAAAAGACAGTTCAGAAATCTGAGCCAAGTATTGCCTTGCCATATGCAGCAGCTCTCATGATACTTCGCAAAAGTGGTCACATAAGCATTACTGCGTTTTATGGTAAACAGTAGGCCTTTGCTCTTTCTAGGACACATCTGAAGTATAATTTACTAGGATGCATTTTTAAAGGACCTAACTGAATGGCAACTCAATTGAGACTCACTACTTGGACAGTATACTTAGCACTATGTTCTATAAAGCAATTTCATTATTTTAGATAAGTAAGATTTACTTTATCTCTTAAAAATTTTTACGATATAATTGTTGGAGACGTGTATTAATCTTTTCTGCAAACTACTTTTCTTCCAAATATGAGTTCATGTTACACAATTCCATGTAATAGTCTTTGCTTTAAATAATTTCTTCTTTTAAATAACTATTTAAATCAAATTATTTAAATAACTTTGTTATACACTTTCTTCAGCTATCTTATATGACCCTCTGATTGATAAGTTCTTGTTAAAGTTCACTCCAAAGACTGTAGAGCACTTAAAAATTATCTAAGTTATCCAATTAAAATAAAAATACTAATACTGCTATTACAGATGGTCTCTTTTGTGAGTAACAGTAAGATGAGTAACCGTGTAATTCTAATTTGACACCGAAAACTATTAAGAAACATTAACACTAAAAAACCTTGTGAGCAAAACAAATACATTGGAAGGCACATTTTTTAATGGAAGCATTTGACATGCTTCCAAGCTTACCAATTTAAATTTGTTAAAATGTGTTCATATTTTGTTTGCCATTAAGGGGAGACTTTATTTAGAGACATGTCAATGATTATAAAACCTAATAATTGAAAATTAGAATAAAAGAGTCCATATGAATGACATGAATGAAATGTTTAAGTCTTAATGAGACTTTACAGGGAGCATAGAAATGCTCAGTTACATCCACAGATTCTACTGAGTCTCCAGCCAAGAACATTAGAAGAATGCAATCTCATAAAATTGAGTACACATTGCATTACCAATGCTTTTAGACCCTCGTGAAGCAATAATGAAGGGGTGGAAAGAAGAAGATTACCACAGAACAAAGTTGGCTAGAAATAGTATTGTTATTTTAGATCTGAGGATGCTTGGAAAATTGTGCTAGTTTCTACTAAGAAGAAACCAGGGACTCTGTACTTGGCATTTATTCCAGGCCTGTTATGATAATACACATCTAATTCCCAACAATATTTGTAGTATTTAGTGATGTAGACATTACATGACCCTTGATGGAATAAGCATAGAGAAAATGATGATAAACAACAGGGTGAGAAATTTAATGGGAAAAAGATTATGGAATCAATGAAAAAATACTTTAGATAATCATTTATTGTTGATAAGAAATATGAAACCCACAAAAAATGACACAACAAAAATCTTAACAGATGTTAAGTCATCTTAATCAAACAAATTAAGGGATCATACATTTAAAAAATAAAATAGTAGGTTATTTGACATGCACTGTAATTACTTTGGATATATTGCTTTCAATAAACATTAAAGGACAAATTAACATTAGTCGTGCCAGCTACATTTCTAAATCTGCTTTTCAAGCTTATAATTAAAATCCTAAATTATTACTGCTGCAAATTAACCGTTTTAATGTAATGCAGACATTGTAATCACCAGCATTTAGTTGTTTTTTAAATGGATTGTCTAATGCAAATTTAAACAATATTCACCTCAGTAAACAGTAAATACTAATAGCCTTTTTCAGTGTTGCAGGAGAAAACCATATGAGGCAGACTTCTCTTCTGTTAAGTTTTTGCTCAACTAAGGAGAAAAACTTGCTCACAAGAGAATTGGTTCAGTTCTTACTAGAATATTTGGGTCTGTCTCACCAAAGGCAGTGTCGGGTGTGGAATACACTTGTTTAAAGTCTTCCATCTTGCAAAGAGCAAAGGTGACTCTCCATCACCTCATTTGGAGGGCCAGTGCCATGGTATCACCCAATGGAAACTTTACCAGAATATAAGTCCTGTTCATTGACCAGGCTTCACATTCCAAAAAGTGCCCTGTGATCTCCTTGAACACATGATCTTGGTTAATTTTCACAACACTTGAAGAGATATATTTTACTACTGCAGCTTACAGGGAAATAAATGTTAGGATATTTACTACACCATATTCTGCTTTGATCATATTCTGTTCATATTTTGTTCATATTCTGCTCAGAGTTCTCAGGGTCTACCTGTATTAGTGCATTGGATGTTTGGGGACTTTTGCCTTTACTCCTCTGCTTCATAACATATGTTTCTTCTTAAGTCAATTGTTTTGAACTGAACAGTTAAAGAAACCCAAGAGTTAAAAGAGTAATCATAAACAGCAAGGTATGATTCAATCAGGCTGATCATATGAAGTTTTGTATAATAAAATGTCTTTAATTTGGGACGCCTGGGTGGCTCAGTGGGTTAAGCCACTGCCTTCGGCTCAGGTCATGATCTCAGGGTCCTGGGATCGAGTCCCACATCGGGCTCTCTGCTCAGCAGGGAGCCTGCTTCCTCCTCTCTCTCTCTCTCTGCCTGCCTCTCTGCCTACTTGTCATCTCTCTCTCTGTCAAATAAATAAATAAATAAATTTTTTAAAAAATGTCTTTAATTATTATATAATTGATGAAGACTTAATTGTGAAATAGGTCAATTAGAGACTATGTATGAAGGTAGTATTTTCTTCTTTAAAAAAAAAAAAAAAGGAGAAATGAATAAGAAATACTTGCAAACTTTGGATTTAAGTGGACATTGATAACAGCTTCCTAAATAAAAATTATGATGAAACTAGACACACACAGATTTATCAGTATTACTATCATTTATTCTCTGCATAGATTATTTCACTAAAAGGATACAACTCCATGTACTTTCAGTATTCAATACAATTTTAATTAAAATAATCTCAGTATAGGGGCACCTGGGTGGCTCAGCAGGTTAAGGCCTCTGCCTTCAGCTCGGGTTATGATCCCAGGATCCTGGGATTGAGCCCTGCATTGGGCTGTCTGCTCAGCAGGGAGCCTGCTTCCCCCCTCACCCCCCACCTGCCTCTCTACCTACCAGTGATCTCCATCTGTCAAATATATAATTAAAATCTTTTTAAAAATTAAAAAAAAATAATCTCAGTGTAAATTCATGTTAATATCTTTCTAGAATTTTTTTTTTTTCATTTTAAGGTTGGAACCACAAGAAAAATCACTACCTACTTATGGGGCCACTTAGACTTCTGAAGGCAAAATTTATAATTCTGTTCTCAGTGATAACTGCCACATTAAAATCAAAATAATATTTGTGTCTAAAAAGTCCCACCCTCTTGGTAAGTCATCTTACCTACTCTCTGCATTAATAACACAACCGTCCTTATTAAATTCAAAGCCATCTTTAATTTGTTAATAATTGCTCCCCTCTTTCGGAAATGCAGGGAATGATGCTAATGGTCACAGAGGTGATGACAGTGAAGACAGTGATTCTTGTATCACTTGTGAATGATTTTGGTGAGTAAAAAATGAGAAAAATGAAGGTGTCTTTTAAACTATAAAACACTCTACAAGTGTAATGCATTAGTTATTCCAAGTTGAAACTCTTCTATTTTCATTTCTTCTTATTGGAGGGTTATCGGGATTGGCAATTCACCTGCCCCAAAGTGTCGTATCATCTTGGGAAGATAACTTAGAAATTAACTCTTTTGTCAGCCTCAACTGTAGTGTATACCTCTGTCTTTGCTACAAATATTCTGTAATTCTAGTGGCAAAAGGATTACTGGTTAATTTCTTTCTTCTTAGGAAAAAACTGATAAGCCCCCCAAAACACCAGGGTTGTACACTGTCTCCTGGAATCACTCAAACTGTTACCATGAACAGCCTTTCATTTAAATAACTGTGCAGCCCACCTTGACCCCAAACAGAAATACTGCAGAGTGCTTCATTTCTTCCTGGTGTCTGAGACTTCCAAGTCTACTTAGACTGCTTAACGGAACCGCACGCTAGCTATAGTACATCCAGAAAAGTTAACGCATGGCATGCCGTTTTCTCTGCCCCCTCGTTAATAGACTACGATCATCTAGTGGATTAATCCTTGCAAATAAGCCTTCCCTGCTGACCTCACTTCATGGGTTCTCTAAGTACTATTGACCTGCCTGCATTATTCCTAGACCTCGGAATTTTTCTGACTTGTCCATATTTCCACATTTTGGAGGCTTCTCCAAAGTATCTTGAATCAAACACAAAAAGAAATGTGTATCCTCCTCCATACATACTTCAAGAAAATTCTGTACTCCTGCATTGTATAGACGCACTTCCACATGACAGTTCACCAGTTTTTATTTTGGTGAACACTTCATTTGACAGCTTGGTTATTACTTAATGGCTAGTAGGTAACAATAATGACTAACAGTTATTACTAATCCAAAGGAGGCCTACTACACCCTGATACTGAGTGTCACACAGTGTATTTTTCTTTGTTTGCTTGCTCTCTCAGCTTAATTTAGTTTGGTTTCCCACCTCTCTCACCCCCAATACACATAAAAAAGACGCTATCCTTATTTTCATATTGGTCAACAATATAGACTATCTAATCATTTCCTTGTGACAATTGACCCCATTAATCTTTGATTCTTGCAAAGAAATTCTAGCTTACGCTAAAGGGGCCATCCTGGATCCTCAGGAACTAACGGAGCAGCATGGCTATTGCTTACTTCCACCCATTAGGGGGACTATACATGAACACAGCATACACAAATGGTGCAAAAGCATGATGAAATATAGTTTAAGTGTGCAAATTCATTTGTAGTTATGGGATTAAGAATACATATTCCTCAGTTAGGCTCAAATTCTGAGTCTGTCATCGATAGTGTGACAATATTTTCTGCCTTTCTTAATTCCATTCAAAATCTGTATTTCCAACTATGGTTTCCACAATTGGTCTCTGCACTGGACGCCCTCCATCTCATGGCCCTTGAGCATCCAGGACTTGGCAAAGGGCTTATGTCATTTTTCTGCTTATAATTTCAGAATGACTTTCCAGTGTCTTGTTTTGAAAGCACAGGATTTTTTTATTGCTAATTAAAAAAAAAAAAAGAAAGAAAGAAAGAAAAGAAAAGCTGCAAGTAACTGTCAAAAGTGTCAATCAGGAAAGTGATTGCTCAAATGAGTCTAGGCACAATGCTGACATTGCTGACAATTTGTTGGAAGTTGCAACATCAATGAACCAAGGATGACAGAAAGATGACAATGAAATTTTGTTGACTAATAGATTTTATTAACCAAGAAAAGTCGTCATGGAAACCAAGATAAAAATTAGAAGTTCCTTCCCAACATACTATTATTTATATGGGGTGGATTTTCTTTTTTTTTGGTTCAATTAACCGACATATAGTACATCATTTTTTTATGTAGCTTTCAGCAATTCATGAGTTGCATATAACAGCCAGTGCTCATCACCATATGTGCCTTCCTTAATACCCATCACCTGGTTATCCCTTCCCCCCACTCTCCTCCCTTCTGTAACCTTCAGTTTGTTTCCAGGAGTCCAGAATCTCTCCTCTCTCATGGTTTGTCTCTCTCTGATTTCTTCCCACTCAGTTTTCTCTCCCTTCCCCTATGATCCTCTGAGCTATTCCTTATAGTCCACATATGAGTGAAGCCATATGATAATTTTCTTTCTCTGTTTGACTTATCTCACTTAGTGTAATACCCTCCAGTTCTATATGGGGTGGATTCTAATAATTCAAATATTCATTCACAGCTTAAAAGGCCTGTCTTACCTTATACCTATAAATATATTCTTCATAATCTGATTTTTAATTTTTTTTATTATTAACATATGATCTAACATTTGATTCAGGGGTACAGGATAGAGGTCTGTGAATCATCAGTCTTACACAATTCACAGCACTCACCATAGCACATACTCTCCCCAATGTCTATCACCCAGCTACTCATCTGTCTACCCCAACCCCCAGCAACCCTCAGTTTGTTTCCTGAGATTAAGAGTCTCTTACGGTTTGTGTCCCTCCCTGGTCCCATCAGAATCTGGTTTTTAACACAAGGTCTTCAAAATAAATTTTTTGGTCCTCTTATCACTTCACAATGGAGATTTATCCAAGAATGAGTTGAGGCCGAGGTGGGAGTGAGGTCCGAAGTGTATTTGGAAGGAGTGGTCAGCTCTGACTTGATAGCCATGACTTGAATAAGCAAACAAACAATAAGAAAAGTAAATGGCAATTCCTCAGAAAATTAAAACTAGAACTACTGTATGATTCATCAATTCTATTAATAGGTATTTATCCAAAGAAAACAAAAACACTAACTCAAAAAGATATCTGCACCTCCATATTCACTGTGGCATTATTTACAATAGCCAAGATATGGAAACAACCTTTAAAAAAAAAAAAAGATTTTATTTATTTATTTGATAGATCACAAGTAGGCAGAGTGGCAGGCAGAGAGAAAAGAGGAAGCAGGCTTACCACCGAGCAGAGAGGCTCAATCCCAGGACCCTGAGATCATGAACCGAGCTGAAGGCAGAGGCTTTAACCCACTGAGCCACCCAGGCGCCCCTGGAAACAACCTTAATGTCCACCAGTGAGGAATGGACAAAAAAAATGCGATATATATGCACAACAGTATTATTCAGCCATAAAAGAGAATGAATTGCCATTTGTGACAAATTGGATGGAACTTGAGGGCATTATGCAAAGTGAAATAAGTCAGACAGAGAAAGACAAATACTATTTAATCTCACTTCTGTGTGGAATCTAAAAATGAAGAAATAAACGAACAGAAACTATGTTCATAGCTATAAGAAACAGAATGGTCGTTGCCAGAGGTTAGAAGTGAGAGGTGAACAATACGGGTGAAGGAGGTCAAAACTTCCAGTTATAAAATAAAGATGTCATAGGAATGTAACATGCAGCATGGCTATTACAGCTGATAATACTGTATTGCGTATCTGAAAGTTACTAAGAAAAGAGATCTTAAGAGTTCTCATAACTAGAAAAAAATCTATAACTGAATGGTGACCCATGTTAACTATACTTATTGTGATTATCACTTTGCAATATATACAAATATTAAATCATTATGTTGTACACTTGAAACTAATATAATGTATGTCAATTATACCTTAATAAAATTTATATTAAAAAATTAAACAAGAGGCGATTTTAAATGTGATTTTATATATCATATTTATATATTCAGTTGTTATTCTTACAGTATTGGATGCCTGGAGTTCAAGGATGAGCTATATTATTTAAAAATTTTCATGTCTTTATTCTTCTGTCATTAGAAAATTTTATGTAAAACTATAACTAGGAATAAAATACTGCATCTTCCTTAAATCATGTATTCATTTTTCATTTACATTAAACTGACAAAAATCATATTCTATTTGATACTCATTTGGAATTAAAGAGATAATGTCCTTAAAACATGAAGAGATAAAACATAAAATCACACCATTATGTTTCCTAAATGCACAGAGTGACATTAGATATATATTACTCCTGCGCTCAACATTGATGCTGATACTACATTTTCTACACCAATTGTGAACAGCAGTTTCAGAAATTTGATATTTTCAAAGAATACTTAAACTTTCCATGCTTCATTCATTGAAATATTATTTCAAATATTTCTACCATTATCATTTAAGTAACACACTATGCTCATTTTTCCTTGAGGAAATTTCATTGTTCCTGTTTGTAGTGATAACAGATATATGATATGAGATGTATTCGTAGCTTGATTTCTTACTATTATGAAATTTTGGAGTGTGCCTTATCAAGTTTTGTTGGACGTCTTTGATAATATAATGTAAGAGAAAGCTAACATATTTCTATTGGGTGGAAGATTTCAAAACTTGTCAGCATGATATGTGAACTTTGATAATTTTATCTTTAGGTAAATTATCTTAAGATTTTTTTTAAAAAAGCATTCATTATTGCAAGTTTTGATTTTTATATAATGCCCAAGATTTTATTTTTTGTTCTTTTTGGCCTTGTGACAAATTATGTAAAAAAAAAAAAAAAATAGCAGAATAGATAAAAAGCAAACATTCTCTAAAAGTCAAATGATATAGAGACCATGATGACAAAATTATAATTTATATCTGTATGTGACAACCACAATTGAAAATAATGTTCTCAGACATTTTATGACATTGCATCTATATACTGTTACCTAAAATTCATTTTATATTTGTACTTGGAGTATTGAATACATTTATTAATAATAAAAAAAAATTTAAATTTTAACCAAAATTTAAATAAAAGCAAAATATATAAATAAAGTACTTCATTTAAATACTTCTCCCCCCTTTAAAACCAAATACTCACTAGGTATCTATTATATCTGAGGGACACAATGCCATATTCCTCAGGGCATTTCTGTATTAAATTATAAGCTTTCAGATGAGGGTAGTAGAAATCCTAGCTATTAACAATTTAAGTAAAAAGTACCAGGTGGTGGGTATTATAGAGGGCACGGATTGCATGGAGCACTGGGTGTGGTAAAAAAATAATGATACTGTTATGCTGAAAATAAATAAATGAAAAAAAAAGTAAATTATCATCTCACATTGAACTGTGCAGTTATCAATTTATTGGCTGTCATCTCCAAAGCACCTTTCCAGAATTGGTTTTGCAGTAAGAGATGGAATTCCTTTTAGATTTTCTACTTTACAGGGTGCATGGTAATAAGGTTTCTCAGTAGAGGGCACTGGAGAGACATTGCACAAGAAGAGGCTCCTTGGGCTAGTGGTTGCACCACCTGCTGTTGTAGGGGTAGGAGGTCGTGAAGGACACCCAGCTCCAGCGATAGCCTAGAAGACCTGGACTCCCCAAAACCTGCATCCTCAGACTTCTGTTTGTTGGGAGTTTTTAGATTACTGATTCTATTTCATTACTAGCATTCCCTCTGTTCAGAGCTTTTTATTTCTTTCTGATTCCATCTTGGAAGAATACATGTTTCTAGGAATTAATCCATTCCTTCTAGATTATCTAATTCATCAATGTACAATTGTATGTAGAACCACATTTTCTTTTTCTGTTCACCCAACAGTGGACACTTAGGGTTTTTCCATGTCTTGGCTATTATAAATAATGCTGCAATGAACATAGGGTGCACATATTTTTTTGAAATAGTGTTTCTGTTTTGTTTGAGTGAATACCGGGACGCCTGGGTGGCGCAGTTGGTTAAACGACTGCCTCCGGCTCAGGGCGTGATCCTGGAGTCCCGGGATCGAGTCCCACATCAGGCTCTCAGCTCCATGGGGAGTCTGCTTCGCTCTCTGACCTTCTCCTCGCTCATGCTCTCTCTCACTGTCTCTCTCTCTCAAATAAATAAAATAAAATCTTAAAAAAAAAAAAAAAAAAAGAGGGGAGTGGTAAGGCAGCGATGGTCCACTCCTGAATGATTGTTTGAGTGAATACCCAGAAGCAGAATTGCTGGATTGTATGGTAATTCTAGTTTCACTTTTTGGGGAAGTTCCGTACTGTTTTTCATAGTGGCTGCCCCAATTGATATTCCCACCAACAGTGCCTGGAGGGTTCCCTTTTCTCCACATCCTTTCCAACACTTGTTATCTCTTGTCTTTTTGATGCTTGTCATTCTAACAGGTGTGAGGTCATGGATGGACCTAAAGGTATAGTGCCAACTGAAACAAGTCAGACAGAGGAGGACCATTATCATCTGACTTCACTCATGTATGTCATCAAAAGAAAACCAGCCAAACAAAAAACAAAAACAAACAAAAAAACAAATCCAATGAACAACCAAAACAGAGCAGAAACAGATACAAAATACGGAGAACAAGTTGGCTGTCGCCAGAGGGGAGGTAGGTGGGAGTTGAGCAAAATAGTCAAAGGTGATTAAAAGGTACAAACCCTCAGTTACAAAATAAATGAGTCGCAGGGATGTAAAGTATAGCAGAGGGAATTTGGTCAATAATATGGTAATAACTTTGTATGGTGACAGATGGTAACTACACTTACCGCGATGATCATTTTGTATATATATTATGTATATAAGTGTTGAGTCACTACACTGTGCACCCGAAACTAATATAATATGTCAACTATACTTCAAGAGAAAATAAAGAAAAAATAAAAACAACTTGTAGCCCCAGACCAGCATGCTGATTACCTTGCAGGGCTGACTTGACATGAACACCAGGCATGCCAGACTTTCTATACCCTGTGCTCCAGGCTCCTGTCTGTGTTGATGCCCGACTCCTTCTGTTTGTCTGCCCTCCCTCCTAGTATGTCTTCTACATCCATCCAGTCCTTCCACAGTCCTTCCATACCATCCCAAAGTGAACATTTCCCACTGCCAAGGCCCAGCCTCCACGGGTCACCAACCCTCTGCACAACAGGGCATCTAGACTCAAGCTGTGGTTCATCTGTGCCACAAGGTTCCTCCCTGCTTGCTCAGCACCCACAGCTCTGCTCTGGGAAAACCAGGAAGACTCCCTCTCACTTACTGGCCTGGAACTCCAACTCCTGCAACGAAGTCAGAGCCCTCGCTTTTCTGGGGAAGGTCCTGGCCATGACCATCCATCCCTGGCTATACTCTATCTGTCCTAGCTTATCTTATATCTTAACATTACTTTTTATTATAACTATGATTTGTATTTAACTTCCCCTGTTTAAATCACTGTGTGGGTCCTGATACACACACACACATAAAATATATAAATATATACATATATATTACTATATAGAGATTATTGCTATTCCAGAAAATTGCTTGTATGATTGTAAGCTGGATTGTTGGGCATTGCTAGATGCACTGAAACATTAATAGTTACTATCAATTTATATTGCAAATATTTAGCAATTTGCATTTCCATTGGCATTAAATGAGAATATTATTTTGTCTGTACTTATACCAGAATTATATATTGTGTCAATTCTTTCAATAAGAGAGAAATAGTGTCTTATTGTTTTATTTTGCATTCCTCTGAGTAGTCATGAATTGTAATATATTTTCGCCTGTTTATTAACAGTCTATTTTTTTCTTCTATGGCTTGCCTCTCCACACTCCTTATTCAAGTATATTGTTTCTTTTTCTAAGAGCTCTTTGCAAATAATGACTATTGATTGTTTTAAGTGCTACAACTAATTTCTCTCAGGCTGTTTTGACATTTTGTAAAAATACATTTAAAGATAGGGAGATTTTTCATTGATTATTTATCATTAAGTCTCTGACTCTCCAAGAATTTGTTTCCACCACCTCTGAGGTTCTCCTCCAGCACAGGTCTTATCAAAATGATTTCTTTACTTCAAGCTTCCAGTGAAACCCTCCCATCTCTCTGCAACCCTATTTGTAGCTATCTTCAATTTTTCATTCCAAAACCCCATGGTGATTGTATTCAAAGACAGGATGTGTAAGAATATTGTAGAATATTATAGAATTGTAAAAGGTTTGGAAGAGGACCAAGAATAACTCTACCAAGGTCCATGAGGACCCAGTGGCAAGAGAATGTTTCAGTATTTATTGTAAAAGCATGTTTTGATACCAAGTCACTTGTGTGCCTGAATGATCTTGCCCCTGAGAGATTCTTTCATATTTTATAATAGCACATGGACTTTCTTTTACAAATAAAAATCAGTAGGTAAAAAAAAAATGGAGTGTTTTTTCATTAAAAGAAATATATCACAGAGTATCTGCTTGAGGCTCTCTCTGTCTCTAACTTACTATGTATTTTGCTAATTTATCCTTAACTCTTTTTTGTAATGCTTTTTTGTCCACATTTGTATTCAATTCCCTGAAAAGTTGATTATGTGAACTTGTCTGAAAAGTTCTGCCATCTGAATTAGGCCATGTTTCTCTACATGCGTCATTTACATTTAGAACTTCCCATCCTTATCTGAAACCTTCATTATCCAAATTAAGTCCCTGACCTTCTTTCCATTTTGCTAATTGAGGTTTAACAATATCAGAATTAGTATTCTCTGATTTATGAGGATGAGGGAAAACAACTCTCCCATGTAACTGGACCAAAATGTAATAATTACTTGTCTGCATTAAATGGTTTATTGTGTGACTGCACTGCAAGTTTTAAGTTTAGAGAATGTTTTAAATCATAGAGAAACAGTTTTGGGAGGTAACAACAAGTTTCGATGGGAAATGAGAGCTATAGTTAGGATTTCCTCCAGACACAGGAGGTATCAGTCATGGACGTTATTTCTAATTCCACTAGAGAGAGGTAAAAGAAAGTGAAGTAGCTGAGAAAGCTTTACTTAGTTTTTAGAGCTTTTGGGGTCCCCACACTGGTGTCAGAGCATTCTAAGAAGAGGAAAGCCAGGAGCCTCATGAGATGCCCAGAAAGGGAAAGTAAAGCCCAGGGGGTGGGGTAAGGGGGTGAAGTGGGGCAGGAAGACTTTCAAACCTGAATCCAGGCCAAGCAGAGGCAAGAGCTGCCCTCGGTTCTGTTCACTTGGTCACTCTTTCCTCCTTGTTTTTTTTTTTTTTTTCTTTTAAAGATTATTTATTTATTTATTTGAGAGAGAGCGACAGTGAGAGAGAGCATGAGCGAGGAGAAGGTCAGAGAGCGAAGCAGACTCCCCATGGAGCTGGGAGCCTGATGTGGGACTCGATCCCGGGACTCCAGGATCACGCCCTGAGCCGAAGGCAGTCGTCCAACCAACTGAGCCACCCAGGCGTCCCTCCTCCTTGTTCTTATGCTGATCTTAAAGATTTAAGTAACTTTCAATAGTGAGGACTAAAATAAATGTCCATTATTTACAATATTTAAGTTCTGCAAGGCATTGATAGATAGATAGATATAAATCTGTATCTATATCTATACTGTATATCAATAGATCTTTACAAATATAAATATCTATATTACAATAGATATTACAAATATAATTATCTATAATCACAAATATAAATATCTCTATATATCTATATACCTATATGTTATATAAGTAGTTATATAAAGAGGGTTATATATTACATAGGTATAGATATATAGTTGAATTATTAAGTTCAAATTTAGTGTCAATGTTTATTTTGTAATTTTATTTATATTATTTTATATCAAATGTGTTTATCTTAGATCCCAGAAATACACCGACCAAAGTGAAGGGAAAAAAAATCTGGATGCTTATTAAAAGTTTTTGAATATTATAGTATATTCTCTAAATCAGAAACACTATTTTTAGTTTGTATTAAACAATATGACATCCATTATTTCTGACTAATTATGCTGATAGGATTATATAAGAGAACCTAGCCCAGGCTTAGTATGATGAGAAGTTTATCTACAAGAAAAAGATGAATTACATGTTCAGGATAAGATGCTGTCTCCATACTAGGATTTCAGAAGGTACAGACCCTGAGGATATCTCTCTCACTGGTTTTCTGAAATAACTGTTTGTTCTAAGCAGGAACCAACATTGTATTCCTCAATTAGATTAAATGCAAATACCATTATTAGTAATTTACATCCAGGTCCTTTATGAGGTGATGTTACAAGTACAGAATGAGACAGTAAAGTCCCATGAGAGCCCTTTTCCAGATTTACTCAGAAAATTGAGTTCGCTGAGCATTTATTTCACACCACTCACTCTGCTAAATATCTTTCTTGCATCATATACTGAATCTTCATGAGAAACCATAAGGTAGAAATTATTATAATTCCTTATTTGCATATAAAGGAACTGAAATGTAGGTGGGAATTAAATTACCTACCAAGGATCTCACATTTAACTCAGGGCTTGGAATAAGGTCTCAGCAGCCCTGGTTCCATTACTCATGTTCTTAAACACAAGCTTTCAGCCACAGGAGGCACAGTATTCCTCATGAAAGTGTGAAGACTAAGAATCTGTTAGATGACACGTGTTTTCCAAGTTTTTCCTTCCTTGGTCCTCAGTCATATTCACCCCAGTTTACAGGCTGTTTCCCATCTTTGAACACTAGCAAATAGGATGTGATAAGGATATGGCTGCCTTTCAAGCTCATTGTTCACGTGCATTGACCGCCCGGAGCTTCTGATGTGCCCTGTTCCATCCAACCTTGCAGAAGGTATAGAGATGGGAACTTCAATCACTCCCACTTGACATGAAGAGGTGGAGGTAGCCCAGTCACCTGCCCAAGGACACCCAAGGCCACTCAGAGCACCTGCTGGGTACAGAAAAACTGAGGTAGTTTGGGAAACAGGCAACTTTATGGATAAAGCCTTTTAACGCTCAATACCAGTCTGGGAAAGGCTGTGGAGGTTGCTTTTCCTCCCTGATGCATTTCTAAATTCCTCACCCAAAGTTAAGATCTTCCCTTTCCCCAAAACTCAGTAGGACTCTCTCCCTCTAATTCTACTGACTCATTTACCCAAATCAACCTTAAACCGCAGATATGTAATTAAGTTTGCAACTGTCAGTAAATTACATTCTTAGAAGGCAAGTCTTGTGTTTTATTTACTTTTACCTTACCAATAATGCTTTCCCAGAACCTTTTCCACAGTAAGAAAATTCATGAACATTTTTTAATGAATTGGATTAAAATGATGGTCTTTGCATAATAATGTAATACAAAACAAAACATAATTTCATTCGTTCATTCACAAATTATTTAAAAGTACTACATACCCTTTTCAATAAAATTTATGAACAAGGCCCTTTTAGCCCTTTCTTAAAAAAAAAAAAACAAAAATAAAAAAGCTTTGGGGCACCTGGGTGGCTCAGTGGGTTAAGCCTCTGCCTTCGGCTCAGGTCATGATCTCAGGGTCCTAGGATCGAGCCCCGCATCAGGCTCTCTGCTCAGCAGGGAGCCTCCTTCCCCCCCTCTCTCTCTGCCTGCCTCTCTGCCTACTTGAGATTTCTTTCTGTGTGTGTCAAATAAATAAATAAAATCTTAAAAAAAATAAATAAAATTTAAAAAAGCTTGTTAGCTTCAGGCAAAACATACTTCCTTTTAAAAAATTAATTTATTTATCTTAGAGGGAAAGCACGTGAGCAGGGGGAGGGGCAGAGGGAGAGAAACTCAAGCAGAGTCAGTACTGAATGTGGAGCCTTCTGTGGGGCTCTATCTCAAGACCCTGAGATCGTTATCTGAGTCAAAATCAGGAGTCTGAGGCTTAACCCACTGAGCCACCCAGGTGCCCCAGGAAAACTATTCTTTAATTTATCTATTCACAGTTTCTTGTATTTGGAAATATGGGTCTAAAATCTAAATATAGGTCTGGGTGGCCTGGGTGGCGCAGTTGGTTGGACGACTGCCTTCGGCTCAGGGCGTGATCCTGGAGTCCCGGGATCGAGTCCCACATCAGGCTCCCAGCTCCATGGGGAGTCTGCTTCGCTCTCTGACCTTCTCCTCGCTCATGCTCTGTCTCTCTCTCTCTCTCAAATAAATAAATCTCAAATAAATAAATAAAAAATCTAAAAAAAAAAAAAAGAATTCTTTCTTTAAAAAAAAAATAAAATCTAAATATAGGTCTAAAATCTAAAATCTAAAAGATTTAGACCTATAGTACATATTTTATGTACTATATGTTCATAGCCTTGCAAGTTTCTCTGCTTATTTTTCTTTTTGATTTGTAAGAACTCTTTATAAAATGGAGATTAAAAAAAAAACTTTCTCTGTCTTAGAGGTTACAAATAGTTTTCAGTGTTTATCATTTTTTTTTAGCTTTTGCTATATTTTTGCCACCCTCTGTTTTGATGTAGTTAAATTGATCAAGTTGTTAAATTTATTAATATCTCTGTTTAGATCTCTTACTCTTTGTGGCATGTTTGGAACAGACTTTCTTGCTTAAAGTCTTTTTCAATCATCCTCCATTCTAGTTTCTGTTTATACTGTGCCATCCTGAGAGCCCTAAGATAACTAGGCTTATGGGAATAATGTATCTGTTGTCAGTTGCAACAGTGCATGCTATTACTTTTCATGTATGTCAGCTACATTGTTGCTCAACTTTGAATGGTAAACAGAAACACCTATTTCCATCTTTTCTTTACGTAGTAGAAGATTCCATAGTATTCATGGTATGGTTTTATAACTGTACCACATTTTAATGTATTCTTCCATCCAATCCCTCCACTTCTGCTGATGGGCACTTAATTTATTTGTGGTTATTTCTTTATTATTTAAATTCAAGTTAATTAACATACAGTATCATATTAGTTTCAGGTGAATAATGTAGTGATTCAACACTTCCATGCTACACCCAGGTTCATCATAATAAGTACCCTCCTTCACCCCCATCCCCTGTTTCACCCAAACTCCCACTCACCTTCCCTCTGGGGACCATCAGTGTGTTCTCCACCTTTAAGAGTCTGTTTATTGGTTTGCCTCTCTCTCTATTTCCCCCATGGTCTTTTTTTTTGTTTCTTAAGTTCCACATAGGAGTGATTTATCTTTATTTCCTTCCTCCTTCTCCTTCACTTCCTCTTCTTTTTTTGAATTTTAATGAATGCATTTTCATATTCATCCTTTTATTTATATAAGATAGAATTCTAGATGCTCGTTATTATATGGACCTTTTAAATTTAATATGGTGCCTAAATAACTTAAAAAAAAGTTTTTGAATAGTGACTACCCTAAATGCTAATCCATTAGCCATTTGCATACCTTCTGTGAATTACATGTTTATATTTTTGACAGATTTTGTGTTGGTTTATTTATCTTCTTCTACTGTTTGCTTGAACTCTTTATGTATGTAGTATATCATCAAAATTCACCATTCTACACATGTCAAAAATATTAGGTGAAAACCTCTTTTATCTTTTTCCTTTCTGGCATTAAACTATTTTAACTTCTTGTGAATGACATTTATCAACATCTGTTCTAATAGTTACTGTGTTTCTTTACTTGTACAGAAAAACTTTCCAGGCCATATCTTACAAAAATATTCTTTATTTTCCCCAATATCAAAATATAATTTTAAATGTTATCTGATCTAAAGTTTATTTTTAAATAAATTTATATAAGCTTTTTGCCTCAAAATATATACTGAATAATCCATTTTCTAATGAAATACACTAATATATTTATTTGAATAAATTATGAACTCTATAATCTTTTGTAGAGGTATTTCAATATTATCTTACCCAATTATAAATGTTATGAGTCATGGTTGCTATATAATTTAATAACCATTGGTATGTTGCTGTTATCATAATGAGCTCTATCACTGGAACCATACCATAGTCCCTCTTCTTTCTACCTTCTGTGAGGAGGAATTGGGAAGGAGTGAAGAAACAAATCCTGGTAGATTCCTTTTTGTCTCTTGGTAAATTACTACCTGGGCTTTCACCTCCTCCTTTGAGACAACTTCTCTAAAACTACGGGATAAAACAAAGCTTTTAAAGATTTTTTTTTTTCCCATTCATGTAACACTTTAAATTCATTATTTGTGAGATGACATTTTGAGTTGGTGTTCAAAATATGGGGCTACCGATTGCAGGTGAGAGCTGAGGTGACCTTGATGACTAGGCGATGGACTAGGAGGTCACTGTTGTGATCAAGGCTGAAGATGGTGGAGATCTGCTGGGGGACTGCCTGAGTCTACAGCTGCCCAAATCCATCCTCTGTGCAATGATCATGAGATCTGCCCCTTGGATGCGATCAGTGGTTAGCTAGACCAGGAGTGGCTCATGCTCCATTGGATACAGTTATTTTTGGCGGCCCCTTTCCTTGCAACCAAATCTGATTTTATGCTTATTTGAATTCTATGAGATCTAGTTTATTCTCCTTTCCCCTTGGATCCATGGTTCTTTCCAAACTACCATCATGGCAACTTGAAAAATTCTGAGTTATTATGGTATTAAGACTACTTGCAACAAATCTTCCCCTGCATTAGGAGTATTTGTCCTTTGCTATGGGTGTTGATATATGTTTAATTTTTTGTCTAATCTCTCCTGCAGACATAAGGTAAAACACTGGAATGGATGATGATAGTTAAGAGAACTCAAAATCTCTAATCATCTTAAGGGATGGGGAAATAGCAGCCTGAGCCATTATGCTAATTGGGTTTGTTAAAACACAGCAAAGTTACTGTAAATAAATGCTCGCAAATGTTCTTTTATGTAACAGAAGAAATTTAACAGCCAACACTTTTACAATGACTTACTAAAGCCATAGTTAGGGAGCTCCAGGCGTGACTGAAAATTGAATTTCTCTAACTCAAACTGCCAAAATATATTTAGGAAATATGAAAAGGGGCTTAAATTTAGGCTGTTGCTACAAAAAAGAAATCAGGTATGATTGTCTCAAAAGCAGGCGATGACTCCTACAACAGCTTTTAAGTAAGATCTGGTTAACAGTAAGAAAATAGAGTATATCAGTCACTATATTTCAGTCTTCATATTGCTAGAGATATTTGAGTTTATGATGCATAAATTTCTTTAAGTCAAGAATTTGAAAATTTTTATTAGAGACAGCATAATTCAAAAGACTGGTAGATTATTCCTAAAGATAATTTATTAATTTGTAGTTCATCAAATTGTTTGGGATGTTTTGTTTTGTTTTTGCTAAGTGTGTGTTTAGTTTTCCCTTTTGTATTTATTAGGACGAAGACTTCTCTGCTATAGTCACTGCCATGATACAAAATTGCTTTGCAGCTTTCCTTTGCAGTTTCCTACAAATCATAATTTTCCTACCCCTTGTTAAAATCAGAAACCACCATCAGACGAGAAGGAAACATGTAGGTTCACACACTGAATTCTGCAAAATGATGCCAACGCACTAAAATCTTCGCCTCCCTGATCCTGGTACCTGGTTGTGGGTGTATTTGTGGACAGGTACTTGCATAATTGAAAATTACTTTTATGATGCCTGTTTGGCACAGACTAATGAGAATAGGACATTTTTTAATCTAAAAATATGAAGAAAGTGTTCCTTAATAGCTAAATAAAAATCTTCACATTTACACATTTTTCTTAGGATTTGGATTTTTTGTATCCTTACATTTATTTTAGGGGCTGCTCAAACCATCAGAGCTTTTCGAATTAATGTAGCTATGACACTTTTCATTAATAACCAGGTGAAAGCTGAATTCAATGAGAAGATTAACATGGATTTGAATATTCTTAAAATTTCCAGAAGCAAAAAACTCATTAAAAGACTAATCTCAAGAGTTTTAAGTTTGTTGGGTTTCTTTAGTTGTTAAAAATTTGTATTTACTTAAAACTCAGAAATTCTTTTTCTTCCTTCTTTCTTGAAAGGCATGTCTACTTAGTCTGTAACAAGTTACATCAATTTAATCATGCTTTCATAAATTTCAATTACATAAACATCTTAAAAAATTTCATTGTAAAAATATTTATCACAACATAATAGAATTGTGTTATTATGGTTAAACAGGACTGATAACCTCAGTGCTTCCATATAAAACACTTGGAAATGTATTTGTGAAAATTTACATCACCTAAGCAATTAAGAGAGCTGTAATTTTCCAAAATGGTTTTCCAAACATGTTTGATTAATTTGTTGTCCATGTCCTTCAATAATTATTACATGACCTCGGCATTATCTGTTTAAAACTTAAATACTAACAATATTCTAAATAGAGAGTCATTGTATCATAATGAGCATTGGCTTTTGAGTTGGACCACTCTTGGTTCCTAATCCATCTCTGACATTTATTAGCTCTTGAATTAAGAAATTAAAACATTGGGGCACCTGGGTGGCTCAGTGGGTTAAGCCTCTGCCTTCAGCTCAGGTCATGATCTCAGGGTCCTGGGATCGAGTCCCGCATCGGGCTCTCTGCTCAGCAGGGAGCCTGCTTCCCTCTCTCTCTCTCTGCCTGCCTCTCTGCCTGCTTGTGCTCTCTGCCTGTCAAATAAATAAATAAAATCTTTAAAAAAAAAAAAGAAATTAAAACATTTTGGGGAGACTGGCTGGCTCAGGCTGTTAAGTGTCTGCCTTTGGCTCAGGTCATGGTCCTGGGATCCTGGGGATCCTGGGGATCCTGGGATCAATCCTCAAATCCACGGGTTTTCTGCCCAACGGGGAGCCTGCTTCTCTCTCTCTTTCCGCCTGCCACTCCCCCTGCCTGTGCTCTTTCTCTCTGTCAAATAAATAAGTAAAATCTTAAAAAAAAAAAAAGAAAATTAAAACATTTTAAGCATCAGTTTCCTCAGCTTAAAATCAGTGTAGTACTATCCATGTTTCAGGATCTGTGCATGAATTAAGTAGAATAAAATCTATAAAACATATGACATTTTGACATTTATGAAATGCTTAGTAAATAAAGTCTATTACTAAGCATAATAATTACTTTTAAAAAAATGAAATGATGGATATCGATGGCTTCCCATTCTTTCATTTTAACATGTGAAATAAGATGTCCATACATTTCTGGGTGGATACAAATTTAATTAATTATTATAAAATTTGGGACCAAACCATCAGCATCAAAGCAAGATATGATTTCCTCTATTAAATTTATGTTCTTATTAATATTTGGCTGTCTTTCCTGCACCCAGAATTTTTAGAAGAAATAATGTCATCACTGAGACTTAAGGCATAAAACATCTGAGAAAATGTTCGAAGAGGTAGCTCTGGGTCCACACACTTGATTGTCATCCTACAGTCTTACCATTAAATGTGGCGAGGCCAACTTCAACATTACCTACTTTTGATGAAGTGCTGTGAGGTCAGAGGCAGTAATAGGAGAAAAGTTTTTATAATCATAGCAATTAAGAACAACCACAGCTAGTGCAACTGTATCAGTAATTTAAAATATACCAGAACCACAAGGAACAGTTTTCTGATTATATGAAAATCTAGTATAATACAAGTGACAAGTGCATACCTTGAAATCGTATAAAACCTGCTTTTGGGTCGCCTAGGTCTTGCCAGATAAATGAATATCTACATTCTCTCACATACTCCATAAAAATGGAGTATTTTTTCCCGGTCTTTAAAATTCTTAGAATAGCTTTCTTCCCACTATCAGGTACCCTTTACACATATACCATATTTGTATCAAATAAAAAGGCAATTGTCACTTACTGAGAGAGAAACGGCTTAGATTCCCAAATTAATAAAACTAACACAGTACTTTTAGCTGCACTTTTGTTGCAGACTAGCAAATATTTTAACAAGTGGAGATAAAGCTCAGGTCCATGCCTACAACATGTTAGCAGCACCTCATCGAAATGTGGAGAAAGGGGGTTATTTGGAGTTCAAAAGCAGGCCAGCCCCCTCCCCCTGCAAGATTAAATGCAAGGGTAAAAGAGAAGGTCTTTCATATTTTGAAAAAAATAAATAAATAAATCCAGTGCATGTGAAATGGGAGCTAAAAATATTATGTGTGTAACAATTATTTGATAGATTGAGTATAACATTTCAGGGAGTATGAAAGCTATAATAAATTCAGTCAAATTGGTTCAAATATAATTATGTCAATTATACTTCACAGAAGCCTGTGCTCCAGTTTCCGTGGTCACTGGCTTTATTGTTTGTAATATGCCAGTCTACGCTTTGTCTCTATTATACAAAGGGAAATTCTCTTCAAGATCTTGTAATGTACAAAGCAAATTCTTGCTCAAGATATATTCCTTCAACTATAATCTAATGGGCCTAAATCACCTTAAAACAGGGCTGATTAATAAGTAATATGTTTTGATTTTGCATTATATTTGGAAGTCTAGAAAATATTTATTATTCAACATGGAATCACTCTGTTGTTTTGTTCCATGTTTGAACCACCAAGCATAGACACCCCTAGTAACTAAAATACAGGTAACTGAAGAACAGGTTCCAGAGAAAAGTCATTGTGAAACTGTTTCTTTTAGCATCAGTTTTACCTTTGTTTGATCTTTTAAAGAAAGCATATAGATAATTATGGCCCATAAAAATGTTTATTGCTCCTAATATTTCAGCTGATATGATGCCTTTATTTTTGAGATCTCAAGCAACAAATCTACCAAAATCAATATTTCAAGAAAAATTTATTAAAGTAATAATGTACTCGCATTACAAGATGAGAGAATATAAAGATATATTTTTAAATCACCAGGAGTATCATTTGCCAAAGTTGAAATGCTTTGTTTCCGTTCTTGCTTTTTTTATATTAAGTGAATTTAATAGGGAGAGATGTATGAAGGAATGAAAGACAATTAATTAGCCATCATAATATTTCAGGAACTGGATTTTAAACTTGGCATTGTCAATTAGGCTTAATTCATATACAGAGATTACACACACAGTGTTGTTTTGAATAAATAGAAAATATATACACACTTAAATAAATTCTCACGTCCATGATTTTCAGTTGTGTAACCTCGAACAATACACCTTGGCACATTTGAGATTCACTAAATTTTAATATTAGAGACTTAAACAAAATAGCACATATACATGCATTAATCAAAAGAGCCATACATTGTGTGAGTTCTATAAAGATTAGTTCATTTTCACTTTCCACAGGGGCAAAAAAAAAAAAAAAAAAGTTTTTTTCTAGGGCTTCCAAACATCAGGGAAAACGAAAAGGCCATATAAATAAAAATTGCAATATTTCACATGACCCACGTTGTTCTTCAGCAGAAACGGCACATCGCATGCTGAGCAAATGAAACTCAGTTTTGCACTGCAAGCCATTTGGGGATTATGAGATTATGGTATTCTCTGTCCTTTGCTGTAGAGGGCTATTGCTGGGTCTTCCAATAGAGGACATATTTTCGTGGAGGGATGCACATCCTAAGAAAGTTTGGGCAGCGGTAGGAGAACTCCCCAGCCAGTGCATGGTGGGGCGAGATTCCTTCCCCAAGAACCCCTGCCCTAACCTGCACCCCACACAGCAGAGGCGATGGCAAATGCCAAAGAGGCTGTGGAGGAACTCTCCGAGACCCTTGAGTCAGCTTCAGTGTTTTTTTCTTTGCTATCAGGTATTTTTGGTCATCTGGAAGTTAAACCAAAACCAAAAACCCAGCACAATTTTAAGCTCATCCCTCTGCACCGCCCCCCCCCCATAGTCTCCATCTTTCCAAATTCTTTAGGTGGCATCGGGATAGGAAACAACAAAAAGGAAGCACACTGAGCTCATTTTAAAAACGTACACTGTGGTATCAATCTACACTCTTTTTACATGTTTTAGAAACAAAGGTAAATTTATGAGGGAGAATTGGCAGCAAGCAAAGTGATTTTTGCCCCTAGCACCCAACCTTTACTGGCAATTGCCTGACTGCATTTCTCAAGATTAATTAAGTGTCTCTCTCAAGCCAGCCACCTACAAAAATTTGGGTTAAAGGAAATATGTTTCCAGCAAAGCTTCCATACCAGATAATGATTTAAAACTCTACATACAGACCCATAACATCCCATAATTTTAAAAAATAAATAAATAAATAAAACCGACTTCTTTAGGAACGGAAGGCTCTGGAGGGCATGCTGGAAGTTCGGAGAGAGCCCTTACCCTGTGCACCTTGACCTCCTGAACCAAAGCTGACGGCCAGTCAGTTGTAAGCCTTCAGTTGCGCTCGGGTCCAAAAGCTGACATGTGAGCATTAGCTGTGGTGACAGGCTGCTCTAACTTGGCTGTCATCTGGCCCATTTTCTACACAAGCCATCAACATAATTCACTCTAAAGGGCTCTCTGAGAGGGCCTAATGCTTTTTTTTCTTCCCTCGTACAGTGCAGAATTTAGGACAGCTTATTTTAATTTGATGACCTGCACTATGATCTAATAAGGGACAGCTGTGGCAGCTAAGTCCCCAGGCTATTTATTGTCAATTAGAATGAATCCTAAATAAACTCCCTTCATTCTAAACTTGACCCATTCTTGAACAGTAGACAAAAATGGCACTTAGAGAAGGAAATGTGAGGAAGCGGAAGAAAGAGCCGATGGAATGTAAAAACTATGAAAGAGAGGACTCTTCAAATACAATTAGAAGGATGAGCAGTGATAATCACATTTTTATGTCACATAATTGCTATTGAAATTTTGGTATTGTGGAAGACATCCGGGGCAGGGGGCACAAACAAACTTCAAGCTGTCAAATAAAATGTGTTGTGTTATCAGAGTTAAGCTAAAAAAAATATACTTTATGTGAAAAAGATAGTCTTGATTCAAATAGAGAAGATAAAATGGCCTAGAGCAGTGGATTACAAACACTTTCTGTCATCCATAATAGATAAACATTTTCCGGGAGGGCCTAGTATACTGGGACACAGATCCATATAGATCTGTTCAAATAAATTCTCCCAAAATAATACTGATTTTCCCTGGTGTGATGAACTCTTAGTTTGTATTCTGTTCTCTCCTCCTTCATATTCAGGGGGAAAAAAATGCTAATCAGAGCTCACCAAGTTGATTTTGCCACCCCCTCAACAGTCCGAACCCACAGTCTAAAAGATAGTCTTCCAGAACGAAGGAAGTAAATACAGACAGGAAATTTCTGAAGAGTATTTTAAGCATTTTGAAATACTGATAATCAAAGGGGATTTAACAGCCCAATGAAGAAACAGAAGTGCATTATGACAACATTGTTAACTGCTTCCCTGAGTGTGAAGGGCATGGTGGAAAGCGTAGAGAGGAAGGAAACATTGTGATGTGTGACTGGCATCCTTAGGCTTAGCTGTGCATGATTTTCTAACCACTTCTCACCTACGTAGATAAAATATGAAACAATAACTTCTCAGTGTCCTTGGCAACTCTCCTATGAGTAAATGCTAGAAGTGGTCATGGATGCCACAGAGAATCAGGACAGAAAGGAACCGAGAGTGTGAATAGATGGAAGCGGAATGATTCTGTTTGGGTGAAATCGAAGACTTTGAAAAAGACTTTTCAAGTCTGCAAGAATTATGCTGCGATTGCACGGCAGTTTTGAAAGTTATTGTAAGGGCAGAATTGACAAGGAGAATTGTTGAAGGGGTCAGCTTTCCCTGGTGGAGGGCCCAGTCTGTCAGAGCCCTAGCAGTTTCTAACCACTTGCTATGGACGCCCTGATTTGTCTTCCAGACTGAACCAGAAATAAGCTACAGGTAGGCTGGCTGCCTCAAGGGGCCAAAGATGCCTTTGAAGTCTACCTTTCTGGAACTCACTCTCCTCAGCCTGGTGGGGTCAAGAGACTAGAATTTATTTGTAGTCCCCTCAGCCTGAAGGGGACTTCGAGCCCTTATTATTTGGCTAGGTCTTAAATTCCGAACATTCTCTCTTTATTCACTTGCATGGAAGCTACTATATCACTTCCTTTGCCTTCTTTTACATTAAAAAAAAAAAATCCAAGAAAAAAGAAATGGGGTCCTATCTAAGCAGCCAAGTCTAAATATGATTTTAAAAAATTATACTCCTAATCTTAGATTTTTTTGCAAAATATAGATGGCAACAAAAAGATGTTTTTAGTGATTCAATCATCTGCCGAAGTGGACATGTCTCTAGGGAAGACAATAGATTTTATGTTGTTTCTCCTTATGCTGAAAACGGAACTCAAGGGGCACTGGGTGGCTCAGTCTGTTAAGCGACTGTCTTTGGCTCGGGTCACGATCCCAGGGTCCTGGGATCGAGCCCTGCATCAGACTCCCTGCTCAGCGGGGAGTCTGCTTCTCCCTCTGCCTACTGCTCTGCCTACTTGTACTCTCTATCTGTCAAACAAATAAAATAAAATCTTTTAAAAAATAAAAAAAAAATAGAACTCATATTTTATAAGCAAAACTACAGGTGAGAAATACCCATGCATAAAGTTATATGCCTTTAACATATTTAGGGGAGGAAAAGTTTTACTCTACTAATCCACATTCTTTTGGTTAGTCTAAGAATTAAATTGACATGAGAGAGATTAACAGGATAAAACCAAATTCAGTCTTGTATGTATGAGAACTCCGTAGGCAAGCAGCCCCGGGGCAGTCAAGCAATTGAGGCTTATATGCCTCCCAGAGCTAAGGAGAAGGGAGTAGAGGTCTTAGGACTTCAAAGGCAAGAAAGATAACTGAGTGGAGATGAGAAAGAGTGAATATTTGGGAAACAAGTGTTTGCAGGGCCTTGCAGAAACAAGACTCAGAGAGGACTGTTAACAGACTGCTCAATTCCCTCCTGTCTGCCTCACCTAGTTCAGAGTATGCTGCCCTTATCCTATGGTAATAGCTCCCTTCCTGGAACAGATCCTCCATCTAAACTCTCTTAAGCACTTAAGGGGGAGGAAAAAGAAAAATTTCTTGAGACTTTAGTCTTTCAAAAATAATCTGCCTAAAATTGTCCACATGTCAAAGAGACACAATAGGGGGTTGTAGATTTGCTCCCCTACACATGCCACCAAATGAAGACAACGAGGACAGCAATAACAATAGAGAGGAAAGAAACCAGTTCCCAACTAACATCCTGACCGCAGTGATGGCTGGAATGGTGAAAGGATCCTACAAATCTTCTGTCAACGATGACATTGTCAATAGTTGGAATTCACAGGAGTTTGATAGTGAGATCAGCTCTCACTCGCTGGGTACATGTGAGCGGTGCGGATTTGCACACTCACCCTGAGATCTTTGAACACTCATTTTCCTACTCATCCTGACCCAGAGAAGTAACAACTATGGGCATAATTTAGTAAGCCATTACCGAACCTGGCTTATTCTTTTTGATGAGGGAGCAGAAGGTAAACTGAGGACAACGCAGAAGCTGACGCCCCACAACCCCGTCCCCCGTGGGATATGTGTGACATTCCTCAGGCATTCCTGGCTGCCCAAAAGCTAAGGAAAGGAAAAACAAATAGTTAATTTATAGAGATCACAATCCTGCAAGACAGGAGTCTTTCTCTTTTACAAATGTTTTAGCAATCTACAAAAACAAAGCATTTCTATCAATCACCTAGCTTCCAGAAGGAAATGTAGAGACAATTAAATGTCCTTTTAACCTGCAGCCCATCGGCAGATACTGGAAGTGAGCAGAGTGTAATGTCCCTCCAGGAGGCTCCGAACTATCTTACTGTGAATGCCTTGCTGGAAGGAGAAACAACCTTAACCTGACAATGGGAAGGCCCCTGGGTATCCTGTCAGTCTTCTTTAACGTATGAAAATCTTTCTGAAACCTCCCTTTTCCTTAACTCCCCCAACTCCCAAGTATAAAAATAGCTACACCTCACAACCCTGGGGAAGCAGCTCTTTCTGTCCACGGGTCCTGTTCCCCTGCTTTAGTAAACCACCATTTTGCACCAAAGATGTCTCAAGAATTCTTTCTTGGTTGTCGGCTCCGGACTTCACTCCTCTAAACCTCCCCTCTATTCCAAAACCTCATCATCTTGAGCTATTTATACTTTACTCCTCACAACTCATGGCTTATCTTGGGACCTCTATCGAAATGATAAGAACTTGAGTCTTTCGTAGGTCCTCAAATTTTAAAACAAAGTGAATTATGGAGATTAAGAAATACCTCATGCAATTATTATCTATTTTTCTACCTTGACATCAGTAATAAGGAAATAAAATCAGTAGTCAGAAAATAAAAACATAAATGTAATGCTTTAATTTATGAAAGAGGGCCATGAGCCAATCTAGATATTTCATTATTAGTGATAAATAATGAGTGAAAGAAACCTAAAACCTTGCTGTTCATTCTTATTTACAAGTATTCAAAATTAAAGACTAAGTCACACACACATACACACACACACACACACACAGAGGAGTTCAAATGAGCCACAACCTATTTGCAAGCTGTGAATTATCCTCACTCTTACTGTTTTGTTTTGTTTTGTTTTTTTTAAAAAGTAAGGTGAAAATAACTATAACTTTTGGTGTCAGAAAAAAAAGCCTTTAATATCAAAACCTAGACTCACTCGTATTCAACACTAGGTGAAGAATTACAGCAATGGTTAAAAATTACATTGTATCTTCTTGATGGACTCTATGTAGCCATTAAATACAATGAAGGAATAAAAATATCCAATCACTATGATAGACACCTGGAACTAACAGGATATTGAAAATCAGTTATACTTTAAGGAAACTTATGATACAGAGTTAGTGGAAACTAAAACTAAAAATAATATGGTGTCAGCATCTGAAAACAATGAATATAAGGATAAAAAAACATCAACTTATTTAAAGGGAACCTTTTGTGTGGTAACATAATGGACAATTCAACTTGCTTAAAAATGTTAAAAGTATTTTATTCCCAAGTGTATTGCAATGTAAATATACTGTTATTCATGTGTAAGATGACTTTGTAAATAAAGTAATACACATTTAACTTTTAAAGTTCCAATACCTTTGTATGCAAGGCATGTGTATAATTCTATTTTCCCACAAAATACAAGACTGATGAAAATGGATCTAAAACATTATGCAACCTCATGGATAATTAGGTAAGTGTTATTTAAAACAGCACTGTGATGTCATCTGAGGACTAGACTATTAAGGCTGATGTTTCCAAGTGTGGATGGAGATGATGCAGGGACATAGAAACCCATCTATTGCTGGTTCAAATATAATTTGTTAAAACCATTTGGAAGAGAAATTTGATGATATTTGGGCAAATTTAAGATTCAACAATTCCATTTTTAGGAATATATTCTAGAAAAGCAATCCCACATAGGCAGAATGAGAACTATAGAAGTGTTTTCCTTGCAGTATTATGTGCAATTAAAAAAAAAAGCACCTTGGAAATTTTACATTGTATCTCATTAGGGGAATGAATGAATAATGTATCATGAATTCAAACAAAAAAAAGCAACTAAAATGAGCAAATCTGATCTTCATATCAAAATGAACAAATCTTGAAAGCAATATTGTGAAAGCAAGTTGCAAAAAGATATTGATATCATAATAGCATTTACATAATTTTAAAAAAATATTACATATTTTTATTGATACCAACACCAGTACAAGCAAAGGTAAAATCAACTTAAGGCTTGAGGCTAAATGTAATGCTATGAAATGGAAGGAAATTAACCCCATTAAAAAGCTGAAATAATCGCCTTACAATTTTAGCCTTTTTTTAATCTGAGCTAAAACTCTGTGGGCATCTGTTACACTAGCCTCTTTGCTTTTCTATATGTTGGAGATAGTTTGCAATAAAAATAAACTCCTATAAAACCTTAAAAGTTTACAGCTAAAATTAATTCAATATCCACTTTAAAATATCAGTTCAGCTTTCTTTAATGTTTGTGGTGAGAATTTTATCCCGTATCTCACAAGAGCATTATGTGGGGGAGGTCACATATGAGAAGTATCTGTTTACAGTAAGTGCAATAAAAGGAGAAGTCATTCCCACACATACTGTAAATTCAACCGAAACTCTCCTCATGTTTCCTTTTGTTTTCTGCGTGAGACTCAACATCCCTGGTACAGGTGCACCAAGTTACAGACCTTGTAGCCTGCCAGACTATCATGGAGCTTACACGGGCACTCCACATTGTGCCTTTTAGAAAGGTTTTCCTTTACGGTGACTCTCGTTCTCAGGTGCCCTGTGACCTTTCAATAACTGGACAGAAGGTCAACCTGTCTACTTCGCAGAGAGAACAAGTTCACCTAGTGTGATGACAAAAGAAAAAAAAATCATTTGACAATGACACAATAGTTTCCTAAATTACTTCAGATCTTAAAATAACACTCTAGACCATCCAGCAAATGCATTGTTCTAAGTGCTGGAATAATTAAACCTCTATTTTGGCCTAAGACTTTGATTTTAAATGCAGATGTACATTAGGAAAACTGCTTTGGACGGTGGCCTTTCCCCATACAGTAAGTTAAAAAGATTTGAAAGTCAATCATTTGAAACCTCCTTTATACAGTTGAGTTCTTAAAGAAAATACTCCCACTTCGTTTTTTGTGCGTAAACATTATCGATATATTTGCATCTGTTTATGTTGACTGGGGATTTTACTTGTTTCAGGCTGGCACTACCCCCAAAACTACTTGCAAAATAGAAATAGGTTTTATAGAAAAGAGACTTGAAACTTGGAGAGGTCTAACTTTCTGCATGGGGATTCCATGGCTGTAAGGGCACACTGTGAATCAGGGTGCATCGTGGTGGAGCAGAACGCTCATTGTCCATAACTTACATGATGTTAAAAATCTCTGGTGCCATGAGAAATGCACAAGGTTCAGTTTATGCACATCTGCCCTGTCTGCCTCTTCCAAGCATAGAGTCTGGTCTCAACTGACAGGCTCTTGGCAGGTTACAGCTGGAGGGACTATAACTCTGTAATCTCTATGTATAGAGATTCATATTCTATTTATATTCTATATTTATATTCTATATATTATTTATAATTAAATAATTTATTATTTATATATTATCGGTAATAAATATATTAAATATTTATAATTAAAATTTATAGTCTATAAATACTTAAAAGAAAAAAAAAAAAAGACCAGGACTCTTGGGTGGCTCAGTTGATAAAGCATCAGTCTTCAGCTCAGGTCATGATCTCAGGGTCCTGGGATGGAGCCCAGCATTGGGCTCCTTGTTTAGCAGGGAGCCTCCTTCTCCCTCTACCTCTGCCCCTTCCCCCTGCCCATGTTCAAATAAATAAATAAAATCTTTTAAAAAAAAAGGAAAAGAAAAGAAAGACCATGACCATTGACCTGACCATCTTACCAGTCACAATGAAATCTGTGAGATGGTGTTTCTTCCCTCAGCTTTTTAACAATGTATAACACAATGTACAATACATATTTAGATGTTGCTATGATATCACTATAGGATAGATACAGATATCAAATGTTATCTAATAATATATGTGCATGCATTGACATTGTCTATCTATATATCGGTATCTCCCACTTTTTGAAAGTTTTCATTGTCCCCTTGGCTTTTTTGAAAGACCTACATTAGTACTGTTTTGCTAACTGAAAAAACAAAACAAAACAAAGAGGAATTTCACTTTGATGATAAAAAGGGGAAAGTAAAAATAGCATTCAGTGCTTGTTTTGCAGCAAGCCCTCACAGAGGTAGGGCACACCCCACGCAATTGAGAGACAGGCTCTGAAGCTCCTTCCCCACGCAGCATCTCCACATCAGCCAGTAAAGCTCCCAGAATGTATCTGTGAGCATCTGGGCTTTACCTCCATTTATTTTGAGCATGCGTTAGCACAATGCGTCCTAAGGTCTCAAAAAACCTTTACTAAGGTTATTGTTTGGGTATGGGAATGTTCAGAATTTTTTGCATGCTAAGTCATGGCGATTGCGCGTTCATTTTGTGGAAGGCGTGTGGGCTCACAAAATGTCTCAGAGGGATGCTCTACTGAGGGTTGGGGGGAACCTATATATATATATGAGGTCAATCATATTTAGGTATTAACCAGGCCCAACAGATAATATAAATGTGTATCTGCTCTAAAACCTAAAATCTAAGTCCATTTATTAGTTTTTTTGTTTGTTTTCTTTTTACAAGCAATTCTATCTAAGAATGTAAGTTGTTATTCTGTATTCTTATCATTCTGTACCAATCTAGGTGAGTAGTTTGACTTTCCCAGTCAGGTTACCACGAGTTTTTCCATTTGTTGTTTCCAAGGCCACGATTCTTTTCCTGATGTATGTGAACAGAATGTAGAAACACCTCCTGCAGTAGGGAAAGAGGGGTTTCCAAAGAATAGTTGTGAAAAAAGTATTATCTTTAGAAGGTTAACCTTGAAACAAGGGTATCAGTTCCCACTGACATCTTTTTTTTGCCGTGACATATTCTATGCAGCTGATATTTCAACATCATGAACGTATTATATACCAAAATAGTTTGCTGGAAGTTGTTCCTTTAGCCTGGTTTTTCAAGGTCAAATAGTGGCAGCTATGTAAGGTCCCTTACATATTATCTCTTCTCAACTGCATTCTTCTAGGACTTTCACAACTTAGAAACTAGAATATAGATACCATTTCTAGCCACCGTCTGGATGGAGCTGGCCAAGTGATTAAATTCTGGCCCAGAATTTGTAAATGGAGGTTTGCTGGAAGAAATGTCCCTCTTCAGATTGAAAGTCAAGGGCAAGGGAAGACATCAGGCCCTCCTATGCCCCCTCTGTCAGGTATTCAGGGATGGCCCCGGAGATTTGGCAGAACACTTGAGGATAGTGGCAGAAATGCAGCAGGAGTCTGGGCTCCAAGATGACACTCTTAACGAGCTGCACCTACCTTGGTCTACCTCCTTCATGGTCTCTGGTCAGAAAAGATAAATTATCCCCTACATTGAAACCTACTTCTAGTCAGGATTTCTCCTGCTGATAGCGGAATGTAATCCCAACTCATCCCAAAATCACCCCATCCAATTCTTCAATGAGAATTAGTATTCCCTATCTATACTCCTCTGACATTTTTCTGTATAATACATATAAGCTATAATTATTTAGGTTACATCTGTTCCTCTCTTTACTAAATGCATCTGAGGCATGTAGTTTTTCAAGAGACAAAATGCTCGTGTGAGCAAATAACTATCCCCTGATTCAAACAGATGTTCCGGTCGGGAGCACGGTGCATAAGATAAAATCATCTCAACACAATTCTCTGTGATGGCCAATCATTCCAAGTTTTTGCCCATATCATTAACACAGATATCATGTTGATAAGGGAAGATAGAGAGTGCTCTTCTAAAAGTTGCTTTCCAAAAATTTTGGCTCTATGTCCACTCCTTCATTGCAACCATACCCAATCGTTGATAAATTTGACCACAATTTTGTTTCTCTCCCATTCAACACCCTGCAATGACTCAATCTCAGTACCGTGAAAAATAACTTATGTTAGATTAAGAAAAGCAGAACTAAAGGAGCTCACCATTCATTTCCTATAGGCATGCATTTTCCTTTGTTTATTTTCTGACGTTATCTTTCCTCTGCTACAAACACCCCTCACTTCATGGAATAATTGTTCTTACACTTTATTTTTTTTTATATTTTATTTTATTTTTATATTTTAATTTCAATTCAATTAGTTACCATATAATGTATAATTAGTTTCAGAGGTAGAAGTCAGTGACTCTTATACTTTAAAAGCATATGGTCCATATACACTATGGAGTATTATGCCTCCATCAGAAAGGACGAATATCCAACTTTTGTAGCAACATGGACGGGATTGGAAGAGATTATGCTGAGTGAAATCAGTCAAGCAGAGAGAGTCAATTATCATATGGTTTCACTCATTTGTGGAGCATAACCAATAGCATGGAGGACAAGGGGCGTTAGAGAGGAGTAGGGAATTTGGGTAAATTGGAAGGGGAGGTGAACCATGAGAGACTATGGACTCTGAAAAACAATCTGAGGGGTTTGAAGTGGCGGGGGGGTGGGAGGTTGGGGTACCAGGTGGTGGGTATTATAGAGGGCACAGCTTGCATGGAGCACTGGGTGTGGTGAAAAAATAATGAATACTGTTTTTCTGAAAATAAATAAATTGGGAGAAAAAAAAAAAAAAAGCATATTGATAAAATTTCATGTAACAATCACCTGAGCTGTGTTGAGATTGGCAAGCCATGGTCTATAATGTAATTGTGATATTGTTATAATCCACACCCACTGACTACCTCTGGTACACACCCTGCTCTCACTGTGTTTTTTTTGTTGTTTGTGATGTCCACAGATGGCCTGGATTATACTGTAGCTCTGAATCATAACTTGACTGTGTTCTCTGAGCCCTCTCTGTTTCAGGTAACCTTGCAAAGACAGGAAGAACAGTCTTCGGCTCAAAAAGAAATGTCATTTGTCTTGATATTTTCAGTGAAAAGCCAGATATAAGTGGAAAAAAGAAATCGATTTCTAATTGCTGTTAAATTTCTCCTCCTCCCCCTCCTCTCTCCTCCCCCTCCCCCTCCCCCTCCCCCTCCCTCTCCTTCTCCTTCTTCTTCAAGTGGGGTGAAGTAGGAAACTGCAGAATAGTACCAGGAGGTAAATAACTAAAGTACATTGCAAAGAGAATGAATTGTAGAAACAACACGATGACATAGTTTCCTAAGATCTGTATGGCTGAAGTATGTCCAAATTGAACCATTACATTACAGATTCATACACTTACAAAATAACATACTTTGTTTTCCTCAATAAAAACAAAGTTTATCCATTTCTTGAATGTGTTTTTTTTTTTCCCCCTTAATGGAAATCCCCACACCTTTCTACTAAAATTAACTCAGATAACCTACAATTAAACTTGGGTCTGTCGTTATGTAAAATTTGATGTGATATATCAAATACTAATCTATATATCTAAAATCAATATTTGAAAACATTTTACTTTATTACAAAAGTATAGAAAGGCATTATATACTATGCTGAAGTGTTTATGAAAACAGATCTTAATGACACCAAGAGGAGATATTTCTGCAAATACACAAAATATTAAGTTTAACAAAGAATAATTCATGACAGATTTAGTATAAAATATAACCTATTTATAGTTCAGAGTATCATATTTATATTTTCTTGGAATTTATACTAGAAGTCACAGACTCAAAGAAAACTTTTTCTTGATAATCAATATTGCTGTCATAGTCTTCATAAATTAATCTAAAAGGTGTGATATATTTTTATTTATCCATTCCATCTTCCATGAAATGAAATTCCTCGATTTCTCCTTCTGAATTTGACTCTAAATGTTGAAAATTCTAATCAGCAATCCAAGTGCTATTCACAAGTATGTAATCTGGGCCCCGGTCACCCTGTGTCGGAGCACACAAAGGCTATCTGCTCTTCCCTTACATGTTGCACAAAATGTTCACACTGGAGACTCTCTAGACTCTCAGTGGGTCCCTAAGCTAATTTAGATTTCAATAAGTTGGATTTCTGTATGAAGAGTATTGTAAGTTTCCCTGGGTGGAACTGTGTGCTGGGTGTTATTATTTAGAACGTTATTATTTTTTTTTTTCTTCTTGATTGCAACACTGCAATAATTCAAACCCCTTGAGTTCATACTAAATATAACTTTATCTAAATCAAATAAAAACTCAGGTTTTATGTTACAGAATGGTATAGAATATACTCAAATGAAAAATCAGCATGTCGTTAAAAATGACAGATATGAGACAGGTTGTTTCCTGATAGATTAAAAAAAAAGAAAAAGATAATAGGAAAATGGATAACTTCAAGAGAAAATAGGAATGAGTTTGATATGTCATGCTGCTTCCTGCCAGAAAAAATCTATAGTCTGATCAACAGTATTTCTCAAATTAGCGAAGATTAACAAGATGGACAGGACACCCAGCAGGGACACCAACCACCCTGACGCTGGGCCTCACGGTAGACTTCCAGCTCTGACACTGATACCTGCTGGGTGACTTTGAGATGATTCAGTGGCTCCTTGTCTATTTTTACTGATGTACATCATTAAATTGATGAACATGTTTCTATTTCTTACTGAGAAACTATAAATGAACTCTAATTCACAGAGAATTCACAAAATACCTATACAATAGTCATGTGTAGTAACAATGGACTTTTACTTTTTTTTTTTTTTTTTATCCACAAAACCACCTCAGGAGAACTGGTGCTATGATTTGCCACAAATAAAAACAATTTTAAGATACTGACGGGAGGCTTGGGTGGCTCAGTGGATTAGTCATCTGCCTTTGACTCAGGTCATGATCTCAGGGTCCTGGGATGGGGCCCCACATCAGGCTCCCTGATCAATGAGGAATCTGCTTCTCCTTCCTCCTCTGCCCTTCCCCTCCTTGTGTTCCCTTCCTCTCAAATAAATAAATAAAATCTTAAAAACAAATTTTAAAATACTGAAGAAATAATAACTAAACACTAGAGGTGATCTTCAGACATCACCATTCCCATCAACGTGCAAGACTTTTCCAGCAATATAACCAGTGTTACCTTTCTTTTTGTTTTGGATACTAAAAGCTGGAAAGCCATCTCTTTGTGAAGGGTTGGCCATTCCCTGCAGACAAAGAAACCACGGCTCTCTGCGGCAGAGGTTTCCTGCTCCTTCAGCTCGACGGGTGCCGAGCCGTGACTCAGTTCCTCAGTCGCTGGGGGCTCAGGTAAGAAAAGGCAGGCATTCCAGAGCTTCACCTCCATCCACCATTCTCTTTTCCTCTTGTCTTGTTCCTCCACTTCTCAGGGAAATTGACTATCGCTTCCCTCTTTTAATAACCTTAGCACACCTCAACCCTAACTATCCCTAAGTGGGAAGTTATCAAATACATCTCCCTCAATTCTTTTTACCCTGGAGCAAGTGAAGGTCTTCATGGGTAAGAAGTAAAGAGCAAGGAAGAGAAGCTCTTTCTCCCACACCACAAATACCAAGGTGTCCATTTTACAGTGCACCCCAAAAGAGAAACTCTTTAGAAATGTCTGCAAAATAAATACTGATAATTATACTTGCTTTTGGGGAAAAAAATCATGTTTAAGTAAAAATGATGTTCTTTATTATTTGTTTTATTTATAATTGGATATTTCTCTTTTAAAGATTATGTGAAAAATGTCATTTAAAAGTCTCAGATTTTCCACAGAAATAATGGTAATTAATTTTTTTATTTACCAACTTTTACTTTATATTGCTTTCAGTTTTTAAAATGAATTGAAAGTGCTAAAGGGGGAAAACTGGATGAAGATATTCAATATCCAAACACCAGAGCAACCTTTGAATTAGATATTATCTCTCTGCTAAAAGTCATTGCATATTTTTTCCAGCTCTCAGAGTAAAAGCTAAAGACCTACAAGATCCTTCATGGTCTTTTCTTTTGGCTCGCACCTCTGCCCCTTAACCAAGTGACTTCATCTGCTGCCACTGCTTCAATGTCCCCAACCTCAGAGCACTGACCACATGCCTTTTACTTCCCCAAACCAGCTTAGTGTACTGGCCCTGATTTGTACTCAACCTGTCACACGGCCAACTTCCTCACCTCCATCAAATCCTAACTCAAGTGCTTCTTTTTTACTGAAGCCTCTCCCAACCACACTACATGTGTTTGTGCGTCAGACCTGCTGTATTTCTCAGAACAAGGTGCCTCAAACTCACAACTGTCCTTGTTTGAAAATAATAATAATAATAATATGGTTGTCCTTCTTATAGCCAATACGACAGCAGATTTTTGGTTGAACTATAAAGTGCTTTTGGGCAGAAGTCAAAAATGGAAACTACTTAATGACAAGAGCATTGGACAGGAAGCATGTGTGCAAATCACTGTGTTTGCATTGAATAAAGTCACCCAAAAACATGCAATCCTAGACAACAATCATGTCTTTCTCTGTCACTTAGCCTTTTGCCTGTGGTGCATTTAGGGATAATTACAGGGCAATTATTCACCTGCATCAAATTTGAAGCACCCGCCTAATGTTTACCACAAGACTTTACAATGGATATTTAACTCATGATTGATGGGATAGTAATTATCAAACTTCTCAATCTTGTTTCAAATAAATAAAATGTCCAAATAAACAAACATCAAAAAATACAGTTGATTTCTGCTAAAACTCCAGGCAATTGGCAAAGTCTTGGAATAAGCCATGTACTTTGATGAACAATTCTAAAAAGTGGCTTTGAATATTCTTAAAACCCACCATAACTTCTATTTTTATTTTGCATCTCCAATGTCCATGAAGTGGTTAAGATAAAAAAATCAACCAAGAATTTAGCTGACAAAATATTATAGAACTTTCTAACCAAATTTATGTAGCACTAGACACAAAGCTCTCCTAAAATGCATATTTAATACATACCTAAAATCTCAAAGAAGTTATTTCTTACAGAGCAAAAATAGATTGAGATGGAAGAGTTTCAGTAATACTTGTTAACTGACCATCTGCCTCAGTAAATTCCTTCCCCCATTTATTCTCTAGTAAGATGACGTCATGCATTTGTTTTACATATACCCTATCATTCTTACATATATGCATTTGTTCTGCCTATAAAATGAATTTTGGTTTCCATTTAAACCTGAGAGACACAACAACATCATACATGTATCTGTATAGTTACTGAAAAAGTTTTAGATATTATTTACAGCACAATATTGAATAATACTATTCGGGTTTGGTTTATCTGTGGGAATTTTTAACAGAGAAAACAAGTACAAAGGATGCTGTTTTGCAAGATCAAATGAAGATTTTATATCCCTGGTTATTGCTGAGCCAACCTCTTTTATCAGAGTCTCATAAATCTCACTGAATAAGATTTAGTTACATCAATATATTGTTGATTTTTATATGGTCTTTGGGGCTTAGAATAAAGAATAACAAAATGATATTGATTTGATTCAAGCTAGGTAAATCTTCCATGACCTTGTTGCTTAACCACATATAATGTTCATGACTTCTAGATTAATCTGTTGCAGAAAGGAACCACATTTGTTCTTAAAATTTTGAAGTATGAAAGGATAATAAAATTAACTTTACTTTCTGGAGGATAGATTACATATTCTTATTTGTATCTCCTGTTTATGAAATTTCATTCATTTGTTTTTACTACTATCCCTATTCAAATTTATTCAACATAAATTTTAAGTAATTTCATGGTTTTCAAGGAATAAATTGATACAGACCTGAAACAGGCAATCATTAGTAGATACAGAACAGAACTAAGGCAGTCACTGGTAAATAGAGAGGTATGGAAGCAAATATAAAATATATTGAAAAATTCACCATAAAATATGGTAACCAATATTCGAAGACATCAAAAACCAGAAGCAGGAACAGGTGAGAGAAAGAGAATTACACCTCGGGTGAGTATGTTGGTGGTGATTAAATAAACTGAGTTGGAAATACCAGGAGGTGGGATGGATTTGAAGAAAAGAAAATTTGGTTTTATCTTTTTTTTTTTTTTTTAAGATTTTACTTATTTATTTTGAGAGGGAGAGAGGGAGGGCATGAATGTGAGGTGAGTGGTAGAAGGAGAGAGAAAATCTCAAGCAAACTCCCCACTGAGCACGAAAACCAAAGTAGGACTTGATCTCATATTCTCAGATCATGCATGACCTGAGCCAAGAGTCCAATGTTTAACCAAGTGAGCCACCCAGGTGTCCAATAAATTGGTTTTAAATTGAAAATAAAGCACACAGCTTGGGTGGAATGGTGTACTTTTGCAACTACAGTGTGACTGATTAATTCTTTCTTTTGTGTCAAATCCTTAGCTCAGTCCCTTTTCAGGATGATTTTTCTGTCAAGATGGAATACTGATATCAAAGAGTAATGCTAACAGAAGTACACATATAGGCAAAAGGGAAACGAATTAAGCCTGATTTAATGTAAGTGCCTATTTAGTGAATGTTATGGCATCCATATCATCTCAGTGAAGATGGGATGATTCATATAAAATAACTACAGTGCATCTTAAATACTTTTAAAGTTAAAATGAAGACTTTTAAAACATTTGTCAAATTTCACCTAGTAAATATATTACATAGATAATTCCAAAGTTAAAGAAGGGACTCTTGTATGGTATAGGAATAATACCTTGTAAAATGTGTGTCACACCAAGTACACTATATGAATAAGAAAATGTCTTTCAGTAATGCCCCGGTCCTGAAGCCAGTGCTTATATCTCTAAATGGATACCTCCTCCTTCCAAAACTCAAAAGACATTACCCCTGGACTTGAGTTTCTGATTCTTCATTGGACTCGCTATTTTGTCTGGTCTTCATTCACCAACATTTTGCATTACTCTGAATTACCAATGAATCCCGACTTTTGGTTGTCTATTCCTGTTCTAACTCAGAATGTCTCTGACCCCTTCTTACCTAATCTCTCAAGGTTAGGTATTTTGGGTTTCTTGTAGATCACCCTATTAGTCTATTATTATTGTCAGATTTTTGGCTGTTTTTTTAAGGATCAGGTAAGATAATAAGTATTGAAGCAACTTACAGCCACCAAATATTATGTAACTTGGAGGTACCTATTTTCTACGTCCTGGTCTATACTCAGGAATCTGCCTGCTATAGACCAATTTAATGGAATGAATTTCTTGCTCTGGCTTCTGGTTGTTTGGCTGATGGAAAAGTCCAAAGAGATCAAAGTTGTCTCCACAGGCTGCCAGAATCTTTTAATTAATGGCTACCTCTTCTGCCAAGGTCATTTACATGACCCTCTTTCAGCTTTCCCTTAATTGCTACTTCCTTGCCCCTGCAATCTTATTCAGGTAATAAGCTTCAGTGGTGCAGGTCCAAGGTACTGCAAGATCTTTTATGCTTCCCAAAACCCAACTCAATACCCTACAGAAATGGTCACTTTCTCAAACTGTCTTCAAATTTCTCAATTTGAATGAGCCACCTGTTTTCTACTGGGAACCTGTTGGATACAAGGAGCTTGCTTTCCTTATCTTTCATCTTCCTTTCTCTTCTTTTCTTTTCTCCCTTTTCTCTTCCCTTTTTGGTGTATCTTCTTTCTTTCCTTTCTTTCTTCCTTCCTTCATTCTTTCTGCTCAATTTCTATTTTGTACCAGGGCAGAGACTTGACAGCCAATGGCCAAGGGTTACAGAAACTTAAAGTTTACTATTTTAAGAGAAAAGAAAAATATTATTTCACAAGTATTAGAGATGCCAACTCATGGAATTTGATGCCTTGAAATGGATGGGTTTCTGTTTACCAGAAGTATTCATGGTGTAGCTCTATTGCTATGATTAAGGATCTTGTTATATGCAATGAGTTGTCTTTGAGATGGTGCTGTATCATTGTTTTCAGTTCTAAAACTGTTTCCCAAATAGCATCATTTAAGACTATGCATGATATTTCTCAAATATTTGGAAAGTCAAATGTCAAATTGTCCAGAAATAAACCCATACATCTTTGGTCAGTGGATTTTGACAAGGATGCCAAGTCTATTCAATGGGGAAGGAATAAAGTCTTCAACATTTGGTGCTAGGACAACGGGATATCCACACACAAATGAATGGAGTTGTATGCTTTATGAACACCAAATTCAGAAATTAAGTGAAAATGGATCAAAGATATAAATGTAAAAACTAAATACATACAAAATCTTAAAAGAAAAACAAAAGTAATAAATCTCTGTGGTTTTGAATCTGGAAACTAATTCTTAGAAATGACACAAGAAATTCAAGAAACAAAATCCCAAAATAGAAAAACTGGACCTCCTAAAAATTAAAATGATTGTGCTGCAAAGGACACCATCAAGAAAATGAAAAGACAACCTACAGAGTGGAGAAAATGTTTTTAAATCATATATATGATAAGAGTCATGTATCAGGCTTATATAAAGATCTCTTACAACTCAAAAACAAAAATATAAAATGGGCAAAGGAATTGAACAGACATTACTCCTTATTGGTATATAAAGATGATGAAAATGACCAACAAACATACAAAAAGATGCTCTGTAAAATTAATCATTAGGGAAATGCAAATCAAAGCCACAATGAAATAGCAATTGAATGTCCTGACATGGCTATAACTAGAACAAAACAAAACACTACAGTAACAACAACAACAACAATAAAACAAACAAATAGTAGTGAAGATGGCAAGAATGAAGATCAGTCATACACTGCTGGTAGGAGTGGAAATGAATGCAGCTGCTGCGCAGAAAGCAGCTTGGCTGTTTCCTTGAAGAGTTGACATTGAATTGCCACATGACCCAGCAATTCCATTCCTATGCATATATGCCCCAAACAGGTCATTGAAACATACTGAATTGAATTGAAAACAGATATTCCAACAAATACTATACAATGACCACACTATTTCTAGTATCGGAAAGGTAAAAATGACCTAAATGTTCCTAAGTAGGTGAATGGGTAAACAAAATGATAACACATTTGGCCACACAATGGAATATCATTCAGCCAAAAAAGGAATGAGTTCTGACATGTGCTATGGTGTTGATAAACTTGCTTACGATTTTTCCCAGTGAAAGAGGCCAGACACAAAAGGCCACATACTGTATGATTCTATTCCTACAAGAGATCCAAAGCAGGTAAATCCATAGAGACAGAGAGTTGACTAGTTGTTGGCAAGGGCTGACTGAGGTCAGGGGAGATGTAGATGCAGAGGTTGCTTCCTAGGAAGGAGGTTTCCTTTTAGGATGACGAAAATGCCTTGAAACTAGGAAGAGGTGATGGCTACGCAACATTTTGAGTATATTACATACAACCAAATTTATACTTTAAAACAGTTAATTTTATTTTATATGGGTTTTACCTTAAAATAATGGATAATAAATGTCCAATCAATGCAGATACAGTTTCTGTGTTAGTTTTCTATGCTGGTTCTAAACCTTTATAGACCACATACTCAAAGAACAGATAAGTAAAAGGTAATGTTTCTCAATGAGATAAAGGCATGTCTTGTTTAAAAAAGTGTTTTTTTTTAAATAATAATATATGTCTTTATTCAAATATATAAATTATAACTTAAAGAAATCTGTTTGCTATTTTACAGTAAGTTGTAATGTAAAATGCAAGATAAAAGACATTTTAAGAAATTATTCAATCAACTAAATTTCGGTAATGCTGCTAAAGTATTTTATATCATCTTATATTTTGCTTTTTCAATGGTTAATCACAATCTCAATTCATCTTGATTATTGGTGAAATACGATTAAGATGGAATGAAATATGTTCTCCTGAGTTACATGTTTAGGTTCAACTATGAATTTAAAAAAATGTGATGTTCCAAAACATAATGCCACTATTTGTAGCTGGTTTATAACCCAATTTTTTCTGTGATTCTTTTTTTTTTTTTCTGTGATTCATCTTGATAATTTATTAGGATTGGCTCAATGATGACTTTGTATTATATCCTGGCTTCAACACACTAAAAGTGTGCATTAAAGCATTGAAATCCACAGGAAGGACTGCCTGACAGCTTTCTTCTGCATCCCTGCCTTTCACTTAGGTCCTAAGTGTCCCCAGCTATGGGCTCAGGTCTAGCTAAGTGCTGACCTTGGTCCGGTTCACAAATCAAAGTCATTCTAGAGACTGATTCCAGGATCTGCTTGAATTCTTTCAACTTGTCATTTCAACATTCCCTAAGAATCCATTAGATGCTTGCGTGCGAGTGTGTGTGTGTGTGTAAACTGGGTAACTGAAGACAATGACGAACATGGCATGGCAAATGTTCACAATGATTCATGGTTTGATGGAAGCAAAAAGCAAAAGACAGGTTAAGTAACCTTAATAAAATGGAACGCATTTAAATAACTGAGGCAAAAGAGAAAACATAGTACTCCACTTGAAAGAGGAGATATGATAAATGCATAGCTAAGGTAAAATTCACAAAGGAAATATGCCATGACATGTTTCTCAAGAGATGTGTATGGGTAGCAGGTACAGTAGTTCACAATCTGGCTTCCCTGCTTAGGGCTCTAAGATACCCAATATCCAATGCAGTAGCCAATATTTTAGGCTTTATTCTTCACTATACCATCAAGCAGATACAAAAGTCCTAAATTCCAAGATGGTTTTTCCATATCCTTAAATGCAGTGTTCTCAAAACAGGATTCTTCTCAGGGCTCATCAAGATAAGTACATTTTCAATCCCCTCTATCCATGTTCCCCTTCCTTCCCACATCTCCTGTGGCAACGACCAGTTTGTTCTCTATAGGTAGGAGTCTTTTTTTGCTTGTCTTTTTTTTCCCATTTGTTCATTTGTTTTGTTTCTGAAAATCCTCATATGAGTGAGATCACATGGTATTTGTCTTTCTCTGTCGGCCTTACTTCATTTAGCATTATACTATCTAGATCTACCCATGTTGTTGCAAAGAGCAAGATTTCATTCTTATTTATGGCTGAATAACATTCCATAGTGTGTGTGTGTGTATATATATGTATATATACATATATATATATGCATACATATATACATGACATCTTGTTTAGCCATTCATTCATCTGGCATTTGTGTTGTTTCCATGTCTTGACTGTTGTAAGTAATGCTGCAATAATCTAGGAATGCATAGATGTTCTTGAATTAGTGTTTTGGTTTCCTTTGACTAAATACACAGTAGTGGGATTATGGGATCATATGGTAATTCTATTTTTAACTTTTTGAGGAACCTCCATATTGTTTTCCACAGTGACTGCACCAATTTGCCTTCTTACGAGCAATGCACGAGGGTCCCCTTTTCTCCACATCCTCACTAATGCTTGTTATTTCCTGTGTGTTTAAGTTTAGCCAGTTTGATAGTGATATCTCACTGTGGTTTTAATTTGCATTTCCCTGGTGATTAGAGATATTGAGCATCTTTCCACGTGTTTGTTGGTTATCTGCCTGTCTTCTATCTGTTTGCATGTATTCCCTGTACAGTAACACCTGTAACTGTTCTTTGGATCCATTCATTTCTTTTTGTTCATTAAACATATATGAATTATGTGACACACACACACACACACACACACACATACACACTCGGGTTATTTTTTTAACAGTGAATTGAATTGAATTAAACTGTAACCTCTAGTACTGAAGGGCATAGATTTTGTTGGTTTATTTGTTTAGCAAGTTAATGGAGAAGAATATCAAAATATAGGGCTTCCCTCCATTTAAATTCAAAAATTATATACAACCAGAATTGTGGGCTCCAAGGGGAGAATCAAGGACTTCATAATAGTCTTGTCATTCAATGTAATCATAGAAGTCAAAAAACTCTGTGCTTTAACATATTGCAATGTTTCTTGTTCAAATGTCATTCTAATTCTCAAATCAGTTCCACGTGTTAATACATGGCATAAAGAGGTCACATCGCTCAGTCCTTGGGGAGTTATGGTCATGTCCCTATTGCTCAAAATTCCAGACTGAAAACTGAAGTGTCCCAGAAGGCTTTAAGGAAAAGAATAAAATCTGATGCAGCCATGTTTTTGATATTAAAGAAAAAAATATCCTGTCATCAGTAGTTTATGTTTAAAATATTTTAGAGAGGTTGCAAATCCCTAGGCTTCAAATCACTGAAAAAAAAAAAAAAAGGCCAAAGGGCAAAACAGCAACTTGTTTCTGCCTAGAGGTGGAAGTGCTTGTGGCTCTTGCCTTCCCAAGTTGGGCTGAAGGTATCCAGCCTGAAACACTTTTCCCATGATTAACTACATAGGAGAAAACCCTAATGGATAGACACATCACAGGAAGATTTTGGCTTTCCAGAATGAAGTATGGGGGAAACATCTCAAAGGTGACCCCATTAGGAAAAGTAAATGGTGAAATCACTGTAAGCTTCCTAATATTAGTGGTAAAATCATAAAGTTTCAGAAAAGCAAAGGCAGAAAGTGAGAATTAGTTGAACCATTAAGGAATGTGTTCTGTTCAGCAAGCACAGGAAGAAAGCCCTGTCCTCTAAACGCAGAGGCACTACCCCTTAGCTATCCACCCTCAGTAAAAGACAGTATTTGCATGGCTTTTCCCATAATGCCCATGGACTAGTGTTCATAATGGATCACTTTCTCATCCGGTGTCTGTGACCTGTAGGTTTTCCACGGTGAACTTCCACCCATTTCTTCCTTTTGAATACTCAGAATTTTTTTTTTTAAAGATTTTATTTACTTACTTGACAGAGAGAGATCAGAAGTAGGCAGAGAGGCAGTCAGAGAGAGAGGGGAAGCAGGTTCCCTGTTGAGCAGAGAGCCCGATGCGGGGCTCTATCCTAGGACCCTGAGATCATGACCTGAGCCGAAGAGCAGAGGCTTAACCCACTGAGCCACCCAGTTGCCCCTGAATACTCAGAAATTTATGAGGCATAACTTCTTACCAGAGTGGAGCTAAATGACACAGGGCTCCATCTCACAACCCTGAGATCATGACCTGAGCCAAAACCAAGAGTTGGACACTCAACTCAGCCAGCCAGGTACCCCAACTCCTTTCTGCAGAATACACTGTCACAGATGTGTTCTGACATGCGCTTCCTGCCATCATCTTCAGATCTGATCACCAACACCCAGTGGCCTGATGCTGCACTTATCTCTACTCTTACACAAGACGGACATTGGCCATGTTTTAGAATTTACTGATACTTCTCATACTGACGTTGCCTATCTCAGTCCTGCTGGTTCTTGTCATTTTCCCAACACAAAACTATTATGGTGGTTAGAGAAATGCCTCTTCTAATAAATGTCTTAATTTTGTTAAATAAAAGGATATATATGATCTCACTCTTTCTGTGTGTTGCTTTGTTTTGCTCTCCAGTGGCATCATCTCCAATACCGTGTACTCTTTTATTGTATTTTTTTTTAATTTTTTGAAGATTTTGTTTATTTATTTGACAGAGAGAGAGCACAAACAGGGGGAGGAGCAGAGGGAGGGAGAGAAGGTGACTCTCTCCTGAGCAGGGAGCCCTGATGCGGGTCTCCATGCCAGGACCCTGGGATCATGACCTGAGCTGAAGGCAGACACTTACCTGCCTGAGTCACCCAGGCCTCCCCATGTGTCCCCTTTTATTATGCCCGCCTGCACTTGCTCTCTAATTTCTGGTACCCGCTAGATCATGACGCCCGGGGTAACTGCAATGCATCAGTCATATCTGCACTGTTTGTAGACCCTGCATCAGCAAGCCTATGTCAAGATGTACTGTAGAGCCTGCTAGCTGTCCCCCAAGACCCGTATAATAAAATAATCTGCATTTCACACTTTCTACCACATATAATTAGTGCTCTTAAATGCCTCCTCTTAAATGCTGGGGGGGCCCAGGGAGCTAGGTTTTTCAGTCTCCTTGCTTTTAAATGTGGGGCTGTCTCTATGTCCCCACCAGGTGGATGTGAGTGGTGAGAACTGGATTAATCTTGGAAGCAAACATGTGGAAGAGCGCAGAGCTGCCTTCCAACCTGGTTTCTTAGAACCAGGTTTCTCCAAATACTTCCAAGACTAGAGCTCCACCTCGTTTGTTGGCCTCTAATGAAATCACCTTTAATTTTATCTGAACCACTGCATTTTGAGTCTTGTTTGTTGTAGCAACTCAGCCTTATCCTAACGAACATACTATAGTTTATACCACTTTTCTATTATAGTATAATTAACATGTAGTGTTATATTAGTTTCAAGTGTATGATGTAAAAATCCAAATGTTCAGTACATGATGCAGCGTTCATCACGGTACGTGTACTCTTAATTTCCTTCATCCAGTTCATCGTCCCCCCCACAATCACCTCCCTTCTAACACCCACTAATTTGTTCTCTTAAGAGTTTGTTTTTTGTGTGTGCCTCTTCTTTTCTTTGTTTGTTTATTTTTTTTTCCTTAAATTCCACATATAAGTGAAATCCAATTTTATTTGTCTTTCTCTCTCTGGTTTATTTTCTTAGTGTGATACCCTCTAGATCATCCATGATGTTACAAATGACAAGATATCATTCTCTTTTATGGATGAGTAACAACCCAGTGTGTGTGTGTGTGTGTGTGTGTGTTGTGTATACACAACACTTCCTCTATTTCTTCATCTATGGATGGACACTTGGTTGCTTCCATATCTTAGCAATTGTAAACAATGCTGCAATAAACACAGGGGTGCATATATCTTTTTGAATTGGTGTTTTCATTTTCTTTAGATAGATACCCAGGAGTGAAATGACTAGGTCATATGGGAATTCTATTGTTAATTTTTTGAGGAGCTTCCATGATGTTTTTCACAGTGGCTGCACCAGTTTGCATTCCCACCAACAGGTACAAAGGGTTCCTTTTTCTCCATATCCTTGCCAACACTTACTAACCTCAACACAACTGAATTAACTAGACATGAGCACAGGATATTTGAAAGAAAGTCTCAGGAAAATTCTTGAGCAGGTGATATTTCTCTAATCATATGTGGTAGGAAGTGTGAAATGCAGATTATTTTATTATTTAGAAAAATTTATATATAGCTATCACTGAACTAAGATGCTTTAGATTTGAGAATGGAACCTGGAACATGGAATACATCATCTAGAAACTGTGCAAGCCATTGCACATTCATTTTAACTTGTAATAGAAAAAGAGAGAGAGAACTAGAGTTCCATGAGAGAATCAATAACATTTTTTGGAAAGTGGAATATAAGATGATGAAAATGTGAGAGATTATCAAATACTAACATCCAGCATTTTAAAACAGTGAAGTATTCTATTTCACTGAATGTGTTTTGTTTACAAATTAGTAACAGTAATATATTTAATTTTAAAATTTATATACACTTACTGTAAGCAAATTTTAAATATAGAGTAATAAAATAGAAAGGTCTTATCGAAACCATGAACTCCTATCAGAAAGGCAAAGCTGCAGTCTAACAGTGCAAGAAGCAGTTGTAGATTACAAGGAAAGGTCTTTGCCATTAAAAGCAGTGCTTTCTCTCTCTCTCTCTCTGAAAGAGAAACTTTAAAAACAGAGTCCTTCTAACAGCTCCTTGCTGCATCTCATTCCTTCCTTTCAGGATAACCACTTACAATGTCCATCTATAATAATTTTGATCTGCTATCTTTAACTTACCCCAAGTTTAATTATGAAATTGAGGACTTCCCATGTAAACTGGCCTTTGCAACACCCAATTAATAAAAAATCCAAAACTATTATGTGTAACCTGACTATTCCTGGACTATAGTCCTTAAGAAATTTCATAAGGGATGACGATTCATGTCAATCAAGAAAAGCTCTAAGCATCACCCAGTAATTGAGCTGTAACCAAGAAGGCAAAAAACAATAATAACAAAAACAAAAATCTGCTTGCTCTTAGGTGGTGATGTTTATATAACACTTAAGTTGTATAAGGGCTTGGGTAAAGGATCTGAATTTTCCTAAAACATGAAGGGACACGACTCCCTCTCCAGAACACAACAAACCCGGGCAGCTATTCCTACTTCCAAGTTTGGTGATAATAGTAAGACCAGATCAGAGATTTTACTATGCAATTAGTAGTAAGAGCATATACCTGGAATTTGGCTTCTAATGAGGTGATTACAAATTAATGTCAGGTAAATGTTCTTCAAGGTCATCAGTCCTGACACTAATGCTCTTACTACTATTACTCCAGATAATAATAACAATTGTAATAAGAGGTTATACTTATAGAGTACCCATTCTGGGCCACACAATAGTCCATGCACCTAATTTTTGGCTCATTTGATCCTCATCCCAAACGGCACTATGGTATGGGAATTCCTACTTTCCCATCTAGCAGATAAGGAAATTGAGCAACAGGATAAGTGAGTTTGGTGAGGTTCTATATGCCCCACTCATTTTTTAAAGATTTTATTTCTTCATTTGAAAGAGAGAGAGAGCAGGAGGATGGGGAGGGACACAATCTTCAAGCAAACTCCCCACTGAATGTGGAGCCTGAGGCAGGGCTCGATCCCATGACCCTGAGATCATGACCTGGGCCAAAACCAAGTTTCTGGAGATGCCTGACTGAACCACCCAGGCACCCCTACCCCACTCATTTTAACACCCTGCAAGGATCTCAGTTGGAAATGGATACCCATGCATCAGGAGGAAGTGGTGAAGCCTTCACCATTAGGGGACCAGGAAGAGGGGATGGGGAGGGACCAGCAGATGTTTCTCCAAGCAGCACTGAAGTCATACATTTGGAATAGATCCAAGCCATTTGGCATTTTCCACAGCCAGACTTGGCAGCTTAGAAATAGAAAGAGATTTTAAAAGGAATGATTTGGGTTGAATCAATCTTAGAAGCTATTCAATAAATGTTCTCAAGCTCAGCTTTCTACATGTTATAGGTTAAAGTTTGCCAATCAGAATGTGGATTACTGTCAGAATTCAACAGGAAGATTCACAAATGATGCTTTATTTAAAAAGTGAATCCACAATTAAATTATTTTACTGGGTAGAACAGAAAAATGTTTACATTTTCTCTAATTTCTGAACATTTGTAGTCTCAGAATGCAAGTTAGAAAAAGCACATGACAAGCAGACTTCAGTATGACATGCTTAGGAAACATATAAATCCATGCCAATTTGTGTGGAAACTACCCTTTAAAGAGATTACATTTGACAATGATATGCTATCTATATAGTTAGAGAATATGCCTTTTCTCTAATATAGAAAATTAATTCTGTTTTTCACTCCATTTTGCACGTGTAGATGTTGTCCTAATGGACAAGTCGTTAGACACCAACTAAAGCATTTTTTGTTGCGGTATATTTGTTTTTTTGCCTGAATAGTACTTCATGAGCAATGTGGTTCTCTAAGTGAATTCAAAATATGAAAATTAATTATGCAAATTAGAAAAACTGATAGCTAACTGTTATTAAAATAATTCACTTATCTTTTACCACAGATCAATTACTATGGCAAAGGTTATTTTTATATCATTAATAATAATCACTACTAATAAATTTATTGAACAGCCATAGGCCAAGTGTAATAAGCTATATAAAAGCAGGGAATTATGTCAAATATCTGACACTGTAAGCAAAAGACCACATTTTACCTAAGCTCTCTGCCAAGAACATGTTTAGGAGAAAGATTATGAGTTCAGCTTTGGCCTTTGGGTATGCCTACAGACAATCAAATGAATATTCAAATACACATACTTGAAGATCTTTAGAGAGATTTGTGTTAGGGAGACAATTTGCAAGTCAGCAGTAATTGAAGCCATGAGGATGAGTGTGGTCACTCTAGGAAAATAATATTAATTGAGAAGTAAATGAATGATGTCTACTGCAGAGCCCTGAAGAACTCAAATATCCACAGGTCAGCGTCTGGCAGGATATTCGATGAAAAACATTAAGAAGTGGCCCTGCGGGGGAAGGTAGAAAAGCAGCAAGCCTGGTAAAGCATGAAGTAAGTTCAGTACACCTGCCGGGACTGGTTGGACAGAGGGAGTGGGAAGACAACGATCCTCCTCAAAAGATTTCAAACTTGTCTGACTCTACTGGAGGCTTCAAATACACATCAACACCCGCAGGTGCACACACGTGGATGCACACACATAGATAGTCATATATTCAGTGCACATAAGAGCCTTCACCAGAGCTTAAACCTCTACCTGCGGACCCCAAAATGTGGTAAATGTGGGAACGGAGTGAATGTGTCCAATTAAATTCTATTGAAAGGTCGTGCAAGAGAACGACAAAAGAGAACCAATGTGTTGTTTTGTTTTGCTTTGTTTTGGGGGGGGTTTCTTTTTAAGATTTGATTTATTTGAGAAAGAGACAGAGACAGCAACAGAGAGCAGGAGAACGGAGCAGAGGGAGAAACAGGCTCCCTGCTGAACAGGGAGCCCGACAGGGGGCTGGATTTCGGGACCCAGGGATTATGATCTGAGCTGAAGGCAGACGCTTAACCCACTGAGCCATCCAGGCACTCTGAGAACCAGTGTATTTTATTTAGTTTATGGATAATTATGGTCATTAAGTAAACTGGCAAACAAGATTCCTGTGGTATGAGGCAAGGTGATTCATGCTTAATGCCAACAATAACTGGTAAGACAGCAATTACCATTAACATTTACTGTGCACTAGTATGTGAGTGGAACTGTATTAAGAGGCAGTTTTACAGTAAATTTCCAGTATAAAGTCTTGAATGATTCCATGAAATAGGGACTAATATAATGTTTTTTAAAATTAATATTTATAGAAGTTGAGTAATTTTCTCTAGATAACTAGTGAGTGGTAGAGATGCGGTACTGATCCCAGATATGTGGGACTTCCAAAATCCGCTTTTAAACATAGGATTAACCAATATAAGCCTCAATACGCATAAAGAGAGCATGATGATGTCTCTCCTTTGTAGAGATGGAGACGTCATAGAACATTGGCAGTGAGTATGCCTGACTTTATTTGGGTTCGGGTAGGTGTTCTCTTGAACTCTCAAAGGAGACTGGGTGCGCACAGCAATGAAAGTCTTCATCTACAGCAGCAAATCTGTCCTCTGAATCCCATGTTCTCAGTAGCATTCATGGATTTTCAATGGAAAGGATAAACAAAACTAGAACCCAGTACTGTTTATTTTTGGTGATTTCAGTTTCTTTTATCATTTATTTGTTATCTGAGCATATAGTATTTGCAAATATATGTCCTACTCTACACAAGCTTGAATTTCCTCTACATCATTTGTATTGTTGCTATTGTAAATGCATTTCCTTCCTGTGGTATCAGTCTCTAGGAGCCAAATACACCATAGAAATGTTCCTATTGTGGGTTCCAATACTAGTAATACATAAAAGTCTAAAATATGATATTTAATTTGTTAAATTCACTGTGAATAGAAGAGATTCTTACATTAAATGCTATTAGGGAAAGGAGAGGAATGGAGACAGGATTTTAGATGCTCTGAAGGAAACATTTTGTTCCATTTTAATACAACAAGATTAGGAAATAATCAACAGCTAAAATGCTATTTCTACAACTGAAAAATTCTGTCTGCTAGAAGAAAAGGATGAAGTTATATAACTTACTAGTAAATGGCATTAAGAGGGAATTTTAATTGTAAAAAAGTAAAAGCCATTCACTTGTGACTTGTGTCTGTACTCTTTTGGTGATACTTACATAAATTCAGTTCCCTAATCCAGATAAAAATTATGTATTTACCTTCCATTATTATATTATGAATAATACGGGTCACATAATTAAACACAGAATCATACCTTAGTTTTATAGTCTCGTACTATGTATTTTTCTTTCCAAAGATTTTACTTATTTATTCAACAGACAGAGATCAAAGTAGGCAGAGAGACAAGCAGAGAGAGAGGAATGGAAGCAGGCTCCACAGGGCTCCATTCCAGGACCCTGGGATCATGACCTGAGCCAAAGGCAGAGGCTTTAACCCACTGAGCCACCCAAGTGCCCCTCATACTATATTTTTAATAGACCCTTGTACACCATGTATTACCAAACTTTAAAAAAAAAAAAATTAGTTTTCTTAGATATCAAGTCCAGTAGGAAATCTCATGAAGCTAGTCTTTTTAAAAATTTGGAAGGGGTTTTCCAGAGTAAAATTAAATTACATTAGCTAATATAATAATATTTATTTGGTAGTTAGGGTCTCCCAAAGGATTTATTTCAAAATACCAAATAAGAGTAATATTTAATTCTCAGCAGATTCTTAAGAACACTTTTTTAAAAATCTAAGTTTTTAAAAGTTCATTTAACAAAATTAGGTAAAGAGAAGAGGTAGTGCATGGAGGGACCATAAGGACCTATTTAGCCAGAGTGCTTCCATCCGGTTAAAACTTAAATTGTCCTTGCCCCCTTTCCCCCAGGGGACTTACTTAAAAACAAGTCCCAGAAATCAGTCCCAGGTAACAAAGCCCAAATACAAGGGTGGGTCAGGCCAGGTGAAAACATCCGGTCAGTGGGGGGGAGAGGGGGTGCATATTGTCTCTCTAGTTACCAAGGAGTATGGGCCCCCCCTCTGGGCACCTTTTGGGCACCAATTCTGACCAAGATGATAGGCTGGTTCAAATACCTATTAGGGTACATTGTAATTCAATTGGTCACTTATGTGTGATCTATCATGACTGTGCAGCTTTCTCTGTGTGTTACAATTTCATTGGCCACCTGTGTGTGGCCAGGTCCAACCACATGGCCTTTGCCCTTAAAAGCTAGTCTGTGAGGCAGGGAGGGGTCGCCCTCTCTGTAAGAGGCGAGGCCCCAAATGGTCAGTTTGATTCTCAATGTTTGGCGCAAAATAAAGCTTTGCTTGACCTTCACTTTGTATCAGTCTTGCTCCTTTGATCATGGACCCATTATTGGGGGACCCAACATTGGGGACCCAACAGAACTAGGGAAGAGAGGTGAGTAGAAAATAATAATGTTATCAATAGTTGTGTTCAGTTCATGCACGGCTGGATACAATTTTCATATAATAATGAAGTATTTGTTCTTTTTTCTAACACTGAAGTTTTTACATTACCTTCTATAGTAGTTCTCAAATTTGTTCTTTATCCTTTTTACATATTTAATTATTCTAAACACATTTCCATCTGGTGGGATAAAAATAATTAGTATCCAAAATGTTTCCATCAAGATGATATTAATTTTACAAGACGAGGGACTCATCCTGTAAAGTTGCACAAGACGGGGCAGGAGAAAGGAAGTACAAAGACTGAGAATTGACACACCAGCTCCGTGCAATCCTATTTCTAATGAGCCGTAACCTTTACGGAAACAAAAACAAAAACAAAGTCACTATAAATGGCACAAGATTCTTACAACCCCCTTTTGCTCTGACTGTGGATTCCCCACATACCTTTCAGATCTGCAGTTGTTTTTTTGTTTGTTTTGTTTTGTTTTGTTTTGTTTTAAGATTGTATTTATTTGACAGAGAGCTCACAAGTAGGCAGAGAGGCAGAGAGAGAGAGAGAGGGAAAAGCAGGCCTCCCGCCGAGCAGAGAGCCCGATGCGGGGCTCGATCCCAGGACCCTGGGACCATGATCTGAGCCGAAGGCAGAGGCCTTAACCCACCGAGCCACCCAGGTGCCCCCAGATCTGCAGTTTTTAATCTAAAGTAGTCTCGTCCACTTAGAATGGCTGTGCTATGTAAATGAACAGTAACAATAATTAAAAGTTGAGATCTCTGTTTTTTAAATACTTACGCATTGATTTTTGTCAATTACTAAATTAAAATCGGGTGCAATTTAATTGTTTTTCTGAAAGTAATCCCTTCATGAATTAGCTGGCTGTGTGGCATTCCTAGAACCTCAAAGCTTAGGCCCTGATGGAATTTCTTGGTGTGTGCCCCCCCCCACCGCTGCCCATTTCACCGGCATTATGATTTAGGCAGAACAGAAATATATTCACTTTAAGCAATACAATACAGTAAATGGCTGTGTCCACATTGCTATCACTACTAGTACTTAGAGAAGAGTATTACAGAAGAATGACTCCTGGAGTTGGAGAGACTTTTGTTCAAAACTCTTCCTTCTTTATCTAGTTCTATCACCCCAATCCCTATAAAAATTTTGTATTCATATTCACTATAGAAGAGTTCTATGATATGGAAGATAAAATTAAAAGAAAATTTAGCTTGAATGTTCTGTCAGATCATACACTAATAGTAAAATATTCTCCTAACTTAGAAAATTAGTAGCTGCCAGAAAGATTGTCAATAACTTACATATTTTAATATTTATTGTTGCTTTACAATGTAGTATTTCACTTTGTTGTATAAACAAAGATAATCAAAATTTATGATATTATAGTTCTAATTCAATGTTACTAATTTAGTATTCTGAATGTCTATTTTGGAATGTTCCAACTGAAAAAACGTTAGCTGAGAGGCTAATTTAACTGTGTCATTACCATAAGACAGCCACCAATGACTCTTACTATACAAATAGAAGTAAAGACAGATGTTATTTGCATTGGCTTTATTGAAAGTTTTAAATAAGATATAATACAGTACAGGAATTGAAGAAATTAATAATGAACACCACTGAGTTCCTCTAATGCATGTAATATTATGTAATATTAATAAGATTCAGAAATCATGATAAAAGAAAAATTAATATTTCATTATGTACTTATTCTAACATTTTTTTAATTCATTCCAAAAGCATGCCTGTTAAAATATCTACTCTGTCAAGAGAACTATGAGATAGTAAAGCACACACACACACACACACACACACACACACGTACACACAGACCTATTTGATTTTTTTTTCCTCAAGGATCACACAATCTACTTAGAAGTATAAGATCACACAGACTGAAGCAACCAGAAAACAAATCCATGTATTATCTAAAAAATATAATGTTTAATTAATCAGGCTTGAAAGTGAAGTTTTTTAGTTCTTCCCCTCATTCCATGACACCTCAAATGGGTGAACTTTTTAATTTATTTTTTTTCATGATTAGCAATGCCGTCCTCATTCTGTGAAGCCCATTGATTAGGTATTTGGAGGAAGTGCAAGATGTTCTGAAACTGTTACTCCAAAGGTTACCAGTTAGTGCAAGGATCGGGAAACTTTTCCTAAAAAGGGCCAGCTGATATTTTAGATTTTGCAGGGTATAGAGTCTCTCCTACTTCACTTCTGCCATCGTAGACAAAAGCAGCTGTTGACAACACAAGGGCAAATTAGAGTGGCTGCGTTTCAGTAAAACTTTACAGACAAAAACAGAACTGGCTCGCCAGCTGGAGTTCGGGAACCCTTGGTCTGCTGGATCACCTAGGTCCTGAGCTGATTTCATATCCCAGTTGCCTAGTGGGTGAGGAAGTCTCTTCTCTAACTGTAGTTATTTCCTAACCAGATAGTTACTGAATAGCTAAACAAGAAACAAGCTATTGTATAGCTAAACAAGAAAGACAAAGAGTCGTTGACTTGTATGTGGTTTTCTGGCAGCTTCATTTCTTTCACACTTTTGCTTCATGGCTTGGCAACTGATCGATCCCACTTAATGGAGTGGGTTGAAGCGTGGGATCATTTCATCACTGAATCTTGCTTCCAGGTTTACCAATAGCTGGCCACTCAACTGTGGAAATCTTTGTCGAGCAGGTGACCCTCTGGTAGCTTCCTGAGTATCAGATTCCTTAGACTTTTCCCCCATGGTATTTTGTTTTTCCTACCAGCTTCTCACTTGCTTCTCAAATTGTACCCAATTCTTGCCATTTTCTTCTGTAACTCACCTCTGCTCAAACACCAAAGATAACTACCCCAAATAATAAACCTTAAGGAATGAAAGCCCTTATTTTTCCAAAGTCTGCACTAAACATACATAAGGGATTTAACACAGAGATGGTGAGGTTGCATATTAAAAGCGACATCTGTGGGGACGCCTGGGTGGCTCAGTTGGTTAAGCAGCTGCCTTCGGCTCAGGTCATGATCCCAGTGTCCTGGGATCAAGTCCCACATCGGGCTCCTTGCTCAGTAGGGAGCCTGCTTCTCCCTCTGCCTCTGCCTGCCATTCTGTCTGCCTGTGCTTGCTCTCTCCCCCCGTCTCTCTCTGATAAATAAGTAAAATCTTTAAAAAAAAAAAAAAAAAGCGACATCTGTGAATTATATAATTTTTCTTCCGATGCATTCTCACAGGTATCCACGATAGTGTTTCATCCTTTCCCAGACCTCAAGGAAAACAAACCTAAGATTCAAGGAAGCCACAGGTCTGACCGAAATATAAACGCAGTGGATGTGGATTTAGTGAGTCTCCCATGACTGAAGACTACAAAAGAAGGGGGGTGTGTGCAGAGAATGAGGACTGGGAGAGAAGCCTCTCTGGAACAGGGGGCCCCCCAGGAACAAGGACCAAGGACAGGTCAGAAAAGACTCAGCAAAGGGCTGTCTTGGAATGTGTGTCTTGCTCCCCACACAAACACATCCAAAGTAACACTCACACATAAGAAAACTTAACATGGAGAGACTAAACACTAGTTTCAAGTTACATAGACACTGACAGATACAGAAGTCACAAAGAGAGTACCATTCCTTTGCTTTTTCATGAATGCATGAATGCTGATTTTTTTCAAGTGCCCTTTCTGTGCTCATTTTGAAGAACATGTATTTTTTTTCTCCTTTATTTGCATGTGTGGTAAACTCCACTGATGAATTTCTTAGTGTTATATTAAACTTATTGAGCTTAAACCCTCTTGGTCATGCTCAGTTGCTCTTTTTAATATGTTTCTAAATTCAGTTTGTTAATGTTTTGTCTTTTTTTTTTTTAAAGTTTAAATTCATCAGGGATATTGTTTGATTTTCTTTTCTCACAAAATCTTTGTCTGATATTGGGGTTGTGGTCAGTGTAGCCACATAAAACAAGTTGAGGTGTGCTCCCCAGTTCTCTACTTGTCAAGATGTTTGTGTGAGTTTTGTATTATTTCTTTCTTAAACATTTGGTAGAATTCACCTGGGAAGCATGTCAGATTTTTTTTTGTTAGGAGAATATTTGATGATGATTTCCATTTCTTTAAGAGACTTAAGTGTTTTAAGATCTTACATTTTTTTTTTTACTCTGTCAACTTAAGTTATATTAATAAGGAATTTAAGAAATTTATCTTATTCTTCCAAGTTTTTAAATTTATAGGTAGATCTTAATATTCCCATAAAAATTCCCTTACTCTCTGTAGTATTTGCAGTAACCTATTTCTGGCTTTCATTTCAGGTACTGGCAATTTATACTGTCTCTGTCTTTTATCTGATCAATGTTGCTAACAGTTTATAAATTTTGTATTTTTTTTAATAAAATGAAGTTTTCACTTTAAATGTTTCTTTTTCTTTTTTTTTAAACCATTATTTACTTTAACATTCATTTTGATTATTTTGCACTGTATATTAGTTTTGGGTTTAAGTAACCCTTTTTTATTCTAATTGTTAAATTGGGATCTTAGACAATTTTATATCTTTCTTCTTTTTGTAATGTAAACACATAAAGCTATAAATTCCCTTTTTATTCACTGCTTAATTTCATTTTACAGTTTTGCTACATTGTGTCTTTTCTTCCATTTCATTTTAAAATATTTTTACTTCCTCCATGATATTGTTAATGATCCACTCATTATTTAGAATCTTTTGGTTATTTAAAAGTATAAGGAAATTTTATCAATTTATTGTTAATATTATTGTTGTTGTTACTGTTGTTCTTGGCTTCCAGTTTAATTCCATTTTGGTCAGAGAACATGTGAATTATTTGAATCTATTGAAATTTATCGAGACATGTTTTGTAGCCGAGCATACATACTCTCATAGCAAGAGCACCATATCCAGATTAAAATGCCATACATTCTGCATTGGAGTGCAGAAATGACAATTATGCCAGTTTCCTTGGTAGTGGTCTTACAGTATTCTGTAACTATGTAGTTGCTACTTTTCGGTCAGTAACTGAGAGTGTCATATACAAATGTCTAACTGTGCATTTGCCTGTTGTTTCTTTAACGTCTCAAGGTTTTCCTTTGTGCATTCTGAAAGCTCCCTTACGAGATACATACACATTAAGAATTTTTATACCCTCTGTTCAAATTGACTATCACTATTTTCTTTTTATCTGGTAATGATGTCTTGAACTCATTTTTTTCTAATATAACCCGCGTCTTTTTTTCATGTTTCATTTTATGTGCTATATACTTTACTACCTTTTATTTACTCTGTCTGCATTTTTATGTTTGACGTGTGTTTCTTTCAAATAGTAAGTACATGGATCTTCCTGTTCAGACCCAGTTGGATAATCTGTTTTTTAACCAGACAGTTTTAAGTATTTACAATCAATTAATTATTGATCTTTTCAAAAATGATTGTGAAATGGAATAACCTGAAATTCATCATGATCAAAGGTAGATTACATGAGACAATTCATGAGCAGTGCTTGAATTCCTGTGATGTGCCTAACACATAGTAAGAATTCATTATTTACTTTTATTTGCATTATTTTATATTTCACTGCATAAATCAGGATCAGTGCTACTTCACAATCATAGGTGCTCCGATTATATTAGTTTCATTTCCTTTTGTCTCAATGTGCTATATTGCTTTTTTTTTTTTTTAAGATTTTATTTATTTAACAGAGAGAAATCACAAGTAGACGGAGAGGCAGGCAGAGAGAGAGAGAGAGGGAAGCAGGCTCTCCGCTGAGCAGAGAGCCCGATGCGGGACTCCATCCCAGGACCCTGAGATCATGACCTGAGCCGAAGGCAGCGGCTTAACCCAATGAGCCACCCAGGCGCCCCTATATTGCTTATTTTTGAAGCTTCAATAAGTATATTTATCTATGAAAACTGATATTTTAGAGGTGCCTTTTTGAAATATATACATAAAATATATATTTCTGGGTATATATTATATATATAATCTATATATATAAAATACATATTTCTGGGTATATATTATATATAATCTGTATATATTATATTTATGATCTACCTATATATAAAATATATGCTTTGGGGTATATTAAAAGTAAAATATATACTTCTGGGTATATGCAAAGTAATATATGTATTTCTGGGTATACTAAAATATGGAAAATAGTCTAAATATTTTTGGCAAAGTGCAGATTATTTAAACTATGATATGATCTAATATGGAGAGCGTGTTCTGGCATTAATAGGGAAACTTGTGTTTAATATGCGTTTTTTCTTCATAAACTTTTAATGGACAATCAATATATTTTATGTAAATAATAGTTATAACTTTACAAACAATTCTAAACTCAGTATCTGGCTCCGCAATGGATCCATGAACATATTGTCTTGATGCACAGGAATGATAGTCATGCCAACCATAAAATTACTACAGCAACACTTTTATTGTTTCTTTCATTACATTTTTTCTCTTTTATTTTTCTTCTTTCCTGTAATTCACTGTCTTTATCCGTCTTTCCTCTTTTTCTTTTTTCTTTTTTACTTGTTAGGATACATAAAATTTATCCTATCTATGTTAATGCCATGCTTTCTTAAATTATATGAATTATAAAAATGTATAAAAATAATTTGTTATGCAGAAAATAGCATCAGTTACACATGGCATTATGCTGTAATAACTCAAAAAGCCAAGGCGTATTCTCACATTACATCTCTGCCAAATTGGTTTCCATGCTGGTAAATGGAAGAATGATTGATCTACTGCTGCCTAAAAATCCACAGCCATTTTTTGTCCTGAGGGTGACAAGATGTTTCAATAGCAAATTTTCATTGCTAGTAAAATAATGCAGGAACTAGAAGAAAAAGAGCTCTGATGAGAATGATTTTACTAGACAAGAAATCAAACAAATTGCTATGGAAGGGAGAATCAAAATAACAGATGACTCTTAAAATGCAAATGCATTATCTATGCAAAATATGTCTAGGGAAGGCCAAGTAGCAGCTGGACTGACACAGTGTCAGAAAAGGCACTTAAATCTGGAGAGTAGGATAAAAGAATATTTTTACTGTACTTATCAAATGATGACAGAATTGAATTCTCGAACATGCACCATGAATGTAGAGATGATGACTGAAAGGTCATAGACATTGAGAAGACAAAGTCATCATGCAGAGCAAAGGACTGATTTGATGAGGTCTTCACCCCGCAAAAGATGGATAAATGGTGATGTGATAAGGATATCGCATTTGAGGCACCTCATCCTAAGATCCGAGAGCTGTAGGCTCTGCAAGGATCTAGTTCCCATGGGCATTTCTCCAGAAGATAAATTGTAGAATGTCTGAATTACAGTTGTCTCAGAAATGCATAAACTTGGGCGCTTTGGTGGCTCAGTGGGTTAAAGCCTCTGCCTTCAGCCGGAGTCATGATCTCAGGGTCCTGGGATCAAGCCCCACGTTGTGCTCTGCTCAGCGGGGAACCTGCTTCACTCCCCTCCCGCCTGCCTCGCTGCCTACTTGTGATCTCTGTCTGTCAAATAAATACATAAAATCTTTAAAAATAGGGACGCTTGGGTGGCTCAGTTGGTTGGACGACTGCCTTCGGCTCAGGCCAGGATCCCGAAGTCCCGGGATCAAGTCCCGCATCGGGCTCCCAGCTCCATGGGGAGTCTGCTTCGCTCTCTGACCTTCTCCTTGCTCATGCTCTCTCTCACTGTCTCTCTCTCAAATAAATAAATAAAATCTTTAAAAAAAAAAATCTTTAAAAATAAATAAATAAATACATAAACTTGGAAGAAGAATTTCCAGTTGAGGAAATACCCCCAGCAGAGAAGAGGTCTTTATTTCCTGGGTTTTTTCCCCCCAAGTTGTTTTTGAAATTTATCTACTTTAACAAAATTTTTAAAAATTGGGGGATTATCATCATTGAATCACTTGCAGTTGGTAGTTACAAGTAAGGACTAAGAGAGCTGCTGTAAGCAGCTGGATATTGGGAATGAGATACAGAAAATCTTAGACAGTATAGCAGTAAGATTCTGTTTATGGGCTGAATCCTACAGATGTTTAAATCTAATGTTGTTTTTCTAAGAGACTTGACTCTTGAGTATCATAGTGAATCTCCTAACTTTTTGTGGTCACATAAATATACAAAATAAATAGATAAGCATGTGCCTACTACTATCTGTACATTTATTACTCTGTAAATTATGAATAGGTACGACTATCTAAATATATTTGGACATTATAAATACATGCAAAAAATACAAATTTTAAAAGGTTTGCTTTTCTGCACTTGTGGTGCTGTGGGTTTGCCTGAATGAGAAAATGTGTTATTAGATATTAGCTCTACTTCCTGCAGCTCCTCCGTATGGGCCAGAAAAGAGGCTCTGCATTACGTGGATACTGACCATTACCTACCCTTCTACACATCTGCAGTTCCAGACCTCCTTGCAAATCAAGACTATTTCCAGTACTCATCACCCCAACTCTGGTAGATTCTGCAGCTTTAAACCCATAACACTACTCTTCTTTATTCTCTTTCCAACTCCAATGTTGTCAACATTCAAACTTAAGTCAGAAGCTAAATATTGCTTTTTAATTTATTTTTTTCACTTTTCAATGTAACAGTCCTAACTTTTTGGATGACATCAGTGCCTTGAAAGCAGTTATCATATGCAAGCTCATACAGTTTTTGGAGTTGAGTTCCTCTGTTACAGACCTAAAATAAATTTAACACCAGAAATGATTAACATTGATGTGCTCTAAATGGCTTACAGAAACAATCTACACACGATTAAAGGCATTCATCGATATAAGGATCTTTCCCCAGGGCAAATATAGGTAGTTTATTAAATTCGATCCAAAGCAAGTGGCTGATATTTTAAAGACTAAATAAACCATGTAAAAATCAAAGGGCTTTAATAGATACAGTCTCTGAAAATAAAATATTGGTATAATAGAAACAAATTAAATATTTTCGTCACCTTCAAATGATGAGTTATTGGAAGACAAATCTAGAAGAAATCAGACTTCCATAGAGGAATGAAACATTGTTTTAAGGTAGCATTTCATGTTCTGAAAAAACAAAGAAAGGAAGAAAAAAGAAAGGAACAATAAAACTAAGGTTTTATTTTAAAGTAATTCTATATAGTGTTTTATAATTCTTCCCTTTTTTAAAAGACTATTTGAGAAAGAGAGAGCATGAGTTGGTGAAGAGGGGCAGAGGAAGCCAGCAGCAACAGGGTTCCCAGACCCCAGGACCTGAGCTGAAGGCAGATGCTTAACCAACTGAGCCACCCAGGTGCCTCAATTCTTCCTTTTTTTTTTTTTTTTAAACTTCTGTGAACTGTATTTAAGCCTTCTGATGTATGTTTTTACACATAAACTCCACTTGAGTCTTCTAATTCCTCTCGCTCAGCTTTAGTTCACTGGACTGTTCCTGGATGTCTTGCGTGGTGATCTTAGATCTGTCTTCTCTTAAGTTCTATCAGGCAGATGCGGTTTTATGAGGCAAAGATCAAGAGAATGATTAATGATGATCCTTTAAAGTTTAAAGGGGTCCTTTCAAATAGATCGCTCATTTTAATTGTGACTTCGCTGCTTTTAAAATGAAAGGTATCTGTTCATTCTCCATGAAGGTGGGACTGTATTTGTTGCCCTGAAAGAATATAAGGAAATTTAAACTGTTTTGCCCCTACATTCCACTTGTAAATACTAACACTTCTGATAGTTCATTTAAAGATAAAGGTCGGAATTTTTGTCAATCCCTCCATTTATTAGGCTGCTATGTATACTACTGTCAGTTGAGCATCCGTTTATTTTTTTTACCGAAGAAAATTGAAAATCACAGGGTATTGTAATTACCAATAATTGTTTTATTCATTCTTTTCTCTGCCTGAAAGCCTTCTTTTGTACTCATCAGTTATTCCAAAGGCTGTTTCCTTACCTCTTCATGATTTCTCAAATGTCATTTTATATCATTGACACATTTCTTGATCTCTCAGCTTAAAATGACAGACTTCAATGATGAAGTGTTCTTTTTTTCTGTGGTTTTGTTGATCAAAAGTTATGGTTCCCAAGTAGACTCTATACTCCAGTGAGCCTGAAGTCTTTCATCAAGCAAAACCCTTCTCCTTAAAGTCTTTTTTCCACCTCGGCATTAATTGTGTTCACCACCTCTTCGAACCTTGCCCCACATCAGGGAGATGTCAGCTGCTACCCATCTGGAAAGCTCGGACGTTTCATTTACTATGCATGTGTGGCCAAGTTACATGCACTTTACATGTTTATTGAGTGAATCAAAGTGAGTTCTAGTTTCTCTTTGACTGGATACAAATAAACCTCTGTTATGCCAACACGATACTGTGTGGACACATTCTCTTATCCATCACTGCTCTTCCAAATTTTATAGTGTGAATGAAAGAAGAGAGCCAAGTTTATGTATATTTATATATGAGTGGATATACACATCTGTATCACCAGAAAAGAGCTCCAACATCAAGTCTCAGTAAATAATTTCAGATCTGTTGTTTTCTTATCTGTATTGATTCACTCACTGTTTTTATTTCCTTTTTTTAAATAAAGATTTCATGTAAATCTGAAAGAAAATACATTCCTCAGCAGCAACATTTGAAGAAGGAAAGAGGATTCTCCCTGCCAAAACTGTCAGGAAGGCATCCTGCCGAAGACGAATTTTGAACATGATTTTGAAAGAAGTATGTATTAGGAGAATTTTAATGCTAATCTTCAAATACCTCCATATTTCATCCTGAGCTTGCCAAGTAGACAATTACATACATTGACCAATGTGTTCAGACAGACGTGAACTTGCCTTTGGATTGCAGTGATCAAGACCGTATCAGATCTCAGATGTCAGCTATTTTATTTTCTGATTGGTCTCATCATATTTCCTGAAGTTTTAGCTTTTGTAGATGTACTAGAATGTCTTCAAAAATGAATAACTTGATATCTGCTTTAGTGTTTTGCCTACAAAAGGAATTCAATAAATGATTTTAAGCTGTTTCATCTACAGTATATTTAAAAGCACTGGTAAGCCAAATAAATAAATGAATAAATGAATGAATGAATGAATGAATGAATAATAAAATAAAATAAAACCACTGGTAAACCACTATGAAGTTCACATTTCCAGGTACCTGTGTCTCAATATTTCTGTATATTTACATCTCTGTTAAATGTTATTCATGCGCATCTTAAAAATATTACTTAAATTATTTTCTTGTTTGCATTATTTCTGTATGAAGTTCATAAAATAAGGGCAGCTCTGAGGTTTTGAAGTCTGTGCATCCTAAAATTGCTAATTATATCTCTTTATTTACCAAAATATAAAGCTTACAAAAGGAAAAAAAGATAAAAATAATTGTAAAAATCTGCTCTTTAGTCTAGAAACTTAATATATTCTTTCTTAGAGGATATTGTTTATTTATTTGTCAGAGAAAGAGAGAGAACAATCAAGAGGAATGTCAGGCAGAGGGATAAGCAGGTTCCTTGCTGCGCAAGGAGCCCAATGCAGGACTTGATCCCAGGACCCTGGGGTCATGACCTGAACCAAAGGTTGACATTTACCTGACTGAGCCACCCAGGTGTCCCAAAACTTAATATATTCTATATGTATAGTGGTACTTAAAAAAACAGAATCAGGGAAAGAGAGATAGGGCATGTGCCAATAATATTGAGAAAACACTTTTAAAAGATTATGATAAGAAAATAAGTCCAGAAAAAGAAAAAAATGACTAATTATAAGAAGTTTCATTCATTTCACAATACATTTTAGCTTTAGTCCTCTGAGAGATTTTTCCTTTTCTCTAAAAGAATAGTATTGAGGTCCAATAACTGTAATTTACAACTTGCAATGGTAAAAAACAAATTACAATTTTTAACAGGGCAACACCATTAAGATTAATGAATTGATTAATATATATTTCCAATATTTTATGTTTCATATATTATATTGTATATAATAAAAAATATATTGGGATTAACTTTGGTCATATTTGTTGTCATGGGATTGTCTTGTTTTTGCGTTTTGTTTTGTTTTGTTTTTAATATTTTATTTGTATGGAGAGAGAGCTGAAAAGAGAGGTCAGCGGGACAAGCAGACTCCTTCCTGAGCAGGGAGCCCAATGTGGGACTCCATCTCTGGGCTCCAGGATCATGACCTGAGCCAAAGGCAGTCGCTTAACAGACTGAGCCACCCAGGAGCCCCAGATTGTCTCATTTTTAATTGAAACATTAAATCAATGCAGAAAACAAGGGAAAAGACATATATTTGGAATCAATACAGGCAAACTTGAGGCATTAGGAGCCAGACAGATATTGATTCAAATCATCTCTCAAATGTTGGCTGAGGCCAAATTATTTGACAATTTTTTAAAAGCAATCTCTACACCCAACATGGGGCTTAGACTCTCAATCCTGAGACTAAGAGTCCAAATGAGCTAGCCCAACCTCTAATTTAATATATTTCTTAATTTCTTAAGCAGGCCAAGACTGCTGTAGACTCAATGTGGTAGCAAACAATTGAAAAGAGAGGAATGAAACTCTGACCCCAAAAGGGTGCCTTCATTTGATTGTAGAGTAGATCTCTCGGTGTGGGTGGGGCTTTCCAGCAGCCCTAGAGGCTGACTGTCGTGGAAGATCATCACCATTCCATATGGACTGCCAAACTTCGGACAGGCCTCTGGGAAGGAAAAGGCATCAGAGAGTCTTACCTACTTACGAGGACATTCTTAATTTTAGATGTCTATGTTACACTATCATTTGTTTGCTTGGTAGTGAATCCGCTGAAAACAGGTCCGCTGACCATTTCCTTCAGTTTTCAAGACGGGATGAGCCTATCTCACTCTCAAAGGCTCATCCTAAACTGGTGGCAATGATTCCTTTCTTATAGTGTGAAAGTGAAGGTTAAATGAGATCCTATATGTAAAAAGCTTTGTTCAATCCATACAGATCACCATTATCGATGACTGAAACCAATTCAAGAAAATGTTATAGGGAAATTGTTCCTATATGTCAAAAATTAGTAAGTAAGGGCATGTAAATATCCTTGTTTATATTTGTTAATGGCAGACTTCTAGTCACTCTTCCAATTTTCTAAATAATACTTTTAAGAGAGCACACAATTATGTTTTTTCCCCTAAAAACTCTAAATTTTCTCTTGCAACTTAAGTCGTAAATATGGAAATGGTTACACTCCATTGTTCTGAAACATAAAATTGCATTAATTTAGTTTAATCTAAATGGGTAGGAAATTTGATTCAATTCTAGATAGTAGGACCTATTTTTTACAAAATACTTTTATTGGCATGGTGGCAAATTAAAAAAAAAAGGAAAGATTTAGTTCTGGACTTGAAGAGGTATATATTTTCGAAATGAAAATGCCTTGTAAAAAGCAAGGAGAATATGTTCTGTTATTTTGAGTGATGTTAACAACTACAACTTGACTTCTATTGAGTTCTTGCTACTTAATAATTTTTAAGAACAGTTACCAAAACCATGGAGCTGAAAATTAATATAAAAGAGTATCAATTCAATGTCGAGCAGGGTGATATCCTCTCACCTTCCCTAGCTGTACGGTCTTCCATCATCCCACTATTGCTCACTCTCTAGATGTTTCCTGATCTCTGCAAGTGTTTAGATTTGAAATTACACTCCGTGGCTGTGCTTCTGTAGATTTAAAATTGCTACTTTCATATGTTATGATTTCACATGGTCAGTCCTCTATGGAAAATTAGTTTATCCTCCATTACCTTCAAAGTGAACTTTGGCAAAAGTATCTCTAATATAAAATCCAATGTAAAACCACAGCTTTTTCCATTATTTTAAAGAATTGTGCTCTCTTACTTTTCTCTTTTAGTTCCTGTGAGTTTAAATGGTCTATGTTACTATGGTCATAAAGACACTATCATCAAAAGAAAAAAATTACTTTATATTTTCTTTTCTTACTAAAATTGGATTCATTTGAACTACTTTGCAATGGGTGAATGGTATTACCTAACAAATTTCACTTGATTTTGAGGTTACTGTATAAAGTAAATTCACCTGATTCAAATTGTTTAAAACTTTTTGAATTAGAGCTGCCTTAACCTAAAAAGTTAATACACCCTAAAATGTTCTAAAGATTTTTTTTCTACTTTAATGTCACAACTATAAAGCATGCTCTTATAGAAATGAATCTGGAACATTTCTTTGAAATTTACAGATTGAGAAAATGTTGCTATTTAATCTCTTTGAAAACCCTTGATTTTGTCACTGTATTATCCATCTGAAAACAAAGTTTCTTCAAAGGTGAATAAAGAAATTTGTAAGTAATGAATTATTTAGAAATAATCACCAAAAAAGTGGTGTCCTTTATATGTGCCACTTAATTATAAATACCTACATATGGATAACAGGTATAATAGGTAAGCTTTTTATAAGGTTAATTTTTATCTCCTTTGCAATGTAAAGTTATTTTATTTTCAGGAGCATAAATTGGCTAAGACATATCAAATAGCATCCTTCTCATTCTACCAGAAAACTTTAATACAGATGGTTTAAATAGCTCCACACAAGGTCATAGTTTGGTGTAAGGTGGAACCAAAGACTGGTTTTAGCCTTGCTATATAATGTCACCTGAGATTAGGTTCTGAATCAGTGCTTTTTGCTGAGGAGTCCCAGGCTAGCACCTTTCCACTAGACCATGGCACCTCTCTATTATCGTGTTCACTCTATGATTTAACAAATCCTTCTCCATCCTCATGGGTTACATCAGTAGCCAAACTCAAACCATAACTTCTAAATTCTTTTCCTAACTCGTGTCTTTAATATAAACTTATGGGTATATTTACACACCATTAGGAATAACGGGATACCTGCTATGCCTTGCATGATTTAGTTAGAGCACTGTATTTTGAAATTCATTATCCTAACACAAGCGGTGTCTGTAGGATAAGATCTAGAAGGACAGTTTGTTCTTGGGCCATACAGAAAAGATATGGATGTTACTTGTTTTATTTCATCCCAACTATTTCCAGGCTATCTCACCTTATGATAAAAACTACAAACCTTTAAGGGTAAGACCCTCCATTATCCTTTAATGACTAATCTGGCAACTGTGAATTTGCAAGTTGATATTGAAATTAAGACAAAAAGCTGCTGCTGACATTTTTGATGATGTTACTGTTTGCATTGAAATGTGAGGAATATAAGGCCAATTTCTGTAGAAATAGGAAAGTATCATTCCCTGTTTTCCATCCCATTCTTTCCTCCTGTGTATAAGATGCCCTTGGCATTAACTATTAATGCCATTATGCTATTGCTTATCCAATGTCATTTTCCCCCCAAATTTTTATTTAATGTTCTACAGAAACATTGATATCAGTAAGTATTTTGTAATACCTAATACACACTTCCTGCCCCCAAATTACTATGGGTCCTTCAGAAAATCAGTTAACCAGCTGGAATTCGAACCATGCAGATAAAGCAAAGGTGGTTCATGAAAGCACAATTCCAGGCCTTTTCTTTTTTTTTTTTTTTTTTTTTTTGACATAGTACTATAAGTTTTTTATTTAAATTTCATTTCATTTTATTTTTGTTTTTATTTTATTTTTTATATTTTATATTTTACATATTTATATATTTTATATTTTATTTTTTCAGCATTCCAGAATTCATTGTTTATGTACCACACCCAGTACTCCATGCAATACATGCCCTCCTTAATACCCACCAGCAGGCTCACCCAACCCACCAACCCCCTCCCCTCTAAAACCCTCAGTTTGTTTCTCAGAGCCCACAGTCTCTCACAGTTCATCTCCCCCCTCCGGTTTCCCTAACTCACTTCTCTTCTTCATCTCCCAATGTCCTCTGTTTTATTCCTTATGCTCCACAAATAAGTGAAACTGTATAATCATTGACTCTCCCTGCTTGACTTCTTTCACTCAACATAATCTCCTCCAGTCCCATCCATGTTGATACAAAAGTTGGGTATTCATCCTTTCTGAGGGAGGCATAATACTCTATTGTGTGTATGAACCATATCTTCTTTATCCACTTGTCCGTTGAAAGGCATCTTGGTTCTTTCCACAGTTTGGCAACTGTGGCCAATGCTGCTATGAACATTGGGGTACAGATGGCCCTTTTTTTCACTACATCTCTGTCTTTGGGGTAAATACCCAGGAGTGCAATTGCAGAGTCATAGGGAAGCTCTATTTTTAATTTCTTCAGGAATCTCCACACTGTTTTCCAAAGTGGCTGCACCAACTTGCATTCCCACCAACAGTGTAAGAGGGTTCCCCTTTCTCCACATCCTCCCCAACCCTTGTTGTTTACTGTCTTGTTAATTTTGGCCATTCTAACTGTGTAATGTGGTATCTTAATGTGGTTTTGATTTGAATCTCTCTGGTGGCTTATAAAGAACATTTTTTCACGTGTCTGTTAGTCTTCTTTGGAGAAGTGTCTGTTCATGATTTCTGCCCATTTTGCGATGTGATTATCTGTTTTGTGTATGTTGAGTTTGAGAAGTTCTTTATAGATCTTGGATATCAGTCCTTTGTCTGTAGTGTCGCTTGTGAATATCTTCTATCATTCTGTGGTTTGCCTTTTTGTTTTGTTGATTGTTTCCTTTGCTGTGCAGAAGCTTTTGATCTTGATGAAGTTCCAAAACTTCATTTTCGCTTTTGTTTCCTTTGCCTTTGGAGACATGTCTTGAAAGATGTTGCTGTGGCCGATGTCAAAGAGATTACTGCCTATGTTCTCCTCTAGGATCTTGATAGATTCCTGCATCACGTTGAGGTCCTTTATCCATTTCGAGTTTATCTTAGTATATGGTGTAAGAGAATGATCAGGTTTCATTCTTCTATACATAGCTGTCCAATTTTCCCAGCACCATTTGTTGAAAAGACTGTCTTTTATCCACTGTGCATATATATATATATATATATATATATATATATATATATTCCTGCTTTGTCAAAGATTAGTTGACCATAGAGTTGAGGGTCCATATCTGGGCTCTCTACTCTGTTCCACTGGTCTACGTGTCTGCTTTTGTGCCGGTATCATGTTGTCTTGGTAATCATAGCTTTGTAGTAAAGCTTGAAATCAGGCAATGTGATGCCTCCAGTTCTGCTTTTTCTTTTTCAACATTTCCTTAGCAATTCCGGGTCTCTTCTGGTTCCATACAAATTTTAGGATTGTTTGTTCCAGCTCTTTGAAAAATGCCTGTGGAATTTTGATCAGGTTGGTGTTGAAAGTATAAACTGCTCTAGGCAGTATAGGTAATTTAACAATGTTTATTTTTCTGATCCATTAGCATGGAAAGGTCTTCCATCTTTTTGTTTCTTCTTCAATTTCTTTCACGAGTGTTCTATAGTTTCTTAAGTACAGATCCTTTATCTTTTTGGCTAAATTTATTCCCAGGTATCTTATGGTTCTTGGAATCATAGTAAATGGAATCAATTCTCTAATTCCCCTTTCTGTATTTTCAGTTAGTGTATTTCAATTAGTGTATAAGAAAGCAACTGATTTCTGTACATTGATTTTAAACTGCCACATTATTGACTTGCTGTGTGAGTTCTAGTAGTTTGGGGGTGGAGTCTTTTGGGTTTTCCACAAAAAGTATCATGTCATCTGTGGAGAGAGAGAGTTTGACTTATTCTTTGCCAATTTGAATACCTTTTATTTCTTTTTGTTGTCTGATTGCTGTTGCTAGGACTTCTAGTACTATGTTGAACAAGAGTGGTGAGAGTGGGCAACCTTGTCATGTTACTGATCTCAAAGAGAAGGCTGTCAGCTTTTCCCCATTGAGGATGATATTTGCAGTGGGTTTTTCATAGACTTTATGAAGTTGAGGAATGTTCCCTCTATCCCTATATTTTGAATTGTTTTAATCAGGAACAGATGCTGTATCTTGTCAAATGCTTTTTCTGTATCAATTGAGAGGATCATGTGGTTCTTCTCTCTTCTCTTATTGATTTGCTCTATCACATTGATTGATTTGAGAATGTTGAACCACTCTTGCATCCCATGGATAAATCCTACCTGGTCATGGTGGATATTCTTTTTAATGTACTATTGGATCTTATTAGCTAGGATCTTGTTGAGAATCTTGGCATCCATATTCATCAGGGATATTCGTCTGAATTTCTCCTTTTTGGTGGGATCTTTACCTGGTTTGGGGATCAGGGTAATGCTGGCTTCATAAAAAGAGTCTGGAAGTTTTCCTTCTGTTTCTATTTTTTGAAACAGCTTCAGGAGAATAGGCATTATTTCTTCCTCGAGTGCTTGGTAGAATTCTCCAGGGAATCGCTCAAGTCCCAGGCTCTTGTTTTTCAGTGGGTTTTTGATAACTGCTTCAATCTTATTACTAGATATTGGTCTATTCAGGTTGTCAATGTCTTCATGATTCAGTTTTGGAGGTTTATAGGTTTCCAGGAATGCATCCATTTTGTCTAGGTTGCTTAAATTTATTGACATATAGCTGTTGATAATAATCCCTGATGACTGTTTCTATTTCCTTGGTGTTAGCCATGATCTCTCCCTTTTCATTCATAATTTTATTAATTTGGGTCCTCTCTCTTTTCTTTTGGATTAGTTTGGCCAAGGGTTTATCAATCTTATTGATTCTGAAAAAGCAGCTTCTAGTTTCATTGATGCATTCTTCTGTATCTCTAGTTTCTATCTCATTGATCTCTGCTCTAATCTTGATTATTTCCCTTCTTATGTGTGGGGTAGGCTTTATTTGTTGTTGATTCTCCAGTTCTTTAAGGTGTAAAGAGAGCTGGTACATTCTGGATTTCTCCATTTTTTTTGAGGGAGGCTTCAATGGCTAGGTACTTCCCCCTTGGGGCCACCTTTGCTGTATCCCATAGGTTTTGGACTGAAGTGTCTTCATTCTCATTGGTTTCCATGAATTATTTAAGTTCTTCTTTGATTTCCTGGTTGATCCAAACATTCTTAACCCGGGTGGTCTTTAGCTTCCAAGTGTTTGAATTCCTTCCAAACTGTTTCTTGTGGTTGAGTCCCAGTTTCAAAGGCTTGTGGTCGGAGAATATGCAGGGAATAATCTCAATCTTTTAGTATCGGTTGAGCCCTGATTTGAGACCCAGTATGTGGTCTATTCTGGAGAGGTTCCATGTGCACTCAAAAAGAATGAATATTCTGTTCTTTTAGGATGGAATGTTCTGTATATATCTATGAGTTCCATCTGGTCCAATGTGTCATTCAATGCTCTTGTTTCTTTATTGATTTTCTGTCTATTAATGAGAGTAGCATGTTAAGATCTCCTAGTATTAATGCATTCATATCAGTATGACTCTTTAGCTTGATTAACAGGTGACTTATATAGTTGGCTGCTCCTGTATTGGGGGCATAAATATTTACGATTTTTAGATCTTCTTGGTGGATAAATGCTTTAAGAACGATGCAGTGTCCTTCTTTATCTCCGACTTCAGTCTTTAGTTTAAAATTTAATTTATCTGATATAAGAATCATTAACCCAGATTTCTTTTGAGGCCCAGTGGCATGAAAGACACTTTCTCCATTCCTTCACTTTCAGTCTGGATGTATACTTAGGTTCAAGATGGGTCTCTTGTAGACAACATATGGACATTTTAACCAATCTGCAACCCTGTGCTGTTTTATGAGATCATTTAGGCTCTTCACATTGAGAGTGATTATTGAAAGATACATTTTTATTGACATCATGTTGCCTGTGAAGAAGTCCTTGTTTCTATAGATTGTCTCTATAAATTTCTGTTCTATTACACTCTTGGGTTCTTTCTTCTTTTATAGAACCCCCCTTAATATTTCTTGTAGTGCTGGCTTGGTGGTCACACATTCTTTTAAACCTTGCTGATCTTGGAAACTCTTTATCTCTCCATCCATTTTGAATGTCAGCCTTGCTGGATAAAGTATTCTTGGCTGCATGTTCTTCTCATTTATTGCCCTTAATATGTCTTGCCAGCCCTTTCTGGCTTGCCAGTTTTCTGTGGACAGGTCTGACGTTATTCTGATGGACCTTCCTCTGTATGTAAGGAATCTCTTCTCCCTAGTTGCTCTCAAGAGCTCCTGTCTAAAATTATGATTCATCAGTTTCACAATCAGGTGTCTTGAGGTCTTTCTAGATTTTATGTTCTTAGGGGGGTGATATTTCTGCTTCTAGGACATGAATGCTGGTTCTACTCCCCAGATAGGGAAAATTTTCATGGAGAAACTGTTCAACTGTATCTTCTAGTCTTCTATCTTTCTCCTCCACCTCAGGGATCCCAATAATTCTGACATTGGACATTTCATGGTGCTATTTATTTCCCTAATTCTGTTTTCATGGCTTCTAAGCTGTTTGTTCCAGACCTCCTCCTGATCCTTTTTCTCTATTAGTTTGTTCTCTAGATCACTAATTCTGTCTTCTGCCTCAGTTACCCTAGCTGTTAGAGAATTTAGATTAGATTGGATCTTACTGGTAGCATTTTTAACTTCTTCCCAGGAAGCTTTCACTTCTGCCCTAATTGATTCCATGTTGTCATTAATGGTTTTCTCCAACCTAGCCATTGCCTAGATAATTGTTACCCTGAATTCCCTTTCCAACATACTGTCTATGTTCATATCCAATAGCTCTGATAGAGAGGGCATAGTCTCTAAATTTTTCCTGTATTGGACATTCCTTCTTCTAGTCATTTTGGTGAGAGTTGGTTGAGGGGATATGTAGCTGAATATATCATCCGTGATCCAAATGCCAGGCCTTTTTAAAATGTGTTTGGTCAAATTGGGCTTTGAAGTGTTATAAGAACTGGACATTAAGAGGCTCACTGGTGTATTTGGGACCAGGAATATAAACATAAATATAATATTCAAATACAAATATAAAATATAAAACAGCCTGAAGAACTGTGTTACGATGACACTTTGATTTGAAAGAAGAGAAAAACCCAGGTTTTATGTATCAAGAGTAGCAGGACAAACATATCCAAATGATCAGAGAAAACTGACCAGGAGAGAGCAAGTTCTCAGAATGGACAACTCAACCCCCAAAAAGAGTAAGACCTAAATAAATTATAATTTCTTTGGAGCAAACCAGGGAGAACTTGGATGCGCTAGAAACATTAGTGTTTACAGAAAAAGCAGTTTTTAAGCAGGAGTTTGGAATTAGACTGGAATTTGGCAATTTAAGATCATTAATTGGGACAACACAGATGAATCAGGTAAATTATGACAAAAATTATCTCAAAGTATCATATAAAGGAAAAAAATGAGCACAGAATAAAAACAGAAAGCTCAAAGACACCACCATTTGATGCTTTTAATTTGTGAATGTGGATTTGAGTACTAACAAACTATGTATCTGTCACTTACCTAAATTACATTTTTTCATGTACACACTGGTTATTAAACCAGATTCCATTTACTAAAAACAATCATTTTCACAATAATAGTTTCTTGCATATCATTAGGTAATGAACAAGGTCGAGGAAGGCGTGGGTACCATGAAAGAGTCATTGGAAAGTGGAATCAGTTCCTAATAAAAGAAAATTACTGACAGTGAATAATGAAGAAAAAATATTTAAAAATTAATTGCTTTACAATACATAATGTATTCAATATTTTTTAACTTAGTATTATAGGTTTTTTTCCTCAACTTAAATAATTATATATATACATCAAAATTTTGATAGCACCATAGTGTGTCATAGTATCCCATTAAAAATCCAATCACAGTTTTATTATTGACTATTGGGTTACTTTCCTATTTTTCATTCTTAAAAGCCACCCCAATAAACCTTTGGTAAGTGTATCCTGATCCACTTATCCTATTATTTGATAAAGACATGAATTTTACATGATTTTTTTAAAAAATTGACTCTCACATGATTACTATAGTTTCGGTGTTCATTGATTGAACAAATGATCTTAAAATATTAGATAGTCTGATACATAAAAGGAGCTCAATAAACATTAGCTAAATGGATAATTTAACCCTTAACATATTTTGACATTAAAATAGCATCTACATATACTTGAAAATTTTGACCTTACTTTCCCCTGTGCTCTTTTTTACAACTTAATTTATTTTTAACAGCTTTGCTGACATGTGATTGGTATACAATGAATTCCCCATATTGCAGTGTGTACACTTTGATGAGTCTGGACATATACAAATACCCATGATAACATTGCCTGTCTTCTTTTCTGTTTTCATCCCCATATGAAGAGTTTGTTGTTGTTATTTTTAATAATAACTCACTAAAGTTTTGCTTTGAAAGCAGTTATTACTGGCAAGAGAAAGGTGCTTGTATTACAGATTTTGTGCTCAGGAGAACACAAAATCTGTTTTGTGCTCCTGGAAACACCAGAAGAAACCACTGTGTTTGGGCATGTGCCTGTGACCTCCTATAGTTGAAAATAATGGTAACCATGCATGAGGTGGTCAGTGGAACAAGACGGGGTGAGGGAGGAGAAAAGTCTAGATAGGGAAAGAAGAAGAGAGACGAGAATGGTGCACAGCCAGATACCCACCAAACTCATCAAGTTTGAAATGTGACCTGATGGGAAAATAAACTCTGTTCACCAAGTGTGTTTATAATCTGCATCTGATAATAATGAATTTTATTTTTGTGAATGGGGTGTCTTCATGCTTTTTCAGACAGATCAGATGCACAACACATTTCTGCCCATCCTATAACTCCAGCACCTAGAACAGAAGACAGAGAATAGTAGGAAATCAATAGATACCTGTTGAATGTTGACTGTGTAGTACTATTTATTCAATCTGCACTGGTGTTATGTGGACATCTGAATTTTTAACACTGCAATAATTCTAGAGTCCTACAGTGAGCCCAGGGTCATGGATGGGAACCACTGGTTTACCATCTTTGATGGCAGAGTTTCCAGACTCTTCTTTATGCCATCTTTCAGCCCCTGCCCCCCTTTAATTTCCTGGACAGTGAACTCAGCCTGCCACTTTTGTTTTGTTCTAGACCAAGATCAATGATATGAGGCAGAATAACCCCCAGCAAGTCTTCCTATCCAGCTGGCACCACACACACGATAAATTAAAAAAATAATAATAATATAATATCCTCACACTCTCACTGTCATGCTACAATGTAGCCTTAATTGTTATTAACTATCAGTGGTATGCAATTGCAATGGTACACTGAAAGATCCAATTTGGTCCTAATGTCTCTTGCTTATTTTATTGCTATGTATTAGTATTAGGATCCCATAACTAATATTAAAGTCAAATGAATCTAAATATAATTGCTGAACTATAAACACCTAATAATAATTAAACCAATCAATTTGAATAAGAGAACACGGTAAAAAGCACCCTTTAGCTTAGATGACTATTTCCAAAACATAGATCCTTATCTTTGGTGGTCATTTCTTTTCTATATTATCCCATTTATCTTCCTCACAAATTAATCTCCATCAACATTCTCCTCTGAGAATTTCCTCTGACCTTGGCATTTTTTTTCCCACTATGACCTCTGATGAAAAAATACTGTTAATTTTACAAGCTATGAAAATTGTAGCCTTGCATTTCCTGTGTAGGACCACCCCTTAGTCAGGAATGCCCATGCTAGTAGTTCTCAACAATTTCTTGGTTATATTATCAAAAAGACAATACACACAATAAAAAGGGACTTAGTAAATGAACAGTTACTTCCTTTTTTCCAGTATGGTTAACTTGAAATTACTATCTGATGAAAGTATTTTAAGTACTTTACCATTTTACCCCAAACTATATTAATTTATTTTGATTTAAAAATTTCTAATGATGCATGAGGAAGAAAAATAAATATATCAGTATATCTGGCAGTGCTGATTTTTCTTAACATAAAGTAACAAAACTCAATATTTACTGGATTGGCTTGTCAAATTTCTGCATAATTAATAAAAACTTCCATTAATGTTTAAAACTTATTTAATAAAAGTGTTTCAGTAAAAATTGCATTCAACATTGTCTATGTAGGACTATTAGAGCATTAGTACGTGCCTGGAATATTTTTTTTTTTAAATTTCAGTATAGTTAAATGACATCTATGCCTTTTATGCACAGTAACAATTAATAAAAATAATGAAAATAAAATTTAGTTCAATTAATGATACATTGCAAAGTGTTTACAAAACACAGGAAAACTAAAACTTTAAGTATGTCTACTTAAAGAAGAAAAATGACATTAATTCCTTGCTTATCTTATGGAATGTCATAAGTGAAGGGAGTATCTCTGAATTTTTGCAGGAGAGATGTTTCTGCTCTGGTAGTGCACTGATGGGGACACAAGTATCCCCATCATGAACAAGTACATGTTCAAGTTTCATACTTGTTACTGCGAGCACAGGTGGGAGCCTGGGAGGGAAGCCATCGGCCGCTGAGCACTCATGTTTTACCTTGGATTTATTCTCCTTCTATCTGCTGAGCTGCTCCGCTACCATAGCCAGCTTTCCATCTTCCTCATTTTTATATATTTCTATGTTTATATACGTGACTCTTTACCTACTTCTAAGCCTCTATTGTAACCTAAAACATTCACGAATAAAATAGCATCAAGTACATGAAATGAGTTTATTGCAAAACATAATTATTTGCTTTGCTGTACTTACTGGGAAGCAAAAGCAAAAGGGACAGAGAGAGAAAGAAAGTGAGGAAGAGAGGAAGAGAGGGAGGAAGGGAGGAAAGAATGGAAGGAAGGGGAGAGAGTGGGGAAGACAGAGGGAGGGAGGAAAGGAATGGAAAAAAAGGAGAGAAACTAGAAAGACAACCCCCTCACCCCCTGTCTGGCACACTGGCTGTGCTGGGCACCCCTTTAGCAGTAACCAGGCCATTGAGGACTCACTGTTCACACTGAGCATAGAAATCAGCCAGAGGTGAAAGTGTAGGGTTCCTCTGGTCTTCTCTGGCCTGGGTTCTGCCTGGGTACGCCTGTGTCTTCATTAAATTCAGGTGTGTTGCAAGGCTCTCCTGTCTCAATGACACTCTTTCCCAGTGCTCCTCCAAGTATGGTGCTCTCTATTATTACTTTACTTGAAATCTTTTACCTCAGGCAGCAGTAGAGTGTCCCTGTACCTTGCAACATTTCTGAAGAATGTCTGTAGATTTTCTTTCTGATTGAGTTCCAAATTAGGCAAAAAAGGCAAGTTCCTCATACCAGTCCTTCAGGTAGAACCTAGACAGGCTGGAAGACGAGCAGCACATATGAGAAGAGGACCTGCTCCCCCAGCTCTAAGAATCAGGATCCCATACTGGAAATGTGGCTGCTGTCTTAAAGACAACTGCTGGTCCAGGAGCAGGCAGGACAGCACAAGTCCTCATGTTGCAAAGCCTTCCTACCATTTTTGAGTTGCTTTTTCCTTGATTCATTGATTTCCTTGGTTCCTACATAGATTTGACTTTCTAGGCATGATGATTCTGACAGCTTTTGCCTGATTTTTTTTTTAAAGTTCCTGTAGAAGGATGGGCTTGGGAACTACCTACAACTCCATTTTATTGCCATCACTCTTGCAAGAACAATGAGACAGTGAGCCCATGTACAATTATATATATAATATATAACATGTATGATATGTGTATATATATTTATTTGAGTATATTTACATATGTGATTGTCTATCTCTTCAACACTAAGTACTGAACAGTCTTTTGGGATATGTAGTTCATAATAATGAAATAATTTTGTTGCCAGGTGAGCTGGGGAGACCCTGGGCCCGGAGGCCTTTCCTTAGCCCATCCCAAAGATACTTCCAAAGGCTCTTGGTCTCTTCAGGAGAAAGAATTGAAGGACAGACTCAGCACAGCAGATGAGAAGTACAAACAGGACAGTTTATTAAAGGCAAGGACACTCTCCATTGTGAGAGTGGGTGAGAGAGAGAGCAAGTGCAAGAGAGAGACCTGTGAACACCTGAGTTTAGGCTTCTAATCTTGTACTGACAGTTGTTAACAAAGAAATGGAATATTCATTATTCCTAGAAGTGAGGACTTCTAGGAAACATGGTTTTGCATTTTTTTCTTCCTCATTTGTTCAGGAGTTCGCTGACATGGCACCCGCCACCTTGGGCCTGTTTGGTTTGATCCGGCTTCTTGTGGCTGTGTTTTGGAGAGCTGCCAGGACAAGCCTTTGCTTTCCTAATGGCTGACCCTGACTTCGTCTTTGCTGGCTTCCAGGTATCCTGTTAGAACCTAACCACTGCCCACTGTCCATTTGAAAAAAAAAGAGAGAGATTTGTAATTATGGAATTACAATTACCAGGGAATTTAGGGTAGAAAAACTTCCTTTTGAAATAACACTTTAGTCCACTTGTTCTTTAAAATGTCAGTTATATTTTGTGCCTCCAAATTCTTAGCTTCAAAACGTAACAAGTGCTGGAAGTCTGAGGACCTGTGTGATAAATTTTAACTCACCATTGCTGTTTTATACCAACCCCCCACCCCTTGTATTACCTTCTCTTCATTCTTAGCAGCACAGAGCAGTATCCTTTCTTTGTGGCATAATTTTAAAAGCCCATTACTCCTATTATCAAATATTGAAAACAGTTTCTTCAATAGATGAGCAAATAATGGAAAGAAGTGTTATAGATGTCCGCAATTACATGACTCCTGGAAATAGAAGAACTAAGTAATACATTCTGAACAAGGTAGTCTTAGTGGTGATGGTTATTCATTTATAAAAAGTGGCACAAAAAATCCTGTGCAACTCATTTAAACCATAAGTAAACTTTCAATAAAGGTCTAGTTTACATAAAGCACTTTAAAATAAACTCAAAAGCAATTTTCTATATGAATCATCTAAGTGGTTTAGTCCTCCTTATCGTTTTAAAATTTTACTGCTACATCACTGGTATACATCAGCGAAGTGGTACCCTAGCATTAAGAAATAGCATCAGAGGGGCGCCTGGGTGGCTCAGTGGGTTAAAGCCTCTGCCTTTGGCTCAGGTCATGATCTCAGGGTCCTGGGATCGAGCCCCACATCGGGATCTCTGCTTAGCAGGGAGCCTGCTTCCTCCTCTCTCTCTGCCTGCCTCTCTGCCTACTGGTGATCTCTGTCTGTTAAATGAATAAAATCTTAAAAAAAAAAAAAAAAAGAAATAGGTCAGAAACCAATTTAGTCATTTGCATATTTCATAGACATCCTGTAAACTCTTCTTTAAATCATACCTCATTTAGAATTATGTTCCAAAAGCAGCATTCTGAGGTTAACTATCGAATTGTGTTCCCTTAATAATCTTAGAAATTATGATAGTCTATTTGAATTCCACTGTTGGAGCTTTTTCAAAAACATGCCATAAAAAAATTATGCAAGTTGGAAGAAATAGCCAATTAAAATTCTGCTCCATCAACAAAAGCATGAAGTATTTATATTAGTAGTATAGTAACAAAATATTTGATTATGAATAGGGCATGTGTGTAAACCCTCATCCATAGTAAATGTTAACAAATGCTCTTGAAAGAATGAATCAATAAATTAAAAATGAATGAACAAATAAATCAATAAATAAAGACAAGAAGTATGTATTATAATTCTTGCCAAATAACTTTTTTATAAAGGAATATCCATCTTTTCATGTATCCTTTCTTTCTCTCTAAAGGTAATTTTTATAATATTTTATAGATTATACATTCTTTCATATTGGCTAATTTATACTGAGTTACTTAAGTAGAACAGTTTTATCTACACTATATGTAGAGAGAAAGGATGTATAGTTTGGGAAGGAGGAAAATAACTTCCCCCATATAAAATATTAAATATATCATAAGGACATAGGTTTCCTTCTCTATGACAGTTCTGTTTGTAGTCTCATAAAAAGAAACAAAATATTTATGGGATAGCCATTATGTGTGAGCCATTATGTGTTAAATGAGAAAGTTGCAACAATCTAAGATAAAAATTATTGCCCTCATTTTATCATTTTATGAGCCCAGCTACAATAAGGGAATTTCCCAGTGTCATCTAGTTAGTGATTAACCAAGATCCAAATGTCTCCCACTTCATTAAGAAGGACAACACAGTCTTAAAGGAAAAACTCATATTCTTTCCACTTCAACAAGATGGATGCAGTAAGAGAAAAAGAAAATACTTTTTTCTTTGCCTTTCTAAAGATCTTAGATGAGATCCCCTTTAATGAAGGACAGATTACCAGGACCAAAAAGAATCAAAAGTTCAAAAATGTGTATACCTCCTGTGTGCATGAGAGAGACCCTGGAAAACTGAGTAACTCCCTGCAATGGCCCAAGCCATCACCTTAAATCCCATGTCCAGCTAAAAACAAAAGATGGTGGAGGGACCAGGAGGCACATTGTGGGAAGTGACCAGGAAAGGAACAGTAAATGATGGCAAGGTTGTTGTGCAGATGTAAGTCTTTGCTGTGTCCACTGATAAAGAGTTTCTAGAGATTTAGAGTCATCCTTCTCTTCCTGGTACAGGGAGGAGGACACCCTTCCAAATGGAGGGTGACCTAACAACTGTAAATATCTCCTATAAAAGGGTTACAGTCTCATGGTTTTCAGAACTTCTTTTGTGTCTGTAGTTTCTTAAAAAATTCAACTCAAGATAATCCTTATGCTAAAGAGGTATATTGTGGGGTGTCTTGTTCTCCTCTTCAGTGTCACACAGGACGAGAGAGTGCAAGTCAATGGAATTCCCATGTTGGAAATGAAAGAAATAAATGAAGATATAACCGGTCAAACTTCAGTGTAATTAAGGAAGATTGAGTTGATAAATGGTTAATTTACAATAAGTATTCTTTTTTTTTCCCTATTTATTTATTTTCAGAAAAACAGTATTCATTATTTTTTCACCACACCCAGTGCTCCATGCAAGCTGTGCCCTCTATAATACCCACCACCTGGTACCCCCAACCTCCCACCCCCCCCACCACTTCAAACCCCTCAGATTGTTTTTCAGAGTCCATAGTCTCTCATGGTTCATCTCCCCTTCCAATTTACCCAAAAGCACATACCCTCCCCAATGTCCATAACCCTACCCCCCTTCTCCCAACCCCCCTCCCCCCAGCAACCCACAGTTTGTTTCGTGAGATTAAGAGTCACTTGTGGTTTGTCTTACAATAAGTATTCTATTCTGGATCTAACATACTTACACGATTCAATGTGAATGACACTTAGTAGGACTAAAGTTAGAGGAAACAAATGAGATAGCATTTAAATGTGTAAATGTAGTACTTGTTAACTAATATGCAATGGAGTGTGTAAAACAGGAAAAGAGATTTAGAAATGCGCTCCCACATGTGTGTCTATTAAATGAAGAATTCACGGGAGCTGACCTCTATCTTGTGGTCCAGATGAAAGAATGAACACTAGAGGTCATATCACTCCCAGGCACAGCTGACTGGCCTAGCAATGCATTGGCCTAGCCTCAAAGGATAAGAATGCTTGCTTATCATTCAAAGGAACCTGTTATACAAGTAGTTAATCCGCAGGACTCAAATCTCCAGTATAGAACAAGGATATGTCCCAGATTCCAAATCTCTTGAGAGGGAATAGCCCTCCAGGGGACCAGGCAAAGTGGCACCAGAAGTTATTAAGTAACATCTGTTAACATGACCTCATGGGCCTCCAATCAATGACATCCACCTTCACAGGAGACCCTTGCCCCTAAATGTGCTCTTAAAAACTCTCACTTGCAAGCCACGGGGAATTTAGGACTTTAGAGCATTAGCTCTCCATTCACCTGGTGGCACCACCCCACTAAATAGTCGTTTTTTTTTTTTCTTCTTTGCAGAAGCTGGGTGTCTACTCAGCTTTTATTGGCTTGCTGAGTGTCAGGTGCATGAACACTACTTTGCTGCCACTCCTTCACTTCTGTGGAAACAGAATCAAAGTTTGCATTCAGTTGTCTAGAATTGTACTCCTAAAACTCTTTTTTGTACTGCTTTTTGCTTTTGACTGTGTGATACTGGTGTGCTTATCAAGAACTTTATTCATTCACTCATAGAATAAGATGGATGCTTAGCATTTACTTTGCAAAGAAATATATTCAGCAGTGCTGGGGCTCTCATCCTGGAGTGGGGCCCCTAACAAACCTTCTGACAAGGCAGTCCCAATATCTGTTTGAACTTAGTGAGTCAGTTCCATCACTAGACACCTACTACTGATTTTATATGAACTGAATCCTTTTTTTCTATCATTTCTGCCCACTGTCTATTAGTTTTGCATTGAATTGAGCAGAGTATGTGACCCCAAAATATGACACTTTGTCTGTGGATATTTTGAGCTAAAAGCAATCAAGAGTTGACAGACTCAAGAAAAACGTTCACATCTCCCTTAACTACCTAAAAGAATTTGGTTAGGGGACGTGTCTCTGAGAAAGAGCTATTACCAGAGATAACTTCTATCTAAATGATCTCTCTGTATGGCAAGGCAAATACCTAATACCAAGCATCTGCTCTTCTTATTGTTCTTATTATGAATTACTCTCCTTCTCTTTGAAGCCCCAGGCCTCAATCCCATTCCTTAGCTCAGGATGGCATACAAGCCTCAATTTCTCTATTTGCCCTTGGGTCTCAGATTCTTATGGGTCACACATATGTAATTAAACCAGTTTTTTTTTTTTTTTCTCCTGTTAAACTGTTCAATGTTTATTTGATTACAAGACCAGCCAAAGACCCAAGGACAGAGAATTTTTTTTTCCTCCCCAACAACATATTAAAGAAAAGCAATTCCTAAAGCAATCCTTTAAAATACTTAAAGACAGCCATGTAAACCTTCTCTTTTCCTTCCTGTTGTCCGTATGCGTCTAACCATCTCTGCTTCCTTCAAATATTCTTCCATGATTCAGGACCCCCTCCTCTAAGTTTATTCTAGGAAGCTGTGACATGCACACCTCTGCTAAAATTTCAATGGAGAAGACTAAGAAAAGAGTAAAAGAATCTTTGATCTAAAGTTTTTTTTTTTAAAGATTTTATTTATTTATTTGACAGAGAAAGAGCACAAGTAGGCAGAGAGGCAGGCAGAGAGAGAGAGAGGGAAGCAGGCTCCCCACCAAGCAGAGAGCCCGATGCGGGACTCTGAGGATCCCAGGACCCTGAGACCCTGACCCAAGCTGAAGGCAGTGGCCCAACCCACTGAGCCACCCAGGTGCCCCTGATCTAAGGTTTTGAGAATAATTTTCTTTTCCAAAGAGAGCAAATTTTTTGTTTTGTTTTGTTCTGTTCTGTTTTTTAAGATTTTGTTTCTAAGGGATCTCTATATGCAACATGGGGCTCAAACTGACAACCGCAAGCTGAAGAGTTGCATGCTCTACCAACCGACCCAGTCAGGGGCTCCTCAAGGCTTTGAGATTCTTCCTTTGCCCTTGGATATACTTTTTCCTTACTGGCTTATTAAATTATAAGCCCCTAACTTGCACTAACACTTTTAATTCCTCAAATACCTGGTTTCTTGCCTTCTTGGGATTCCCCTTACTTCAATTTCATTATTTCCCATTATTTCAAATAATCTTGTGTTTTTCTTCACTGACTTCTGTGTTGCCTCTCTGATCGCCTTTGGAATATAAACTCTGTGTAGGAGATGATCTTTTTTTCTCTCACTTCTATGTATTTAGCGCCAACAAGTCTTCTTGAAACACATTCAATATCAAGCACATATTTACTGATTTAATGAATCTACTGAAAATACCAGATATGATCACACACTGCCACAATACAAGAACTTATGCAGTAGGTGCTACAAAGAAAGTGTCAGCCTCTTACAATTTTAAAGCAAGGAATGAACCCCCTAAGCTGTGCCACTGGTCATAATACCAGGGTCAGGTTCAGTGCAGATGGTCTTAATCTGTAACAGGGTCAAGAACAGTCTACTGAAGCAAAGGAAATGGGTTTGAGTCTATTGTTTAGAAAGGGCAAAATATTTAAAAGTAGCTTTTGTAAAGAAAGTAAGAAGGTACTAAAAATATGCCCAACAGGAAAGCTGGTCAAGAGTGAAAGCTTAGCTGAGCATATGTAGCAAGAATTAGTAGTAGGGGCACCTGGGTGGCTCAGTGGGTTAAGTCTCTGCCTTCGGCTCAGGTTATGATCTCAGGGTCCCAGGATCGAGCCCTGCACCGGACTCTCTGCTCAGCGGGGAGCCTGCTTCCTCCTCCCTCTCTCTCTGCCTCTCTGCCTACTTGTGATCTCTGTCTGTCAAATAAATAAACAAAATGTTTAAAAAAAAAAAGAATTAGTAGTAAACCATCTTACTCACTTGTTCAACATTCATTGAACATCTCTTTTATTAACTGTCCTGACTAATTTCGTATTTCTTTTTCAGAGGTTTAAATCTTTATCCAAACAGTCCATCTTGTTTACTAGGCAGCCACTCAAAGACTGAGGCTATCGAAGACTCTTTATTTGTGCATAAATATGTAGCAGATGCTATGTCATCTCTTTGGAAAACATTCTGAATCCATGAATGATTACTAAATAATTTTATGCACTGCATTTTTTACAAGCATATAAAATTTTAGTGAGTTTATTCTCTAAAATACTTCAGAGACTCTAAAGTAGAAACCCTTCTTACGATAATGGGGCTTTACGTTTCTTTCCGCAAACATTAATGTATCTATTTGAAGGCTCCCCTAAAACAAATTTATCAGTATTCTGCTATGTGATATATGTTTACTACTTTATAACACTTAAGTAAAGTTCACTTAGTATCACTCTCTCTTGCTCTCACTCCTCTCTTTCTCTAAAGATTCACAAGCTTTAGGAAATGGGGATAAAAATTTGTACATGTTGCTTAATATGTCTGCTATCAACAAGAATTTAGAAAAGCATTTTAGTAAGAGAAATAAAAACAGGGAATACAAATTGGAGATGTGACAAGACAGGAAGTCTCAAGAGAATGCCAAAATAGAAAGAAAAACTAAATAAAAAGAAGAAAGCAAAGGCCCTTGTGGTGGACGGAGGTAATCAGGTGTGGATACTAAGGAGAAAGGTGAATTTCCTCTTTGAACCCAGATATTCTAAATTGTACACAATTTACTAACAATTTAAGATTTCATAAAAATCTCTGCTACTAATTCTTTTTACAGACTTTGGCTCCACTGAAAGAAATGCAAGGAGCAATTTTACACAATTAGTCCTTTATTACCTCTTAGCACTCCTTTACTCTTCCCCTTGTTCAAACGCCTTTCCAGTACACTGGCCTTCTAGCTCTACCTAGTCCATGAGAGCCAGACTACATCACAAACTTGCTCTCCCCTCTATCTGGAATATCCCCCTGCCAGGTAGCAGGTAGCTTTATGGCTATCTGGAGAGGCTCCTGCTCCTTGAATTTATGATGGCCTTCGAGTGTATTCATTCTATAGTCGATTCCCTGTTTGCCCTTACGTACTTCCACCTAAACTCTAAGCACCTTGCTCATTGCTGGAGGCACTAAATTAGCATGTATTATAGGAAGGAAGAAATAAATGAACAAACATCTTCCCCTCATATCCCCTTGTTAATACATCGGTTACTGTTCTGGATGCTCTGGTCATGCCTTGGGGAAGTATGCATAGCAATTGGCAGTCAAATCAGGGGAAGTACTTCCAGTGGCCTCAAAACAACAGCAAAATTATTGCTGAAAATTCATCATATGAATCAAACACCCACAATGAACATCTATTTATACACAGTTCATAGCAGTCATTAAAAAGATCCATGGAACACTCAGTGAGTAGAATTTCCCTTGTGTTTGATAAGAATAAAATTAAAGTACACATCTCTTAAGTCATAAAGGCCAGTGGCATATGTGAATTTATGCAATTATAAAATAGTGATTTTTGTGCTGTGCTGTTTAAATGAATGGAGGAGAAACAAAAAGACCAGCTTAATGGAGATAACATGCCATGTTAGCCAGAGTGTGAGGAAACCATAACATCCTATGCTCTTGGAGGAATGCACAGTAGTGAGTCACCTTAGAGGGGTATTTTGCAATATCTAGCAAAATTAGCTTGTTCTTTGGCTCAGTAACACCAATTTGAGGTGTCATATCTCCAGGATATACTGTCCCAAATGTGAAATGTCCTCTGCTTGAAATAACTCTTTGTAAAAGTAAAAGACTGGAAACTACCCAATTGTCCTTGACAAGTCAAATAAACTATGGCACATACCTAAAATGGAATACAATGTAGCTGTGAAGAGAATGAGAAAAATCTCTTAATATTCCTATTACCTTTTCTTTGGGATAATTATCAACTGTTAAGTGAAAAAAAAAAAAGTGCAAAATTATGCATGGGAAGATTTTACCTAAGAAAGTACTTACATTTAAAAAAATGATTTCTGGATATTCAAATTAATGGCATTTGCTTAAATGTACATTTCTCTATACATTCTCCAACGAACTGTAAGGAACAAGAAAAGAACCAATAGAAACCAAATTCTGTAGCAAGAGGACAGTGAAACACTACAAATTTCAATTTCCAGACAATGGTCTCTCACCTTCCCCCTGTAACATTTTATAGGACACTGGAGCATTTCAGAAAAATTGCATGGAAAAGAGAAAAAGGAATTAAGGTCAACTAACCCCCAAAGGTCCACCCTAAGAATGGGAATTTTGGAAAGGATCCTCATGCAACCAAAGCATCGAATATAGAGAGCCCAGCAACAGGGTAGGTGGTCTCCAAAACACAACACTCTGGAGAGAATGTGGGATGAAGAAAGGGAGAGAGGCCTGGTGTAAATGGAATATTGAGTGAAAACTCTGGGCCAGACTGAAAAATTTGGAATCCTGGAAGAAAAACAAAAACAGAAAAATTGAAGGACAGACAACTTCTGCCTTCTGCCTACCACTCCCCAAGGTTAAATAAATAAATAAATACATACATAAATGTCAATAAAAAATTCTTACTCAAAAGGAAGGGAGGGCACCAGGATGGAAGTTTCACTTCTCCAAAGATCAAGTGTTTGTAGTTTTGCCTTCAGAAACATTCACATGTTTTACATAATCCTAAAACAAAATCAAATCAGTTTCAAAAAGTAATCCATAAGGGGACACAGGGATGGCTCAGTGGATTTTGGCTCAGATTTTTATCTCAGAGTCATGTGATCAAACCCAGCGTGAAGCCTATTTAAGATTCTCTCTCTCCCTCTCTTACACTCCCCACCTTTCCCCATCTCTAAAATAAATAAATAAATATTTGAAAATCCTTGAGTATTGAAAGCATAATAAAATGTTGTCTCTTTCTTGCATTAGTAGCCTAATCAAATTAAATGATTTCAAAACACAGTAATTCCGCTATATATATCTGGTGAGTTGTGCCCAAAGCACAAGTAAATCCAAAGAAATCTTAGGCTCTTTCATTATTGAATCTTATAATGCTACAGAGGTGACACAGAAATGACAGAAGAGGATGGATACACATATGATAGAGCAAATAAGAATGTAGGTAAGATTCTCAGTAGAAGCAACAGTGACCTAAATATAAACTCAAAGAAAAAAAGTCAACAGTTTTAACTTTGAACTTTAAATTTCAATATGAAAATATTATGCCTATTTCCTAGGTCTGCCTAAGGAAAAACCTACAATGACCAGCCCAGAAACAATAGCAATCTTAGTGGGTTTTAAGTAGAGAACACCAGTAAATATGTGTGATCAACCCTACCATATTTAACTTCAGCCAACTGAGCTAATTTAAAATCTCAATGTTATATTTCCATTTTAAAATCAATAATGATGAGGTAACTTCATGTATATTAGGTTGAGAACTTAATGTATTATTCACATCCCATTATAAATTTGAATCATTTTCAAAATCATGTTTGTACAAATATTTATGAATCAATTTCAATGAGTCGATATGCAAGTTTCTTGGTGTTAAAAGTGCATTGACCTTCAATTTTTTAAATACAGTAAACTAGCAAAGAGTAATTTTAAAAAAAAGTGAATGAGACATGTTGCTGCCTTGAATCTCGTGTTCTGACTCACATTTGCCTCTGTTTTTTCAGTGAATTCCAGCTGAAGCACCTCCTAATAGCAATTACCTCCAAGACTGAAGTTTCTATATTGACAGGACTTATCTATGTTTTCTTTTGTTTTGTTTTTCAGTTTTAATAAATACAAGTTAATGAAGGAAAAGAGCACTTGGTCTGTGCTCAAAACAATAAATCTAATACTGAGACAAGCCTAATCCCAATTTGCTTTTGAAATAAGCATTGTCACACTAGGAAGCTATACACTTATTCAAGAATATTGATGTTGAATAGAATATTTTTGCAGTTCCCCTACAGAGTTGATTTTGAAGCTAGTTTATAGGTCACGAAAATCAGTTTTACTCCATTGTATGTACACACAGCATGTTGTTACCCAGAGGTATCCTGTTGTTCTGCTTTGAAATAAGTAAAGGAAAAAAAAAAAGCTTCCATAAAACATAAAGGGATAAAGGACCTTAATATTACTGAGATTACCTTAATACTAATAATCTGCTGAGAGTCTTACCTACTTCTCGATTTACCTCGTTATATATGACATGTATTTCTAGCCTCCATGTTTGTGTGTGTGTGTGTGTGTGTGTGTGTGTGTGTTTGCTTATTTATCTATTTATTAAGTTATGTTACGTTAGTCACCATATAGTACATCATTAGTTTTTTATGTAGTTTTCCATGATTCATTGTTCGCATATAAAACCCACTGCTCCATGAAATACATCCTCTCCTTAATACCCATCACTGGGCTAATCCATCCCCACCCCTCTCCCCTCTAGAACCCTCAGTTTGTTTCTCAGAGTCTATAGTTTCTCATGGTTTGTCTCCCCCTCTGATCCCCACCCCCTTCATTTTTCCCTTCTCTCTCCTAATGTCCTCCATGCTATTGCTTATGTTCACAAATAAGTGAAACCATATAATTGACTTTCTCTGCTTGACTTATTTCACTCTGCATAATCTCCTCCAGTCCCGTCCATGTTGATGCAAAAGTTCACTATTCATACTTTCTGATGGCTGAGTAATACTCTATTGTGTATATGGACCACATCTTTATCCATTCATCTATTGAAGGGAATTTTGGCTCTTTCCACACTTTGGCTATTGCAGACATTGCTGCTATGAACATTGGAGTACAGATGGCCCTTCTTTTCACTACATCTCTATCTTTGGGGTAAATACCCAATAGTGCAAATGCCAGATCATAAGGTATCCTATTTTTAGTTATTTGAGGATCCTTCACACTGTTTTCTAAAGCGGCTGTACTGACTTGCATTCCCACCAACAGTGTAAAGAGGGTTCCCCTTTCTCCACAACCTCTCCAGCATTTGTTGTATCTTGCCTTGTCAATTTTGCCATTCTAACTGGTACAATGTGGTTCTCACTGTGCTTTTGATTTGAACTTCCCTGATGGCTAATCATGATTAAACATTTTTTTCACGTGTTTGTTAGTCATTTGTGTGTCTTAAGAAGTGTCTGTTCATGTCTTCTGCCTATTTTTGACATGATTATCTGTTTTGTGTGTGTTGAGTTTGAGGAGTTTTTTATAGATCTTGGATATCAGCCCTTTGTTTGTAGTGTCATTTGTGAATATCTTCTCCAATTCTGTGGGTTGCTTTTTTGTTTTGTTGACAGTTTCCTTTGCTAAGCAAAAGTTTTTTATCCTGATGAAGTCCCAAAAGTTCATTCTTGCTGTTGTTTCCCTTGCCTTTGGAGACATGTCTTAAAATAAGTTGCTGTGGCTGATGTCAATGAGATTACTGTTTATGTTCTCCTCTAGGATTTTGATATATTCCTGTCTTACACTGAGGTCTTTCACCCATTTAGAGTTTATCTTTGGGTATGGTGTAAGAGAATGGTTGAATTTTGTTCTTCTGTATATAGCTGTCCAGTTTTCCCAGCATCATTTATTGAAGAGACTGTCTTTTTTTCCATTGGATATTTTTTACTGCTTTGTTGAAGATTATTTGACCATAGAGTTGAGGGTCCATATCTGGGCTCTCTATTCTGTTCCATTGGTCTATGTGTCTGTTTTTTGTGCCAGTACCAGGCAGTCTTGGTGATCACAGCTTTGTAATATAGCTTGAAATCAGGCAATGTGATGCCCCCAGCTTTGTTTTTTTTCTTTTTTAACATTTCCTTGGTGATTGGGGGTCTTTTCTTGTTCCATACAAATTTTAGGATTGTTTGTTCCAACACTTTGAAAAATGCTGTTGGTATTTTGATCGGGATGCTGTTGAAAGTATAGGTTGCTCTGGGCAGCATAGACATTTTAATAATGTTTATTCTTCTGGCCATGTGCATGGAATGTTTGTCTTTCTGTGTCTTCTTCAATTTATTTCATGAGTGTTCTGTAGTTTGTGGAGTATAGATCTTTTACCTCTTCAGTTATGTTTATTCTATGGTTTTTGGTGCTATTGTAAATGGAATCAATTCTCTAATTGATTTTTCTACAGTTACATTTTAGTGTATAAGAAAGCAACTGATTTCTATGCATTGATTTTGTATAGTGCCATATTAATTGCTGTATGAGTCCTAATAATTTGGGGGTGGAGTCTTGGGTTTTCCACATAAAATATCATGTTATCCGTGAAAAGAGAGAGTTTGACTTCTTCCTTGTCAATTTGAATACTTTTATTTCTTTTTGTTGTCTGACTGCTGTTGCTGGGATTTCCAGCACTATGTTGAATAATAGTGGTGAGAGTGGTATCCTTGCTCTTCCTGATCTTAAGGAAAACACTTTCAGCTTTTCCTCATTGAGAATGATATTCTCTGTGAGGGTTTTTCATAGATGGATTTTATGAAATTGAAAAATATTCTCTTTATCCCTATACTGTGAAGAGTTTTAATCAGGAAAGGATGCTATATTTTGTCAATTGCTTTTTTTTTTAAAGATTTTATTTAGTTATTTGACAGAGGTTACAAGTAGGCAGAGAGAGAGGAAGGGAAGCAGATTCCCCACTGAGCAGAAAGCCCAATGCGGGGCTCCATCCCAGGACCCTGAGATCATGACCTGAGCTGAAGGCAGAGACTTTAACCCACTGAGCCACCCAGGTGCCCCTGTCAAATGCTTTTTCTGCATCAGTTGAGAAGACCATGTCATTCTTGTCTCTTATTTATATGTTCTAGCACATTGATTGATTTATGAATGTTGAACCATCCTTGCATCCCAGGGATAAATCCCACCTGGTCCTGGTAGATAATCCTGTAAATGTACTGTTGGATCCTATTAGCTAGGATCTTGTTGAGAATCTTGGCATCCATATTCATCAGGGATATTGGTCTGATTCTCCTTTTTGGTTGTGTCTTTACCTGGTTTGGGGATCAGAGTAATGCTGACTACATAAAAAGAGTTTGGAAGTTTTCCTTCTGTTTCTTTAAAGTTTTATTTTTTTTTTTTTTTTTTAGAGCATCAGGAGAACAGATGCTATTTCTTTTTTGAATGTTTGGTAGAATTCCCTAGGGAATCCATCAGGTCCTGGAGTCTTGTTTTTTGGTAGGTTTTGATCAGTGCTTCAATCTTGTTATTGGTTTTTGGTCTATTCAGATTCTCAATTTCTTCTGGTATTTTGTAGGTTTTCAGAAATGCATCCATTTCTTTTAGGTGCTTAGCTTATTTGTATATAGCTGTTGATAATAATTTCTGATGATTGTTTCCATTTCCTTAGTGACAGCTGTGATCTCTTCCCTTCCATTCATACTTTTATTAATTTGGGTCCTTTTTTTTTTTTTTTTTTTTAAAGATTTTCTTTATTCTTTTTTCTTTTCTTTTGGTTAAGTCTGGCCAATGGTTTATTAATCTTACTAATTCTTTCAAAGAGCCAGCTTCTAGTTTTGTTGATGTGTTCTACTATATTTCTGGTGTCTAATTCTGCTCTAATCTTAATTATTTACCTTCTCATATGTGAGTTATGTTTAATTTGTTGTTGATTTTCCAGTTCTTCAAGTCGTAAAGGTAGTTGTGTATTTGGGATGTTTTTACTTTTTTGAGTAAGGCTTGGATGGCTATGTATTCCCCCTTAGGGCCACCCTTGCAATATCCCATCAGTTTTGGACCAATGTGTTTTCATTTTCATTGGTTTCCATGAATTGTTTAAGTTCTATGATTTCCTGGTTGACCCAAACAGGGTCTTTAGCTTCTAAGTGTTTGAATTTCTTCCAAACTTCTTCTTGTGATTGAGTTCTAGCTTCAAATTACTGTGGTCTGAGAATATGCAGGGAATAATCCCAATGTGGTCTATTCTTTAGAAGGTTCCATGTACTCTCAAGAAGAATGAATATGCTGTTGATTTAGGGTGGAATGTTCTGTATATATCTATGAAGTCCATCTGGTCCAATGTGTTATTCAAAACTCTTATTTCTTTTTTGATTTTTTGCTTAGATGATCTGTCTATTGCTGAAAGTGGAGAGTTGAGGTCTCCTATTATTAATGTACTATTATCAATACATCTCTTTATTTTGTTTAACAGTTGACTTAGGTAGTTGGCTGCTCCCATGTTAGGCCCATAGATATGTACCATTGTTGGATATTCTTGTTGGATAAAGCCTTTAACGAATGATATAGTGTCTTTCTGTATCCTTAACTACAGCATTTAGCTTAAAATCTAATTTTTCTGATATGAGAATTGCTACCCTAGCTTTCTTTTGAGGTCTATTGGTGTGAAAGATGTTTCTCCCTCCCTTCATTTTCACTCTGAATGTATCTTTAGATTCAAAATGATTCTCTTGTAGACAATATATGGGTGGGTCCTGTCTTTTTATCCAATCTACAACCCTGTGCCATTTTATGGGAGCATTTAGGCTGTTCACATTGAGAGTGATTATGGAAAGATAGGATTGTATTGTCATCATGTTGCCTGGGAAGTCCTTGTTTCTATAGATTATCTCTGTAAATTTCTGCTCTGTTTCGCTTTTGGGGTCTTTCTCCTATTATAGAAACCCACTTAGTATTTCTTACAGAGCCTGCTTAGTGGTAACACATTCTTTAAGTCTCTGCCAGTTCTGGAAGCTCTTTGTCTTTCCAACCATTCTGAATGACAGCCTTGCCACGTAAAGAATTCTTGGCTACATGTTCTTCTCATTTAGTACCCTGACTCTATCTTGCCAGCCTTTTCTGGCTTTCCAGGTCTCTGTAACAGGTCTGACATTATTCTGATGTTCCTCCCTCTGTACTTAAGGAATTTCTTCCCCCTAACTGGCCTTAAGATGATTTTTTTGGTTCTAAGATTTGTGAGTTTTACTATGACATGCTGAGGCATTGGTCTGTTCTCCTTGATCTTCAGAGGGGCCCTCTCTGCCTCTAGGTCACTAATGCTTGTTTCATTCTCCAGATTAGGGAAGTTCTTGGCTATGATTTGCTCAAATATATCTTCCAGGCCTCCCTCCCCGCTCAGGGATCCAAATAATTCTGACATTGGAACATTTTATGATGTCATTTATTTCTCTAATTCTGGCTTCAAGGATTTTAAGCTGTTTGTTCAGGCTTCTCCCTGTTCTTTCTTTTCTATCACAAATTTGTTCTTCTGCCTCATTTACCCTAGCTGTTAGAGTATCTAGATTAGATTGAATCTAAATGATAGCATTTTTAAGTTCTGACAGATCAGCTCAAGTTTCTGCCCTTAGAGAATCTATGTTGCCAGTAATGATTTTCTCCATCCTAGCTATTGCTTTCATAACTGTTACCCTGAAGTCTATTTCCAACATCTTGCTTATATCCATATCCATTAGGTCAGTGGCAGAGGTCACAGTATCTGAGTCTTTCCTATGTTGGGGGTTTCTCTTCTCAGTCATTCTGTTGAGGGGTGGTTGAAGGAATGTACAAAGTTCAAATTATTGTCCACAATCCTAGCAAGGTTCACATGGCTTCTTGTTGATGGCTTCTTGTTCTTCCTGCCTGTCTTTTGAGGGAGGGGCCTGCCACACTGTTACTCAAACAACCCTGTTTGGGCAGAGTTGCCCTGTTCCCTGTGGTGGGGGGGGAGGGGGCTCAGTGAAAACCATTTTTGGGTTCTTTTGTTTTCTGGTGACTTTCTCTGGCAGCTTTCAGTGTCTCTTTTGAGAATCAGAGCAGAAGGGACCATATCCAAACCTCTGTTTCAGAGCAGAGAGATCAGTCTGTTCTCCAGTGAGTTTTCTAGGCTACATTGTCTCCATTTCTGTCTGTGCTGCTAAAAACCACAGTGTCATGGGTTGTGCACCCCATAGAAGCACTCCTAGCCCTCATGTCCAGGTCCAGGCACATCTCTGCCCTTTGTGCTTCTAAAACCATCAGCCAACCCCAGTTCACACATGTGCCTTGTACCTCCAGGTTTCAATCTGGGGGACTGTCCTAACATCCTTTCCCTGCTGCTGCCAGTCTGTGAGTCTATGCTCAGTCCCCAGTGCAGGAGAGTTCTGCACTCTGGTGGTGGGGGATCCCAGAAGTTCCCTCCCCTTCTGTTTATCTTCTGATATCTTCCCACAGAATCATGGCTCCCTGTTTCATACCTTGAGACCAACCACCCAAGATATTCTGTTTGTAGAAATCCGGATGCATCTTCTTACATCACAGGCTGATTTCATGGGTGTTTAGAGTGGTCTGATAGATACCCAATTCAATTCAGGGGACAGTTGAAATAGGGTCCCCTACTCCTCTGCCATCTTTTTAACAACTGCCACCTCTACATTTATTTAAGTAAAGTTGCAAAGGAATCTTTAAAACATCTCTATGAGTAGCAAGTTGAAACATGTTATATAAAAACAAAAGGGATTGAGAAACAAGTTGAAACACTTTTTGTAAACATAGCACAGCTTCAGAAAGCCTACAGCCAAAAACCACGCAAGTACTAGAGAGTCACTACTATTTAATGACAAGGAGTAGACACTGACCTTGAGACAGACTACCCACATTTGTACCCAACCTCCAACACTTACCAGCTGTGAGACTTTGGGCAAGTAATTTAAACCCATCAGTGCCTTAGTTTCTTAGTTTGTCAGTGGTGCTTTCCGTCTGAGGTATTTCTAAGATTCAGTGAAGTAATAATGGTATACATAACACATTTAGAGGACTGTCTACCACATGGCAAGGATTAAATAGGTTAGAGCCTCCCTTGCTTCCTTTGCTTTGTTTAGCGGTCATGTCTTCATTGCCTTGACTGTGTTCTCTTATTCTCAGAATATGCTGGAGGTATTGATTTTTCTAACTAGAATGCTTTCTAATGAGGGGTAAAGAATCACATAACTAAATGCTTATGTTTAACTTCTGAGTTTCATTGCAGAAGAGTGTCCATATTTCACAGATAGATTTGTTACATTAGATTCTCCTGAGTTTTGCAGATCAGAAGAATTTTCCTAGAATTGCTCAGTCTTCTACTTTGCTGCCTTATAGACAGAGCAAATATTCCTTCAAGCGTCTATGGCACTGTCAGTGATCACATTCCTGAATGCTCACGCCATTGTGACTGTGTTCCTCACCTGTCATCAGAGCCAAGTGGGAGCCTCCTTCTCCAAGTCATGCCTGGCACCTTACCACTCCTCTCCTCATTGACTGGTTTCTGAATATATCCTTGACCTTTAAAAATATTGCAGATAACTGCTTTTCCTTTTACAGGTATAATAGCATTTAAAAGTTATGCTCTTGAGTTTGATTTTAAGATTCTCTCTTCACTTTTAAGGGCAGTTGATATTTTAATAGATTGCTTTTGTTTTATTACTTTGTTTAAATCTGTTCATTCACCACTACCTGTTCTTGTTTGCTCTTGAGTTTTTCTTCATATTACTTCCAATTGTTATTATGAATTAAAGACCTTTTTCTTTAACAAGTTATGGTTAAATAAATACAAGATTGAGAATTAATATCCATGTGGTACTGGCCTCATATATTTGATTTCATAAATTTTGTAACTGTTATATTGTACCTAATGGATGTATAGTAATGGCTTCACATACCTGATTCTACACATTTTAAATGCATTATTGCTAATACACATCTAATAAGCTTTTAAACTGTTTGAGTCAATACAGGATTGATCTATGTGTCTTCAGATTTCATATTGTTATATGTTCTTTGAATGCAGTTTCATATTTGAATGTTATTTTGATAAGGATTTATAATCCTGTAAAATAACTATTTTTCCCTTATTTTCTTTAGAATACCAGTAGAAAGAAATTATAGCAAGATTAGAAGGGTTCTCAGAAGGGAGCAAAGTCATTTCTTTACCTGGTGTTTTCTTCTCTGGGTCTGGGGTAGTTTGTTCAGATTTTAAAACTGGATGCTTGTCAGATAGTTTGTACTCATCTCCTTTGTAGGCACAGCATTGGTGAAGACCTGGTCCTCAACCTCAGCCCAGAATCTGAATTGCTAAGTTTCTCTGTCTGTGGAATTGAGGCTTTGAGGAGATATCATGTAGAATCCACCTTTCCAATTTTTTTTTTTTTCAGATTTCCTTGATATATTTATTTCCTACGTTGTTGGAACAAAGTACCACAGATAGGTGGCTTAAAACAGGAGACTTAGGGGCGCCTGGGTGGCTCAGTGGGTTGGGCCTCTGCCTTCGGCTCGGGTCGTGGTCTCAGGGTCCTGTGATTGAGCCCCATGTTGGGCTCTCTGCTTGGTGGGGAGCCTGTTTCCCTCTCTCTCTGCCTGCATTTCAGCCTGCTTGTGATCTCTCTCAATGTCGAATAAATCTTAAAAAAAAAAAAAAAAATAGGAGACATTCTCTCATAGTTCTGGAGGCCAGAAGCCCAAAATTAAAGTGTTGGCAGGGCCATGGTCCCTCAAAACCCTCTCCAGAGGCTCTTCCCTTCCCTCTGCAGCTTCTGGTAGGCTCCAGGGTGTTCGGCTGTGGTTGGATGACTCCAATCTCCGGCTGTCTTATCACTGAGCAGTCAGACTTCTGTGTCTTTCTCTCATCCCTTCCTATACCTGGCATGTTGCATTAGGGTCCACTTAATGAGCTCATCTTACTCATTATATCTGCAAAGACCCTACTTCCAAATAAGGTTATATTCATAGGCCTACGGATCAGGATTTCAACATATGTTTCAGGGGGCTATGATTTAACCTAGGTGCACAGGGTACCAACTGATTATTTTATCTCTAGAAGAATTCAAAACCTTTACAATGTAAGAAAAGTAGAGCTGCCCTTTCTTACCAGTAACTTGATTTAGATATTTAGATACTTAGGTGATAATTTGTTTTGTGTGTTTTTGTTATATTTATGAAGATGGGTACATTTACTGAGTGGTAATATTTTATTGATCTCTTACAGGTGAAGTTCTGGGCTGGGTTTGGTATGTGTGTAAGTTAGACACAGATTTTTTTTTTTTAAGATTTTATTTATTTATTTGAGAGAGATTGAGGAAATGAGTCCAGGTAGAGGCAGAAGGAGAAGCAGGCTCCCTGCTCAATCCCAGACCTTAGGATCATGACTTGAGCTGAAGGCAGACACTTAACTGACTGAGCCACCCAGGCGCCTTTTAAAAGAGCCTATGTTTTAGAAACAGGAAGATGAAAACAAGCACATAATACTATACATTTAAAATAGAAAATAATAGTGCTCTAAGAGACAGGGATAATATGCAAGGAGGAAGGCAAATATGCAGTTCTGAGCTTGTAAGCCTCTTCTCTGCATGCTTCAAATATCTCAGCATTGGTGGCCTGGATATGCCCCTGACTTAAGGCAATTCTTGTCCAGGTGTGTCCTGGACCACTGCTATTCCTGTTAGGTCCATAGCAATATAAATTACAGAAAATGGGAGCAAACATCGCGACAGTTTTAAAGTAACTTTGGTAACTTTATGTGTGGTGAATGCAACAACAGTCACAATAATAATAATATGTTGATGTGGGTTTCGTATGCCTTTTTCCTCTTTTCTTATTCTAGTAAATTGGTTTAATTGGATTTTGTAAAAATGAGCTAGGATGTATTGAAATCTTAAAAGTTAAGCTAATTCTTCTCCTCACATACTTGAAATGCTCTGAGGTGAGGGCTCTCTCCTAGAGTAGGATGGTATTGAAAGGCACAGCAGGGCAGGGTCTTGGGTCAAAGCTCCTTGTCACCCCCTCCCCCTCCATCCCACAGACCTCTCACTGCAGAGTTTAGGTGACTAGTAAGAAATTTAATATTTTCTTTTCACATTCAGGCTGGCCTAGATTGTCAGGGTATCCCAGGTATAAAGGTAATTACCTTTTGAAAGACAAAAATATTCTGTCCTCAAGATGCCGAATTTCACAGCTCTGAGGTCATGCCTGAAGGAGCACAGAACTAAATATCAAAACCCCATTTTCTGCTTTCAACTCTGCCACTTCTGGGGGGATTGCCCTCAAACTCTTCTGCAACTGCACCATCTAGAAATTGCTCCCCATTTACCATAGAGTATTTTTCCCACAAAAAGAGATTTCGCATGTGAACATTTTCCGTGGTGGTCACAGTTCTTTATACGTGGAACAAATTATTATTTTATGGCCAGGATGGTGTTGATTCTTCAGGGATATGCTAATAAAAAAAATGTTCCTTAAGTGAAATCTTAGGCAAAACCAAAGACATGAAGTTTTCTTGAGTTTTTCTATAAGGATTTTTCTTAGGGGGGCGGGGGGCAAAGATATAATGGAGAATCTTTTCAAGGTAACTATTTCCAGCTTTTCAATAGCCTGACTTTCAGATGGATTTTGACTTATCTTTCTATCACCCATCAATGATGAACTGTAAAAACATTCAAATACTTTGATATTCTGCATCTCTTTACGTTATTAGGACTAAAGAGAAATTGAACATGGTTAAAATTTTTTTTTCTCAGAAAGGCTTTCAAAACAAGCATGAGATAACTGGTCTGTTTGCAGTTCTCAAAGCAGGAGCTCCATAGTAAATACTGACTATGGTAGGTTTTTGCTTCTATGAATATGGGTTTGGGTTTATATATGTAAACTTGTCGATAGCTGAGAAGAATTTTTCTTAGAGGTTTTTTTGTTTGCTTGTTTGTTTGTTTTTGTTTTTGTTTTGTTTTGTTTTAACATTTGTCTCTAAAAAACATAGAGGATGCTAAGCTAGGTCAGCTGAGGGCCAAGAACTTAAGGCACCATAGTTCCCTGTCCCTCTATGAAACAACACTGGCATATTTTCCCATACTTCCTGATACAAAGATCGAGCAAAAATAGCTTATCATTTTGCTCCAGGACTGGCCTGCTCCTGGAAGATAAGACTCCCAAGCAAATAAACTACCTATTTATTAAGACTAAGTTTGCTCATCGAGACGTGCTTCAAGATTCTCACTCCAAAGAGATTCTCACCCCACCCGGGTGGCTCAGTCTGTTACGTGTCTGCCTTCAGCTCAGATCATGACCTGGGATCATGAGTTTGAGTCCCATGTTGGACTCCCTGCTCAGCAGGACGTCTGCTTCTCTTTCTCTCTCTGGCCCACCCCTTGCTCCTTCTCTTTTTCTCTCTCTCACTCAGTCTTTCTCAGATAAATACATAAAATCTTTAAACACACACACACACACACACACACAAAACTTCTCACCTCTTTGATGTGCCTGTAAAACCAAAATTATTATATTATAAACTGCATTCCCAACTGCTGCTATACCTTGAAATATCCACCTTAATATCACCTATCCTGCGTTCTAAACCATCCATAGATACAAATGTCTATTAGCACTTCCATAATTTCCTTACTGATACACTTTCCTAAGACTCGATGTGGTTTTCTTCCCATGATCATAAGTTTAGCCAATAGGTTTTTCTTCTAGTTGTTTGGGGGAAAGGACAGTGAACAAGGTATATGAAAATGATCTAATTAATATAAAATCTAGGTCAACACACACAATAATATTTTTCTGGGAACTATTCTTACCTTTCCTCTATTCTCTCTTTAAAATCAGGATTATTAGAGACATTGTTTAAGCTGTTTCCTTTGAAATGTTAGCTTTCTCTTGCAATGCATGGACATGAAGTCCCCTTTCTTAGGTGCTCTGACAGATGGACATCTTATCCAGGCAACATAGTATAATTCATTGCCTGATTGTTTTGGTACCTTCCCCTTCTTATGAAAAGCAAAGGTTAAAAGAGATATACATTATGTCAATACTTGGATGTGGTGCTTTGATGGAGGGAATTTGAGCTCACGCACGAGTTTCCCATAGAAAAAGAACTTTGAAAGCCATTGTTGAGGTCCCCAAGTAGGAGCAGCCACAGATTGAAATAACAAAGTGGAAAGACCCTAACCCTAGAGGCGTATATCCAGGATACAAGAAGCCTGAGTTCCTCAAGCAACAGGACGGATCCAGGAATGAAAGGAGCTGCTGAACGGCCCTTCCAGGAGATGGTTGGGTACATTTGTGACCTTACAGTAATTATGGGGATTCTGAGGTAAAGACAGTAGTGTCACAGAGCAGTGGTTTCACAAATGTTTCAAATACGTGTAATACTTTTCTAAGGAGAATATGTCTTTGAATCAAGTCTCCGAGGACAGTTTCATTATTCACAGAAAAAAATTTAAGACCAAACTAATTTCCCAACATAACAAAAGTTTATAGCCAAGATGTAGCCCTGTGTTAAATCTAAGAAAAATTCCCTCACAAAGACTATGTTGCATCTATTTACACAACTTAAGGGATCCATAGCAATCAGTTTTGCATGGTTTTCCACTGCTTTAGGGAAACTGTAGACTGTTTGTGCATAGATGCTACTTTTTTTTCATTCTTATCATCACCACTGTCTCCCAGCGCAGAAATGACTGAATGATGAGACCACTTGGAGCAGGAAGCAGACTGTCTGAGGTCCGCCTGATCTTACCACTACCCCTTGGAGATCCAGGAATTTGGTAGCCAGACACTCAAAAAAGATGAATCCTCTTCAACTGTGAGCCATTTCCTCTTATGGAGCTTGTCTGGAAAAAGACTCACACAAAATTAGTTACAGAAATTAGTAGAAGAAATATCAGCAAATATTTAAAGTCACTAAAATTATCATAAGTTTAGATATTTTACATTTGAACTAAACACATTTTAATTATCTAATTTGAACTAAGTGAATAAATATATATATATATATGTATACATATAGCATATATTGTATATATATATATTGCTCATTTCTTTTAGAGAAAATTTACAGGTATGTCTGGACACTTTATTACTTGAGTTATGGTTGAATAACTCAGTGTTTTAGGGATTCAAGGACCAGCCTTGGTAGGACAGTCAGCCAAATTATTTATTCTTAAAAAACAAAAACAAAAACATACAATTAATTAAGAACATGGCCTACTATAGCTCCAGCTAGGAAAGTTCATTTGAATTTCCCATTAAAAGAAATCTGAACTCTTGCCAAAATGTTTATTTTCCCTAACTCAACATGTATAGTCTTATCAAGGTCAATTAATTAATTAGTCCTTTCAAGATTTATTGAAGCTTCTTCTAGATCAAAGTTTTTACTACTAAAAATACATAGGTCTAAAGACTGTCTTTGCCTTTATGGAATAAAAGTTGTTCCAGATACTAAATATGAGAAGTTCATGGATGGAGGTTACAATGGTTCATTTTATGTGCCAATTTAACTGGGCTGTGAGGTGCCCAGATATTTGGTCGAACACTATGCTGGCTATTTCTGTGAGGTTGTTTCTAAATGAAATGAATATTTAAGTCTGTTGACTGAGTGAAGCAGATTATTCTCCCTAATATAGGTGAGCCTTGTCTAATCAGGCGAAGGCCTGAGTAGAACAAATGCTGACCCTCCCCCAAATAAGAAAGATCTCGCTATATGCATACATCTCCCCATGGGACATTGGCTTTTTCCTGCCTTTGGGCTTGAACTGAGACTTTTTTTTTTTTTTTTTTTTTTTGTCGTTGAGCCTGCCAGCCTTCAGACGGAGCTATACCGTCAGCTCAGTTGGGTGTCCAGCTTGCTCATTGCAGGCGTTGGGACTTGTCAGCCTTCATAAACCCATGAGCTAATTCCTTATAATAACCATATATTATAGCCTGTTGGTTCTGTTTCTCTGGAGAACCCTGACTAATAAGGAACTTTACAGAAGATATCATAAGATTGTGGAGGAAAGATCACTTAATGAATTATAGAATAATTACAGATGGGGTCTCAATGAATTAAAGTTTAACATGAATTTTAATTTAAATATTAAAAACTGTGTGCAAATTATAGTCTTCTTTAAAGAAAAAAATACAATCCACTTTAGTATATTTGAATATTTTTGACATTTCAAATGTCTTTTTTTTTTAATATTTTATTTATTTATTTGAGAGAGAGACAGTGAGAGGGACCATGAGCGAGGAGAAGGTCAGAGGGAGAAGCAGACTCCCCATGGAGCTGGGAGCCCGATGCGGGACTCGATCCCGGGACTCCAGGATCATGACCTGAGCTGAAGGCAGCTGCTTAAACAACTGAGCCACCCAGGTGCCCACAAATGTCTTTCAAATAATATTTTACCAACATCTCCATTGAATAGAACAGATGTAACTATAGCTGCTCTACTTGATCTAGAAGTGCTGCTGGACACCCAGCCGTATCTGCAAACTCCACAGAATCTTCTCCATAAAACCCCCTACTCTGACATAGTAATTCATAGGTTAAAAATCATGGCTTCAGGGCGCCTGGGTGGCTCAGTGGGTTAAACCGCTGCCTTCGGCTCGGGTCATGATCTCAGGGTCCGGGGATCGAGTCCCGCATCGGGCTCTCTGCTCAGCAGGGAGCCTGCTTCCCTCTCTCTCTCTCTCTCTGCCTGCCTCTCCGTCTACTTGTGATTTCTCCCTGTCAAATAAATAAATAAAAAATCTTAAAAAAAAAAAAAATCATGGCTTCACTTCATCAGAGAAAATGTGTATAGGGAGGGAAATTGGCCCAATTATATTTGATTAAACATTGTCATACCACTTAAACCACCTTACTTTACAAAAAACTTTAACACCAGAAATTTGTAAGATAACATTTTTTTAAAGAGAAAGTGTTTTCAAGTTCAATTATTCCACTTGTGTTTACTGCTGTATCTAGTCCATCTGTGGCAGAAGAATTAGATGCAGCATTAATCATGTCTGTTTTTCTCCAGGTTGATGAGGAAAAAATGAAAGGTATTTTGCCCATAACAGGGGAGATAGGCAAGGATTTATGTGTAGAGGCCCAGAGGTTTTTGGTTTTGTGGGTTTTTTCTTTTCTTTTTTTAATCTTGAAGATACTGTTTTGAAAGACTATGTAGAACAGTCATGGAAATAAAAGACAGTCTGGTGCAAACAGTGCAGGGCTTAAAGTGTTGAAAGGGAGGGAATGTTCAAAATATAATGAAGTTGACAGCTCAAATCAATGGGAAAGATGCATTTTTCGACAAATGGGAAAATGGAGTAGTCATCCAATGGAAAAATAATAATCTGGAAATTTAATTCACATCTTCTATTAAAATAAATCCAGATGAATCAATGATTGAAACAACTTGGTTTAAAAAAATTGAAAAGTACAAAACTAAAACAGGAGAGGTAGATTTGGTTTTAAAATTCTGTGGTGGGCATGGCATCTGTAAATATGAAACAAAACACAAAAGATAGCAAATAAAACACCAATAAATTTTAATACAAGTATATTTTAAGATTCTTCCCAGAAAACTTCATAAAGCCAAAGACTAATGTTAATTTGGGTAAATATTTTCAGTTCACATCTTAAACAGCAAGAAAATTTCCTTAATATATAAATACTTTTGGGGCATCTGGGTGACACAGTTGGTTAAGCATCTGACTCTTGATTTCAGTTCAGGTCACGATCTCACTGTCCTGAGATTGAGACCCCCATCAGGCGCCAAACTGAGCACAGAGTCTGCTTGAGATACTCTCTCTCCCTCTGCCCTCCCCACCTTGATCTCTAAATAAATTAAAAAATCTGAAAAAGAAATAGTCTTGTAAACCAAAAGGAAAAAGACCACACACACACACACACACAAAAGAATCAAGAGAAACAAAGGGCAGTTTGCAGTAAAACAAAAAACTAAAACAAAACCCACAAAGTGTTCTGAAAAAAATGTACAATGATGGAAACATACATTTTTGTAATTGCCACGGATGGTAATTAGACAAGAACTATCAAAATAGAATGCACATGCCCTGTGATTCAACAATTCATTTTCCTGGGCGTTGATCCTACACATTACTTGTGTGAACAAGAACATTCCTTGCAGCCACTGAGTGTTATGTAAAACTATTTCCATGCCTCCAGAATGGGACAACATAAGTAAAGTGTGCTACATTCAAATGATAGGATACCTTAAGGCTTTACACAAACTGCAGCATCTTTCTATATACTACTAACATGAAAACTAAATCACATGTCATTTCTCCGTGTGGAAAAAAGAATCCCTGTATGATGCTTGGAAATGTAGAGAAACACCTGAAAGGACAGAATCAAGAATTGTGAGTGCAGGGTGCCTGGGTGTCTCAGGAGGTAAAAGCCTCTGCCTTTGGCTCAGGTGATGATCGCAGGGTCCTGGGATGGAGCCCCGCATTGGGCTCTCTGCTCAGGAGGGAGCCTGCTTCCCTTCCTCTCTCTCTGCCTGCCTCTCTGCCTACTTGTGATCTCTCATTGTGTCAAATAAATAAATAAAATCTTTAAGGAAAGAAAGAAAGAATGAATGAATGAATCATGAGTGCATCCAGGGAGGGGTGGTAGCTACTTGGGCAAGAAAAAGGGTAACAAACTTTCACAATATTTTTTTCATACATCTTAAAACTTAGTGACTATAAAACCTCTTTGGTAATACATAAATTTAAGAAATTGTAACTTCCCAAATATTTAGAAACAACATTAAACTCATTCTTCAAAATGCACAGGCCAGAGAATAATATAATGAAAAACTATGAAATACTTAGAATCAAATGATAACAAAAACAATTTATATAAAATGTGGTCAAATAGAGCATTAGCTCTACTTACATGAAAACTATAGCCCTAAATGTTTTTATTATAAAACAAGACACACTGAAAATAATTAAGTTGACTAAGCAAAATAATTTAACTTAAAGTACAAGATTATAGTGAATTCAGATAAATGAAGAAAAAATATGAATAATACATGAAATATATAAAAATACAGAAAATTGAAGAAGAATGTAAGCAAATAGCAACAACAATAAAACCTCCTGGTATATTTTATTAAATAAGCTCGATAAAATAGACAAAGAAAGAAAAGAAATAGTAAAAATGAAAAAGGGGATATTCCCCTGCAATTGCACTCCTGGGTATTTACCCCAAAGATACAGATGTCGTGAAAAGAAGGGCCATCCATCTGTACCCCAATGTTTATAGCAGCAATGGCCATGGTCGCCAAACTATGGAAAGAACCAAGATGCCCTTCAACAGATGAATGGATAAGGAAGATGTGGTCCATATACACTATGGAGTATTATGCCTCCATCAGAAAGGATGAATACCCAACTTTTGTAGCAACATGGACGGGACTGGAAGAGATTATGCTGAGTGAAATAAGTCAAGCAGAGAGAGCCAATTATCATATGGTTTCACTTATTTGTGGAGCATAACAAATAGCATGGAGGACAAGGGGTGTTAGAGAGGAGTAGGGAGTTGGGGGAAATTGGAAGGGGAGGTGAATCATGAGAGTCTATGGACTCTGAAAAACAATCTGAGGGGTTTGAAGTGGCGGGGGGGTGGGAGGTCGGGGTACCAGGTGGTGGGTATTATAGAGGGCACGGATTGCATGGAGCACTGGGTGTGGTGAAAAAATAATGAATATTGTTTTTCTGAAAATAAATTAATTAATTAAAAAAAAGAAAAGAAAAAGGGGATATTCTCTCCTTGGGAAACAAAAGTAAGCTCATATGAGGAACACTTTTATTGCAACAACATGTATAAGTTTAAAAACTCTAAATTAAATGAGCAAGTGATTTGAAAAGTGCACATACAACAGACAAGTTAATCTAACCACACACACACTGACACAGTTGTGTGCACACATTTACGCACGCACACACCTCTGACTAGTCTAGTGTGTAGTAAAGAAACTGCCTTGTGAATAATCTACACTCTGCCCAAAATACAGAAAGTAGAAGCACAGACTTCTGGGCATATGCTTTCTAACTTTCAAGGAACAGGAAAAACAATCTTATGCAAACTCGTCTTTAATCTTACACACTTTCTCCTTGAAAATGAGAAAAGTGGGAAGATTCTCTAGCTCATTTCACAAGGCTTCCAATACCAAAGAGAATAAAAATTCTAACTAAAAAATATAGCTATTTATAATGCAGCAGTATGTTTTTTAAAAATGTATCCTAACCAAATAGAGGCAAGGTTACTGCATTTTAGAAAGCTGAGTAACACAATGTGTGCAATTAACAGATAAAAGAAAAAATGTGGTCACCTTAATATATGCAAAACATGTTTTAGAAAATTAAACCTCTCACAATAAAAACTTAGCAGAATGGAATTAGACAGGATGGTCATTAACTCGATAAATGGCATTATTGAAAAAACTTTTAATTATGAAACTTTATGCATTCCATACAGGAGGAGAAAAGTAAGAATATCTGAGAATATGACAATTACACAACATTATATGAGAGAGTCTAGCCAATGAATAATACAACAAAAAGAAATATACAGAATGACTAGTAAGTGATATCATTGTCAACATTAAAAACAAGACCATGAGTTAAATAAAATTGATCAGGTTTATGAAACCAGACTACAATCTGAAATCTTAGAAACTTCTAGCAAACATAACTAAGTAAAAATGAAATAGGAAAAGAAAATCCACTCAAAAGTGAAAAAAGAAACTGTGTTAGAGAGGAGAAGGGAGTTGGGGTAAATTGGAAGGGGAGGTGAATCATGAGAGTCTATGGACTCTGAAAAACATTCTGAGGGGTTTGAAGTGGCGGGGGGGTGGGAAGTTGGGGTACCAGGTGGTGGGTATTATAGAGGGCACGGATTGCATGGAGCACTGGGTGTGGTGAAAAAATAATGAATACTGTTTTTCTGAAAATAAATAAATTGAAAAAATTAACAAAAAAAAAGAAAAAAGAAACTGTAAAATGGCCTAGAAAATACATCTATTCAAATGTATTAATACTTTTGGTAAAAATTCATAAAATTTAACTGAAGGACATTAAAAAGATAAATGCAAATACAGATAAACTCTGAAGACTGGGAGTGATCACTTCTTACAAAAATATGTAAAACCGAAGATGTCTTTTTCAGGTGCAAATTTCCCACAAGAAATTGTGATAACAGGAGTTCCTCTGGCAGTTCTGGGGGTGATTATAGCTATGATGTGAAGATTTATGACCTGACTTCAAGTTAAGCAAGCAAACTGTCTTCTCTTTTTCCATCAAAAGGACAGGATAATGTGAGGATGGAAGAACCCCACATCTCCACCAAGGAGTATTGGAGTAAACTCTTTGCCATCATCTTCCAGGTGGGGCCCCCCAAATCATATGTCCTATGGAAGAACTCTCATTTCCTAAATGTAGCTTTTATTCCCTGTGAACTGAAAAGGACACATTACTGAGATGAATAAAGATGAGTTGTAGATTTTAGTACAGGAAAACTGCAACATAGGACAAAGGCTGCGGAGGGAGCCTGTTAAGTTCTCAGGGCCCCCACTGGTGGAAACGCGGTAATGCGCGGAGCCACCACTGGGGGGAGTCGTAAACTCTGTGCCACCTTCTGTTGCCCTTGTCACTTCAACCCCTTTTGAAGGTAGCTGGTCTATAAAGAAATGGTTGACATAGTATAACAAACAACTGATCCAAATTCTGCCTTGAAATGCAGGGCCAAATTTACAACATGGAGCATGTTGCTTTAAATATAAAACTGACTGATCTGTGCTTCTCTTTTGTGCTCACTAGCTAATCAATGTATTGGGCCCTGAACTTAAAAATTTCTCTGTTAGGGATTTCTTATAAACACCCAACTTTACTATAAACACATCTCAAAGCTTATATTCTGTTAGCTCTTTCAAGACCCCAGTCTTTGTTCATTAAATACAAAGACCGCTAACCTGATGGTTCATGCTCAGTGGTGGGCAACCCCATCACCACGCCCATGCCGTTCTATAGTCTGCTTTGAGGCGCCCAAGGGGGCTGGCTACATATTTCATTCCAGAATTATCCCGGCGTTTTGTTTTCATATTTAGAAAACCCAAACCTTTAAAAATAGTTCATGAATAAATAAGCTGTATATCAAGTAAAGGGTTTCTTTTTACGAGAGAACAGACTACCCTTCTGAGACTCGACCATGCCGAGTTCTGTAACTGTCCCGTAACATCCTGACCAGGTGGTTTCCAAAGGCTGCCAGTTACACAGGCAATCTCTTATTTCAATTTACAGATGAAAATTAAATCAGTCCTATAAATTTAAATATAGAAGAATTCTCTTTCTTCTTCACAAAGGTATTCTTTTTTCTTTCTTTCTAACGAGTTGAAAGATTGAGAACTCCATATTCATTTAGATCCCCCTTCTCCACCGGGTCCTTCCTACTCTCTCTGGTTATTTGTGTTGACAGCCAGAACAGTGAAGCCTGTTTTATGGTAATACCCCGACAGTCATATTTTCTCCAGGCTGAGTCATCTCCACGCTTTAATCATTCTCTGGCTGCCTCTGAAATTTGAATTTTGTCATCCTGCCTTCCAAAGGCAATGGATTGGGAGAACTCAGGCGTGTTAGATGGTGGAACACAGCCTGCTAATCTTTGATAAAAAACTATAATCCTATATAACATGGTGTCAGCCTGCTTTTTTTTTATTCCTTCATTTTTAATCTGATGAAGAATGGATCAGCACCCTTAACCGATTATAACACATACATGTGCTTTTGAAATCATATATCTTGAGTGATAAACACCATAACTTAACCAATACTTGTGGGACAGGTGGCAATGAAATCCATTTTTCCCTTTTTGTATGATTTTGCTCACTCTGCTCCTGGCCTTCTCTCCTTTTCTGTTGACAGAAAGAACAGCGATTGCTCAGGTGTGTATCCGATTCAGGCGATGTGACACGAACACTTAATGCTAGCAGTGAGCCCTTCACCTCCTTCCAAAACCTCTGCATCCAATAACAATGTTGAGGAAGTATATCCCAAGTTTTAAAAAAGAGGATGAAAATACATACCCATTAGTCGTGGCTCCTAGTAAAATCCAGAATCTAAATCCCTAATCTGAATACCGCAGCCATCATTACCCTGCTAAGCGGCTAACGATCTAGAAGATGCATTGTAATTAGCAAAAGAGGCTGTGTTTTCTCCAAGGCCTATCTGATCTTATATCCTTGTGCATAAATCCAGATCACATGTAACCTTTAGTGCTTCTCCTTTCCAGCAGGGACAGAAAGTGCAGGGCGTGGAGGCTTCGGCTGACAGATGCCTTCCGCTAGCAGGAATCTAACCCTCTTCCTATTCTGCACTTTCCAAACACCTCACAATCTGGAATAAATTTCAGTTTTTATTTTTCCACATCAGCTACATGAGTTGGAAGAAAAACGTTGCATAAAGAAGACAATATTGCACCTGTTATGTTCAATATATACTAATGTCTCTCATTTACAAAAAGATCGCATGTCTTCCTGTGTTGCCTCTCTGCGGACTGGGGAAGTTCACTTTGCCCTTGACTTCTGGTAGGGCATTTCTTCCCTTGAGCTGGAGTGGACAATTGGGACAGTGCAGCAATTAGCAACTTAGGAACACCAGAGTTTCAGGGATGACCCATGGCCCCCCACAGAATGGTGGATCCTGTTTGAGGTTCCGGTTCATTAATTTTCCCACTATACACTGAGAGCGGACAGGATAGGTGAGCTGTGTGCCGTCCACCAGGTTTCTGCTGACTACACTAAATAAGTACAGGGCCACCACCCTGCCATTAGGGTATGATGTGTGGTCAACACACTCATATAGGTTTTCTCCTTTCCTTCCAGTGATTTTTAAATCTTGGACACAATTAAGTAGGCTTATTGTGCTTCCCCCATATAGGAGAAGGATCATTGCAGAATTCTGCTTGTCCCTTTGGGAACTTTTCCCTGATAATCTGTTGCTCCTATGTACCTATGGTCAAAAGAGTAGATGGATTGGGTCTTACAGCCTTTTATTGATTCTGACATTATCTCTAGGAGCCACATAGTATCCTGGTTCCTGTGTGCAGAACTGACTGTCAGGGAGCAGAGTAGAAGCAAGGGGACTTGGTGTGGTGTGACGCAAAAATCTAGATGAGAGGGGCACCTGGGTGGCTCATTCGGTAAGCATCTGCCTTAGGCTCAGGTCATGATCCCAGGATTCTGGGACTGAGCCCCACAGTGGGTTCCCTGCTCAGCGGGAAGCCCGCTTCTCCCTTTCCCACTTGCCCTGCTTGTGTTCCCTCTCACTGTGTCTTTCTGTCAAATGAATAAATAAAATCTTTTTTAAAAATTCTAGGTGAGAATCTATGGTTGGATGGTGATGGCTTGGATGAAGGTAGTAGTAGACATGACAAACAGATGACTGCATTTCTGCTATACTGTGGAGGTGCCATTGATAGTACCTGCCAATCAATGAGATGTTTGTTCTAAGAACGGGATACAGGGACAGTACTTCCTATGATTCTAGCTTAAACACTCAATAGATGGTGACATCATTTGCTGAAATCAGAAGATCAGGGAAGGAAAAAGTCTTTGGGAATACGAAAAGATTAATTTATAAATAATTTTTATAATTATAATAATATAATATAATAGATATTATATAATAAATATATAATATTTACATATTTCTATATAATATATATTTATAAATATTTATATATTACATAAATATAATAATAATATAATAATATTTATAATTATTTTGCTTTGGAGAAGTTAAGTCCAAGATGTCACCATGGCATCCATGTTCAGATATGGATCAGGCAGTTGGACACATGAACTTGGTGTATAGACAAGGGATGGAGATATAACATTAGTAACCACCAAAAAGGAGACTGACCCTAAGGTCATTGGGCAGGGAAAGCAAGTACATAAATAGAAGGTGACACTATGACTTCCCTCTCCCCACCTAATCAGTCCATGTTCTTGTTGAGGAATCTGGAGGGCTAAGGGAATGAATGCCTACTTCCACATATCGATTTAGAGCAATTTGAGTCCTCACTTACACACACAAAATAATTCATGTGCCACATGGCTTATTTTAGCTCACTTCCATGTGAGGAATAGCAGTCAAATGAATGAATGGAATTTCAGGCATTTCTTCAATATCTGAAGCCTGGGATATCTTTCCATTGAAATCATTTCAGCACCTCCAAAAATAGCTCTCACTAGCCACATCTTTCCGTAGTTTTAGGAAACATTCAAGACACCCAAGAATACCATGGCATCATTGTCACACCCACACAGTGTGGAAACAAGCAAAATATCAATTAAATGTGACAAACAGCAGTTTATAATCTAAGTTCCAATTACTCTATTACCAAATTTTGCTACAAAACATGTGTGTCAAAATCAAATATACATTGTAAAGTCTAGACTTGAATTTTCATGACCAGCTGCAGAAAATTATTGCAATTTAGAGGAAAAAAGGAAGATATAAGGAGAGTAAAACAAAAAGATTTCCAGATTTCAGTCTCTGGGGCTGCCTTCTTCTGTGCCAATGAGTTTCATCGCCAACCTGCAGAGCTGAGATGAGTTACTTGAGATATTGCTACAAGGTTCAGCTGAACCTACAATGGTGAGTGAGTGAGTTCTAGAGCAAGGATGCCAGGGTTCAAACCTCAGCTGTGCCAAATACTTGAAATGCGTGCTTAAACAGATTACCTAACTTCTTTCTTTTTCGAATTGCTCATCTTTAAAATACTTACGATAATAACACCTAACTCTTGTGTCTCCACGCAAAATTTGCCCATGGAAACACAGCTGCTCAAAACCCCTCCCTAAGTGCATGTTCACTCTTGCTCGTCCCAAAGATGCCGTAAATCCATCATTTCTCTGAGACATAACTAGAATTTACTCTGCTTTTACTTTTTTCATTTCTTCTTCTAGGGCAATTCTAAAACCCTCAGGAAAGATTTAAGAACAAGCCCAAGGAAAGGGAGAAATTGTGCTTAAATAACTTCTATTTTACGCAAAGATTTTCTCCAGGTAATTTTTTTTTTTTTTTGTATATAAGACAATGGCTTATGTAGCCCTTCTGGTGTGCCAGACATTATCCTAAGTGCTTTGTAAACAATATCGCAATTGGTTTTCATAGCGATTCCATGAGATTGGCCTGGGCTCTTAATTATTCGGCTGTGCTGCTCCTAATGTCAAACAGGGGGCATTGCACATTCATTTTAACCACTTGGTGAGGTGCACGTGCCCTTTCTTTTCACTACGTCTGTATCTTTGGGATAAATATCCAGTAGTGCAATTGCTGGATCATAGGGTAGCTCTATTTTTAACTTTCTGAGGGAACTCCATATTGTTTTCCAAAGTGGCTGCACCAACTTGCATTCCCACCAACAGTGTAAGACGGTTGCATCGATACAGATGGGACTGGAGATTATGCTAAGTGAAATAATTCAAGCCGAGAAAGACAATTATCATATGGTTTGACTTATATGTGGAACATAAGAAATAGCATGGAGGACATTAGGAGAAGGAAGGGAAAAATGAAGTGGAGAATCAGAGGGGGAGATGAACCATGATAGACTATGGGCTATAGGAAACAAACTGAGGGTTTCAGAGGGAAGAGGGGTGAGGTATGGGTTAGCCTGATGATGGGTATTAAGGAGGGCACATACTGCGTGAAGCATTGGGTATTATACGCAAACAATAAATCATGGAACATTACATCAAAAACTAATGATGTACTTCATGGTGACTAATGCAGCATAATAAAATTTTAAAAAATAATAATAGTAGTAAAAAAAATTTTTTTAAATAAAACATTTGGTGAAAAATAGGATGGTAACCTGCCATTATTGAACTCTCCTCCCACTCATGTAAGTTTTATGAAGAGATACTGCATCTGTCACAATATAAATGAACATATTAGTGATTCCAAGATGACCTAATTTTTTTTCAAGATTTTATTTATTTATTTGACAGCAAGAGACACCGCAAGAGAGGGAACACAGCAGAGGGAGTGGGAGAGAGAAAGCAGGTTTCTCACAGAACAGGGAGCCCGATGCAGAGCTCGATCCCAGGACTCTGGGGTCACGACCTGGGCTGAAGGCAGACGCATAATGACTGAGCCACCCAAGTGCCCTGACCTATCTAATTTTAAAGGCCAGTCTTTCCCAAACTAGCCACAGTTCGATATTTAGTGTGTATATTCAGTAAGTTCTCACAGTGAGTTGTCTAAGAACTGAGATTTGGAGATGCTGATTTAGATACTCTTTGGGACAGGTGGACTCTCTTTTCTTTTATAGAAATATTCTGAGAAGGAAATATTGAATTTGATCCAATGAATCTTCATGTAGAAACAAGATGGATGATATTTTTAGGGCATCTGTTTTATTTATTTATTTATTTATTTGACAGAGAGAGAGAGAGAGAGAGACATCACAAGTAGGCAGAGAGGCAGGCAGAGAGAGGAAGGGGAGCAGGCTCCCTGCTGAGCAGAGAGCCCGATGCGGTGCTCAATCCCAGGACCCTGAGATCATGACCTGAGCCGAAGACAGAGGCTTAACCCACTGAGCCACCCAGGCGCCCCTAGGGAATCTGTTTTATGTGTAAAAGGAGACTCGGTATTTCTAGGAAAGGAGACGAAGTCATTGGCCTGCATATTAGCTGACTTATGTCAGCTAACATATTAGCTGACTTAGTTAACTGGATACTAGTAAGTTTCTGTTGACTTTCATGCTGCTGAGGATTTGCAAAGTATGGAGAAGACTGTCTTTAAATACCCTGTGTGGTCCATGTTCCTTTTATATACTCACTCCATTTGCCCTTCAAATTGTAGGGACTCTTACAACAAAGCACCCCCCCACGCCAACACCCAATAATAAGTATCTTATGTCTCTGACTCTCCTTCCTGCGCCACTGCCTTGCATTATTATTATTACTATTATTATTATCATAAGGTGAAGAATTTTAAGGGGGCATTTCTCATGTACTTCACAGAGACTGTATTCTAAAATATTACTGACTTATACAAAGCATGAGCTCCACTAGCTCATCCAACTGCAAAGCTTTCCTGGTTTACCAGGTATATTATTTTGTTTGGTCATTACACCGATGTTATTGGCTAAGAATTATCATCCTCATGTTATATACGAAAAGAAAGAGGTCCAGAAAGAAATTTCAAAAGAATTCAAATCATAAATAACAGCCAGATTCAAAGCTTGGTCTTCCACATGCAACCTTCAGCTAGAGCCTACAGCAAAGATGTCTCTTTCTCTGAAGCATGTGATTTATTTATTTATTTATTTAGTCTTCAGGATTCTATGTCTTTCTAAACAGACAGACTTGAACTTCTGGGTCCTGGATGTCTCATTCATAGCAACCCTATATGTCCCTTAGAGTTTACTAAAATCTGTCCTGCAGCCCTAATTATATCTTCCATTGAAATGGTGGATTTAATGGGATGCTATTAATTCCATCTAGCTGGGCAGAGTTTTGGGGAAATTGTTGAGTTGACTTAAGCAGACAAGAAAACTGGGAACAGGCAGCAGATAGATCTTATTGTTAGTGGTACATGTTAACCATCAGGGCAAAATATTCTCAATTAGAAGTCTGTGAGTGAACTTCTTGGATTTACTGGCTCTCAAATAAAAGGCAAAGTTGTTATTGGAAGGCAGGAAGGCATTTTTCTGGGGACCAAACCCGAAGGAATATTTAATATTTAAAGGCTTGATGACCCAGAAAGTACCATCCACTGACGGAGAAGCACAATAGCCACTCCTTTTTTCACCCACACACACCTGTTCTGGTCCTGAGCATTAGAGTGACATACCTGCCAACCACAAGGGACACACTTATTATCAGACCAAGATACTAAGGAAAAGGATTCCTGTGGGGGACAGAGAATAGGCCCACTCCTCATGATTCCAAGGTTGTTTTCCTTTATTAGATTTCTCCTTCTCTCTTTTTGTTTCTCGCAGTGCAGCTTGTGTTGAAAATTTGGCCTGGTTTAGTCTCCCATCTGAGAGCACCTAACTGCTATTGAAAAATTCTGGGGTGGGCTTCCTGGGAAAGTTCTGCTTGTACAAATGGAAATTTTCCTGTACTTTCATCTGGCTGTCCTTGGATTCACCTCTACCTCTTTCTCTCTGACAGAAGATATTACTTGCTAAAATTAAGATGTAAAACTAAGGAAAAGAGGTCAAGTTGGAGGTGAATAAAGTCCTTCTTTCTTATAATTGTTTTAGCCCCATCTGCTAAAGTCAAAAGTCCAATAGAGAAACTTGGAGACAAGTTCTCCAATGTCTAGAGAAGGCATTTAATTGAATTTAATTGGAAGCTTCTCCTCTACATACCTTCCTTGGAAGCTGTGGCAGCTTGAACACCCGGAAAAGAATTCACAATCTCAGACTCTCCTCACCTCCACTGTCTTTCCACCCTGGAGGCAGGCAGATCAATGATAATTACTAAACTGCTTATGTGTGGGGAGGGTTGAGTAGGTTGGTATGGTATGATAAGTGTGGAGTTTACACTGACCATCCAGGAGGAAGGTTTGTTCTGTGTTAAAGGCAGGAAGGGTCACCCAGGAAGACAGGAACTCAATATGAGAAAAGGACTAGTTTAGGACACAGCCACTTTCCAGCATCCATTTAGAGGTTAATTAAGAAAGCCTTATAAGCCTCTGGGACAAACCAATGGGGAATTAATTTTATGTCCTTGGACACAATTGATTTTTAGGAGGCCACAAAATTAATGCCTAACTGTTAGAACGCATGGTCAGAATTCTTTTTCCATAGATGGCATTAGCTCTTGGACTCTGGGGGCAGCAAAGCAGCAAAATCAAATTAGGATCAGTAGCATTAATGGAAGAAGATTGAAGGTCACAATATCAGTCAAGTAGAAAAACAAAGTCTGCACTAAGTTTAAAATAATAAAACCCGCTATCTATTTCAAAAGACAAGGCAGCATCTAACTGATCTTCTAGAATGGATATAGTAACTTCATTGTGGGCCTCCTGGGACCAATGAGTTGAGGCCCACAATGGGGACCATTTTCACTCACCCATTACCACGATAGGGAAGCCAAGCCCAGGTTTGACCTAGAGGATACTGGGAGAGGGCAGAGATAATTGGTTGGGCTGAAGACAGACGCAAAGAAGAAAAGTAGGAATGAGTTCAGGATAACTGAACTTTGGGATTGTAAGCAGAGTCATGGATTTTCTCAGTGTCTTGAGTCACTTGGGGAAGTATGGTTTGTACACATCAACATAAAATCAGCACTTGTTTTCATGTGGCTGGGGAGTGGAAGGTCAGGTGGGTGGACTCCCTGATTAAAAAAACTATTCGATATTTTAATGCATGACACAAATGGCATCTGTGAACTATCTTTTATTCAATTTAAATAATCTGAGATAACTAACAGAAGAGGTTTAATTTAATGTGCTTCATGTAAGCGAATATTGGGAGCACAATTGCTCAAGTTAACATCTTATATGCAATTAGAAGTTGTAGAAGGACTCTTGCGACCTTGTGGTTTTGAGTTTAAGAACAAAAGTCACTTGATGCTGAGCACTTAAAACCACCGGGGGTGAAGAGCAATCATCAGTTGGTGAGGAGACATGCAGCCATGAAACAGCCAGAGCTGTCGGAAGGTCCCACGGTCAATTTCCAGGTACCTCTTCCGATGGGGTTTGACCTGGACCCAGTTGCTTAAAGCTTTTAAGCCTATGCTTTTCACCCTTTAAGTGAGGATGATTATGATTATTTCTATTCCATAGGGCTTTTGTGAGAGTACATGAGATCATATGTACATAGTACTCAGCACATGAGAGGCACACGACTGCTCCTAAAAAGACAGCTGCTGTGGCAAAAGCTGCTGTTTGCTTATTCAATGTACATGCTCCCCCCTTTTCTTTGTCCTAACAGAATCATATTTTTGTTGGCCATTGTATTATGCTCACTAAAAACTGTTTTCCCATTTGTTCTACAGATTAAGGTGAGGATTTGGTATGGGCAATAGAATGCCACAGAATGTGAGAATGCAGCATTAATGAAACCATTCTGCTTGTACTCCTTCCTTCCTGGAATCACAGCTATGTTGCCTGAATATTAGCAGCCATCTTGTGACCATGAGGCAATCGGGAAGATGATAGTCATGTGCTAAATTTGATGAGGCAGAAATATTGAAAAACTTTAGGTCCCTGATGACAGTATGTAGCTGTCATAATAATTCTTGATTGTCTATCTGTGATAATTAATCTTATGTATCAACCTGGCTAGTCCATAATACTAGATAATTGGTCCAAGATTATTCAAAATGCTTCTGTGAATGTATCACTTTAGATAAGATTCATATTTAAATCAGTAGACTTTGGGTAAAGCAGATTGTCCTCCATAGTATGGGTGTGTCTCATCCAATTTACTGAAGGCCTTCCTAAAAAACAAACAAACAAACAAACAAAAACACTGACTTCCTCAGGAAGAGAAGAAATTCTCTCAGCAGACTGCCATCTGAATCAAATTACAACTCTCCTCAGGGTGACTCTCTGTAGATCTATAGTTATCTATCTATCTATCTATCATCTATCTATTCTATTGGTTATGCTTCTCTGGAGAACCCTGATAAATACACTCATTAAATAAAATTAAAACTTAATTTAATTAAATACCTGTTTTCTTGATCTCTGTTACTCTCCGTTGAGCACAATTCTCTGCTAAACATGGACTATTTTTATCACTTGATGCTACCTTATCATGGTCACCATTCCATGTAAAAGGCACAATTTGTTCTCATGCTCAAATTCTAATGGGGTATCTTCAAACTTGAGACTGGCCATAGAAGAAAGGGGTAGAAACAATTTTTTAAAAATAGTAAATAGTAAATTTACTATGTAAAAAATAGTGAATGAGGTCCCACATTTAATTTCCAAAAAAGACTCATCATGAACTTTTTATTTGAACCCACTGTAAGTCTGAAATCATGTCTCATCTCACAAGGTTAACACTTACATAACAAAAGGTATCAGCCACTGAGGAGGAGACATATATTCTCTCTGGAACCAGCCCGTCACTCTCCTACATGGAAGGTTGTGCTAGCAACTTGGAACAAAGTAAGATGTACATACATTTCTTTGCACTCCATATCTACCCAATACAACTCAAAGGTAAAATTGACCACATTGTATAGTCTAGCAATCTCATTAAGGCTACATCAAAAAGTGCTATCCGAACATTTTTAAGCCTCAGTTCCCTTTCTTTAAGCACAGTTTTACAGATTTGCCCAGTATAGGTGATATTTTAAAAATGGCTTTTTTCTGGAATGCTCTCTGGTGAAAAGGTCTGCCCACCTGAACTCCTTTGTCTTCTTCATGATCCCTGAGGCATCCTTGTGGGACCCCCTGGAGTTTTGTATAGTCAAGAGTTTTAAGATTCCTGATCTACAGATTCCACTGAAGATCTGTGTCCTCTGAGTCCAGTCTCTGAGCACAGCAAAGATTAGAGTTAGGCCTTTTTATTTTGAACCAAATTCAATTTCATGTCTACCATGTGCCTCTATTTATTATTACCTCTAGATTCTAAGCTCAAGTTGTGCTCATCCTCAAAAACTGCTCTCTTTTTGCCACTTTATATTATTCATCCATCCATTTGTTGAGTTTTATAAAAACAACAAGAAAGTATGCCACATAAAATGATCCTCATCATACAAGTCATTTTAAATCATACTTGTTGAGAAGACATGTTAATTGCTCTGGAGGAGGAATTAAGTCTATCACAGATCAAGGAATGCATCATGAGGTACTTCTGTGAAAGACAAGTTGACCAGAAATTTGACAGTGATGGATACTAATGACAGATTTTGATTCTTTTGGTCAATCCCATCCTTCTGCTTTTGAAAGATAGTGTGAAAGGTGGCTGGCTCATTTGAAACCTTGTGTTTTTTGTTTTGTTTTGTTTTGTTTGTTTGTTTGTTTTCTGGTTTATCAAATGTCAAAGAATATGTTAAACAGTAGGCTTTATGCTTGAGTATTTTTAATGATTCTTTCAAAATACCTGACCCATTATCATATGATACTGCCAAGATGTCATCCTTGAAGGTTGCAGGAACATTCATATCATTCTGTTACTTTGTGATAACATATGGAATAAGCATATGAGGATATTAAAATGATATTCACATCAATGCATCCATCCCAGACAGATTTCTTATACAAAATACTCTATGCCATTCATTTTAAGGTATGTTGCTAAAGCTTTTTTTTATGATACTCTAAAACACAGGAGCATAATAAGTTAGTTGGTACATTTAATCAAGGAATTAGAAAGGGTTGTTTTCACTTTGAACATGAAAGCAAAAATTCAGTTATTGTTCTCTCATCTTGGAGGTCATTGAGCAAATAGCAAATACAAAAGAAAAAGTCACTTTCAGTGTAACAAGGAGACAGCTGGGAAGCCAGACACCAAAACAGATGGAGTGGCTACCAGGAAAGATACGGATGAAGCTGGCACCCAGCAAACAGTAGAGCTAATCCACTGATGAAGAAGACTTCATTCCGACAGATCCAAGCAAAGAAAGAGGAAGCACAAGGCTAAGAAGCAGAGAAGCAAAGCACACAGTTGCAAAAACTCTTGGCTACCATTGAGGTGGGTAGTTAGAAGCAACAACGGAGGGGAAGGAAATGAGGATTCGTGGGGGGACAAAGCATTTTCACAGAATTTGTACTATCTCTGTGCCAGTAGATGAAATGCGAGGTGTTGTGTTATGGTTTTTCACAATGAGCTATTTATCTCATTTAAGTATGCATAAGAAAAAGCAGGATCAACCTCAGACCAAAAAAGTAGAACTAAGAACAGAAACAATAAAAATCAAAACTCCAATTAGCTTGGAACATGTCCAGGCAACTCCCACAACAAATGACTTGCAAGTAGCTGCTGGAGACAGAGGGGGCGGAGAAATCTCTTCTTTCCATGATGTGTAATGATAAAAAGAATCAACATTGGCATGGATGCAACTATACTCCATGGGGGAAAAAAAGGAAAGGGAACAAAAAACGGCATGCTGTTTGCTACCCATAGTCTTGCCATGATGAAAGGCGCAATAAAATGGACTCACTTTGTCAAGGGGTTTTGAAGTGGAGCCAGGAGGGCAGTCAGGACGTGAGCCTTATGTATGTCCTTACCAAGTGGAACATGAACTTTTGAATAGGGTCAAACCTCCAATATTCCAAGGACTCTGTACAGATATCTGCGAATTTCTACCATATCTTTGCATAGTGAGAGCCTCAGGGGCTGTGTTTATCTTGAGGTCTGATGGAAAATGAGAATATGTTGATTTTTTTAGGTAAGTAAATACTTATTGAACTTGTAAAATAAGCTTACACAAGAAAGAATGACTTTAGCTCTATTTCTTTGAAGGCAATAGAAAGTAGTGCTTAAGACCCAGGACTCTTGGGTGCTTGGGTGGTGCAGTTTGTTAAACTTCAGACTCTTGGTTTTAGTTCAGATCACGATCTCAGGGTCATGAGATCGAGCCCCATGTCAGGTTCTATGCTCAGTCTGCTTAAGACTCTCTCTCTCTCTTTCTGTCCCTCCTTCCTCTCTCTCTCTCACTCTCTGTTGCTCTCACTCTCTCTCTCTGTCTCTCTCATAAATAAATCCTTAAAAAAAAATGAAGATCAGGGATTCTAACACTCTGCTGCTGAGGTCATGCCCAGTTCTTCCATTATTTCTGTATCATTGACATGTTCTTTAAACTCTGTTCCTCAGTTTTTTCATCTGTAAGGTAGACACAATTATAGTAGCCTACATTATAGGTCTGTTGTGAGGCTTGATTAAGTTAATATAGATGAAGCTCTGAAAATATTTCCTACTACATAGTAAATTTTCATTGAGCATTCCTACTATTATTTCTGATGCTAAGATGATCTTCGGTCTTTTTATAATGGTTGGATAAGTTAGAGCTATATCATGCAAATCATGGTCACTCTTTGCCACATAGAAAAATCAAACTGTAAATGTGGAAAGATAACGATTTTGTTACATTTCCAACATAGGTTTTTGTAGAAATTCTGCAAGTACATAATTTTGTTTGCTTTGATACCTCTATGCATACAGTCGTCCATAACTTGACTTGCTGTTTGTCAAATCAATTAGCAAAGAAAAAATTTATCCTTCATAAAGATTTTTACTTAAACATGAAAACAATTTAAAGAGAAATGAGTCAGGATCACAACAGAGTGTATAGTTCTCTCCATGAAGTAATCCTTCCACACTACAGGTGAGGTATGAATACATTTGATTAACAAGCTATAGAAGAGTAGGTAACAAACAATTGCATAATTATTTCATAAACTAATACATTTCCTACTAGAAGCTATTTATTTGATTTGTCCATGGAGTCTAGCTACATTTTATATCACAGATTTCTGCACAGAAATAATGATGAAGGCAGATATCTCCATTTCTTCCAGCTTGAACCATCCTAAGTCAAGTCAGACCCTAGCCATCCTCTCTTTTTTGACACATTTAAAAAAAAAAAATGTGTTTCTGAATTCTCTCTCAAGCTGTATCACTCTGCCTTGACTTATTACTAGAGAAGCCCCATCATTCAGTCATGAAACTGGCTATACACATGTGGGTTGTGTATCTTTCTACTAGTGACTGTAGAAACTTGCAAAAGAGAAAACCATTTGAATCAGGTTTTTCAAGTCCCTCATAAATTTAGAGCTTTTTTTCATTTTTGTTGCATGCCTCAACCCCAATAAATGCTTCAAAGAAATACCAATGACTTCCTGCTGCTGTCTACCAACAGCATGAAAATTATTTTTTTATCTAAAGACTTGGCCACTGGATTCACAATTAAGCCTGTGTCTTCCCTGAACCTGATATGACGTTGTGGGAGTCACTCTCTTCCCCAGGTTACCACTGATTACTTGTTTAAGAATTGTAATTAATTATTTAATAGAATATTATTTTAAAACAAATTATCCTATGTTAAAAATAAAATAAGAAGCTTTGTTATTTCTCCATTCATTATGAATAGGGAAACCTAGGTTAAAGTTGGTTAAAAATAGGTAAATACAGCAATTGATGCTAATGGTAATGCTACAGAAAAGAACTGGCATTCTCTATTAATTTTATTGACACTAAAGAAATTATGATAATAAATGCTATTATCCTGCTCCAGATCAGGTAACTGTAAGCAGGGGTCTCAGGGGTCAGGTTTCATGCCAAATGTGGCCGAGGATAAGGACAGACATAAAGGCTCTGGGAACAATTGGACAAATGAAAAAACTTTCAATTTGCTGTTCCAGATACCTGGCTCGTATATATATTCTCTCACTCCTTAATTGCATGAGTTTGAGCAATTTACTTCATTTATTCTTCTGTAAAACTGAATTAACACTCACTTTATTACTGGGATATTGTGATAATATAATGAGATTTTTTTCTAAAGCAGCTTAATTGAAGTAAAATACAATGAAATTTACCAATTTTGCATGTATAATTGATGAATCTTAACTAGTATATAGTGTCACATAATCATCACTACAATTATAGTTTAGGTCATTTCCATCATTCCAAAATTTCCTTCTTGCTCCGGAGCAGTGGAACCCCCCTTCTCCCCACACCCAGTCCTAGGTAACTGCTGATTTGCTTTTCCATCACTTGAGCTGTGTCTGTTCTAGAATTTCATTTAAATGGAATCATTTACTCTAGAATTTATGGTGTCTGGTTTCTGTCATTTGCCATAATGTGATCATGATTCTGGTTGTGTATTTTCAGTGCATTATCTAATTATCTGTTTGGTGTTTTGTTATGTTTTTATCCTAGTATATGGATAGACCACAATTTGTTTACTTGTTCATTGTTGACAGCTGAAGGTTGCTTCCAGTTTGAGGCTGTTCTGAAGAGCACTATGTTAGGTCTTCCTATAGAAATGTTTTCGTTTCTATCGGTTAAATAATTATAAGTAGGGAGACTGGGTTTCTGGATAAGCATGTTTACATTTGGCAGTAACAGCGGAACTGTTTTCCAAAGTGGATCTGCCATTTGGAATTTCCACTGGCAGCGTAAGAGTTTTTCAAGTGCTTACATTCTCAACGTTTGGTTTAAAAAAGTGACTTTTGGGGTGACTTTTGGGGTGTAGTGATCTCTAATTGTGGTTTTAATCTTTCATATCACTAGAGATATCACAGATTTTTTTCATATGTGTATTTGTCACTTGTATAATTTATTTAGCAAAGTGTCTATTTAATAACTTGAACATTTATTGGATAGTTTGCCTTACTATTGAGATAAAATGTTCCTCACATATTCAAGACAAATCTTTCACCAGATGTACATTTTTTTGTGTGATTTTTTTTAATTTAGCTTTTAAGAACCTAGCACTTGCTTGTGTATTGTAGAAATGCAAGAAGTATCAAGATGATCTGATTTGGGGGCACTTAGGTTCTCAGTCAGTTGAGCATCTGCCTTCAGCTCAAGTCATGATCTCAGGGTCCTGGGATCCAGCCCGGAGTTAGGTTTCCTGCTCAGTGAGGAGTCTGCTTCTCCCTCTCCCTCTGCCCCTCCACCCACAGTTTCTGCTGGCTCTCTTTCTCTCAAATTAAACAAAACAAAACAAAAATCTGATTTTGAAGGAACTTGAATCTAAATCTGACTCTAAAGCAATTCCAATACACTTAACCAAAAATATTTATGAGGACATGGTTGCAATCACATCAACTGTTTAATGTGCCTCGTGATGAAATAATCCCACTGATTTGTTTGCTGACTCAAACCTAGAACCTTTGTTTTCGCCCAAATATAGTGAGAAATTCCAGATAAAAATATTTTTATCGCTACCCGTTATCATGGAGGGTACACAGCGTCACATCAGCATTTGCAAAACTCGCTTTGTATCTCTTATTTAAGCCTCATAACATTGTTGTAAAAAAGAGAAGCAAGTAATATAGCTTTGAACAGCCCAGACTCTGGAATGCGGCAGGCATTTTTGTCCTGGCACCACTTTTAGTAAATTTGTGACAATTTGCTTAACCTCTCTAAGCTTTAGCTCCTTCATCCTCAAAATGAAGAAACACTTCTTACCTCGTAAGGTCATTGTGAAGACAAGAGACAAGACCTGTGAAACACTTGGGGTGATGGTTGCCACACTCAGGGGTGCAAAACAGTTTAGTGGATTGTTCAGAGAATTTGTGTCAGGTTCCATGAAAATGTGAAAGTCAGGTGCTTGCATACATTATCTGTAGACCTGAGCAGGCAGGCAGTGAGATACAAACCCAAAGCTTCATTCTTATAGCAATGCTTCTGTGATGAAGATATTTGAGATTTTACTGTTTCATGAGATGCAAATTAACCTATGTCACTTGTGTCTCTTCTAGGGATGTTCGTTCAGTGGCTTTGACAAAGCATCTGAAGTCATCTTCCTCCTTTCCTGCACACAGTGACCCCTTTTGTTTTCTACTGCATAAAGAGAGAAAAAGGGAAGGAAGAGAGGAAGGAGGAAGAAAGGAAGGAAAGAAAGGTAAAAGGCTAGAGCTACTGTCATTGTTTTAACATTTCCTGTATTGCTATAGATTCCAACAAATTTGATAAAGTAGACAAAATTGTTCCTTGGGGATTATTATTGGCATATGTACAGAACTTAAAGCAAATCTCAGTGTGGGCTCCCAATGTCATGCAGATGCACAAGGAGCAGTGCCTAAAGACAGTTGGAAAACCAGGCTTCCGTGTGAAGGGCACTCACTCTGAGCAACAGTCCAGAGGGAGAGGTCTACCTCCATTACCTTTGGCCTATGGACTGTGACTGCAAATAAGGCTCAGGTATCTGAACAATTGATGTAATTTAAAATAATTCATGGAACAGATTAAAACTTTGAAGTAAGGATATCCTTATGTGTATATATGTAGAAATATGAAACTTATAAAACACCAAGATCTACATATCTAAGTATAATTTGTGTGTATGTGATTTCTAATAATGCACACTGCATATCGATTGCTAATTTATGTGCTTGGAGATTAAATATCAAGCCCACCACTGGAATATTGGTACCATCTTTAGCCAAGTGTGATGAGGAATCTAGACCCAGACACACCTTCTTCTATTTTCATCTGGTTATGGGCCCCTCCTATCGGTTTTTCTATCGCTCATTGGTTCCATCTCCTCCCTTAATGTCCAGACTTTTTCTCAGCTCAGAGCTAATACATTATTGCAAGCTTTCTCAGGCTGGCTAAAATGCTCCCAAGTTAAATTCTGAACACACATAGACATTATCAGCAGTATTTGCAATGTGTAGCGACATTTACTTCTCTTTCCTTTTGCTTGAATGTCTTGAAATGTGTACACTGCTGGGGATGTTTTGTAAATGTCCTCAGGAAAAATGTCTGGCTCAAAATTTCCATGAATTCCTGTCTGCAGCTGAAATGGCAGAATTTTCAGAGCTCCATGGCTTTAGGCAAGCAAAGAAAAACTTTCCAACTAGTTTTCTCCTCAATGCTCTCTGCAAATAAACATAGTACTTTTTATGATTGTGTCCTATTAACCCTTCCCCTTCTACCCCCCAACGCCCCCTAGTACCTCAGCTGCTAAAGAGCCTCATGGCCAATTGCTCGGGGCCCATCTGAACAATGGCACAGGTTCTTGCATCCTGAATTCTCAGGGAGAACTTGGTTCTTTTCTTTTCCCACTTTTTTTTTTTTTTTTTAATCATGGAAAGAACACTTAATATGAGATCCATCTTCTTAACAAAATTGTAAATGAACAATACAGTATTATTCACTATAGCCACAACGTTGTATGGCAGATCTCCAGAAGTTATTCATCTTGCATAACAGAAACTATACCCATTGAACAACCCCCCCCTTCTTCCCCTTCCCGCTTCTTGCCCCCCCTTCCTGGCCCCTGGTAACAACTATTTGACTTTCTGCTTCTATGAGATTGGCTATTTTCAATGCCTCATATAAGTGGAGTCATGCAGTATTTTCCTTCTATACTGGTTTATTTCCCTTCGCATAATGCCCTCCAGGTTCATGGTGTGGGTTATTTGTTTGTTTTCCAATGTATGGAAGGAGAGGAAAGGTCTGTAGCCATCTGTCCTAATGGTCTGCCAACATACGATCTTGCTAAACATTTTTATTTGTCCATACTTATGCAGGTCTCCCGCTGGGCACCTCCTCCTGTTGAAAGCCCACCTCTTCCTCCCTAAATTATTTGAAAAGATGGAATTAGTGCTTGGGGCAAACTGTTCACATGGAAAATATTAGACCCCAACAAACAAATAAACCTGGATTTGGCCCTGTATAAATGACAGCCTGAACTAAGTCATCAAGCAAGGGTGATTAGAGTTGAAATGTTTTCTCCTTTTCTCCAGCAGCTTCTTTTTTACCATATAGGACAAGGTGTATTCAAGTCACTGGCATTCAGCTAAAACGTCACTGAATTTTCATCAGTAAAATAAGGGCATTTCACCCTTACATTTAAAAATCCATATTAAGTTCTGAAAATAAATAGTTGAAAATCCTGATCAAGCAAAACCTCAACCAAGACAGTGTCTCATGATTGGTGTTTACCCTGTTGGTTGAGCCCCCAAAGTAAGGTCTACCAAGAATAACAGGACCATTGATTTAATCCCTTTCTGGCAGGCCTTTCACTGAAATTTAATTATGTTGCTTTTTGTCTGCAACCTTCCCCCAAGGTTTCTATGATATTAGAATACCTCCTTTAAGTGTTATGAAAAGCGCATTAGAGGGTTTTTCCTCTGATTATTTCATAACATAACATAGTGGTTCCTTCTGCCAGCGAGCCCACACAACTGTTTTCAATAAATGAAACAGTTTTCTTTTTTTATGTTTTATAAAGTGTAGATTAAACATTAATTAGTTGTAGCTTTCAGCATTTTCCTTTTACAGTGTTCTTTTTAAGGCTAGCTCTCAAACAGCACAAATAAGGTCCTATAATGTGTGAACAATGGTGCTGCCTTAGGCTTCATAAAGGGCGAGGATACTTGCTTAAGTCAATCTTAAACTGTTTTGCAATGAGTTCATGCTGAGCAATTATTTCTATATTCCTTAAACGTGGGAGTTTCAAAGGCATGGGGGAGTGTGTATTTTTATAGCTAGAAAAATCTTATTAAATGTGTATGGCTTTCTGGATTTCTTCCCTTCCTCTTCTCCAAACTCATAAAATTGCAAGGGGCCAACCCCAATGTGTACTAACCACAGTAGCTTCCACATCTTATGGTCACTGGTGTCAATTTTTTGTTTACTATTATTGGCACGTCCCAGGCTTCATAGCTCCAAAAATAATTGAAAATGAAAACAAACTTTTGTGTGTGTCCTTTTTCTCCCCAGCAATGTGTCAGCCTGGGAAAATGCTCTCTTTGAAAAGAAAGCAGAGCTGACATATAATTGTTGCCTTTACCCCAGCTGTTACTGACATTACATGCTGAACCTTCCTTGGAGACGGAAAACCAATTTTGATGTGACACTCTGAAAAGTCACCACTGGTACTTCACAAATAGTTCAAGGTCCCAGAAATCATGCCCGAGACACCCTCAGGTAAACCTCTGGAGGACTTTTCTTTCTTGGGAAAAGCTGTGTTTTTATTGATTTTGCAAATTGTAGACTTAAAGTCTAACAAAGGGAAAGCTATCAAGAAGGAAAAAAAAAAACAACTAAATACGAAATCAATGCTTTTATGTTGAAATCTTAAAAAGCAATTCCATATAAGTAATACTGTGAAAGAGAGGTTAAAAATGTCAGGTTCAACTTTTGAAATTTGTATATGGAAATAGAAAAACTTCGTATGACTATTATTAATGGAACCTTTGTTAAAGGATTTAACTTCTATTACTTAAACATAATTCAAGTTCTTTCCCTAAAAATTTTTGTCTTTCGTAGTATCTTACCCATTACATAGATATTTGAATTTGTTAGTCTCATTTCTTTACTGTAACTTTCATGATTCAATCAGCAGTTTGTTTCCTAACAATATTCTAATCAATGCTTAGCTTTGCTTTTGTTTTTGGTTTGTGGTTGTCAAGTAAATAAGTAGTATTTCTATGAGTTTCATTTCTGGTTAGTAATTTCTGGGAAAAATTTATTTGCTCTCATTTCTTTCTTGCTCTTTGTACTCTCAAAGCTGAAATACCCTTTTAGTTGCTAAGACATTGAGTCACCCAATCCTCTAAGGAAATTGAACATTGTTAACAAAGCAAAGGATCAAGATCTGTGTACCTATTCTGTTGTGGAGCTTGCTGGCCATCAAAGCGACATTGGCCTATAACCAAAATGGTTAATCTGTACTTGAAAACTGAATTGAGTTGGCTTCATGATCGTTTTCTATCCCTGGATATTTCCATCCTTTCATCATCTCATTTCAAGACAATGAGAAGTTTATTCACTTATTCACACAGGTTGGGCTCATCAAGATCAATTTCCAGACAAAATGCTACCAGGAAAAAAACAACCATTTGAGAAATAATGGACTCTTATCTATGTTCTCTTTTATAGTCATCTTTTAATAATAGTCTCATTATTTGTGAGCTTCAGGGCAAGAAGCAGCACACTTAATTTCTAAAGTTTATGACTCATATTCACATTACTGCTATTTCAGAGACAGAGCTATCTATACGCGTCAAGCCATTGCTTTGTTCTAAATTAAGGTAGAAAGATAAATGATAGATAATAGATATATAGATGATAGATGATAGATAAATGATACATGATAGATATATAGATAGATGATAAATTGATAGATAATGGAGATAGATACATGATAGATGTATCAGATATGTAGAAGATATGTTTTTATATACATATATACACATACACATGTATATGTGTGTGTGTGTGTGTGTGTGTGTGTGTATAGCCATCTTAAAAAGTATTATATCTCTAATTATACAAATGAAGTAACTGATCACTGTAAGAAGACTGGCCCAAGTTCATGTGGAAATGAGAACTAAGTAAAAAAGTTGGAATTTGAACTCTAGCCGATTGGGTCTAAAAATCCTTATTTGGTACATTAGACCAAACTAATCCTTAAAGGAAACTGGCAATTATGCAAATGACTCTATTAATGAGCAAGATGTGGTCCCTGTCATTTGAGATATAAATAGCCTTACAGAAATTCACATTAGTACCACTGGCATCAGAGAAACATTTAGAAGAAAATATTAGCTTCATTACAAGCTTGAAGGCAAGGTAAGGAGTAGACAGAGTAGACATAGAACATGAAAGTGAAACAAAATCCAAATGAATAGAACATCGGAAGCAACATAATCCTGGAGACCATTCATTGTTTTTGACCAACAGCTTACCATCCAATTAGTTTAGAGTATAGGATATCATATTAGGTTAAAAAAAAAGAAAGAAAGAAAAAGAAAAAAAACAAAAAACCAAAAAAACCCAAAAATGTATGTCCAATGAATTAGGTTGGCATCATTGCAATGATTCTTGCATTAGAAGATTAATGTTTTTAAAAATGAGATTACCATTTAAAGTTATTTAAGATAGGAGGAGTGAATGACAAGGTTAATCTTTCAGTTGGAAACTAAAGAGGCTTGAGGCAGGAAAATTGAAGAGGTGGTTGTAATAGCTCAGGCAATACGTAAAATGATGTGAACAAAAATGTTTGGTTATAGAAAGTAAGAGAAATGGATGGGTCTAGGTCCAAAGTTCAGGTATGATGGTCCATGTTAGGGAAAATGATGACAATAATAAAATGGTGAATTTTTTACTGGAGAATTCGGTTCTTCTCCTTTTTGTCTCATGATATTCAGAACATTGCTTATTTTTCATACACATTTCAATACATACAATTGGCTCAATTATATAATTACCATAACCAGATTCCTCCATGGAGGAAGCCCAGAAGTGAAATAACAGAGTGAACAGATGTGAAATCTTATTAGTGAAAAGTTTTAATCCCAAGTCTAGCCACATGACTGGAAGAGTTTACCCTAATTCAGCCATAATGTTTTCATGTAGAAAAAAAGGAGATGATGTACCAATATATGTCTATTTTGAAAGTTGAAGGAGATAATAGAGATAAAGAATATAGCATGTTGACTAATAGAAAAAGTTGTTTAGCAACTATGAAATTCTTCCCTCCTTTCATAAACTATGAAGGTCACAGTTTTATTTAGATTAGGGATCTGCAAACTTCCTATGAAGGGGCAATGTCCCTAAGAGTTGACTCAGGCTGCTATAATAAAATACCACAGACTATATGGTTTATAATTAGCAAAAACTTATTTCTCTCAGATCTGGAGGATGGGAGTTGAAGATCAGGGTGCTGGTATGCTCAGTGTGTGCTGAAGATTTTCTTCTGGTTGCAGATTGCTCTTTTATTGTATCCTGTGATGAAAAGAAGACAAGAGCTCTTCCAGGGTTCTTTTATGAGGCACTAATCTCATTCATGAGGGCTCCAACCTAATCACCTCCTAAAGGCCCCTCCTCCTAATGTCATCATGTTGGGTGTTAGGATTTATATGTGTGAATTTGGAGGTAGAGAACAAGCATTGAGGCCATTGCATTTAGATAGTAATTATTTTAGGCTTTGTTGGAAAATATAACCTATTGCAATTTCTTGATTCTTCTATCATAATCCAAAAGCAGCCATACATAATGCATCAACAAATATGTCTGCATTCCAATAAAACTTTATCTTAAACAGGAAGCTTGATGGATTTGGCCTGTGAGAGTAGGATTTTGTCAATATCTGACCTACAGTTAAATATCCTGGAGTAGTGAAGCTTTGTGTAGTTTGATCATAGGTAATAGAAAGATGATGTCAAGTAAAACCATGTTTTGATATTAATAACTTAATTGCTGTCATAGAACTCAACGTCTACATGAAAACTCTGAAATAATTACATATTTTTACACATACTCTGACTCCTCAGAATAAAGCAACTTAGTTGATGTGGGGAAGTCAAGTATTCTCAGATGAGCTGAAATGTAATATAAATCTTAAAAGAATGATTCTGAGAATACCAGGAAAAAAAGGAAATGTTAGACATAAAAAATACATGAAAAATCATGAAGACAAAATACTATGAATGATATGTTGAGAGAAAAATGGAATTTTGACATGAATGCACATAAGGTATGGGGGCCACAATGGAGATGAGGCTGGAAACGTAGGTTGAAGGTAAATTATGAATAAGTTTTTGGACAATAGGATTTTGTATCTCTTCCTGACATTCAACAAGGAGAAAACAGAAATTGGGGTGGTCATCAGCATTGTTCACCAAATACTTCTGGTTTTTCCTCTTTTCAGAGGGTAATATTGCAAGTCCCCATTTCCTTGAAGTTAGGTGTGGCCATATGACTTGCTTTAGCCAAAAAATGACAGCAGAAATGACATGCATCATTTCTGAGTGGGACCTCTTGAGCCAGGGTGCAAACTCCATGATCCCTTTCTCTATTCAGGGTGACCATAGAATCACAGAGTAGAGACAGAGCCTCTCCTGGCCTGGGTACCTGAGTGAGGATGATGCAGGGCAGAACATGCCGCCCAAACTGTTACAGTTGTCTAGCGGAAGGGAGTAATGACCCTTTACAGTTTTAGGCCACTGGAATGTCTTAGGTCTGAGCTGTTCTCTTTTCTTTCCACAGCCTACCTTCTTCTGACCAATATGAACATCTTTAAACAATGAAGCAAAATGGCTACAAAAGCAATTATTCAGTGCCCCTGTAACTTGTGATTTAGAATATCCACAGGAATACTTGCACAATACAGTTCTTTAACATTGTAAAAATTATTTTCAAATAAAACATGAAAAGAAGAAATAGATCAGACCATTGGTGCTCTGAAGTCTCTAATCCTAGGTAACTTGGCAAATATATTAGGTTTAGTCTGAGAGAATTAATAAATCATGGTGTCAAATGTGACTACACAGATCTGTCAGGAAGTTATTTGATATAGTTTACTTCAGTATCAAAATTGAACAATATAATTTATCTGTGTCTTTAGGAAAGTCCTAACATTTCAGTTTAGGAAAGTCCTAACATTTCAGAGTGATATATTATAACAACACTTAAACTGTTATTTCTGCAAGTATATATTATTTTATAATACAAAAAGATGTCTTTCTGTTGTGATCAACATGTTTGGTACAAATAACATATTCTGTCTCTCGTTTGCTGTGCCAGGGAAATCCTCAAGGGATATAAACCCTAGGCCAGTACATAATAGCTTAAAGAGAAGTGGTAAGGAAAGGTAAACATATAAAAGGTGGCTGTTTTATTTTATTCTCTCTTATTAGGAAAAGCAGTAGTGCACCAGAATTTGTATACACTGTAAATCTAAGTCTATAGTATTGATGTTTGTAAAGGTTCAGCAACGGAAGAGAAAAAGTCCAGATCAACAAATTAAGTTGTATTCACACTGATTGGCATAGGCAGACGCAATCCTATTCTTTCTTTCCACCAGTAGTACCAGGGGTCACATCTTGGAGGAAAATGGAAATCTCTGCATCACAATTGGCCACATTCCATTTGGTACCCAAACATGATTTACCTAAGTAGTTATGAGTATGACACAGTCAATTTAGCAAACACAATGGTTTGTTCAATAACATTAGCTGTCTATGAAAATATCCACACCTGTTTTATAACATAAATATTGTAAGATGTAGGTGTAATTAAAATTTTAGACAGTGTTTGACTTAATAAAATGCCAAGAATCCAATAAAATTATGTGTGTATATATATATATGTATATAATAGCTTTTCCATAAAATATAATGAGTAAAGAGTAAGATGTTTTTGTTTTTCAGGATACATTGTTTTATTTATATGGAAATAGGCTTTGGTGGTCAAAGGCTAGTCAAACATTATTCTTAGTTTAAGGAAAACAGTATCTTAATAAAATATTAGAGCAAAGATGAAACACTCAAACACAGCCTACAAGACTCTACATGAATTCATCACTATCTGATTTAATTTCATGCCATTTTCTCCTCCTTCATTTTTATTAAAATGCATTAGTTTCTATTTCCTTTAGAAACCAACTCTCATTTCCACCTGAAGGCTTTTACACTAGGTATAGCCTGAAATCTTCTCATAATTGACTCTTGGCATTTCACTGTCTGTTCCAATGTCCTGTTGGAAAGACTGTGACAATTAGAGTCCCTCTTTGCCTGTCCACTCTCTCACTAGGGTATTTTCTATTGATGTTCTTTTGATGAATTATCGCTATCTGGGAAATTTCATGTTTATTTAATAGCTTATTATTTGACTTCTACTAAAATAGCAAATATTACAAAGGCAAGAATTGTCTCTGTCTTTTTAACTATTCTATCTTTATGTTCCACTTATATTTGTTGAACAAAAAGAATTTTTTTCCTTTATATTTCCCTTAATGATTTTTTTATTTTTCCTTTATATTTCCATGCATTTATTTTATTAGTGATTTTTAATATATTATATATATTCTTACCTTTTACCTTGCAACCACCCATATGAAATTTATAGCACTTTGCTTTCATATAGTGCTGATGTATATTTTCAGAAAGCTCATTTGGAACATATAGGCAAGTATATAACTGGTGTATGATTCAAAGTTTTGCCTTATGTCTTAGAGGTGGCTTTAACTATAATTTAAAATAGGATCATTATCTTTTATTCTTTATCATTAAAAGCATGAAATAATTTCTGAATTTCCTTTCTTTGTACTATTGAGAGCATCAAGCTAATTAGCTATATAGATCACTGACTTTTTTGTGGTGACTATATTTATGTGTGTTTATTAACTTTTGCTGGATCTTTCCATTTTAACATATTGGAAAAAAGAGGACCAGAAGGGTGGATATACCTTATCAAAATGTATGTTCTTAGTGAATCATAAAAAATTGTTAATACTTAACCAATATCAATATGATATTTTTACTGCCGTAATAATCACCTCATATAAATTATTACACTATTTTCTGAGTTATTAAGACTATAAGGTTAGAAAGCAGGGAAAGAAAATATCTAGAAAGTGACTGGTTTTCCTTATTTCCATAGTCAAACAGTGGTAAGGTTTCCTCTTGGAATTAGATTTGAACTGGAAAATGCAGAATATGGTTTTTATACATATAAGGAAGGAAGGCAACTCTAGTGGAAGAAATATCATAAATTGATGTATAGAATTACTATGGAAAGATGAGAAATATAGATTATCTAAAACATGGATCGTACATAAAGATGTTAATATAGTTGAGGTATTTTAAAACATACATGTTTTGAATTTTATTTTTCAGGAAAATGGGGAGCCATTAATGTCCTCTGAGAAAGAAAATATAGGAACAATCTTGTGATTTTAAAGTAATAAATGTATGCCAAATTGTTAAACCAATAAAGGAAATGATAATTAATATAATGAACACTGCCCAATCTTTGGAAAACCAATTTAATAGTGATATGCAAAGACAATTAGAAGAATAGCAATAAATAATAAAGATAATTAAATAACTATTGCTTTGTAGAGAGATCAAAGTGGGTACTGGAGACTTGAGTGAAGATCGTAGGTATTTCTGTTTGGATTGTAGGATCAGCTGTTAGGACAAGTGGAGAGGAGACTGTCTAATTAGTCCTGGATTATATTACAATGGTAAAGTGTGAACAAAAGGAAGCAAACCAGCTATATACTAGCTGGTCTCTGGAGGAGAGTGGTTAGAATTGAATATAAAAATGTAGCCATCTCGGGCATGAAGGGAAGCACCATAGTACTGAGTGGTATAATTAATCTGAATGTCAGATAGCCCTGGGAAACCCATGCCATAGACTAAAATCAGAAACATACTGAATGGTAGTCCTTTCAAAGATACTGTCCAATGATAACAGGTCTTTTGCCTGAGGATGAACATAGGTAAGAAGTAGATTATATACTTATGGATATTAAATAAGGAAGTGTCCCAGATGTGAGCTGGGGTTTAGTGTGGGATCCCCAAAATAGTAGGAGAATGCTTGGCAATCTGAAAAGATGAAAAGATAGTAAAGAGATTTTAGCCAGTCTGAAACCAAATCCAAGAGATTGAGCCAGATTCAGGGGGCCAAGAGAGTGCTAAATTTGTAGGCTTGTGTCCTTGAGATTTTCTTTGAGCTAGAAAAATGAAAATATATTACTGCAAATGGACCCCAGAAAAATAGGTTTACTTCCAGCTCCAGTATCTGCCATAAATCATGGGCTTCATGATTTCTGTTCGAACTTTATCAGATAGTGAGGCTGAAGGTATTGAAATATATCCAAAATTGGTTTAGATTGCTCTAAGAACTAAGATTGAGTGATGAAAATGGGTGGAAAATTAAGTTAAAAAAAAATGAGGGCACTGACAATAGAAGCAGTGAAAATAAAGAGCAGAAGATCAATGCCCAAGGAACTGTGAAGACATTAACAATGGAGTAATCAAGTAGGTGTACATTTGCATGAGGAAGACTGAGAAGAAAGAACTGGCACCACGATGTCCTCAGCTTAGTTAATGGAAAGAGTAACCAGAGATAAAAGTCAACAGAAGAAATCAGTTTGGTGGTGGAATGTAATGAGTCAAATACTGCTTAAGGCAAGTTGAAATATGGTTCTGCTTTCTAATGTGCACCAGAACCACAGAAGCATAAGTAAAGATAAAGCTTTCTGGAGAGAAAAAGTGAGAACACAGATACAGGACAAAGTATGGGGAAGAAACTTATGATGTGACACCATGTAGGGTTGACGAAGAGTGAGAAGAGTGAACATTGGTACAGAGAAGCCATGTTCAGAAAGAAACAATGATCAATTCATGATATAGCTTGAAAAGGGAATTTCACTCATGACTGAGTAATTGAAACTGATAAAGTGAGGGACTAACTGAGTCAAAACTGAGAGAAATTTTTTCACGTGGTATGTGTAGGGCCATTATTAACTTATAAAACAGTTTCTTGGGGTCAATGGAGAGAAATGTCAAATGTTAGAAGGTTATCAAATGAGTTCAAAAGGTAAGAGAATATAGAACAGCAAGTGTGTGTTGTCCTTATTGTAAGATTGAGTATGACAGGGAAAGAGCCAGAAGTGCAGGTCATCTGAAAAATGTGAATCAGATAGACAGCCTTGGAGCATGTTTGTGGACAGAGAAGGAAAGGCACAGACCAAGACTGAGAACCAAATGGAGGGAATTACATGTAGAAGGAGTTCAGTAGCTAGATCCAACAGGGGTCCTTACATACAAAGTAGTCTTGGAGAGGAACAGAGCAGATGAGAAAGAAGAGAAGGAATAGTTGGGGGGTGGACAGGCCTTCCAAGATAGTGAAAGGAAACTCAAGCAGCTTTCTCTGGATAGCATCTGCCTTTTTACTTAAGCAGAGGTCAAGAAGGAATTTCTCTTAGGAATTGAGGATGAAACTTTTGAAAGTTGAGATTAATCATTGTTCTTTGGAAAAGAATCTTTGGGGAATTTAATTGGGAATTAACAAGTGATAAGGGAACTATAGGCTAACACTAATAAATTTATTATATATTCTATTCTTAAGCACTTTGGCCACTTTTTAAGATAATGTTACATGGTCAAGATAGATTGAGTCTCATAATGAAAGTCCATGAGTTGCTCAAAATGAAGCTTTATTTTAGTTTTCTTTAAAGTTCTATCGTAATAACATTTTTAGAGACTTTTGTTTGCTTTATCACAAGTGATGACGTTTATCCCAAAGTTTATAGTTGCTTATTTATTTCCTTAATGTCATTTATGTTTAACTAAGTAATTTACTGGCTTATTTTTATGTTATATGAATTTTAGATGGGATATAACAGTCCCACCTTGTGCATGAGGAGAATGTTCCAAGACCCCGAGTGGATGTCCAAAGCTATAGCTGGTACTGAACTCCATATGTACTCTGCTTTTTCCTATACTTCTATACATATGATGAAGTTTAATAAACTAGGCACAGAAAGAAATTAACAATAACTATCAATAAACTTGAACAGTTATAGCAATACACTATAGTAAATGTTGTGTGAATGTGATTTCTCTTTTTCTCAAAATACGGACTTGTACTGTACTCACTCTTCTGGTGATGATGTGAGATGATAAAATGTCCACATGATGAAATGAAGTGAAATGAATGACATAAACATCTGGATGGAGCGTTAGGTTGCAACTGACCTTCTGATGATAGGTCAGAAGCAGGATCATCTGCTTTCAGTCTGCAGTTGACCTTGAATAACTGAAACTGCAAGAAGTGAATCAGCTGGTAAGAGGGGACTGTACTGTGTTTTCCTGCCATTATTATTTTATCTCAAGAGATTACATCCCTTCCCCTCTAAGCAGACAGAAGATTTTGTTTGCCGACCTACCTTTAGTGATCTCATGAATCATCTGACTTTCTCTTTCTCTTCTGGCCTCTCCTTTTGCTTAAGTATTACCTCAGGTGGGTTTTCAATAGGACACAAATTTTATACATCCCCGAATGTTTGAAAAGGCCTATATTGTCCCATTGGTCTTGATTAATAATTTGAATAACATGGACTTGTTGGTAAAAAATATTTTCTTCATAACTTGGAAGGCATTGCATATATTTCTCTTCTGTCCCTCTTAATCATATTCTATTTATAGTAGAGACAATGGAGATTCTGAAAACACCTGCAGTAAGAGATAGCCAAATGTAGCTCAAATGAAAAGTATGATTTATTTATATTTTTAGCCGCAATATGCCAGTAGATTGTGTCTTTTTTGTTCTTTCCTGAATGAAGATCTACTTAGTCTTGATGATTGTGTATTGGCATGGTTTTATTTTGCATCTTTTTTGGGGGAGGCAACTGATATATTCTTAACAGTATGGGGACACTAATTTCATAACCATTAAGAACTATAAGTTGTCCACTTCCTTATGAATAATCATGTGAATTTTGCTTATTATAGAGTATTCTGGCAAAAAGATTCTGTATGAATTTAAATTCTATTTTGTTACAAACTAAAATGCATTATATCTCCTGTTTATCTCATTTGACTTGGGACACATATTGAAACTATAAAACAAAACCTTGTAATATATCAGACATTACTTAAGCTCACATTACTGAGTTTTAAAGGACTTATCAAATATACCCCAGAAACACGGGCATAAATAAGGATTTAATTCAGTCTGTGTTGTGTACCACAATTTCTATTTGCTAAATATGTTAGAAAAGAAGAGAAAAAGAAACTATAGCTGCATTTTCAAATAGTTTAGTCAGTCCCCTTTTTTTATTTTCCTCAGTGAGACATCTCTAGGCAGAAATAAATGTGTGTAGTAATAGGTATTACTAGTTTCTGGCCAAGGTATTACTAGTGGGATGGCTGTTGTTTCGTGGAAGAATTTCTGAATGGGATGTAAGAGAAAGCATTTCCCTGCCAGGCGTAAGGTAAATTATGGATGCACCAGTCTCAGTATGAAGTGGGCTATCAGGCCAGAGAGATGTTTGACAAGACATGAAAGGGAAGCCACTGAGAGCAAAGGTTCAGGGATTTGTTTAAAAAGTAATTTATTTTTGGCTTCATGCCATCTTTGAAATTTTCCCCCAGGCAATAAACATTAGAAATTTTATTATCATTGCCCCACTCTTGGCTTCTTTGGGAATCATATAGCTTGTCTCATTGTAGCCTAGGGCTGCCTTGATGGCTTCCTCCAGGAATAGTGACCCTGCCTTGCAATCAAAGTCATGAGGTTAATCTGGTACTTGGAGTGGCTTTCCCCTCAAGATCCTAATTCTTACATTAAATTTTATTTTTTTTTTATTACCCATCTTCCTCGTTAAAATTCTTTGCATTAAAGCCTTTCGAATTATAGCATATTCTGTCCCATGTTTTCTGAGTGAGATCCTGGGCATGTGCTTACATTCTCCACTAGAGATCCTTTGGAAAAGAAATCAGAATAAGCTCCATTTTTCCCCCCATTTCATTATTATCCCTTAGTGATGAGACCTACAGCAGGTTAGTCAGATAGCCAGAACTGTCTTGTAACTGTCTTAGTACTATTTTATGAATGAAGAAGTTCTGTTATTATTTTTTTAATTGATAGTTTCTTGACCAATGCTATCATTGTGATAGCATTCCTTCTTTAAAAACAACCTTTTCGACAGAACATTACAGGAAAATGAACAACAAATCCACAAATACTTTATTTTCCTCAAAGAAAATACTCTCTTTTATTATATACAGATTTGTCACCAATAAATACTAATAAAATCACACAAGTCAATTATGTGATCTTGTATTTGTAATTTTATGTGTTGTATTTTCTACAGTTTCATTATATTTTAGGAAGATAATACAAAAGAAAAATGCATAGTAATTCAGATGAGAAATGAGATTTTTCTCCAGAAAGAAAGAAAGTAGGCAGACAAAAGTGGTACGATGTTTGTTCTTGTATCCTAGAGATGTCACTGAGTGTGTATCAGTCAGGGCAAGACTGGCAAATCCAGTTACTCTGGTTGTTGTCAAAGGCAGATTTAATAAAGAGAACCAAAAACAGAGCAATTAGAGGAGTTGGGGGAATGCAGGCCAGCCACTGCTTCCATGAATCAGAGATTACAGAGACCATATGTGATGATCTCAAGTATTTGCAGCACCAAGGTTGTTCAGGAGAGTTTGGGAATCAAAAGAAATCACCAACTGATGATATAAGTCACCTAATTAGAACCTTCCTCATTGCCTCCCTAAAGTATCTAAGAGTCAAGAGATTTTTGGGTAATGTAATCTCAGGGCTCACCCAGTGATGTAAAGCAAAAGCCAAAGGGAATAAATGGCAAGAGGCTGAGCTGATCATATGAAATGTGCCAGGGATGGGAGCTCAGCAGTCCTCATCAATCTTATTTTAAATATGTAGTAATTCCAGTTCACAAAGGCTTAATGGCTTTGAGTAGTGAGTGATACCTTTTGTAACAATTCATACAATGTGTTTAATTAAATACATTATATAATATGTAAATATGTATGTGTGTGTATATAGAGATATGTAACAGGGAGAGAAATCATTTCTGATAGGTTTTATACCATATAATACATGCATTTTTATCTCATGTAATCATTAGTACAAGCCATATATTACAGATGAAGGAACTGACATTAAGAGGAGGGAACATGCCCCTGGGTGCACAGCTAATAAATGGTGCACAGCTAATAAATGCCAAGTTAGGATTGGAACTCAGATTTTTCTCACTCCAAAGTGTGTGCTTTTAACTAGTGACATCTGCAGATGGATGCATTTCAAGAGACACGCAAGATAATCTATTGTATTAAAGGAAACAAATGTTATTCTTGTTATTAGTATTTGTTTCTATCCTTAAACATTAAGAAAATGGTTTACTTATATTTCATATACAGTTGCCATGAGAGCTCACACTTGGGCCATATAATACCTTCTTGTTTTGGAAGATTCCAAGGGAAGAGCAGAAGCTCTCAAAATCCATATAGTTCGCAGCTGTGCTCACTTTCTTCTGCTACTTTTGTTGTGGTTCTATCTGGTGCAAGTTATCATGGCTAAGACTATTTTAGGAAAAGAAGAGGTTCAAATACTCCAAACTTTACAATACTTTGGAATCAAATGTGCTAATGTTACAAATATTTTATACAATTATGAAGTCCTCCAGGTAACCCAGGGTGAGATAATTTAGCCTTTGCATTTTAGAATGAGTTGTATGAACTTCCATTGCTGGCTAAAAGAGGGTAAGCTCATTACAACTTCAAAATGCTGGGTAAATATAAATAGAAAGTACCTAGAATAGCCTTCTACTCTAAAAAGTAAGGAAAATCAAGATGACTACCTAGTAAAGTCAAAAGTTGAAGCAGCAGCCTATATGGGCCGAGTCCCTAGGGGTTTTTTGTTTTGTTTTATTATGTTTGTTTTTCTTTTCTAACTTCTGGTCCTGACATTGACCTGAGGATGAAAGCCTGGCAAGTTTGCCTGGGTGACAGAATCCTCAAGGCGTCTTATCTTTTTGGACAAAGAACCAAGAATAGGAGCCACTTTGAGCAAGAGAGTATGAGGGTATCCTTCCCACTACCTCTGCCTTTTACACTCTCCTGGTTCTGGCCCAAGGCCAGAGGCAGTCTCACTCACCAAGCTGCAGCAGCCAGAGCAAATGAAAGAATTTAGTGTCTAGGGTATGATGTTTAAGACAGTATTTAAGCTGAGACATCTTGGCAGGAGAATGGGGAAGACGCTGGATCATGAGGTTAATTGAATAAATAATTAAATTACCAAACAAAAAGCTACATAATTGGATCTCAGTGAACAAGAAATTGGTACGAGGTGAAATACAAAGGAAAAGCAGAGGCAGAACTATTCCAGGCTGGGAAGGTCAAGTCAAGGAAAATAGCAAACCCTTATATGGCCCTTACTAATTTTGAGACACTGTTCTAATTGCTTACATAGTTAACTGGTATAATTATCTTAAAAACTCTGTGGCAAATGTATTTTCACCATTAACATCCTCATTTTCTTAAGGATTTATTTATATATTTAATTAAAGAGAGAGAATGAGAGAGAGAGAGAGAGTGCATGTATGAGTCAGGCGAGGAACAGAGGGAGAGAGAGGGGGACGGAATCTCAAGCAGAATCTCAAGCTGAGCACAGAGCCCAGTGTGGGGCTTGATCTCACACTCTGAGATCATGACCTGAGTTGAAACCAAGAGCTAGATGCTTAATTCACCAAGCCCCCAGGTACCCCAACATCCTCATTTTAAAGATAAGCAAACTAAGAGACTAAGAGATTACATGTTGAAATTCACTAGGAAGAGCTGGAACACAGTCTATGCAGGGGACCAGCTCTTGTTCTAAGTATAATATTACATGGGATGACAAAGTACTAGTCAGTAAAGTAGTAAGAGTCTCAGCTTTTTAAGATGTATTTCTAGTTGTCATGTGGTCAGTAGATTGAAGCCAGAGAAGAATGAAATGGCAGGCCAATAAACCCAAGAGATGGTAATGATCAAATAAAGGGTCAGCATTGAAATCACAGAGAAACAGATGATTCTGGAAATATTTTGTAGGTTGACCAATCTAGCCTCCTAGTAAATTACAGGGAAAGTGTCAAGGGCAATTCCTAGGTTTCATGCTGAGCAATTAGTTGGGTAGGCATGACCTTTACCTGGAGATGAGAAATGATAGACCCAACCCAAGCCAGTTTGCGGCATATCACATGACAGAGATCGAAGACATTTATATGTTATACCCAAATAAGGGATTACGTAAGTGAGCATCTCAGAAAAACACTTCAAGGCTGGAGATGTTAAGTTTAGGCATCAGAAAATTTTGATGACATTTACAGCAGTAAGAATAAATTGATGGCATGAAGGAGAAGGATAGAATGAGAACTTTTTTTTTTTAAAGATTTTATTTATTTATTAGAGAGAGAGATGGGGAGAGAGCGAGCACAGGCAGACAGAATGGCAGGCAGAGGCAGAGGGAGAAGCAGGCTCCCTGCCAAGCAAGGAGCCCGATGTGGGACTCGATCCCAGGACACTGGGATCATGACCTGAGCTGAAGGCAGCTGCTTAACCAACTGAGCCACCCAGGTGTCCCTAGAATGAGAACTTTTTAGAAGTCAAAAGTCAAGCCCTTACTAACTCTAACATGGAGAAGGTGATAAAGGAAGTATTTCTGGCCACAGAATGTTCTGGCTTTTCTTTTGTTTCTTAACATTTCCCCACTCATTTCCTGATATGTAATCTAGTAATGTGATGCTCTCAGGCTATTCTTGTACTTATAAATCAGTCCCAAAGAACAATGGTCATGGTTGATCAATGTTCCTTAGAAGTTAAATGAAACATTTAAGCAACTGGTGAATAATATCCCCCTGGAATACCTCTAGAGTCCATTCCTCCATGACCTTGGTTTTGCACTTCTTCTACAGAAGCATCGGTTCCCATAAAAAAAGAAGCCACAACCCAAAGATAGTTAAATAAAGGAAAGATCTCCAGCGGGCTCTTGGGTTTGTATGCACTTTGTTGTGGAAATGCTGGGCCATTCGGTCCTTAATCTTAGTCTGCCAGTCTGACAGCTTTGAAATTGCTGCAGAAAAGTTCCCTGAAAGAGATAAATCAGTATATCATCTGCATAAAAAAGACAATGCATCATCATGGTAAATAAGATAACCAAATGAAGCATAGATACTCTGGAGAAACTCTCCTGGGCAGGCTCAATAATAAGACCTGGGATTTTAGGAAAGTGGAAGAAAACAAAAACCATAGGAATACAAAGTAATGCACCTTTCATCATTAAAGTAGCACACATTCAGACGCGTGTGCACGAGCACACACACACACACACACACACACATACAAATGGAATCATGGGCTTCAAACATTCTGAAAGTGTGAAGACACCCCGAGTGTGAAATTTGTTATGGCATAAATAAAAATAAAAATCACAGACATAGAGTGAAAAGGTCAGCATAATAAACATAATAAGCTTCTTTCTCAGATAAGAAATCTTTTTAGGACCAAATTAAATTTGGCATTTCAATAATAATTGATTATATCTGATCCCAACATGTAAATAAATCTAATTTAAGAAATATATTATGAGACATAAATTGGAACTACCATACCATAATAAGTAGTAATATCTTTGTTTAACAACAGGGTGGGTTTGAAAAAGAGCAGAAACCTGCTTAATTGTCTGAAGACAAGGAAACTGCTCCGTTCCTGGAAGGATAAGTAACCAACTACCAGGTTTCCCAACCCCTGCTCCCTGTAAGGGCCTATTTAGCCAGAGCGGCTCCATCTTGGTTGAACAGCCATTTTGTTGTTTATGTAGTAAAACTTAAACTGACACTGTCCCCTCTCCCCCTGGGGGAACTTAATTAAAAGCAAGTCCGGGAAACCAGTAAAATGTGGTTGACTAGTCCCTGATAACAGAGCCCAAATACAAGGGTGAGTCAGGTCAGGTAGAGATAACAGAGCCCGAATGCAGGGATGAGTCCGTCCAGGTGGGGACATCCAATTGGTGGAGCGAGCATAGTGTCTCCCTAGCTAAAGTGTGGGCCCCGCCTTTTGGGTGCCTTTTGGGCACCTTTTGGGTGCCAATTCTGACCAAGGTGATAGGCTAGTTCAAATAGCTACTATGGGGTGAATTGTAATTCAATTGGCCACCCAATTGACCTAGCATACATCACATGTGTGACCTAGCATGACTGTGCAGCTTTCTCTGTGTGCTGCAATCTCATTGGCCACCCGTGTGTGGCCAGGCCCAACCACATGGCCATTGCTCTATAAACGTTAGTCTGTGAGGCTGGGAGTCGCTCGCTCTCTCTGTAAGAGGCGGACCCGACCGGTTGGTTTGATTCTTGATGCTTGGCGCGAAATAAAGCTTGCTTGACCTTCGCTTTGTATCAGTCTTGCTCCTTTGATCATGGACCTAACACTCCCGAGGGCTGTGCCATCTCCCGTGAGCTGTCACATGCGCCATATTGGCCGCTCAGCATCAGAGTGGTTTTGTGCTCCTATTCATGTACTCTTGGTGATGAAAGGCATTTTTGAAATTTCAACATAAACTGTGGAAACTGGAATAGGCAGGCCAGAATCAGTAGATGATTCAACGTTAGGAGAAAAATTGATGGTAGCCAGAGGTGGTCCACTGCAAAATGTTCTCCACTTTCCTTAACCAGAAAAAAATTCAAATGGTTGAAATTCAGCTCCTGGGTTGTATCTGAGAGAAGAATTAACACTGGAACTACTATTGTCATCATCTTTTACCTCACTTTTCCAGAAACATTATACACCTTTTATAAAAACCAAATACACATCTGGGGAATGTGACAATGCCCTAAGCTGGTGGCTAGGGCCGCGTGACAAGAGCGCGTGTATGCTGCTGGGCACAAGGTATCAACAATGAAGTAAAATGGGTTTTAAGACTATGTTTTCAACTGTGTAATATAATAGCATGAATACATCTTAAAACTGCCAACAAATGCTATGCTTAGACAACACTAATATTTATGATGAGGGAACAGAAGGCAAGCTGAGGGCAAAGCAGAAGCTGACACCCCACAAACCGCCCCTAGATGGGATAAGTGTGCCATTCCTCAGGCATTCCGGGCTGCCCTAAGGCTAAGGAAAGGAAAAACAAATAGTTAACTTATAGAGATCACAATCCTGCAAGACAGGAGTCTCCCTCATGTACAAATGTCTTAGCAATCTACGAGAACAAAGCATTTCTACCAAGAACCTAGCTTTCAGAAGGAAATATAGATAAAATCAAATGTCCTTATAACCAACCTGCAGCCCACTAACAGATAACTTGAAGCTGAAGGGGGAAGAGTCTATTGTTCTTCCAGGAAACTCCCAACTATCTTAATATTAATGCCTTGCCAGAGGGAAAAGCAACCTTAACTTAACAATGGCAAGGCCTCGGGTATCCTGTGTGAGTCTTCTTTAACATATGAAAGTTCTTTTGAACCCTCCCTTTCCCTTACCTCCCCCAAACCTATAGTATAGAATCAGCTGCCCCTCAACAATCCTGGCACAGCTCTTTCTGCCCATGGGTCCTGTCCCTGTGGTTTAATAAACTGCCATTTTGCACCAAAGATGTCTCAAGAATTCTTAAGTCATTGGCTCTGAAACTACACCTATTTTCCAAAACTCCATCATTTAGACAACTCATTAACATTGTAGGGGAAGACAAACTGTATTTAAAGAAAACAGCCAGTGTATCTTTAAGGAAAGAAAATATGTGGCATCCAACTCCAGGAACACCTGAAATTCTAGAACACAGTAGTCAGAAGTCTTCAGCTAGTTATAAGGTATATAGTGTTAATTTCTCTTCTCACATCCATGTTTTCCCCTCCTTGGTCTTGCACTGTGATGTAGATAAATTGGATTTCTCAGTATCCTATCCTGGCACAGAATACCCAAATCCGACATCCTTTTACTTCACTTTGACACTCCCTCTCATTCACCAGAGCACATACTAAAGCTTTGCCTCCCTCTAGCTCATTTCCTCTGAGCCCACTCTTTTTCTGCTATCAATGCATAATTGCATTTTGATCTGTTGAATGCAAGTTTTAGAATCCAAAGTTTGCACTCAATTCTCAGCTCTGTTATGTAGAAGAAATGAATTCTGAGCTAAGTCACAGAGCCTCTCTACATTTATTTTCTGTTAAGTGAGAGCGGTAGTAATACTAACATCAGAGTGGTAGTGAAGATGAAATGAGGAAATGCATATGAAAAGTTTTCTACATCTGAATGTCATTGTTAGTAATGTGCTACTGCACTTAGGTATGGATGCCCTTTAGGAATAACACTAATTTGAAAATTTCAGACATAGTAGCTGGTTAATAGTGGGCTTCTTGTGAAATTCCAGAAGCTGCATGCTGGGTTTTGGAAAAATTTCAGGGGTAGAAGGAGATCCACCAAACTCTTCAGTGTGACAGCTGAAAACAAGATGATATTGTGGGTATCATTTATTTTCCCTATGTAGTAATCCTTGACCATTTTCGTTATGTTTGAATAATTTCCCTGTTTATGAGTTGGCTTCTCTGCAATCCAGAAAACGTGTCTGGAACTTCAACTCAAAAGGGAGTTGAACTACAGCTCACGTCTGTAGATTGTGAATGTAGGGCCATTCAAAATTCATTTTGATTTCCAGGGTAGGAGTGGCTGGGGCAACCGATGATGAGGCAGCAGCAATGAAAACCTTGTGGCACAATCCCACCTTCAGGCAGGTGGCAGCAGTCCTGGCATCTTCCACATGCCCCCTTGGGGTGAGAGCAGCCCCCTTGATGCTTCTCCAGTTCAACTTTGTGTGTTATTCCTGGAAACCTGGCCTGAAGCTGGGTTCTCACAAGCCAAACAAATTGTGAGCCTCCCAGTATTCTTTTGCTAAACACCATTTCTGCTTAATCAGCCAGATTCAACTTTGATTCCTGGCAACCGGGAAACCTGACTAATTCATCTTTTCATTGCCAGTTTGCAACCACTGAAATGATCTCCAGAGCCAGGGCACAAGCTGCAAGGAATAAATGCACAAAGGGATTTGGAGTAAAGATGAAATGAAGAGAGAAGCACCCAGCAACTCATTTTAATTGGAGCAGATGTGCCAGAGAAAAGAGGCTGTGTGTGGCGCTCACTCTTTCAAAGCCTGATAGGCTCAGTTACCCACAATTAAGTAGGAAGACAACGAGTGAGGCGTGTGGTTAGACAGGACACAGCACAGATGCAGAAATTCTGTCTGGAAAGAAGCTACATCCGGGTGTTCACACCGTCTTGGGCAGCTGCGCTGGAATCAAATCAGCAAGGAGCTGATTTCGTTCTGAGAGTATTACTGCCAAAGGCACAACCAGTCTGGACTAAAAGAGACCGTGACCATTAGAGACATAAAACGAACATTGGTCCCCGGTAGTCCACAAGCCAGAAGCATACTGAAAAAGACTTTCATCCCCAGAGAGGTCATTTAATCCAACCTCTGATGTGGCCAAGCAGAGTAATGGAACAAGAAGAGCCTTGAGAAGTCACGGGTGGGGAAGCTTTCAAAGAACAGCCGGAGCTCAAGAAGCTTCCTCATCCTCGAGGTAAAGCAATCAGACCCGGGGTTCACCGAGTGGGTTTGCCATGAACAAATAGTTGTTATTTCTTACCTGTTGCTCCCCTTTGGGGATGAGCGTATCCATTGTGGCCATCCTACACCTGTCCACCACTGTATATTGGGATTAAGAAGGAGAGGAGAGCTTCCGGGTCCCCTGTGTTCTAAAGTCTCAAGTCCCGGAAGACATTCCTGTGAACTGGGCGTCACTTGAAGGTCTTGGCTTTGGTCTGGACTCAGTGACTGCATCAGACCTTTCAGTGATCTCTCCTGAGGAAGAGGGTAGTGTGCTCTACATAGAGGCGGGGCAGTGAACTTAATATTTTGTGATCAAATGGGTAAATGGTGACAGTCAGCACTGCATTGATGCTGCCCACAAATGCATTGAACTTTTCATCAGAGCAATGAAACAATGAAATAGCCATGTTCTCCATACCCTACAAGAAAGATATCGTCAGTAAACTTCTCTGACCAGTGAAATGTGAGTGAACATGTAAGAATCGTTTTGGGGAGGATAGTTAAAAGTTCAATGTGCAATGCATTAGTCTCTCAAATACAATGACAAGTCTAAGTGCAATCTTTACACATGTTTGGAAAGAAAATAATAAGACTGGTTAGAATACAGGCTTAAATTCTAATTGACACACACAGATAATAGTGAGAACCACAACACATGATTTACTCTTCTACTTTTTTTTTTAAAATTAATTGATTTATTTGAGAGAGAGAGAGCATGAACAGGAGGGACAGATGGAGAGGGAGAGAGAGAATCTGAAGCAGACTCCATGCTGAGCGCTGAGCCCCATGCGGGTTCCATCTCCCCACCCTAAGATCACGACCTGAGTCGAAACCAAGAGTCAGGGACTTAACTGACTGAGCCACCCATGTGCCCCTCACTTTTCCACTTCCTATGTACCCATGCGTAAAATCTACACCTACATGCAGAAAAGCAATGGATACAAATGGAAAGGTCTTTCTGAATTAGAATGACTTTGACAATATAAAAAATTATTTTAATTGTGATTTTATTTATAATGTTAATTTATCAACTCCATAAAAATGAACAGGAGCCCTTCTCAGCCAAGTGTCATCCTATATTCACAGATAGTATCAGCTTTTGAGACTCCTACGTACTCACTCATTTAAATAGTCCTAAAGGCAAATCTCTATCCAACCTTTTCAGAATTAATATAGGTTTTTATTTTTCCAGCTAGGTAAAAAAGGTAAAAGATATAACTTTATCAGGAAAGTCAAAGAACATGTACTTCAATTTAAAAAAATCAAAATTAGAAAAAAAAATCAAAACCAAAACAAGACAAAAATGATCATAGAATTAGGAAATGAAGGAACGATAATGTTTTGGTCGAAGAAATGTCCTAAATAAAGTAAACTAAATGTTCATATCTCTGAATTAAAAAAAAAAAGACCCAGCAAAACCTCATTTATCATTTTGATACATGCTTTGAAAAGATACCACTGAGAAAATTCCAAGCTTGTGAATTGCACTGCTCCCCTTAGTTATGTTTATTTTATTTTGTTCTCTAGATTTTTCATTCTAAATTTGATTTTCAAAGTTTAAACTGCATGAAGACATCCACTCACAAGTATGGAATTTATTTTCTAAGTTAGATAGGTTATAAAATGGTTAAGGTCCAAGTTAATGATGAACATACGTATTTATGTGCTGCTTCTTAGGAAGAGTGACTCTCTCACATTAGTCTAGATGATACCAATCTCCTCCATCAGTCACGGAGCAAACCAAGTTCAATATAAACGTCAACAGAAGGAAAAGGCATTATTAAGGGGAAAAATGAGGTTATTAAACAAGCATCAGGGAGAACTTAATTCATTCAATAAAACAAAAATAGTTTTTGAGACCAGGTCAGATACAACACTTCAGTAGCTGGAGCTGTGACATCCAGCATGAGAAGAGTTAAAAATCAGTTCTTGAACAAGTCTGGTAAAGTTGTTAAGATGACAGGAAATTAGACTGCATTGCTAGTGTGTCAAAGCAGGTTCCTTTTGAAGGCTCAAGCTTTGTCCTCACATAGATACTCTTTCAGATCTGAAATTCTGGAAATTTCTAACCACCATTTCAATATCTGACCAATTAAATATGTGATCCATTAGTTAAGTGATGTTACTATGGGTAATACTGAAAACGACCTTGAAAAGTTGCAAATAGGAAAGGAAAAATGGCAGATATAATGTCATATTTAGAGAAATACAACTTTAAAAGATATTCCTAGGGAGAAGGTCTCAGAGATAAAAGCATAAGCTGTAAAGAAAATAGAATTCACTACAGAACATTGGTTCTTAACCAAGGGCAGTTTTGACTCTCCCCACTTCCCAATCCTTAGAACGTTGGGCAAAGGCTGGAGACAATTTCGTTTGTCACATTGAGTAGAGGGCAGGAAGGCTGCTAAATATCTCATAATACACAGAACAGCCCTCAAAATGAATATTATCCAACACAAAATTTCAGAAGTGCAAAACTGAGCAACTCTACTATGGATAGTTCCAGAATTCCAGAACTGTACATATTCAATACAATCCCAAATCCAAAAAGAAAAAGGATAATAGCTTTTGGATATGTCCAGAAAAGTTTCTTTAAATACAAAAGGAAGATCATTTTCTTCTTGGATCAATCATAGAGTATCGTATCTCATCAAAACACCATGAATGAGGATGAGTACTTTGGTTTTAGCCAGACCTCAGCTAAAAAAATCATTTTTTGTAAATAGGAGATTTTTGCTGTGGGCATATCCGCAAAAATCTCTAACCCACTAAAAGTAGACACTGTGATTTTAGCAATGCTATAAAGAGAAAACGACAATATTCAGAAAGACAACATAGAGCAAATAATAGCAATTGGTATTATTATTCTCATCACCACTATTTTTATGAGATAATATAAGCCACTCTAATCCTGTCCACTTAAAATTGGAAAAGTAGAAAACATACTGATAATGTCCTAGTGGACGTTACCAATAAGAAATAGAAAAAAAATGCATTATTGTTTTCAAGCCTCACATTTTCTAACTGACTTGACTCCTTTGAGAAAGTGTCCTCCATGTAGCAGCAAGGGAAACTGACCTAGAGTAAACCTGTCTCCCATATGAACCCAGAAAAATAGTGATTAAGTAGGTACATGGTGTATTTTAAACTGTTGAAATTCTTTGATGCGATTGGGGGAATGTGTGTCATGTACAAACCCTTAAGAACCCCAGCGAGTCATACTTTCTACAGTCACTTCCCCATGCACTGGAGTGGGATTTGGGACTTGTGTCCCCCAACAGAATATGGTAAAGATCATGTGTCACTTCCATGTTTACGTTACATTATAGAAGGCTCCTTCTCCATCTCTCTCAGCAGATTCTCTTGCTGGCCTTGAAGGAGCAAACAGCCATCTTGTAAGTTGCCTGTGAGAAGACGACCTGACAAGAGTCTACAGGCAGCTTCCAGGAGCTGAGAGTGACCTCTAGCCAACAACCAAGAAGAAGCTGAGACCTTCAATCATACAGCCAAAGGAGAATAGAAATGAATTCTTCCCCAGTCAAGTCCCCAAATAAGAACACAGCCAGGCCAGCACCTTGATTTCAGCTTGGGTAGGCCCTGAGCAGAGGACTTGGTTAAGCTGTTTCTGGATTCCTGACCCCAGAAATGGTGAAATAAGAAATATATGTTGTGTTGATCTAATAAATATGTGGTAATTTGGTATGCAGCAATGAAAAGCTAATACAGGGGGAGTGGCCCATAATATAAATAGTGTCCCTAAAGTAGAAGTAAAAACTTGAATAAATAACATATAAAGAATTATAAATGAAACTAGAACATGAAGGAGATTCATGGTTCATGGATCCCCAACAATTAGCCATGATAGTTTTATGTTCTTAGTACACATACACACACACACACACACATTCACACACACACTGGTTTATAGGAGACCAAACTAATCACAGCTATGAAAATATTTTATAATTATTTTACTAGAAATTTGCAACTGGATCTCCAAATTATATGTTTTTAGCAAGAATTCTATATCCTATGGATATAAATGAGAGTCAGTAAAGCCAAAGTACAAAGCAGAAACTCTTTTAATTGGCAATACTACAACATATTATCATGCCAGTAATCTGATGCAATATATGAATACCTAAGTTATTAATGTCATTATAAGTATTATAAGCACATGAAAGTCAAAATGAAAAATTAGAATGCATCTATTCATTATCAAAACATAATATCAAATTAAATGGGCTTAGGAAAAACCTTATTGCAACTGAATAACGCTGAAGTCAAGGTCAAGCTTTAAAGGAGTACTTGCTATGTTATACTTACATTTTTCATCAGTGGCATGGGAAGGGTGTTTTAATTAATTCAAGGAATTTATTATTTATGGAATTATATATAAATCTGAAAGAAAGTCATTTAACCTGACGGCAGGAGGAAAAAAAAAAAAAAGCATGAAGCACCATTACATTTCTGCAGGCCCTCAGTGTGAACAGCATGGGGAAGGCAACTCTGAGAGCAAAGTGGAAGATGCCAATTGTCTGATGAAGACAAGGGCGTTACTTCTCGCTGAACCTCCCCAGGTCCGTCACAGGCTTCCCTTCATCACATCTAAGTCCAAAGTGGAGTTCTGAATGAGGACCTGCGATGTCACTTGTCTGAGAGCTTTTAGGCCCTAAGTTCTTGATTCGGCTCATAATAATATAATTTGGGGCAATATTTACATTTTACAGGTTTGTTTCATACAAATGCTTAGGCTATGTTTGATGACACGGTGACATGTTTTTGCTATTGTAATTAAAACACATATCCAAATAAATAATTAGACAAAAAAGAAAGCCTCCCTAATAATTTTTGACAGGATAAATAGTGGGTATAAGGATTTGGTCCTGGAACAAGAATGAAAAGAACCATAGAGGAATAAGTAAATCTGGATGAGTTATAGTTTCTTGTTATACACACATACACCCACACCCACACACACAATATGTACACACACACACACATATATATACACATACACACATATATATACATATACATATGCATCTATACATACACATATACATACATATACATATGTGTGTATATATATGTAATGTAGGAATTAACTTAGATAATGTTTACAAAAATGTCAGGTGTTACAAGCGGAATGGAATTCTTCAGGGCCACTGGGTAGCTCAGTTGGTTAAGTGTTTGACTCCTGATCTCAGCTCAGGTGATGATCTCAGGGTAGTCAGATCAAGCCCTGTGTCAGGCTCTGTGCTGGGTGTAGAGCCTGCTTGGGCACTCTCTCTCCCTCTCCCTCTAACCCTCCCCCTCCACACACCCCATTCATGGACCCTAGCTCTCTCTCTCAAATGAAATAAAACAAACAAACAACAACAACAACAAAACAGAATGGAGTTCTTCAGCCATTACTGTTATTGTTGGTTTTACATCACCCAAACTCTAACCTAAACCACAGCCATCATTTACTTTGATACAAATGGTTACCACCGAGACCTTTCACCATATACTGCACTTTGAAGGCTTTCTATAAAAACATGGTTTTAAAGGAATACATTCTTTTCATTTAAGATGCCAGGGTCATAGAGGAACAGAGCAGATTGCATGTCTTCTTCCAAGTCAGTGCTACGGTGACCTGAAAGTTTTTCTGGTGACAAATTACTGCAGGGCAACCAACCTCAAAGGGAAGAAAACCCAGGGTAATAGGACTTTGAAGATCTCTGTGAACTAGAAGATCCAGGATAAGGCAAGAGACTAAAAAGCAAAACCTAGTATAGATAAGAGCCAAAACCACTGAACTGTCCTTTAACATTCTGGTCAGTCCTTCCCTGGGAAAGTACAATGTTTGAGAACAGCGGCTCCCTCCCATCTTGGTACAAAATGAGGGAAACATTGGGTCACATGACACAAAATACTTTCATGATGGCTCCATAATGACAGAAATGCAAGGGTGTAATAACAGCCCATTTTAAGGATGTGTGAGTTTCCTAGTGTCAAAGTCAAATTGTTGTGGCTTTAGTAGTATTACCAGTTCTACCAACATACGACTTTACATGACTCAAATGAGGTGGATAAACAAATTCGGGGGATCCTACAAGGTAATGCCTGGTGTAGTTCTCTCCGCCTTCTGAAAGTGCAGTAGTGAAATGGCATAATTCTCTGACTCTCTAGAGTGTCAGAGTTTAATGGCATTTCACAGCCGTGGCACATCACATTACATTATGTTCACAGTGTCACCACAAAAGCCCCAACACCATAAAGTGATCACGTCACATAATGAGACATACAAACCCAATGTAATGTGACATACAAGGAAATCAATGCAGCATATCACTAAAACCACCCCAGTTTGCAAGGGGGTACCTATGGGCATTTCAAATGAATTTACAGATCATTCATTTCCTACATAATTCTACTGTATTTAATTTCTGTGCATCTGCAGGCTTCCATAGAGAAATCTAATGTTGAATTTGCAAGCTGTGCAATTGCGCGACCATATTTCTCTTCCAGAGGAAACCAGGAAGGAAAATGTAAATATGTAGCATAAGCTATTTGAAGGAATTTAAAGAAGGGCAAGTATTTCTTTTTAAAAGGCTGTTCTCTTTGAAAAAATTGTGTAAAGGACTGTGCATTTCCTAAATGAATTAGCACAGTTCTGACCTTTCAACGTGAAAAAAAAAAAAATTAGAGGACTTTTTTAAAATAAAGAAGTAGTAATTATAAAAGGATTAAAGGTAGGATTTATCAGGAAAGGCTACATAGGACATGGAATGCTGGATAGAATTAGACACTAAGGCAATAAGAGTTCCTCAACAATAGTCTCTTATTATAAGAGAAAACACTCCCAGATAACACTACCCCAAAGTTGGGCAACAAGTTACTTTAGGAACTCTCAAGGACCAAACTTATAGTACCAAATCATGGCAATAATGTCTTTGCATTTTGCGCAAAAAGGGCAATAATAGTGCTTTCTCAAATATGTTGATGAGCTAAATCCCACATCATGTTTAGTCAATACATGGACAGATGGAGTTAATGTCAATTAGAGAGTTTAGATTTTGGGGTGCCTGGGTGGCTGTCGGTTGAGTGTCTGCCCTAAGCTCTGGTCATAATCCCAGGGTCCTGGGATTGACCCCCAGGTCATTGGGCTCCCTGCTCAGCAAGGAGCTTGCTTCTCCCTCTCCCTCTGTCCCTGCTCCTGTGCTATCTCGCTCACTCTATCTCACAAATACATAAATAAAATCTGAAAGAAAGAAAGAAAGAAAGAAAGAAAGAAAGAAAGAAAGAAAGAAAGGGAGTTAGTTTAGGTTTTGCTGGTGTATCTGGTTAGGGACATTTGAAACCAGGAGCCATTGACTTGCAGGGTGGAAAACATGGTGACCAAAAGCATTGGATTAGACTGGAAGATATTCTTAAGGCAATTTTAGATCTTTGAATACATTATTTTTTAGTCTTTATGGCTTCATTTTATAAGACTGAATTGAAAATATAGGAAAGTAGATTTAAAATAACATTAAAATATCACAGAATTTTTTTAAGACTGTGATTTACATTTATACAAAATTAAATCTCTACCTTATGAATTTAGGGTGGAAATGTGTTCCACCATCCATCCTTACTTTGCCTCCATCCTTTTTTGAACTTTAAGACCTGAAACATTAGCACTGCCTCTGACCTGGTAGCTATAGTGTGTGGATCCTACCAACTAGTTCTGTCTGTCTTTATCTTTTCTCCTCCAGGTTTTAAACCATCTCCTTGTTTGGCATGGCATCTGAGGGTTGAAATAGGCATAACTCCAAAATGATCAGAGTTTATATAGAAGTTAAAATAGACGTGAAATCTTGAAAATTACAATCATATTTTCAAATAAAACACATGCCAGTTTTCCATCATTATCTTTTGTGTGTGGGTGTTAAAACACATAGCATGAGATCTATCCTGTTAACAAATTTTTAAATGAACAGTACAGTGTTGTTAACTAAAAGTACAATATTCAAAGTCAATTCTCTAGAACTTTTTTATTTTGTATGACTGAAATCTTATATTTTTTTGAATATCAACTCTCCATTTTCCCCTCCGCAATGCCTGGCCATCATTATTCTACCCTTTCTTTCAATGAATTTGACTACTTTCGATACTCATACAAGCGGATAATGCAGGATTTGTCCTTCTGTGACTGGCTTGTTTCACTTAACATAATATTACCAAGGTTCACCTTGTTGTAGTATGTACAGGATTCCTTTCTTTTAAAAACTTGAATAGTAATCCATTTTATGCATAAACCACATTTTCTTTATCCCATCCATGGACATTAGGCTGTTTCCACCTCTTGGCTAGGGAGAAAATACTGCAGTGAACTCGGGAGTGCAATTTTTTTTTTTTTTTGAGACCCCATTTTCAATTCAGATTCATTTTCAGTGGAAAAAGTACCCATAAGGTCCTGGGTGGCTCAGTTGGTTAAGCAACTGCCTTCAGCTCGGGTCATGATCCTGGAGTCCCAGGATCAAGTCCCACATCAGGCTCCCTGCTCAACAGGGAGTCTGCTTCTCCCTCTGATCCTACCCCCTTTCATGCTCTCTCTCTCACTCTCTCTTTCAAATAAATAAATAAAATCTTAAAAAGAGGTTTACCCACTTTAAAAAAAAAAAAATTCCCTAAGTTGCTTTGCTGGTCATATGGCAGTTCTATTTTGGATTTTTTTGAGGCAATTCTATACTGTCGTCCATACTGGATGCACCATTTTGCATTCCCATCAACAGTGTGTAATGGTGCGAAATTCTCCACGCTTTCACCAAAACAACTGTCATTTTCTATTCTCTGGATAATGACCACCTAACAGCTGTCGGGTGATATCTCATTGTGGTTTTAGTCTGCCTTCCCCTGATGATTGGTAATCTGAGCATCTTTGTATAAAACTGCTAGCAATTTGTACGTTTTCTTCGGAGAATTGTCTATTCAAGTCCTTTCTCGTTTTTAATAGCTGGAAGAATTCTATGATTTTCCAATACTTTTTCCCATTCTGTGAGCTGCCTTTGAATTCTGTTGATTGTTTCCTTTGTTGTGTGGAAACCTTTTCAGTTTGAGGCAGTCCCACGTGTCAATTTTTGCTTTCGTTGCCTGTGCTTTTAGTGTCCTATTCGAGAAACGATTGCCAAGACAATGTCAAGAAGATTTTCTCTTCCCCTAGAAGTTTTCTTCTAGGAGTTTTATAATTTCAGCTCTTACACTTAGGTTTCTAATCCATTTTGTTTGATTTTTGTGTACAGTGTAAGACAATGACCCCATTTTTTGTTTGATTTGTTTGCCCAATGGTGTGGCCCTGTGCCAGGGTACTAGACAGAAAAGATACCATGATTTTCCTACAGACTTTGATGTGGCTGCTTTCAGGTTTATCTGGAGGGCAGGACCCTTTAACTGATTCCTGTATAAAGGGAAGTGGCCCAGTATTGGGAGAATATTCCCATGGGAGAAAGAACGCCTTGGGATTTCCTATGCTGCTATCCTCTGAGGCCATTCCTCCATCATGATCTCTTACGCTTAGTCCATTTGCAAGAGTAACACTTGTGGGAGAGGTATCGCAATTCATAGATGTGTAAACATTTCTCTTTATGTACAATGCCTCTATCCCCAACCTTGCAGAAGACATCAAACAAAATAGATCCCACTTATAAAGCTGAAAAATGAGAGCGTTCTGGACGATGCATGGTTGTGAATCTACTGATGTGAAAATCTTAGATATCATTTGAGATCATTTGGTAGTAAGTTTCCTGGTCTATTTCTTTGTGATAAATTTGGAGGGGAAAGAGATGCTAAAGATAAAATAAACATATTATGCTGAAAATGATTCAGTTTGACTTAAATTTAGCATCCCTATCTCATCCTCTAATTTTCTTTTTTGGCTCTGTTATGTATGTTCTCTATTTTTACCTGCTGCTCCAATCCTGTGTTAATATGTGTTGGAACATATCACTTCTGTGCTTATGGCATGTCCTCTAATTAATGGCACACACCTTTAAAGTTAAATTAGCACTGGATTGCAAACTTAAGCATTTAAACTAGCACACAACCTAAAGAAATTTGTAAGTTAACCTTTGGGAAAAAAAACAAAAACAGAAAAAGAAAAACAGGCTAAAAGGTGTTAAAACAAAACAACAACAACAAAAAAAACTTTTCATGAAGTGACACCCACCTTAGAAGGATAAGATCAAGGATTATTGACCACAAGTAATGATTCATAAATAGTATGTATATTTTGGGCTCAAGCTCCCAGGAGGACAGTATCAGGAACCTCTGATTTCCCTACGATCTAGAGCACATGGCAGTCCCAGAGTATCTGACAAGGTGTTCGTACAACACATGTCAGTGTAAATAAATAATCACTCCTCTCTGCACAAGACAAAATCTGTTTTCTACTTTAATCAAGGTCACAGTACAAAGGTTGCATCTGAGTTCCCTCCCCACCTCCCTTCGCCTCGGTTCTCTCTGCCTGGAGAACGAAGGCATGACCATCACTTACTCAGATCCCAGCTTTCAGCATTCAGAGACCTCAGGCAAGCAGACGCTGAAAAAGAGACTCAGTCAACTGTGCAGCTCTGGGACTTTTTCTTCTCTCTCTCTCTTTCCTTTTTTGTTATCACAATTAACTCTGTAATGTGAATGCATTTTTCTTCTGCACTCCCAAGATACAACACACCTCCTTCTGGGGCCATGAGAGAGAAATCTCTTCCCTAGGATTATCCAAGTCCCTTCTCTTTGTTGCCCCTCTGTCACTCCAGGAATTAGGAGAGTCTGGGAAACATTCTGCCATACCTGTCATTCTTATTTCTCTTTCTTGTACAATAATTGGGAATCCAAAGATGTTTCCTCTTGTTCAGATTATTAGGTCTTTCCCCCAGGTGTTCTGCTAAGGCTTTTCCTAGTCAAAGATTTACAGTGTCAATTCCGGGCTCCTCTAGAACAATACAATATATTTACTTTTCACTTACAATATGGCAGAACCATTTTAGTAGTTGCTGAAAATGATAAAAATCTTGTTTTATTGTTTCTTTTGTTTATTTGTATACCTATTATAATACACTCTATCACTGGTTTTATATATATCATCATATTTCAATGTTCATACATCATCATGTTTCAGAAAAATATCTGATTTTCTTAGTATAATTAGTGTTAGTTCACTCTACCTTTTTCAAAACTGCATTTTTGGTAGTAGATTATTTCTTAGTTTATCTTACTTCATTTTCTCTAGTTTTGACCTTTTTTTCACCAAAGATTGCTCATCAGTTGTGTTTCCAAAGGATGAGTAACTTCAAAAATCCACTCTCAATAGATGTCAACTACAAATTCCAGTCTGAACTCTACCTATGTGTATTCTTTGCATGCTTGAAAAAATTGGGTCAGAATTGAACCAGTGCCTAAAACATGTGCACAACATGTAATGAAAGCTTAAATTATCAAGATAATGCAAACTGGATTGGGATTAAAAAAACTTTATATGAAATAGTCAGACAGTGAGAAAAAAAAATGGGGGCTAATCCATTTTAATAACCTCACTTTTATCATTATAACCAGATAATGATTCTAGAAAGAGAACACTACTTCATGAGAACTTCATGAGAACAATACTCACTTAAAAGTATTTTTCCATGAAAAATAGATACAAAGGACAAATTTGTGGTTACTAGAGGTGGGGGTAGAGGTGGGAAGAATAAATGAAAGGGAATCAAAATGTACAAACTTCCAGGTATAAAATAAGTAAGTCATGGCATGTAATGTACAGCATAGTGACTATAGTTAATGATACCATATTGCATACTTGCAAATTGCTAAGAGAGTAGACCTTAAAAGTTCTCATCACAAGAAAAACAAATTTTGTGATTATGTATGGTGACAGATGTTTACTTGTCTTATTGTGATCATTCTGAAATATACATAAATAGTGAATCATTATGTTGTATACTAACATAATTATGATAATTTTATAGATGAAAATAATGTTCCATATCACTTATACTTGCCTAAAAATATTACTAGACATTGCCAAATGCCCCATAGCAGCAAAATTACTCCCATTGAGAACTTCTGGTCTAGAGATTCCCAGTAATGCCATTTTCCAGGCCTTATTCTTGTATTCACACACACACAAAAGTATTTTTTCATGAAAAATGAACTTATCAGCTTTCTACAAGGTCCTCAATCCCAATTATCTATCATAAGGAACCTTTTAACAAGCTCTCTGTGGATATAATCACTCATCTATCACTCTATTCAATTTATTTGACCTCATTTTGCTGATTAGAAAAATCATCCTTTATATTTAGGTATATTATTTCTTTTTTTTTTTTTCCGTTTTAAATTTCTGACCAAAAAAGTAAAATGAAAACAAATGTTCTACATTTTACTGATATAAAAGTGTAGGTAATAGACTTTCAAGGGACAAATGTATGTCATATACATTTGTCAAAGAATTATTTTTTTCCCCACTTTTATTCAGCTACGGTTCAAACAACTGCATATAACCTTCAGATCCCCCTTGGATTCTACATTATGACAAGGGAGAAACTCTCTGGAAGGGCTCTTTCCTGCTTGTTAAAAGGATGGAATGTCACTAATATTTCCTATGTGGTACGAGTAACAAAAGGAAAGATCAGATCGAAGGGCAGAAAGATATCCTGAGCTGACATCTTTGCAGCAGAGGTAAAGTACTTTTTATTACTAAAAAGAAAACATTTATAAAGACGTTGATCTCAAAAGCAAAATCAGATGCTGTATTTTGTACCAGAGTGAACTGTGTAATAAGCCTTCCTCTCTTATGTTTGAAACTGTGTTTTTCTATGATGACAGTGACATTTTATATATTTAGCCCACAGTTTTAACAGCTCCTAAATATTCATAACGCTAATTTTAAGTCACAGCATGATTTGTTAATTCTTATAACTCTGCCAAACCTTGATAAATTGGGCTAAATTTGAACCAGATTTTCTAAGCCTTGCAGGGACATATTAATTCAATATTATTACTGTCAAGCATAAAATATGTTCAGAAGCTTCCAGCATCACTTCACAGATGAACTGGCATTTCATTGCCTTAAACTGACTAACTTATCTGCCATTGAAATAACCAATAATGTTGTCTATTGTTCTCGCATTTAATGGGGGTTCATTCTTTTAACCAACTTGTAGAGTCAGGAAAGGAAATAGGCAAAATTCTTTTAAGGAAAGTAATAGATTAGGTAGCTAATAAATATGAACCCCCATATTTCATAAAATTTAAAAATGTCAAGAAAGAAAAAGAAGTGAATTGTTGTTGGTCTACCAAATGCTAAATACAGTAAATGGCTCTAAATGAGCAAAATAGAGAAATGCCTGTTCTTTTCATAGGGGTAGTTCAAAGGAAGTAAACATGGTTTATTGGATTTCTGTCATTTATAGTGCATTATTAGTGAGTCAATATCTATTCATATTGTCTGAGGAAATCTTATTTCCTGGATATTATTCTATGTTATTTTGACATTGTTCTATTTTCATGACAAATCCAAACGTGATTTAGATTTTGACTTGGACATGGAGTAGTTTCCTTACTCTTTCCCTGCCCTTCCCCGCATCTGACCTTTCTTCCCCAGGGCAAATTTTAATAGCACCTGTGGTTATAAAAATAGAATACCACAATGATCTTGAGTGTCAATAACTTAAAAGATAAATGACACAGATATTTCTGCAACCAGATTCTTCTTTTGCGTTATCCTACTGAGGACTTTTTGCATAACTCTTTTTGTCTCCCAACTGATTCTTCCTCTTCTCCCATGAATCTGGATCTTTCATTTACTGAAGGATTTCTGCTTTGGATATTGCACTCCCTCTTACACATTTTCCATTTTTCCCCCTTTGCTACATTCTCCTTAATAGGTGACATCTTAAAAAAAAAAAGAAAAAAAAAAAGGAAGAAAAAAAAAGCTCCCTTTGACCCCACTTCTTCCTCTGGTTACCATTTTATTTTCTGCTCATGTTGAGAACAAAACTTCTTGAAAAGAGTCTATTGGTCCCTTTCTCACATTCCTCAACAACATACACATTTTTTCCTTGAAGATGCTATATTTATTAATTTTCTTGCTTTTAAAGAGACATAGGCTTTATTTTTTTAGAGCAGTTTTAAATTCATAGAACAATAGAGCAGGAAGTACAGAGATTTCCAATGTATCCCCTTGACCCACACATACAGTCTCTCTCACTATCAAAACCCAGCATCAGAATGATACATTTGTTACAGTTGATGAACCTACACTGATACATCATTACCACTCACAGTGCATAGTTTACATTAGTATTTACTCTTGGCATTATAAACTATAGGTTTTGATAGAGGTATAATGACATGAATCTACCACTATAGTATCACACAGAATAGCTTCATTGTCCAGAGTCCTCTGTGCTTGTCCTATTTATCCCTCCCTTCACTAACCCCTGGAAACCACTGATCTTTTTATTGTTTCATAGTTTTGCCTGCAACATACACTTTTTAACTCATGTAAATATTTCTTTTTTTTTTTAAAGATTTTGTTAATTTATTTGAGAGAGAGGCAGAGAACAAGTGGTGAGGAGGGGCAGAGGAGAGGGAGAGAGAAGCAGAGTCCCTGCTGAGCAGGAAATCGGATGTGGGGCTCAATCCCAGCACCTGGACATCATGAGCAGAGTTGAAGACAGATGCTTAACTGACTGAGCCACCCAGGTGCCCTTCGTTTCAATATTTCTATCCAACTACTACACACCTACTCTTTCTGTAATCACTAATCATTTTGTCAAGAAGAACACAATGATGAATTCATGACATTCAACCTAGTTCAGCATTTCTGCATCGACTGTTGATCATTTCCATATTCTCAACAAACATAGGTACCTTTGTTCCCATGATATCGCATCTTTCAGGTCTCCTCTTCTTCTTGGGACATTTGTGTTCATTCCCATTTATATTGACTTGTCCTTTTCTCACCACTTTTAAAATTACGGCACTCTGGGCTAGCATCTGGCCTTCTACTTTATTCTAATTACATGGAGTCCAATTTATCTTATTCAACTAGAAGACCTCAAATAATATGTATTGGTTAAAGTCACCCCTACTTGTGTATGATTTCCAATCTAGGGACAGTGTAGAGTAGATAGAGTTCTCCCTATTCTTCCTACTAAGTACAACTAAAAACTGTGGACATTATATATGAAACAAAGAGAAGATGATTCTGAAAGATTCAGAGGAAAAGGCAGGCCTTCTAGGAACCTACAGACCTAAGAAAATCACGTGATGTGGACTGCCCATTGCTGAATACAGTCCAGACTGGTTGCTGAAGAAGATACCAACCTGGAAATATCAACAGGTACAGACCGAAAAAGCCAAGGGAAATGGCTCTCTCCAGGTAAAGGATCAGGAAAGGAACATCCTAACAAGACAGAAAACTTTTAGACAAATACCATGAATAAAACTGTGGCCTCATGATCAGAAACTCTCAGCAAAGTGGTGTCACCAACTACCTTAGCTTTTGTGAAGTTCCTCCATCCCTTACTGGGGTGGTTTCAAAGAAGGCTGACTGGGGATCTGAAACTTCTATCCTCACTGGACAAAAAAGAGTCCCCACCCCCCACACACCCAGTGTCAGTGGAAGCCGCAAGAATTGTCTCTGCAGAGACACACTGGGAAGGCTGAATGATCATCCCACCCGGCCAATGGTGCTTAGTTTCCTTGCTGGCATGGTGTCAAAGGATGACCATGAAAACAGGATAGATATAAGAACCAGATTCTCATGAAATAATATTCAAAATATCCAAGATATATAAAAAATCATTTATTATGATCCAAACCAGAAAACATTTCATATTAAATTAGAAAAGATTATCAATAGGTTGGCACTATGATGGCAAAGATGCTGGGATTCTCGGACAAGGAAAAAAGGAGTCATTGTAAACTTGCTTCCATGAGCAGTTACTAATGTGCTAGAAGGAAATGAAAAAGTAGAGTGTCTTATCAAAAGCTGTAGTTACACACACACACACACACACACACGCCATAAAGAAGAATCAAATGGAAATTGTACTGAAAAATATAAAAACTGAAATTTTAAAAATTTCATTAATGGACCTAATAGGAGAACTGAGAGGATGTGGAAAAGTACCAGTTAACTTGAAGACAGAGGAGAAAAATTACCCAATCTGAACAATAGAGAGAAATTTGACTAAAGAAAAATGAACAGAGCCTCGGGAACCTATAAGACCATAACAAAAATCCAACATTTCATGTCATCTGAGTTTCAGGAAAAATGGAGAACAAGAATAGGACTGAAAATATATTCTAAAAACCAATGGCTGAAAGTTCAAATTTAGAAAAAGACACGAACTTACATATTTAAGAAGCTGAGCAAGCCCCAAATAGGATAAACTCAAATAAGTCCATGCCAAAATATGTCATAAATGAACTTATGAAGACTGAAGACAAAGAAAAAAATCTTGAAAGCACTGAGAAAGAGACACTGCCTTACCTTTAAGGGATAAACAATTTGAAAAGTGGAATTCTCATCACAAAACAGTGGCCAGAAGAAAGTGGTAGAACATTTTTGCATAATAAAGGAAGAGAACTATCTCCCTAAACAAATAAGTGAAAACATAACTTCAGAAGTTATTATTTTTTCAGACCCTTTGGCCTTTGATGGGATTATTTCCCAAGTTATAGCTTTAGAGACCAAAAGTATTCTTCCAATTTTAAATGCTGCCCCAAATCTTCTTGAACACTGAATTTTTATTCTGATATCGAGATTATTTCAAATGCTTATAACCTTGATATTTCAAATAAAGCGAGTTCAGGATTGATAATAGAGCATTATATTAGGAAACAAAATATCTGTACTCAAATCCTCGTTCAACCACTTACTGTGTGAAGTTGGTTAAGACCTTTTATCTCTGAACCGTAATTTCTTCCTTTTTTAAGTGGAACGATAGCGTCTGTTGCATCTCACACTGAGCATCAAAGAGGATAGGCTCATAAAGTAGCAATTTTTCAGATTTCATCATTCTTTTAATTATAGGAATATATAGAGATGTGTATCATTTAATTTATTTTTTAAAATAGTGAGCATGCTTTTTCTGGACATGGAAGGAACAAAAAGATCAGTCTCTACCTTCAGGGTAAATAGTTAATTGAAGAGACAGACCTGTCTGTGCACATTCCATAAAAGGCAACATAATGATGCAAAATACATTTATAGATACAAAAATAAATTTCTGTGGGAGCTGCACGAGCCCTAGTGTAAACACCTGGATGTAAGTTTGGGCACCACCACCTGTGTCATTGGATAGATTATTAATATCTCCAAAGTTCAGTACCTTCATTGACAAAATGAGGATAAACATAATGCATCCTCATAACTCAAATAAAGACAATTCATGTGAAGCTTTCAGCCAAGAGTGTGACACTTAGCATTCTACAAAATGATAGATTATTATTGTAGTTATTAATGATGATTATTTATCAGGAGTGGCTTTCCCATGACAGGTTTTGGCGAGTGCATGCTTCTAAAGGCAAGCACAGAATGAATTACAACTGTACCCAAAGCTGACAAAGCAGTGTATCGACATCCAGAGGGCCAGAAAGCTTCAGGATGAGTCTGTACTCCGATAGGACAGGAATGACAAGAGGAGTATATTGCAATTTGACTTGAGATCGTATTATTGACCATAAAGAGCTTTTAAGGATGCTGGAGAACAGACTGAGCATGATAATCATCGCATTTCTTAAAGGTTTTCTGACGGCAGAGAGAATGTCATAGATGAAAATGCAGAGGCTAGAATCAGGAAAATCAATTATAATGCAGTTCCGATAACCCAGGTAGCAGGTGATAAAGGCCTGGCCTAACAAGAGAAAATGGGTAAAAATGATGATGGATGCCAGATGCAGGAAAAGAGCATCTTGGGATAATACAAGTGAACTGATTCATTGGAAAGAATCACACCCAGCATTAATGCAAAACACAACAGGAAAAGTTTTGTGAACTTGACATTTTTACCACTACAAAACCTTGACCTCAAAGAGCCTGAGAACTATGTCAGAGACCCAGATCATCTATCTTTGCTTATTCTTCACTTTTGTGCCAAACAACTTGCTCCTTGTCAAGGGTAAATACGATGCCTTATCGACTCAGTCTGGTAAAGCAAATATCCTGAATGCCTAGTTATTGACACTTCAGAATTACATCTTTTCTAATGACTCAGTGGGTGTGATAGTCAGTAATGGAAGTTCTTAATTTGTGCTTTTGATATACCAAGACCTTTCTCCACAGCTGCATTTTGTCCGCTGATGTCATTGTCTGCAGGGATCCCGTCCACATATGCTGCTTGCAATTTCCTGTTGTGTACTCTACATAATTGAGTGATGCCCTCAGCTCTGGCTTTCCAATAAATATCACTCACGATGACCTTGAAAATACCCTTTCTCCTTCGAACACTTTTTTTTCTAGCTCTGGTCATTAATCAAATGAACTAACATAATATTCATTAATCTGAAAAATAGCAAAAATGGTATAAATAAGATACTGAAGACAAATTATTTTCTCTGGCACTACTAATTATATTAAATGATGCTTTATTAGAACAAATGTATCTCCATAAATTAGCATACATATTTTCATGAATACACATGTTTTTGCAAAATTATATTACATATTGTTTATTGAGTGTTTGTTATGGGCTGAACACTGTTTTTAGGACTTTATAGGTATTCTATTGTTTTTTATTTTTTTTAAGATTTATTTATTTATTTATTTGACAGCGATCACAAGTAGGCAGAGAGGCAGGCAGAGAGGGAAGGGGGAAACAGGCTCCCTGCTGAGCAGAGAGCCCGATGTGGGGCTCCATCCCAGGACCCTGAGATCATGACCTGAGCCGAGGGCAGAGGTTTAACCCACTGAGCCACCCAGGTGCCCCGGTATTCTATTGTTTTAAGCCATGAAAGGTGAGTAATACTACTTGCCCCATTTAACAGATGAGTAAGGTGAAGCTTAGAGAATTGAAAGGCATGGTTCAAAATCAGGACTAAAAGGAGGTGAATCCAGTAAATCTGACAGAAAGCCCTTATCCCTTGTCACTGTCCTACGGCAGGATGCATTCCAACATGGGCGTATCTGTGTAAGCACACATGTGTGCATACATAGGCATATCTGACTACATAAGTACTGTTAATAATATACAAGGTACCCCAACCCTGATTTGAAGAATTAAGTGCCAAATCTCTCCTATGGAGTAATGCTTTGAAACAAAGAACAATGTCCAGCTCTAAGTTAAGATTATTATTTTTCTTCCTCCTGGCCCATCTATTGGTAAATCTGAATTACACTGCATGACAGATTCTACCATTCTGGTTTCATCAACAGTTATTTGCAATACCAATCAAATTAAATTTCCAGAAACCTCTTCAGAATTTCTAAAAATAGCCAGATTTCAAACTTCAGTTTTCTCCAGCAAAAACCTTACAAAATACTTATAATTAGGACATTTTAAATTAACTTAAGGTTAGCTCAACTTACGTATAAAGTGTAATTTTTCAGGTCATTCAGCTGGTTTGAAAAAAGTCTGAGTTTCTCTGAACACCAGCCTGAAGTATGACTACACATAAATGAGTGATTTAATAAGCAATTTTTAAAAAATCAATCTTATTATTGTAGAGCAGAGGTCAAAAACTGGCAGGCTACAGGCCAGATTCTGCCCTCAGATATGTTTTGTTTGGCCCACATAATTTTGGCCTGTCCACGGTTGTAAATCTTTTGAAATGGCTGCCAACGTTTGAAAATTGAGAGATACATAAGAATGTGTTTCTGGCTTCTTTTAAAAATCCTGAAGTTCTGGCAAGTTGTGCATGCCTTCCCAGCTCTCGCTTGTATGAGGCTAAGTCCTACCACTCAGCTCACTGAGACTCTGTCCTTCATTGTTTGAGCTCTCCTGAGCCTCCTCTTGACCATGGCAGTTTCTTAGATTTCCCTTGCTTTATCCTTGGCAATCTTAAGGAGAATTGGTCAAGCCTTTTGTGGAACGTGACTCGATCGGATTTTGCTCAAGTTTTTTTGTAATTAAGCTATGCTTCTGTTGTTTTCAGAAGAAGATCACAGAGGTAGTACCTCTCATCAGATTATATAAACGGTACAAGTCGTCCATATGACTGAATACTTTTGATATTAACTTTGATCATCTGGCTAAGCTAATCAATTATGTAGCCCACCTCCTTAGGATCAAGATATTTACATAATTATTTTTGGATTCTTTCACATGATATACTGATTTTTTTTTTTTAAGATTTTATTTATTTATTTGACAGAGAGAGATTACAAGTAGGCAGAGAGGCAGGCAGAGAGAGAGAGGAGGAAGCAGGCTCCCTGCTGAGCAGAGAGCCCGATGCGAGACTCGATCCCAGGACCCTGAGATCATGACCTGAGCCGAAGGCAGCGGCTTAACCCACTGAGCCACCCAGGCGCCCCGATATACTGATTTTTAATGTAAAGAATCCCACATTGTAGAACAAATGAATTTAAAATATCTAAAAGAGAGTCTCGGTCTTCTCAGGAATCTATTTACTATCTTTGTCTTTCTTGTGATTCATTTAACCTACCAGGTTAGATAGCTTTGCACTCAGTATCTTATAAAAGGTAGAAGTTTAATAAGTATTTGTTGAATGAATTCACAAATTATGATTACCAAAAGTTTATTTATATATGTGTATATGTTATAAGTAAATATCAATCATTTTGTTGATGGAAAAGAGACAGGTTAAAAAAAATGTTCACGTAATGACTCCATGTATCATCAATATATAGTGACAGAAAGCAGAGCAGGGACCCAATTGAGAGTGGGATTAACTGGAGAACTTTGGGGTGATGGAAATGTTTTATAATTTGATTGTGGTTGGAATAACATGCATATTTACAATCGTCAAAGTCCATCAACATGTATCTTAAAACGTAGTTGCTGGGATGCCTGGGTGGCTCAGTGGGTTAAAGCCTCTGCCTTCGGCTCAGGCCATGATCTCAGGGTCCTGGGATCGAGCCCTGCATCGGGCTCTCTGCTTGGAGGGAGCCTGATTCCCCCCCTCTCTCTGCCTGCCTCTCTGCCTACTTGTGATCTCTATCAAATAAATAAAATAAAAATCTTTAAAAAAAAACATAGTTGTTTATTGTATTAATTTAGATCTCAATAAAGTTGATTTTTAAAAAGGAAAATATGAGGGGTGCCTGGGTGGCTCAGTGGGTTAAGCCTCTGCCTTCAGTTCAGGTCATGATCTCAGGGTCCATGGAGCTCTCTGCTCAGCAGGGAGCCTGCTTCCCAACCCCCGCACCTGCCTCTCTGCCTACTTGTGATCTCTGTCAAATAAATAAATAAAATCTTTTTAAAAAAGTAAAATATGGACCCATTTTCCCAGTCTTTATATCAGATAACAGAGAAGCATTTGAAACTGTAGGAAGAATAAAATTAGAAAATGTTAAAAATGGTTATAATTTTAGTAAGTGAAGAGGCGTGTATCACAGGTAGCCAGCAAAGTTCATCTCCCTATTTGCCATAATAATGGAATTTAAGGAAGAAATATGACTTTATATCTAAAGCATACATTTCCAGTTCTTCCATTGTGAGAAGTTAGATCGCTACATAATTAAGCCTTCACTGAATGGATCTGTAAAGAATTGATACGGACAGCCTTACTTGCTTTAAAGAAAGTTGCTTACACAGCAAATGTCAAGATTTCTTCTTCATGACCACTGCAACGTGGATATTTTGATCATACAGATGAACATAAAAACTAGATATTGACATCTAGGTTCTTTCCATAGTTTGGCTATTGTGGACATTGCTGCTATAAACATAGATGTCCATCAACAGATGAATGGATCAAGAAGATGTGGTATATATACACAATGGAATACTATGCAGCCATCAAAAGAAACGAAATCTTGCCATTTGCGACAACATGGATGGAACTAGAGCGTATCATGCTTAGCGAAATAAGTCAAGTGGAGAAAGACAACTATCATATGATCTCCCTGATATGAGGGAGTGGTGGTGCAACATGGGGGCTTAAGTGGGTAGGAGAAGAATCCATGAAACAAGATGGGATAGGGAGGGAGACAAACCATAAGTGACTCTTAATCTCACGAAACAAACTGTGGGTTGCTGGGGGGAGGGGGGTTGGGGGAAGGGGGGTAGGGTTATGGACATTGGGGAGGGTATGTGCTTTTGGGTAAATTGGAAGGGGAGATGAACCATGAGAGACTATGGACTCTGAAAAACAGTCTGAGGGGTTTGAAGTGGCGGGGGTGTGGGAGTTTGGGGTACCAGGTGGTGGGTATTATAGAGGGCACAGCTTGCATGGAGCACTGGGTGTGGTGAAAAAATAATGAATACTGTTTTTCTGAAAATAAATAAATTGGAAAAAAAAAAAAAGAGAGCAATAAGACCCACTTCTAAAAAAAAAAAAAAAAAACTAGATATTGGTGAAGGTGGATCACTGGAGAAATCGGAATGATGGAATTGGCCAAGTGGCCAATTCCCAGGGGAGTACAGGTCAGGGAATGATCACTCTTCCTCGAGACACTCTGGTTTAGATCTCCAATGAGAGTTTAGATTTTGCTTTATCTGAAACCAGGAAGACCCAGGGCATTTCATTTAATAGTTTGAATAAAGGCTGAGAGATGTAAAAGGTTGGCAGAAGGAGACAATACTCAATGGACTCAATGTATTAGGAAAATATCAGGAAATATTAGGAAAAGGGGATTTGGAAGAGGGATTGGGATAAAAGAATGAGGAATTCGGTTAATGGGGTAACAAGATGATCAACAAACTTATAAATTTACAGTGCAATTAAGGTTTAACGGTATCAGTGAAGAAAGGAACGATCATGAACCTTGCAGAGACATGTGGAAGCATTTCCTCAGGAAGATCAATCCAAGGTATGCAGTTGGAGAAAAAAGAGTGTTGCAAAATGAAACTGTAGTAATGATTTAAAAATCAAGTGAAACGCTGTAGGGGCAAGGGAGTGGCCATAAGAAAAGAAGAGTTAAAAAAAAAAAAAACAAAAAACAAGATATATCTTGAAGAAGGTAACTGACAGAATGAGGTGATCAATCCTGAGAGTCTATAAAGGGGTTTTAAAAAAAAAAATCTAAGATACAAAAACTCAGCCAATTTGGTAATTGTAGACAGAAACAGTTCATCTTTCTGTTTCTTTTGTATAATGAATAATTCGATGTTATTTTCAAAGAGCTATATTCTGTGGAAGTTTCTAATTAATTTCAGTAATATATTCTTTTTAAATGAGTTGCCTATGTGAATTACAATGTGATTCTGTATCTGAATCATATTGGTTTCCTTTGGCAATGAAGTTCAAACAATATATCTTTTTTGCTTCTTGTACTCCTTTTCTAGGGAGCACAGAAGTGTATCTAATAGTGTAGTAGGGAGACAATGCCTTCCTTAAGAAGACAGCTCTGCTGTGTTAAATAAACAAAAATTTCCAAGGTGTAGAGAGGAGGGATTGCCTGAGAGTCTCTGAAAAGCATGTAAATAGGTGAAATTTTATAAAGAAGTGTGGAAAATGAAGGGATTGCAAATATTCTGAATGGCCAACACGTAGCACGAGGATATTAGGGAAATGAAATAGAAACATCCTTCTCTGAGCTTAGTCCTAAAGCTTTGGGTCAGGTTCACGTTATCCAATACTGAGATAGTAAGTTTCTGTATATTCTTCTTCCAACCTATCCCATACATTTCTAACATGTTATGCTCTATAATGTATGTTGCAGTCAGTCCTCTCTAGTTTCCAACCCTCTGGGAACCCCCCATTCCTGAAGAGTACAGCTTGACATCTGTGCATGGCTGCAAGACTTCTAAGATCTAACCCCAAAGTATCTTTCATCATCTGCTAAATCATGCCAAAAGTTATACTCTGGTTCTTTAATACAGTCTGCTATTTCTTTCCCTTTTTCTTCTCCAGCATATACATCTTTTATCTTTACCTTTTGAAAAATCTACTTATCTCTATGGTTCAGATTAAATGGCACTTATTCTTGGATCTTCTTATGCTATATTTAATCTTGGTATACGGCTTGTTACTTTTTTTAGTTATAATCTCTTATAATCTATAAAACTTTTTTTGGTTTTAATTGTACATGGAATTTTTCTGTGAAAAACTAAGTTAGAGTGCTCAAATCTGAAACTTGATAAAATGTTCCTTTTTGTCCTTCCATATGCTTCTGGCCATCCTCTCAAATGGAGCACAAAAATCTTTGCATGAAAAGAATTTTTAAAAAGCACATATATATATATATATATATATATATAAGCATGTGATATCATTTCACTTCCATAAGCAGTTAACTAGGGACTTTTTTTTTAAGCCAATATTTACCAAATAACTTCTCTTTTTCACTTTGATTACTGAGTAGACATGACAATTTTCTGACAACTTCAAATACCAATTTGTAGGTGGTGATGATAACAAAATGATCCTCCTAATATTGTTTTGCCTGGCATATTCACACATAAAATGCAAATTGTCATCCCATGGAAGAATAAAAAGCAAAAGTAATATTAATGACAATAATAATAAAGAATATTGTTTAGAATTTCTCTGAAGGAAAATGAAAACCCAGCTCAAACTAATTTAAACAAACAAACAAAAAAAGAAGTGGAAGGGAATTTATAAAAAAATGTGGCTCTAATGCTAATATAGAAAAAAAGAAATAAGTCTAGCTTTAGACATAGCTAGAGTCAGGACTCAACTGACATTATCAGTTATTACCTTTTGCTCCGAATTCTCCAGTTGACTTTAATCTCAGACCTAAACAGTAATCTCTGTTGGCTTAATTCAGAAAGAATCTTTTAAGTGCCTATTGTATACAGGTAGTATGTATGTATGTGTGTGTGGTATTTGGTGACAAAATGAAAAATAATTCAGGGTAAGGAACAAATGATGACGAGGAAGTGTTTTGGGTAGGGTTGCCAGGAAAGTTTGTCAAGGAAAAGGCCTCTTCTAAGACAGTATTTGTCCTGGGACTAGAAAGCATTCAAGAAAGGAGCCTTGAGGATATCTCTAGGAAAAGCCTTCTAAGCAAAGGGAAACCAAGAAAGAGCTTCTGAAGCTAGAGTGTGCCTCATGTGGTTCAGGGAGACTAGAGAAGTCCGAGTGGCTAGAACAAAGTGATAAGGGGACAGAACTAAGCAATAAAACTGGGGAAGATAGTTTGGGTGGTGACATAATCTAGAACCATTTAAGTCATAGAAAGAATAATTTGCTTTTACTTTAAATAAGACTGAAAAGTACAGAAGGATTTTGAGCGGACATTGGCAAAGCCGATACACATTTTAAAAAGAACACTACTTTTAAGGTTCCAGATCAAATAATCACAACTCAGAGGTCAAAAGAGGAGAGTGTCCTTATCTCAGAGAGTTCAATGTAAATTCCAGAAAGTAAAAGTTCATGGTCACTTACCACCTGACTTGTATCATCTTCCCTTTTCTAAACTATTCTTTGGCTAGAGAGAAGAGAATGGAAGGTGACCGCACTGAGTGGCTCAGAATGTGTCATGTGACCCCAACCCTTGTAGCTGGTGTTGGAGATAATGTCACCTGAAATACACAGAAAAAATAAAATATAAAACTCACTGAATTAATTAATAACCTGATGGAGACGCTGGAGGAAAGAGAAATGATCTAAATTGAAGAAGAGAAAAAAATAGAATGAAATAATTGGGCCTCAAGGACACTACTGACAATGTCAATGGATCTAAATTATGGGTAATTGCCAACCCCAAAGGAGAGGAGAGAGTGCAGGTCAGCAAAAATTCCCTGGACATACAATGGCTAAAATCTTTCAACATGGAGTATTGGACATACATTTAAACATTTGAGAAGCTCACCAAACATAAATGTGAAGAAAACCACACCTAGATACATCGTAGTCAAACTTTTGAAAAGCAAAAATTAAGAACATATTTTGATGTCGTGAAAAGAAGGGCCATCTGTACCCCAATGTTTATAGCAGCAATGGCCACAGTCGCCAAACTATGGAAAGAACCAAGATGCCCTTCAACGGATGAATGGATAAGGAAGATGTGGTCCATATACACTATGGAGTATTATGCCTCCATCAGAAAGGACGAATATCCAACTTTTGTAGCAACATGGACGGGACTGGAAGAGATTATGCTGAGTGAAATCAGTCAAGCAGAGAGAGTCAATTATCATAGGGTTTCACTCATTTGTGGAGCATAACCAATAGCATGGAGGACAAGGGGCGTTAGAGAGTAGTAGGGAATTTGGGTAAATTGGAAGGGGAGGTGAACCATGAGAGACTATGGACTCTGAAAAACAGTCTGAGGGGTTTGAAGTGGCGGGGGGGTGGGAGGTTGGGGTACCAGGTGGTGGGTATTATAGAGGGCACAGCTTGCATGGAGCACTGGGTGTGGTGAAAAAATAATGAATACTGTTTTTCTGAAAATAAATAAATTGGGAAAAAAAAAAAAAAAGAAGTTAAAAAAAAAAAAAAAAAAAAAGAACATATTTTGAAAGTAGCCAAACAAAAACGATACATTATCTGCAAGGTACTAATCATGAGAATGCCTCTTAAACTCTCATTTGAATTGACCTAAGGCAGAAAAAAGTGAAACTTGCATAGTGACCCAATACAGAGTCTATGTTGGTGAACATAACATGTATTTGAAAGGAAGGTTGATTTTGTAGTTGTTGTGCAGAGAGTTCTACAGATATCAATTATGTCTTCTCCTTTTTTATTTTTTTTTCTAGGTATTTTATCAACTGTTTAGCGAGCAATGTCAAAACCTACTATGATTGTGGACTTAATGATTTCACCTCTCATTTTATTGATTCTTGAATCAGAGTTTCTGAGGTTTATTGTTAGACATATCTACATTTATAATTATTTTGTTTCCTGAATGAAATGATTCTGGCATCATTATGTAAAGGTCTTCTTTTAAATGTTAAAAGAAAATAAACTTTCGCCTAGAATTCTGTCCAGTAAAAATATCTTTCAGGAATGAAGCAAAATATTGATATTCACAAATAAAGGAAAATTAAAATAATTTGACATTCCTATTCTCTCACACTAAAGGTAGTTCTTAAAGTCAAAAAACTAATACCAGTGGAGACCTTGCATTTCAGAAACAAATAGAAAGCCCCAGAAATGGTGAATGTATGATGTAATACAAAAGACCATATTTTCTCTTTATTTAAAATATGTACAACCATTTGAAGCAAAAATGATAACATTTTCGTGGGGTTTTCAAAGTATATTAGTACAACACATAAATAACTGTAGCCTAAAAAATGATGGGTTAGTCAATACACACTTATGGTTACATTTTTCTAGATATCACATGAGATGGTACATACTAATAGATTGTGAAAAAATAAGAATATAAATGGTGATTCCTAGTAGAACAAATAAAAATTAATAGAAGAAATAAGTAAAAAGACAAGAGATAAAACTAATTTCTGAAAATTACTCAAATGCTTCAAAAGAAGACAGTAAGGAAGCAATAGGACCACATAAAATAGAGAGAATGAACAGGAAAATAAATGACCAATTAGTAGACTTAAATGTAATGACATAAACAAATATATTCTTTTAATACACCAAATTATTTCATTGAAAAGCAATAATTATTAGAGTAGCTTAATATAAAATTATATGCTGTTCCTAAGAAATGCACTTAAAACACATTTATGTTAATGAAGTCTATAATGATTAGAAGAACATCAGAAATGTAGACATCAAAACAAAGAGTATTACAGAGATAAGGAGGGCCAGTTCATAACCACATAAGGATCCATTCATCGGGAAGACAAAACAATCATAAATGTAGACTTGTCTACTAACAAAACCTCAAAATAGATGAAATAAAAATTGGCGAAGTGAGAAATAGATAATTTCACAACCATAGTAGGAGTGGGTGTTAAAATCCCACTCTTAAGTAGGTGATAAAATATCTAGAAAAAACATCAATGGAAAGATGAATGGCTTAATTGATATTTATAGAGCACTGTGCTCAACAGTTGAAAAAAAATCCTTGTCAAGTGTACTTGATTATATTTGCCAAGAGAGACCAATGTATTGGGTCATTAAACAAGTCTCAATACATTTAAAACAATTGAAATCTCACAGTGTGTTCTCTGACCAAATAGAACTGAATTAGAAATTCATAACTGTAAGAGTTTACAAAAAATACCTAGAATATTTGAAAATATGTATAAATTGAACAGTCTTCTAAATAATATTTGGGTCAAAGAAGAAATTAAAAATCAGAAATCAATTAATATTTTGAACTATATATTGTAATAAAAGTACCACATGTTAAAATGTATGGGATGGTGCTAAAGCAGTGCTTAAAAGAAAATGTTGGATTAACGCTTGAAAATCCATAAATGTAATAGGTAAATAAAATAAATGAGCTCTTTTTAATTTATTTCATCCTTGGCAAACAAGGAATAGAAAGAAATGTCTTCATGCTAATAAAGGGCATAATTAGTGATTAAATAATGAATGTTTCACCCTAAATTCATTAACAAGATACACTCACGCCATTTCTGTTCAACATTGGACCTGTGCACCACCCTGTCACAATAAGCCAAAGGGGAAAATGCATTTAGACTGCAAAAGTAAAGCTGTCTGTATTTGCAGGTGTCAGGATTGTTTACATGAGAAGTTCTAAGAAATTCACAAAATTACTTAAACTAGTATCTGAGTGTTCAATTGTTGAAAGATAAAAAGTTAATAAATTAAAAGGGACTGTATTTTTATACACTTAACAGTAAATAATAGGAAAATAAACACTTACTTAAAAAGGTTTAAAAATAAAATACTTTGGAAAAAATTTAACAAAAATATATAAAAAATATCTCTTCACTGAAAATACAAAGTCACTGAGATTTAAAAAAAAACACTAAAAATAATGTAGAATCACTATTTCTATAATGTCCGTTCTTCCAAAACGGTCTATAAATTCACCTCAATCGCAATCAAAATTCCTACAGAACATTCTGTGGATATTGCAATGTGATTCTAAAATGTATCAACTTAAAAAAATCTAGAATCACTATAACAAATTTTTTAAAAGATGAGCAAAGTTGGAGGGTTTGCACTATCTGACTTCAAAATGAGTAGAGTCACAGTAACTAAAACAGTGGTATTAGAGTCAAGAGAGACAAATGTAAAAGGAACAGAGTAGAGAGAGCAGAAGTTGACCCATGCATATGTAGTCAATTGATTTTTCCCAAAGGTGGCACTTCAAAGGATAAAGAAAAGTTACTATAACAAACTGTGCCTAGAAGAGTTGGTTATCTATATGGGGAAAAAATAATGATTGACTTTATTAACACCATACACAAAAATATTATTCAAAGTGGGTTCAGGCCTAAATGGGAAAAGCTAAAACTCCAAAACTTCTAGGAGAAAACAAATAAAAATATCTTTGCAACCTGGGGAGTATTTCTTACACAAAAAGCATAAATTGTAAAAGAAAGCATCAATAATCTGGACTTCATTAAAATGTTCTTCAAAGGTAACAAAAAGAAAGTAAGTAGATAGACTAAAACACAGGCAAAAATATTCTCTATATATTAGTATGAATAAATGTACCCATAATATATAAAGAGCACTTACAATTCATTATTAGAAGATATGCAACCCAGTAAAAAATAAGCAGAAGATTTTAGTGGACACTTAACAAAAGAAGATATGAATAAACATTAAAAAGGCTAACCATCATTAGTTATGAGGAAAATGCTAGTTAAACATTTTTACCTTTATTGAAATGTCTAAATTAAAAACAATTACAATACCAAGCATTGGTCAGGATATACAACAACTGGAACTTTTATACATTGCTGGTGAAGTATAAAATGGCACTATCATTTTAGAAAAAACTTTAGAAACTCCTATACAGCTAAACGTGTATTAACTCTATTACCCAACAGTTCTGAACTAGGTATTTATCCAAGAGACATGAAAATCCACATCCACAAAAATAGTTGCTCAAAAGTGTTTATCACAGCTTTATCATAATGATGAAAAACTGGAATCAATACAAGTATTGATCAACAGGAAAATGGATAAACAAATTTTGGTAGATTCTTTCAAAGCACTTATATTTGGCAAGAAAAAAAATTGAGTGAACATTGTAGACAAATCTCAAAAACATTATGCCAGACTAAAGAATGCATACTTTGTAATTCCACTTAGGTGAGGTGCATATTTTATGATTTCATGTGTATAGAAGAAAAGCAAAATCAGAAATCAGAGCAGTAGTTACCAGTGAGTTATGGAGATTGAATGAAAGGAATATAAGAGAACTTTGGCATATTGTACATCTTTATCAGAGTGATTCTTCATTGATTGTATATGTCAAAATCCAGAGTACTTAAATTTTATCTTCATTTAAAAAAAAAAAAAAAAAGACCATCACATTGTTTAACACTGTAGAGTTGAGGAGAAGTGGACAGATATCATTGCATTTGGAAAAGTCAAGTGTCTGTGAAGTGAGGATGTGAGTCTCTTCATCCTCATGCCTATTGCAATCACCCTAGGGGCAGATAGAATTTAGGAGGGAGAGGAAGGACTCAGTTGTGTCTGGTGAAGTAAAAACCTCCCTCATTGAAGAGTATCCAAGTGCATTACAGAACCTAGTTATGCAGTTTACAGCAGACAATAATCTTATTGTGAGACATGCATACCTAATATGTTGCAGTACCGATATAAAATAATGGGTAAGGCAATATGTTGTTCTTTTATATATTAAAAAATTGAGAATACAACTGCATTTATAAGAATGACTGAAAACAGCAGAGGAAACTAAGGGTCACACCTAGCACGGAAACCAAATTGGGACTTGAACTCACCACCCTGAGATCAAGACCTGAGCTGAGATCAAGAGTTAGACAGTTAACTGAATGAGCTACTCAGGCATCCCCTAAGGGTCATTTCTTTAGTCCCTCACTTGCATATTGCTATTTGTTCATAATGATGCTCTCACCGTGCCCACCATTCTGTGAAAACCTATCTCTAAGATGCTGTTGGAGTTTGGACTTTGTTTTCTAGGGGTCCCAGCTGTAGTATGAATTCTTGGAGATGCATCCTGAAGTTATTCTGTGAAAGTGATTTCAGTAGAAAAGTTAGCATAAATATTGTTATGGTAAATTTAAGGAGTTAACCTTACTGTTAAAACCTTCTTAAGAGGCTTTCAACCAGGAAATAACCTGGGCCCGCATAGGATCTCATTTGCCGGAGATATGTCCTTTCGTACATTGGAAAGGAAATTTTTTTTTTTTAAGATTTTATTTATTTATTTGACAGACAGAGATCACAAGTAGGCAGAGAGGCAGGCAGAGTGAGAGAGAGGAAGGGAAACAGGCTCCCCGCTGAGCAGAGATCCCGACTTGGGGCTCGATCCCAACTTGGGGCTCGATCCCAGGACCCTGAGATCATGACCTGAGCCGAAGGCAGAGGCTTAACCCACTGAGCCACCAGGCGCCCCTGGAAAGGAAATTTTAAACGCAATTGCTTTACCCAACTTTGTTTCTGACATTTTTAGAATGTCATAAGCAAATTAAATATCAAAAATTTATTTCTGAGTTTATAATTCCTATCCCAAATGAATCCTGACAAATCTGATTGATGAAGAGAAAACTCATATAACACACCAGTACAACTGAGTAAGTCTGGAATTCCATATACTTTTCAAAAGGATCATTAAAAGTAGCCAACAAATTTCTCCAATGTATTCTAGAGAAAGAAGGACCACCTCCAGCAGGTGGGTATTGCTTTCACTTGGCCTCTTTTCAGCTTCTTTGGTGTTTAAAAGACCATAACTTTATGTATCTCTGTATTTTTATTATTCCCATAGTATACTTTTTCTCATGATCATGTGCTGAAAACTTGCCTATAAAATTTTGTAAAGTGTCATATCTGTCCCTTTGCTTATTGGCAATGTTTAAGTAAAATTAAAACAATCTTCAGGGCACCTGGGTGGCTCAGGGGATTGAAGCCTCTGCCTTCGGCTCAGGTTATGATCTCAGGGTCCTGGGACTGAGCCCCACATCGGGCTCTCTGCTCACTGGGGAGCCTGCCTCCCCCCCTCTCTCTCTGCCTGCCTCTCTGCCTGCTTGTGATCTCTGTCTGTCCAATAAATAAATAAAATCTTTAAAAAAAAATCTTCACAAACTGTACAAATTGAACCATATTGAAGATAGTAGTTTAAAAAAAAAAAATGGAATCCATCTCCATGTTCCTAATTGGAAAACAAAAAACAAAAACAAAAACAAAACAAAAAACCCAAAACATCAAACCCAAGCCTCTCAGAGAAGGAAAACCAATTGTCCATAACCAGCCTAAAGAATTATAATGGAGAATTGAGAAGGAGGAATGACTCTGGGTAGATTTTATAGCCTAGGTTTGCAGAACCATTAACAAATAGAGTCCAAAAGTCAAACACTTGAGTAAACAGCACAACGCGGAATGACTTAGGGAATGCTCTCCGGGCCTGTGTCAGACGCATCCTCCGCAGAGCGGGCTGGGGATAGGATGATTTAGCGCAGCAAACGATCAGTGCCACTCCACGTGTGGGTGCCTAGCCAGGGGCAGGCGACAAGACGGGAATGCCAGTCACCCAGTGTCACCTCTTCATTCGCGTCACATTGGAATTCAGATGGCGGCGGAGAACCTGAAAAGTGAATTTATTGTTGCAAGAAAGTCAATACTTCACAATAACTCTAGGCAGTGATTTAAAAGGCCATTTTGTGCACACCATTTACTTCTTCATACACATGTATATTGCTATTCTTTGCCACGAATACCTAGAAGCAGAAAAATTCCACGAGGCCACCTCATTTGAAACACTTTCTTTACAAAGCAAACAAACGACCTGTGGCTCATCAGGAAAACTGAATTATTAGAACGTTCTCTGAATTTCAAGAGAGGCTGTTTACTTCACGGTCCCATTTTCCCCTCTTAGAGAATTTTTCATTCTTAATGAAATCTGTCACCAAGTCAAAACCATGAGTCCACCCTTCCTACTGGTGCCTTCCAAACACAATGCTATAAAAACAGACAGAAAACAGAATGTAAACTTGACTTTTAAAAGGGGTATATTTCGGGGCGCCTGGGTGGCTCAGTCGTTAAGCATCTGCCTTGGGCTTAGGTCATGATCCTACAGTCCTGGGATCGAGTCCCGCATCAGGATCCCTGCTTCTCCCTCTCCCATTCCCCCTACTTGTGTTCCCTGGCTTGCCGCGTCTCTCTCTGTCAAATAAATAAATAAAACATTCTTAAAAAATAAAAATTAAATAAAATAAATAAATAAAAGGGTATATTTTGATTGAAGGAAGAGTCTATTCATAAATCTCAGATAAACCTAGTGTCCTTTTCTAAACTAATGTCTTCTTTCTTATTTATAAATAGAGCTCTAACTGATATTTATGGTTTTCGTTACACACTTTTTTTTTTAAAGATTTACTTATTTATTTATTTGACAGTCAGAGATCACAAGTAGGCAGAGAGGTAGGCAGAGAGAGGGGGAAGCAGGCTTCATGCTGAGCAGAGAGCCCGATGCGGGGCTCGATCCCAGGACCCTGGGATCACGACTCGAGCCGAAGGCAGAGGCTTTAACCCACTGAGCCACCCAGGCACCCCTCCTTACACAATTTTTAAATGAAATTATCTTAAGTCAAAGAGAGAGAACGGTTTTATATGCTGTTCCCCTTCATAACAAACACACACGCACAAGTCACCAAAAGGACATGATGTCTGTCATTTTTCACAACAGGTTTTCAGTTAATAAGATAAACAGAGAAGGGCACCTGGGCAGGTCAGTCAGTTGAGCAGGCTCGGGTTGTGATCTCACGGTCCTGGGATGGAGCCCCGCGTCCAGCTCCTCACTCAGCAGGGAGTCTGCTTGAGATTCTCTCCCTCTCCCTCTGCGCCTCCCCCTGCACTTTCTCTCTCTCTCTGAAATGAATAAATAATTTTTTTAAAAGAAAAGAAAGAGAAAAAAGATGCATTTGTTTGATGCAGCTGTTCGCATGATAAAATCTTTTTTGCTTTTCCCTCCGTTTTTTTTGTGGAACAGAGGAAGGATCACAATACTTTTTCCCTGAAATCAGGTTGATACATATATTTGGGTCAGAGCGGCTTCAGTAGGTACATTTTTCTGTTGTTGTTGTTATTAAAAAGAACAACTTTGTTGAAACCTACCAAGAGCTCAGAGCTTCGAACTCTGAAGAGGACGTTATCAAGGAGAAAATGCAGGATCCCTCCAGATTAATTTCCAGTGTCTCAATCACTCACAGTGCATACAGCAGCCTTCCAGCCTGCCCACAACTCTGCAGCACTTTGGGTAGATCTGAACATTGGAGTTTGAGAAAGACTCTACAGCTGGGGCTTATGCTTATCTTTTTCCTTTGCATTGGAGTGATGCATGTGCATTTAAGTAAAAGGAAAACTGAAGTTGGCCTCACAATACAAATTTGTCTGTTTGCATAACAAGCAACAGCAGAATATCTCCTCTAAATTTGTTAAACATGAGCTTCACCACCCAGAAATCACTGCTATGCTCAAGCATGGATGCTGTAAAGAACAACCAAGACCCAGATGAGACCGGAAGGGCTACAAAATGCATCTCAAAATCATTTTAAAGATGGAGTTAGTCATGGATCAATTTTCTAGCCAACAAAAAAAGATACCACTTATAGTATTTATTTTCCCACAAAATATAAGCAGCTGTGGTCAGGAGACTCAAAACTGAAGTGTGCTTCGGTGGGTAACTTAGGAACTTTAAGAAGGGGTGCATGCCCAGTCTTAACAATTATGAAGTGACCCTTCCCTGCTCTCTACTCAGGACCTTGCCACTGCCCTTGACTCCTTCTGGCATCATTTCTCTAAACTTCCAGGGCTCCAGCTCATGTTTCCCGTGAGTCAGCGTCCCTAGATTTCTCCCCTCCTACGCCAATCTCGAGTTTGTTGCCAGGCTCCTCGTTTTCATTGCAGCACGTAATTGTTTTCAAACAGTGCTTCTGGGAGTGGACTTGAATGACATGACTGTGAGACTTGCTCTAGGAACCCTCCAATTTGGCAAATTTTTCTGAAGTTTGGAGCATCTTCTGGTCTGACACTTGGTCTGTTCTGGTTCAGGACAAGCGAATTGAATAATGTTACCAATGCTGCTTAACAATATAAATGCTTTCCTCTATTCAATTACTTTTCTTGTCACTTGTAAAATCTTTACATTTATGACTCAAAAAATTAGCCCACAGAGTATGTTTTGTTTGGGCCGTCAACTATGAAGGGTATAAAGGACAACCTTATGAACAATTTCTTGAAACTTGACTTGGGGGAAATATAAATTATTCTCAAATCTCTTAACTCTATGAATCCTTTTTTTTTTTTAAATTTCAAGAAAGGGTTTTGTTGATACTGCCGTGCCAAAGTTCAATTCCCGACACTCTACTTAACCATTTAAAATAATGCCTGTTTGTTTATATTTAAATAACATACTTATTTTCATCCTTATATTTGCTACTTTGACACGGTCGTTTATTTAATATAGATTTGAGTGCATTGATTATATATGAGAGAGTGTTTCTGTGGAGATACAGAAGGACATATTTATGAAACCCTATACATTATCACGATCAAATAATCTCCTGACATTGAAAAGCTCTACCTCTTGAATCAGCCCGACTGGTATCTGATTGCAATTAAGGAGACCATAAGCGAGGCCAGCACTGGGTTCAGCATTTTAATAAAAATCAGTTCAGTCTAAAATCACTTCAGCCCAAATGACAAAAGTTGCATGGAAAATTAATTTTAGGGATCACTTCAAGTCATGTGGGCTTCTTTAGGATAAAATTGCCAGAGCTGTGGGAAATATGAGTGTCAGTAATGATATTTGTTAAACAAAATGAAGGATAGCAGGAGCCTTGGAAGCCAAAGTGGAAGCGATGACTCTCTGAGGGCAAATTGCACCAGGAGCTTTTAAGACAATCAAAAGATATCAAAGTGCAGGGACAGATTAGATCAATCCATACACATTTCCATCCATCATTCCTTTGGGAATGGAGCACATGTACACAAGAGGAAAAATGGGTAATCACAGAAGGAAACTTTTCAAATCCTGTTTGTGGGTCTCTCGGTTGGCACATTGCTTATACCAAAAATGTTAAGTGGCATACATCTATAAGGCCAGCAGTAGATGGATAAATACATCCTTTTTTCCTTTTGAAAAATCTAGAATCCTAATTTATAAGCTACCATTTGTATCGTAGCATGAAAATGAGAGAAGTATAAATTTCACCAGGAACAAACTACCGAGGGACGCCTGCGTGGCAGTCAGTTAAGGGGCCTACTCTTGATCTCAGCTCAGGTCATGATCTCAGGATCGTGAGATCGAGCCCCATATTGGACTCCGTGCTCAACACAGTGTCTGCTTAACACTCTTTCTCTTCCTCTCTCTGTCCCTTGACCCCCGTCTTTCTAAAGTAAATAAGTAAATCTTTATTAAAAAAAAAAAGAATAAAATACTGATACATTCCGCAACATGAATGAGACTCAAACCCCAAAGACAAAAGCATTTTTACAAAATGTAAAAAAATAACAATTCATTCAACAAATATTTACTGGATGCCCTTCAAGTGACAGAAATTATTTAGAGCACTTATTATATACATCAGTGAAGCAATTAGACAATGATCAGTGCCTACATTTCAGCAACTGAAAAAAAATTGCAAACTATAGAAAAATTTAAAAAAAATAAATTACTTTCATAGTCTAGAGGCAGAAGGTGATAAAAGCTGTAGAAAAATAAAAAGGCCATAGCAAGATAAAATGTCTCATACGTGCTGGTCAGGGGAAAAGAGGACTGGTCTGAATTTTAAATAGGGTGCTCCAGACAGACCACAGTGAGAAAGAGCACTGTGATCAGTCCACACCTCCAGTGGGTGAGGTTGTCTCCCATGTGAATGTGTTGGCAAACGGCATTCAGGTGGGAATATGCACAGAATGCATGGGGAACACCAGGGAGATGGTGTGTGGAGTGATCCAGGTAGAGCCAAAAAGGAGGAGAAAATCAGAGGCCACGGAGTCCAGATCTGCAGTGCCTTCGAGGTCGGCTTAAGAATTTTGGCCTTGGGTTGGAAGGAAATGGGAAGATTTTGAAGTTTAAAAATATTGCTCTGGCAATTTGTTGGTGAATCACAGTTGGGGGAGGGGCACGGAAGGAATGGAAATCTATTGTTAGCAAGTAGTGATGAAAGTTGTCATGTTCTGAATATAATTTGAAAGCAAAGCTTGGAGGATTTGCTGAGTAATTAGATACACAGTGTGAGATGAAGAGAGAGGTCAAGTCGATTTTCAGCTTTCTGGTCTGTTGAAGGCTATTGGTAGAGCAGATTAAAAATAAAGAGACAGAGATCTGTAAACCACACACAGCAAGCCAAGATGAAGGTATAACTCAAATGTGACTTATTCCTATCCTACCAGTTTGGGCCATAATGGAAACAATAAGAGTAATCTATAAAGAGTAATGGATTTAAAATACGAATTTTGCTTAATTTTTTAAAAGTAAGAAAAATTTTCTCTAACACACAACACTGAAATGATGAAATGATCTCACTTCACCATCCCTTACTTGTTCCTCAGTGAAAAGGTAACTGCCTCCCAACTTCCTCCCTAATGACAATGACAAGGAACAAACAGAAAGATAAAGAAAAGCGAAGGTAGATCAGAAGTTGTTAGAATTGAAATTATCTTTGTAGTCAACTCTAGATTCTTCCTCTAGTTCAAAAAAAAAAAAAAAAAAAAAAAAAACAGGTGAAACATCATCTGAAGTATTCAAGAGTAATGGTCCATTGAGAAGTAGGAAACTCAGCACCTTCAAGGTGGTGCATTCCATGAAGGTAATGCTGGAATTATAATAAGATTCTTAGATAGATCAACAAAGTTCTGTCTTCATATAACTTCTATTTCTGCATTGAGTTTTGTTTTAATGTCTACAGTGAGTAAGCATAATCTCCTTTACCTGACAAACACAAATATTTCAGAACAGTGAGTATATTCATCCCATCTTCCCTTTAGATTCCCATACCCTGATTTCCTCTGGTGTGCCTCATATACTCTTATTTCTAAATCACCTACGGTCAGTCTGTCCAGTCATATGGATGGACTCCAGTGTTGGTGCCAGCTTGGGGCCAGTATGAATGAAGCTGTTAATGTGCTTGTGCAAGTCTTTCTGTGAACCACGTGTTCATTTATCTTAGGTAAACGCCTTGGAATTAAATACTGGGATCTTAAGGTTAGTGCATATTTCCTTTCATGAAGTATTGCCAGAACTTTTCCCAAAGTGGTTGTACTATTTTATATTCTCACCAGCACTGTATGAAACTTCCAGTTTGGGATGAAGCAGAAGTAGGGAGGGACTGACTGGGCACAACTATGAACGATGTTCTGGGGGACTAAAATCGTCTATAACTTCACATGGGTCTCGACTGGACCCAGTCAAAACTCAGCAAATCTATGCTTTTGTGCACATTTCGTGGTATGCTAAATTTACATCACAAGAAAAAAAACTAAACAGATACTAAACACTAAACACTAAACTAAACACACAGATACTAAACACTAAAGTGTAATGACACACTTACTGAAAATAGGACGACTATGACTAATATCTTCAATGCATCTAAAAAAGAAGGTTGATGGACAGAGTGTTTTTGCACTGATAGGTATTTGGTAAGCAAGTACATCATTAGTGATAAAATTTTATGGTGAGTATACAGGTGGCCACTCTAAAAATGTTCTCCACTTCACCGTATGTTCAAAATATTTCAAAACAAAATGCTTAAAAAAGAGAATAAAAAGGTAAAACATATACTTACCATAGGAATCTGTTATTCTACTCATGGAATGAAGGCATAGTCTATACAAAATGGTGCATGAATGTTCAAAGCAACTTTATTTGTAATTAAAAAAAAAAAAAAAGTAGAGACAACCCAGCTGTCCACCAGGAGGTACGTATCATGAGCAAAATGTGGTACAGCCATAGGGTGCTCTGCTGCTTAGAGTGAGAAGGAATGAGTTGTCAGTACTCACAGGGTTGTATTTAGAATGAGTCTGTTGTGGAGAGGAAGCCAGAGCAAACAGAAATAAGTACATATATATGTAATTTATTTTAAATTTATATAAATTTATATGATTTTAGAAAATGGAAACAAATCCCAAGTGACAAGAAGCAGAACAGTAGCTTCGAGGGGATGAGGTATGCGGTGAGAGAGTGAGGGAGAGGAGGATTACAAGTGGAAACCAGGAAACATTTGGGCCTGATGCTGATGATGGCTTCACCGTGACATACAGACCTCACAACCTAGTCAGATTTTACACTTGAAATAGGTACAGTTTAGTATACTTCAACAAAACTTTTTTTTTTTTTTAATCCTCAAGAAAAAACACCCATTTTGAAATCATTTTCTGCTCTCCTGGTTTTCAGCCACCTTTGAAATGATACACAACAGAGACCTGAGCACAGGGTTCCTAGCGGAGAACAGAGGGTTGGTTTTCTCCTTGATCTATGTGTTCTCCTCCTATCAGTTTGGATTCAACTATTATTATTTTGGTAGTCCTGACATACTGTTAGTGTACAGTGTAACTAGAGCAAAAAAAAAAAAAATCTCTTAAACCATTTTAATTTTTATTTAAAAATATGTACTGCTTTTAAACCAGGTCACATGCAATCATGCTGACTTGAACTTTGCAGGTGACTTTTCACTTCAAATGAAGAATTGACATCTTACATTACTCAGTTTGTCATGTTGTAACATTTGTGAGCCTTTATGCTATAATCAAAGTATTAGCAGTCTTCTGTGATTCTACTGCATAGAGATGACAACTGTTTTTTCTTTATTCTTCTGATTTGCTGTGGTGTACATACATTTTAGCTCAGTGACTTATTCTCTCTGTAACTGGAAGCCTCCATCTCCCACTCCTCTTCACCCATTTTTGCCTTCCTCCCCCGCCACTGACGGTCAGCATGTTCTCTGTATTTATAGGTCTGATACTATGTTTTGTTTGTTTCCTCATTTAATTTTTTTTTGATTCCACATATGAGCGAAATCATATGGTATTTGTCTTTCTCTGCCCAACTGACTTCATTTAGCATAATACCCTCGAGATCCATCCATGTTCTGACCCATGACAAGATCTCATCGTCTTTGATGGCTGAGTAATATTCTATTGTATATAACCCACACCTTCTTTATTTGCCTGTTAATGGACACTGGGACAACTATTTTAAAGTGAATAAGTGACAGGTGTACAGAATATAAAACTAGCACCTAGAAAAAACTTAGAAAGAAAATTTAAAAGAATAAAATTAAATCACTTTATGCAACATAAGGATGATCTTGTACTGTGAAGTTCATGATGCATCCTTGTATTATATGTTGTGGTCAACCCAAGCTTTACATTTTGTTAACTGAAGAGTTTACAAACAGCTGTGATCACTGAATGTGCAGGTAATCATTACGTAATAGATAACTTCCATAAATGTTATTGCTTAAATAAAGAAATGGTCTCTATTATGAATGTTTGCTATGTGACACGAGTTGAAACTGGCATTTCGTTTGTTCTTAGAATGGGATGGCTGCCATTTGTGTTATTCTTTGGTTATCACTAAACTTGCTGACGTTGTGAGTCTGTTCTAGTAAGAGGCATTATATTTTTGTGTACTTATTTACACCCCAAGGCTATGTGGAGAAGTCTGTGCATTCCTTATTAAATAACAAGACATATGGGTAAGATAAAAGTCTAGTTAATGGATGACTTTTTTTAAACAACATTAAGACAAAAGAAACAGTGGCTCAGAAAAGTTGAAATTGCTACATTAAGCAGAGGACAAAAACTGTATAAAGAAAAATAGTGTGCTTTTTGCTGTGGCAGATTAAAATAAACTAAAACTATAACATATGCATGAGCCATCTCTATGCAGAAAAACGTATTTATTTAGTGCTTCTTAGCACGGACAACAGTACCGTTTGTGACAAAATACCGTACATCTGCTATTAAACTCATAAACAGGCATTAAAATTATGGTATATTATTAAAATTCATCATATTTTAGAAATAAAGTGTAAATGTAAACTGAAGTATGACTAAGTTCAGTTGAACAACACTGATAATCTATGAGATAAAGAAATGTAATGAATGAATCCATCCAAAATCCAAGCCTGGTAAAAGAAAATGAGCATTTATTTTCAGTGACAGTGCTCAAGTTAAAGTGCCTTTTATTCTAATTTTGATTATGTGAGATGCAACTGCATCAGGTACAAATGAAGTTATAAGTTGTCAAGCACTCTTTGTACCTAGTGCAGCTGATGGTCTACTAAGAGGTTCAAAGAGGTTCACTTACTGCGTGACTGATGATATTTATGGGGGCAAATATCTTTTACTCTTTTGCCTTCACCATCAGCTTTCCATTAGGTCAATATAAATAATGATGAAGACATGCTAAGCTCTTTTCTAACTCCTAACTGGAGCACCTTTCAATAATCTTCATAACTAAAAGACCCCATATTTCTGAAACATTCTATGTTTAATAGCAAATGTGTCCTTTGTGTAAGCATTTTTGGATGAAAATGTGTTTGTTGTTTTCAAATAAAGCCGATATACCAAAAATGCATACCATCAACTGAGTTATTTGTAACCACAATTATATTTCTGTGGTACATCTCTAGCGAAAAAATTCAAGATTATAATGTGCAATGATTATATTAAAGAGGAAATTGTATGTGTCAGGATTGTCATCTATCATATCTCTGAATTGGCTGCTGTTGAAAGCACTCAAAGACAAATATTATAAGGTTCATCCTTTCTGCAACAGATATACTAACCCAGTTCTCATTATCTGCTTACTTCATTGCTAAAAGTCTTCCAAGTGCCCTTTTCCTGATACTCCCTCCTGTTATTCTCAGGGAGCTGTAAGGAGGCAATGCAAAGCCGAGCCCATGAAGCTTTGTTAGATGTTGTAACTAGAATCAGGAGTTTTAGAATCAGAGGAAGAAAGGAACAAAGTGAACTTCATCAAAAATTGTGTGGTGTCCATCACTTCCATAATTGAACAAGGATTTTTTTTCTTAGGATCAGGAAACTGTTAGGCAAACATTTTGTCTTGGCATTGATGAGGGTTCAAGATGTGAGCCCCCACAAGTTATGCTACATACATATGTTTGCTTTCCTAAATTACAATTTGGTATCTTGAAGAATGCCAAAATAGGAGCCTTAAGAACACTATGTCTCAGGGACACCTTTGTGCATAGAAATCATGAAACCTCAGGACTGTGGGTTTGTGAATGAGAAATTAAGTATGAACTCTTAAGCATGAATTGAATGCTCTCCTCGAGCAAAAATGGAAAGAGGATGCTTTTTCTGGTTCCACTTTGTTATCTGGATTCTAAATGTGATTTTAGTAATAAGGACATTGGGGGTGGGGGTTGTAGGGAAATAAAATGTGACTCATTAACTACACTCCTCAAATAGGAAACCCATTAAATGGTCTGTGATATGTCATGCAGTAAATTAAAGAACGTAGGGGAAACATGGTCCGTCTGGTTTTATTACTCATCCTGTCACAAGTGTGGTTAAATCAGTGAACCACATTTAGAACCAAAGGGTAGGAAGGAACACAGAACAACTGTCAAATAAAATGGTGAGACGCCACCATGGTTGTTGCTGGCCTTTGTGTGAATTAGAGGTGGGCACCCTGTTCAGTAGCATGCTGCCCTGCTAAATAGATAGATATACTTGTGGATGCCAGACGTTCTCATTTAATAGATGGGAAATAACCAGAATCTAAAATTTTAGCTAAGGGCACAGGTTATTATGAGAAGAGTGCTTAATAACCCATAAATTCTTCTCTACCATTCATGGTTCTATTAAAAGACTGCAGACAAAGAGAAAAAGTAGATAATAGTCTAAGAGGATTATAAACACTGAACATTGGAAGGTCAAAGTACAAAAAGGTCACAGGCAAGCACTGAGCTTGGAAAGGCATCCTTGGAGAGCACAGAGGCATGTCGCATGGGGGTCAACTCCATTCCCCGTGAAGAAAAGTCATGGGTGGCAGATCAGAAATAGAAGTACAGGAGAACACTTTAAAAATATAAATAATCCAGTTTGATTAAAAAATGTACATCAAAGTATGGAAGACCCTAGAGTAGGTCACCGAGAACACTGAATTTCTGGTGAAGCTGTTGGTTTCTTTATTCCATGGATAATAGAGGGTTTGGGGAGGATTTCAGGAGAGAAGTGACACAAACGTAATTGAGACTTGAAATGATTCATCTTAGGTCAAGAGAGGAGACAACCTAAGACTATTTTGCAATCTTCCAGGGGAAACTAATGAAGATCAAGCGTCCAAGGACAGCAGGAGGAAGGGAGGGAAGAAACAGATGTACTGGGACTTTATGAATGAGAAAATGAGGGCTGGAGGGTGGGCAGAACTCGGACATGCCTGAAAATCAAACTGACTAGGTAAGGGGTGTTGCATTAGTATCTGGTGATAGAAATAGGGAAATGGGGATCAGGGGATTAAGATCCAAACCCAAATGCGGTTTGGGAGAAATGATGAGACTGATTATAGCTAACTCTGTTGTAGGCTCAAGAATGCAAAAGAAACATCCTAAGTGGTTTACAGGTTAAGAGTCCAGGCTCTGGAGGCTGATTGCCTGTATTCAAACTTGGGCTCTAGGGCTCACCGGCCGTCTAACCCCCAGCAAATGACTGACCTTGTCTGTGCCTCACCTGCCACTTCCTTAAGATTAAGAACAACGAGAGTATCTATTTCATGTTTGTCTGGTCGTGCTTTTTGGATCCCAAATGGGTTCATGCATGCTAAGTCCTTCAAATAATACCCAGCTCAGAATAAGCCCTCAATAAATGCCAGCTATTAATATCACTATCATTTCTTAGCTGGGATTTAACCACCTTTTCCTTTAACACATTTTTAGATCTAACTTGCTTCTCTTACCAAACCTGCACAATATATCCTCCGTAAAAATGGAAAATGATTGATCGTATTGCTCTCCAATACAGCCCTGAATATAAATTATTCTCTACGCCTCCTAACTGTGATATTTCTACTTTGTAATAAACTCTGTGACTTTTTTCTTTGTACACAAATCTAATAGAACATGTTTCCCTAAAACTATCCATATAACTACTAATGCTTATTGCTCAAAAATATTGCCTCAAACCTTTATAATATACTCCAGTATTTTACCTGAATAAATAATAGCTTTGTGCAAAAGTAATTCCTGCAAAAATCATGTTTGGTAAAAAGCCTATTAAAATAGAGAGATTTTTTTCCTAGAAAATGAGAATTAAAAAGGACATAGATCACTTACATATACACACTGACTGCATTAGGGAGCTGGAAAAACTACTTGTGTTCTATACTCCTATATTCTATACTCTTATGTGTTTGTCCCACATGTAAATAACTCTGTGGTCACACTGGTTTTTATGCATAAGCAGATCGCTCTTCATAATCAATAAGATGTCACATCTCAAAATCACAAAACTAGTACAGCTCTTCTATTGTATTTTTTCAATAAAATCCGGGCCCTTCATCACTCTTGATACCCACACAGAATTTCTATTGATGTTGCTAAGAGATGTGCACATGAATCAAGCCTACTAAATGACACATAATAACTAGGAGACTAAATTGCTCCAGGGATTAGTAATGGTCCTCTGACCTACAGGTCAACAATTTGAATCCAGACTCAGTTAATAGTAGCTAAAAATTGCTACAATCTGATGTCTGATTGACAGCCAATGAAAGGGGACCTAGAGTCCCTGTGGAATTCTGAGTTAACAGGTGCCACAGCACAGAATCCCCAAAACAATGGCCAAGTTAAAAGGTCAAAGATTAAATCGGTGTGGAAATCTAGCAACTTTTGATCAGTAGAGGAAGCCTCTGCAGGACATAAATGGTATGTTGATGGAGCAATATCTCCTTCCCATTTCACATGCACGGGAGACCTCTTCCCTCTGTGACAGCGTCCACAGACAGCACGGCAACATAACAACTGAGAAAATTAAATTGTGTATATACTGAAAAAATGTGCGCCTCCAGGTTTATATGAATTTCATTTTAACCGTAACTTCTATGATAGAAATAATGTAGCATTTGCATAGAAGTTACATCAATGTACAAAAGCAAAAGCTTTTCCTTGAGTGCACACACACACACTCCACCCCCTTCCCCCATCCCCAACACAAAACTGAAATGATAAAGATCCCTCACAGGTTAAAAGTAAATGAATGCTGGTTCTTTTATTTAATGAACCATTACTACATTTTCCTGTTGGTGTTATAATAAAGGTTTCCTTCATAGGTGAGAGTCTCACTTTGTATCTCTTAAGAAATATCTCAGCGTTGTTATTTGTATAGTGTTGCATTGTAGGTAATCACAATGTTTGAGCATTGTTATATGCTTGAATATTTTCAAGTATTCTTTGAAAGCTGTACATATCCATGTGCTGATAGGGTATCATCAGATCAAATTTTTAGTAATAACATGGGAAGCCAACTCTGCGTCCCTCATCTCTGGAAGTCAAGACATTCACGGGTAATTGCAAATTCCTAGTGCAACGTTAACTTTTAATCGATGTGAACATATGCATAATAAGATGAAAACTGCAAAAATACGTGATTATTTTTCAAGATACCATGATTGGGAGGAAATTATGTATATAAATCAGGAAATATCTGCGACTGGAGAGTATTTTCAAACTGTTGGAATAGGAAATGACATTATATATCACAAGAAAGTTAGAAACTTTTACCTTGTAACTTTTGTCTTGGGCAGACCTAAAATTATTTCATAATACAGACTGTTAACAACTTTACACCATTTCCTGATTATGATTGGGACTCTAAGTTTAAAAATATATTTATTATAAGCAGCTATTTTTACATGGTCTTTACCCCTTTCTCATAAAACCGTGTCTTTAGAAAAATAATCCAAAATTATAAACTACCCATTTTAAAATTATCCATGTTTATATCTATGATCAAAATAAAGATGTGTCATCTACTTGAAATTATTCAACTCATCTAAAGAGTCCCTTGGCATCCTGAGAACATGACGACTTGGCAAAACATTTTCTGTATTACAGTGTTGAAAAAGAATGAAAAAAAACATTAAAATATGACATGTTTGAAAATTTAAGTTCAGTAACATTTCTGGCTTTACCTTGTTTTGATTACTCCTCAAAGCACATTAGAAATGACTCACTTTACATTTTTATAGTGCCCTAAATCATCTTCACTTTGCTGACATAAAAACTCTTTGCTTTCCCTGCCTCTTAATAAGATGATTTATTTGTAGAACGACCAGGATGATAAGCCCACAGATGCTATGCCCCCCATGCTTTATAAGTGGTTTGCAAAAGGTCAGATGCCATTGACCTTTCAGATGAATGGAATAGCTGATCTTACAAAGAGGCCACTTGTCTGTCCCTGATGAATGGAAGATTGCCTTTCTCAACTAAAGCAATGTGAGTGGGTGACTGTTAATATGTTCAATAACCTGACTATTTTTAACATCTAGAAATTTTTAAAATTTTCAGCCCTAATGTGAACGTTTCTCTTCCCGACAATAGGTGATATTTTTCTGTTGAAGATAAGTCACTTGCAAATGCAAACCAATTCTTTATTTTTTGAGGTAAACAAGGTCAGTGGTAGCACCTGATGCTTAAGCAGGTTCAGACTTGTCGTTGTGTATTTCTTTGCATGTACTTGTTCATTAACCTATACTCCATCTCATTTCAGAAAGGCTTTAAGGTGAACTGTAGAAACATATACATTATAATAAGAAAAATAGCACAAAATGAAAAGACATAAAAAATGGCAGTCAAAAAGGAAAATGAAGCAAGGAGAGATGGCAGACATACAAGCTTGTTGGTTAGAAAAGGTTTGCTGTATGTATAATGACATATATGTGTGCACGTGAGTACACACACACACACTGTTGGCTCAGCGTAGGGAGGCCTTCTCAGATCTCAGTTCTAGGACACACTAATTCTCTGGGCCTATTTTAAGTGGGACATTAAATGATAAAATTGGTGACATTCTTAATAATATCACAATGCTAAAGCCAATAACAACCTCAGGAACCATATCCTTGGAAGAAGGTGAAGGTATACTCACTCAGCTCATCTCCTCTCACTGAGAGCAGCTCTATGGACAGGAAAAGATTAAAGTCCCAATATATCCTTTATTGACGATCAGTTAGATGAAAGTTTAAAAGCCAGCCAGATAATTCTTAAACCTATGAGTGCTCCAGAAGCCGAGTGAGGCTCAAAGACATTGTTGGGCAACACTTGCAGATTTTAAGTAAGTGAAGAAGAGGGTTGGGTCCCTTGTGTTCAACAAGCACCACAAGACTCTGATGCAGGGTGGTTCTTTTGAGAACCACCTGTGAAGAAAAACTGACAAATGGAAGCAATGTTCTCAAACCTGCCATCCAGTCTTCCAGAACATTGTTTCTAGCAACTAGAACTGGATATTTTAGAAAAAAAAAACAACAAAAACCAAAAACACAAAAAACAAACCTGGGTAACAGAATTTTCGAGTTACAGTCTGGGAAATGGGGACTTTATAAATTAATGAAGGCTTGATACAGGATCTGTAATAGGAGAATAACAATAGTCAGGAAATGTAATTTCCTATTTTATTCTTCTCAGTCACATCTGGAATATTAGGTTCACACTTGGTGCCATATTTATGAAGGATATTGATAACTCATTCAATATACTCCATGAAAGTTTTCTGTCCAACACAACATGACTATGGTCTTGTGTGTATTTCTGGAATTGAGGCATGGACATAGAGGCAAACAAGAGAAACAATGTGGAAGGCGTTACTCAAGGATTTAAAACATGTTTTGGATGCTTAATAGTTATATAGGCAATTTATGTAATTTATATGTACCTTAGTTTTCCCATCATTAAAATGGACATATTATTAGTACCCACTTCATAAGGTTTTTATGGGAGAAAGTATTTTATATATGTATTGCAGTTAGAATATTTCTTGTCATATAGTAAGCATCCAGTTAAATTTATGTAATATGTTAAAAGCTTGAGAAAAATATTAGCCCTTAATATTTAATATTAGCCCTTAATATCTTAATAAGTCTTATAAGGTAAATTTTTATGGTTCATTTTAGGAACTATACTGAGTGGTTTCATATGTACTTGCCTTCTCAATTTAGAATAAGATTTAAAGAATATTCTGGACCAAATATATACCATTTGGCTGCTTTACAGTTTGAGATACTTTAATAGTATTCATTCATTCTAACTTCAGGTCAACATGTGTTACTTATCTGACATCTTGAGTCATTTTAGGAGCTATAACAACAATGAATAAGTCAGAGTTCTTATCACTAATTAGCTTTAACCTACAATTTTAAAGATGAAATTGGCAAGTGAATGCAACGTTATTTAGCAATGTGATACAATTAATGTAAGCACAAGGTGTTGATGAAGCCTATGAGTCTGTAGGATTGAACCTCCAGTCATAAGGTAGAGGCTGGGGCTGGGAGGTGCCAGTGAAATCTCCTTGAAGAAATGATCCTTGTGTGAAAACCAGAGGGTGATCAGAAGCAAGCCTGTTGACCTACAGGACGAGACCCCTGAAGCATAGTCACAGAGCGAGGAAGAGTACAGCATACTTGAGTGTGACAAGAGCAGACTGTGCAAGGTGGGGAATAGAGGAAAATGGTGATGAAAATTTAGATGGGAGCTCCGATGGTGAGGAGTATTACAAATCTGGCAATTAACCTATTGTTTAATGAATTAAGTTATGGGATTTCAGCCTGAGAAAGTGAAAGTTCTATAATCTATAAAATAGAAAGAGGTTATCATAACACCAGAAGTAATTAGAAAATCATGGTGAGCGAAGGATGAAAGCATTGAGATTAAGTATCATTAAGTTTGAGTTCAGACTCTGTCACTTCCAAGTTATGGATTCAGCTAACTCATTAAAAAGGTATTGAGTACCTACTGTATGCAAGACACTGTACTAGGCTCCAGTGAAAACAATTCTAAAGGGAAGAAGCGTAAGGAAGAGGAGCAGGTAGAGAAGGACCTGGAAGAGAAGAGTAAAGGAAAGGAAAAACAAGTGCTGATCTCCTAGAGTTTGCATTTAACTGGTAAATGCCACTATTGCTTTATCAAACCATTACCCTATTGAGTATATAATTAAAATCGACACCTGCACCAAAAAGTAAAGAAATGAACAGCAAAGAAATTAGGAAAATCTTTCAGAATGAAAGGAAAATTGAGCACACATCTAAAGGATGACTAAAAGTCAATTTGGCTAAAGCAGGAGTGGCACAATGTGGAGCTACATAATGAATAATTCAAAACAAATGAAAATGCTTTCTGGTGGAATTTGTAACCATGTTTTATTGCAGAATAATAGCTGTTCATTGTTTTAACTTATACAAGAGAATAAAGAAGAAATTATAAATCACTCAACATTGTAAACCTCTACAGTGGTCATATTTTAATGATAAATATACTTTCTTTAATATATTTTTGATCAAATTATCAAAAACTGTTGAGGGTGTGAGATTTTTCCTCTATGTGAAAGCTCAGCTCATAAATTAACCTGTTACTGTTTTGATAAAATCTGAGTTTCCTGGGTCAGAGACAAAGGACTTACTACTCTTGGTGCAGCAAGTAATGTGAGCATGATGACTGTGTCAGTCCCCCAAGCCTAAACCGTTGGACCTTAAAAGAAACCTGTGAAAGAAGAACACTGAGCTTGGGAGATTCACCAGTTTTATAACAAGCATAAGTCTATTCTTTGTTCAGAAAGGAACTGCACATCTGTAGACAACATCTCAGGATTTCTCACCACAAACACAGCCTTAATCAATGGCCATTTGTGACAACATGGGTGGACCTCGAGGACATTATGCCAAGTAAAGCAAGCGAGGCCAAGAAAGGCAAATACTGCATGGCATCATTCTACATGGAATCTAAAGGGGGAAAAAAAAAAGTCAAATTTTTAGAAACAAAGAGTAGAAAAGTGGTTTCCAGGGTCTAGGAGATTGAGGCAACAGGAAGACATTGGTGAGAGGGTCCAGATGTTCTGCTAAGATGAATGAGGTCTGAAAAGGAAGGAAGGAAGGGAGGAAAGGAGGAAGAAAGAAAAAAAAGAAAGAAAGAAAAGAAAAAGAAAAGGTTAGGTAAAGAGCACTCAAGGCTATATTCTTGGCATCCCCAGTAAAAATGTGTCAGGGTGCCAGGGTCCAGGGTCCAAGGCAGACTGCCTCATTCAACATGTGTCTCATGAGAACACAAAAGTGGGTCAATGGGTAGAGATAATATATGCATCTAATTACTTAGATTCCTAAAGAAAAGAATAACAGCAGAAAATTGGCAAGGTCTTGGCCATTTAATTGTTAATATCTAAGCATACTTGATTGGTAGGAACAGTAACTTCTAAGTTTTTATTCTGAAACTAGAACATGGTCTGTATTTTGAAGCAAGTGGACAGCACTCGGTCTAATGGCAGGGGTTACTCATAATTATCTAACATGATGTGGAAAGCACTGGATATTATAATGATAAAGCATACCTAACATATTGTTGCTGGTTGAATTATGTCCTCCTAAAAGACATAAAATCTTAATCCCTAGTACCTGTGGATATGACTTTATTTGGATTTAGGCTTTTTGTTTGTTTGTTTGTTTGTTTTTCCATATGTAATTAGTTAAGATAAATTCAGATTGGATTAGAGACCTAAATCCAATGACTGGGGAATCTATTAAAAGGCCATGCAAAAATACAGAGACAGACACAGGAAGAATGCTGTGTGATATATGGAGACAGAGACTGCAGTGCTATGTCTATAAGTCAAGGAATGCCAAGGATTGCCAGCAACCACAGAAACCTAGGAGGGACAAGGGAGGATCCTCCTCCAGGGCCTTCCAAGAATCCTGGTTCCTCTAACACTATGAGAAAATACATCTTTGTTCTTTTAAGCCATTTTGGTAGTTTTTACAACAGACTTAGAAAGGAATATACATATAAATGTAATATTTTCTTCATTCCAATAATCAAATATGTATGAATGATATATACCAATACACATACACACAGACTTGTATAATGGATGCCTGCCTTTGTTTGGATACCCCCCCCCAAAGCTGATACTGAGACAAGGATTTTGGTACAACCACTATTCTTAATAAATGATCCCAGGAAGCATGGGGAAGTAAAAAAGAGAATGCAGGAATATCTGAGAGGCTGAAGGTAAACGATAAGGTTGTTACTGGGGGCATCCAGTAGCCAGTTCCATGGCTGAGTGATCTCTTCTGTGAGAGTCTGGTACAGTTTGTAGAAAGAGTCTGCATAAGGTTGTGAATTCCCTCTATTCCTGTTACCCTGGGGATTTTGCACTGTTGCCCCAGCCCATACCCAGCCTTAGCCAGTTTGGCACTTATTGAAGCTGAACTTTTGTCAAGGACATCTTGCTGCATCTGCAACAGGTGAATACACACTCAAGTCCCCTCTGTCCCTACAGGCACATCTTTTAGATTTTCTACCTGCTGCTTTCTTTGCAGTCTCAACTCTCTGGTAAGTTTGAAAAAAAAATCCTAAATTTTCTGCTATTTTGGGTCTTTTCCATCATAGGTAGACTCTGCTCCTTCAACTTTTTATATCCCAAGGTACAGAAGCCCCAAATCCTAGACTCCACTTTACTATATCCCATAATTGCATTTTAAATTCTATTAGGTTGTCAGTTACAAAATATCATAATGTTCCACCAACACACACTTTAAAAGTAAGTTAATGTGAAACAAACACGTAACACATGAATTGTATGGATGAGTGAGAGTTGCATTCTATCAAGTAATTATTTTGCAAATTAATCTTTCAAATCTGATTTCAGTCCTATTTGGCCATAAAATTTCTTCTAGATTATGAAATTTCAGTAGTTTTTTTTTTTTAATATAAACCATGATTTACACCTTCTATTTAAGTCCATCACATCCTCCTACACTTTGTCTAGAAGCTACGGTAATAACCATCCTTCTGTAGACATTGATATGCCAACTTGCCCTGCAAATAAATTCTAAGGAATCTGGAAACAGAAAGACAAAAGAAATAGTTTCATAATCACAAACATCTTACAAGAACACTATAACTGTATATTACTTAGTTTTAATTTATTCACTAACATACTTTATCCACATGTCCTTATGCCCTGACCTAAGCCCACACCAGAGCCACCACTGTTCATGTGACAAATGTGACAAATGTTTGAAGATATTTTTCTCCATTAAGCTTTCTGGTGGTTCTCAAAATACATTTGGCCTTTCTAATAACATGTATAAGTATGGAAGAATTTCTGCGACATACTTTTATGTCACAGAAATCCTTCCATACTTAGGGTCAGAAGTGAGTTGAATTATAGGACATCTAATGTAGGACAGTTCTGGTGCCCAGAATTGCTTGGTGGTGTGGGGGAAAAGCACACAATGGAATTTGCTGTCAGAACTGTAGAGTCGATATTACTCCTTATTCTCAATATCAAGGATATATACTCCTCTTACTTAGAATCTAAAAGTTCACAGGAAAAACTCCATTTTAAATTCAATAATATATTAGCTAGTTACAACATTTGCTGATTTCATGAATACTTGATAAAGCCCTATAGTCTCTTCAAAAATTCCTGGGGCATCTGGGTGGCTTTGTCTGTTAAGTGTCTGACTCTTTCTCACACTGAGGTCCTTAATCCATTTTGAATCTATTTTTGTGTGTGGTGTAAGGAAATGGTCCAATTTCATTTTTCGGCACATGGCTGTCCAATTTTCCCAACACCATTTATTAAAGAGGCTGTCTTTTTTCCATTGGACATTCTTTCCTGCTTTGTCAAAGATTAGTTGACCATAGAGTTGAGGGTCTATTTCTGGGCTCTCTATTCTGTTCCATTGATCTATGTGTCTGTTTTTGTGCCAGTACCTTGCTGTCTTGATGATGACAGCTTTGTAATCCTTGAGGAGAACACAGGCAGCAACCTCTTTGACCTCAGCCGCAGCAACATCTTCCTAGGAACATCGCCAAAGGCAAGGGAAGCAAAGGCAAAAATGAACTATTGGGATTTCATCAAGATCAAAAGCTTTTGCACAGCAAAGGAAACAGTTAACAAAATCAAAAGACCACTGACAGAATGGGAGAAGATATTTGCAAACGACATATCAGATAAAGGACTAGTTTCCAAAATCTATAAAGAACTTAACAAACTCAACACCCAAAGAACAAATAATCCAATCAAGAAATGGGCAGAGGACATGAACAGACGTTTCTGCAAAGAAGACATCCAGATGGCCAACAGACACATGAAAAAGTGCTCCATATCACTCGGCATCAGGGAAATACAAATCAAAACCACAACGAGATATCATCTCACACCAGTCAGAATGGCTAAAATCAACAAGTCAGGAAATGACAGATGCTGGCAAGGATGCAGAGAAAGGGGAAACCCTCCTACGCTGTTGGTGGGAATGCAAGTTGGTGCAACCACTCTGGAAAACAGCATGGAGGTTCCTCAAAATGTTGAAAATAGAACTGCCCTATGACCCAGCAATTGCACTACTGGGTATTTACCCTAAAGATGCAAACGTAGTGATCCAAAGGGGCACGTGCACCCGAATGTTTATAGCAGCAATGTCCACAATAGCCAAACTATGGAAAGAACCTAGATGTCCATCAACAGATGAATGGATCAAGAAGATGTGGTATATATACACAATGGAATACTATGCAGCCATCAAAAGAAACGAAATCTTGCATTTGCGACAACATGGATGGAACTAGAGCGTATCATGCTTAGCGAAATAAGTCAAGCGGAGAAAGACAACTATCATATGATCTCCCTGATGTGAGGAAGTGGTGATGCAACATGGGGGCTTAAGTGGGTAGGAGAAGAATCCATGAAACAAGATGGGATAGGGAGGGAGACAAGCCATAAGTGACTCTTAATCTCACGAAACAAACTGTGGGTTGCTGGGGGGAGGGGGATTGGGAGAAGGGGGGTAGGGTTATGGACATTGGGGAGGGTATGTGCTTTTGGGTAAATTGGAAGGGGAGGTAAACCATGAGAGACTATGGACTCAGAAAAACAATCTGAGGGGTTTGAAGTGGCGGGGGGGTGGGAGGTTGGGGTACCAGGTGGTGGGTATTATAGAGGGCACGGCTTGCATGGAGCACTGGGTGTGGTGAAAAAATAATGAATACTGTTTTTCTGAAAATAAATAAATTGGGAAAAAAATAGTGTCTGACTCTTGGTTTCAGCTCAGGTCACAGCCTCAGGGTCTTGAGATCGAGCCCTGTGTTGGGTTCCATGTTCAGTGGGGAATGTACTTGAGATTCTCTCCCTTCCTCTCCCTCTGCTGCTCTCCCTGCTCACTCACTCCCTTTCAAATAAATAAATCTTTAAAAAAAATTCAGGAAGCAGGTATTTTTAAAAAATTATTATTTGAGGAAAAACAAAAAGAGCAAAACCAAATTCTGTATTTTGAAAAATAATTTTACTGGTTAGTAAAAGACTTTATATGAGAAAAGATAGATAGATATATTTTCAATTACACTATAGTGTGAAATAATAGAGTATGATGACAAAACACAAAATTTTTGTTAATATTTTACTGTACAGTAGAAATCCAATTATTATCTGGATTAAGGTTTTTTCATCATTAGTCAGCTCATTTTTATGATATAAATTTTGTTCATCTTAAAAATATGAAATTTTTATCTTCTTTTTTTAAAATTTAATTTTATTTTTTCAGTGTTCCAAGATTCATTGTTTATGCACCATACCCAGTGCTCCACACAAAACATGTCCTTCTTAATACCCATCACCAGGCTCACCTAACTCCCCCCAATTTTTAACTTCTTAATTTATTTTATCCAGATTTGGTTGTGCAAAAATAGTAATTTATGAAATAAAAGTTAGACTTCAAATAGCGGTATTGACAGATGATAGTGTGCATATTTTTTAAAAGTGTGCATATTTTAAATATTGATTTGGTTTCAGGAAAGGAAAAGTAGACACAGATCAAGAAAAACTTAGGCTTTCTCCTCAACTGAGAAATAATAGCTCCTGGGAAATTCAGCTTTACCCTAAATCAAGAATTAAATGAAAGTCCTGTAACTCATCCATAACGCTCATTTTAGCTTTATTTGGTAAATTGATCAAGGAATATATAGCAGTACTATCCAAACATCATTTTTATTTATAATTATTTTGACTTTATGTATGAAAACAGTGAGGAACAGTATGCCTCAGACTCTTAAGTTTAGCTACTGCATGAGAAAACAAAGCCCAGATTCCTTCCAACTGGCAGGAGCTTGCTCTCTTGTCACTCCCCACGTGGCTTTTATGCTGAACTTCCACAGATCAGAAAAGGAAGTTCAGAAAATTGTATTATTTTTAATGCTAGAAAGTTCTCCTTATAGACATCTATTAAAACATTGACATAGTGTGGTTCAGATTTCCAAGTACTATATATAGTTGCCATTTTTCTAAAGGTCTTTGGGAAGTTAATAGGTAGTGAATAATTTGCCGAATTTTATGATCTATTATTTTTAGCCATTCAAACAATACAGTTTCAAACTACTTACTAATTAATTTGAAGGTGTTAGCAAAGCCCCTATACGTGTTATCACTCCATGATTTGTGTTGGGGTAGACACCAATGCACAGCGAAATCTGTGCTGCTCATTCATTAGGTTCAGGGGAAATAAGTAGGACAGGTGCCCCGGGTGGTGATGCATACTTCAGAATGTGCTAGGCACAGTAACAGAGGTACAGACAACAATGACAGTTCCCAAAAGGAAGCACCCCCCTCCCTTTGAGGACCAGACAGTGTGTCGAGGCTGAGCTATCATCTGTAGAACCCTGACAAGTAGAATTAGTGCAAAGCATTTTACAGGAATGAGAAACAAGGTGAGCAAAGCCAATTAGCTAGGAAAAACAGATGAACAGTGTGGGTTCAGAGATGAGTTGGGTTTGGTTGGAGCACACAAAAATTTAGAACAAATTAGTGGCAAATGCTGCTGCTTGAGGATGGAGGTGATGGACATCAATGTCTCTACCACTGCCTGAATCTGGCTATTTGTTCCTTTAGTCTGAAGTGTTGGAAATCACCCCAATTTCCCCATTTCCAGTGTGATTTCTTTATAATTTCTTTTTCATGTTTTCACTAAAGGGATAATTCTAAATGACAAACATCTTCAGTTATTTGTTATCTGGTCTACCTTCCCAATGAATAAGTGTGCGGCCATAGAATACTTTGCAAGACCCTTCCCAGCCTGATAGTGTACACTTGCCTCCTACCATGACTATAGTTTCTGGCTGGAAAGCTACCTTGACACTCTACCCTCCATGGGATGTCTCTCAAAGCTACTTAGAGTTTCTCTAAAATTGCCGTTGGCACATTTACTTGTTTACCACTCCGGATAATAAGCTTCACAGGACTGAGATCATCTCTGCCATTCTCTCATCCCTAACACCTGGCACGTGACCGGTTTTAGGCACGGGTATATTGGTCGATATTAAATAGATAATAAAATGCTTTCATTACTTTTCTAAGCTAAGTATGAACTCTGGCGTGTATTTTTCATTTTCAGCTATTCTTAAGTTAGATTAACTATGTTCCTTGTTCTCCAGAGCCACAGTTGTGCAGAGCTGGTCTAGATAAAAATAAAAAAAAAAAAAAAGAGAGAGAGAGAGAGAATAGGCAACAAGATGATGTATCTGTAGCCAGTACTGAAAAGTTACCAAGTGGGTGTCTGAGTGGTTCAGTCCATTAAGCATCTGACTATTGGTTTCAGCTGAGGTCATGATCTCCCCATCATGTGACCGCGTCCCAAAAGGAGCCCTGCTTTGAGCCCCACCTCAGGCTCCACACTGAGCATGGAGTCTGTTTCAGATTCTCTCTTCCTGTGCCCCTTGCCTGCGGGCACACACACACACACTCTCTCTCTCTCTTTTTAATCGCTCCCTAAAATAAATAAATAAATTCTTTAAAAAACGTTACTGAGTGATAGTGATTTTCAGGTTTTAAAGCAATCAATTGGCTCCTATTCTCCAAGGACTATGTTTAATTTTTGATAAGCACTTCTTAAAATATTATATTCTGTGACTTAATGTATACAGACAATATTGCTGAACCCCTGAGAACATGGTCTATTTCTGTAAAATATCACTAGTTCAATGATCTGGGCTCAGACAAGATGGTTGATGACGTGCAGACAGAGATCGCTCGATATTTAATTTCCTACCAGTAACTCCTAGAACTTTCCTGGGTACTCATTGAATATTTTTTTCAAAAGAGATGGATTTCAAAGACACTTCTTTCTACCGCTGGAATTCCATCCTCAGCCAGCATTACCTCGTATGTAGTTCATTTGAAGACAGCCCTATGAGAAAGCATTGAAAGGGAATTTAGAGTAGTGAAGGTCTGTAGCCTTGCTCCTCTGTCACCCGAAGTCTGGAAATGAGAAATGTTCTCATGGAAAGTGATAGCTGAAATACGCAGCTTCAGCTGTGTGCCATAAGGAAAAGAATTATGTTCAAATTCATTTGTGTTCAGAATTGCCTCTCTCACGGCTCACTGCTGAGTCTAAACTCATTATTAATCACTTAAGGAACTTCGTATTCTAAAACGCTTCCAAAGTCAAGCTTTTCAATAGGATTTCTTGTTTTAGTAACTTGGGAAATTTTTATTGCACTTTCTTAGAATACTGGTTGGTATGAATTTACTGAGTTTATCCACGAACGCACCTTTGGGAATTGCACGTGATACCACCATATGTAAAGACAAGGAAGGAGGAAAGATACGGCGCCTTAAATGCTTCTGGAATAGATGCCCTAATGTGGGTCCATTGTTTGCAGAATCTGGAGTCAGCAAAGTTTTTCTCTAAGAGTCATGAGTCTTCCCAGGCCAAGGAGCAAAATCAAGGATATTATGTAAGTACTTACAGAACAAGAGACAAAAACAAAGTTTTACATATTTTTGAGGAAATTTAAGTTGAGTAAGATTAAAAAAAAAAAAACAAGTCCACTTAAACAATGAATTCTGGAACACTGAAAAGAAATAAAATGAAAAACAAAAACAAAAACAAAACAAAAATAGGTCCACTACTGAGAAGAATAGACTTGTTTTGAAGAAAGATAATATTTTATTTAGCTGGACTTCAGAATCGGAGTTCCCAATAATCAAATCGATCCCGAACATTTGTGGATAAAAACACACTCTTAGCTCATTGTTTACAAAGCCGTTGGTGGTGCAGCTCTGACCTGTAGGCGACGATTTGCAGATCTATAAACCAGAGGGGAGGCAGAGGCACCTGGATTTCTCACTGTGTGTGTGTATATTTGTGTACGTGTGTGTGTGTGTGTGTGTGTGATATGTGTGTGAAGCCATGGAATCAATAAGTGTGGAAAGTATTTTGTAGTATCTTTTTTAAAAGATACTCTCTTAAAAGAACTGGTCCTAATCCTCACCACTATAGTGAGAAGATATTTTTAAAGAGCTGTGTTCGTTTTCAGTTATTACTGTAGCAAATTGCCACAAACTTAGCGGCTTACAAGGATACAGGTTTACTGTCATGAAGTTCTGATGGGCAGAAGTCCAAAATTAGTCCTGACTGAGCTAAAGTCAGGGTGTCAGCAGAGCCGGTTCCTGCTGGAGGCTCTGAGGGGAGAGCCACTGGCTTGCTTTCTCAGTTTACGGAGGACACTGAGTTCCTTGATGCATGACCCGGGCCTCACAGGGCTGCGATGTACCCCGGCATCATCCCCTCGCCCATCACTCACTGATCATTCTGTCGCCCCATATAAGGTCCCCTGTGATTGTATCACACCTAGCCAGAGAATCCAGGATAAGATGGTTTCAAGATCCTGAATTTAAAATCCTCACATCCATCTGAGGGGTTTGAAGTGGCGGGGCGGGGGGGTGGGAGGTTGGGGTACCAGGTGGTGGGTATTATAGAGGGCACAGCTTGCATGGAGCACTGGGTGTGGTGAAAAAATAATGAATACTGTTTTTCTGAAAATAAATAAATTGGGGGAAAAAAAAAAAAACCACAATGACGAATGGATAAGGAAGATGTGGTCCATATACACTATGGAGTATTATGCCTCCATCAGAAAGGATGAATACCCAACTTTTGTAGCAACATGGACGGGACTGGAAGAGATTATGCTGAGTGAAATAAGTCAAGCAGAGAGAGTTAATCATCATATGATTTCACTTATTTGTGGAGCATAACAAATAGCATGGAGGACATGGGGAGATAGGAGAAGGAAGTTGGGGAAATTGGAAGGGGAGGTGAACCATGAGAGACTATGGACTCTGAAAAACAATCTGAGAGTTTTGAAGGGAGGGGGGGTGGGAGGTCAGGGTATCAGGTTGTAGGTATTATAGAGGGCACGGATTGCATGGAGCACTGGGTGTGGTACAAAAATAATGAATAATGTTATGCTGAAAATAAAAAATAAATTAAAAAACCAAAAAAAAAAAAATCCTCACATCCACAAAATCCTTTTTACCCTGCAAGGTCGTATGTTCGCAGTTTAGGGGATGAGCATCTGGACGTCCTCATCCATCCTTCAGCCCACCGTGATACCATTCTGCATTTTATGCGATGTGCTGGTTACTTTTTTACTTAATGGGTTTCCCTGGCTTTTGTCAGCCAGTTCAGATACCCCAAGTTCGCTTAAGATTTAAATATTAACCCCTTTTCATCTATATAGGCAGTTTACAGAGCAGTAACGTAGCTGTCCAATATCGTATTCCCGAGTACGTAGGAGTTCCATACTTGTTTTCTTATTTAACCATCAGAACCACTTAGTGAGGTATGTGTTACTTCCTCATTTTGCTTTCAGAGGGTTGTTCAACGTTGGCTGACCACAGCCGCTAAATCTGTTTGAATAGCAGCGTGCAACAGCAGTCCTCCTGATACTTCCTCGAAAACACAGTCCTCTTCTGAAATAATCCCAGCTGGAACAACATGTTTGAGAAATCAGTGAAGAATGAATGTCATTGTTTCTTTCCAAATCAAATGCAGGAAATCAAGCATATGAAAATCATATTCCTCCCTCATCTTCTGAATGTAGATTAAGAAATGTTTATAGAAATAATTATGTAGAAAATGAACAGAGTTTTAAATTAATTTAATATAATCAGGTAGGCTCTCAGCTACCGTAGGTAGACAGGAAGAAGATAATTTGAGCAGATTAATGCATGTTATTTGGAAAACTCTAAAGAGATTTGTTTCAGGATTGATTAGCACTTCCCTTTAAAATAGAGAAATGTATTCAAATTTGAATTGTAAATTCCATCCTTGTTTTATACAGCTACATAGGAAAGGTATTTATTCTATGGAATAGGAGCCATTAGGCATCAACTTCAATAATAAAGATAGGAGTTCAAAAAATATGGACTTTAAAATGTTAGTTTATTGCATAGCTGAGATTATTTCATAAACGTGAAATCTAATCTGAAGCAAATGTATCAACCATTGAGAAATAAGTTATTTCATAAATCCTATACTATGCAGAAAAGCAAAGTCTTTCAGAAATATAGAGATAAAAAGCTGTGCTTTAGTATATAATTGGTGGCTTGATGTATGAACAAATGATCATCCGAACAACTCTCATTTGCATATTATTAAATCTTTAGATGAATTATTTAATTTTGCAAATTCACCTTATTTTGTGCATACAGAATTTGCTTAGGTGAATATTTTGACAGAAATGTGTTTTTATTTCTGATAGAAGAACTACTTGGAACATTTAATCCATAAAGGAGAACAATCTATTTCTCCAAGTATCAGAAGTGTCATTTTTCCTGAAGGAGACACAGGTCAGATTTCCCTTCTGTTCACTTTGTTGCTTAATAAAGTGGAAACCAGCAAGGTTCCCAAAGCATCTTCACCAATTAAGGATAAGGAGAGGTTATGTAGCATCCTGAAGTATAAAATAGATCTGTGAAAACTATAACAGCAGCCTTAAGGAAAATCACACTGTGAACATTTTGAGAATGAATTGTGCAAAGCATGATATATCATGCAAGTAAATGACAATGACATTTAACATCCATAATCCAAATGGAAAAATGTTGTTTTGAGAGATCAGAAATGACCAAATTTCTCAAAAGACTCCATTTTAGATATATATTAGGAAATAAAAATTGCAAATACTCTGAGTAAAATTGCCATTGATAATTCAACTGGATTTTGAAAAAAAATCACAAGAAAATGTTTAAATAACTGCTAGAATGGAAAAGCTTATTTTTATAGAAAAAACACATTAAAGCACTAAAAAGAAAAAGGACAAATTGACTATAAAGAATTCATAACATTTCTCTCAGTTAGTGGCCTCAAGGGAAAATGGAATCTATATTGCAAAATCAGAGCAAATTTTTCAATAAAACTAGAAAAACATTCAAATATATTATAGGGAGAAAGGAAAGATATGAATTCTTAAGTGCTATTGTATATTCTAAAATGCACCCATACCTCAAGCCATTTCCACAAGTCCTGGGCTCTCTCTAAAGGCAGATGTCTGGGGATCATACCCTGAACACTAAAATGTGTGAATTAAATTTTGTCATTTCTATCATTGTCCGCAAGTGACAATGATGAAGTACCTATCACGTGCCAGACTCTGGACTGAATGGTTTCACATGCACTCTCTCATTTTTCTAAGGATGATTCTAGGAGGGGTATATCATAGTGGTCATTGACTAGAAAAGGAAGTCAAGCTTCATAACATTGCATTGCTTTGTTTAAAATTGTGTATTTGGTAGTAAGAAATCCAGGATGAAATCTATGAAATCTATCTCATTCTAAACTCAGTGCTCTTTCCAATATTTGACTCTGTGCTGCAGTAACTATGAAGAAGAAAAACATGGCTGAGTGAAACCCAAGTCAGGAACCCATGGTAAACACTGGATATCATTTGAGGAGCTAGTGAATGTATTTCACCATAGATGTGTGTGAGCTTATGTGGCCAAGTAACTCATTAATATTATCTTCATAGAAACTGTTTTACTCCTATATAAGTCTGAATGCCATTAGGATTTTTTCCTTTCTGTCCCAGCCCAAATAAAATCTGATGTGTTTTTAACTGAATTTATTTTACTAATTACCCCATTTGATATGGCATCAGTCTCATTAAGTGGGAAATAATTCATTTAGGATCTTCTATATAAGATACTGTGGTAAGCCCTATTAAAGAAGAAAATATGAATGGCACCTCTTTTATCCTTGAGGTCTTAATTGTCTAAAGAAAGAAACAGAAGACAAATAAGTTATATGTATGCATGTGTATGTTTGGGTATGCGCACACAAGTGTGTAGTTTTGTTTTAACATTAATTATGTCAACACTTGTAAAGAAGCAACTTGTTAGAATGATTGTTTTTGCTAAACTACTATGGATTCATAGAATGGCAGGAATCTTCTAAGATATTAACATTCTTTACCAAAAGCATCATGTTCTAGAAGAGTGAAGAGTAGAAAAGAGATGCAGAAAGTTTAAATAATTTACTCAAAGACTTAACTTCTTACATAAAAATCAGCACTAGAACTCACTTCTTCAAGTGATCAGTCTGTAATATTTCAATAGCACATATATGGAGACGTTAGTATATACAACTATTTCTAAAAGGCTTTTTGTGGAGAATAATGGTATCTCTTCGGGCTGGGAGAAAGATAGAAAATGCTTTCATAGGAATTCTATCTAGTGTAACTTCCTATCCATTTCAGGAGTTTTCCTATGGCACCTACGGAACTGATCAATATTCATAGGCCTCTGCTTGAAATATTCCCATGCAAATAAACTCACAACCTCATAAATGAACCCATTCAACACGGGAGCTATACTACTGGTACAAGTTTAATCTGTATGCTTAAACCTGAATCAACATAATTTCCATCCATAGGTTCTGAATCCTTCCTTCAGAAATACTGGGAAAATATCTAATCAAGCTTACATGTTATCAGCTCAATATCTAAAAGTAACCAATCATGTTTCTCTTCTCTGTTCTCGATAGTTCTAGCATTTTCTTTCCAGACCTCCCCTCATTATCGCCACTCTTACTTGGATATGTCCTGAGCAACCAGCCTCCCATTTCAAAATGCAATGTCTAGAAACGATTACAACATTCTGACATGGCCTTGCGAAGTCAGAGAATGCCGGCATTTTCCTTTTCATAGATGTAATCCTTCTTGGTGCAAGCTAAAATAGCATTCATTTTTCTGGCAGCCACCTCAAATGTTTGCACTTCTTGTCAATTTGAAAATGTAGATTTTTCACAGACCATACTTCCCAGGACCCAGATGAAGAAGCAGTCACTGAGGAGAAGCCTTTTCCAGATAGTGTGAAGCTGAGTCTCCCGGGACTCTTGTTAGCATATGACCGTTCAGTCAGAAGCTTCAGATTACCTAGTCCTCTCACCCTAAAGGTTTGGTCATGGTTACTCAACGTTCACCTGTTTTGTGCCATTAAATCCAATCCTGATAGACCCATTCTGCAAAACTGCTCCCCAGAACCAATCCTAAAATTTCCTTTCTCTCTTTTTCATAGTCAAATCATTAGGTGGTACCCACAACTCCATCACTACATTTTCAATTCCAACCTCACAAGATACACTTGTCTTCTGACAGTTGTTTTGTTTGTCTTTTTTCTTGTTAGGTTCCCACTCTCCTCAGTGACTACCCCCATGTTTTTCTAACATCTCCTTTCTATGTAGATGATCTGCCTCCCCATTTATAGAGACAATCAAGGAACTCAGGGAGCAACTGTCTCCACTTCTGACCATCCCCTACTGCCATCCCTAAACAACTGCCCCTCCTCCTCCTTTTGGTTTTCTGATGATAAAATCTCCTCATTCCCGTCAACATTAATCTATCCACATCTACATTTACTTCTCCTTTGCAGAATTTACTTCTCTTCCTATTTTCAAATTTCTCTTCCTACAGATTATTTTACATTAATCCATTTAAGTCTTCCCCATGATAGATAAAAAGGGGGAAACCTCTTTTGATTTGTGCTTTTTACCATCAGTGTCTATTTCACACTCAGCCATGGCTTTTGACAGAATCAACCACACTCTCTAGAAGAATTCCCTCGGTTCTGAGTCCTTGTCCAGACCCATGCTTTAGGACTTCTACTCACACTAAACCACTGAAACCATCACACACAAAATCATCAGTGTCTATAAATTTTATATTACTGAAAACATTTGGTGGTTTTTACTATTTTTTACATAATGAAAGCCTCCAAACCTTTCATTTCTTTTATTTTTGTTTTCCAAAACCTTTCAGTATCATAACATTTCTCTTTTCTGAAATGTTCTACCTCTCTGGTTTACCTTAATTTCTTCACAATGAATGTTGGGATTCTTTTCTTGCATTGCCTTTTCCTTCTGTTCTTTTTTTCCCAACAGATCTTGATTTAGGCAATTGTATCCTCTCCTTTGTTTTTATTACATCAAATCCCCAGCCCTGACTCTGTGCTAGATTCACAAAGATTCAGATGCATCTATTAATCTGCCCATCAAACGTTTTCATTTGGATATCCAGTGGAGATTGACAGTTTATTTATGTCAAAAACTGGATTAATCATATTTCTCTCAGAACATGAATTCATTTTATTACTCCTCTTCTAAATTGTTCCTAAGTTCAATTCTGATCTGCTTACCAGTTGCCCAAGCCATAAAACTGAGAGTTATCTGGGACTGTATTCATTCATATCCAAACAATGACAGTTTCCACAGTTTTGCATGATTTCTGTTTCTATCTTCAAATCTTCCTCTATATAACTCTGACTTTCCCACTTCCCTCTTGAGATTACTTTGGACCCACCCAGGTAATGCAGCATAATCTCCCCATTTTAAAAGATTTCATTATAGCTACAAAGTATCTTTTCCATGTAAGATACTAAGAACCAAGCTTCCAGGGATTTTGACTTGGGCATCTTTTGGAGAGGAGCCATTATTCAGTTTACCATGGTAATTTCACTGCAAAATATATACATTAACCTTTCTAAAGTATATTTCATTAATGCTGGCTTATTTCTTTCTCTAATATTACAAAATATAAACTAAAACCCCTTTGTATCACTTCCTGATTTAAAACTGTGCATTTTTTTTCCATTATCCAAATGACTGACTTTATTTATTTAGTTTTTCAACCAGTGGTAACTTCATCTGATTACATCACTGCCAGGTCCACATTTGTCCTTCTTATCTGTAATGAAATTTTAAAATTCTTTATGCATCTCTTTTCAAAGATGGTACACAATTGCTCTATTCTCAAACTATATCAAAAAGATATTAGTTTATCTTGATTTATCCTTAATGACTTCTGGTATATAAATATTGTTTCTTAAAGTATTCTTGTCTCCCTTTTCAGAAATCAGGATACTTCTCCATAACCAATATTTTGCCATTTTTCTAACTCCTAATTATTCCTGATACATTTAAAACAGTAGCTCTGAGATCGAATATGAAAATCCATAATTTGACTAAAATGTTTTAAGTTTTGTGGACTTATTACATTTATTCCTTTCATGTTTCATGACCATGCTGGGAAATAGCAAAAATAAAACATATTTTTATGTCCACATTAAATGCAGCTGTAATGTATAAAATACATATATTTAATATGACAGATTACAAATAAGATACATTTACAAATAAATGTGTAAATATATCACACCTACCTATCTACACATTTGTATATTTAGTACTACTTTACTAGTATCTATCAATAAAAACAGAAGTAAATATTTTTGTTAAATATTTTGTAAGGAGAATTTCATCCCGAGATTGTTAAATGGGAATCCTAGACATCATGCAACTGTAAGGGAATGTGCATAGTCCAGTGATTTTTGTGAGCTATTTTTTACATAGTTAAACATGCAGAATAAATCTGCTCTGACTTTGGAATTATTCATAGTCCTCAATTTTATTTCTAAATTATACCCCAAGTTTCTCCTCCGAGATAATATAAGCTATTTTTATCCTGCATATAAAGAGTCATTATTTTAATATTCCACTCATTGAAATAACATATTAAACAACTTATATTTCCAAAAATACATAATCTTCACTGTAAAAATATTTGGGCTGTCTATTTCCTCTCCTCTTTCAGTGTTCCATGTGAAAATGTGTGTGGAGCAGACCTGAGGCTGATGAAGTGTGAGTGATGCCACCATCTGCAGCTGGGGAAACACGCACTCAAAGGGCGTGTGCTTGGGTCTCAGCATGGGAAAGGCTTTTAGGTCATCTTGAGAATATTATTTTCCTTCCATTTTCAAGGTTAAATATAATACAAAGCTTGGGATACCAAACGGTTGTTTTGAAGGGTTCTGAAATCATTTCAAATCGTGCTAAGGAGAAATGTATTCTCTTCTTCCCCTAAACCTCTCTCAAGACACTGTGTTTGACAACAATTTATCTGAAAGTCAATGCCAAATCTCTGCTAAAGATGTTTAAAGAAAAAATATTCACAGAAGAATAGCATGGTCAGTTCCTAATGCCTACTGCTCCATATTTTTTGTAGGTGATGTATCATGTAAACACAAACACTCATCACCATCATCACCATCACCATCAATACCATCACCATCGTCACCATCACCATCATCACCATCATCACCATCATCATCATCACCATCATCACCATCATCAACACCATCATCACCATCATCACCATCATCAACACCATCATCACCATCACCATCAACACCATCACCATCGTCACCATCACCATCATCACCATCATCACCATCATCATCATCACCATCATCACCATCATCAACACCATCATCACCATCATCATCATCACCATCATCACCATCATCAACACCATCATCACCATCATCACCATCATCACCATCACCATCGTCACCATCACCATCATCACCATCATCACCATCATCATCATCACCATCATCACCATCATCAACACCATCATCACCATCATCACCACCACCATCAACACCATCAACACCATCATCACCATCGTTACCATCATCATCATCATCATCATCATCACCATCATCATCAACACCATCATCACCATCGTCACCGTCATCATCATCATCTTTCATCTACATTTAATCCTTTATGTTGAAGGACTTAATGTAAATTGGCCAAAATATGCTGTCATCAATAAATTGATTTAATAAATAGGAATGTTACCTTATTCAAAAATTTTAAAACATCTCAGATAAAGCAAAGTGAACTCAGCCTGTGTATCCCTGAAAACTGTTAGGATTTCATGATGTGTGCTCTTCCTCTTATAGCACTGTATAGCCTTCCTAATGTTATCAAAATTGAATTTTCACTCTAAAGATAAAGCTCTTCTTGGGATAGAATAGTTGGGAGTATGCCCAAACCTATACACACTGTGGGTGATATATTCCTGTAATATCATAATAGTGGGGAAGAAAAATAATCTGTGGAGTAACTTCCATCTATCAATGAACATTACATTTAAAAAAAATAAGGAAACTTACTTGACCAAAATAAAATTTAGTTAACTTAGACACATCATTCCATCACGTAAAAAAAGAAAGCATTTGTGTAACTAGAATGCTTTGGTGGTGCAGATTGTTAGTATCACCTTTGCCCTTCAGTTTATGATTGAGTGTATTTCAAGTTCAATATAAAATCTAAATCATCATAAACCAGCTTATGGGATATATTGTTTGAGGTTGTCAGCATAAAACCAAATTTTATAACAGGAAAGAATTTGGGAGTGACTGTGTTCTTTTGTCTTTTCCTATTTTGTTTTTCCTAAAGGCAAATACCATGAGATTTCTGATTCATTTTTAATGCATAAGTTGAATTTGGACTTCATTACACATTTATTATTATTATTTGCCATTTTAACTAAAGAAACTGAGGAAGAAGCATCAAAATATAATTAAGATACTCTATCTTATAATTAAGATGTAACTATACACCCAGAGTACAAGAGATCTGTGCATTTCTCCAACTTTAGAAGGAGTTACATGCTAATTTTGGATCAAACAAATACCAATAAGTTCCTGATATTTCTGCTTGCCCTTATGACGCCCAGGACTAAGCTAAATTGCAAAACATTAAGCGCTTTGAAGTAGTGGTTACAAACATACTGCTTATAAATTGCACAGCATAGAAAAAATAAAGCAGAATGTGTTTTTATTTTGGGTCTTTTTAAAAGTTTTGGCCAGGGCGCCTGGGTGGCTCAGTGGGTTAAAGCCTCTGCCTTCGGCTCAGGCCATGATCTTGGGGTCCTGGGATCGAGGCCCGCATCGGGCTCTCTGCTCAGCAGGGAGCCTGCTTCCTCCTCTCTCTCTCTGCCTGCCTCTCTGCCTACTTGTGATCTCTGTCTATCAAATAAATAAATAAAAAAAAATCTTTAAAAAAAAATAAATAAAAGTTTTGGCCATTTAGAATAACAGATATTGGAAATTACTCTAAAAAACCACTAGAATGTAAAAGAAAATAGGCATCTTGGAATTTCTGTAAAATGCCTTAAAGTTCACATGAATATGCCCTGAATTATGTAATATTCCCTATAATTACACCTGCTAATCCATTCTATATCTGGTCTTTAAAGTGTTGAAAGCCTCTAAACAGAGTGTCTATTATATGTTTCAGTTTATCTTCTGTAAGTATTCATGTAAGCTTCTTTCATAAAAGTATGCTTTAAATATGGCTGTGAGAGATTGCCTCCACACTCATTAAAAGCAGACAATATTGTTTTGTTAGATGTATTCTCACTTCCAAATATGTATAAGGTCTTAGTTTATCATAGAAGTAAAATAAAAGAGATAAACTAAGATGACATAAATAACTTGTGATTAATCACACATAATTTTGAATGTTTATGTGTCAAGGGTTGAATTTAATGGAAATAATTTTGATCTCTTTACCCTTAAGTTCTCCTAAGTAATAGTGTGTTAAAATGGGCAATTCAGCCTTAACAAAATTTAATAATATTCAGTTTTTACCTTAGTAAAAGGCAAGTGAAAATTTCAACCCAGTTCATTGATTAACTAGAACTAGTAGTCCTTACCCACCTCACACTGAGGTTTGTAGAAGCAAATCAATCTAAGGGTTGTGAAAGAGTTCCACAGCAGTAAGATATTACAAGAAGGTTATATTAATATTATTCACGTTGCCTATGTGACCACTATAGACCCCTGTTAAGCAGGAATCCTGTTATTGTCAATGACTGACTTCAATAAGCAAATCCATCAAACATACATTAAAAGCTTATTAAGCTTGAGACTCAGTATGACATGCTTTGGATGATATAAGAATGAATCATGGGTATTGCAGCACTTAAGCGGTGTTTAATTTAGTCAAAGACACTTTGGCTGCAATGAACAATTCATAGGCCCCTTATTTCTCAAGATTTCATTCCCAAATAATCAATACTTCTTATTGAGAGGTACAGCAATCAAGACCTGATTACCTGGAGTGGAAGCCATAGACAATAAACGATGGACTATATATGGATAATTATGTAATAATTACTATTAAGTATTGTCCTTATCAATGATCACATATATGCCGCTAGGTAATACATTATGTCCCAGAACTACTAGGAACACCTGAGGGGTAATTTTGACAAATTACTGGAGTCTGAGGGAGAACTAACCTTAGAGAGAAGATCTTGGGGTTGCAGTCTTAGGAACACTACACTTCCCTTACCTGAAAGACTCCACCAGTTTCTCATAGTAAAAATCTGAGAAAGATTCTTTTCTGACTCTACCGAAGAAAGGGAAGAGTCATTATAATAAGACCAGAGACTTGGCCATAACAAAGACATCTTCTTCGGGATAAAGGACTTCACCGGAACAGACTTCTGAAACTTTCTACCAGCAGAGAAAGGGAATTTCCTGTCCCTCCAGCCCACTCTGGCATTCCTGTACAAAGTAAGAGGGACAATTTTAAGAAATAAAAACCATAGTCAAAAGGGAGTAGGGCTTTACAGAAAGAAATTGATAGTGCTATAAGGAGGGAAAGGACAAGGAGGGAAAGCTATACCAATGGGCGAGAAACAGAAACATGAGCAAAAACCAGAGTTTTAAGACACAGGACCACAAAAAACCTGAAACTTAGGCACAAGACTATGGAATGCTTCTTCACTGACATTCTACCACCACACCACAAGGCTCCATATTAATAACGAAAGTCCCAGCTGAAAGAACTGCAAGAAAGAAGCACTCTCTGTGTGAAAAGCAGTACATGGGAAAAGAATGAAAACACTGAAGGTCGCCAAAACCAGGGCACAAGAGGAACTGGAAGCCCCTGGTACTAAAATAAACTACACCAAGCATGGAACACATCCCAACTCTTAGCTACATTAACATAAATCCTCACACAAAATGTCTGTTTACTTCAATATATATTACCCCAAATAATATGATTGGCTTTCAAAAAAATTTCATGACATGCCAAATGACCAAACAAATAAATAAATACGTGTACCTCCACACACGTGTACACGCATATATGCCAGTGTGGAAAACACAAGGCAGTCATCAAAATGAGAGTCAGGTATGACTCAGATGATGAAAGTATCAGCCAGAGAATTTAAAATAACAATAATAAGCATGTCAAGGGCTCTAACGGTAAAAGCAGACAACATGCAAGACCAAACGCATAATGTAAGCAGAGAAATGGAAACTCTAAGAAAGTAGCAAAAGGGAATGCTAAAAATTAAAACAAAACAAAACAAAAGCAGTGTAACAGAATTAAGAATGCCTTGAACCAGATCATCAGAAGACTCAGCAGTGGCTAAGGAAAGAGCAAGTAAGCTTGAAAATAAGTCAATGAAAACTTCCCAGGGTAAAATACATTTATAACATATGTGTAACTGAAATACCCCAGGGAAGAAAGAGAGGATAAAGTAGAAGAAATAAGTAAAGTTATAATGGCTAAGAACTTGCTAAAATTAGTGACACACACCAAATAGCAGATTCAGGAAGTTCAGAGACCACCAAGCAGTATAAATATAAAAAATTCTATACTTATAGGGATGCCTGGGTAGCTCAGTGGGTTAAGCCTCTGCCTCAGGTCATGATCCCCGTGTCCTGGGATTGAGCTCCATATCAGGATCCCTGCTCGGCGGGAGCCCACTTCTCCCTCTCCCACTCCCCCTGCTTGTATTCCCTCTCTTGCTTTGTCTCTCTGTCAAATAAATAAATAAAATCTTTAAAAAATTTCTCTACTTATATACATATCATATTGAAGCAGCAGAAAACTGAAGACAAGGAGAGAACGTTAAAGGAAATTAGAGTGAGAGAGAGGAAAAAAGAGGAAAGAAAAAAGAAAAAACAAACAAACAAAAGAAACAAACAAAAAAACAACCTCCCCTGTAGAGAAAGAAGAATAGCAATTACAGTGGATTTCTCTTAGAAAACAAGTAAGGAAGAAGTGGAGTGAAATTTTTAAAGTGTTGAAAGAAAAAAATACCAATCTAGAATCCTATATTCAGTGAAAGTATCCTTGATAAAGGAAAATACAGACTTTCCCAAACAAACAAAAACTGAGGGGATTATTGTGAATAAAAAATGTTGACATTTCTTCAGGTAGGCGAAAATGTTATGGGTCAGAAACTTGGATCTGCATAAAGAAGAACATAAGAGAAGGAATAAATGAAGACAAGATGAAGTCTCTTTTTTTTTTTATATTCTAATTTATTTACAAGATAATTCCTATGTAATACAAAAATAGTGACAACATGATGTGTACAGTTGATGGGTAAATGTAATGAATAATGTTGGAGGAAGGAATGGGAATATGCTGTTATAGTGTACACACACTATAGATGAAGCAGTGTAATGTTATTTCAAAGTGGACTTAGATTATTTAAAAAGCTGTGTTGGGGCACCTGGGTGGCTCAGTGGGTTGGGCCACTGCCTTCGGCTCGGGTCGTGATCTCGGGGTCCTGGGATCGAGCCTTGCATCAGGCTCTCTGCTCAGCGGGGAGCCTGCTTCCTCCTCCTTCTCTCTCTCTGCCTGCCTCTCTGCCTACTTGTGGTCTCTCTCTGTCAAATAAATAAATAGAATCTTAAAAAGCTGTGTTGTATATTCTAGGGACACCACTATGTTTTCAAAGAAACATAAATTATATGCTGAAAGAAGAGATTGAGTGAAATCATACAAAATATTCAATGAAAACCAGAAGGCAGGAAGAGGGGGAGAAACAATGAGCAAATGCAATGAATTCAAAACAGTTTTATAAAAATGGTAGTTATTGATCCCTATAATCACTATAAATGTAAAAGTTTTAAGTAAATAAATGAAAAGACAGAAATTGACAGGGAATATAAAAAGCAAGACCAGTGTTAAAGACTGGTCACAGTATCTGCTCTTCCCTCTTCTTCACTTTAGCAGTTGGAAGAACATGTGCTCTAACCTTCCTGGTGTTCTTCCCCAAAATCATTCACACATTTCAAAGTCCTTCCTCTAACGGAATGACAGGCTGTGAACATTGTATTATCATTTGGCCCGGGCAACATGTCCCCTAACTCACTGAACTGATGCCATCTGTAAATGTGATACATAGCCTCTGTTCTATTCAAATAACTTAATAAAATTGTTGGATTTTGATATGCCCAAAGATTACTTCTTCTCAACATCTTTTGTGAATGTCCATTCTATATTGCAAATCAACCAAAGTGTACTATAATCTAGTTCACTATAGAATTCTATATTAAATATGGATTATAACTTATAACTTAGTCCATATTTTTCCTACTTGCCCACAAGAATATCAGAGAACCTTAAATCACATAACTCATTGAAACCTGAGCAGATTGTCCCTACTGGTCCTACTCACCTCCTGACATTACCATTGTAGCAGTCAGAAGATGCTCTGAAAGGGGCATAAATTGGTTTCCATTAAGCAGTGCTGCCTCAAGAATATTACTCCCTCTTTCTAAGCCCTCAAAGACAATTACTTTAATCTGTTCTAGACTTTTTGGCTAAATTATTAATGAACACACTCAGCTATGGTATATGTGATTTTATCTTTTGGTTGTGAATATTAAATTATCCACGATCCTTAAGGAAATAAGAACTAAAGCTCAATAATGACATCGGTACTTTCCTATAAGCACTGAGGTAGTACTCCCCAGCCATGAAATCATGAAATAAAACTTACTTAGATAAATTAGGAAAACCTGGGCACCTGGGTGTCTTGGTTGGTTAAGCCTCTGCCCTCCGCTCAGGTCATGATCTCAGGGTCCTGGGATCAGGTCCCACACTGGGCTCCCTGCTCACTGCGGAGGAGCCTGCTTCTCCCTCTGCCTCTGCCCCTCCCCAGTTCATGCTCACGCACGCGCTCTCTCTCTCTCTCAAATTAATCAATAAATAAATCTTTTAAAAAATTAGGAAAACTCTTCCAATCTAATCACTTTTTGTTTCACAAATTCAATCTTATTTATTTGTTCAACTGGTATCTATTTAGTGCATACCAAGTGCCAGATATTGAGCTAGAAGAGAAAAGTAAATGACGCGTGAGCGTTTATCTCATTCTCTCTGCCATCTGTTAACAACCCGCAGCCCTACTCATCTCTTATTCCTTTTTTAACAAATAGTTTTTAAATTCCCCCAATCCACACAGAAAATAGTTTAGATTAGTGGATGGATGGATGGATGGATAGATAGATAGATAGACAGATATCCATTCTTCAACTCTGAAAGATATATTTAACTAGCAATGACAAAACTTTGCTGATTTATTTGAAAACAGTCTGTTTTGCTATAAAAAATAAGGAAACAAACAGAATAGATGAAATTGATAGAAACATTAAGTCTAAAGAACACATAAGTTTTTCAGATGTAAGTGAAGCTCATAGGAACAGTTAAGCATGTATAACAAGTTAGCAACTTCCTTGACATAATTCATGAAAAAGAACAGATATTAATAGTGAATAACCTGTAAGATACACCAAAGATAGAATCAATAGAAAATAAGATCTAGTAAATAAGGCTTTTACTTAAAGGTGGAAAAAAATGGAAAGATGAAGTCATTATGATATCACCTCTGGGCAGCCAATTCTGTCCTCTTTAGGTCCCATGTTCTTTAGAAACATCACAGATGGTTTATTCAGGCTTTACATATATTTCCCCAAGATGCAGATAAAAGCCATAACTTTTCAGTAGCTAGTTAGAAAGCCACCACTTTAGCCAGGCTGGCCTCTCCTCTCTCCTACAGACCAAGTGTGTGTCATCAGCCCAAGGCATATTCCTTGTATTCCATCTCTTTGAACATCCTTGCTCATATGTCAGCTGTAGCCTTCCTAACATGACCACCATCTGAGAGATGGTCCATGTATGCTGAAAACCCGATCATATCATTCAGGTCCAGTAACATGGCCTCTCTGCCTACTTGTGCTCTGAGTGTCATGTCTTTTTTTTTTTTTTTTTTAAGATTTTATTTATTTATTTGACAGAGAGAAATCACACGGAGAGGCAGGCAGAGAGAGAGAGAGGAAAGCAGGCTCCCCGCTGAGCAGAGAGCCCGATGCGGGACTCGATCCCAGGACCCTGAGATCATGACCTGAGCCGAAGGCAGCGGCCTAACCCACTAAGCCACCCAGGCGCCCCCTGAGTGTCATGTCTTATCTGTCTTTTTTACTTCACTTTTGACTCCATTTAAAATTGACTTAATAAGTCATATGATTTAAATATATTAAGCTGGTACATGAGACGTTAGTCTCAATATCTGGGATAATTTGGTTGTTAGAGTAGTTGAGGTATCACCACAACAAACTGATTTCCTACACAATAAGAAAACTGTATGTCATAATAAGTGTCCTGTCAGTAATTTACTCAAATGGCCGAAGTCTAGAAAAGAGGGAGATAATTGCTCAAAATGCCTAGAAAGAGGGTGACTACCTTCTAGTTTAGGTCCATTTTCCCCTCAATGATAGGCCTTTCTATTTATCAAAATGGCAAGTCAAATTAATGAGGGGTTATTAGAGACTGATTTTGGTAGCTTATTAGAGACTGATTGTGGTAGCATGTTTTAAGGTTTTAAAGTATCAATAATGAGTTATTATTACTATCCTTAATTGATACTCATTTTTATTCTTTATAAAATAGTGAAACAAATAGAATTTTAACATACTCCACAAAAAATATTCTAAGGGTGGCTCAGTCAGTTAGGTATCTACCTTCAGCCTAAGTTAAGATCCCAGAATCCTGGGATCAAGCCCCACATCAGGTTCCCCACTAAATGGGGAGTGGGGAGTCTGCTTCTCCCTCTCCCTCTGCCCCTCTTCCTGCTCATGCTCTCTCTCTCTCTCTCTCACATAAATAAATAAAGTCTTTTTAAAAATTCTAAGTATGAAATACTACTCTAATTCTACATGTGCATCTATGTCTGCCATATTCTTGCTTTCCATATTTATTTACTTTACAAAAAAAATCATACATAATGAATTTGTTCCATAGTAGATACTGACATAGATAAAATGATATATTTCTTAATTACTACACTAACAACTCTACCATTCATTACAAATATCCTGAATCAATTTGAATTTTGAAGATCTAATAAAAACATATTTAATTAGTATGTTTTATGATAACAGTAGTATAATTTGAAACAGTGAACTCATAAGCTCTGAAATCTGACATATATTACAGTGAACATTTATTTAGGTGAGAACAATATTGAAGCAGTCATATCTGATGAGCTCAGCCTCCTGTAGCATTTTCTTAAGAACTTAGTGAAATCATCCAGAGATGGAAAAAAATTATAACATACTTGAAACACTCACAAAAGAAAAATAAGGAAGTAATTTTATTTCAAAGCATAAACAACAAAATTATTCATATTAAAGTTAGGATTACCAAATTCATATAAAATCACTTATGTAACAGTGAATGACAGAGAAATACTGAGCTATGAAGCTCTTAATATTTAATATTATGGAATTTTTTTGTTTATTAGAAAGAAAAGTACAGGAAATTTCATCCACATTTCTCTGAAGAACTGAGAGTGTTGACCTCATATTTCTTTAACAAGGGAAAATAATATTTACTTAATACATTTTCATAATTTAAAGTAGAAATTGGGCAACTTTTATATTCTCAATTATCTTAATTATAAAAATAAACAACCAAAATAGTTATTTAGGGCAGAAAGGCAATTGTCTGAGAGACTGGTAGAGTTGAAAGTAGTTTGCAGGCTACAAAGGATTTAATTTTTAGAAACAGTAACTCGGGTTAACTTAAATTTTCATCATTGTTAGATTTTCAAATATCTGAAAAAATGGGTATTTATTTAGCTACCTAATTTACTTTGTAAATAAAGATGTATGCTTCTTAAGGGAGAGATATTTTCTTAGCCCACTTAATACAAATAGAAGTTTCAAAGGTATTACATACTTCAGAGAAGGAACAGTAAAATTCAACCATTTACATGTATGGCAACTTTTATAAAATGCTGGCTCTAAATTCTTAAGACAGGATTGGAATTTGGGTCTCTACCTTGATCTCTAGAAAAATATGAATGCTGATGGCAAAGATTAGCAAAGTTGACAATGGTCTCTTTCCTCCCTAATGTTATTCAGAGTTCATTGTTATGTAATGCATTGATTCCACCATTGGGAAAGCACTTCTTTATAGATGGATGTCACCATGACTTTGGGCCCCTAAATTGAGTGTATGGTGAGTTGGGAGTAAGCTATTTTTGTGTCCAGCCAGGAAACACTGTATGAGATGCCAATGGTAGAAGAGAGGGGTTTTGAGTGTCCCATTGGGAGTTTGAATGTTTGTTTTATATTTGTGCTTCTGCAGTAGAATAGGCCTTCTCAGTGATAACAGTAGCTACAGTCAATAGGAGGGACTCTTCATGCCCCATCAGTGAAAATAACAAGCACTATTACTCTGCCATATGAATACAATTATATCTCTGTTCTTCTGTCACAATTCGTTTTTTGATAAAATATTGAAAACTTTCAGTGGATTGTGGAAATCAACATTCCTTGTGAGCTAAACGAGTTGAAGAACTATAGAATAAAGCAACTGGAAATAATGTCTCATTAAAAATTAAATTTCAAAATAGAAATTTCATGAAAGAGCAAAAATAGAGTAGCAAAAGATTTCACCATGTTGCCAAACAATTGCATGATTTAGTATTCGGTGCTGTACATGGACATGCTATATCCTAGTGATTGTGTAAGAAATCCTCCCAGTCAATTATTATCTGCTCACCAATGCTCTCTGGATCCCATTTTTGAAGACATTAATAAGTAAGTTTGGATGCATGAATCCCGAGTGGGGCACAGTCTCTGTTTAGCAAACTGCTGATTCCATTAATGTAACCTTGGCTTGTATAAAAAATGGTGCATCTAATGAAGGCTTAAATGCCACGTGAAATGTTGTGCTTCTCTAAGAACATCACTGAGGTCTCCCGCTTGGTGCTTTTATCCTTCATTGCACACATATAGCTCTCAATTTCTTCAGGAGATATATGTACCTAATGGAAATCTTTGGATTAAACTGGAGAGCGTGTTTGTCAGCAGCATCTGTCTTAATAGGTAAGTCATTCCACTTGCTCATCCCAGAGCCGCATTCACAGAGCACAGCCTCATAATTATGATAAAGCCTCAGACCTCATCTCCGAGCACATTAGACAACGAAAAGATGGCTCAACCAACAATCAGAATCCAAAGGGTCTATTTTTCCAACTAGCTGGGAAAAAAGAAACTGGCTCTGTCATCATGCTTATCGGGTACATCAGGGTCAAAGCTCCAGTGTCCTTGCCGCCTTAATAGTCATGCTCTTATAAGTTTCTCATTGGGAAGGCTGCAGCAGGAATAACTAGCCTCTTGCTGAATGTCCTCTTCAGTTATCTGAGAAAATTTGCTTTTGCTTAGAGATAATCTATAGATAGATAGATAGATAGAATCTATATATATAATCTAGCAAATTCTCTTCCTCTCCGTCTCTGTCTCTCTATCTCTGTTCTCTCTCTCTGTGTGTGTATATATATATATATATATATATATATATATATATATGTGTGTGTGTATTTATAACATATGTGTATAAAATACAAATGCATCTGATAAAAGCACTGCCTTTTTCCTCACACTACCTGTTTTTAGAGGTCTATAAGCAAGAAAAGTGGTTGTCGTGAACAATGAAAATAAAAAATACATTAGAAGGGCCCCTGGATGGCTTACTCAGTGGAGTGTCTGACTCTTATTTAGCTCAGGTCATAAACTCAGGGTGGTGAGATCAAGTCCTGTGTTAGGCTCCATGCTCAGTGGGAAGCCTGCGTGAAATTCCCTCCCTCTCCCTCTGCCTCTCTTTCATTCTCTCTCTCGATAAAAAAATAAATTTAAGAAAAAACATTAGATATTTCACATGTGATATCAAATAAAGTTCTACAAATATCTGGGGAGCTATTTCCAGAGAAAAATCATAAAACAATACTCTTTCAAAGATCATGTAAGAGTTAAGTCATAAAAAAAGACTTGTGCACTAACATTGTAAGCAGCGCACAGTTTAGGTGTCTGCCTCAGTCAGGGGCTCTGTGAAGAAATGTTAGTGTGAATACACTTCCAGAAGAGGACACAAATGTCTGGATTTATTTATTTATTTATTTATTTATTTATTTAATAAAAGATCCGACCAGGCTGTCATTTCTCAGAAATACATAGCCTTAAAGACTGGGGAAGGGAGAAGGTGGTGAGGTGTTCTATATAGGAAATCAATCAGGTCAGAGTTCTAGAGCAGAAGGAAATGTATGTGGTTAAGAAAGAAAAGATAACATTCAGGGGGAAGATATTTATTGTTTCAGATAAAAAAAAAATCACTGATTCACAATGCTCCCTTAGTTACAGATAACAGCTAAATTAGTATTAGAACTATAAACAATAAAGAACAATAACTTTTTTAGTTCTATAGTATTAGAACTATAAACAATAAAGAACATCCCTACAATGGAAGTACCAAATGTATATGTTGACTTTCTTTTTAGTGTCAAATATTGTGTTCCCGTGTAGCTAAATATAATATAACAAAGGACAGCAGCAAGGATCATGTCAAGATTTTTCATTTCAAATGCTGTATCCTGCTCACCCCATATTCTTTCAAATCTGAGTATCTAATAAGTACAAAAAATATTACTCCCGTGTTCCAAAGAAATGTGTTTTTTTTTTTTTTTTGGTCCATTCTTATGCCGTCATTTACTAAAAACAATTTAAAAGACAGATATACAATTGTAGGTTGAAATGGATTAAACTGACTTTCAAATTGCCTTTGTCCACTTTCTTTCTCTAGGCAATAGCATGTGTGAACCTTGTAAGAGAATCACTGTTCTTTGTTCGCTTCCTTTTCGGCAATCTCCAGTATAGGTCTGCCTTTCTGTAGCCACACAGTATCCCCATGTATAGTTGTGTCCATCATTGGTTTTGTATTACGTTAGGCTATCTATAAGCTGAGTTTTGAAAATTATCTTCTTAAAGCAAAATATGGGGGAAGAAAACACTTAGCCAGTTTTAGCTATTTACCGCAACTATCTTTAAAAGAGGCAAGACTGGGGTGCCTGGATGACTCAGTCCTTTGAGTGTCCAATTCTTGGTTTCAGCTCAGGTCATGATCTCATGGGTGGTGAGGTCAAGCCCTGTGACCAGCTCCATGCTCAGAGGTGGACTGCTTGGAAGAGTCTCTCTCCCTCTGCCCCTCCCTGCCTCAAATACATAAATAAGTAAATAAATAATTAATTAATAAGTAATAAATAAATAAATGGAAAGCTCAATTTGGGGATTTCCATAAAATAGGAAGGAAGGAAAATAAGAATTTCTCTTTTTTACCAGAATTGCCATGATTAAGAACTTCATAGCTTTACATTGTAAGGTTAGGTTTACACAGAATAATTTTAACACTACTCTACCTTTTAAAGGCATCAACTACTATTGGATAATATGAGCGAATAAAGCGACAAAAATGGAATATTTATCAATAACTTCTGAACAAGTTCTTCAGTTTAACTATTATAAGATTATTTATTTATTTATTTGACAGAGAGAAATCACAAGTAGGCAGAACGGCAGGCAGAGACAGAGGAGGAAGCAGGCTCCTTGCTGAGCAGAGAGCCCGATGCGGGACTCGATTCCAGGACCCTGAGAACATGACCTGAGCCGAAGGCAGGGGCTTAACCCACTGAGCCACCCAGGCGCCCCAGTTTAACTATTATAATATGTAGCCTGAGAAAAATGAATTATGCTATGATTTAGCACACTTAGAAACTTAAATATAAGAATTTCTTCTCCAATTTTACACATTCTTTGTTTTAAAATCTACATATCTCCTGAATTTAGGATATTTGAACCCTACATCTCTTAATCTTTATTTTTAACTTGCAATTAATAAATACCCACATGTACTCTGTCATTATAATTTATTCTTACTTTATAAACTTTCCTTGTTTAATGTGATTCCAAAAGCCACAAATAATAGTTTTCTATTTTGCCTAACACCCTTGAATCTGTCAAGAATCATCAATAGGAATAAATATCATTTTTGTATATGAATCATCCACAACATTTTTAAATGTCAAAACATTTTATATGTTTCCTTTTAAATTATATTTTAATTACGTGAGTGCTATGTGACAGACAGAAACATGTCCACCTGCAGACCAGACCGCGGTAAGTTGGTAGACAGAATATGCATAAGCACCAGAAAATGTTTAACTTAAGACTTACCACTGAGTTTTAAAATACAAAGCAAACACACTCAATGTGTGATGGGCAGCATATTTGCTAAGAAGTCATCATTCATTTGTCCACAACTTTCATTCAATAAAGTTAGCCCAAAAGCATTCCTATATTTAATTGGTTTCCCAAAAGCGGACTCAATTTTATGAGCTTAAGAGCTCTTAATGTTGTCTGTTTTTATTCCAATTGGTTAAATTGTATTAAGACCTATTCTGTTAACTTCCAAGTCTCCCTTAGCTTGCTTCCTTGCCATCTCTTGTCCATAGGTTAAAACCTTGCTGTAGTCATGCAGGTCTCTTTACTATTTCCTGAATAGATCGCTTCTGTCTCCATTCCTGTACTAAAGTCTATGACTATCTCATGCTATGAATTATTTTCCATCTTCTCTTGGACAATTCATGTCATGTCTCCCCCTGATACATAGCTTTCAGCTCCAAGAATATTTCCACGGGCCGTGGGTGTGTAATTTATGCTTCTCCATGCTTCCCTGTTCCTCCCCCGCCCCACTCTGGTTATTACTCTGTTATCTACAGAGTACATTGAAGAGAATTGATGAGATTTAGGAACCTAGGCTCTCGTGTTAGTGCATCTATCATGGGATGGTGGGCATGGGTGTTGGTATTTCTCAAATTCTACTGTCTCATCTAGAAAGTAAATATGGTGAAGAGGATCCCCTGAAAGTCTTTGGCCGGGGTCTCCAAATTCCGTAACGCCAAGCTGTCCCAGACTTCTCCAAAGCAGGACCATTATGTTCTGTTTTTTGTTTTTGTTGTTGTCATACCCTCAGTGCCTAGGACACACAATCAACAATCTCAGTGAAATGAATTCTTGTGGACTAAAGTGATCGCAGTAAGAATCTTCCTTCAAATCCAGTGCTGGGCACATTTGTGTGCTGAATTTCCCATAGTCCTGGAGATGCTGTGGCCCCTTTGGATTCTGAAACCTTCAAGGAAGATCAGGAGCCCAAGTTCCATACACAGTGCAAGAGCTTGGTGGTGGGGGTGAGCCTAGAACTCTGTTCCCACCACGTGTGCAGTGTCTACGGCAAGATCCTGATGCAGCAACTTACACCATGCGCTCTAAAAACAAAGCAAAAACTTGAGTATCTTTTAAAGAAGATGAAAAACTGAGCATGAAATATGAACAAAACAGTTCCAGCCTATCTTTCCATGCCGCCTAGACCCTCCAGTAAAGAAAATAAACGAATAAATAGAGAAAAAATAGTTTTTAAAAAAATGAATTCCTCTTCAATTCTAGGTTTTATTCTTACAAATTATTTTTTGTAACCACACCAAGGGGTGAAGTGGCAAAAGTCAACAAGATTCCAGTAAACATTACTTAATGTCCAAATGAAAACACCAGGCAAAGCTCACAAAATCAAATATGGTCTGTAATTTTCATGCCTCCCACTCTGTCACCCTCTGGCTTATTGAGTTTTTCCCCCCAATCTGGGATCCAAAAGAGCCCCGCAGTGTTGGTCAAATGCTATGTAGCTAAGAAGGTCTTCATGACATGAGTGAGTTGCATTATTTCTAAGTGATCTTCCATCCAGCAGGCCTCACGCTTGCGGGACAGTTGAAGATGGATGGGGATGTCAGGTTACAGTAAGTCACACATTAATCCATGCTCCCGCTGCAATGACAGTTAACTTTCCTTGATGGGCGCTGTGAAGGAGCAGTGATGTAAGTGTGTATGCTGTCCAGCTTCCCTGTTTCATACATTGCTTACTAACTCCTCTTGAAATGATGAGGCAAAGCTTACTAAAAATCCATTTCAGAGTCAGACGGGCTGTATTCTACAGGCGGTTACTGTTATTTCACTCAATGACATTTCCTTTAGATATATTTTAATTCTACTAAATATTCAGAGAGACTCATTTGTCATTTATCTAGACTGGGATTTTTTTTTCCTGTGAATTCAATGTGACTCAGTCTATAAGTCACCTAAAAACCTTAAAGGCAAATAGACTTATTTTATGTTATTTCTTATTATATAATCTATATGTTCTGCTCTATTCTTAAATGTATTTATATGAATTCTAATGTGGAGTTAAATGCCATGGTTTTCAGTGAATCATATACTACAGATCATTTTACTACACTGATACTGATTTAGTTTAATTTTTCCCTTGTGTTCAAACTCTTACTTTTCTAAGATTGTTTCCATACTTAAATAAATAGATGCATTTATTTAAAAATTAAATGCTAAAGACTATTGCCTAAAGCAGAGAGCAATTTGAAAATTTTACAACCATAATGACATTCATTTCTATATAACAGTCCAGCTATGGATATTTAACATATTATTAGTAAGGATAGAGCATGTCTATGTTCTAAAACTTGCAAAAATATCAGAAAAAAGTATTCACAGAACAAAGCAATTCATTTTAACCAGCAATTAATTTTGGAACTAGGCCTGCACGCTGAAAACAGTTGCCTGATTTTTAAAACAATTTCTTAAACTTCTCCAAGCATTAGACCCTTTTGCATTTATGACATAAAAATGCAGCTTTAAATATAGGTTGGTTTAAGCCACAAAAACCAATCATTGTGACCAGAAGGGGGAATCATGTGACTGGCCAGTCTAGGATTATATAATCCCTGCTAGTGTTGGAAGGCCTAGTCAGCTGCAGCTATATAAGCAGACGAGTTGTGGTTATTATGAGCTGGGGGACTTCATATCTGTAGTAGGTGGAATGGTGGTTCCCCAAAATAGATGTCCACAGCTCAGCATCTGTGAATGTGACCTTCTGTGGACAATGGTATCTTTGCAGATATGTTTAAAGATCACAAGATGAGATCATCCTCTATCATCTAGGTGGAACTTAAATTCAATGTCAAGTGTCCTGATAACAAAAGAAGAAACACAGATAGAGAAAACCATCCGGAAACCAAGCAGAGACTGGAGTGACACCACCGTGAGCCGGGAATCGCCTGGAGTCACCAGAAGCTGGAAGAGGCAAGGAAGGATCCTCCCGTAGAGACTTTAGAGGGAGCACAGCCCTGCTGACACCTTGATTTTGGATTTCTGGCCTCCAGAACTGTGAGAAAGTACATTTCTATTGCTACAGGCCACCAAGTTTTTGGTAATTTGTGATGGCAGCCTTATGCCTAACACAATATCCAAAAGAAAGAAAGATTAAACAGATAGGAACTTTAAAATCATATTGTCTAAGTCTTCCCTGAAACCCTTTTGGGATTCTAAACAAAACTACATTTAACTTACACTATATTTGGGAGGGACAGACAACTTCCAAGCGTTCATTCAGAAATGTAGAATTTATCTCCATTCATGCAACTGGGAGTTGGTGTCCCTAAATAATATTTTATAATTTCCATGACATACATCCTGTCTCTCGATTGTTAAATATTGTTGGGTATTTTTGTTCGTTTCCATGTATAACCAGTGTTGGAAGTTTTAAATGCATTATTTTGGTATCATTATTTGATTCCACATTAGTTTTAATATTATCTGTCCCCCTGTATATCTTGCCTCTGCACACACATTAAGATATAAAGGAGTAAAGAAAAAATAACAAATATTATGTTATCAGCACCCAGAATCTTCCATTACTTGAACTTATTTACTTACTACCAAAATCTATTTTATATCTATTTCTCCATTCTCCTGAACATGGACAATCAAGCATCCTATGTTCTGGCAATATCTTTGGCCCAGTTTTCTTTTTGATTCCATTTTCTGCTTCCCTGCTTTGACCCCTCCACATTAGGATATAAAATTTGGATTTTCAGTTCTGTGAAACATATAATATGTGGTCTATATTCCCGGTTTGCTAAACACAGGCAGAAATATCCTATAATTGTATATCCTCCCATTCATATTTTTGAGATTTCACTTTCAGTTCATACTTATAAGGTAAGTCGCAGTAGCTGTGTGTATTATAATTATTATTACTTACAACAGTGTTTCTCAAAGGGATCATTACATCCATTTGGGTTAGGGCAATACTGTGTTGTTCAAGTGTCCCATACATCACAGGTACTAACTATTATTATTCTGACAGCTAACAAAGTTCTCACACATTTGCAAGTGCCTCTAAGAGGAATAGCACTGCTCTAGCTGAAATTCTTGACCTGACTTAAAATATACTTAGATCAACAAATATGGTCTACTGATACTGGTCATTTCTGCACTTGATCTTAGCCAAAAGGCCGAGAAGCGATACTGGTCATTTCTGTTCCTTTGACATTTTATCTTTGCATCTAGATCACTTTTCTTCTTTTTTGCAAACTATGATAATAATTTTCCAAGTGAGAGTGTGTAATGGCAAATTCCCCAAGTTGTTTCTTTTCATCAGTGTCTTAATGTCACCCTCTCTCTCTTGTATAAGCACCAGAGTTGACCTTGAAGGTTTATTTTCTGGCAGTCGTTTGAATGCTTTGCTTCGCTATTCATAAATCTTTTATTGCCAATGAGAAATCAGATACCAACTGATTCTTGATTCTTAGTAATTCATCTCTCTCTTCCTTCCAATATTTTTTAGATTTTTCCATTATTCTTCCTGGCAGCTATTGTTACGTATATATGTGTATATGTATTTTGCTTATTTTGTAAAACACTTAGTGGGTGTTTGCAATCTAAAGAATTATATCTTTTTTTTTTCTTTTTTTAATGAATACCTCTTGGGCACTATTCTTCTATAGACTCCTGGAATACCTACTGGACAAAGGCTGAATCTTCTGGCTCTGTCTTTTACAGTTGAACTTCTGCTTTTATAGTTGCTCTATATATTTTGTGTTATAATATTAAAATAATTATTTGTTCAATACAGTATTCAATAATATGTATTTGTTGTACCCAGTTTTCTGGAGGAGCCATTAAATTTTTATTTTAAAATTACCATTTCCTTACTAAAATTTCTCTTTATTTTCCTACTTTTTCCACTTGTATTTGAATCATCTGCATGTCCTTCAATTGTAACAATTGTAAGCAAATGTGTTATTTGCTTGCTATCTTAATCTTAATCTTACTGTTAATATAAAAACATTCTTTTAAGCTCCTTTTTATTTTGCTCTATGACTTATTTTCTCCTTTCTTATTTGTCTCCAGTGATACTGATCATCCCCCTGTTGTCTTAGAGATTCACAACAATCTTGTAGTTGCTTTGGCCTCAGAATTACTGGACCCACCTGTAGAAAGGACTGTTCCTTGATCCAAATATATATTGTATTACATATTTTATACATCTCAGTGTACTTTCTAGTACTTTTATTTTTCCTTCTCTGACCCATTGGCTACTTAGGAGTGTGTTGTTTAATTTCTATATACATGTGGATTTGTCAAATTTCCTCACGTTATTGATTTCCAATTGTATTCCATTGTAGTTGGAGACCATATTTCGTATGATTTAAATAATTTTAAATTTACTAAGATCAAAATATTATGTCTCTAAGAGAAAATACAAACTTATCTTTGCTACCAGGTTTAGAAGGGTGATTAAACAGAGTCCACCAAAGGGCCATTTTTTTTTTTCTTATGGAACGCCTGATTTGTGTCCATACAAGTTGTTCAAGAAAGTAATGATACAGTGGACATGTTTTAGAGTCACAATGACACCCAAATGTGTATTTAATTTTACTATTTGTTGTTTTCAGTACCAAACTGCTTTCAGTCTACATAGGAGAATCATCTTCAGTTAGCCGTGAAATAAGAAAATTTAAAATACTTAGTTTATTAATTAAATTTGAATTATTTTAATTAATTTAAATACCTTGCAGAATATCAAATAATATTTGTAACCTAAGCATCACATTTTATAATATTTTATTAGGCTTCGCTATGGCACCTATAAATCAAAAGGAATTATTCCCTTCTTTCTTTTTCTGTCCTTCCCAATTTGTTATTATTGCTATTAGAGCTAAAAGTCAGTTTTCTCAAGTGATGTAAAGGCTTGAAATATGAAGAAGACGATGTTGAAATACTGGAGATATTTTCTAACACTTCATTCCAATAAGCATAAATAAGAAAACATACTGAATGATTTTTGCAAACGCACACATATGAGATCTGAGACTCATAACAGAAGCAGTGAGGATTATTCAAAGACAGAAATAAATGAAGTTTCTCAACTCTATAATTACTAGAAGAAATCACTTGCTTAACATTTCCAGATCTTCTACTCATGGTGAGAAGCAATATCTATGTTCACCACTGTACCCAGACCTGCACAGATATACCTATATTAGGAAATGTATTACTTTATATACTTCCTGGTACATTTTAAATTTGATGATTGACTATTTATTCCTCTGGAAGTAGAGGTGAAGTTCATGTATTTCTATTTATCCAACTCAGTAGAAAACCCTATTAATGGGATGCCTGGGTGGCTCAGTGGGTTAAAGCCTCTGCCTTCAGCTCAGGTCATGATCACAGGGTCCTGGGATCAAGTCCTGCATGGGGCTCTCTGCTCAGTGGGGAACCTGCTTCCCCTGCTCTCTTTCTCTGCCTGCCTTTCTGCCTACTGTCTGTCAAATAAATAAACAAAATCTTTAAGTTAAAAAAAAGTATATATAAAAGTTAAAAAAAGTATATATAAAAAGTATATATAAGTATATATATTATTAATATATATAAATGTTCATTAATTTTTATGTTAGTGATGATTCTGATAATATAATTAAAAGATTTGTACTCAGCTTGAATGTAAAACTTTCTATAATTGATCATTTATCATTTTTATTTAATTTCATATGTCTAAATGAAGACTTGGTATGTGGTCAATATTTTTCTCATGTTATGAAAATATTAATAAATAATAGAAATGTCAGTATTCCACAAACACTTGGTTATTTTAGGAAAAAGCATGTTTACTATTATACCAAGGAATTTACACTATTTGAACTTTATTTGAAAATATGTAATTATTTCTAATGTTATTATAGGACATTCAGAAATTTTATGTATAAAAATTTAAAATTATGAACAAATGAAAAATTATTACTACAATGGGTTGAAAATTGTCCCCCCAAAATTCATGCCCACCTGGACCATCCGATTGTGACCTTATGTGGAAAAAGAGTCTTTGCAGATGTAATTAGTTATAGATCTTGAAAGAAAATCATTCTGGTTTTAGAGCGGGCCCTAATTCTAATGACTAGTGTCCTTATAAGAAGGAGTGAGGAACAAAGGGACATGGAAAAGGAGATGTGTAGATGAAGACAGAGATAGGACTGAAGTCATATTCAAGCCAAGGCATGCCAAAGATTGACTGTTACCACCAGAAGCTAGGAGAGGCGGGGTTTCTCCCTCAGAAATACCTGAATGAACCAACATTACCATAACAACACCTCGATTTCAGACATTGACCTCATGAACCACTAGAGAATAATTTTATGTGATTCTAAGCCACCCACTTTATGGTAATTTGTTATGGCAGCCATAGAAAATTAATCCAATTGCATGTGCTATGAATTTTATAGCTATCTTAAATTGCCTATTTAACAATTTTATTTTCTTCATTAGTGCAATCCTAGATGACTGCTTCATTGCCATTTTTTTTTTTAAGAATAGAATCTAGGTGGTAGATTCTAGGTAGTATTTTGATGGTAGTATTTAGTATTCTAGGTAGTAGAATCTAGGTAGTATTTTGAATTATAATTGAACTTATTGACAATGTATTCTTTATGTATAAATTTAGCCTATTTTTATTCCTGTACTACTGTTAATTGATATCAGGAGCATTGTCAATTAAGCAAAAATTGAAGGTCAATGCTGTCCTTAAACTATTATAGCTTGAATGATAAATATTTTATTTTTCAACTTTACATAGGCAAGAGGACAGATGCCATCACCTACTAATATAATCACTAATGACAGAAGGCAGTCCTCTCCATTTCAATAGTTCAGTTTATTATATACCTTATAAAACGCTTGTTAATTCATTCATATATTCAACAAGCATTTATTAGTAACTCTATGTGCCAGACACTGTGGTGAATGTCCAGGATGCAAGAATGATGCTCACAATCTAGTGAAAAAAAAAAGGCAATACAAGTGATTTAATAAAAAGGATTAAAAGGGTGCCTTAGAAACATGCAAAGAGATGCCTAAGTTGGTTTCAGGAGGTCAAGAAGTCTTCATGGAAGAAATAACATAATTTGGGACCTGTGATGGTTCATTTTATGTGCTAATTTGACTGGTCTATAGGGTGCTCAGATACTTGATTGAACATTATCCTGGATGCATCTTTGAGGGTGTTTCTGCATGAGATCATCAATTGAATCCACAGACTGGTAAAGCAGATTGCCCTCTGTGATGTGGGTGGGCCCCACCCCATCCATTGAAGCCTTGAATGATCCTTCCCTTGAGTAACAGAGGACAGCTTTTGCCTGATTATCTTCAGCCAAAACATTGTTTGTTTGTTTGTTTGTTTGTTTTTTCCTGCCTTTGGACTCAAACTGAAATAGTGGCTCTTCTTGGGTCTTGAGTCTGCTGGCATTCAGACATACCACTGGCTTTTCTGGTTCTCAGACCTTTGGATTTGGACGAGAGCTACACTATATTGTCTGGTCTCCTGGTCTCCAGCTTGCTGACTGGAGATCCTGGGAATTCTTAGCTTCCATAACCATACCAGCCAATTTCTTATAATAACTCTCTTTATTTAAAAAACAAAAACAGAATCTGTTGTTTCTCTGAAGAATTCTAATACAGAACCTGAAACATTAGTATTGGGCAAGCAGAGGAGAAGGGAATGAGTTCTAGAAAGATCTTTCTGACCAAAGATTCTAAGTTGAGTGGCTCAGTTTTACATCTTAATGCAAAATGTGAGATTTTCTGACGAGTGCCCACATGCGCTAGGGATGAGAACTGGTTCTTAAGAACCAGTTCTCAAGAGGGAGCATGGTTTTATCAGATCTGAAGCTTGAATAAACAAGAGGACTGAGTGTCAATGTTGTGATAAATGCCATGATGAGACGGGAGAGGATCGCAGAGATCATGGAGAACTCTGCAAGCCGCTTTAAGGAGCATGACCTTAATTGTAAGGCAAATGAGAATCTGTGGAAACAGGTGAATAGAAGCACAGCATCCTTGGCTTTGGGCTTTAGCAAATCCCCTGACTGTGATGGAGACAGGAAAGGGCAGGGTTGGAGGAGCGGAGACAGTTCAGAGACTGTTGCTATAGTCCTGGCAAAGAGCATGGAGGTAGGTGTTAGAGAAACGGCATTCAAAGGAGAAATAAGCAGATGGATGAACAGTTACACAGAGGAAGAATAAATGGATCAGCAATTGATTGAGTGGGAAAGGGTGTGATGACTGGAGAGAAAAGACACAAGCTAAGGCCTAGGTTCTTGGCATGTACAGCAAGCAAGATGGAACGTGCAGGAGAAAGACCAGGTTCAGAAGAAAATAGAGCAAGTTCTTCATGAAGATGCTGACTTCGAAATGCCTGTCCCTAAATATTAAGGGAAAAATGCCCAGTAGAACATTATTTATAATCACTTGAATTCCAGAAAACCTGAAATAAAAACTTGGAGTTTAATGAACGAACACATTTTCCACTCTACTTCGTAGCAAATCATTATAGTCTTTTTATAGTGTTTTTGGAACAAAACATCCTAAGTTGAATGGCTCAGTTTTACATCTTAATGCAAAATGTGAGATTTTCTGACGAGTGCCCACATGCGCTAGGGATGAGAACTCGTTCACACTACCTTGTTACAGGAGTCTGGAAGGTGCAGGTCTTGACATGGAAATTGTGTTGAAACCAAAACCCAGGAATTTTAAGGACGAGAATTGCCCTAGCTTAGGACTACCAAGCTACTATTCTGGTAGTATCTATTTCAAACATAATTATTTAATAACATTTTTTAAGAGGTTATTGATTGATTGATTGATTGATGGGGGAGGGGCAGAGGGACAGGGAAAGAAAATATTATTTATTTATTTATTTATAGATGGGGGAGATGCAATGGACAAAAAGAGAGAGAGATGCAGGAGGGGCAATGAGAAAGGAAAAGAGAGGTGCAAGGCTTCATCTCAGGACCCTGAGATCATGACCTGAGCCAAAATCAAGAGTAGCTGGACTTAACCGACTAAGCCACCCAGGCACCCCCTCAAGCCATTTTTAAAAGTTGAGATTATATAAGGAGGGTCTATAAAATTACAAAAGAAGTGGACTCAAGACAAGTCCTTAATAAGACTAGATTCATCAGAGTCTTAGAAAAGGAGGAATAGCAAACAAGACTAAAAAGCCTGAGGAGTTTAATGAGAGTGTGGCCTCCCAGAGCCCAGAGAAAGAAAATTGGTAAAAAAAAAAAAAAAAAAAAGCTGGTCCATCAAAAGTTGCTGATAATATAAGCAAGATGAGAGCTGAGAAGTACATATTTGACCACAGAGTGGTAGAAGCTAGACAGCATGGACTCAGGAGTCAGAGGTGGTGATAAAAAACAGGCAGTTGGGCAGAGAAGGAACTGGATATGTTAAAGAATCCTCTTTCTCACCAGGTGAAATGTCCACCTCATAACGGTATGATGTCATTAGGAATGTCTGTGGGGATATAATGAGGATCTGAGATGCCACCATGTAATGTACTTAAACTCTCCTTTTACCATGAAATAAACAAAATCCAACTATTTTTGACACACACAGGCATGCATTCAGGCAGTCCAAATTGAGTAGATACTGATGTATTGTGAATGAAGTAATCAATGTCAAAAATAAGAAAATAGGGGCACCTGTGCAGCTCAGTTATTAAGTGTATGCCTTCGGCTCAGGTCATGATCCCAGAGATCATGGGATCTGGGATCAAGCTCCACATCAGGCTCCCTGCTTGGCAGGAAGCCTGCTTCTCCCTCCCCAACTCCTGCTGGTTGTGATCTCTCTCTCTCTCACTCTCTCTCTGTCAAATAAATAAATAAAATCTTTTTTAAAAAAATCTTAAAAAAATAAGAAAAAAATGTTCAAAGAACATTCTATTATGTGCTATGCTAAATGTAGTATAATCTTATTTAATCTTTACATACTATCTGGAAGGTTTTTATGACATTAATTTTAAGGTTTAAAAAAATGAGTTTTAGAGGGTAAGAACCTTTTAGAAGGTTCAGGTAACCTGTCTCAAAGACCAATACATGGTCATAAACCATCACAATACTTGTGAGGTGCCTGGCATATAATAACTATACAAAAAAAAATTTTTTCTCACTCTCGCTTCTATTAACATTCTTTGGCTTAAGATTTATCTTTATCCCCAAAGGCTTTTCTTGTATTTCTAACCCCTTAATATCAGTTCTTTTCTTTTTTAAGAAAAATTGTGTTCTAAGCTGATTTATTTAATCATTTGAACAATTTGCCATATTTAACACTGTTTGCTTTTAATTCTAAAATTCCTTTGGATCAAACTCTTTCTTTTTTTTTTTTAAGAGCTTATATATTTATTTAACACACAGAGATCACAAGTAGGCAGAGAGGCAGGCAGAGAGAGAGAGGAGGAAGCTGGCTCCCTACTGTGCAGAGAGCCCGACGCGGGGCTCGATCCTAGGACCCTGGGATCATGACCTGAGCTGAAGGCAGAGGCTTTAACCCACTGAGCCACCCAGGTGCCCCGGATCAAATACTTTCTATCTAAAATAAGTTTCTTAGAATTATCATTGCCAGTGAAAATCTTTCCAGGTAGTTATGTTTTCGTGGGGATAGTTGTCACGGTGGTTAAACAAAGAGGCTCTGGAACTCTGTCTTCAAATCCCATCATGACTTATACTAATAATGTGGCCTTGGACAAATTATGAGCCCTTTTTACTCTGGTTCCTCATTTTAAAAACACCAAAATTAAAATAGCTACCCCATAAGATCACTGTAAAGGTCTGTGATATATAGACAGATATATATATATATATATATATCACATGATATAAGTATATTCAAATGTTATTAATGATTATGATTATCTGGAAATAATTGTTTCACTCTCATTATTGGAGTATTTTTTTTTAGCTATAAAAATCTAGGTTAATCATTATTTCCTTTCAACATATTAAAGATATCATTCCACGCACCTCTGTTGTCCATGTCAAAGTGCAATGTCATTGGAGATAATCATTTTCCCCCTCTATATAGCTATAATTTTTTTTCCTTTGACTGCAGCTTTATACAGTTTTGTTAAAAGTGTATCTAGGTTGTTTTTATATTTCTTTATACATCTTGGAATTCATTAAATTTCTTGAATTTGCAGTCCACTGTTTTTAATCAGTAAGGAAAATGCTCAGGTTTTTTTTTTTTTCTCCAAATTTTTTCTCTTTTATTCTCCTCCTGTACTTCTAGGACTCAAGTTAAATATTTGCCAGACATTCTCTCTTATTGCTCTTGTCTTTTAATATTTCGTAAACTCCATATTTATTTCTTTCTATGATACCTTTTTAGACAATATCTTTTGACCTGGCTTCTAGTTTACTAATTCTCTATTTAGTGGTGTCTATTTTGATTTTAAAACTAATTATTGAATTTGATTTTAATTTTAAGTATTTCATGTCTTTAAAATTATGTTTTAAATAAAGTATTTTTAATTACCAGGTAATTTATTTGGCTCTTTTCCTAAACTTTTAGCTACTTTTGTTTGTTTCCTTTTTTAATAATTTGTTTTTCTCTTAAAAATTTTAAAACAGGTAATTTATCATTATACAAAATACACATATTTTATAATCTTTGTGTCATATTTCCATATGACACATATTTACATATATGAAGTATTTGCAGATCTGATTTTGTTTTACTGGTTCACACTCATGGGAATGTTATTTCTTTGGCTTCTTAGTTGTTTTAAATATATATATATATTTTTTTTTCCTTAGATAATTATTTGTGTTAATCTTTATAATTGGGTGGGGTGGTGGGGCATCCCAGTCAGCCTCAAGACAATATTTCTCTTACTTGCCCTTTCAGCATTTTTAATTTTACATAGTAATACACCTTTGCATTTCTGGATTAATGTCAGGATGCTTTTCAAAGGACTTTCTACCATGAATGGACAGCAAGCTTTCACCACTATAACACAAAGAACATTGAAAACAGATGATTCTGTTAATCGAAGTATGGCAAAAGCATCAGGACAAAAGCAGCTGCACAGCACCTATCCCTCTAAATTCTTGTGTTGCTTACATTTTCCAGATGATTCCCATTAATATTATCCCCTCTTCATGCTCTTAAGTTTTATTTTACATGTTATCTAGCATCTTTAGTTGTGTTCTGAAGGATATTTGCACTAAACAACATAACCTAACATATTCATGGGAACAATGGGCTTTTATGGATTTTTTTTTCAACTAGCTTACAGTTTCCTTTTCTTTCTGCTATAAATATGTTCATTTTTATCAGATATTTGCTTTTTTTTATTTTATTAAACTCTTATCTCCAGGAAGCAGAGACAATGGTATGGCTTCTTTAATCTTTGTCACTTGTTTCAGGAGAACAATTCCTCCAACATAAAAGAAACGCAAACTTGTGTTTAATTGGAATGTGTACATTTGAATGTGTTTTACTACATTCAAAAGCTTATTATACCAATGTTCCTGTCATGGGTCAAATATTTTTGTTTGGATTTTCACTTTTAAAATAATATTGAAATACTGTAGCACATTCTTTTTAATCTCATCAAAACATATTATATTCATTCTCTGAAAGTAAATTCTAGATGTTGGAAACACTTGAAATAGTTTGAAACTTATTTTGGTGATGACAGAAGTGATCAGATTGCTAAATAACTAAACTTAAATTAAAAAATAAATGTGACTATGGAGTAATAAGATGAACTTTTTAAGTCATGATTCCTAAATTAACTTTGACTGAAATTTGAAGTCCTATAATCTCACATTAATACCCATTTAGCAAAATAAATTTGGGTAGATTTACTTAAACCTCTCTTTATAGTAAAGTTGCATTTTTGTAGATTGATGCACTCAGTAAATGTTTCTTTCTTTTCATTTCCATTTCATTATACCCAATGTCTAGATAAATGAGTAGTCAGAAACATCTACTTCAAAGTCATAGAAACTTGGAATGATAACACTTGTTCACAGATCACTTCTGAATGAATGCATATGTCCAAAGCTTTAGTATCTTGACATTTTCTGCCTACCATATCACATACATGGAAGATACAATTTTGTCATTTTGAGATTTTTTTCTTATATTGCAGTTCAGGGGATCATATGGCACATTGTTAACGTGAGTTACCTGTCTTACCTGACAGTTTATATTTTTCATTGTTATATTCACATTTTAATGTGTTCACAATATTTAAATTTATAAAGATTACTCAGGAATTTGACATTTAATTTAAAGAGGTTAATATACGTTTGCATTTGAGAGTATGTAGTGAGTGGGTATAATGTGTCCATGTCCATATAATTTACAATGTGTAGAGGAAAAATTGTAAATTATTTGGCAGATGGGCTGCTAACTGTATCATCAATTTCATTCTCCATTTTGTGATAGTGAAGGCATCTCTGAGGATACTGTACCATAGACATTCTGGAGCAAACTGCAGTATAAGAGTTAATATTAACTCACTGTATAGTTAAATTTATGCAGATTACAATGATAGCTAAAATACCAGTTTATCTAGCTACAGAGGGAAAAAATTACATTTTTAATTAAATGGATATATTAACAAATAAAGATTTATTATTATTGATATATACTTTCTACTCTTATTTATTTACATCGAGGTAGAAATAGGAAGGACAGGATTTAGGAGGAGAAAATTAAAAAGCCTAATTGCTGCATGTGTGATAGAGCATTCCATATTTCCTGTGCTGGCTAAGCCAAAGGACTTCCAGAAATGGCTTCAAATTCTATGATGTCATGTAAAAATTTTAAAATCTGCTGTTAAATTGTTTGATAATCCTCATTTTTCTCTACTATGCCAAGAGCTGGAGAGAATGTGCTCATTTTTGCACTAAAATTGAGCTTTATTTTAGTCTCATGACTCTTTCTTCCTAACCTAACTCCATTAAAAAAAAAAAAAAAGCATGCATTAGTGTTTATTTGTCTCTGCAAACACTATGAATGATAGAAGCAACAGAGGAGCCAGGAAGCACTCAGTGAATTGCTGCTGCCTCCCATTACATCTGGTCCGCTGTGATCTCTAATTGCCTGTCACAGCCACTGAGCTGTGGAGCTGGCAGGGCTGCCACCTCCTGTTTGGTCAAGTTGTCATTTCCTATTAATCCGAATCCTGTTGTTTTTCCCATTGCCTCTACTTTCTCACTCTGGACAGAATGAACATCTATTATCTAACTGTGATACGAGTGTATCAAAATTTTAATTTTGGAGAAAACACAGAATCAAGAGACCTTCTTACAAAAAGCCAAGAATCCCTCATGAGGGCTGCGTGGTTTTGTCTCCCCTGCGCCGATTTTAAGGGCTCACGTTTTTTCCCCCTCCACTACACCTCAGCTATTTTTCATAGCACCGGAGATCATCGGGTGAAATTTTGCAAACAGCCAGCAAGAACAAAATAAGAATGCAAAAATGCAGGGCAAGTTCTAAGGCCAGTTTAATAATAAAAGTTTTTGTTACTTTCACATTTTCTACAAAATAATATGGAAAACACGACTGTGTATCAGAAAGAGTCAAGGACATCGTTTTAAGACTGTGGAAGCATAACCCAGCCAGAGGTCCATGCCAGAAGGAGTACTTGAACACCCCAGGATCACAGCAAATTTGTCAAAACCAAGTAGCCCCCCAAAAGCAAAGAATCCACTAGCAAACAATCATAAGACTCTCCCTGGTGGAAAACCCCAGGAGGCAGGGCTTCTGTATAATCAGGCAGGAACAGGCTACTGACATTTATTTTACTGCTCACTGGTTGCCTTCAACCTAGAGCACCACAGATCTTTATTTTTTTCTAACTGAGCAAGAAGTGCCTCAGCTTGTCCGTTCAGAAAGCCTCAATTCAATAAACACCACAGTCTGAAATGGAAGTAGCCACAAGAATCACGCTAATGTTTCAGGGTCCTCATCCTGAGGCAGGGTTCAACTGCACAGTCTGCACAGCCTGTGCCAGGTAAGGTATCCTTCTGGATTATAAACAGAGAGTCCCAGTGCCAGAAAAGTAACCCCTTTGCCTTGACTTGCTCAGTTAAAAAGCCATCAATAACCTTCCAAATACCCCCATGTATATGTAACATATTGGGTGGCCAAGCCCGAAAACATTGTTGGAGTTAATATGTGTGATTTTTCTTTGCAATGTTAAAGATGGTGTATGGGAACAAAACCTGCCACCCTAATTTCAGCAGGTTCCCATGTGGGTAAACTGGGACCAACAGTGTTACCACTTAGTAACCCTTGGTTATCACGTGGTAGCATGAGGTAGCTTGTGGCAACATGGTACCATTACTATTTTTTCCTAAGGCCCTGAAATTGCTCAGAGAAAGACATTTGTGAACTCCAGAGCTATACTACACACAAGGGTTGAGGATGTACTCTTGATTGTGATTTCTGTCTTAAACCATACCCAACCCTTTTGTTCCATATATTTCACCAGTTTAGGAAAAATGATAAACTATAAGGAGAAAGTAAAGCTCCCCAAATTAATTCCTATGGCCCTTGTACAATTAAATTCAAAAGAAAGTTTAAAGTCCCAACTTTAAAGGCCAAAGAAAGCAAATGCCAATATCATGTCTTTTTTTTTTTTTTTTTTTTTTTAAGATTTTATTTATTTATTTAACAGACAGAGATGACAAGCAGGCAGAGAGGCAGGTAGAGAGCAGAAGGGAAGCAGGCTCCCTGCTGAGCAGAGAGCCTGACATGGGGCTTGATCCCAGGACTCTGAGATCATGACCCAAGCTGAAGGCAGAGGCTTTAACCCACTGAGCCACCCAAGTGCACCCCAAATATCATCTGCCCTAAATTTCTTGGGACGCTCAATCTCCATCCAAAGAAGCCACCTGGGTGACTTAGTTAAGTGTTTGCCTTTGGTTTAGGTCATGATCCCAGGGTCCTGGTATGGAGACCTGAGTCAGGCTCCCTGCTCAGCAGGTACCCTGTTTCTCTTTTTCCCTCTCTCTGCTGATCCCCCTGCTTGTGTTCTCACTTTCTGTCAAATAAATAAATAAAATCTTTAAAAAATATGTGTAACTAAGCAGCCTCCTCTCAGGCCTCCTGGAGATAAAATCTCAGTCCCTGTGATCTGCAGGCCACAGCCATCACCTTCTAGCCCCAAATTACCTGTCTCCCCTACACTGGTGTTCATGTAACTGAAGAATCACCCATCTCAGATCCAAGAACTGAAGATACACTCAAATTTTCTTAAATCTGTGACAGTAGGAGCCTATCAAGGACTGATAAACCTGGCTGAACTCTTTGAAAATCCCTGTCTGTATACATCACTTCCTGTGACCCTGGGATCTCTTTTTTCCCTTCCTATTGGTCCCTGCTCCTTTAAGAAAGAATCTGCTGAAGAAAGAAAGAAAGAAAGAAAGAAAGAAAGAAAGAAAGAAAGAAAGAAAGAAAAAGAGAGAGAGAAAGAGAAAGGAAAGAGAAAGGAAAGAAGGAAGGAAGGAAGGAAGGAAGGAAGGGAGGAAGGAAGGAAGGAAGGGAGGAAGGAAGGAAGGAAGGAAGGGAGGAAGGGAGGAAGGGAGGAAGGAAGAAAGAATCCTTTGTGTTCATGTTTTTCATTTGCTTTTTCCCCGTCTGAGCCTCTCAGAGGGCTGATACCACTTGCTGTATCTGAGTACCAATTTGTACCTTTGCTTTCTGGCCCCAACCTTTCTTTGGCTGACAGACTCCCATAGTAAAATATATGAAATAAGAAAGTTCTGGGACGTTGTTTGAGGAGTTCATTATAGATCCTGGATATCAACCTTTTGTCTGTACTGTCATTTGCAAATATCTTCTCCCATTCCGTGGGTTGCCTCTTTGTTTTCTTGACTGTTTCCTTTGCTGTGCAAAAGCTTTTGATTTTGATGAAGTCCCAAAAGTTCATTCTCGCTTTTGTTTCCTTTGCCTTTGGAGACATATCTTGAAAGAAGTTGCTGTGGCTGATATCGAAGAGATTATTGCCTATGTTCTCCTCTAGGATTCTGATGGATTCCTGTCTCACATTGAGGTCTTTTATCCATTTTGAGTTTATCTTTGTGTACGGTGTAAGAGAATGGTCGAGTTTCATTCTTCTACATATAGCTGTCCAGTTTTCCCAGCACCATTTATTGAAGAGACTGTCTTTTTTCCACTGTATATTTTTTCCTGTTTTGCTGAAGATTATTTGACCATAGAGTTGAGGGTCCATATCTGGGCTCTCTACTGTTCCACTGGTCTATGTGTCTGTTTTTATGCCAGTACAATGCTGTCTTGGTGATCACAGCTGTGTAGTAAAGCTTGAAATCAGGTAACGTGATGCCCCCAGTTTTATTTTTGTTTTTCAACATTTCCTTAGCGATTCAGGGTCTCTTCTGATTCCATACAAATTTTAGGATTATTTGCTCCAGCTCTTTGAAGAATACCGGTGGAATTTTGATTGGAATGGCATTAAAAGTATAGATTGCTCTAGGGGCACCTGGGTGGCTCAGTGGGTTAAACTGCTGCCTTCGGCTCAGGTCATGATCTCAGGGTCCTGGGATCGAGCCCCGCATTGGGCTCTCTGCTCAGCAGGGAGTCTGCTTCCTCCTCTCTCTCTGCCTGCCTCTCTGCCTGCTTGTCATCTCTCTCTGTCAAATAAATAAATAAAATCTTTAAAAAAAAAAGTATAGATTGCTCTAGGCAGTATAGACATTTTAACAATGTTGATTCTTCCAATCCAAGAGCATGGAATGGTCTTCCATCTTTTTGTGTCTTCTTCAATTTCTTTCATGAGTGTTATATAGTTCCTTGAGTACAGATCCTTTATCTCTTTAGTTAGGTTTATTCCCAGGTATCTTATGGTTCTTGGTGCTATAGTAAATGGAATCGATTGTCTAATTTCCCTTTCTGTATTTTCATTGTTAGTGTATAAGAAAGCCACTGATTTCTGTACATTGACTTTGTATCCTGCCACGTTGCTGAATTGCTGTATGAGTTCTAGTAGTTCGGGGTGGAGTCTTTTGGGTTTTCCATATAAAGAATCATGTCATCTGCAAAGAGAGAGAGTTTGACTTCTTCATTACCAATTTTATTTCCCTTTGTTGTCTGATTGCTGTTGCTAGGACTTCTAATACTATATTGAACAAGAGTGGTGAGAGTGGGCATCCTTGTTGTGCTCCTGATCTCAATGGGAAGGACACAAGCTTTTTCCCATTGAGGATGATATTTGCTATGGGTCTTTCATAGATAGATTTGATGAAGTTCAGGAATGTTCCCTCTATCCCTATACTTTGAAGCGTTTTAATCAGGAACGGATGCTGGATTTTGTCAAATGCTTTTTCTGCATCAATTGAGAGGACCATGTGGTTCTTCTCTCTTCTCTTATTAATTTGTTCTATCACATTGATTGATTTGCGAATGTTGAACCATTGATATCCAGGATCTATAATGAACTCCTCAAACTCAACACACAAAAAACAGACAATCATATCAAAAAATGGGCAGAAGATATGGACAGACACTTCTCCAATAAAGACATACAAATGGCTATCAGACACATGAAAAAATGTTCATCATCACTAGCCATCAGGGAGATTCAAATTAAAACTACATTGAGATATCACCTTATACCAGTTAGAATGGCCAAAATTAGCAAGACAGGAAACAACCTGTGTTGGAGAGGATGTGGAGAAAGGGGAACCCTCTTCCACTGTTGGTGGGAATGCAAGTTGGTGCAGCCTCTTTGGAGAACAGTGTGGAGGAATCAAGAATTTAAAAATAGAACTTCCCTATGACCCTGCAATTGCACTCCTGGGTATTTACCCCAAAGATACAGATGTAGTGAAAAGAAGGGCCATCTGTACCCCAATGTTTATAGCAGCAATGGCCACAGTAGCCAAACTGTGGAAAGAACCAAGATGCCCTTCAACGGATGAATGGATAAGAAAGATGTGGTCCATATACACTACGGAGTATTATGCCTCCATCAGAAAGGACGAATACCCAACTTTTGTAGCAACATGGACGGGACTGGAAGAGATTATGCTAAATGAAATAAGTCAAGCAGAGAGAGTCAATTATCATATGGTTTCACTTATTTGTGCAGCATAACAAAAAGCATGGAGGACATGGGGAGTTAGAGAGAAGGGGGTTGGGGTAAATTGGGGGAGGTGAATCATGAAAGACTATGGACTCTGAAAAACAATCTGAGGGGTTTGAAGTGGCAGGGGGGTGGGAGGTCGGGGTACCAGGTGGTGGGTATTATAGAGGACATGAATTGCATGGAGCACTGGGCGTGGTGAAAAAATAATGATACTGTTATGCTGAAAATAAATAAATGAAAAAAAAAAAAGAAAAAAAAAAAAAAAGAAAGTTCTGGGACTATGAAAAGTGTTCATGGTTCGCACCAACCTTCTCTGCCTTGCCCTTGCAGAAAAATTGAACTCTGAAGTTATTCTCCATTGGACCACCTGCTGACCAGGCATGAACCTCAGCCTTCTATTTTCCTTAAAGCTTTCCTTTTATATGAAATAAAAGGACGAGTAGTTTATTTTTCCAAATCAGTAAATATACTTTCTCACAACACTTACTACTGATAAATTTGAATCTTACAAAATGTTGCAAGAATAGTACAATGAACACCTACGTATTGTTCTCCTAGATTCAGCAGCTGTTAGTATTTTGTCACATTATTTTTCTTTCTATATGTATGTTCCTGTTGTTGTTTTCTGCTGACACACTGAGAATTATTCACAGAGATAATGACACTTCCCACCTAAATACTTCAGTCTTTCTCCTTTAAGAAAAAGGAACTTCTGAACATCTATAATAGAATGGCCACATTTAGGACATCTAATATTAACTTTATACTATTACATACATCACATTCAGGGCTCCCCAAATGTCCCAAAGTTGTCTTTTAGAGCTGCTATATTTTTGTTTGTTTTGTCAGTCAAGGATGCTGTCTTGCATTTAATTGTCATATCTCTTTACTATTTTAATCTGGCAGTTTTCTCAGGCTTTTATAAAATTGATTTTATTTGTTTATTTTTGTCTATTGGTTTCCTCATGGTTAACTACAAATTAAATACTTCTGGATGAATTACTACATAAATAATGGGTTCATTTTAAATATACATTATGTTCCTTGTCTCCTAATTCCATACTTCTCTCAGGCATGTTCTCTAGGGGAACAGATGACATTTCCATCTCCATCCATGGGAATAAGGTAATCTCAAAACTCATCTGATAATGCTGAGAGTATTATCTTTAATATCTCTAATCTTCCTGACATTTCCCTCTGAGATTGACTCATATTTTTACCAATTTCTTAGTACAACTGCCCAAATATTCAAAAAAGTCTCTCCAATTGCTAATGTGCAGCTTCTAAAGGTGCTGTCAGTTGATACTAGGCTGCTCCTTGGGGACTCATTCTTGACTCCTTTCTGAGCTATCCTAAATTATTTGGGGCCCTGACCAGACTTTCTGATACAGTAATCAGCTGAAACATGTCCTCATGGTTTAAATATGCTGTTTGAGGGCTTTTTAGACAGCAGAGTATGTTTTGAAGTCTATTCCTGTTCTTTTGAGTAGATGTAGATTTATTTCTTAAATCTCAGTCTTTTGATATATGTCCATCTGCTCCTTCATGTCACATTAAAAATCTCTTACTTATCCCTGTGCTCTATTTTTTTTTTCTTAAATTGCAACTGTCTCCAGAGCAAAAATATGAGATGTTAGGAATAAATGTACCCTTAATAAATGTCATTGATGACTTCCCTCCTACTATACATAGACTGGGAGGTAAATGTGTCTTAGATCTCCTAGAAGTAGAGCCTGAGACAGACTTGGGAGCACAAGATTTATTGGGAACGAGGAATAGGCCCAATCCGTTGGGAAACTGGAAGGGTCAAACACAGTGTGACATTACTCCATCTGGAAGAAAAATGATGGGTCTTTTGAACCCCATATCAGATTCTCCATCCTTGTCTGCAAATCACCCTATGGGTGGGGGTAAATGGGATTGCACAGACAGCAGAGCTGGCCATAATCTCCTAAGAAGTTGGCCCCCATGATCTGAGGGGAATTCTCTGGAGACAGGGCAGGTATGAGCTGACAGTACTTAACTCAACAGTTGAAGGCTAGGTGCACTGGCTTGGTTTGCAGGTCTGAGCAGGACATCAAGGATACTCACTGCATAGTGGTTGGGCTTAATTTCCAAATAAGCCCTATAGAAGGGATTGTATTATAGTGTGTAGAAAGTGTCCCCAATTATACCTCAGCTGTGTCTATTTTCCCATTCTGGGCGAAATAAAGATACACTATTTTACTTAAGTATACATGCAAAGTCTCATTTAACCCTCCTAAATAACACTTTGGTCCTTTGATGTAGTTAATATCTCTTATTGTTTTCCTTGTTTTTTATTTAATTTTGTTTTGTTTTGTTTTTTTGTCTTCTAGCTTCCATTCTTTGTGTCCAGACCCAGCCTTGGGAGTAGGCAACATTGAGCAGTTTGCTGCACTCTATAAAAGGAGGATGGCTCTTAGAGCCTCCTCTGCTCAGATCCTTCTTGTCACCACTCCAGTATAATCAAAGCATTGTCTTTAATCTAACATAGACACAGACTCTCTTCTTGGGGAGTTCATTAATTCCCAACATAATGCCCTGGTGTTCTTTAAAGATTTATTTATTTATTTATTTATTTGACGGAGACAGAGATCACAAGTAGGCAGAGAGGCAGGCAGAGAGAGAGGGGTAAGCAGACTCCCTGCTGAGCAGAGAGCCCAACGTGAGGCTCGATCCCAGGACCCTGAGACCATGACCTGAGCCGAAGGCAGAGGCTTAACCCACTGAGCCACCTAGGTGCCCCTGTCCTGGTGTTCTTGCAAGTACTTTCCAAGAAGACTCAGGTGTATTTCCAAGAACCTCTAGAGTTGTTTAAGTGGTGTTTGCTACAAGTCCTGCTCATCAGTCTTTTGCCTTTCTGGAGGGATTCCTTACATCCACATAATAAATGTTCATTCTCCTTAAGTTAACTGGATTCAGTTCCTATTGCTTATCACAATAGAAATTTTTCTATTACATATAAGTGTTTAAAAGTTTAAATAATCTGTGTGGTGCCTGGACAGTTTAGTGGTGATCACAGGGTCATGATATCAAGCCCTGGGTTGGGCTCCACACTCAACACGGAGTCTGCTGGGGATTCTCTCCCTCACCGTTCCCACTTGTGTTCTCTCTCTCTAAAATAAATCAATAAATAAATCTTAAAAAAATTTAACATAATCTAATGTTCCCCAGGTGGCATCGCTAGTTAGCCTCAGGTGTGTATCACATTCAAAGCCAACAATGTTGTTGTTTTAATTTTTATTAATATATTTTTTGTGGATTACAATGTACAATTTATATGATTATCCTAATTATTCAAGGATAAATATGTTGCTAGGGGGTAAAAGGTGAACATGGCTGCATTTGGGTAAGAAGTTTAATGAACATCATAAACATTCAATTTTAAAATATGTGCCTTTGACAAAATCCCAAATGCCAGTGAAAAATGCCAATGATGAGGTCTCCTTTCAAATAAGATTTTTCTGAGTGGATCTTGCTCTGGTTGAGCTGCCAAGCATCCTACACCCTTTGAAGGATATCCCTTTAAAAAACAAATGTGGTGAAGACATTTCATGGTATAGTGAGCTCTATATATTTCTCGGTTCGCAAAGATGCTTAGGAAAAGCAAGTAAGGTGGGATTCCTCATGTCTCCTGATCCCAGCTTGGGACTTACAAAGACCAACACATTTTCTTCTTGATCTGCCCAAGGTACAGACCCATCTTTCAGGGGTGCATACTTCTTATAGCCACAGTTGTGATTTAGGGACTCTTGTATTTATCATCTCTGAACAAAGTTATGTCTTCACAGGCAAAGTGAGAGCCACATAATCAGTGAAATTAATGGGATTTTGCCAGTCCAAATAACTGGACTGAAAAGCCTCTTGTAGATAGTCTTTTAAATGTTTCTGTTCCATAAGCTGCTTCCTTTATATACTACATAGAGTATAGAATATATTATGCCTATCTTCACTTGTAGATCAATTTGAAGGTCATTATTTGCATAACAATCTGTCAGTGCTCATCTCTCATCCTTCTGCTTCCACATAACTCTCTTGTTTCCTCAGAGATTACTAATTAATTCAATGTACTTTATGTCACTGTTTTTACTTTGGGCTTATTCATTGCAGTAATTTCTTATTTCACCAAAATTCACATTCCATCTCTCCGGCAGGGGTGTACAGAATTTAGAAACTGGGAGACATTCTGTTCTAGATTTGACATGTGCCATATTTTAGCTAAATCTTATTTTAAACTGGCATGATAAAAAATATATATATCTTAGAGTTTTAAGTGGAAGTATCTGGCCAAAACATTCCATGACTTCCTTTACTGAAAAGGAGACACATTTGAAAGACATTTTGCTCAGAGTTTGGAATCATCATTCCCCTTCCAAGAGTTTAGCTATAAAAAACCCAAATATGCACACAAGCACGCACACACACACACACACACACACACACACACATACACACATTCAACAATAATAACAAAAGGCAAAACAAATCACCCTTCTCAGGCAAGGGTTTTGAGTAGAAAGACCCCCTTCCTTCCATAAGCCAGACTCCTGCCTTTTACGTAAAGCATGTGTATGCTTTCTGATTCTTGGGTTGGCAAGTGATGGAAAAGTATAAAACAGAAGAGCCAGAAGAAGCAAAGCCTTGAAGGTTGTCAAAAGCAAGGGATATTCATGGAACTCAAGAGATATTATGGGTCTGGAGTTTGTTGGGGAAGTTTAGAAAGGTAGATACAGAACAGATTATAAAATACTCCATATGTCATACAGTGGAATTTAGATTTATTGTGCAGTAAGCTACTGAAATTTATCTTTAGCATCAGAATAACAACATAGCTATATTTAACTTTCAGACAGATAGCTCTCATACCCCAGTGAGGATGAAATAGAGATGAGGAGATAAGACAGAAGTCATTTGAAGTAACATGTGAGAAAGATGATGAGAGTCTTTACTAAGAAACAAGTTATAGGACTGGAGGAAGGGCTATAATTAGGAGCATTTTAAAGATAGGAACAAACAGACTTGTGGCCAGTTTGGTATATAAAAGAAAGGAGAACAATGTGCTGAAACTGTTTTATTCTTCCTAAAAAGATATTAGGGTTAAAAAAAATATATATTAGGGTAAAACCCTTCTTTGTCCTTTGTTTATTGGATCTTCTCACAAAACTTCTAGTGCTTAGAAAATTATTTGCTCTCTAAGGACTAAGAGAGTCTCCCCCTTAAGGCATCGGCTACTGATCTGGAAGCTCTACCCCCTTGCATTTTATAGAAAAGAACAGAGAACAATGTAATTAAAAACTCAAGCATATAGTTCTTTTCCACCTGGGGCTTTAGGTAATAATGATTGAGATGGCACATTATAGCTAAAGGGACAGATAATAATGAGGAATGTTTCAAAGTAAATAAAAAATATATATAATTTTCCTGAATCTAATCCTCAGTTTTCCTATAATTTCCACCCCTGAGTCTATATAATATCTATCTCCAAACAGTCTCTTAAAACTCAAGACCAAGTTTGTATTTAAGCAGTTCAGAGCAGTAGCTTAATGGCTTATCAAATTAGACCTTATCACTGGTCCCCAAATGAACATGTGTGTTCGTCTAGTCCCTGGGTATTTACTGTGTTATTTTTCTCAAGTATAATTTATCTATTGCATCCCTAGTGACTGGATCCTGAATTGATGAGGCCAGTCAATCCCTTTGGGCCAATCTGCACATACCCAAGCTTATTCAGCATTGGAAAGTGTCTTATCTTTTTACTCTCTTTGGGATGAGAGTTGTTCTCTTGTATTAAATTTCCAGATTGCCTGTGTTGCTAGGATTTGCTTCCAGTCCATGTTGAAATCAGCAATTTTTATTAACTGTAGACTCTTAATTACAGATCTAAGGCATGTGAATAGTGGAAATAAATAATGGGAAGCTTCAGTAAATTAAAACGAGGAGGTTTCAACGTGGGAGAGCTCACATGCCTAGCACTCATAGTCAATTGAAACCCAACAGAAAGCCGTGGGCTTGACCTTACACAGATTTGATCTTGCTGGGGATACTACTCTATTACTTCAGCCTGAAGAAGAGACCTTTTCTTCATTCCTCATTCCTCCACCCCCACCTGCCACACCTCAACCAATGAGAAGCCACCACATTTTGAACTCCTAGTTTCCTCCAAAGGACTTTTAGTTCATAACAGCTTTCTCAATTTACCTCTTTTCTAAAAAACAAAAACAAAAACAAAACAAAACAAAAAAAAACAGACCTCTCTTTTGTTCCTGAACTGGCCTAGGGTTCTGCTGAAGCTTTTTGTCCGGAATTTAATTTTCTTTTATTTCCCTAAAAACCCACCTTTGCTAGTAAAATAACAGATTTACTTTTAAGGTTAACAGAATCTATCTTTAGCCATTACTGGATCCCTTGGTTCTATACCTCAGCCTTTCTCAGAATAGCCTTTTTTAGTTCACCAGCAAACTCTGTGAGACTCCTTATCTTTTACCATAATCTCTGCTAATTGTTTAACTTTCAGTAGCCACATTTCCATGTATAATTCCCATGAGCCTTTTTGTTTAAGCCTGTATAGCCTCCCTATCTTTGTTTCCCTTGATCTGGCCCACCATACCAGCAGATGTTTGGTGGATTAAGCATTATCAGAGTACATGTTTGTTTGTTTGTTTGTTTTCCTTTCCACTTCATTTAGATCAGCATTCCAACTCATTTAGCATTCCTGTAAGTTTACATAGTTTTGTTTACAAAAAATTTCATCAGCATAGAAATGTGAAAAGGGAATTTTTTTAGGGTCAAAACTGCAATATCTCTGCTGTGCAGAAATGAACATATTTTCCTTAGGTCTCAATTTCTCTATTCTACATTGTCTGATTTTACTGGAAAGGAAGCCAAAGAAGAATCTATTTTGCACTTTGTTATATTCTGTTATCTCTATATGTTACCAAGATAAGTAACCACATTAAAAACTCTGCTAAAGGTAGAATAAAAGAGTTAACAGTTTTTAAAAGGCATATATCTATAAGGGCAAAGAGAATGGAGATAAAGCAATAACTACACAATTTTGGAAGCTGCAAACTGACTAAGTGTGGTACAGAAAGCTAAACACAAGCCCTGCAAAAGTGTTGGCCAGAAATTCCTGAGGCAAGTCCACAGTAAGCCTATCCACATCATGGAATCCCAGAATGGCTCAAGAACTGGAGGTATCATGTTGCTCCAAAGTCAAGTTTCTCAAAGGGCTGAAAAGAGTTGATGAAAATGCAGAAAGAAAAGTTTCTATCCCAAGCTACTGACCCAGGCAATTATCCCTCCTACTTTAAGGAAGAGAACTTTAAAATCAAAGAAGCCAACTAAGAAGCAGACCAGCAAGAAAGAGGGATTCTTGACAAGAGTATTAAGCACAGCTGATGGTGTACACATGGCACTGACATATGTGAAATTAAGTGGACTCCTACAGGCTGAATTCTGAGGTTGCCAATTTCAAGCATTTGGCACCTGTGTGATGCTGAACATTTTTTATCAGTATCTGTCCTCCTTCTCTGCCTTTTTGTGATGGAAGCTCTCGCAGCTCCTAGTTTTAGCTGAGAACACCAGCCAATGTTACTCTTCAAAGTTTACCATGCAGCTCAGTAAGGCCATATGATTACATTCTCACCAATGGGATGCAAATGATTTCAATGATGTGTACAACTTGCTTATCATGTTTTTAAGAGATAACTGCTTAGTCTACTCTTTCCTCAGCAATTAAGATGGTCTTGGGGAGTAGGGGTTGTCTCTGCCCTACTTGCTTACATTGAGTCCCTTTCAAGAAAGAAAAACAATATCTACTGTATTGTTGCAAATATTGTATTCATTGGTGTCTTTACTATAGAAACAATAGCCCTAACCAATAATCTATGAAATTGCTTAATTTTCAGCAGCAGATTGAAATTCCACTTTGGAACAACTACCATGTCTAAGAAATACAGCATTCAGATACCAACAGCTGGAGACCTCCAAAAACTGGCTTTATCTAATCACTGAATTGAAGAAGATATTAAACATTTCCTCCAGGATAACAACCAGATATTTGGTCCTAAACCTTAAATACAAACACAAAGATAACTACTACTACTAGACATCTGAGGGAAACCTCTAACCAGAAAGACAGATACATGTAAACACAAATTAAGAAACAAACAATATTAATGAAAGGAAACATAGAAAATGAAGGGAGCCCCCCCAAAACGTCAAATATCTATAATAATTATCTTCAAAAAGTAAGAAAGTGTATGGCATCCACAAAATAAGAAAGGGTACACTAAATGGTTATGGTTGGGAAAAAAAATGGGGAACTTGAAAGTTAAACATAAAACTACATTTAAAATAAATGAATAATTTATCTAAATGATTAAAGTGAGATAATTTCCATAAACTAGGATGTAATAACACAAAAAAGTTAAGAAAGGACAAGGGCATCCCAGGAAGCCCAACAAACAAAATAATAAGTATTTTAAAAAAAAGTGAGAAAATAAAGAGGAATAGAAAATAAAAAGATAGAAAGAGGAAGAATATAACCAAATATATGTGTGTGTGTATTTGAATATAATCAATTTGATTATATTCAAATACACACACACACACACACATACACACACACAATACCAAATATAAATATATATATTTGAGTTGTCCCACTGAAGACGCTTTCAAGATAAAAATGTTTAACAAAATGAATAAAAAGTGACCATAATAAGGCTTTATCCACATGAAATTTCAGAATCTTGAGGACACAAAGTATTTTCTTAAGATTTTATTTTTTTAATATTTATTTGAGAGGGAGATGCAGAGAGAGAGGGAAAGAGAGAGCATAAGCAGTGGGGAGGAGTAGAGAGAGACCAGCAGACTCCCCACTGAGCAAGAAGCCATACATAGAACTCGATCCCAAAACTCTGGGATCATGACCCAAGTCAAAGGCAGAAACTTAACCAACATGTGCCCCTATTTTTAAATCACCAAGAAAATAAATAAATTACATGCAAATTATCAAATTTCAGAATATCTTTGGATTTTTTAATAACTATGGAAAATATGTAGAGAAATGTTTTTAAATTATGAATAAAAAATATTTTCTATGAAAGAATAGTTACAAGTGATACCACAGAAATAAAAAGGGACTACCAGGAACAAGTGTACACCAACAAACTGGATAACACAGAAGAAATGGATAAATTCCCAGAAACATACAATGTAACAAGATTAAATCACAAAGACAGAAAGTCTGAAGAGATGCATAACTAGCATGGAGATTGAAGTAGTGATCAAAACCTTCCCAACGAAGCCCAGGAACAGATGGTTTTACTGGTAAATTCTATGAGGCATTTAGATAAGAATTAACACCTATCCTTCTCAAACTTTCCCAAAAACTTAAAGAAAAATAAAAATACTTCCAAACTTATTTTTTGAGGCCAGCAAAACCTGTTACAAAAGCCAGCCACCACAAGAAAACTACAGAACAATATCCTTGATAAATACAGATGCAAAAGTCTTCAACATAATACTTATAAAATAAATTCAGCAGCACATTAAAAGTGTCATACACCACAACAAAGCTAATTTGTCCTTGGGATGTGAGAGTGGTTCAACATACAGAAATTAATTTATGCAATATACCACACTAAAAGAGTGAAGAATAAAAATTACATGGTGATCAAAATAGATAGGGAAAAAGTGTTTGACAAAATTCAGTATCTTTTCATGCTAAAAAACAAGCAAAAAAACCTAGGTATTGAAGGAAATTACCTCAACAATAACAGACATACATGAAAATCCCATAGCTAACATCAGACTCAATAAGGAAAAATTTAAACCTTTCCCTCTAAGACCAGGCACAAGGGAAAGACCCCTTCTTGACATTTCCATGCAAGAGAGTCCTGGAGGTTTTTACCAGAGCAATTAGAAAAGCATCTAAATCAGAAGGAAGAAATAAAATCATCCTGTTTGCAGAAACATGATCTTATATAGAGATAATCCAAAAGATTTCATAAAAAAACTGTTAGATCTAATAAATACAGTAAAATTGCAAGATACAAAATCAACATAAAAAAATCAGGTGTGTCTCTATACACTAATCAATCTGCAAAGGAAATTAAGAATCTAATTCCATTTATAATAGCATTAAAGAGAATAAAATACTTAGGGATAAACTCAGGAGGTGAAAAACTTTTCTATCAAAAAGAAAGAAATTAAGACACAAACAAATGGGAAGACATCTCATATTCATGGATTGGAAATTTTAATATTTATTAAAATATCCATATTAACCAAAGTCATTTATGAATGTAATGCGACACTTATCAAAATCTTCATGGCATTTTTTTACATAAGTAGAAAAAAAATTCTAAAATTCACATGGAACCACAAAAACTACAAATAACCAAATCAATCTTAAGAAAGAAGAACAAAACTGTACATATTATATTTCCTGACTTTAAAATACTTATAAGTCTTCCACAAACAAAATAGTATGGCACTGGCATAAAGACAGATATACAGATTAATGCAATACCAGGCATTTAAATAAGAATTAACACCTATCCTTCTCAAACTTTTCCAAAAACTTAAAGAAAAAAAAAAAAAACTTCTAAACTTATTTTATGAGGCCGGCAATAACCTGATACAAATGGATGTCCAAAATACGTCCATACATATTTGATCATCTGATGATCAACAACAACACACAGTAGTGAAAATATAGACTCTTTAACACATGGTGTTGGAAAAATCTGACAACTTCAATATAAAAGAATACAATTGAAATTGTCATTCTTATGTAGTTTTCTTCTAGATGTTTTATGTTTTCAGGTCTACATTTAAGACCTTAAACAATTGTGAGTCTAAACATTTTTTCATTTACCCCCTGAAAAAATTCATATTAAGTGTTAACAAATAAAGTATTTCCAAGGAAGATTTTTATACCCAATCAATTTGTCAAGCTAATGAGCATGTTGAATAATAAAGACATGTTCAGACATTAAATGTCTCAAAATTTTATTCTCCATGCACTCTTTCCTCAAGGAACTACTATAAGATTCCATCTACTAAAATGAAGAACCAAACTACAGAGGGAAAAATACAGGATTCAGAAACATAAAATCCAAACTAGGAGAGAGTTAAAAGGAATTATCAGAATAGGGAAGGTGCTAGATATCCAGGAGCAGGCCTAGAGAGTCAATAAACAGGGTTAAATCCAGAGGGAAAAACCCAAGGAAAACAAAAACAAACAAACAAACAAAAACACAGTTATTTGAAAGTATTGAGAGTGAATATATATTTTGGTGAGAGATTTAGGGAATGAATCTTTGACATCTACAGACAATTAACCAAATGAAAAAATCGATCTATTATAAACTCTAGAGAAAGTAAAGATTTTTAAGCAGAAATATATAATCATAGAATACTAATATAATTAAAAAGTATTATTAATATTGTCATGATAATATAAATACTTTGTGTTAATTTTACTGAAAATTCTGATATAGTTATTTCAAAAAGATCAGGGAAAGGGAGAAATATGTGCACATGTTTATGTCTGTGTGTGTGTGTGTGTGTGTGTGTGTGTGTTTGATTCCAGTACAGAGAAATGACAATTAAGTTTATATTCTATGGATTTTTAATTTATTAGTTAATGCAAATAATTAAAAAATTTAAAAGTATTTTACTTACAAATAGGAAGATAAATGCCAGGAGAAATAGTTATAGGGTCATAAAAGCATTGTCTTTTAAGAAATAGAACTCCAAGACTTTTTTTTAAGGTTGTTATAAGACATTTTTCATTAATTCAACTCTTTTCTTATATAACTTGGATTTTTGAAATCAAAAGTTAAAAAAAAAAACAAACTTTGAATATAAATAATTACTCTCACTAAATTAGCCTGCTAGTACTCCCATAACAGAACCACATACTGGGTGGGTAAAACAGGACTTTATTTATTCATAGTTCTAGAGGTTGAAAGTCCTAGATCAAGGTGCCAGCAAAATTGGTTTCTAGTGAAACCAACTCCTTAGTTTTTATAGATGGCTACTTTCTTGCTGGGTCTTCACATGATCTACCCTCTGTGTACACATTTCTGGTGTCTTTTTCCTTCTTATAAAGACCTCAGTTATATTGCATTAGGATCACATCTGTACTTCATTTTACCTTCATAACCTCCTTAAAGGCCCTATCTCTGAGTACAGTCACATTGGAAGTTAGGGTATGTAGATATGACTATGAGGGGATAAAATTTTGTCCATAACACCCACATATATCTAGGTGTTTAAAAATATGTCCTATTCATACATTCAAATATATTGTTTACAACCAACATCTATTCTGATTGGCCAGAGTCCAAACTGTACTAGTTGTTAAATACTTTTATTACTCCTATAAACACACATTACTTTTTTGGAGATATTCCCAGCCTTAATAGTGCATTACTTCTATTTTCAATGTCCTTATCAAATGTTTAAACAGAAAAATATTTCTATTTGTGGACATATTAAAGAACTTTTTAGTTGGTAAATCTTCATTATCTGAACTACAGAATCATGATTTTAAGTTAAGAAGACTTAGGAATGAACAATAACTGCCCTTATATATCCTTTTAATTTTTATTGAAATTGCTAATTCTAATTTTTATATGTGCACCTGCTGCTAAAATCAAATGGGCTACTCATTTCCTTCTGAGGTTGCAAGTACATGCCCTTTGATTAGAGGCTGCAGCTGCTTTCCAAAGAACATGAAATTGATTGCAAATCTGCCTCTTAGATTAGAGGTCAGCTACAAATGTTTGCTCCAAAAAAGCAAGTCTGTCTGCTACATTCAGTTAAATATTTTTAAAAAGATTTTATTTATTTATTTGACAGACAGAGATCACAAGTAGGCAGAGAGGCAGGCAGAGAGAAAGGGGGAAGCAGGCTCCCTGCTGAGCAGAGAGCCCAATGTGGGGCTCAATGCCAGGACACTGGGATCGTGACCCGGGCTAAAGGCAGAGGCTTAACCCACTGGGCCACCCAGCCGCCCCTCAGTTATATTTTTTAAAGATTTTATTTATTTATTTGACAGGTCACAAGTAGGCAGAGAGGCAGGCAGAGAGAGAGGGGGAAGCAGGCTCCCTGCGACCAGAGAGCCCGATGAGGGGCTCAGTCCCAGGACCCTGGGATCATGACCTGAGCCAAAGGCAGAGACCTTAACCTACTGAGCCACCCAGGTGCCCCTCACTTATATTTTTGATATACAGTTAAAAGCACAAGTTGAGATGCAACTCTAAGTTCTGAAACTTGTCTGCATCTTTTTCCATCCTGTAATTTGGGAGTAAAAATAGAGACTACCATAGAGTTTTCTAAAGATCAAATGATACAATTTATATAAAGGCCTAGGTGTTAGTACTTCCCAAGTATTCAACAAAGAGTTACTATTTTATTAACCTCTCTTTGCCACTGTTACTTCACTCATGTCTTCTATCTTGAGATTCTATTGAAATGAACCTTTCCAGTTGGTTTTATGAACCTCCCTGCAAATTGCTTCCTCATTCAGTTAGCAAGGTCAATATCACTGCTACTTCTTTAGTCCATTACTGTGGCCCTAAGATTAATGTGACATTTCTCAAAGAAATGAAGCCATTCAACTCAACAATTTCCATTAAAAAAATCACATATTCTTCCTCCAAATGGTACTGTCAAGGTTTATTACCAATTTCAAATAATACCAATAAAACCAACTTGTCCCCACATTAAAAAAATAATTTTTTAGTAGGTAAATCTGGTTAAAAAATTGCTAAGTACATACAAACACACGTACATGCACACATACGGGAACCCAACACACATACATACAACTAAACTGCATTAATGAATAAGCAATGTTTGACACATATTAAGTGATCAGTAAAGGTTTATTATTAAAGGCATGATTCTGTACACAAGTAGAAATTATTTTCTATAAACTACAAGATGTGCATTATTTTAAATAGTATATGATCTCTCAGCCATCAATAACATAGTCATGCATATTTTTCTTTAATTTTCAAAAGCAGCAGTCTGCATGCACTTCTGTTGGTGAGACTCCACAGAGTAGACACAGTAGTAAATATATTTTGTGGAAGTAAGTTACTTGTATGACTTAATAGAGCTTTCAATAAAAAAGTTCCATACTTTTTTTTTTTAAGATTTTATTTATTTATTTGACAGACAGAGATCACAAGTAGGCAGAGAGGCAGGCAGAGAGAGAGAGACAGGGAAGAAGCAGGCTCCCTGCTGAGCAGAGAGCCCGATGCGGGACTCGATCCCAGGACCCTGAGAACATGAACTGAGCCGAAGGCAGCGGTTTAACCCACTGAGCCACCCAGGTGCCCAAAAGTTCCATACTTTTGGCAGTCATTTGTAATGTCACATTTTACAAGGTGAACGTTACATTGTGTGACTTACTGTCTTTCTTATTCCCAGAAAGACTTATAAAATCGATAGGAGTTTTATTGACAAAAGGAGAAGAGATATGAGAGGTCTTTGTCATTGCTTTCATCTTCTGCAAGAAGAATTCTCTGGTGAAGCTGTGGGCTTCATAGTAGGAGTTCTAGTAGTAGGAGCTATAAGGGAAATGGAACATAAGGGAAATGGAACGAAATGGGATAACAGTTTTTTACTTTAAGTAGTAATTGCTCCCTTAAAACTCCTAGGTTTGCTTGTTTCTTATTTATTGTTGTTTTCTTATTGTTTGCTTGATTTGCTTGCCTCTTCTCTGGAGATTGCTTCAAGGTATACTCAGTCCTGTGTTAAGTAAGTTTCTGAGCCATACAAATAGATTGTTTCACTTGTGGATGTCTCTACATTTGTCTTCTTCAATGATAAGTGCCTAATGAAAACATTTAGAAAATACTGCTTCTGCTAAATGACTTTAACCTGTGGCGTCGCCCAGAACACAAATGAAAATCCTTCTCCTTTAAGTGGGGATCTCTGCAAAGACAGGGTGCTAATCCAGAGTGACCCTTCCATGGCATTCTTTAATCGTTGATGACAGCTAGTGAAATGGGACTGGACGCAGAGCAAATTGCTTCATTAGTAACATAGCCTAGAATACCTGTGAAACTATAACCTGCATTTCCTAATACATGGGCCGTGAAATGTGATTATTTAACACTCACAATTTAGACTCATTGTCTACTCGAGCTGGATTTTTTTAAAGTTTTAATAAATTACTTGTTAAAATTCAAAATTATTATCCTTATTTTTTGATGTTCAAATACAGTATATGGCAATAGTATCAGCAATAAGATTCTTTTTTTTTTTAAAGATTTTATTTATTTATTTGACAGAGAGAAATCACAAGTAGATGGAGAGGCAGGCAGAGAGAGAGAGGGGAAGCAGGCACCCTGCTGAGCAGAGAGCCCGACGCGGGACTTGATCCCAGGACCCCAAGATCATGACCTGAGCCGAACGCAGCGGCTTAACCCACTGAGCCACCCAGGTGCCCCAAGTATCAGCAATAAGATTCTTAACAAAATAACATAAAACTGAAAATAATTGACCATAGTGTTTAATTTTATAGTGCATACCCAAAGGGGACAGGTATTAAGCAACAAATTTGTATTCTTTCATTTTTGTGAGTGATGTATGAAATGTATTAATCCAATCCATACTGAATGGATATTTTTAGCCATCATTTAGTTGTTTCTAGCAAAATTTCACCACTGCAAAAATGAGTGACAAATTACTACCATAACTATAAAATGCGTATATAACCATAAAATGTGTTATAACTATAAAATGTGTATGCATTCTTAAATCCCAGTGACTAAAAACCTGCAGTGCAAACTCCCTCTGATGCTAACCACTGTAAGAGACACTTGACTACTGGAAACAAGCTAGAAAAAAGTGCATGATAGTTGCTGTATCTCTCGGTTCTTTATATGAGAGAACAATGGCATAGGCAGCCTGTCAATGAAGAAGTGTGACACTTTTTAAAATGAGGATTTTTCCCTGAGCAGAATTCTCTTTAAAAACTAGAAAAACAACATTGCTTTTTTCATAAGCTAAAAATTTATAAACTGGGAGTCTAGTTCATACAGTTCTTAGAGCATGTGCCTCTTGATCTCGGTTGTAAGTTCAAGCCCCACACTGGGCACTGAATTACTTAAAAATAAAATCTTTTGAAAACATATGAAATATTATACAAATGGATGATAACATAATCAAACATTTCAATTTTTTTTCTAGATAAAGAAAAGAGAAAGGAGAATAAAGTGTCAAGAAATACCTTTTCTTAAACACTGTAACAATACATCTTCTCATTAATTTTAATCAATTAATTAGAACCAGAACGAGAATGGGCAACACTTTCTGTAGAGGATCAGAGAGTCAACATATCAGACCTGGTGATCATACAGTGAATTCAGCTATTTTAGCATAAAAACAACCATAGAAATATATTAAAAAGGAGTGTGACTGTTCTTCAATATAATTTCATGTACAAAATTAGGCAGACAATTGTATTTGGCTTGTGGACCGAAATTTACCAAACATTTATCCTAGAATAACATTAAGACACTACTATTTTCAAATGAGACTCACCACCAAAATAAGCTCATGAACCAAATAAAATTAATTTTGGATAGATCAAAAAGATGACAAGGAATATTCTAGGATGTGCTATTCTATCAATTCTGTAAGTATTATGTTGATGCCATTTAGAATTTCTTCCCTGGCTTCAAAACAATTAAAAGTTTAAAAGCACTGACACTGATACATTTAAAAAATATATTTCACCAATATAATATCTCATGTTTGAAAATTATCAATATATACTGAAAGAAGGTACAGAGAAAGGGTAAGGAGCAACACCAAGTTACTCATGTTTAAGTTCATTGAAAAGGAAAAATTTGTGTCCCATTAGTGTATTCCAATGGATCCAGGCAGAATGAGCTGTTTTTACAAGCTATTGTTTTTCTTAAATAGAAACAGGAATATTCCCTTTGTAAATCATTACTGATACTGAAATTCTATCATTACAAGTTGTTATCAGTTTGATTGCCAAGTCTTTTTTTTTTTAAGATTTTATTTATTTATTTGACAGACACATCACAAGCAGATAGAGAGGCAGGCAGAGAGAGAAGAGGAAGCAGGCTCCCCACTGAGCAGAGAGTCCCATGTGGGGCTCCATCCCAAGACCCTGAGATCATGACCTGAGCTGAAGGCAGAGGCTTTAACCCACTGAGCCACCCAGGTGCCCCTACCAAGTCTGTTTTTAACTAAGAAAAATAACACAAAATAAAACAGCAGCAATACTAGCAACCATTTGTCACATCCAGTGTCTCATTGATCCTAATCACAACAACAAGAGTAATATTTTTATTTTAGAAATAAAGATCACTTGAGTTTAGGAAATTAGGTAGCTGCCAAATGTGACATATCTAATCACGAATGGCACCAAGATTTAAAATTAGGTGCACTTGGTGATTGTAAACATTTCTCATCACAAAATATTTAACGGGGTCATACTATGAATGCAGCCCTTTCCATACAGAATTTTAATCTCCAACAATCTTGCAAAAGAAGTGTTAGCATTTTTCTTGAATAACTGGGAGGCCATATGCAAATACTTTGCCCATGGTCAGAGAGCTAGCAGAGCCTGAATTGGAACTTGCTCTGACTGCCTCCAGATCCAAACTCTCTCTGCTAAGCCCAGCTGTTGGAATGTGAATAGAAGTATGAGGCTATATTTCAACCAGACTAATTTAATGGTTAGATTAGCAAAAGCAAAGGCTGATGGAGATCAATAAAGAAGAACACAGGACAAGAATCTGAGTATGTGGGGACAGAATTGAGGAGAAGGGAAAGGTTTAAAATAGAGAACAAAATATGGAAAACCTAGAGGTTTAAATACATTTCAATGTTAACCATTGCCTCAATTTGGGTGAATGACTCAGTAGTGAACAGCCTCTGTTGAGTTATCTTCAACAGGGAAGTAATGATGTAGATTCAAAAAGTGTTAATATGAAATTACAAGAAAACCCATATGTATATAAATTTTATTAATAGCATTCAATTGATAATAAATAAGGACATATTCTATACTCTTTAACCTCTTCAGGTTTATTTTCTTGTTGTTGTTGTTAGTTTGGTCTTATTTTGAACATCCAAATATATGAGTTTTTAATTTAACATTCTGGAACTGATTTCCAATTAATTGGAGAAATGAATTATTTGAAAATTATCTCTGTTACTAAAATTAGGTAATTTTCATGATATTCTATGTATACTTGGGGGAAAATTACTAACTTTAAAAATAGAACAAACTATGGTGCTGTTCAAATCTGTTATAACTTATTTATTTATCTCAATTTAAAAATTACTAAGAAAGAATGTTAAAAATCTAACAGTGATGCCAGATTTTGCACATTTCTTCTTATAGTTCTGCAAATGTTTTTATTTCTGTATTTTGAAGCTGTTATTGATACAAATTAAGGTCAGAACTGCTTTTAGCAAATTGAGTCTTTAATCATCAGGTAGTTGCCATTTTTATATCTTATGAATATTTTTGACTAAACCCCAATTTATATGATATTAGTATAGCTACAGAAACTTTATAAAATTAAGTAGAAATTATTGCATATTTCTATTGTTAAAAATTCCATGTTTCTTATTAACACTATAAATAATCTACAGTTATTTTAATCTAATCTGATATATACCATCTTTAACAGAAAAATTTGGTCCATTTATATGTATTGGGATTATGGTTTCATTTACATTTATTTTTAACATCTTATTTCATAATAACTGTCATGCATCAGTTTTTATGATAATTTTTTTTTTCTTTTCTTTACTTATTTGTATTGATTAAGGTAATTTTCCCCTAAAGTTCAATGTTTCTATCTTTTTGGAAGATACATTTCTTTTAGGTGTTTGCCGTAATAGTTTAATTGAAGATGTTTAATTTCACAAAGTAAAAAGTTAATTCATATCTTAACCTCTTCCTAACCACAAAAAGGCATTAAAATATTTTAATTCTTATTCTTTTTCTGTCTTGCTTTTATAGCACGAATCAGACATTTTATTTTGATGTATAGAGTCAGCATTTTATCAGATTTTCCTATATATTGCAATTTACTTTACTTATCATTCCTTTTTGCATCTCAGCTTTTTCCAGATGTCATTTTTCTTCTTCGTATAGTGTAATACTTAGAAATTTCTTTGCTAAGATGTGTTAATAGTAAATAATCTTTTTTATATTGTCTGAAAAATGCTTTGATTTATTCTTTTTTTAAAGATAGGTTGCTGAACATACAATTTTCAATTAACAGTTATTTTATGTGGTCACTTTGAAGAAATGCTCCCATTATTTTTTGGCTTCCATGGTTACAATTGAGAAATCAGTTATTTACCTAGTTACCTTTGTGGGAAATCTGTCTTTTTCCTTTGAACTGCTATTAAGATCTCTGGGATTTTGTTTTGTTTCGTTTTTCTTTTGCTTTAACACTTCCAGGTGTCTAGTTTTTGCCTTGCTTTCACTGTGTTGTGTTTTGGTGCTGAATTCCTTTTACATTTGTTGTAATCTGTGAATCTAAAGCTTGGTGCCTTTTATCCATTTTGGAAAATTTCAATCAATATTCTCTTCAAAAGTTGCTTTTCTATAACCATGTCAACTCTGATTAAAATTCATTATTTCTCCACTTGCATAACTTCTCCATATCTTCCTTCCTTGTACTTTTATGCTATATTCTAAAATTCTTTCATTGAGTTAAAAATTTATGACTAGTCATTGGGCTTTCAAAAATAATTACTATATATTTCATTTTTAGAACTTTATGCAGTTCTTAGTATCAAATATAACTGACTTGTTTTCATTTCATTTTTCTGTAGCATATTTTGGAATTTTTTATTTATTTAAGCATTATTAAATCATGTAATAACTTGTAGCAAATATTTCCAATATCATCTTTGAATGTCTGATCCTTCCATAATTTGCTTTAGCATTCTTTTGAGTATTCTAATGCTGATACTTTTTCTCATGTATTTTACAACTTTTGATTAGTGAGAATTCTTTAAAGTGTGGACCAAAAGTGCACACCTGCAAAAAGAATATGTGTTACCCTTTCCCAAGCAGAGAGGGTACTTTCTAACTGGAACTATTTAACATAAATATCTCCTGATAGTTTTAATATCTTCTAGGTAATGACTCACATGAGAGCTTTTCTCTCATCCATGCCCAGAAATTCATAAGAAGTGCTACTTTTTGTACTCTAGTCCAAAACCAAGACAAGCAAGTATCCATAATACTTTGTGTTGTAAACTTTCACCAACTGTGTCATCATTTAAGCTTTCTCCAGTGATCTCAATTAGACTTGCCAAACTAGGATGGTCCTCTGTACCCTGAAAGGGGTTCATTAGTAAGGGATTAGTATTTGCTCCAAACCATCCATGAGTTTTAACTCTATTTTACTTCTGTGGATTAATATTTTCTTATATTTTTTGGTTTTTAATGATTTCCTGTGTTTTCTGACATTTCTTTGTTTTAGCTAGTGTATTTTGGTGTTTTTTTACTAGATGGAATTTATGGATATGAACTCACCATATTATGAGAAACTGAATGTTCTGAATCTATTTGATATTCTGATAATTCATGACATTTCAAAAACACAGACAAAAACAATGAAAATACACTAGGAACAAGAATTCAGTGAGTAATGCAAACTTAATTCCCCATCTCGTTACCTAGCTCAATTCTCCGTTTATACACCTATTCTTTAGTGCGGCTTAGCAGATCTCCATCTTCAAAATGAAAGTATGCTTCTGTCTACCTACCATGCCAGGGAAGCTTGAAAGTATCAATTCAATCTAGTAACTTGTCCTTGAGAAAAGGCCGTTTGGCCATACATAGAAGGAATTCTCAGTGGCTTCCAGATTACCTGAACTGATACTTTCCATTTTAACAAGGAGCATTCGCATTAAGTTCCAATTTAGTCTAATCATTACCTTGTCTTGCTCAGAGCTTTCCCATAGGAATTCAGATGTAAACAGTGTTTTGTATAAATGACCTTTTTCCCAACACCACTGAGCCTGAGAATGATGTTGAAACCTAAATTTCTTTTTTATTTATTTTTTTAATCTTCAAATGAGCTCAAACAACAAAAATAATGGTGATGTCAACACATAGAGTAAAAACCAATTTCAACTTTGTTTTCTTAAACATCACCAGTGCTTCCATGCAAATAGAAAAGAAACTACCTGGAGTTAATATAAACTTATAACACTTGTGTTTCTGTAATTTTCAGGTGTCTGTGCTGAATAGGTGAAGCTATAAACGAACTAACTCTTTCTGATTGTGAAGGGCAGTATTTGTTCTCCCGTTGTAACGGCTGCTTTTGGAATCTCTGGGTCTCATTACTTCACAGACCACATGGCACTCAAGTGGCAGAAATAGTTAATGCTCCTCCACTGTGCAGCAGTAAGTCATTATGCTCCTCTAGCAAGTGTCTTTAAAAGAGAGAGCAGATTCTCTCTTTTGGCCTGGCTAATTCTGCTGACTGGAATGTGATTCAGTGGCCGGAGTGAGCAGCCATATTAGAACATGAAATGACCTTGAGAAGGAGAATCACAGAGAAGCAGGACAGATGGAACCTGAGTCTTTGACCTTGTGGTGAGACATATCAGACCTAATCCAGATTAACTTTGAAAATCCTGAACATAAGAGTAAGAAACTCTGGGTCTTATTTAAGCTACTCTGAAGTACTGTCACTATTACTAATATTCACAGATAAACTAATCCTAACATAGATTTTGGTACCTGGAAAAAGGGAGCTACAAATAACAGGACCTAAACCCATAGCATTTGCTTAGTGGAATTGGTAGGATGGGATAATTCATGATCTGAGTTCTTGCCACCTGAAAATTTATTGTACCTGGACAAAACACTGGCGAAAATATTCCTGCTGTTTCTTAAAAGGCAGATCACATGTCAACTAATGTAGTGACATTAGGGAAAATACTAAGAAATACAAAGAAACCTCAGATTATTGATTTTTGCTGGCTGCTTCTTGTCACTTGTAGCAATGCCCTGAGGAGAGATGAACATTGTCTGTGCTAGCCTTTCTGCACACCACTGTGGGAGAGCATCAATGAAGTACTCTCTGTCAATAGGCAACACTGTAAACAGATTGAGAATCTAGTACACAGGAGTCTGGTAGATTTGAAAAGGTAAAATGCTTCCCTTTCTAAAACTAGAGCATTTCTCTTCCATGACTTTTCAATGACAGCCTCCAGAGGAGACCAGTCCAGAGGTTTTTTGACTACCTCTCATTAAGTGTTCTATGCCAGTTGATGGGAGTCAACCCAAGAGCAAACTATGAAAGGGGTTGCCTTTCCATTCAAGCACCTTCCCATTCCAGTCCTCAAAATAGTCTCATCCAGAGAAGCAGCAATAGGAGATTATATATTTGTAGATGTATAGACATGCCAAGACAGAGATACACAGGTATATAGACATAGATTATTTATTTATTTGCTTATTACTGGAAATTGTGCAATTGTAGGGGATGGATGAGGAATGAGGAAGGAAAGACCACCAATGGGCTGGAACCTCAGGAGAGTGAGTTAAAGCTGAAGTCCACAGAGGAGGCAGGAGAGCAATTGCAGTGTAGCTACTGCTTTGCATGTAGGAGGGGAACCAGCAGAACCCCAATGAGGAGGTGGGTCAGCACGTCATGACAACAAGATGACTGTGCAGGTCCCAGAATGTAGAGAACTCTACCATTTTTCTTCCATTCGATTTGTGGGATAGGAGGAGGAGAGAGAAGGATGGATAGCCCATAAGATGCAGACACTTGTTGGTAAAATATGTAGTTTGAAAGCTAAAAGCTGAGATTACCTGCTCAGAGAATTAGCCAGGAGCAAATGGCTGAGAAGTCTACAAAATTTGTGAAGAAATTACATTTTTAAAGAAGCTGCAAACCTGATATACAAATACCTCTGCTTTTTCACATCAAAAACACCCCTGGGTCTCCTAACCCACACCCTATGAAATCTGATTAGCTCCAAAAAGAGCAAGTTCCCCTGTCCATTAGACATGGCTGGCCGTGGAGTACAATGGAGGGAAAGAATCTTCCAGAAGGCAGAACCAGGTGCTCACAAAGAACAAATATGGGAGATTCTCCCAGATCACAGAAACAGAAGCAGCCAGAAGGTCGTCAGTAATTTATTCCACTGCTAAAAATGAAGCAATATGTTCCTAAAGGATCTGTTAATGGAGTGATTACTTCTCCAAGTGGGACTTTTTAGCTGTGGTTATCCTGTTCTTACCCATAAGTGTATATATTAAAAGTGGTGGTGCAAATGGCTTGTCTTTGCATTTATAGGTCAGGAAACAAGATGAGTTTCCATTCACCATCTTAATCAAGTACTTTGTATTATCTCTGTATTCTGGAATTTAAGCAGGATTCAGTCTTTGGATAGGGAGGGTGAGAGGCCAAATGGTCTGCCAAACAACCCAGAAAGCTTCTCATTTTCCGAGTGGTAAAATTTTACCTAGATCATGACTTCCCAGAGTAAGGTCACATTTCTTTGACTTGCTTGGTTACATAACTAAGCCTTGCCTGATAGAATGGAAGCATAAGTATTACGTGTCTGCTCCTAGAAAACTTCCTTAAAGATCACTGACCTATGTCTTTTATCTGTATCTTCATGGTATCTTCCTCCATTTCACTACCAGAATTGCAGTCTTATAGTGCTACCCTTTGACCATGAGTTGGAGGAACGCACCACAGTGATTACAGAATGGTAGTAGTTGGGATTCCTAAGAGCATATTGAACAACATTGCCTTAACAGTCCTGGCGTACATGACTCAGACATTTGTACTTGTGTTGAAAATAAATATAATTTATTATAAAATAAAATATAATTCCATTCCTTATTAATAAACTGTTATCACAGTGTCTCTAAACATGCAATATTTGTCTTTATTATGTGTACGATTTCTCCTCTTCCTCCACTCTACCTCATTCCCAGAAGTTTTTGCTGAATTATGTGCCTTTAATCATCTTTCTTTTACCCATCCTGTGGACAGCTACTTACAGCCACTTTGTTGGGATTTCTAAAAAGAGCTTTCTATCCATTACCAACAGAGGCAAATACTGATTCAACTCTTGCATCTGGAGTACGTTCTCATGACTAATTTTTCTTGACTCTGTCTTGCCGTTAAGTTTAAGCATGGCTCAGGAGTTACACTAATTAAATTGCTCATGAAGCAAAACATGGCCCAGGTGGCTTGTGCAAGGCTCCTGGTTGCAGGACTTTTAAAACCAAACACAGCTCTACAAACTTTGTTATATTTCCAGTTGGATAGCACATTTTCATTATATTCCAGCTCCCAGGTTTCCAAAATATATACATCTAGCTGTCTTAACTCAGTTTTCCTCTTTGACTATTACTAAAAAATGCCTTCTGGGATCATAGAATAGACGACACCAACTTGACCAGTAAAGATGATCCTTAAGAAAATAGAATAATTGCAGGGGGTAAAAATGGAGATTGCACATCAAATATACCAAACTCCAAATGGTTCTATACCAGCATTTTCAAAATTCTGTCCTAATAAGAGTTAATGGTAAGAGCTCAGCCAGATAGAAATAGATTATATGTGAAAAGGGGGAATTTTGTAATTTAAGAAGAAAGTGTTAAATAAGATGGAACATGTTTCATCATGAACAGACACTTCTCCAAAGAAGACACACAAATGGCCAACAGACACAGGAAAAAATGCTCCACATCACTTGTCATCAGGAAAACACAAATCAAAACCACAACAAGATCCACCTTACACCAGTTAGAATGGCTAAAGTTAACAAGACACGAAACAACAAATGTTAGCGAGGATATAGAAAACGGGGAACACTCTTACACTGTTGGTGGGAAAGCAAGCTGATATAGTCACTCAGGAAAACAGCATGGCAGTTCCTCAAGAAGTTACAAATAGAGCTACCCTACCACCTAGAAACTGCACTACTAGGTACTTACCCAAAAGACACAGAACTAGTGAAAAGAAGGAGCACCTTCACCTCAATGTTCATAGCAGGAATGTCCACAATAGCAAAACTGGAAGGAGCCAAGATGCTCTTCAACAGATGAATGGATAAAGAAGTTGTGGTTCGTATACACAATGGAATATTACTCAGCCATCAGAAAGGATGAATACTACCATTTATGTTGACAAAGATGGAACTGGAGAGGATCATGCTAAGTGAAATAGGTCAAGCAGAGAAAGGCAACTACCATATGGTTTCACTCACAGCTAGAATATAATGCAGAGGATCATAGGGGAAGGGAGGGAAAACTTAATGGGAAGAAATCAGAGAGGGAGACAAACCATAAGAGTCTCTTGACTCTTGGAAACAAACTGAGGGTTGCAGAAGAGGAGGTGGATGGGGGGATGGAGTAACTGGGTGATGGGCATTAAGAAAGGCACATGATGTGGTGAGCACTGGGTACTAAATGCAACTGATGAATCTTTGAACACTACATCAGAAACTGTGGTATAATACATGCTGGCTAATTGAATTTAAATAAAAAAGAAGATATAACAGATTTCAAATGCACTAGAGAACTAGTTGAGTAGTATTGGTCAAGTACATCCCTGGGCCATAGAAGCACATATTGTTGAGTATAAGTTACATGACATTTCTCAAAAATGTATTGGACTTTCCCCCTCAACAGCCCATGTTCTGTAACATATTAGTGGAAATATACTGTGTTGCATCGTCAGTAAGATTGACCTTGGCATCCATGAAGCCAATGAAGCTGCTTGGGATCCTGTCATCCTTGGTATCCTTGGTGGAGTTTTAGTCATGGCATGGTTAGTAACTTGTTTTATTTCTGTTCACTCAAGTCATGGAGTCGGGTTGAATAAATAGGTCTAGTATAGCTAAATTTATTGAGGATGCTGAAATCAGAAAAGTCTGGAAGCTAGTATTAAACTTCAAATTTGCCCATCCAGAAAATGCTGAGGCTCAGAAGAGCTTCCAGAGCCTTCTGGGGCAGATGAGTGTGCACGGCAAGTGCAGCCCCAGGATATGTAATAAATCACGGACCATTTGACAAAGATGGCAAATGAGGCATGTGATCCCAATAAAACCAAAGAAGTCTGAGTTCAAAAGCTGTAGGCACCAGGGACAGACAGCATAGAGAGATATTCACTGACAGAACATATCTCGTGTGGTATTATGTGTGAGAGACTGATAAAATTTTTACAGTAAAAGACTGATAAAATAGATGGCCTCTAGGAAAATATTTTTGTAATTGTTTTTTTCTCACATAAGACAGGTTTTCCAACAGTATTATTTACATTTTAATAAAAATAAAATTCATTATGATGTTTCTACAACAAAATAAAACACCTCGTATGAAAAATGATTTAACCTCACAATAAATTAGACTGTGATACCTAACTGAATCACCTTACCCCCATCATCCAAACATTTAAAAGACGGTACTGATGTTAGGAGCACTTTCTTATTAATGGAGAAGCACAGAAATAAAAACTTACACGTGTGTATGTGTGTGTGTGTTGTTTTGTCAGAAGGAGGGGAGGTGAATTTGACTTTTTCTTATTAAAAATCAAATATTTACTTACTGTAATACATAATCTACAGAATTTTGGTGACTTTTAAGGTCAGCAAACCATAGTTTTTCTAAACTGTTCATTTCTCCTCAGCATAATATGAAGGATTTGAGATCTCATTTCAGCTTTTTGTAATGCAAAACAACTTTAAAAAAAATAAGCATTTTAATAAATATCTTCCAAAAGATATATGCAGCAACAAACATAAATTTTAAAACAAAATTTAAAGAAAATCTTATTTTAACATCAGGTGTTTTGTTGATTATAAACTGGTTCACTTATCTCATTTTTTTGGGTTTAGTCACTTACCTAGAATGCACAGTGCATATAGGGTCTCTGGGCCATTCTCTAAACACAGGAAGCCCTGAATATTACTATTAAGAGGCTTCCAATAACTCAGTGAATACAGTGCTTGGTCTCTCTCTCTCTCTCTCTCTCTCTCTCTCTCCACTCTCCCTCACCCATCACCAAGCAGCTCATTGCAGTTTCTAATAAATAGGATTTCCCTCCCCTGATCTACTCTGTACTAGAGAGATATAAAAGCTCCAAACGTCCCATCTTCTTTTCAGACAAACACCAGAAATTCATTAAATGTTCTGCATAAGTTTTGCAAGTGGCTTAAATCTCTTTCTCTCTCTCTCATTCTCTCTCTCTCTCTCTCTTTTCTTTTGGTTTAAGTAGCCTCTTCCTCTTTCTGCTTAGACTCATGTCCTTGTTCCCTTCCTCGGGCATGTGTTTGGATACCCCCATGTGCTTCGTTTACATTCTCCACACTATACAAGTAGAAAAGTCAAATTATTGTGCGTATTCATGTAAATATTGCAATTCTTTGTCAATTTATATTCTTTGTTGGAGGATTGAAAAAATAGCATTCCCTCATTTTCATTTTTAAGTTACCTGAATGTTCCAACCCTCTACCTTTCTTTCTCTTGCCAGTCCAAAGTAAGCCTTTCAAGGACATTTTGCTGCTCTTTTCCCAGAAGCCTCCATAATTCACTCACGCAGGAGGCAAATGGGCATCATTGTTCACTGTTAACTGAGAGTTATCCTATGCAACGCCTGAAATTCAATATGCTGATAGAGGCCAAAGTAATGGAAAAAGGAAAATGCCCAAAGATCTTAAATGTTCCCACAACCCGAAAGGATTTCTAATAGCTGAGATCTCATTAAAAGATAAAGTTTGCATGTAAAGGCAGACAAAAGCAAGGGAGGAACCAAAACTGTGATCCATGGGGCACCGGTGCCCTTCATCCCTGAGAGACCTCCATGCATGGGGTCAGCAGCCAAGGACACATTTCACTTGGTTTAAGTGATAGAACACTTAAACCAGAACAACAAACTACTTTGCTCCCCTTTTCCCTTTGGTCTCCTGGTCCCCATATTATTCTACACAGGTCACTTCATCTCATTGTTTAAAGAACTATAAACATCCAGTTATGTTCTTAAAAAGAAGACCAGCGCTTGACTCTCAGTCACTGCTTCTAAAGCAATTAAATCCCCTTGTAGATAAGTGCTATGAAGCCCAAGATTCGGGAACAGCAAGTTCAATAAATAACTACACACACACACACACACACACAATACCCCAGTATGACTGGGTTGCATTTCCATGTTCTATGGCTTACTTCTAATTTTTTCTGCCCCTTTGATAGAGAAAAAGGGATATTAATAGAACATGGATGATATGCTAACTTGATTTCCCAAAACATGACTTCACATTTCACTGTCGTTGTCAAATTCATGGTCCACATCTCCTGCTTGGGCTGCATGTGTCTGTCTGCATGCGTCGACTCTCAGAAGATTGTGGTCCTAGTCTCAGGTATTTCAATGACTGTCTCTATGAATTGAGGAAGTCACATAACTTCCTTAGGATTTAGTGGAATGAAGGAGCTGTGCTAAATGTTTTACTTTGTTATTTTTTGAGTGTGTATTGAGCACCTTCTGTGTGAAAAGCTCTTTAAAGTGTACAGAGAAGAAAATGACATATTGTCCACAATACAAACTTACTTTGATATGAGACCCAGAAAGACAACTTGGTCAAGTGCAGTCTATCATGATCATCCCTGCGGTCTTATCTTCCTTGGCCCTCAATTCTAGGCTACTTCGTCCTGTCACCCACTGTCTCTAGCCACACCAAATACCTGTCATCTGTACAATTTCACTAAGTCTGCAACAAAATTCAGAACCAAACATTCTAACTTTCCAATTTGTTTACTTCCTTATATCTTAAAATAATAATTATTGGGGTGTTGGGGTGGCTCAGTGGGTTAAAAAGCCTTTGCCTTCAGCTCAGGTCATGATCCCAGCATCCTGGGATCGAGCCCCACATTGGGGTCTCTGCTTGGAGCCTGCTTCCCTTCCACTCTCTCTCTGCCTACCTCTCTGCCTACTTGTGAGCTCTTCCTGTCAAATAAATAAATAAAATCTTTAAAAAATTATTTACCTATTAGGAATATATTGATCCATTGGTCCCTTTAAGCTTTCTCTATATACCTGAAATATAGTATTACTGAATGTATAAAATATTCGCTAAAAGTTAAGAACACAAATCTATGAAATAGAAAACAAGTATTCAATAGGAAAGTATTAAAAAGGCAAATAATGGCTCTTTAAAAAAACAATAACATTTATAAAATCATAGCAGTATTATTTAAGGAAAAAAATAAATTTCAATAACACAAATGAGAAAGAAAAATCACTAAAGATGCTTAAAATATTAAATATATAAGCAGAATATAATCAGGGGCCCCTGAGTGGCTGAGTTGGTTAAGCGTCTGACTCTTGGTTTCCACTCAGGTCATGATCTCAGGGTGCTGCGATTGAGCCCCTCTTCAGGTTCTGTGCTCAGTGGGGAGTCTCCTCAAGATTCTCTCTCTCCTTCTCCTTCTGCCCCTCCCAATTTGAGCTCAAGCACGTGCTCCCCCTCTCTCTCAAGCTCTCTCTCTCAAAAAAAAAAAAAACGAATATAATCAACAACCTTGTGTCCATACATTTGCTAATTTAGACAAAAGCAGAAAAGTTTTTCACAAAATTTATAAAAACTAAAATAGTAAGAAATGAACTGTGAACAATCATATATTTGTTTAAAATGTGCATCTTTAATTAAAACCTCTGTATGAAAATATTTCAGGCCCAGACAGCTTTCCTAAGGAATTCATCTTCACTTTTAAGGAAGAAATAATTCAACTTTACATGAACTCTTCCAGAGAAGAATATAAAAATTGAAAACTTACCAATTCACTTCATGGGGAGAGCATACACTTGTTAACCAAGATTTGTCAAGATCATTACAAAAAGAGAAAATTGCTGGATAACCTTTCTCATTAGAGATGAAAACCCTAAATATAATAATTGCAAGGAAAATCTAATGCCATATTAAGAGGAAAATCCATGATGATGAAGTAATTTTATTTAGGTTAAGAGAATAAAGAGAAAAATTTTGGTAAACTCAAATTCATAAAAAATATTTGAGGAGAATAAATGCGTATTTGTGATTAAAAATTTATCAGCAAACTCAAAACAAAAAGAAATTAAATTCCCTCTTGGAGTCCTATCTCCCTCCTCTTCCTGTGAGAAAAGTTCATTTATCCTTCCATGTCCAACACAAATATTATCTCCTATAAAATCATGTCTCAGACTATTTACTCCAGTTTTCTCTTTTTATTTAAGCTCCTCTTTTCTACAATAAACAAATCATTTTACTCACTACTTTTTTTCTCCATACTTGCTTATATAATACATGTAATGACATTTAAGTTTCTTGTTGTATTCACACGGTATTTCAGCTAAATTATCACATCTTTGAAGTGAGGGGCTGTCAGTTAGATAGACATTTAGAAGATAGAAAAAATAAACCATTTATTTTTTCAGTAAATAGATTAAAAATTTAGACTATGTGTCAGGCACTAGCAGGTTAGATTCTGGATATACAGTAAGACATGAAGCTTGCCACCAAGAACTTCAGTCTAATAGAGAAGAAAAATATATATAAAAAAAGAAATAAATAAAATGCTAATGGACAAAGTCATACAGCAATGCAGTAACAGAAAAAAAGCTATATGTAAGTGAGTAGTAATATAAGTAGTAACATAAGCCTATATAATGTCATATTTCAATAGTCCTTTCTAAGCTTTTCCAATGCAATCAATTTACATTTAATAACTGAATGCACTTAATTGATATCATTAAGTACTTACTATGTTCTTGAATATACCGGCGAATGAGAGATGAGCCCTGCCCTGGATAACAATAAAACACGTACATTATGGAGATAAGAACAAAGTGATCTGGGAACAAAAAGAACAAAGACACCATCTCTGTCTGATGCATCAGGGAAAGATTTCCTACAGTGACTATCAGTTATTTGTTCAAACAATGTACACTGAGTCCCTTCAATGAGCCGATCACCGTATTAAAAGGCAAAGCGAAAGCAATAAACAAAATAGACCTGAAAGATAGCAGTATTTAATCGGGATTTTTTAAAGTAGGTAATTTCAAGAAAATATGGCCTGGAAGAAAATTGCAGAGATAAGTTTGAGAGCTCATGATGGTAAGAGGGCAGGCTTTGCAGCCTAAAAGCCTGTGCATTGTTCCTGTCTGAGGAGCTTGCTAGTTGGGTCACTTTGGGCAGGTTAATCTTCCAATGTCATCTTTAAAATGTGAATGTGGTATTAAGAGCATAGAGCTCTTAGGTTTGTTGGAACTTTTGAATGCTTTAATACCTTCAAAGTTTGTAGCACAGCAACAGGAACATAGTAACTCCTCAGTATAACTCATGCATGAAATGTAAATATTTTTAAGCAAGAAATTAACATAGTCTGTTTTTGTTTGAGAAAGATCATGATGGTTTCAGCAGGGGAGATAATGGACGGAACAAGTAAGGAGATCTTCAAGTAACAGAAAATTGTCAAGTCGGTGGCAATAGAGGAGCAGAGAAGAATTTATTTAAGAGGTGTGTCCAAACTGTGACAGAATGGATGTGGGATTGTTCTCGTGTGAAAGAAAAGGGTGAAGAGTTGGCAGTGGGAAGCAGACTAGAGAATGCATCCGTTTCCTGGGGCTACCCAATTAGATCACCACAAACTGGGTCGCTCAGAACAATGGAAATTTATCTCATGTTCCCGGAGGCCAGAAATCCAAAATCAAATCAGAAGTCGGCAGGATTGCCTATGTGGTTCAATTGTTAAGTGTTGGATTCTTGGTTTTGGCTCAGATCATGATCTCAGTGTTGTGAGATTGAGCCCGAAGTCAGGATCCAAGCTGGGCATGGAGCCTACTTCAGATTCTCTCTTCCTCTTCCTCTGCCCCTCCTCTCACTCTGTCTCTGTCTCTGTCTTCCTCAAGTAAATAAATAAATCTTAAAGAAGTTGGTAAGATTTAGTTTTGCTGGAGACTCTGAGGAGGAATCTGTCCCATGCCTCTCTCCCAGCTTCTGGCTGTTGTTAGTATTCCTTGGCATTTCTTGGCTTAGGATGTAGCCCTCTAATCACTGCCTCTGTCCTCACCTGATGCTCCCTCTGTGTTCCTCCTTCACGTGGCCTTCTCATGATGGTACCAGTCACTGAATACAGGTCCCATCGTAATCCAGTATGACTCATCTTGACTAATCAGACCTTAAAGACTCCGTTTCCAAACAAGGTCACATCTGAAATTCTGATGGATCTGACTGGGGGGCAGGGTGGACATTATTCAACTCCGATCAGAAGGCGACTCCCTTAACAGGTGAATGAGAAGGTTTAAGCTGGAGACTTGGAGAATGGATTTCCCAATCAACTTGCTAAAGTTCAGGTACCTGCAGCAAATGGCAGTGACCGTGCCCAGCAGGCAAGTGGCATCAGGACACAGAGTCCAGTGAGCATATGAGTTTGGAAAGAGATTAGGAAATCACTAACATTCAGGAGAGAAAGTTATCTAAGTGAATGAGGTCTTCCAAAGAGAATAGCCAGAATGAGGAGAAGGAGAACAAGAAAATCTTAGGGTAAAACCTTCCAATCTTTTAAGTTTCTTAAAATATTAAGGTTTTCTCACACTTTTCTTTATAATGTGTGAATCACTGGTGATAATTGCATTAAATTTTTAAATCTTTCTAAACTTCTATGTTAACTGTGCCAATTTTATTAGCCAAAAAGTGATACATAAAAGTTGCTTGATAAAAATGGGCACAAAACTCTTTGATATGTAACATTCAGTTTTTCTTCTGATCCAACTAATTGCCGTCTCTTGAAATATCTGCAGCTATATTTCAGAAGCTCTCTTATACTAATTTAAGCAGTTCATGGTAAGACTTTAAGTCTTAGCTTTTAGCTTGGTATTTCCTACACTGTATTATATGCTCTCTAATAAAGGCTTCTGCAAATAATATCCCTTATAGGTCCCATTTACTATTTCCTTTTAGGGACTGAACGAATGCAGTTCTTCTATCAATACATACTTTGGTCCTATGCAAGACTGCATGTGTAATTAAGGGATACCATATTTAACATGAAAGTTAAAAAAAAAAATTTGAATTTCACAGCAACTGCAACTATAACCTTCATCAAAGCACTGACCTTTCTGTCTCAGTTTTAGTCACCAAAAAGTGAGGAACGTAAAAACCACCTCCGAGTTTACAGAAATCTTTAATATATTTTTAAAATTTTTGCCAACTCTAAGGGGGTATATAAATGAAAGTTTTTGTCAAACCAATATTTAAGATGAAGACAAAGTTGAATGGGAGGACCACTCTCCAAGAAGTTCCTGTAGTTAGAATCATGTTTAGACTTTGTGTGGCTTTGGAACAACTAGCTCGAGTGATGGAATCAGGAGCAGAGATGGCAGGTTCTCTGAAGGGAAGTTCCTATAGGTAAGGGCATCTTGTGGTGTGTAATAGCACCATTAAATATACCAGTTCAGCAAAAGCAGAAAGAGCTGCCTTCCACTCAGAACACTGCTGACACCTATAAGGTAAACTATGATGTTTGAGGTTGTGCCCTGCTTTGGAATAAAAAGATCACAGAGCTACAATCACTCAGCAGTCTGCATCTGAGGACAACTTAACAAGGACTTATTTTCACCCTCCAAGACCTGCCATGTCTTCAGCGAGGCTCACCCCATGTACAGAGAACTTGAATAATTAACTATTCGGCCAGAGAAAAGGTGTGCAGGGGAGAAAGGAGATAGAAGCCAGGGGCCAGGTGAGTCCTCTCTCTGGTTGAGGAAATACAGAATGGACGTGGTTTTTGTCTGCAGAACCTTAGACATGGCGGGAGATTCTCAAAAACAGCAAACACGAAGCAGCAAGCCAGGCCAGGTTATATGTGTGTGAACAGGGCAGTGTGGGATTTAAAGTGCAAGAAAAGGTAGAGGAGATGATATTCTATTTGTGGTCTCTGTTGAGTTAATGCATGAGCCAAATTTGCCCTGCTCCTGTTTTCATAAATAAAGTGTTGCTGGACACAGCCGCACTCATGCATTTATGCATTGTCTGTGGATGCTTACACACCACATGGCACAGCCGGCGTGTAGGGACAGAGGCCATATGGCCAGCAAAGGAAATACATATAATATCTTCCCTTTACAGATAAAAAATACCCTAACCTCAGAGGAACGAAAGAAGCAAGATCTTACTGTGAAGGAGTTAAATCCTGACCAAAACACAGAGCAAGAAGTGGGATTTGAAGTTAGGAAGAAAGTTGATTGCAGGAAATGGCAAACACTTGGACCATACAAACAAAACAATTGTGACATATGCTCATTATATTATTCAAAATGAATTGAGAACAGGTGAATAAAATTACAGGTATCTGATACCCAAGCTTTTAGCTCTTCTCATGGAATCCATCATCTATAGAGTAAATATTTGGACCAGATGATCGCTGGAGTCCCGTTCAGACCTGAACATCCATGGTTGAAAACATTTCCAAGGGTCTCCTGCAGTGTTTGGCTACCCTGCAGAAGAGATTACGTATTTCATTAGTTCCATCACAAACTGAATGGGGAGAAGCACCAATGTAGACTATTGAATTTTTCATTTAACACACTTTGATGATAAGAGTTCATTCTCATGGAAAAGGCCTTTTAAAAAATCTCAGACCATAGGGAAAACTGAATTGGGCGTTTTGCTCACATCCTACGTGAATAAGGAGCTAATATGTATAAAGCAGGTACAAGAAGAAAATGAGTGTTTTTCAACTGTCAGCTCAAGAATCCAAAGTCATCACCACCCTCACTTCCTCCCCATGTCTCCCATCCCTCCTGTGCCCCCTTTTACAATAAATTGCAATATTGTCTACTTAGTGACCCCAGTGAGGAACCCAGGAGTTGCGCTATTGCTTGGTCTTTTTTTTTTTTTTTTAAGATTTTATTTATTTATTTGAGAGACAGAGAGCACACACATGGGTGTAGGGGGAGTGCACGAGGAAAAGCAGACTCCCTGCTGAGTAAGGAGCTCCTGAGGTAGGTGCTGGATTCCAGGACTCCAGGATCATGACCTGAGCCAAAGAGAGACGTTTAACTGACTGAGCTGCCCAGGCACTCCCAATACTTGGTTCTTAATGTCTGTCCTCAAGAACTCGCAGGTCTTCTGTCCAGCCACTAAGCCCTCCTAGCACTGCCCAGATCTCTGCCTCTGTCCAGCTGCACTGCTATTCCATGAGCTGGGTTTACCCCCTTGCTGTCACAACTTCCCTTGCTGTCACAGCTCACTTCCTGGCTCACTTAAACCAACATTGGCCCCTGCAGAAGATCAACCTTTAAATTCATTGCGATCAGGAATATTGCCAGCTCCTTCAATGGTTCGCAAGTGTGTCATGATCTTGTCTTCAGCTGAAGGGACTAATATAATCACTCCCCTTCCTCATCCTCTCAGGCGCTGGCTAGCTGTGTTCCACCCATGGAAAGCTGTGTTCTGTCCCCTCTGTGTCTTTGTATGGACTGCTTTCTCACCTTGGGATGACTTGGCCATATCCCCACCTGTCTATACTCATCTACCCCATTATTGAGAAATCAACCCGGATGTCGTCTCTTTAAGCAGGCTTTCCCAACCCCATGAGAAAGAATGAAGTACCCATACTGAGTAACAACAACCCCCTGTACCAACTTCTATCACAACGAGCAGTGTTGTGCTGTAATCTCTTAACCACTTTGTCTGTCTCCCATGCAACATTCTGCTTCTCAAGTACAAGATCTGTGTCTTCATTACCATTCTACTCCCAGCCCCTAATAGGCTACCTGGCTTAGACCGGGCAATAAAGAAATATTTGTTGAAGAACATAAGTGAATAAGCAAGCCATTGAAATATTTAAAAATAGAATGTGAAATTTTCACAAGAAATTAATAGGACAAAATGAGAAAAGGCTACTTGAAGAGTCCTATTTTGTGCCCACGATCAGAAACATGGTTACACATAGTGTATGCGTTGAAAACATCGTAACTGTGCACTTTATCACAATGATTTCACTATATGGTGTCATACCTCAAGGTTTCAGAATAGGAAAAATAAACAGTGCAACCTCTGTCCTCGGACAGGCAGTCAAAAACCAAACACATGAGCACAAAATCATACATGCATCTCAAAAAAAATTGACACTAACTAGGAAATTTAAAAACAAATATCAAAGCACACCATCTATTGAGAGGGCTAGAGGTAAATTGGCCACTGGAGCCTGGTAGTTCAAGGAAACACCAGTATGTTGCTCCAATCCCTTCATTTCGTATTATTAGTCAGGAGGAGGTGGGAAGCAAGAAAAGGGGCCAGGGGTATGTGGGAAAGGAGCAGAAATTAGGAAAAAGATGTAGGACAATATTCATATCCCTCATGTCTTTAATCAGTAAAATATACCACAGAAATATTTTTAAATAATCTATATTTAAATGTTCTTATCATTACCAAGCTTCATTATCATTGTTTTTCCATAGATTCCTTTGACTGTCTGGTGAATTCTATAAACCTTATCTCAGAATATTATGTTTTAATGCAAAAATTAACATACATGGGAACATAAACCAATTACATTGCTGTTCAAATTAGGTCTACTTCTGATACAAAGTAGAAGTTATTTAAATAAGAACAAGCTTGTTCTTTGAGTCAAAGATTCCATTTTATTAATAATGAAGTGTACAAATGTATTTTGCTTATCTGCATCATTAAATCTGTCCAGAGAATCTTCCTTAAAACAATGAGTAATGATGGTATCTGAAACATCTCATTAGCATGCATCTTTGTCCACTGATTTGCAGGCCTGGCTTTAGCCAAATGAATCTCAGACTTTCACCCTGCTCACCACACTTAACTCTGTTGCTCTCAGGCATCTGGGCATAGTTACAGAGATTGTATTGGTCCAAGACATAAGGAAAGCACTAATCCAGAGATTGTAAAGAAAGGAGTAGCATGCTGTTTCCAGTTATAAACAGCAATACAAAATCCTTGAATGCAAGGTGTAGATCTCATATGATGTGTCAGTGTAACACATGAATAGAGCAACTCATCCACATGAATTGAAAAGTCTATATGCTTCTCTCTATATATGTTAGATACTACTATTATTTTGCCTAATTAAAATTTATTCTTTGATATCGATATTATATGCAATTCTGGTAAATTATAACTAGGTATGCCTCATTACTCAAACACACAGAAATATAATATAATTGATTATATTAAATTATACTATATTAAATGTTTTATATATATATATTAAAACAGGGGAACACTTGATTAATCACACAGAAAAAATAAAATTAGATCTTCATCCTACATTATGTATCAAGAAACAAGTTTCACTGAATTATAGCAATAAGTGTAAAATTACAGTTAGATAAAATAAAAATTAAAAATAAGGGCATATCTATTTAGCTGATGGAAAATATTGAATGGCATTCTGAGCAAAGGCTTTAACTTAAATAAAAATTTGATAGAGCTAACAATATTTTTTAAATGAAATAGTTGCTTAAAACACAAAAACCAAAACCAAATTTGGCACATCACCTTACCAAATATTATATTGGGAATGATGCTTAAAATAAAAAAAGATTTGACAAATCATTAAGAAAAGGATAAGAGCTAATAGAAATAAATGAAAATACAAATAGACAATTCACAAAGAACTACACATGAACATGTTCTTCAGTTTCACTTCAGTAACATTTTTAAAAATTGAAATTAAAGTTGAAGCTAACATAAATGCTGGAAATTAGAATAATGGTCAAAAATAGGATCAAATAAAATAAACTACCAACATAATAAGAAAGGTCTTTTCTTTTATTTTTTTAAATGTTTATATTTTATTTAAGTGTAATTAACATATAATATTATGTCAGTTTTGGGTGCACGTTATAATGATTTGACAATTCCATACATTACTTGGTGTTTGTCTTAATAAGTATGCTCTTACTCCTCTTGAATTTTAGTGGCATTTTAATTATATTTTTCTTTTCTTTTTCACATCTAATAAACAACTTTGGAATACCCATCTAGTAAACAACTTTGGAATACCTTGAAGTCTGAGTGGACAGATATATTGTGATCACTGCTGTTGTATCTCAATAACATTGAACTTGGTATTTTTAATTTCTTATATTAAGACAAAGATTGATTTAAAAAACTGAAGTTTTTTTGGTATCAGAAGATATTTTTTAAAAATCTGATTTGCACAATGGCATAGAAAAGGAGAGACATTACATTTTTTGGTGGGGCCTATTTGACCACTTGTACAAATGCATTAAAAATATTAACTTAGTCACAATTTATCTTAAGGGAATAACCAAATGTACAAAGATATGTATGAAAAAAGATAGTCATATTCTGGGTAAAATATATAAAGAACTTTTAAAAAGAAGAAAATGTGCTTGCTATATTTTATACATCAAGAACAATCTGAAAAACAAAGATGTGAATGTATAAGTATAAATATGTTGAAGAAGGTTTGAGAAGATGTACACCAGAATATCAAGTGAGACCTCTACTTCCAATCAGGATATAGAAACAGCACAGATTCCTCGTCCCATTTGCAACAACCAAATATTAAAACAAAATACATGAAACAAGATTCCCTCGAGACGTTAGATGCTAGGCAAGGAAGGACAGTGGTTTCTAAGAACCAGGAAAAGGGACATAGACAAGGAGAACCAGGAGACTGGTCCCACTTGCTACTTGGAGGAAGTTTCCAGCCCACAGTACAGGGAAGGGAGACACAGTCAGAGCCAGGACTCCAGGGGCCAATATCTGGCATTCAGCAGAGCCAAGATAGACAGAGTTCTAAGGGCAGCGTGACAGACAAGAAAGCTTCCCAGAGAAGAAACTTTAGATCTCTTCAGAGGGTCTCCCTCAAGAATTCGGTAGACTACTATTGATCAATGTGTGCATGTGAGGACACTATCTGAGACTAGATCAAGAAATGCCTGAAAGAATTAAAAAGAACAGTTCCTGGAGCTGAAACAGAGCAAGAGATTGTACCTGTACCTGATGGTCAGAGTAATTAACTTTAGTTAGAGGCCATTGGTGGGGATCCTGAGAAGGTTTTTCCCCAGGAGAGAGAAACGTTAATTCCATAGAAAATGCAGATCTGGTTCTATGTAATAAAGTCTTAAAAGAAGATATAAAAGAACCAAGCTCTTCCCAGGTAATGTAACCCATCTAACGCCAAGCCCTAGAGTATGAGGAACATAAAAATCAGGCAGAATCACAATGTGTTCCCCTTGTTCAGCATCCAGTCAAAAGTTACAGGGTATACACAAAGGTAGGAAAGGATCACCTATAATAGGGATAAAAGTCATTCAATTAAAACAGATCCAGGAACAACAGAAATAACAGAATTAGAAGACAAGAACATTAAACCGCTTTTACTGCTGTATCTCATATGGTCAAGAAGGTAGAGGAAGGAATAAATATTTCAATACTGTCATGGAGATATAAAAAAGACCCAAATTGAACTTCTGAGCTGAAAATGATAATATCTGGGAGGAAACACACTGTGGATGAGATTGATGGCAGATTAAACATGACAAAGGAAAAAATCAGTAAACTTGATGACCAGCTTTGGTTAGGTTCTATTGCTGTCATAACAAAGTACCACAGACATGGTGGTTTCCTGAACGCATTGGTTGTTATCTCACAGCTTTATATGTCAGAGGTCCAACACACTCACCACTGGGTTTAAATCCAGGTGTTAGAAGGACAGCTTTCCCTCCAGAGGTTTTTGAATGGAAGCTGTTTCCTTGTGTTTTCTGGCTTCTAGAAGTTGTTCCCATTTCTTGGCTCCTGGCCCTTCTGACCATCTTCAAATCCAGAAACAGTGTGTCAAGTTCATCTCACATTCCTTGGCAGTAGCCTATTCTTCTGCCTCTTCCTTCTTCTTTTAATAGCTTGTGTGGTTAGAGTACGTTTCCCCAGATAAACCAGGAAAATCACCTTTCAATAGCGATAAAAGGTCGATCAACAGTATAGAACAAAATTAGAAAAATGAAATATCTCAAATTACCCCAGCTTCTTCCTTAAGAAATGAAAACGTAGGATTAAATTAAGCCCAAAGTAAGCAGAAGAAAGAAAATAAAATAGATCATAGTAGAAATCAATAAAAATTGAAATTTACAAATGTATATCATATACATCATGTTTTCTATTTTCACACTTTCTTTGCTCAGTATTTTTAGTAGAAAGAAATACCACATTCATATTTTCAGAACTTAACAAAATAATTTTTTAAATCTCCAGACTAATAGATTTAAAACAAAGATTACTGTTTAATAAAGGGAAAGCAGTACTCAATACTGAGATGTAGTAATAGCAAAACTCTTAAAGAAATCAAATTTAAGAAACAAAACAAATGAATAAACAAAGAAGAAAGAGACCAAAAAAAAAAAAAAAAAAAAAAAAAACCCAGACTCTGAAATACAGAGAACAAACTGGTGGTTGCCAAAGGGGAGGTGGGGGATGGGGAAAATTGAATACACTGTCTTGATAAGCACTGGGAAATGTATAGAATTGTTGAACCATTGTACTGTACACTTAAAACTAATATAATACTGCATGTTAATTATACTTGAATTAATTTTTTTAAGTAAGAAATAAAAAAACTAATTCTCAGGGGGGAAATGAATATTTTTCAGTAAGCCCATCTTCCAGAGATGTGTACAGCATGGCAACCTCTGGGCATTCATCCACTAATTCTACAGTCATGTATTAAGCATCTGCTGACTGTGAGTTAAGTTCACCGAGTGTGACCTGGAGGTACAGTAGTGAGTAAGAATTGTACTTCTGTGTTACATTGTATAAAGACGTCCTGGCTACTGCCAACAGCATCTGGACCACACTCTGGTGGTACTCTCCTCCACTTCCACCTGAAATCCAGGCTGTGCTTCTTTTGATGAAGTTCTTTCCCAGATGCTACCCCTATGCAAGGAGTGGTTCTGTGACAATCCAGTTCTCCCCTATTAGCACACCCTGCTCCTTCCCAGGGCTTGGACACATGTTGAGTGGGCAGGGTGCTCATGCACACATGTGCTGGGGACAGAGCAGGACAAGATCTTACCAGAAACATGGCTTCTTCTTATACTCAGACCTACCTTGGGGACCTGGCTCATAATACCAGACATAATCCCATGTGGTAACCCTCTCCGTGCCTCATAAATCCTATGGGTTTTTTTCTCCAGCTGGTTATCTTTTGGATCCCAGGGGAAAAAATATATTCAATAAGTCTATCTCCTCATTTCAGTTCTGGCCTGAGTTTTAGTTTTCTAATGTTAAGGCTCCTTGGCTGTATGTATGTATGTATGTATGTATTTATAAAATTACATTTATTTGTCTGAAAGAGAGAGAAAGAGTGAGCACAAGCAGGGGGAGCAGCAGATGGAGGGAGAAGCTGTGTCCAGGCTGAGCAAAGAGTCTGACGTAGGACTCGATCCCAGGACCCTGGGACCATGACCTGAGCCAAAGGAGCCATCCAGGTGCACCTCCCTGGTGGTATTTAGCTCAAGGGACAGAGGTATTTCTTGCCCCTGAACCTAAAGTTCTCTGTTTATGCTATGAGGCAGTTAGGAGCGTTGAAATGGAGTACTTAGAGGACATCTAGAAAATGGTGTGACCTGGAGTCACCAGCTAACATAGTAAGTATCAATGCCATAGCCTCCAAACCACTATTGAATATAATTTCTGTTTTCAGGTGTTTTCCTACTAAGTTGTGCATTCCTTTAGGGGCTATATCTCACTTATTTTTGTATCTTTTGTATCTTGCAAAAATATTTCATGTAAGAAGAGGACAATGAATACTTATTAACTAAATGACAATGGACGTTGATTTGTTCCACACATTTTGAACTTTATTCAGGCTTTACCAACCACACCCTTGAATAAAATGCTATCCCTTTCTAATTTCAGACATTGTTGAGAGGATACGGCAAATCACCTAGGCTCACTACGGGGGATTGTTAATCTCTTTTTCATAGTTTCGCCTAGAAGACCACAGTATCCTTCATTGTTCTCTCTGAATGCTTCCAATATTTGTGATTTATTTCAAGTGAGTTCAGCCCAGGCACCTCAGAGCTCTTCTGAGAATTTTCACATGTAAAATTAGATCATTCTGGTAATGAATTTTAAGGTCAACATTTATGTTTAAACTCGGGTCTTTTCAAACAATTGAGTACTGTAGGATTATAAGAATATCTCAAAGTAGACAATACCATGGTGACAACTACAGTCCTTCATCTTCTATAGCAAGACATGCTGTGTTTTCTTCTTTTCTGTCTTTAAAAATCATATTATTTATGCCATCATGCTCACAAACACTTGTTTATGTTATGTATTCTGGTCTCACATCTGCTTTTTTGAAACATAAGCTGAAGAGACACTTTAATGTTTCCCCTGAGCTGTTTTTTTTGTTTTGTTTTGGTGGGTTTTTTTTTTTAGTGTTTCGTGGACACTTGTAAACATTCAAACATCATTTTCCCTCAGAGTTGCCTAATTAGGGTGACCTCATGAATAAGGTTGCTTATAGCAACTGTGTCTTTCAAAAGCTTCTCCAGCAAGATTTTCTCAAGAACTCCAAATAATGAGACCATCACCAATGCTTTGTGAGCTCCTTTAATAGGGTTATTGTTACTAATGGCCCCAGGAGTACCCTAGTGATGGGTCATGCCTTGCTCTAAGAAGGAACCTGTACTTGAACACAAACAGGTATTGTCTAAATGTAGTTCCAGGGCTAATTAGCAGGAGCCTTCATATTATCAGATACACATGTAATTAATCTGACAAGTTTAATTAATTAATTTCTTTGAAAGAGAGAGAGAGAATGTGAGCAGGAGGTTCAGAGAGGTGGGAGAGGCAAAGGGAATGAGAGAAACTTAAGCAAACTCTATACCCAGCACAGAGCCCACATGGAGCTCGATCTCATGACCCTGAAGTCATGACCTGAGCTGAAATTAAGAGTCTGATGCTTAACCGACTGAGCCACCCAGATGCCTTTAACCTGACAGGTTTATGATGATATTTCCCATCCGTAAGTTCTTAGAACTCCCACTATTGAGATGGCTTGCCTTTTGCTACCTCATCTGTCTCAGTGGGTCAAGTTGGAAATGAGTTGGAGTGTCAGCTGCCCACTGCCGACGTGGCGTCGGGGACACTGGCTGTGATGGGCTCTCCATGCAGCTAGTATATTTCAACTTGGTACCTAATACTTATTTCACCATTTCCCTTATCAACCTGCTAATGACCCTTATTTGTTCAAAGAACATCTCAAAATTCTGATTCTTATCTTGCAAATTTACATCACATTTGCCCCTTAACTTTGTATCTCCATAGAACTGTGGCATTTGATTTCAATATTAACACAATGTTTTACTACTGTGATTTGTGAAAATTTATTTTAAGTAGCCATGCTAGTTCCATGATTAATTTTTTCTTGACAATTAAAAAACAAGACACTAAAATTATCCTTAATTGCTGACACAAAACATGATAGAAATGTTACATTAAAATAAACTAATTCAATTTTTACCTCAAAAGAGCACCTGGAGATTGGATTTATATAGAATAGACAGAAACACATGGAATAGCATGGCATAGATTTCTTCAGGGATTGAGGATCAGAGCTCCCTGGTTACAGACATGAATCACTGACTTTACCTCTACTGCCTATGATCAGATCTATAAGAAATTTAGGATCTAGTGAGATGTTTAACATCCTAAATATCAGTACTTTGGGGAGTAGAATTATAAGCAGAAAATGGCAAATGTATTACCTTGAGAAACAATAGATTCTGAACAAAATTAGACATGTTTTAAATAGAGGCTTTAAAATATTTACATTTAGGAAATAAGAGACACTGATTTAAGAAATCTTGGTTTTTAAAAAGTTTTACTTTTATTTAGTATCAATGACAAATGTAAGCCCTATTGGTAGCTGGGGTTTTTTCCTTAAGAAAATAAAGTATGGTGGGGGCATCTGGGTGGCTCAGTGGGTTAAGCCTCTGTCTTTGGCTCAGGTCATGATCTCAGGTTCCTGGGATCGAGCCCCACATCGGGCTCCCTGCTCAGTAGGAGCCTGCTTCTCTCTCTCCTACCTGCTTGCTCGCTCTCTCTGTCAAATGAGTAAATCAACAAATCTTTAAAAAGAAAAAAAAGAAGTATGGTAATGCACGTGCTTAAAGAAGTTTCAAAGGCAAACGCTTTTCTAGAACTCTGTCGTGGGAGTCTAAATACATACATGGACATATATGACTATCCTACAAGCTTGCTACAAGAAACCAGAGCCGTGTTAAAACAACAATCCTAAAATATCTGTAAATATGAAAACATTCCCATTGGAAGAAAGATTTTAGGTATCTGGTATAATGAAATAGTAATAGTTTTCTTAGAGGATTAAAACAGCCCCACATGTTTGTATTTTGCACATGAACTGTGAGGCTCCAAATGATAAAGCACCAGCAGCAGAAACCCTAACTATATTACTAGGAAACTAAACTAGCTTGCATTTAATACAGTATTTGATTTCGTAGACTTTATAGGATTATACATTCTGTGAAGGTTTGTGGCATATATACATATCCACATACACAAACATTTATTTTAATGATGTCTTAAATCCCAGCAGAAATAGTGAAGGAAATAGTGGTGGTCAGAACTCAAACGGACCCAGAGGAGCAGCGATAGGAATTTGTAAAGATATGACTGTTCCCAAGACCTCCAACTTTGAAAAGAGGAATTAATAGCTATAAAGGATGTGTGACAGCAGAATTTCTCAAACATTTGGCACAGAATTTGTCCCAAACCACAAAATGATGTGTAAGCACTTTGGAAAAAATCTCAGAAGGAAAAGAAAATGGCTCCTACTTGCTAAAAAAAGGATCTCACAATTTGTCACCTTGGAAATATTCCATTTCATTTTTTGTGAAATTTGTTTTTAACTGTGAAGTGCAGAAATTCCCTTCACACTACACAGTGTGTACACTTCACCTCATAATCACAGATTAATTTGCAGGAGGATCTGTGCCACATTTTATATAACCAGTGTATATGGTGGAACAGTTTGGAGAGTTTTCTTGGTATAGTTTTACTTATTTTGTATTTGTTAAAAGTAGAGTTCCTTTGAAAATATAACGGAAAGATGAAAGCCCAGTGGATTCTGGTGACAAAAAAAAAAAAGTCGTCACAGAGCCCTGTCTATCCAGGGTACCACCCAAGTGTAATAACTCTGTTGAACCACACAGCATGCATTTCCTTGCAGGTTCATTTCTGGGGCCAAATCAAGCTATTTTATGCCATACACTTTAACCTGACTTCCACAAATGTATTATTTATCTTCTACCTTAGTGTGTCACGTTTATTCCTTGTAAGATAGACCATATTTTAAATGACATAGATTATTGAAAAGTAAATGAAGAGATTATACGCTGATATACTCATAACTTCATAAAATTGGTAGAGATTGTGGCAATATGATGCCAGTTTCCTGAAATTTGAGAAGATTTAGCATACAGACCCCCCCATTCCTTCTTGGCACAGTAATCATTTATCCCATGTGTTTTAGCACCTTATTGTATACACACTCCCCCTCTTGTTTTTTGTGTGTTTTATTTATGTTTTTAAAGATTTTTTTTAAATTTATTTATTTGTGAGAGAGAGATAGCGAGCCGAGCCATGAGGATAAGGAGAAGCCAGGAGGAGAGGGAGAAGCTAGGAGGAGAGGGAGAAACAGGCTCCCCAGTGAGCAGGGAGCCCGATGCAGGGCTTGATCCCAGGGCTCGGGGATCATGACCTGAGCCGAAAGCAGACGCTTAACTGACTGAACCACCCAGGCGCCCCATTTCTTGTGTGTTTTAATGTAAACAAATTATCCCATTGAAAGCTTCTTGCAGAAGAGAACTCAGTCTCCCACTTTATTTTATACTGTTCATGGTGTCTAAAAGATGAGGAGTCACAAAGCAATGGTTCAGTTGTACCTGTGCCCGCCTGTTCTGATTGAGGTAGGTGTGCTCAAAGGACATTCCTCGGGAACCACATTGCTTTTCGAAGTCAGCTGCTTGACACTTTTCTTCCATCTGTACATCACCTTTTCGTTTTTAGCTATCGCAATATGAATAACGTTATTCCTAAACACTACTCTTCATCAGTTCATCCCATCCCCTTACCTATACACACACATTGACACACACACCTTCACACACGTGAAAAAAAATACTACAGAAACATGGAAAGGGTTCGTTTGGGGTTTGTTATTTTGTTTAGGTATTGAATGCTACACCCTGTGAATAGCAGGTTTGTTTTTTTTTAAAGGAGAGGAAGAAAGGCTGGTCTGAATAATAAATAATTTTAACAAAATTATGTATGTGACAATCATACCTTAATTGTATGTTGGTTCTTAGTGAGTTAGTTGCCAGCAGAAAACCCTCCTTATTTGGGGCTTTGAAAGATCATTTGTTTGGAGGCAAAGCAAAATTGGGTAATGTGTATTTTACTTTATTTTCTCTTATTGAGTTTGAACTTGTGCTTTAGTAAATCTCAGTGATCACCCTCACAATCAATGGATTGTGTCTAGATTGTTTCAATGTCTAGAGTGGTCCCTTGCTATGACTCATACAAGTGTAATTCATTTACTGAGGAACTTAGGTTCAGGCTTTTTAAAAAAAATTATCAGAAAACTTCTTTCTGGGCATTCTTTGAAAGAATCTGTTGCATTAGACTTTGTCAAATGCATGATTGAAATAAATGGCATTTCCACATAACATATAAAATGTGTGCGATGTTACTTCCCTTCAGCGATGGTCATCAGAATCCACAGCTGAAAGTACTTCATTGTCTGTTTACCCAACTGACAGACCATGCAACATTCCAGCCAAACAGAACCTTACACAGTCCTCATGTCTCTCTGGTTGCACATGGAGTCATTTGTTTGTATCAGATGTTATCTGTGATATTATGCAATTCAAGATAAAATAAAGGTTGAATTATTCTTAGTGAATGCACAAAAATAAAATAACCAGGTAATGCCCCTAATAAAATGTTCATCAATGGGAAAACACAAAAGATGAAAAATATGAATCAAGTTATCCGAAACCCACAAAGAAACACTTGCGCATGTACACATGCAATTGATCTTGGATATATGCACTTTACCTCATTTGTGACTACTTGTTACGCTCTAACGAGCTCTAGATCTGCTTCTGGTAACAAGAAAAGTATGATAGGTTTTAGGATCAAAGCATTCTTGATTTTTTGAGGAAGATGGACTGTAAGAAGGAAGAAGTGAATGCAAGGTCTTGGTTCATTGCCTAGTAGCAGAATTAGTAGCAATAACATATTAGTAGCATAACATATGAATGCCCCAGATTTCAAGCAAAAAAAGCAAAAAAAAAAAAAAACCTCTCTGATAAACAATCCCAATATATATTCTGGGAAAAAAAAAAATCACCACATTAAAATCAAGGGACAAGGACACCACCAGGTACCCTGAATCCATGCTCTGTTCTCAGGAGACAGTCGAAAGCTGCAACGTACTTGGTCACACAATTTGAGTATTTCAACAAAACAAACAACCCAGTGGGCCATGGAGCACCCATGTTTCCAACTCCCATTTCCATTCTGTTAACAAACTTGTTACCAAAACATTTCAAAATAGGGTAACAGAATACTGTCCAAGTGATTAATACAACAGTAGGATATTTGTTGTAATTTCTTTTTTTTTTGAGATTTTATTTATTTATTTGACAGACAGAGATCACAGAGATGACAGGCAGAGAGGCAGACAGAGAGAGAGGAGGAAGCAGGCTCCCTGCGGATGTGGGGCTCTATCCCAGGACACTAGGATCATGACCCGAGCTCACGGCAGAGCCTTAACCCACTGTTTCCCACAGTTTTGCTTTCCCCAGCTTCAGTGGTCTGAAAGCAGGTGATCCTCCTGCTCATGTGTGATGAGAAGGACGGTAGTTGCTATGTCACAAAACCTACAACATTCCCCTCACTTTGTTGCATCACATAGACATTGTATCATCTCACATCGTCAGAGGAAGAAGGGTAAGTACAACACAATAAGGTATTTTGAGAGATAGGCAGAGAGACCACATTTACATCACTTTCAATACAATATATTGTTATAATGCTCTATTGTATTATTAGTTACTGTTGTTAAGCTCTTATTGTACTTCAATTATAAATTAAATTTTATTATAGGTATGTATGTTTGGGAAAAAACATAGTATATAGAGGGTTCAGAACTAGGTTTTAGGCATCCACTGGGGGTCTTGGAACATATCCCCAAGGATAAGAAGAGACCACTGTCCTGGGGTTTTTACAAATTAGAGAAATATATATAATCAATTATAGTAAAGGACACAGAAATTCATATATATTCGTCATTTTACTCTTTTCTAAGGGTATTTTAACTGGGAGTCTTAAACCAGATTTTCTATCTGTACTATATTAGATGATTTAATTTTTCATGTGTCCTCTACTCCCAGTTAGCTCCCTTTGACAACAAGTAAAAGAATGAAGAATAGAAGAGAGAAAATGAAAATATTCAGGTTTGCAAACAATTTTCTGCACAAAGTATGAGGAAGTGAGATTGAATTCTTCATAAGGTTGATAAATTATCCCTGAAGACAATTTCAAAAAAGAAAAACAATAGTGGTTAACACAGAACTGGCAACCCAAGCACCATTTACAAACTCTTCTTATGGTTCACCCTCTCACCAAATTAAGGTTTTAAAGATATTTATATTCTTGGGCTTATATTCTGCTTAGGATGTGACTGATTCCAAACCATAAGATGAAAAGGAAGTCTCTAGAGGTGCTTCTGGGAAAGCAACCAAAAGTGGAATAGATATAGATAAATGTTAGTACAGGAAACATACACACTTTGCTCAGGATGTGATTCCTGGAGCTTTAGCAGCCACATTGTGCCCAGGAGATAATTGCCAACAAGGCAGAATCATTGGCCCTACGAGTGTCAATCCACTGTCTCAGTGCAAGTAAAATCCTGAAATCTGTTTATGTTGGAAAAATAAATCTCAATTATTTAAGCCATGATAAGTTAGGCGTTTTGTTTTGTTTTGTTTTGTTTTGTTATTGTTGCTGCCATGGCTGTTACTGTTACTTGGCCTTGAACTCATTCCTGATCAACATAAAGTTTTTATTTTTTATGCGAAGGTGATTTTATTAAATAAAAGCAGAGTCTAGCATGAGGGATGACCCTAAAAAGTAACATTTTCACATGTATGTGTGCTTTATGCTACTTATGTTCATGTTTTTAATGTATTTATTAAAAATTCTTAGAATCAAATAAATAAAATATATAGTTTTCCAGTGAAGTTTTTAGTCTATTATAATAATGCAAGATTCCGTTTACTCATGACATGAAAAGCCACTGATTCTGAAGACTTATGGCTTAATTTGTTGAGATGAGTCTTAATGGTCATACATTTGAGACAAGACCAAGTCTCCAGGATGTTTTAGTTGTGAAAAAAAAAATAAAGACAGATTTTTAAAAAATGAAAATTTTCAAATAAAAACATTTAATAGTATATATTATTATTTACATATTTATATGTTATATAGTATGTATTATATATTATTTCTTGTATTATGTATTTTATGTTATATATTAATATATTTTATACTTATATATTTTAAAATATTTGTTTAATAAATATGTAAATTTTAAAAAAATATGTAAATTTAGAATGAATATAGAAATTATAGAAATATGTTTTTATAGTCTATACTACATGTGGTATGTATTTTAATGCATTTCTTATACTTTAATATTATTAAATATTGTATATCATATGTTTATATATAATACTCATATATTTTAAAAGTTAAAATGACTAGTGTTGATGACACCTTCCAGATATCTAAAGGATATGTCTGCAAAGAACATAGGTCTTTTTAAAAGTGCCTTTGTTAATTACCATTTAAAATTTAAGAGAGGGTTCAAAAAGTGTTAAAAACTAAGACCTTTTTAGCATACTCATGTTTGCTTATGTCATGTAAACTTTTAGCAACTTGTTGCTAATTGGGAAGTATATACCACATTGTATCCTTTTAAACTAACTTTAAATAATATTTATAAGCTATAGATTCTCCATCTTTGTAATCTTGTCCACCCAGATCCTGACTATTGATAACAAAATGACAAATATTGAATGTCCCTAAATATATCTTTAGGCATTAAATAGAATGGAAAAGTCTCTTTATTCTGCAATAATTCTTCAGTATAATTAACCTAGGCTTCCTAAAATTTTCAAGAAGTGTAGCTCAATATGAATCCAATTTTTAGGTGTTAAAAAAAGAAAAAAAAATCTGTGGCCTTCACCAAAGAGTATGACAGTTACTGAAGAATAAATGATCAGTAGTTTGTTCTGGAAGATTACACTTCTCTTTTAGGGCTTTAAGGGAAAGAAGCCCGTAGTTCGGTAGTGCCACAACTGATTAAACAAACTTCAAGAAGCAAGATGTTTTAAGGGGCGGCTGTCGTTGCTATGCACTCTTCATAAGTAATTCAACTACTTAAAACTGTTTTCCAAAGTGAAGAATGCAGTGAGTAGAATTTCGTGTGTCTGTGCTTTGAGTCTATTCTCTGTTAACCTTTCTCTGAAAAGACATGCCAGACATTATTTTCAGACAATTGTTCTGTTCAGAGAAACACTAAGAACAAATAAGCATTTGCACTTGAAGTGTGAAGAACATTTTAATGGCGTTAGAAATAATTTTGCTTTGCTAGCTGCAGGGCTAACGAAAATGACTAAAGAAAAACAGTCCCAAAATGTGGTGAAAAGATATTTAGATTTATCACTGAACTTTGTCTGCTGTTTCTCAGACCTTTTCTTTCACCAGCTGATAATAAATGTCATGTATCCTTCATGGTCCTGTCACAAAAGAAAAAGTATCTCTTCATCGAGGTGTAAGGCTCTTCATCTTGTCAAAAATGACGGTCTTCCAAATAAAAGATTAAAGGTCTGAGGTTTTAATCTCTCAAAGTTGAAAAAAAAAAAAAACTTTCTAGAACTTAGATACTCTCTCCCAATGACAAATTATCTTAAAACAGACAGGATAGATTATGTTTTAGCTTCTTTAAGTATAAAGGAAATTACAAATAACCAATATTAGGGAATATCCATCCAACCTAGTAGGTATGTGTTGAAAATATAGTCAATAGATCAGTGCTGCTTTTGTTACTTAAGGATATCAGTTATTAAGAAACAAATTTTTAAGTTGATACGGCAATAAGAAACAAATTTTTAAGTTGATACGGCAAGCTTGCAACTATCAAACCATAATCTAACATCTAAAGCACAATGGGAAGAAACACCTTACATGGGGGAATATTCCTTCGAGGGAGGTTGGTGAAATGTAATGATACAGATTGTGTTCTATGTTCTAGACAGTCTGGCCTCCAGTATTTCCCCTCCTGCCTGATTCTGACCTTGGGAACCTGACCTTCTCTCCATGAGCTCCAGTTTTCTGATATCTGAAATCTACTTTTTTGTCAGTTTTTCATACCTACTTCCCAAGGATCGCCAAGCTCCTTGAGAGCTAAGCTCTTAATATCTAGTTCATGATTTGAGTGTCATTTGAAATATCTACCCCTGCTGCCCCAAGAAAGAGACGCCCATCTGTTTTAAAGCAAGATTTTCCACGTCTGTCTTTCTGTCTCTCCCAGAGACAGGATGCATTATCTCTTTGTTTTTCTTTCTGTATTGGCATCTTCTGGGGTCCCCCACCCCTCCTCACTTCCAGGGCCCTTCCCAGTCACCAGTCACCAGTCACCAGGAGCCAGGAGTCTAAATGTCTTACTGACAGAAGTAGGCTCGGAAGGCTAATCCACTCTGTCCTCCTCCGGGTTTTATCCCTTGATGCCATCTGCCCTTCTGTTTGTTAGGGTAATTTTCTTTATGTCATTTGCTCACTTTTACTTCATTACAATAAAGGGAAGCCACACTAAGCCTAGCAAGAGTGACCCAGGAAATACACAGGTACTCAACCCTGCACTCACTCACTTACAAGAGACAGCATTTCCAGTTGTTGAAAGGAAATCTCTCCCCTAGTCAGATCCCATTCCCTCCCCTCCCCTCTCTTAACTTTGGTGATTATAACTCCCAAACATGTCTTTAAACTTTACAACTTATGTTTGTATATGCAATTCCAGAAGTATTATGTTATGTTTTTAAATTATATATAAATGGTATCACATAGCAGGTCTTCAGCAAACTCCCTCTTGCTAAATATTATTACTAAGGTTCATTCATATTTATGTGTGTAGCTTGAGTCAGTTTGCTGTCATTGCTATAAACAAGTTTATTGTGCTAATGTATCATATTTTATTCTCATTTTTATGAACCTGTTCACTGTTTGTTTATTTTTTACAAATAGCTTCTAAGAATATTCCTGGATGTATCTCTTTCAGAACATTGTAAAGGTTTCTCTAGGCTACAATATGGACATAGAATGAGTACTTGAGAGAGAGAAGCTCTTACAATTCTTCTCTGCATTGCAAAAAAAATAGCAAGTTTTTATTGGAATTGTATTGGTGGACATACTAAATTCGAGATAATTGACATCTTTACAATAGTAAGATGAGGTCTCTCTCAATATATTGCAATAAAATGCTATAATTTTCTTTACACTGACTTTGCACAACCTCATTAAGTCAAGTGGGTCCCAGTGGCCATACTTTGTTGATTTTTTAAAATAGCATCGTTATGTAAATTTGTATTTTCTCAATTTCATTTCTGAGATATACTAAAAAGTTAATGTTTTATATACATCATATATCCAGCAAAACTGATCAATTTATTTCTTATGTTAATTTTGTTATCTGAATATTTCAGTCGACTTTTTTTTTTTTTTTTTTTTTTTTAAGGTCAAGCAAAGCTTTACTTCGCACCAAGCATCAAGAATCTAACCGAACGTTCGGGGCCACACCTCTTACAAGTGAGGGCGACCCTTCTCTGTTTCACAGTCTACCTTTTAAGGGCAAAGACCATGCGGTCGGGCCTGGCCACGCACAGGTGGCCAATGAGATTGTAACACACACAGGAAACTCCACAGTGATGCTAGGTGACCAACTGAGTTACAATTTACCCTAGTAGACATTTGAACCAGCCTACCACACCTTGATTGGGATTGGCGCCCAAAAGGCTCCCAAAGGGCGGGGCGCATACTCCTTGGTAACCAGGGAGACAGTATGCATCCCCCCACTGTTCGGATGTCTCTACCTGGGCTGTCCCACCTTTGTATCTGGGCTTTGTTACCTGAAGCTGGTTTCCGAGACTTGTCTCCAAGTAAATCCCCTGGGGGAAAGGGAGCAGGGACAGTTTCTAAATAGGTCCTTACATTCCCCCCCTTTTCTTTGGAGACTAGTCAAACCTTTGACTTTTTAGCCAGTTCTATACCCTCCTTTTAACGGCTGCTAGACTGTTTTAATGACTCCAGTGTGATTTCTTAAGTCAAAACTATATCATCTGTGAATATGGATTTTTCTTCATTTTCAAGTCTTACAAAACACTCCATTCATTGTTTTTTGGCTCTGGCTGAGATCTGTAGGGCAGCACTGAAGAGGCATGGTGGTGGCAAGAATCCTTGTCTCGATCCCGGTTTTAACCAGAATGCTCCAATGTTCTTACCTGAAGTATCATGTTACCCATGGGTTCTGGGTGGTACAGGTTATGAGTTTAAGAAATGTTCCTTCGAAGAGTTAGTTAAGATTTGTTTTGATCATTTTGGAGCCATAAATATGTGACAGATTCTACAGAACCTATTGTCCTGATCAAATGTTCTCATCCTTTAATTTATAAACGTAGTGGAATACATTAATGACTTTCTAATATTAACCCATCCTTGAAGCTGTGGAGTAAACTTAAATTTTGGGTTTTTTTAATTGTTGTTGTTTTTGTTTTTGTTTTTGTTTTTGCAAGCTTAATTGTTACAAAGGATTATTTGTTTCCTCTACAGGCAGATTTGGATTGCTAAGTATTTGTTTCGGCTTTTACCATCTACATCAGTGAGAAAGTGTGCCCTATAGTTTTTTCAGACTTCACCTCATTTGGGTATCAATACTCTCTTGTAATAGTTTCCCCTTTTTTAGTAATCTGTAAAAGCTTATCTAATAGGAACTTGATGTATCTTAAATATATCGAACAATTCATTGTAAAAACATGTAATCTTCTTTTTTTATTTTGAAAAGCACATTTTTTCAATGTAGTAAAATGTACATAACATAAAATTTACCATTTTAACCATTTTTAATTGTACAAGTTCATCATATTATGTATATTCACACTGTTGTGTGACCATTGCATAGACTTCTTCCCCAGCTGAAGTTCTATAGCCATTAAACACTTACTGCAAGGCATGTTTTTAAGTCCCTAATTTCTATTGGTTCTTAGAATATTGCCTTTAAGCAAGAGATAACTACTAGAAATGAATAGACAAAAAGATTAGAGGACGTTTTATTTGTAACAAGGGACGTTTTATTTTTGCAGTATTAGGAAGAGCACCAGAAACCATAAGGTTTCTTCCACAAGTGATTATTTGGCTTATGGAAGATACAGAAACCATTGTAAAACCCTGGGGAATAAAGGATTCTTTGAAAGGGCAGCACCCCACCTCTCTGCCCTGACCACAGAAAGCCTGTGTAAGGTACTATACCAGAGAAGTCAGTGGATAGGTCTAGGAACTGGAAATTCACTTGGGTTAGGGAAAAAAAAAAAAAAAAAGTGATATGGACCTGACTTAGAATATTACGATTCATACTCACTTCATATAAATTCTAAATATGAATTTCTTCCAATAAGATGTTCTCCCGAAGTCTGAGACAGAACACTCTCACTGTATGGAAATCGCTGCTGGAAATTGTAACAAGAATCTTGGGCCAGGAAAGGAACTATTCATCCTGCATCAGCTACAGTGGGAATATTTTTCTAAAGCCAGGTCACAACTTGACTTCTTTGACACTTAAGGGACAGCTTGTAGGTGTTGGGAACTTTAATATTAAAAGCAATCATACCCATCACACCAAGTCTCCAAAATTACTCTTTCTATCCACCTATTGATGTCTTCTCAAACTACTTTACCTTTTCTGGGGTACAGTCTTGCCTTTATCTCTCTACTCTACTTGAAATCCTAAGACAGTCTGCACGGTAGCAATGAGGGATTGGAACCAGGAGATTGCTCTGTTTATGCTGTGAGTGAAGCTGAAATGCAATCATGTCTATTCCTAGCTTCACAGGAGGAGACTTGGAGATGTGTAATGGAAATACGGATGTACTGAAGAATTTTAAGTGTAATTATCTCTCCCTAATATATTCACCGTGGGGCTTTCATATCTTGTTTGAAGTGAATTTACAGAGAATTGGACAAACTTATATCTGAATATGAGATGAAATCATGTTCGTATCACCCCTTGGCACCATCATGAATGCAGATGCTTTGAAGGGTTCACAGTTAAGTACAGAGTTGGGAATTTTTTCTGTGAAGATCCATACAGTAATTGGGGGGGGGTGTGCAAGCCATCTAGTTCTGTTGCAACTACTCAAGCCTGCTGTTGCAGCCCAAAAAGAGCCATAGAAAATATGAAATTGATGGGCAGAGCTGGGTTCCAATAAAACTTTGTTTACACAATGGACAGAGGTGTGGATTTGACTCTTAGTTCATAGCTTCCCCATAGGGAGCCATCGCCATTGTTTACCCACCTCTGCTTTGGTGTGAGTTTTACTTTCATGCCCTCATCTACCTATGTAAAGAGTGTCTACTAACTTCCAAATATCCCAAACCCTTCCCCAGTTTACATTTTGAGTATGAAGTAGTTATCATGGAACAAAATGTTTGAGAGATATTCATTCAAGTGACTTATTAATAGGGTGATTTTTATGTTTAACTTCTTAGGCTTTGGAGATTGATTCCATTCTGATCTTTATTCTTGGACAATTAATTAATTAATTAATTAATTTGAGTTTTGCCTCAAATACATTAATAAGAAGAAACACATTATTGCAGAAGCACTTGTCATCCTGGTGTACTTATTATATACAGACCTTGAGAATATCATAAAGTCTGTGAATGGAGACTGGGGGTCATTGCTTAGTTTCAGTGTGTCTTCATTAGGTGATATCCATATTTTTAATTTTTTTTTAAGATTTATTTATTTATTTTAGAGAGAGTGTGTGGTAGGGGAGAGCAGAGGGAGGGAGAGAGAATCCTCAAGCAGACTCCCTGCTGAGTGCCAAGCCTGACTTGGAACTTGATCCCAGGACAATGAGATCATGTCCTGAGCCAAAATCAAGAATTGACCCCTTAACCACCTGAGCCACACAGGTGCCCTACCTGTATGCATTATTACATAACTGGTCCGCAAGTGGTAAAATGGCACTGGTTGTGTTTTGTTTTGTTTGTTTGTTTAAATATACTCACAACCTGGGTATTAAAACCAGGTGACTTGGCTTGCAATCATATAGTCACAGTTCCCAAGCAGTGTGTCCAGGGGCTCTGGCATGCTCACAGGGGTACTAAAGTGTATTTAAAGTTCTCAAAGAAAAAACAGTGATTCTCAATACCTACTTATTTATCTACCCCTTTACAACTGTATTATTAGGTTGTCCTTTTGAACCCTTTCATACCAGTCTTTATTAAGCTCAGTAAAATTTTATTTATTTATCTAATTATGGGTTTTCTGTTATATATTTATTTTTCTAATTCTGAAATTTCTGTGATAGTGGCGTTAACTATTCTGAACTTATCCATAATAGCTTTTTTAAATTTTTTTTCCTACCATCCTTTCCCCCGCTTTGTCTTTTTGCTTTTTTGAAATAAATCATTGGGTTACTCCTCTAAGAATTTAAATTCGTTTTCACATTACCTAGCTGTAATTAGTTCTGTTTCAACAAAACATCTTTGTCTTTAGGGATCTGAGCATAGTCTTTCCCAGAGCCAGGCCTACAGGTTCCTTCTGGGGCCACAACTTCCATATGAAGTAAGAACTCCTTGCCAAAGAGGGAAGTAATCCTTTGGAAGCAACAGCCTGAAGTTATAGGATCCAGATCATCTATCCTATACACAACCATAGTTTTCATACATTACCATTTTAATTCCACCATTACCAACTCATTGTTCAGATTGACTCATATCTATGTCCCTGACTGTGATTCTTTTAATAACACCTTATTAAACTTCCTTTTGTCTTTCCAAACCATTTCCAAATATATTTAGAAAACTAAACAATACTCTTTCAACGAAGAAGACTCTACAAACAAAAAAATATGAATGAAAGGCAAATAAAAAAGTATCCTTCCTAATACAGAATTAGTTTTGTAGAAAATAATGTAATTTTCAACCTTGGTTTCAACTTATAAATCATAATACTAAACAGTCTATCTAGATGTGAAACTCTCAGAGCAATGGAATAAAAAAGGGCACATTCAAGTTTTATTCTTAATTATAGAAAGATGGTATCAGTTGTGAAAGCAACAATTCATGTTCCTATTCTAGAATCTGCCCAATTTATAAATCGTTTAACTCTTATAACTGGTACACCTTAGGTGTTTTTATTAATGAAAAGGTACATCTTAGAAAAAGTATCCTTTCCAAACAGTAGAAAAATAGGATGTGATAAATTCCCCCAAAGAACAAATAAACAGCTCAAGTCCTGGCCGGTTTTACTGCAGAACTGAAGTATGGGTGGGGGTAGGGGAGTGATTTTGTTAAACTTTTCAGCTTCCTATCGGACTAACTGCTGTCTTGAATGCCTTCACTGTGTAACATGGTATAGATCTGCTTCAGTATTCGAGAAGCATAAATCCTCCATCTGGATTATATTGTAGGTGTGAAAGTTTGTAGTTGAAAGACATGTACTTGGCAAAAACTTAAAATTACAGGAAGCTTTTTGAGTAAGTGAAAGGTGAGAAATTACTACAGTCAAAAGATCTGAATATCTGATTTCTTCATTTTGAATTTTACAGTTTTCTTTACAGCACTTAGAAACTTAAATGAGTCTAAAATCACTATCATTTTATATTTATTTTTCAAAAAAAGATCTTCTTTAGAAACATTTTGCTCACTGATGTAGGAGACCATTTCTTTATAAAAGTGCTATAAAATATACAGAAAATCTTGCATTTTACAACTTGTAATATATTGAGGGTCAAAACGAAAAAAGGAAAGCATAAGAAAAAGCAGACTTTAACAGGAATATATGTCCCCAAAGTGACACTTCCCTAAATTTCAAAACTTTAGAGCAGAATAACTATAGCAACACCTCCCTGAACAGCCAGATAGAAGTACCCATCTGACAACAAGCCTTTAGAGGGAAGGACACACAAGTGAGTCCAGCCCTCCAGGCTTCATATGGCGCAGGTGTGGTTTGTCCACTTCTGTAGGAAAGATTCCCAATCTTCCACGTCCGTCCACATCACTCTCCAACCTGCATCCCCAGCTCCCTAGTGCACATCTCCAGCTGGCCGTGTCAGAGGCACCTCTAACACAAGCGCAGAAGGAAACTAGTGTGTCTATGGTTCAGGTCAAATTTCTATGCCAGTTCCTGTACAGGTAAATAAATGAACAACTTGGAATTCATCCTCAATTCTCTTCTTTTCCCTGGCTACAATGTAACCTCTCACACAAAGACACACCTGGGGACGGTTTTAACTCCCTTACACATCCCACTTTCATGCCCACCTCTCCAAACCTGGTATCACACCATTAGTTGAAACATTAGGGTCTTACTATTGCTTTACTCCAGCCTGGGACTCCTGCACATTGGTCCTTCTGTTGTCAGGTCTCCTTTTTTTGTTTTGTTTTGTTTTCCATAGAGATGGAATCAGCATATAACATGGTGCTAGATCATGGCATACAACGTATTGTTTGATGTGTGTGTTTATATTGTGAAATAATCGTTACAATAACTTTAGTTAACTTTAGTTAAATATCACACACAGAGTTACATTTTTTTTTATTCTGGTGATGACAACTTTTCAGATCTACTTTCTTGGCAACTTTCAAACATACAGTACAGTATTGTTAACTATAGCCATGGTCTGGTTGTTATATTCCCAGGATGTATTTATCTTATAACTGGAAGTTTGGGCTTTTTTTTTTTTTAAGATTTCATTTATTTATGTATTTGTGAGAGAGAGAGCGCACAAGCAGACAGAGAGGCAGGCAGAGGCAGAGAGAGAAGCAGGCTCCCTGCTGAGCAAGGAGCATGATGTGGGACTCGATCCCAGAACCCTGAGATCATGATCTGAGCCAAAGACAGCGGCTTAACTGACTGAGTCACCCAGGTATCCCTGGAAGTTTGATCTCTTTCTTTCTTTTAATGCCCAGATTGTCCTCAATGCTGTACAACTTCAAGAACAATATTGGATTATGTCAATTAATTTTAAACTCCCAGTAGTGGGTCTCTAGTGACTGTAAGATTAAAGGCAAATTTAAGGACAAATAAGAATTTATGTGGATGATATTTATAAACATGCAAATAATGTAAATAAAAAGTGATATTTCACATGGATAACACACAATAGCATAAAACAAAAATATTCAACAACAGTATATGATCTGAGAAAAATAATTAAAATTAGAACAAAGATCCCTTTATTATTTTAAAAATGGAGTAGACTTGAGGTGCCTGGGAGCCTCCGTCAGTTAAGCATCTGCCTTTGGCTCCGGTGATGATCCTGGAGTCCTGGGATCGAGCCCCAAGTTGGGATCCCTGCCTCCTCCCTACTAGGGCTCTTTCACGCTCTCGGTCTCACTATCTCGGTCTCTCTCTCTCAAATAAATAAAATCTAAAAAAAAAAAAAAAAAAGAGTAGATTGATTAATTCACTTTATATTTCATTAAATTGTGTATTCACACCAAAATATATAGGGGAACGACTAAAGTTAGAGACTATTAATAAACATTTCAAACTAATGGAGGAAAAAAAGGATAAAGATAATTAGACTTGACTGAACAAACAAAATCCTCTAAAAGCATCAAAGCATGAAAATGTTTGAAGAGAAAGAATAAAAAATTCTATCAGATATATGTTAAGCACTAGTCAGTTGATGCAGCAGTATTAATATCAGATGAATTGGACTTTGGAGTAAAATTATAGTAAAGATAAGGTGGTTCTACATGATGGTTAAATATCCACTAATCAGAAAAATATAAATTATTTAAATGTACACATTTCTAGCATTATTGCTTCAAAATATATTTAGCAAGAATTGAAAGAATTACACATAAAGTATAAATCTGTCATCAGGATAGAAAATTAGAGTTTCCCTCTCTAAGATATTAGAAGTAGATCAATAGGGAAACCTGGATGTCTCAGTTGATTAAGCATCTGCCTTTGGCTCAGGTCATGATCCCAGGGTCCAGGAATCAAGTCCTGTATCAGAGCCCTTGCTCAACAGGGAGCCTGCTTCTCCATCTGTCTGTCTTTCACTCTTCTTGGCTTTCTTTCTCTCGCTGGCAAATAAATAAGCAAAATCTTTGAAAAAGAAGAAGTAGACCACTAAAAAAGTAGTATGAATTAGAACAGCACAATTGTACCAGTCAGGGTCCACTCAAGACACAGAAATCACATGGCACTTCGAACACTCATTAACTATACCTAAGGAGTTACTGTGGGTAAAGATAACTCTAAAGAAGAGAAGAATGGCAGATACAGGAGCGCCTTCTACCTCCAGGGATGAGATAGTACCTAAAAGAAGGAAAAATTCTGAAAATCTTCCATGATCCCCACCTCTAGGCCTGAGATCTAGAGCTTACTAGATGGGCTTGGCCACAAGTCACAGAGTGGCCAAGGGTGCCATGCTGGCAGAACTCGCTAGGAAGTTTTCATCTGGGTTGCTTGGAAACATCCATTTCAGGGAGATACCATCCATAGACCTTGTTGAGAAGGTCTGAAGAGCTATGTGCTAGGGAAGCTGTCCCAGGAAGAGTTGTAGAATATGCACAGCCACCATATGTCTCAGGAGCTCTCCCTCCTTCAGTGTCTCTGTGTCTTTCACATTGCAGCATGACACCATGCAATCTGGTAAGAGCAGAATGTCATAGACCACAAGCAGAGTTCCAGAGGGTGGATTTGGAATGAAAAGGTGACGGTTTATAACTGGCACGGTGATCAACAAACTGATCTAGTGATGACATGAAGAAAATCACACAAGAAAGACACACTAGTGTTGACTCTCAGATGGAACATCTCTGCAAATATAGCTACAACTGTGGTATAGATTTGGAAACTAAAATAAATAAATAAATAAATAAATAAATAAAGACATCTATGACACTCATGAGTCAAAGAGGAAGTTAAAATAGGTCCTTACAAATATTCAAAATGGACAGAAAATGGAAATATGACACAGAAAATTAACAAGGCAGTGCAGGATCCCAGGGTCCTGGGATCGAGCCTCCACATTGGGCTCTCTGTTCAGCAGGGAGCCTGCTTCCCTTCCTCTCTCCGCCTGCCTCTCTGCCTACTTCTGATCTCTGTCTGTCAAATAAATAAATAAATAAATAAATAAAATCTTTAAAACAAAAGAAAACCTCAAACTTAATGAAAATATGCATCTAAATTATAAAGTCAAAAAATATTTAGAAAATAAATCTGAAGGCGGAAAGATAGAAAGTAGTAAATATGACAGAAATGAATGAAAATTGAAAAGTGAAGTAGTGAATGAAATAGAAATAGTATAATGTTGGATGAAACCAAACACTGCTCCTTTAAAATACAAGCCTGGCAGCTAATAAAACATAAGAGAAAGAGAAAACCAAAAATAATTTGATGGGATTTACCCTTTTGAACATTGAGACCTACTAGAAAATGAAAGCCAGTTGGATGACTTGGCAATGGTACTGGACGTAGACAAATAATGGGAGGGAATGGAATAAGAGAGCCCAGAAATTGGTCAAATATATGCATAAACTGGATTTATGACAGGGCGTCAGTTGCAAATTTATGAGAAAATGATATATTATATAATAAATATTGATGGGGCAATTGTTTATATTCATAGAAAAAGATGCAATTCAATTCATCTCTGACACAATAAAACTATGAAATCGATGTGGATTAAATATATAAATATGAAAGGCATGGTTATGATGTTGAGGTAAGGAATGATCTTTTAAATGCTATTTGTCAAATACATTAAAACTAGGTTTTATTTTTTAATAAAATAGGGACCATAAAAAAGATGTGAAAGACAAACCATTTATTGAAAAATATTTGCCACCCAAGCAACAACAACAAAACCCCTCCAAATCAGTAATAATAATTAAAATATTAAATACAGTGGGGACAACTCTGGAATTACAGAACAAAGAGTTCTGTGGAAACCCCTCTCCAGGGGGATAACCATAACTTGTCACAGTTATTTTAAAAATCTACTACAGTTTCTGGAAGTTTCCAGAAGGCCAAATTTTAAACAAATTTTTTTTAATTATTCAAGGAAATGTATCAAATCTTGCTAAGAACAGGTAGCTTCTCTGGAACTTGAAGCAGGATCTACTTCACGAACCCTAAGCTGAGCATGATGGAAACTCCATTCTGAGCAGTTAGGACCAAAAACATATGCCTTGCTCTCACTGAAGCTGTCAGCCAAAAGTCATGGTGTTTCCGCAGAAATGGTAGACTACCAGCAATTTTCATCCCTCTGAACTCTGCCCTATCCTCCATGTCACTAACTCTTATCCCAGGGGCTGAGGGTCATGAACAGTACAGCCTTATCACCTTCATCCCACCACCCTCCTAAGGCTGGGGTTCCACATCAGAAGAGCAAAGCCAAGAATACCTGTGGCTATTGATCCCATCCATGAAATAAAATAGACCACAGCCCTAGTTTCATGTTATACAGAAAAATTAGCTTGAAATAGATCATAGATCTAACCGTAAATGCTATAACTTCCAAAAAAAGGAGAAAATCACTGTGAACTTGAAGAAGGCAAAGATTTTTGTTTGTTTGTTTAAAGATTGCATTTATTTATTTGACAACCAGAGATCACAAGCAGGCAGAGAAGCAGGCAGAGAGAGAGAGGAGGACAGAGAGCCCAATGCAGGACTTGATCCCAGGACCCTGGGATCATGACCTGAGCCAAAGGCAGAGGCTTTAAACCACTGAGCCACCCAGGCGCCCCAGCAAAGATTTTTAATATAGGACACCAACAGCAGAAAACATAAAGAAAAATTGATCCCTTAGACTTCCTCAAGCTGAAAAATTTCTGCCCTTCAAAAGACAGTGTTAAGACTTTGAAAAGGCTAGCTACCAGGTGCAGAAAAATTTTGCAATTCACATATTAACAAAGCATTGGTATACAGAATATATTAAAATAAACCCTTATATCTTAGTAATAAGAATGCAAACAACTCAATTAAATTTAACCCAACGATTTAAATGGACATTGTATAAAAGATGATGCAAATGGCTAATAAGCACATAAAAATGCTGATTATTAGTCATCGTACAAATGCACATTAAAACCACAGCGAGATATCCATTGGAATGCCTAAAATTATAAATACTGATAATAATGCTGTGATTCTCATACTTTGCCCATAAGAGTGTAAAACTGTACAAGTACTCTAGAAAACCATTTCTTATAAAGTTAAGCTCCCACTTATCATACAGCCCAGTCATTCAGACCCAGTCATTTTTCCCAAAAGTAATGAAAATGTTTATCTCCATAAGGGATAGTAGATAAGTATCAAAAGCATTTCTATTCAAAGTAGCTGGATACTGGACATAATTTAAGTGTCCCTTAATATAATCCACCGATAAACAACTTGAGGTCTACACCCATTGGAATACTACTTAGCAATAAAGGAAAAATAAACTAGTGGTACTCTCATTAATAGAAACATAAAACATTGTGCTGAAACAAGTACATTGTATGGTTACCTTCATATGAATTCTAAAAAAGACAAACTACTCTTTAGTGACAAAAGCAAAATACAGGTTGCCGTGTAGGGCGCCAGATTTATTGTGAAATGGTATGAGGAAACGTACCTCTCAAAATTCTTTAAACAGTTCTTTTAAAGCATTTTGTTCTATTTAAATTATACCTCGGTAAAATTATGTTTAAGGAAATAAATCCACAAAATGCAAGGAAAACAAAACTTCATAAAATTTTCTTAGCATTCCTTATAAGAACACAACATGAATATTTTGAATCTGTTGCACAGTTAGTGGAAATGCAAGCTGGGGCAGCCACCCTGGAAAACAGTATGGAGGTTCCTCAAAAAGTGGAGGAGTTACCCTAAAACCCAGCAATCACGCTACTAGGTATTTACCCCAAAGATACAAATGTAGTGATCTGAAGGAGCACCAGTACCCAATTTTTATAGCAGCAATGTCCACTATGGCAAGAGTCCAGATGTCCATCAACAAATAAATGGATAAAGATGTGGTATATACAGAAAATGGAATATTACTCAACCATCAAAAAAAGAAATCTTGCCATTTGCAACTATGTGGATGGAACTAAAGGGTATTATGCTTTTATTAGGAAATAAGTCAGTCAGAGAAAGGTAATTATCATATGATTTCATTCATGTGTGGAATTTAACAAAATAGAAGATCATAGAGGAAGGGAGGGAAAAATAAAATAAAACAAAATCAGGAAGGAAAGCAAACCATAAGAGACTCTTAACTATAGGAAACGGTTGCTGGAGGGGACGTGGCGGGGGATGGGGTAATTGGGTGATGGGCTTTAAGGGGAGCATGTGATGTGATGAGCACTGGGTGCTGTGTGTGACTGAGCAATCACTGACCTCTAACTCTGAAACTAATAATATACTGTATGTTTGTCCATTGAATTTAAATTAAAAAAATTGAATGAATAACAAATAATAAAAAGGAATTGAATAAAAATCAGAACACAAGCCAAATATCTAATATTGAACCAAAAAACCCAAAACTTCAAAAAATCTTTTTAAATTGCTGAAAACATAAAGCAATTCTTTTTCTGGACTAGAAACCTTGATAATTCAAAAAGGTGAGTTACTTATTGCTAGTGATGTAAATGTGGAATGAAAATTATGTTCAAAGTTTGTAACATTACGAGTGAAATGTGTGAAAACATACTTCTCTAAAAATGACAATCAAGTCTAGTTAATCCCATAGTTTAACCAACAGTAATAGTCAATGTGAAAAAATAGCAACTGTTATAAATCAATTGTATAAAAATCAAGCATTTGGAATCTTAAAATTAACCCTCCCCAAAATCATGACAAAAACAAAGCAGAAGCGAATTTGTAAGCCCTCACACTCTTAAAATGGGGGAAAGGGGAGTGTCAAATAGTGTTGTTTATACTGAATTATATCACATTAAACTAAAAACCAATCCATGAATCTATAGCAATATTCATTTAAAAAATAAAAGAGAGAAAACAAAATGCCAACAAATAAATATATAGAAAAAAAATAAAATTAGAATATCACTATACTGCATTGCAAACCCAAATGATAATCACCCACTGGGGCTAAAGCCTTTGAGTGAAAGATAGTGATGCAATCAAGAACGTTCTCCTCATCTCAAATTATCAAATTATCACCCCATAGATAACCCACCAATTACAAAAGGGAAGGGGGGAGTTGCAATCTTGGGGTAGACAGATCCATGGACGCTTGCTTAACCAAATGATCAAAGTTGTGTCATTGATACATGCCATCATTAAGATGATGCCATAACTCTATCACCTAGATTTTATTTTACCACTAATGTGTAACGTATTTCTATGATGAGGAAATAAATAAACCCAGAATGCAGGCTATTTTTGCCTGGCCTGATTACAGGAACTTGATTCAGACTTTCAAAACAGCACAGTAAAATGAAAAAAAAAAAATGTGAGCAGACTATTCTTAATCCAAAGTGAATAAAGGGACAAAATAGTTAAATGTAATGTGTAAATCTTGATTTGATTAGATGTGCAGAAAGGGAAAAGCTTCCAACGATATTTTTGGGATAAGTTGGGGCATTTGAATATAGACTACATACTACATGACTTTTCAAAGTAATGTTGGTCGTCTTATGTATAATGTTATTCTAGCCATGTAAGGGTATGTCAGTCTCAGGAGACACACCACTTGAAAAATGTCTGTGTGTGTGTGTCTGTAAAAGACACAGAGAAGGAGAAAAACAATAACAAAAGATCAACAAAATGTGACTTGTTTAAGAATTATATGTTAAATTTATTATTTTTTCTATACCCCTATAGGCTTGAATTTTTCAAAAATCATAGACAAACCATGCAGATAAAGACAGTAAAATGCTAGTATAATGTTAACACTATATTTGACAGTATAAATCAAGGCATGAAATATTTGAAGTGACTTAAAAATAATATTATCATAGTTCAAGTATGGCTATAACAATTTATGGTTGTACTCGTTTATATAACTCATTAATGTATGGTTGTGTTGGTTGCAAGTATCTCTTGAAAACTAAAATCAAGATTTTAGAAAAGTGAAGTAAGGTTTCATTCATTATTTATGAAGACTTAACTCATTTACCTAAAAATTTTAAACACAAAATGTAAGAGTTTGAGAACACTTTATTTTGTTGTTATTACTCTAGAGTAGCTGGAGACAATATCTGAAATAATATGTGAAATGTTATTTGTTTTATAAAAATTATCTTGAGAGTGCTTGCTTCAGCAGCACATATACTAAAAAACATTCTCTTAAGAAATACCAATATTAAAATTTGCCGGATTTTTGCAAAGACTGCAGTCAGTGTTTTGTTATTCAGAAAGTCTGAAATTTAAGACCAAAAAAGTCTCTTCACTTTGGCAATACTTTAGCCCAATATAAAATCTTCTTCTAAAAAGATTACAGCAGGTTAAAAAATATCATCAAAATCTCTTTTAAAATTAGTCAATAAACTTTATGTTTTCTATTATACATTAAATAACCAATCATAGAAAATTAAATAACATTTCTGACAAGGTGGTACTGACATAATCCAATTTGCAGGAGTATTTTCACTTTGATGGGCAGCCTATAGGGTACCACAGTTTAGACATATGCAGTCTTAGAAACTGTGGGATGGTAATAAACACTTGGAAAAAATTATAGTTCAGCTTTACTATACGATGTCTAATAGAAGTTTTAATACTTTTTTGGCTTTATAAGAAAGACATATTTCAGTTCTTAGAGCTAACAGGTAATTCAACAGCTGGTAAGAATATTTGAACACATAAAATTAAAAAGAAATTTTGCAAAGCAGTAATGGCTGAACTAAAACACAAAGAAGTGAACTCATAATTTAATTGAGCTATGGGCATCTATACGGACCTTTCTTGTTTAACAGCTCAGTGTTGTATCTTAATTTTCTAAATTTGAAGATAGTTTAATTCAGCCAAAGCAGTGGACTTCATTTCAAACAAATGAAAATAATACACATCTGATTTCACTTTAAAAGTAACCTAAAGCAATCCAGCTTTGTATGTAAAAGATATCAAATTGGTATGCAAAAAATCTTTGAAATGAATTTAATATCTCTAGTACTGGGAACCTCAGGTATTAAACACGGAAAAAACTTTTTAAAAATCTCATTAAATATTTCTCACTGCGGATCAGAATTGGTTTCTGTTTGATTCTACCTTGAGGTCCTGGAAGAGTGAGCAAGCTAATGTATGAATGACAGGATAATAATAACATTCCATGTCTCCCAACCCCAAGGAACTCAAGTTCTTTGTAGGAATGATCTCATTAATCCTCACAGCATCCCTGCAAGATAGGTAGGTGAAAAGAACTGTAATAACCACTTTATAAATGAAAATAGTGGGAAATTTAGCAGTTTCACCCATGAAAAATAAAGTGGTACCTTTTGACTTTGAGTGTAGTCATTATGTATGCTGGACTGCTCCTTTATTAACTGGAATTTGTTTTGATATCATTTAACTCATAAGCAATGTCTTCATTTTAAAAAACCCATCTACATTTCAGTAAGTTTTAGTCTTCAATTGTTGCTATATTGAGCAAGAATATTTAAATTTCATTATAGACGTTGTCACTAGGCACAGCCATGGAAAATGAACGAGACCCCAAAGGGTACAACCTAACACCAGGTACCCAACAGACCATCAACAATCAATGTAAGTAAAAGAATATTCCAATAAATCGTCTCACTACACATAATTTTCCAACTCAAATGGCATAGGCATCCACATGGTACAAAAAATATTAATGTATATCAGATATTTTCTAGCTGAATTCTTTTTATTATTGATTATTAAAATAATAAAGTTCATGGTAAAAAGTTTAGAAACCAAAAAATACATAAAGCAACATAAATTATTTTTAAAAAATCACTCTTCATAATCCAACAACCCAGAATAAACCATTGTAAATTATTGGCATACTAAATTATAGGTGCACACGCACACATATACTTTAGCACATACATTATAAAACATATATTCTGCAATTAGACTGAACAAGCAATTCTGAAAACACATTTAACCTAACACTGCAAGTATTTTTCAACTGCTCAAAATTCTTCAAAACATTCATTCTGTAGGGTAGACTATCATAAATGCATAATATTTATATAAAATCTTTCCTTTGGCAGATAATACATTACACCTATTTTTTGAATTATAAATAATGCAGGGAAGAGTCTTTACAAGCATCAGTTATTTGTCTACATTTCATTTCATGTTATTTCCACAGACTGCTTCTTAAAGTGAGTCACATAGATAAAGGACATAAACCGACCCTACCTTTTGGGATGCAATCTCCAGACGGTTCTTGGAAATTCATATACTTTACATTCCCAGTACCCACGTGACTTTATCTTCATGGGCTTTTATTACCACAGTGTTTTTTTCTTTTCTTTTTTGTTTCAAGTTTGTTGTTTTTGCTTTTTTAAAAATTAACATATACTGTATTATTTGTTTCAGGGGTACAGGTCTGTGAGTCATCAGTCTTACACAACACACAGCACTCACCACAGCATGTACCCTCCCCAATGTCCATCACCCAGCCACCCCCTCCCTCCCACCAATCTCCCTCCAGCAACCCTCAGTTTATTTCCTGAGATTAAGAGTCTTTTACGGTCTGTACTGTCATTTGCAAATATCTTCTGTGATTCCCTGGGTTGCCTCTTTGTTTTGTTGACTGTTCTGTTCCCTTTGCTGTGCAGAAGCTTTTGATCTTGATGAAGTCCCCAAAGTTCATTTTTGCTTTTGTTTCCTTTGGCTTTGGAGACATATCTTGAAAGAAGTTGCTGTGGCTGATATCGAAGAGGTTACTGCCTATGTTCTCCTCTAGGATTCTGATGGATTCCTGTCTCACGTTGAAGTCTTTTATCCATTTCAAGTTTATCTTTGTGTACAGTGTAAGAGAATGGTTGAGTTTCATTCTTCTACATATAACTGTCCAATTTTCCCAGCACCATTTATTGAAGAGACTGTCTTTTTTCCACTGTATATTATTTTCCTGTTTTGTCGAAGATTATTTGGCCATGGAGTTGAGGGTCCATATCTGGGCTCTCTACTCTGTTCCACTGGTCTATGTGTCTGTTTTTATGCCAATACCATGCTGTCTTGGTAATCACAACTTTGTAGTAAAGCTTGGAATCAGGTAACATGATGCCCGCAGTTTTGTTTTTGTTTTTCAACACTTCCTTAGCGATTCAGGATCTCTTCTGGTTCCATACAAATTTTAGGATTATTTGCTCCAGCTCTTTGAAAAATACCAGTGGAATTTTTATTGGAATGGCATTAAGAGTGTAGATTGCTCTAGGCAATATAGACATTTTAACAATGTTTATTCTTCCAAACCAAGAGCATGGAATGGTCTTCCATCTTTTTGTGCTTCTTCAATTTCTTTCATGAGTGTTCTGTAGTTCCTTGAGTACAGATCCTTTACCTCTCTGGTTAGGTTTATTCCCAGGTATCTTATGGTACTTGGTGCTATAATAAATGGAATTGATTCTCCAAATTCCCTTTCTGTATTTTCATTGTTAGTGTATAAGAAAGCCACTGATATCCAGGATCTATAAAGAACTCCTCAAACTCAACACACACAAAACAGACAATCATATTAAAAAAATGGGCAGAAGATATGAACAGACACTTCTCCAATGAAGACATACAAATGGCTATCAGACACATGAAAAAATGTTCATCATCACTAGCCCTCAGGGAGATTCAAATTAAAACCACATTGAGATACTACCTTACACCAGTTAGAATGGCCAAAATTAGCAAGACAGGAAACAACATGTGTTGGAGAGGATGTGGGAAAACGGGGAACCCTCTTCTACTGTTGGTGGGAATGCAAGTTGGTGCAGCCTCTTTGGAGAACAGTGTGGAGATTCCTCAAGAAATTAAAAACAGAGCTTCCCTATGAACCTGCAATTGCACTACTGGGCATTTACCCCAAAGATACAGATGTAGTGAAAAGAAGGGCCATCTGTACCCCAATGTTTATAGCAGCAATGGCCACAGTAGCCAAACTGTGGAAAAGAACCAAGATGCCCTTCAACAGATGAATGGATAAGGAAGATGTGGTCCATATAACTATGGATTATTATGCCTCCATCAGAAAGGATGAATACCCAACTTTTGTAGCAACAATGACGGGACTGGAAGAGATTATGTTAAGTGAAATAAGTCAAGCAGAGAGAGTCAATTATCATATGGTTTCACTTATTTGTGGAGCATAACAAATAACATGGAGGACAAGGGGAGATGGAGAGGAGAAGGGAGTTGAGGGAAATTGGAAGGGGAAGTGAACCATGAGAGACTATGGATTATGAAAAACAACCTGAGGGTTTTGAAGGGGTGGGAGGTGGGAGGTTGGGGGAGCCAGGTGGCAGGTATTAGGGAGGGCACAGATTGCATGGAGCACTGGGTGTGTTGAATACTGTTACACTGAAAAGAAATAAAAAATTAAAAAAAAAAATAAGAGTCTCTTAAGGTATGTCTCCCTACCCGGTCCCTTCTGATTTTTCCTCATTCACCTACTGGGTTGTGTTTTTTAATAAATTATCACAAAGAATGCATTGATTTATTAAAATAATACATCCTCCTTAAAAGCATCAGGTTGAGAAAATGGGAAACAAAGAAGAAAACTGAAACCTCACCAAGCAAGAGCCTAAGTGACAACCTGGCATCAGGTCTCCTAAAAATAGGCACCGTCTGGTGGGTCAGGCCACCGACTGAGAATGAATGAGACTGGTGCTCCAGAAAGAAATAATTTTATAATGATTTAGTTACATCAAACAGGACTAAAAGCATATTAAATTCAATTTTAATTGTATCTAAGAAAAGAAAAACAAACTCAATTGATACTGAAGGAATTCTGAAATTTCATGTGAATGTTTCTTCACGCCAGGATATATTATCTCTTTAAAAACTTCTTCAAGGTTGAAAGAAGAAATGTTGGTATTGAGTTTGGAGACATCGTGGTTTCCTCTAACCTACACATTTCTACTTTCAGCTCTATGAGATTGACTCCACGCTATAAAAATGAGAATTTTAGTAGCCATCTATTCCCTTCTAACTCCTCCATCTCCACTGACCTATTTTTATTGCTGGGATTATTTTTTCCTTGTCATATTTTAATTGCATTTACATCCTGCTCAGATGTATAATTTTGTTTCTTTATTTAGATGAGTTTAATTCTCAAACCCATTCATTTTACCACATCTGCTCTTTTCATACTTCTTTATTTTGAGTCCTTTATGGAGTGGCTGTATTTCATTATGGGGTTTCTTATTTAATTGGCATGTAAATAATACTATTTTTGAAAATGTCTTTTTACTTGATGCTCAAACAACAGCTTGCCTGGGTATGAGATGTCAGAGTCACACATCCTTTCCCTCGGAATAATGTATGTAGGTTTTTCTCTGTTGTCTCATCTCCTAGTTCTGGAGATGCCCGGGACAGCCTGACGTCTTTTAGTCTCTCAGTGCTGAGAAATCTTGCTTGATCCGGCATTCTGCTGCCTTGCCGCGATGTGATGTGTCTGTATGTTGATCTCCTGCGTGTGTGTTTTTGTGATGCCTAGTATGTCCTTTCAATGGTCATGCTCAGTTCTGTCTTCACATTATATTCCATCATTTCTTCTGACTTTTGACTTGTTCTGTCAGTATTCCACATTTCGTGTGTTTCTTTTCTATTTCAGGTTCAAATTCTGATTCAAATTCGTGCATTCATTGCGGAACGGCACAACTTAGTTTGTCTATCTGTTGCCTGTATCTGTTGCTTTATCTTTCCTTCTCATTGTATCTTTTCATCTGTATGTCCCTACATTTCTATTTTTATTTAATTCACGTTATATAATGCACAACATAAAAGTGCAATCTTCTGTTTCTTGGGCTGTGTTTTCTTTTTTCAGAGTATGTTTTATATCCAATTTTCCTTCCTGGACAATTTTTTTTTGTTTATGCGATAGTACTACGCAGCATCTTTGTCCTATTTCTTCTTATCTTACTTATATTTAAAGACAACAGTTCTATCCAGATATTTCTAGCTGATAGGTGGTCTTCTCCTTTCTATACTACAGTTTGAGGTCAGTTAGTTGTATGATTTCTTCTGTGATGAAATCAATAAATTAATTATCTTCCACCAGAGGAGCTGGTGTGACAGGACAGCAGACTCAGTGGGTTGAATCCTGACCTGCATTCTGGGCACTTGAAGTCGCCTCTCTTCTAAGATGACCTAAAATATGTGGGGGACCTCTTTCTCACAGGCAGTTGGGTATCCCATCCATCTGGAAAATGCTAGTTCACCCAACTTAGCCAGTGCCCTGAAGGAAGGAGTAGCCCCTGCTCCCTATGATCAAATCTCAGAGTGGTATACGGAAGCTTTTACACTTCAAGACTCTCTTGACCTCTGCCCTGGGTCCACTGGCCCCCCAGTCTGCTTTTCTCCAGCCAGAGAGCATTAATATGGATTCTCAGGATTCTATGAACTGTTTCTTAGAACAACTCCAGGGGTGGAGACGGGAAGGTTGAGGAAGAGTTAATTTGTAATTAGATGCTTATTAGACCCTTCCAGAATCATTATTTCTTTGTGCCTTCTCTACATCTAGAAGTCTGTATAATAAGGCTAGTACCTCTTTCCTTATCAGGTGATTCCTGGTAACATTTTGTTGCTTTATTGATTTACTTATTGATCCATCATTATTTTATTTATTTCATTTAGTTTTTTCCTGTGTTTTTATTTTAATTTTATATCTACTTCAAATTTAACATAAAATACATTTATATTTACATTGAATACCTCCATATATGGATTTTATATTTAATATAATGTGTAATAAATGTTTAAATATATTATGTATTTTATTTTAATACTTGTGTAAATGCATGTATTGTGTATCCATAAAATTAAATGAAATAAGATCAAAATAACTAAGTACATAAACAAAAAATATCTTAAGGAGTCCATATTCTAGATACACAGAATGATTCACAAGTAATAAAAAGAACTTCCACAATCACATACAGACTTGACTTTCCACAGCAAACATATGTACAGAGATGTATACATACATATGTTAGAAAAAGAAATGTGTGTGTATTAATTTTAAATATTTTTAGTTAAAAAGGAATCATCAACTTATTTTTTTAAAATAATTACCTGTTTTGTAACAATAGCATCTAAAAACTATCAAATAATACAGAAATTATTAAAATTAAAACAATTGCCTAGTATTCTGCCACTTATGGTCAACCATTATTAGTACTTGATTAACATGATTTCAGATATCTCTTTATGATAAAGAGAAGGATAGATATATAGACACACATGTAAAGAGTTAAATATTAACAAAAATGTCACAGAAATAACAATTATATTGTGAATAACATTTTAGTAATTCAAGTGATTGAATTAAAATGTCAATTTTATTAACAGGAAAAATGGAAATTAAATTATAACAGAGGATGATCAAATAAACACTATTCACAAGGAGATACAATAACTCTTAAATTAAATCCAATAAGAAAGAACTCAACATACATTTATAAGCTTAAGGAGTTTTATATGTAAATACATACATATTATATTATATTTATATATATACACATATTATATTATATTTATATTATATTATAAAAATGTAAATATTATATCTATAATGGGTGGTTTCCAATTGGATTCAGTTCTTCTTACGCTTTGGATTTTTTTTTCTATTTCATCTTTGAATGTTTGTTTTTCATTTACTCTGTCACATATACGATGGATCTGTTGGGAATTGATTTGTTGCCTCTCTTGTGTTTTCTTCTGTATCCACCATCCTATGTCATACACTTGTCATTTTCCAATCTCCTCTCCTGCAGCCTGTCTAACACATCTATAATTGTTTTAGCTCCATGTATTCTGGGGATTTCTGTTGCTGTTTTTAATGTTTTTTCATGTCTATAATTTCTTTTGATTCTTTTCTAAGATCTGTCAACTTACCTGCCATTTCATTTTATTATTGAATAATTCCATATTTAAGCCCTTGTATGTATTACAATTTGCTTTTTTCTCTCCTCTCTCACTTTTTAAAGAGGAATTCTTAGAAACTTCTCAAAGAGAATGGAGAACAATTTTGGGAAATCTTGTGTTTCTCTGAAAATTTATTTTCTTACATAGGTCATTCAGAAAACATTTGCTAATGTTTCTCTTTTTTTACATTTATGCCACTGTTTAGACAGAAGACCAATATTGGTTTCTTTTTTTTTCTTTTTTCTTTTGTTGATATTAGTAGTGTCATGAGGGACCATGAGCTAAATGTGCCTCACTTTCCTATTTTGAAATCGAAATCTTTTAGTGTTTTATTTTCTTTGGCTGGATATTACCTGGGTGTATTTTTTCTTATGCTATATTTAATATTTTATTTAACTGTAATCATTTTTATGTGAAAAGTAATTTTTAAATTGTCAAATAACTCTGCAAGAACATTAAATAAAATTTTCATTAATTTTCCAAGAAGGTTGAGAAACTCAACATATGAAAGGAATACATTTCCATTATAGACCTTCTGAAAATAATTTGTCATTTCCTTCAAATTTTTATTTTATTCCGTGTAACACCTACTAAAAATTTTCTGAATTTTTTTTCTTTTGATAAATATTTTATGATAAGTTCTCTAAACCAAAACAGAGCTTATAACCGACATAGAAAGATCCTTAATTCATAAAGATAATGTCTGATACTTGCTTTTTAAATTCAACAGTGAAAATCAAACAGATCAGTGTGTTATTCATGAAATTGAAATAATTTTTTGGATGAGGCATTTTGGATTTATCATCATAATAAAATGCCAGAAAAAATAAGTTCTTTGCATTATTGGGGCCCTTAGCTACAATTTCAGAGCATCATTAAGAGTAGAGATATTTATCATAAAGACAATATAACTGTCATGTATTTTGTACAGTGAAAATACTATTGTTAAGAAAAATCAAATATGATAAATTGTCTTTAATTTCATAGCTTATGTTACAATGGATGTTATCTTAAATTCTTTTGCCCTGAAATTTGTTTTCATTTAATTAGTTTTTTCTGTCTCACTGAATTTATTTTTAAAATCTGAAATTAGTTTTCTCGAGCTTACTTTCAGCAATACTTTCTTAAAATTTCACAATGTCCTCAGAATTTTTAATTTTAGGTGGAATAATATAAAAATCCTATCTACATTGAAATACTTTTTGTTATATTTCTATAGATCTGGAGGGAAGAACAATTTTAATGGTTCTCCTTTAACTCAGCATTATTTGGGGCATCCAAGAGGTAAGTTTCAGAAGAAAATGGTAATGTGTCCTTCCCTGGGGTTTTTGGTGCTCCACAATATAGTGGAAGAATATGCTTTTGTGTTAATTATGGCTTTGACATTGCTCCAGATGTACATAATACATGATGTGTAAGCCAGATGCCCTGTGTGTTCGTGCCTCCACCTGGACACTGCTGTTCAAGGAAATCAGAACCCCTACTGCCTGCAGGTGGGACATGGCAGGCGTCCAAGTTCCGTCTCATGATACATTTGCTGCTCTCTGGGGAGATGTGCAGGATCGCTCTACAGAAACATTTATGATTTCATTAAAGAATGAATCACCAAGAGCCAATGGGGGCCTGCTAATTGGCATTTAGAGATATAAATTTATTTTAACTGTAAATGAAGGAATTTCTATCTCCTTCATCCCTAACTGGTTGCGGAAGTTATATATCCTAACAAAACTTTCTTAACCACTTTGAAAGCTTCTTAATGGGTTTTCAACCTCAGAAGTACACATATTTCTAACAGAGAATTTCTGAAAACATCCAGAAATGTATATATGCCTTCAAATCTTTTATATAGCTTCTACTGAAATTTCACCCAATGCCTCGGTAAGTTTTTCATTATTCCACTGTCTTGCAAGAATTCTGGAATTCAGACATTTTGCAGTTTCTTCACCAATATCTTGATGACAGCAACACACTTGCTTTTTAACCAGCTTTTATATAAGGGAAAAAATAACATATTTTGGCTTAACGTTTATTGTATGTGATCATTATTTCTGTAGCTCTTTCTGAAATATCTATCACCACTTAATAAATAATTATTTATATACTAGAAAGTTTGAAATTGCCATTATCAATACAGCTCTATTTCAGGCAGAATGAATGTTTATCTGCCAGACCCTATAAATGAATTAATTCTGTTTAGAGAAAACTCATGAAAACATATTGCTTCAACTGATCTTCCCTTGTTCCTTTATAAAATTCTATAGTTTAAAACATAAAATTTGAGTGCCTGGGTGGCTCAGTGGGTTAAGCCGCTGCCTTCGGCTCAGGTCATGATCTCAGGGTCCTGGGATCGAGTCCCGCATCGGGCTCTCTGCTTAGCAGGGAGCCTGCTTCCCTATGTCTCTCTCTCTCTGCCTGCCTCTCCGTCTACTTGTGATCTCTCTCTGTCAAATAAATAAATAAAAATCTTTAAAAAATAAAATAAAATAAAAAATAAAACATACAACTTTTTTGGCTTCTTATGATTCTATAACTCCGATGATTTTTTTCATTTCAACAGAAAATATAATGAATAAACCAGTAAATCCAGAAGTTAACGTCTTCTTGGGAAACAAGCTTATGTTGGTAAAGACTATTTTTTCATTAAAAATAAATACTAGAGGGGTGCCTGGGTGGTTTAGTCGGTTAAGCATCTGCCTCCCACTCAGGTCATGATCCCAGGGTCCTGGAACAGAGCCCCATATAGGGCTCCTGCTCAGCGGGGAGCCTGCTTCTCCCTCCCCCATTCCCCCTACTTATATTCTTTCTCTCTCTCGTTCTCTCTTTATCAAATAAATAAATACAATCTTTAAAAAAAAATAATATACATACATACAGACTAAAATGGGGCACCTGGGTAGCTCAGTAAGTTAACGCACCAAGAACTGTTGGTTTCTGCTCAGGTGGTCATCGCAGGATCCATGGGATGGAGCCCTGTACTGTGTTCCACACTCAGCCCCCCATTCTCTCTCTCCCTCTCACTATCCCTCACCATCTGCCTTCCCCACCCCACCCCCAGCAAGTGCACACACAGGGCTCTTTCCCTCTCTCTCAAATAACTAAATAAATAACATATTTAAAAATAAAAAAATAAATACTAGAAAAGCAAACATTTCTTATTTTCTCTTCATTAACAAATATATTTTATCAAAATTAATGAAATCTAGAAAACACCTAAATAAAGCATTATTGTTGGTCATATTTAATTGTATCAGGCAAACGTTAAGAAAGCCCAAGTTTTATATGATTAATGCCTCTAATTATTCCGTGCCTTAAAGAATACATAATAAATCTTATCATCCTTTTAATTGGTACAAGTCACCTTTTCTTGTTTTTAGTTTGTGAAGAACTTTGGTGTCCTGTCATTAAAATCGCAACCTCCATTCACACACCAGCTTAAGTGTATATGCTCAGAAAAATAAACCAAAGAAACTAAGCAAAAATAAATGTAAATACAATTTTCACAGAACAAAAATATAATTAAGGAAATAAAATCCTAGTTTACCATCATTGCTAAAATATAAACAGTAGCATAATTATGAATCTATAGAATGAACTTCCACTAGACTGTATTTCATATTAATAACTTAGTTGCTTTATAAATTTCCTTTCAAAATACAGATTCCCAGATGTTAGATTATGATTCATTACTCTTAATATCTTTCTGAAAGGTCTGGCTTCACCTTGTTATAAGAGCAATGAAATTTTTTTATTATTTCTCTCTCATTATTCTTCTGAAAGAAACCTTAAATCACAGGACATATTAAGTCCAGTGCAAGAATTCATCAGTTTTCTTTATTTTGGTGAATTGAACATACTGATTTTCTAAAAATTAATACATAAGCCAAGCACAGAATACCAAAATATTTAGAAAATTAACAAAATGCAGAATTATAATATAATCAACACCAAAATTCATATACTTCAGAAGTCACTTCAGAATTAAACATCATTATGAACATTAATTTTAACTGTATAGTTATATTTGTTATAACATTGGACTAAATCTATACTGGCTGGCTATGTATGTATTTTATATTTTAAAAAAAAATTTTAATCTATACATTTGTTTTTTCTATTTTGCAAAAATTATAATATAGAAAAGATCGGTTTTGTTTTATTTCAATTATTATATATGAGTTCACAAAAAAACTTCCTTTTACTTGCATCTCTTCTTTAATTCACTTACTTTTTTGAAAAAAGAGATTGTCAACATACCTTCTGTGAAGGGTCTATATAATGGAAGTGGCTTTTCTTAGGAGAGCCCAATTTCCATGAAATATACCTACTAATATGAATAAGGACAGTGAATAAATGATATCATTTTTCATCACATTGTATAAAAATTCATGCTGATATTCCTTAATTAGAGCATTTCCTCAATATATAGATGATCCGGCTTTGTAAATCCAGGTTCAACTTACACATTTTCAAAATCACAAACATTACAAATTGCTTAACAGTTTTCCTCTATATTTAAAGGTTCATTGTAGGAAATTTGTGATCTAAGTGAGATCACATCTTTAATGAAATAAAACTTCCTTTGAGCCCGATTTTGATGAGCTATTTCAAAGAACTGAACTTAATAAAAACCGGAAGCTTTTCTATGAAACTGAAAATAACGTACTGTGAGTTCTATTGCTATTTCTATGTTTACGCTCCTTAGTTCCTTTCCCAAAATTTCTTTTTTTTTTATTTTTAAAGATTTTATTTATTTATTTGACAGACAGAGATTACAAGTATGCAGAGCAGCAGGCAGAGGGGGAGGGAAACAGGCTCCCTGCTGAGCAGAGAGCCTGATGTGGGGCTTGATCCCAGGACCCTGAGATCATGACCTGAGCTGAAGGCAGAGGCTTAAGTCACTGAGCCACCCAGGCGCCCCCCAAATTTCTTTTTTTAACACTACATCTAAAATCATTTTTCTGGCGGCGCCTGGGTGACTCAGTGGGTTAAAACCTCTGCCTTCAGCTCAGGTCATGATCCCAGAGTCCTGGGATCGAGCCCCACATCAGGCTCTCTGCTCAACGAGGAACCTGCCTCCCCCTCTCTCTCTGCCTGCCTCTGCCTACTTGTGATCTCTATCTGTCAAATAAATAAATAAAAACTTTTAAAAAATCATTTTTCTCTCATAGAATTCTTAATCATTAACTGTCTCAAAGTGTTTTAAATTTCAAAAATGCATCATTTCCAAAGGAAGAGTTTTATTTTATGTTTCCCAGTGTCTTAATTTCTTTCAACCCTCATGTCAGTTTCAGACACTACAAATAAGGAGATTTTTAATTCAAAGATACTGATTCCAAAAAAAAAAAAAAGATACTGATTCCATCAAGACTTAAATGATGCACAGAATCACCTTTTACTGGATTAAGTCTACAGACGTGTACGTGCAGGTTTCCCCGCTTCCCAAAAGTTTGAGTTCACCGCTTGACTTTTACAGGAGACCTATATTTGTAGGGTAATGATTTTTCATAAAAGCAAAAGGTCTCTTCGATCTCTTTTGGTTAACAGCAGCAGGTATTACTGTAGCTCTTTCAGAAAAACAAAAACTCCCTGAATTAGGGGGATACTCTTCACTTTATGACATTTCGGTTTGTGAGAGATTTCATACACATGCTCTACCTTCAGAGAGCGGGGAAACCTATAATTCATTATTTGTCAGTATAATTGATTTATCAACTCCGTAATTCACTGTTGATGTTTCTTGACCATCTGTTTTGTGCTTTATACTATGCCACATTCTGTTATAAAGATGCCTGCAAGGGGCTGATTTTGAGGGTTTCAGTCAATCTACTAAGGAATTCAGAAATGAATATGTGTGCAATGGAGTGGACAGAAACTGACATTATTGATAGAGATCCTATGGGCACGTAACAAAGGGAGTATCCATCTCTTCACAGTGGACCTCCACAAGTCTTCACAGAAAAAGTATCCTTTGCTTTGGATTGGCAAGTGTGAGTTGGAATTTGATAGGGAAAGAAGAGGATAAGAAACGTCCAAGTAGAGAAAAGGCCAGGCAGAAACATGCAGACTCTGTTTCATTATACGAACAGAAAGACATAGGGATTACCTGGCTTGTAGAGGTGGGAAGGGGAGTAGTCAGTCAAACATTTTGGCAGGAAGAGTCACAGAGTTTTAGGTAGGACATTGTGTTAAAGAGTTTGCACTGCTCTATGTGGGAAATACAGTAAAACTGGACAGATTCCTTGTCAAGAGGAGAAATTGCCAGAATTTCATTTGGTGAAAGCAAGATGGCTTAGCAGGAGTAGAAGATACTAAAAGTAAGTTATACAAATAACTGCAGGAGTTTAGATGAAGGAAAATGAATTCAAATAGTAGATGGTAAGAGAAGAAGAGGTTCTTAATAGATTTTGGAGACATTTGGAAATAATAGCTCTTTATAAGAAGGTGTACTATTCTTATGTTATTAAGTAAACTGTGGAAGATAAACTTAATTCTTGATACAACTGAGACATAGGTACGTGTTTGGCAAATGTTTTGTGGGTATTAATATACCTTCCCATGTTTCTTCTCATAAGCATCCATAATATTATAAAAGGGTGAATAAACAGAAAGAGAGAAGCATGCACAGATCCCATCTAGTGACATAATTTTCTGTATAACTGTGTCTCACCCTCTTTTAAATATAAGCATTTTCTCTTTCAAGAACTCCAGTATCCATCCATATTGGACTTTTTAGGTAGCCATATGAAGTGAACCTGAATTGAACCATATGAATTGAACCATATGAACCTGTCCTAAGCCACTGATAATTCCCTCACCTGCCACAGGTGTCATCAAACGAAAGAGCTATAAAAGCTGCCCCGATCTCCTACCTTCTGATAGTACTACTATGATACAAGAGAAGCACCGAAATACTTTGCCCATCAGCTCTGGCCCGGCTGGAGTTGCTGGGGAACTGGCAGCAGAAGTGTCCACTGCTGGGCAGCTAAGAGATAATGGCATGTTGGACTCAAGATCAGATAGAGGATAATTGCTCTGGCAACAAACAAACCCATTTTAGAAGTGTATTTTGAGATGATAAGAAGCGTGAAAGGCACATATTTAAGTTGTTTAGCATGTGAATATGTAGATAGATGGACAGATCTTATATTTATAGATGTGTATTTTAAGACAGTTTTATATTTGTGTCCATGACTAGTCTACAGAGATGCAACTGACACCATGAGAGTAAGTGGCCAAGAAGAATGTGCAGAATCAAGGAACAAGAATATTGAGGGCAAAACCACACACAGAAAGACATTTAAGGAGTGCCTGGGTGGCTCAGTGGGTTAAAGCCTCTGCCTTCAGCTCAGGTCATGATCTCAGGGTCCTGGGATCAAGCCCCGCATCGGGCTCTCTGCTCTGCAGGGAGCCTGCCTCTCCTTCTCTCTCTTCTTGCCTCTCTGCCTACTTGTGATCTCTGTCAAATAATTAAATAAAATCTTAAAAAAAAAAAAGACACATTTAAAAAGGAGTCCTATAGGGGCATCTGTGTTGCACAGTCACAATGTCTGACTCTTGGTTTCGACTCAGGTCATGATCTCAGTGTCATAAGCTCGAACCCCACATTGGGCTCCATACTCAGCTTGGAGTCCACTTAAGATTCTCTCTTCCTCTGCACCCACCAAATAAATAAATAGATCTTTTTTAAAAAGTAAAATAAGAAGTGGGCATATATAAAGTCACTTGAAAAGACTGAGAAAAATCCTGGTCATAGGAGTTAACAATAGAAGAAAAAAGAAGCCTTAAAACCAGGGAAAGAAATAGTTTTAATAAATATGCCTGTTGATCTGAGTAATATGAAAAATCAAAAATTCAATGTCACTCTTCTGAGTTGAATGTTAGTGTTTCTGTGGATGATAAGTAGACTTCTGTATTTTCTGATATCATAATTAACACACACAGTAGTTTAATGAGATGTATATGCAAAATTTCTTGAATGGCAATAAATTGAAGGCTATATGAACCTATAATATGCTTAATTAATGAAATAACATTTTAACCAACCAGTAGGTAACAGCCTGCTTAGAATGGAAAGGTTTGTGACTGCAAATGAGTTTGTTAACTTCACCAGTAATCAAATCTGAAAGACTGTTATGGTAATAATTTTTTATAAATCAAAAAATAAATGGAATAAGCAGGATAACTGGAACCAAGATGAGGATCTCTGTAGCATTTGATTAACTGCCAGGAAATGACTGATTTTCTAGTAATCAAAATGAAAAAGGCAATCAGGTGGGTTTGTAATATATACCACCACAGGTTCTGTGATATGTGTTATTCATAATTTACCCTTCTTGTGAATAATTAACATTGTGAATACTCAGCATATATTAATGGTTGACAAGTAAGAATTCACAAACATGCTACAGGTTCTCAAGGATCTCAAGGATCTCAAACCCATTCAAGGGATAGAATCAAACATGGCGATATTCTAAAATGACACACCTGTTATAATTAGATGCTGGCAAAAGCAGTGATGAAAACAGAAACCCTTCAAATCTGTTAGGTTTGGGTTTGGAGGACATCACCATCAGGAGAGGTTACGAAAAGAGCTCTTGAACTCTCCTAAGTTTTCCTTCCAGACAGAAAGAAAAGTAAATAAATGCATGTGTGAAACAACTAAAAATACAGAGCAAAGCACTTCTCAACCCTATGGAAAAGCTAAAGATACTTCAGATGAATGACTAGAAACAATGAGTAGACATAAGAGGTCCACTTTAGGCATCTGTCTTTTCATAAGGGTCTGATATCTTAACATGCATGACTTGGAACCCAACTGGGAGCCATTTACAGCACTCGCTCCTGTGGACTTCAACTCTTTTAATGAGAAAAGTACCACATTCATATCAAAAGTCCAGGTTCCAGTAATGCTAAAGATCTTCTTCACGCATACCTGAACATGGGTGTACAATCTAGTCATTCCTTAAGAAATATCTTTTGGGGGACGCCTGGGTGGCTCAGTTGGTTAAGCAGCTGCCTTCGGCTCGGGTCGTGATCCCAGCGTCCTGGGATCAAGTCCCACATGGGGCTCCTTGCTCGGCAGGGAGCCTGCTTCTCCCTCTGCCTCTGCCTGCCTCTCTGTCTGCCTGTGCTTGCTCTCTCTCTGACAAATGAATAAATAAAATCTTAAAAAAAAAAAAAAAGAAATATCTTTTGGGGGCTTTTTTGTTGTTGTTTTGTTTTGTTTTGTTTTGTTTTTTTACTTCACAGGACAAAATACAATTTTTAATATTTTAATGCCAAAAGAATTATCTTTATTGAAAGGTCAATAGAACTATGACTTGGTTTTAAAATCTACATTTAATAAATGGTTTAATGCAAAACCTCTGTTTTATTGACTACAACGCAAAAAGTACTCAAAAAGCATCTCTAAGGATTGACTCACAATCCTTAGAGATGCGAGAATAGTCATTAAGTTTTCTGCTTGAACAAAGTGATTTCTGGAGTTAGGGCAAACCGCACCTGTGTAACTCAGAGAATGTAAAGAGTTTCCTCATCAGTCTACGGTAGTTCCTTGTCCCCTCATCGGGGTAATAATTAGAAACAGCTTATTCTTCAAAAGCTTCCCTACACATCATTTTTGTCTCTCTCCATCTTGCTCTCTGGACTGCCAGGAGGCCACTCTGAATTTGGTTCAGTCTCCAAGACATTAATACTACGATTTTCTCGTGTTGGCACAGGAATAAGCAGAATGTGCCCTCTGACCCACAACCCAGGAGTATGCTTTGGCACCAACACAAGTGACCCTCAGAGCTGTGTTTTTCAGGTGACAGAAGTTATAGCCGCAGGAGCGCTCGCATGAAAAACCTGCTGGGCTGCCCTCTACAGTCTGACCAGCTCGCCAGGCCTCTTCCATCTGAAACAGAACTTCTAGAAGAAGAGGCTGTTCCCAAAGGAGGTCTTCAAAAGCTAGGACAAAACCGAAACATCACTTGGTACAGAATATACTGCCCAGATAAATATCTTTATTGGTACTTTCCATGTCACTTAGACAATGAATGTAATGAATAACATTTGTCTCTAATATGTGTATGTCTACGTGTGAGTGTATGTGTGTGTGTGTATACAAGTGTGTATGTGTGTGTTGGTACTTGTATTTGTGAGTACACACACACACACACACACACACACATCTCAGACAAACCCTAACCAGCTGTCGTTTTATTGTCCCATATTTTGTGATTTATTTATGGCAAATAGTTTACCCACCTGGCCATCAGGAGAAGTTCAGAAACATGAACGTTGGCCATAACATAGTCATATTGCATTTGTGTTCAGAAACCACCCCCCAAAATCTTCTTTTCTTCATATTTCATGTAGCATTAAAAAAAGAGAGAGATTCTATGATTATTTTCTACATGCCCCAGGGACCCATTACTAAAGTTGCCAGGTGAGTATAGATTTTTTGAAACAATGTTAAATTTTAAATAAAGAGTATTATTTAACTTCAATATATAATTTAGGTTTAACTGTTGTCATAAAACAGCCATGATCAACCCTTTGAAAATAGCACATAAACCTGGGTCAGCCTCTATCACTTCTGTGGCTTGATTCAATGAAGTGTGACCATAAACTTCAAAAGCACAGGGAAAAGAAGGAGACAGTTCCACCGTGATGGGATCAGACTTTTAGAGCTGGGAGTCACATGTGGGTTCAATGCAACCTAAGTACACAGAGGAGACACAGACCACGATTCTATTTTTAAGGAAGGAATTACTTGTTGTGTTGAAATAGAAGGCCGAAGACTACCTTGCAGTTGCAAGTATGTAAATAAAAACAGAATATAAGGATGCTTTTGCCACATATCACATGCCCAGGGCACACACACATGCACACATACACAAGGTACATAATCACATGTAACAGCAATATATAACCCTTTCCTTCCAATCAAGGCAAACAGTGGAAGTACATTCTGCTAGAATTTGAGACATTTGTGAACAGATGAGTAAATGTCCAATGATGTGAGCTGCTGCTCAGAATATCTGAAGAACTTTTTAGTGCTGACATCTTTATATTTTAATGCAAAAAAAAAATACCAGTTAATATTGGTAGAGCCATTTTTAGATTTCAAAATGCTTTTTTATGTATCTCATTAAACTGACACAATAATCCTATGAGATAGGTATTAATATCCACACTTGCCATAGGTGGAAAATAAACATCAGAGAAAACATAATTTAACAAAAATCCCACAATTAGTAAATATCTTTGATGATGGTGCAGCTGGCATCATACCACAATAGATAATGTGTAACAACTTATCTTAAGAAATGTTGGGCTTTAGAAAGATTTCCGTACAAATTAATCGTGGAAAGTTTATGTCTTCAGGCGGCGAGTTTCCATTGTGTGGGGAATACACTCAACCAAACACAGATAATCCTGGGGAAATTAGTCCTGACGGAGGGAACGCGGGTCCGGGCACAGTCAAGCCTGTAATCAAATCCAGGCTGGATGTTTTACACTTGGATCCCATGGCCTCTGCTTGTTTACCTTCACCCAACTTCACTTATGCCTTCTATAAAAAGTGGAAAATGCCCATTTCAAAGGGCTAGTATGAGGCTCAAAGGAGATTAGATGTGTGCTTTCTACCAGTCCTTCCACAAATGCCATCCTGCAGATTTGTGTCGTTATGCACACATCTTCTGTCTCCTACCAACAGGGCTAGGGTTTGACTGAGAGCTCCTAGTAGAAGCAGAGTCAGGTTTAAGTGTTCTCATGGAGGATGAGGAAATCTGTATTTTCTCCCTTTACTAAATAGGATGTGCAATTACTCTATGCCTTTTGTAAGTGATGTGGAAGGTAAAATTTACATGCTTCAAAGGATGACCAACACATCGAAGTTGTTCAAAAAAATATTGTTTTGAATATTGCTAAATTTGCAATCAGACGGATGTTATTTGGTGCCAAAAATAGAGGGTCGTGACTTTTCCCCAAAACTCACTCATTAAATGTCAGCTACAAAATATTATTCCTGCCCTAGTGCTCTCCTCCAAAGAACTCTATGCATTGGGTAAGGGTTTCTTTTAAATCATACGTAGATGAGTAAAAGTTCCACACTCATCCTTTTACATGTGTTTAAGTTAAGGAAAACTATGGAAAAGATCTGCAGTTGCTTTACTGCTACTATTCGACAGGCAGAAATAGGCTATAAAATAATAGATTAATGAGAATTTGATTACTACATATGTATGCTTTAAAAGTAGCCTAGATTGCGATTATTTACATTTTATTTCTATTGTTTTAAAACTATACATTATGGTAATGCCACAGATGAAGACAGGAATTAAAACTTACTGCACATCTACTATGAATTCAACATAATTTATGCATTGGTATTGGATTCTCACTTTATCATGTATCAGTGTTCTAAATGATAGATAGACTTAATAATTGAACAGCTAAGACATATGGCATGTTTATTTCCTGCTTATGGAAGAATCCTAGATGGATGTTTATGGAAGAATGGCCCTTGTCCTCTAACTTATATTTAAGGAGAGCTCCTTCTATCTTGTGACTTTACCATCCCTGACTGGCTCATTGTCACTTGAATCCCATAAGGAGAAGGAAAAATCTCATATTGAATTTTTTATGACCAGGCCTGAAAGTGGCACATATCATTTCCCCTCATGTTCATGGGGAAAGAACTCAAACCCATGACCAATACAAAGAGCCCTGGAAAATGTTTTCCACCTGTGTGTTCAAAAAAGGCATTCTTTAGGTTCTGAGTGTCAAATAATTTGTGATAGGGACCAGGTGTTTGACCCAGGTATATTTGATTCCAAAGTTTGTATAGTTTCTGTTTCTCAGGTTTTAAAGAATTTGTGTTTCTTCTACTCCCAAGCTCAAAATATTTTTTTATATTTTTTTCTTCTTTTTTTCTATCCTGAGTTACTGAAGAAGCTGGAATAAGTAATTCTCCTGCATTCAACACCTTCAGGTATAAAAGTTGATACTATAAGCATCTAAGTGTGCCTTAGTGGGGTAGGAACACATCCACCAAGTTCATGATCATGAGTGTTGCCTAAGAATGGAAAGACAATGGAGCTCCCTTCTTCACTCAGGAGAATTCCAACATGCTCACGCAGCAGACATACAAATGTTCTACATAAAAATTAAATGGAATCCAGCGGTTAACTGGAAGTATAATATTGTAGAAGCCATTCAAATGGGCTTCTCAGCTCTGCTTCAAGAGAGATTGCCATGGGATTGGCAGTCCTAGCAGACACCTGCTGGATCCTCCATCACAGGAAACACAATGCCACACTCCCCTCGGGCTCCTCCCAGCAGAGTCAGCATGGAAAGGGTACTAGTGAAGTTCCAATCTGCATGTTCACAGAACTCCTCAAATGGGAAACTTGGGCTCTAAAACCTTCCCCCCAATAATCATGATCAAACTCTCAGGACTCTCAGGACCCCACCAGCTCCTGAGACCCTTTTCACCAAATCTCCCTTCCTTCCCTCTCCCACCTCACAGCGCCAGACTTGTGTTCCACCGTAAAGTCTTTCCTACCTCCTCCTGCTCTCTGCCCTTCATTCTTCTCAGATGTTTTCCCCATTAACTTTCTTGATTGTCTAATCCCATTGATGTCTGCTTCTAAGAGAACTCAAATTGACACAAGTATTAAAGTGAACAATGTAGATGTTAAAAAATCATATATATATGTATATACACATACATGCATATGCTTCCTATGCACATATGTAGTTATACAAATAGACATATATAAATATAGATATCAATGCAGATAGATAAAGATATAAATAGATATCTTAAGGACATTGATAGATAGATAGATAGACCCAAAAGTCAGCAGAATGCTTGAATCAGAAAACACTGAAACAAACTCAACTAAAATCTGGAGTAAAACAAGGATCACTATGGAACTACTATCTTATTATGGTATAAATGAGAAACTAGGCAAAAAATAAAACAGAAAAGAAAAAATCATACTTGTAAAAATGCAAAAGAAAGAAGTAAAACAGTCTTAGCTGATGAAGACAAAGGTCTAAGAAAGTGAAAAATATAATTAAAAATGGCTTCAAACAACAAAATTCAGAAAGATCTCATAAAATTAATATAAAGAAATCAGTTGCTGTTGCACATATAAACAATAGTTAGAAGATACAATTGAAGGAAAGGACTTATATAAGAAAATTAAGATGATGAAACATCTATAAATTTAATAAGATCTATCCCAAACTTACACAAAACAATTCTAAAAGACCACTGAAAAGCAAAAACTAAAAATTGAACCAAAGGAAAGCCACATCATGTTCTCTAAGAGAAAGACTCAACGTTGTACAAATTAATTCTCTGTAAGTTCATTTGCACGTTTGACATTGTGCTATTTAGAACTAGACCAGTTGGTTATAGAGTTAATACAGAGTAATAAACACAGGGAAGAAATATTGGAGTGGATAGACCAATAAAAATCACTGGTCCTGTTAGATATTAAAATATCTTAGAAGACATCCATAATAACGATAATGCGGTATTGGTATATAAATAGTCCATCAAACGGAATTCAGGATCTATAAAATTTTTAATAACTTAATAAAGAAAAGAATTTAGTATAACGTAAGGATTGCTCCTAACTTAGAAAATCAGCAAGGAGAAAGAGGCTATTTGACATGGCAGAAAAAGTAGGTGGACATTTGGAAAAAATATAAAGTTGGATCCACGCACCACAGTACACACCGGGATAAACTTTGAATGATCAAAGATTTATATGTGAAGTAAGTAAGCCAAGAAACTACTAGAAGAAAACATGGTTGAATCCCTTTATAATATTAAAATGAGTAAAGTCTTTTAACTAAGACTCAAAACCCAAACGCCATAAATGAGGAGTTTGATCAATTTAACTGCCTAAAAATGAAAACCTCCTGCTGTAGAAAGTTCATCCAAAACAAAGTTAGGAGGATGGCGGCGGGTGGGAAGGAGCAAGTGTGCAAACTTACCCCAAGAATCAAGCCTGGAAGTTTCAATGATAATAAACCAACATGAAGCCCTGGAGGAAAACGTGAACGGACAGCTCACCGAAAAGAAAAATTCAAAGGGTTTTTAAACACGCGAAAAGATGGTCAGCCTTACATATATAGTACATGAAATGTTTGCTGAAGTTATATGGAAATATATATATATTTTTTCAGACATTTAAGGAAAAACATTACATTCTGGTAATTCACTCTATCACGGGCTGCAGGGAAACAGGCCCTCTCATTGCTGGGTTAGGTTAGCACCGGACTTTCAGAGGGCAACCTCGTGCCATCACTATGAACTTGGACCCAGCAACCCAATCATTACATTCTAGGAATTTACCTGCACTCATGGGACATGAGACCAGATTATTCACTACAGCATCCTTGATAGGATTACAAGATTGGAAAGAACTCAAATATCCAGCAATAGGGAATAACACGAACAGTTAACTCCTTATAATGAAGCATGACACAGCTTAAAGTAAGAGAATGGTAAGAGTGTATTCAAAGGTGGAAATATTTCCAAGAGGACAAGACAGGGAGTGGGGTCGGTGGCTGTGGCATGTGGCTCACCCCCATGTATGTACACAAAAAGAGTAAGAACGTACACATGTGGATGTTTACATACACAAAACAGAACTTTGAAAGGAAGCATAAGAACTGAGTGGCCGTGGTTTCCGGTGTATGGGGGTGTGTGGTGAGGTGGAGGGGAAGGCTGTACAGATGGAGGATGAGAACAAGAGACTTTCCCTTGTTTAGATTTTGTAACTTTTGATTTTGCATTCAAATTTTTTGATTATCTATTCAATTTCTTTAATCACAAGAGTACCAGAGCAAGCAAAGGCTAAAATATACATATATAATATATATTCATACATATATATGTTATATATTCATCAAATAGACATATATATATTCATTTATTCCAAAACTGCTTATTTGACAACTACAGTGTGACAAGAACTGTGCAAGGCAGTGGGGAATAAAGGATGACGATTCTGGTACTTAAGGCACATACACTCGACTGAAAGAAGCTGACAAGCAATCAGGACCTAGATTTACAACTTGAGTGGTTGAGGAAAGGAAGCTGCACCAACAGAAACAAATGTCCAAAGGGAAAGCCAGTTTAAGACATACTATAGTTGATAGGAGACGCGCTGTAATTTGATGAAAGGAAGGATTTATGCATATTAAAAATTATACCTGGGAGTAGTCAAAAGATCGCATATAGAAAAGATTCCAAAACTGGATGTTGAGTATTCTTTCGAGAGAGAAAGTCTAAGAGACAAAGCAAAAAGAAAAGAGAAGAGAAGGAATCCTGGACCATATCCACATTTATTGGGTTTTAGGCATTTTTCTTTTTATCAAAGTTCCATTCAGGATCCTGAATTTTCAAAGTAATTTTGTCAAAGGAAAGATTGAACTGTTTTTCAAATACAGCTAAAAAGGGCTTAAAACACTGTAACAGTCTCTCCAAACCTCTAGCCTTTTATAATAATAATAATTACAAAGAAAACTCCATAGTTCGGATAAATACAGTTTAAAACATCATAATCCTAAAGTTGTGCATCTGACATCTGGGGAGATGTCTGATGCCCGCTGATGATTTATGACACAGGAAATTTGCAGGTTCTTTGGATACAGTATTACTCAGGTAAAAAAAAAGACACTCTGATTCAAATCCATTTGCTTTTATTTTTGATCATTCCGAGAAATCATTTCATGTCGAGTATTAATTCTTCCTAGAGCCAGCTGGTAGAACACTGTGCTAATGAGGCCAAAGTGGCTGGTTCGCTCCCTGTACTGCCAATAGGCCCCACATGGGGACAGCTCTTTGGTACATGCCTCTAATCAACTCCAGCTGTCTCCAAGTTTGGTACCGGGCACAGAGGGACCCTGGTGGGAGAAGGTGAATTTCTGATGAGGAAAGACATCTACAAAAATTGCAGAAGTTTCTAACCTAGTTAACTTATATCTCACAATAGACCGTGGACTCCAGTCACCTACATTTGTCCTTGAGGGTTTTTTTTTTTTTTAACAAGTAAAACAAGTTTATTAAAAAAAAAAAATTCACAAATGATTCACTCAACCAGGAGAAAGGGAGAATCCAAGGTGATGGCTTTAAGTGCAATCGAATCCCTCTGATGTCTCCTAGGCGTCGTTATTGTCAACCAGACCATGCTGTATTGCTCTTGTTTTAAAACTGAGCACAAGTTGGCCATGCAGGAAAAGAAACCCACAAAACAAAAATGCATTTTCAGACCCCATCACAAGTTCTGCCAAGCATAGAGTTTACAAGTGTAACAATGGCAGCTGTTCCCACTAGTAAGAACAGCTGGGAAAAACAGAACCAGAGTCATTATCTCTCAGATTATGATCTGTTGGAACAATGCCCAAAATATCAACACTGACACTGAGTGACAGCAGTTAGCCTCTGATAACCCCTTTAAAGTTCGTGTTTCATTTTCACTAAAAGAAATTAGTAATATCACATATTCACAAACAAACAAAACATCTCAGAATTATCCTAGCAATTGAGGTATAAATCTGTTTTCTTTTAGATATTTCAAGCTGCTGGTAGTCAAGATCAGAATAAACATTAGTCACTCTATTCCCCTGAAAGATTACAATCTAAAGCAGATACATATTGGGAGAGAGAAGCCATAGAATTGATATACCGTTCAAGTTACCCATGAAATACAATCAAGTTGTGATAATTAGAAACGTCCACAGCTAGAAATAGATACCCCCAAAGTCCAGATGACTGAGGAGAGAGAAACATCGTGTCAACCTTATGCTTTGTGGGAATGAATTAGGATTATAAATTCAGACAATGAGTTAAATTTAAGGAAAATCACAAGAGAAATTTTAAAAAGAGAACAATAAGTTGGGTGAAGGAAAGGATGTACTTCAAAGAGAGTAAAGAAGAAGAGAGTCATAAATTCGATTAGGGTAAAAACTGGAGCATATAATATTGTTGTTATGATTTTGGCTGCAGAAATAAAATGAACAAAAGTTTATCTTTTCTTGTTTTTATGAATATAATAGAACAAAGAGCTACCAAGCCAGACATTAGGTAGCCATGAACATTGGCTTAATACCTGGACAACTGGAATAAAAGACTCTAGATTCTGCAAGAATTTGACATTAAGAGAAATAAAGTCTATCTATCTGAAAAATACAATCGGGAAAAATATCGATGGCATCCATGGCCATCATACATTCCTTTACACCCATAGAATTTTATGTTTAATGGAAGAATTTAGTTCAAATTTAGTTCTAGATAATTGATGAGGTAGTTGATAGTAACATAGATGACATCACAATTTACTAAAAAAAGCATGACTTCTAGAATCAGGCAGAACACAGAAATAGCCAGCAAGTCATGATGGGTAAAGTTTGTCAAGTACTTCCTATGTGCCCAGGGGTCTTCCGCCAGGCTGTACCTGAATTCATTTCTCACCAAATTCCTCCAACCACACTATGATTTTGTGTCATTATTACCATTTTATAGATGAGAAGCTGATTTATGAGAGGCTGAGTTACTTGGCCAAGGTCAAAGAGACAGGAAGTGGCAGAGCTATACTGGAAAATATTTCGTGTGCCCTAAGTATCACCAGCTGGGTGGCTCCAGGAAAGTCATCTCACTTGGTCACCGCAATTTTGCTCAAAACCTCATGAAGGGCATTAAGGGTTAGCATCAGAACCATTAATTTCTGTAGAATAGTAGCTCAACGCTGGTTGACATCATTATGACATCATGACAGGTCACCAGAGATTTTTTTTTGGGGGGGGGGGCCTCAGAAAAAGGAAAGGACCGATATCCTTCCCAAATGTCTAAAATGAGAAAGTTCCTTATTGTTCTTAATTGGTAGGTGGGGGACTCTTGTTAAGTAACCTGTTTACCACAGTCTTGAGATGTACTTGCTTTGAGCCTCCAGATGTAAGCCTCATGCTGTGACTTTGTTCTCCCTTCACATTAATAAAAATAAACTGAGAAGTAACACATTTCAGAGGTGCTAATGAGAGGAGGCAGTAAGTCCAGAGATGAGGAAGGGACTTCGTGGCTGCATATATAATTATTGACTGACTTTATCCCTGTCTCCATGGACCCGAAAGGGCTTCACATTTCTCTCTCAGATCGACTAACCTTTAGACAGGTGTCTTTCTGACTATCAGCCCCTCATCTCCCTTTCATGGAGCATTTACTGTAGAAAACTCATAATCATGCATTCCTTCTCTGTCCTTTGAGTTGCAAATCTTCTTTCAGCCTCTTTCCAGTTTTAAGAACCCAGGACTGTCTTTCTCAAGGACCTGGGAGCCATCCCTTTGAAATGGGATCAAGAGAGATGGTGCCTCTATCTCCCAGTCTCTTTAGGAGAATAGGAGCACCGATTAGCAAAATCACATCTGTCCAACTTCCCTGCTAATGTCTTCCTGTGCTTTTAAACTAGCTCCCCCAGTGCTCAACTACCCCATCTTCTGCGTCAGTAGAACTGAGTTCAGTCTCTCTCCAGCTGCAGTGGTCTTGACCAAAGTTTCTCTTTCCTGTTTAACTACATCTGATGCATTTTTTCTTTGACAGTGGTGGTCTTAACATTCATGGAGGACAGCAGACATCAGACGGGAAAAGGGAAGAAAAGTGCATAAGTGGATTTTCTGGAGCCAGCATTCCTCCTTGTGAGCTCTTTATGTAAAAATACCAGCACCTCTATGACATCGTGATTGGGTCATGAAAGCAGGCACTCCTGGAATGCAAAAATCTTGGGTAAGGACTGGGAAGGTGGGGGAAGGGGGAAAAAAAAAAGAAAATAAATGACAGCTTTAAAAAAGAACAATTATAAAATTTATATTCTAAAGGCATAATAATAGACTTTTATGCAAATTAAAATACATTTAAATGCAAATTCAAGGCATATTTTTATGCAAATTTATATGATGTGGTCCTCCTGCCTATTTCACATATCTGGCTGTGACCTTGTAAAGACCTTAGCAACAATTCCTACCTAATGTTTTAGAGCACTAGGTAAAGGAGAGGTCTATTGTGAGCCAACTCCAAGCTCCACTGGATGGTTTGGGGAGGTGGAAGGGTAGGGTAACTTCCTAGAGATCTGAAATATTTAGGAGAGGCCAGCGTAAAAGAAAAAAACAACCTCTCCCAGGACAGCTCCAGCCTCAATGTGCCATTATGGATTTCAGAGCTCTGGGTTGTTACTAAAACCTGGGGTCAACCCAGCATCATTAATGAGCCCTGGGAAGCAGACCTAACCTTTCTTCCACTGGTGGATCTTTGAAAGCACCTGCTGCCCCTCAAAGGAAAGCAAGTGCTAATTCACTCCCTTTAGCCATGAGAACCTCAGGGTAGGACTCAGGTAAGTTTATGTCAATATACTAGCTGCGAGATCTTGGGTGAATAAAAGATTTAACTTCTCTGAGCCTCAGATCACCAACCAACACAGACATAAAAGTCTCTAATAAGGACAGGTGTTAGGATGCGTAGTACTACTCTGTCTGGCACAGAGAAGTCACGAAACAGAAGCACCTGCCATCATCATTATTATCTTTATCATTAGTATGACTTTTTCCTACATTTTAATCTTTATTCCCAACTGCCGATCTTAACAGACATTTCCCATTTGACTGTAGGATCATGCGAGCATGCGTGTGTATGTGTGTGTGTGTGTGTGTGTGTGTGTTTCCAGGTACCTAATGAATAATTGCACTTGTCTGAGAAATGAATTTCATGCAGCTTCAGGCCTGGATAAATAAATGTTTACCACACATCACTTGCTATGGCATACACACAATATTTGCTCAATACTTACTTTTGACTAACTTTCCAAGTCCCATGCTGTAGGAGTTTGCTAGCACTGCTGCAACAAGGTGCCACTGACTGGGTGGCTTAATCAACAGAATTTAATTTCTCATAGTTCTGGAGGCTGGAAGTCCAAGATCAAGGAGTTGGCAAGGTTAGTTTCTCCTGAGGCCTCTCTCCTTGGCTTGTTGATGGCTGTCTCCTCCCTCTTTTGATAAGGACACCAGTTACTTAGACGGGGGTCCACCCTAATGACTTCATTTTAACTTAATTACTTTTATAAAAGAGCTTATCTCCAAATATGAGCACATATGGAGGTACTGGGTATTCAAGCTTCAACACATGAATTTTGTGAGGGACATAATTCAGCCCATAACATGCGCTTTGCCTTCATAAACATCTGTTTTATGTAATAGTCTCACCTCACCCATTATATTTTTCCATTATTTATAATTTTTATCTGCATTTGATTATTCAGACTCATTTGAAACTTAATCGGATGCAGAAAGAACCTGGTCCAAGAATGTGACTTAGACTCACCCAACCTCTTAGAACAGACCTGGGTCTTGTATAGGAAAACATGATAGAAAGAATAAGATTGGGAATGCCTGGGAAGTGCAGTCCAAGTATGAATTTCTTTATAAATCCCACAGTATTCATGCAGCACAGTAAATCAGATTAGATGCCTGCTGCAGGAATAAGTGAATTAATGAATGAATGATCAGGAGTCAGGAAGCAACAACTAATATAATCTTGCATCTTCTAAAGACACACAAAGTAATCGAGTTGCCTTGTTGAAGACTCTTTAGAGCTGCCTCACTGGGAAATCTTCCATCTGAGAAATGGCCTGGGAACCCATACTCATCTGCAGAGTAGCCTGAACTGTATCTCTAGCTTTTCCAGAATTTCCCAAGCTCTGTGAGTGCTCTTCCAAAGGTAGGAAGATAGGTCACAGAAGTAATCTGCCAAGGTCTTGAGTAGACCCCGGAGAGAAGAAAGACAAGAGTACCACACAGCTGAAATGATTGAAAGCAAGAAATTGAATCATGAAAATCGCCAGATCATTGCATTTCTCCTTTAGTAAGACTAATTTCATTCACTTTGACCAAATAACTGGCTTAATCCACAAACAGGGAGGTGACCCATTTAATTCCTGCCTTCAAGTGATGAGATGAATTAGCCCTTCCAATATAAGGAATCCACCAACATGCCTACCATGGTGCTATATCTATAGAGAACACTGGATACAGGTACAGTTGTCCCTTCCAAAGAGAAAGCCATCATCTATTTTTAAAAGAAATCTTCAGCCTCCCTAACTCAACAACTCCCTAACTCCACTCACCCTATTCATCATTTTCCAGTCCCTATCCATTCATTTTCTGCTTTTTTCCACTTTAAAATTGAATTTTAAAAAATTCGATGGGATAGATAGTTGATAGCTAAATCAAAATAGAGATACGGATAAAAACCATCAAAACTCTAATCTCCATCTTAAAAAAAAAGGTGATTATTACCAACACACATTTTAGTTCTCTGCTTGTAATTTCATTTTTGTTTTCAACAAAGACAAAAGAGAAAGAACGGAAGAGGACAGAGGAGACAACTGAACATTTCTAAGTGTTTTATCAGAGCATGAGTTTGGAGGTTGTGTTACAGTCCCTAGTGGAAATTTGTTTTCATCACAAACCACCTCACAGTATGATACAATTTATCATGATTGTCATCCTAGGCTCAAGAGAGAACAGAAATAGAATCGTAGGGTCTCTGTGGGGGAGAACTGCTGCCCAAGTGCCTGGTTAAACCTCTGAAAATCATCATTGTCATTGGAGGCTAGCTGCTGGCTACTTCTTCTCACAAACCCGTAGATGACCCTAATTTCCCAGCCTTACCTCTTAGGTTGGCAGGAATGTACATCAATCAGCAAATATGCAGGGGGAAGAAAACCATTCAAGTGCATCAATATGCTTTCCAAAAGTCAGCAACCACATATTGCATGCACTTCTAATTCTAATATAGACAAGGCATTTTACAGGTACCTCTCTTCCTTTTCTTTTTCTCAACTGAATTTTAATGTCCCTTGAACATTTAAAATTCTGCCAGAAATGTTGACTAGAACCAAGATTTTATCTTTAATTTGAAGAAGGCAAAGGATATAATGTCTTAAAAAGAAGAAGGAAATGCAGGGTTTTCTGCAATTAGCAAAGTAGACGTCAGTGAGGATGCCTTCTGGAAATCTCCAATGCATAAGGGGTACGTTAGAATGACAGCAGGCAGCAGATGAAAACAGCACTTGGGAACTTGAGAATCCTTTTTCTGTGGCACACTATTCAATAGACAACAATTTTGCCTTTCTTTAAACTGAGATCTCTTGCTTTTATTTTGTTTGATTTTGACCATTAGTACAACTGCACATACAATTGTCAGTTAAATTAACTTCAGGCTGAATTCATGTTTACATTCCCACCTCATTCTACTTAAATACTTTCAGAAATCCCATCTCTTTTGGAGAAACATTAAAACAAAAGGAATTAGTTAGATGGGTTCCCCCAACTTTAAAACCTCCCCCCTCTCCCTTATTATGCACCAGACAGGGGTACCTGGGTGGCTCAGCTGGTTAAGCATCTGACCCCTGATTTCAGATCATGATCTCAGGATCATGAGAGCCCCATGTAGGGCTCCACACTGGGTGCGGAGTCTGCCTAAGAATTTCTCTCTCTCTCTCCCTCTGTCTCTCCCCATTCAGGGAGGGAGAGGAGGAAAGAAGAGAGGGAAGGGAAAATATTAACACCGGGCAGTTGGAGTTAAGTCATCTGTTCTCACCACTTCATTGATTGTGTTTGGAGCTCAAGTCTGTCTCTCGAACCCAACTTTTCCTATAGATCAGAGTGTTATGTTCCATTTCTACCAGAGTGTCCAACTGGTTAAAACATAGGTACATATCCACACCAATAAATAGAAGGATAATGGTCTTTCCTCACAATATGCTCTCCTTTCTTTAAAAAAAAAATATATATATCATTATTCACCCAGTTGTTTAGTTCATATGCCTGGTGTTCATCTTTTTTCCCTCCTCTTTCTCAGCTGCAACACTTAACCAATCACCAACTTTTCCAAGCTCTCTCTCCATGACATCTTTTGAATCTGTCCTTTTTCCCATCTGCCACCACCTCTCAACTCAGACCACAATCAATGCCCCACCGAGCTGACCACAGATGCAACACCTGCTTCTCTTGACCACTCACACATATTAATGCACCATAGCACAGCGAGTTATATTTCCAAAGTACAAATGTCTTCATTTCCCTTCTTGAGTAAAAGCCCTATGCTGATGCCACATTGCCTGTTGGAACGGGAGGGAGGGACAGTAAAGGAGTCCCCAAACCTTGAGCCTGGAAGATGAAGCAAGCCACTCTGTATAATTCACATAGAGTTTTATGCAGGGTAACTTATTGACCCTGGGGGAGTGGGGTCTGGTGTAGCGTGATCCATGGAAGCTGCACCATTGTCCTCTGAAAAGCCCAGATCTTTGCCCCCAGGTTTTAGAGAGGAGACATGCTGAAGGGCATTGTAGTGAGATCAAAGAGTTCACACGTGTCGCAAAGGGCTTGCATACACCTGCTTGACCACCAACCTTTAAGGAGAACTTATGGTTCCACCTGTGGGTCAGGAACGGGAGAGTCTTAACTCTAACAGATTCATGGGTCGCCAGAAAAACCTTCCTTCCATCCTGGCCTAGGCAGGCATTTCTCAGGTAAGTATATTCATCTCCAAGAGTCCTGGAACATGGAGCCCCAAGAGATGTCATCAAGCAAACATGAGTAAGATGGAAGACCAAAGATGGCACCAGCGTTGCCAGCAGTCCCACAGCATCTGAAGAAGTCTAAATGGCGTGGGATGGCGAACAAGCCCTTTACCCTCTGCCCCTGGCAAACTTCTCCAGTCTCATTTCCTCTTAAAAAATGCTTATTTCAGTATTTTCATTTCCCAACTTCCTCTATCCTAGCAGCTCCTTAACATTAGACATTCTGTCTTTTTATATGGTTTATCACTGATTCCTAAGTACATAACATGACAACGTGGTCATCGAAGTCGATGTTCAGTGAGAATGAGGGAAGACAATGGTGGAAGGTGTGGTAGGAGTCAGTCTCACAGACTGTGTTCCTGTTGCTTCACTGAGATCTTGAGGAAACCATTTGCCCTGATTGGTAGCATGTTTCTCTTTCACCTTCAGAGTAAACATTTGGTGTGGACAACCACATTTCCTGTCAGAAACTTTATTTGATTCTTAGGTGTTTTGCTTTGTCTCTGGTAAGGTGTATTTCAGCTGACTCAGTATTTTCTCAGTTTTTTCCCTGTGCTTCTGACAGACTACTATCTGCCTCTCCTTGCAAAGTTTTCCCTGATGAAATGCTAACTAAGTGTGGGCTGTTACCTTACCAGGAAACATGCCGGAATAATTCACTGTGGGGACAACGAGGAGCAGACCTGCACAGTTCTCCCGGCAGCCCAAACTCAGCTGTGAAATGCCAAGTGTCTCTGCAGTGCCTTCTTCTACTTTACTGACAAAAAGGGAGGAGAGGTTAGAAAAATGACAAAATGCATGGGTATTTTGAACTCATAAAAAATAAAGTTATTTTAAAAATTAATTTATTATAATTAAAATTATTACAGGAACAGACTAAATGGTCCTGATCTTAGAGTGGTCCCTCCTCATTTCTAAGTTCTTTGGAAGGAAAATGAATTAACAACCAGAAATACAAGATTCAGAAGTCATACTACTTGGACTTTGAAAACTATTGGTTTTCTTATCTGTAAAACAGAAATCCTATACACCTCAAATTGTACTTCTATTCTTACTGAATCAGACATGTTTTTAAAAACACACAAACATGGAGATTACATCAAACTTAAAAGTTTCTGCATGAAGAAAGAAAGAATGAATGAATGAACAGAGGGAGAGAGGGAGGGAGGGAAGGAAGGAAGGAAGGAAGGAAGAGATCAACAAAATAAAAAGGCAGCATGGTCACATGGGAGGCTATATTTTGTTGTTTTATCTAGGTAAATAACCCTTCCTCTTGTGTGATTTTTTTCTATGCTCAAGTTACAATTAAACTAAGCAAATTGTAAAGCTGTAACCTTGTTTTTGAATGTCTACTGATACAGATTTGGAGACAGTTCCACAACAAGGCAAAAAGAAGCTGATGCTTAAAAAAAATAACAAAAAAATTTAATGAATTAAGCTGCTTGGCACGTCAGAGACAATACAAAAAGAGAACTGTGTTAGTTAATTTTATGCCAACTTGACTGGCCACGGTGCCCAGATTAAGCATTATTTCCCCGTATGTTCCTGAGGCTGTTTCTGGATAAGATAAACTTTTGCATCTGTAGACTGAGTAGATTGCCTGCCCCATCACTGTTTTGAGAGCCTGCATAGAGCAAAAGGCAGAGAGGAAGGAGGAATTTGACCCCTTTCTTGGACTGCCTGTTTGAGTTAAACATCTCATCTCACCTTTTCCTGCCAGGGGGCTGGGGTGTATTGTTCTCAGCCTCGGACTGAATTATACCACAGGCCTGGCTACATCTCCAGCTCGGAGACAGACTATTGTGGGACATCTCAGTCTCCATAATTACGTAAGCCAATTCTTTATGATGAATACATCTTATTTGTGCACACACTCAGGCATGCTTTCAGTGTTACTAGTGTGGGAAACCCTGACCAGACAAAAAATGTGCTATTTTAGGAAAATAAGAAGGAGGACAAACACGTATTTATCCAGGACCAGGTGTTTTGGTGGCTACTCCTGCTAAGACTCTCTCACTTAACCCTCCTGTTACATGTTGTCATCTTCGTTTGACAGAAGAGCGTCAGTAAGATGTCAACGCTTGTTTGATAGCGCAGTAAGTTTGTAAATAATGGAATATGGATTAGAATACACACCGGCCTGACTCCAGAACCTTTGTCTTTCCACCAGCACTGCCTACTTAGCTACACTCTACCACCGAGAGCTACGGAGCTATTTTGTATGTCCAGCTATTGCTGACTTTATACCAAAAGGATACTGAGTTTTAGCAAATACAATCATTGTAAGAAAAAGCAATGCACTAGAATTCTACTCCCAAATATCATGTAAGACAGTAAAGAGCTGCTGTACTGTTTCATCCATTGCCTTTTGATAATTGTCTGTTTATGAAGGTTACATGCATTCTTCTATAAAGAAGAAGAAGAAGCAGTATGATCAAAAATTTAAAAAAAAAATAAAAATTTCTGACATTGAAGACATTTCTAAAAATCAAAGGAAGAGCTAGCTCTACTGAAAGTCAAGGTGTCCAATGAACAAAATGATAAATTTCTTGTGTGGGGGTGTCACTTCTTCGTGTTAATAGATTTTGTTATATTGTAGAAGATTTTACGGCATCATTACCTCATTCAAAAGATCTACACATTCTGCATATACGGTATTATAATTTTTATAAATAAAAGTTGCCTGAATTTACAAGCAAGGCAAAATGTGCTAATGGAGTCAGAAGGTAGTTGAGAATGTCATTTGTAACCTCCGGTCCCGTCCTCTGAGCATTGCATTTCATAGGTGCTCAGCATACTTTTTGAAGGGAGCCATGCTACAAAAAAAAAAAAAGAAAGAAAAGAAAAAAAAATGATGACATTTGCTTTGTTATATTAAAACAATCCAAGGATCATATAGTAGCTCCTGAGATTAATTTCTTGGGGAAAAGTGGAGTGAGTTTTAATATTAGCTCACAAATATATTTGCATTTTATGATATTTATTACATAGGCTCAACTAATAAAAAAGTAAAAAAAAATTAGAAACAATGGAAACTTTTTGTAATTCGACCAAAAGTGTGTCATCATACGTGGTTTGTAGAATGAACCGCTTTCAGACCAATACTCTTTAAGGTCCACATTTGTTTGATAAATTTGCCAACAAGGTCCCTTGGCAAAGTCTCCTGAATGCACATTGAATAAATAGGAGAGATTCGAGGTACAAGTAAACTAATAAAATCTTCTGCTCGTTATTTTAAGAGGATGTCACCAACTGACCAGGAGTACTTCACTTCATCGGCTCTGAAATCTTTAAGACTTGTGAAATATGTCATAACTAAGTGCATGTAGTGAAAGTATGTTTAAAAAAAAAATGCATAGGGTGAGTTTTATTTTCACCCCTCAGATGTGCTATGAGCATTCAATTGGAGTAAAGATGGTTTTCTGAGGTGTAGATAAATTTCCATACCAATATCTCTATGCCTGCTGTGTTCATGGCAGTACCTTATTCTGAATCTGGCCTTATTTTCACAGACCAAAAACCATGTTTCGGATGAAAATTTTTGTAAAACACACCAAAGTTTAATTCATATGAATGTATGACAGATTTTATAAACAAGGATTTTGTTTCATGAGGCATTTTAAAAATGGGAAAAATAGGGTCCCAAATTGATTGGAATGACTTTGGATCCAGAAGTAGATCCAAATAGGGCACTTGGGTGGCTCAGTCATTTAAGCATCTGACTTTGGCTCAGGTCATGATCCTAGAGTTCCTGGGATCAAGTTCCGCATCAAGCTCCCTGCTCAGCGGGAAGCCTGCTTCTCCCTCTCCCACTCCCTTGTGTTCCCTCTCTGGCTTTCTCTCTCTCTGTGTAAAATAAATAAACAAAAATCTTAAAAAGAACAAGAAGAAAAAGAAAAAGGAGGAGGAGGAGGGGGAGGAGGAGGAGAAGAAGGGATCTTGTGCTGACTTCTCTGCCCAGGCCTTCAGACATTGCTCTTGAACAGAACAACCCCTCCATGCGAGGAGATCCCTGGGGCAAGCTCCACATGCAGAGGACGTGACCGCAACACCTCCTCTGTGGGCCCCATGAAGGAACCATCCTGGGTGCCCTTCCCCTTCCCACAGAGCTGCCTGCCCCAGCTGACACCACGTAGAATGCAGGTGAGCTCTCCCCCCACCCCCGACAAAGATGCACATTAGCAAGCAAACTGGATTAATGCTGTTGTGTTAAACATGAGTTTGGGGATAATTCATTGCTCAGTAGCACATAATCAGGACACCTACAAAGACCACCAAGTACACTGAACAGTTATTCTCAAGAAAAGGGCAACATCGCCCAGTGGACCAATGCCAAGGCAATGGCTGACTGTGGTCCTATCTTCTGCCTTAAGTACCCATGGCCCTGCAGTGGAACCTGGGACCCCTGCACCTGAGCAGCAGGACTTGATTTACATTTCATACAAATATATTAGTGTATATGCTTAGCTATAAGAGTTGAGAGAGAGAGGAAGTTCCAAAATAAAATTACTTAAAAAGTAAACATAAGCTATTTGTGACATAGATGAGGTAATCTGTCCAGGAAAGGAAACAGAGCCACCCCTCAAAAATGGCTTCATCCCACCAACCTATGGATAGATCCACAAAATCTTATGTCCTGAAAAACTGACCATCACCAGAGGGACTGAGCAGAAACCAGAAGAATAAATGGACTTCCCAAAAAATAGTTCTGAATACTATCTTACATGAGAAATAAGAAAAAAAAAATTTCTGTGGTTTCACCCCAGAATATTTAAATGAACACATTTAGGGTATGGCCAGACATCAGTACTAACACACAGCTAAACAAACCCGAAAGGTAAGAAATTCTAATAGGAGACAAAGCTAATCAATGCTGATGTCGTGTCTCTAACTCATAAGTTCTCTCTTTTCTTCCCCAACCACATCTTGAAGTCCAGTGTGAATCTACTAATAGGTATACAAAATAGAAAACCAATAAGCTCATCTAAGGTTAAAGAATTGAACTATAAAGTAATCAGAAGTTTTCCCTTCCTACCTACCAGGTTGGGATTTTTTTTTTTTTTAATTTAAAAATAGATCATATCTAACATTGGTGAGGAAATAGAGAACTAGAAATTCAAATAATATTGAAAGGAACATAAATTGGTGAAACTTTGTGGAGATACTTTAGCACCATCCATCAGATGTAAAGGCCACACTCTCTTTGACCCAACAGTCCTGCTTCTGAAGAGTCTGCCCTTCAGAAACACTGGCAGACATGTACAAGTGTTTACTTGCCCTTTGTATCTAAATATAAAAAGCTAGAAGCAATACGAGTGTATATCAATATAGGAATAATCATTAAACTGTTTTGTATTACTTCTAGAGAATATTATAAAACCACTAGTAAGAATGAGATATCTGCAGGGCACCTTGGTGGCTCAGTCTATTAAGCGTCTGCCTTGGGCTCACATCATGACCCTGGGGTGCTGGGGTTAGAGCTCTGAGTTGGGCTCCCTGCTCAGCCTGAGTCTGCTTCTCCCTCTCCCTCTGCCCCTCGCCCCACCCGTGCTCTCTCACACACGCTGTGTGTGCTTTCTCTCTCTGTCTCACACACATAAATAAAATCTTAAAATCAAAAAAAAAAAAAAAAAAGGATGAGATATTTGCAACAACACGAATAGATCTTAAGGACATTATGGTAAGATAGAGAAAACAAATACCATATGTTCTGAACTACATGTGTAATCTAAACACAAAGAAGTTCGTAGATACAGAGGAGAGATTGGTGGATGCCAGAGGCAGGAGGTGGGAAGGTAGGCAAAAATGGATAAAAGGGGTCAAAATGTACAATCTCCCAGTTAGAAAATAAACAAGCCAAGGGATGTCACGTGCGTCATGGTAACTACAATTGATGACACCTGTTGCATATTTGGAAGTAGCTTAGAGAGTAGAGCCTAAACTTTCTCAACACAAAGAAAAAAAATTCTCTGTGTATGGTGACGGATGTTAATTAAGTAAAGTTACTGCAGTGATCATTTTGCAATATACACCAATGTTGAATCATTATGCTGTGCAGCTGAAACTAATAAAATGTCATATGTCAATTACACCTCAGTAAGAGAAGAGATAGATTTACAGGTAATGACAGATACACATCTCCAAGACATAACATTAGAGAAAATCATAAATCGCAAATTAATATATACCATATGCAGAACTTAACTAAACACAAGACCAGTTTATGCATGTCTACATGTGTGCATGTACACTTATGAACACACACATACATGTAACGGTATGGAAAATGGATTTGGAAGGGGTCCTCTCAATGATAAAAAAGCGGCTACCTCTGGATGTGGGAGAATTGGACAGAGGACAAAGGAAAAGCATTCATTCACATACTACCTGAGTAATTTGTAAAATAATTTTTTCAGTGAGAAGCAAAAACGGCCACAAGTGGACTGTGCCAGTATCTGTTTCTACTCATCCTCACTGGGGTTAAGAAATTGTGTATCTGACCTGTTCAGTTATTACACCTCCCAATGCTTCCCCCAGCCCCCCAGCCACCCGACGTGGGGGTGATCAATGATCAAGGTTCCTGCACAGCCTCCATGCCCCACCTGCCTCTTTTACTGTTAGGATTATGCAAATTTGACACAAGTGTGACCTGTTTTTCTACAGTTTTCTAAGAAAACTCAAGCTTTGTGTCATCAGTTCCCTAATTTTCACTTCTTGCTTGTGAATGTAATTCTGTTATCACTGTCTACACAGAGAAAGTTGTCAAATAATTCTCTGAAAGATGTTTATAATTTCAAGCGTTTTTGCACCATTGTTTCGGTCTACCCATCATACATATTGCCACAGTGACACTTCCATTGTTACAATTGCTAGTCAATAAAAGAAACAGAGAAACATTACATTATCGGAGAGCACTGCACCATGTGTATGTCTATTTCATTTGTATTCAATGTTCCGAAAATGGTATATTTCTAGACTAACTCCACACTGAGATGAGCTTTGGAAAGATTATATTTGTAAATGTTCATCATCTCGGAAGCATTTATTGAACTCTTCCTATATGTATAAATATGTTCTTAGCATTCTGTAAGGGTTATGAGCGAGGGAGTACAATTCCTGACCTCAAGCAAATTTGAATTCACTAAGAGATATAACATTACTGACATCTGAGGCAAATTCTTATTGACATTTAATTGTTGTTTATTAAAAAAAAATTCACTGAACTCTCATTATTATTGGTTGGGAACAAGTCTAGACCCTTGAACTAGATCAGGATGGAAAACAGAAAAAAATTAAAAATTTTCTTCCTTCATTTTGTTGTGGGAGAAACAGACAATAAGAATTAAATAACGGAATTATAATACCATTTAGGTTTCATGACGTGGAAATGTTACAGATGCTTAATAAAATGGGTGGAAAAAAGATGTGCACCTTGAGGGAATAGGCAGGAGCGGGAGCTGTGGGGCAATTTTAGATCCAGGAGTGAAGGAAGCCCCTGGTGAGCAGGTGGCATTCAGAAACAGATGAGACTATGTCCACCAGCAGTTACGTGCCTGGTTGATGATCAGCGAAAAGACCAGGGTTCTGCGTGACAAAGAGTAAGTGGTGGTTACAGAGAATAAAGTGGGTGTGAAACAGATGAGGTCAGCTCACACAGGACCTCAAAAGCTATCGCAAAGATTGACGTACTTACTGAGAAACACAACACAACAATACAAAACAAAAACTTGGTTTGAGCAGAGCGAGGACATTATATAAAGAGATGCCTAATCACTGTGAATGCTGTCTTAATGACAGACGGTAAGAGAAAGAGAGTAAAATTATGGCACCAGTTATGAGGTTGTTGGAATAATCCAGAAGAAGCGTGCTGTTGTTGAGGCCAGGGTGGAAGTTGGAGTGGGGAGAAGGGGTTCAGATTCTGGACAAACATTGTAGATCAGTTTAACAAGGTTCACTGTTTGAAGGAAGGTTTGAAGGAAGAGTATGAGGAAAAAGAATCAAGGATATTGGCTAGTCAAGATGACATGTCTTTTACTTTGGCCCTATTAAAACGACAGAGGAAGCACAAGTTAAGAACAGTCAGATTTAACGAAGGTTGTGGATAAGCGAAGAGAACGCGCACAGCCAGAGAGAGGCAAGAAGGCGGAGGACAGGAGCAACAACGTAATTACAGCAGAACAGACACACAAGCATGAATAACCTCATACGAACATATGGGATGTGGAAATAATTGCGGGATAGGGTTTTTTAAACTAATACAAAATAGACTCAAACGATCATTGCCCACATCCAAAGTGACTCTTTTCACTTGTTCAGTCCCACAAATTACTGTGGCTCAGATCTTGCGAAACTTCTTTTGCCATTGTTTTCAGAGTCTGCAGCATGACCTTTGCAGTACATGCAAAGTTGACAAATCTTTAACTTTTGAAAACTGATTTTGTTTTGGAAACAGTGAAAGTCTTTTGGAGCCAAATTGAGTGAATTAAGTGAGTGATCAGGCTATGTAATTCTATTTGGGGTCCCAAACGAGCTGTGATTATAAAGTAATGAGACCTATTTCCTTGTATGACTCATAAACTGGCTCTGAAGAAAATTCCAAAGGAAGACTTACACAATTTGGAATTAGGGTCAACTTCATCAGGAAAGGGCTTCTGGAAAGAGTGAGTTTCAAATCAGGCTTACAGCAGCAGGCGGAAAGGTAATGGATTAGCAGCCACGAGGAATGACCTGAACAGGTAGTACTTACATTTCTGCAGAGATTTTAACTTTAAAATTTTGATTATTATTTGCATATCCCACCATTCATCCTTAAAATAAATGTGTAAAGGAGTAGCACAGAATTACTGCATTTTAAAGAACACAAGACTCTCTATTGACTCACTGCCTCCTCTGATAAATTAGGAAATCAGACCTCCAGAATTTAAGAAACTTGTCACAAATCACAGAGATGTGGAAAGAAAAACACACAAAAAAACAAAAAAACAACAACAAAAAAAAGCAAGTAAAATTAATGTCTCTTGTTCTAACTCAGAGTGCTCTCTCCCAAATTGCCACAGTCCTAAATTGGACAGAAGCGAAACTGGATGCCAGAATTCCTGTTTCTTCATGGCCCGCTGTCAATTGTTTCAATTTATGTACAGGGAGAAGAAAATCACATATTTTCTCCGAAAAGGCCCTGGGTCAGTGTTTCTCAACTAGGATGATTTTGCTTCCCAGGGGACATTTGGAGGCAAGACTCCAAGGGCAGATGTTATTGGCATCTCGTTTGCAGAGGTGAGGAATCAGAACCCCACCACTACAGAACAAGCCTCCTACAAAGACTTATCTGGCCCCAAATGCCAGTCGTGCTGAGATTAAGAAACGTTGCCCTAGATGTAGAGCTAAAAGTCATGGGTAAACTTGGGAATGTGAGCATATCATAATAAATAATTTGTATACATGTAGTCCTTATACAAAACATACTGAGGCCAGGAAACATGGGTAGAAACCCATCCCTAAGGTTTAGGGTTATTAAAACTTATTGAACATGAATATATTCGGACATTTATCAGTATTTATTTTGGGGGCTTATTTTTGTATCATAGAACATATAAGCTATTATCTACAAACAGCCCCACACATGTAGTTCTTTTTCAAAGAATATATCTCAACTTTTGCAACTTTGGGGGTATAATAGCATTCTTATTTAGACTCTAAGACAGCTGGGCCAAGGTGTGAAAAATGTTGCCAGAAGCTGGGGCTGGTGGAATCGTCCATAGCCAAGTGTGTAAGGAAGGAAAAAAGGTCAATTAGCAGAAAAACATGGTTCTTTGCTAAAAGCCTAGATGTGTATAAAGAAGAAAATCTCATTTGAAAAAGGGGTCCAATGACACTTGATTTTGTCTAGCATTTATGTGAGAATTTGAATAAAATATAAACATAAAGGAAATCCCAAAATTGGGGGATGCAAGGCTATATACATTACTGGTAACTGCCTAAACTGAAATTGGACATATTTCTAATCAAATTATTCTTTTAGGTATGTTAAGAAATGCTTTTGACAGGTACTTGCAAATATAATACAAATGCAAATAATTTCCATAAGAATAAAAGTGGATAATGGCATTTAATATTTTGATATTTTATCTTTTATTAATTAGGAAACAAATATACTGTCCCTTCCTACGGACATTGTCGTCAATTTGTAATTTATGAACCTTTATTACTATTGAGAAATTGAGTCTTATTTTTTTTTCAATTTATTTATTTTGAGTCTTATATTTTATAAATGGAATATATGTATATATATATGAAAACAGTGGCAAGAGAATTTGTTTCCCAAAGCTGCATATCAGAACTCACCAGATTGTGTGGCTGTTGAAAATCGATTTTCCCTCACCTTGTGGTCTGTACATGCAGTTTTTATTTTCCAAGGGGAAACACCTGCAATCAATTGATGAACTGCTGTTTGTGGATCCAACTGTCACTGGGGCCATGCCGTGGCAAAAGCCTCATTAACATGAGGAAAGCGCCTGCAAATGTATAATTGAGATGCAAACCATGAGCCCATACGTTATTGTCTCTGCAGATTCTTTTTTCAAAAAACAAGCCCAACTTTTCAGAACTAGTCATCCTGAGCATTATCCAATGAATACTACCATTTGGTAGTACTTTACTGACTAAAGACCCACTCTTCTATTTCTCCTTTGTCAGCTCACAGAGCCTTTCCAGTATCTTCTCCCCAAACAAACAGCCAGGAAACATCACTGGATTTCGCAAAACGTATTGAGTCTTACAGTCTGCTCAGTATAGGTATTGTGTTCAATAATACTCTGCATTGTCACAGCTGGTATGAGTACTCTATGGCAATTTCTCCTAAAAATATTATAGAAAATGAGAAAAGGATTCCTTTTGGGGAATTATGGCAAATTTAATAATCATCCACAATTTCTCCAAGTTTCTCAAAGCTGTCTGGTGTAGCCTTGTGTTAAAACAACCCCACCTCTTATAACATCTTTATACTATGGTTGCACATGAAAGAATGGATATAAGTGAACTAAGACATCACCCTGTATGATCTGCTTGTTTTCCCAAGAGGATTTAGGGCCCATTGGTTACACTGCTGAAGCTCACCTAGCTAATGAGAGGTAATGGCAACTTGAGCCCAGCTCTGTTTTGTGTTCCATGGGGACAGGACTAAGCCCCAGAAACATTCATTGTGTGCAATGGCCAAGATGAAGAGTTGTCAAGATGTTAAGAATTTCCTCATCTGGTCAGTTTTAGAAGTGACGTTAGCAACATCTACGGCACATGGATTACATTCCCAATAGCCTTAGAAGGAACTAAAGTTTGCATGATCTTCAAAGGACTTTTTTCACCAAATAAACTTCAATTAAGCACTGCCATGTCTCTGGTATCTCGCTCAACACTACGTATACCATGGTGAATGCCATAGAGCCCTACTTCCAAAAAATGTGCAGATCCGGGTGGGAAACTTACATGAAGTTCTGTATCATAAAATAATGTGATAGATGTTCAAATGAAAGTAGATGATGGGGACAGTGACCACAGATGGGAAGGGATGTTCAATTCTATTTGTAAGGGTCAGTGACGTCTTCCCAGGCAAAAACAATAATGTCATATATTTGAAATGGTTTGGTTTGGTTTTACTAATTTACCAGTTGGTGTCAAGGTATATTATGTAGGTTCTTTGAGAGTTAGGTTCCCATTGAGCAATAATGTGAATGATATTTTAAAAGGGCAATGTGACATTTTTATTGTTTATTTTTCTTTCTTCATCATATAATAAAATAAAAGTAAAATAAATACCAATGCAAATGCTTCCTCCCCTTCCCACTCCTAAATCCTGGTAGTATTTCCAAAAAGCCCTTCTGGCCATCCAGAAAAAACTAATTCCTGTCATAGTTGTTGAAAATCTGCATCATCGGGTCAATTATAAAGGAGCATGGAGAAGGATGTAATAGGAAGTGCCTCTGGGGAGAGGAGGGATGAAGAAGGATGGTAGGAATGGAGGGAATGTGGAGCAGGAGCTGGGAGAGAAATCTCTGGACTTGACTTTGAATTATAGAACACTATGCCCAGGACACTAAACTCGAGTGGTATGGACTCAATTTTGTCCTCCCCAAATTCATATGTGAAGCAATAGCCCACAATGTGGTGTAATTGGAGGTGGGGCATTTGGGAAGTAATTAGGGATATGTGAGGTCATGAGAGCAAGCCCTCATGATGGGATTTGCGATTTAATAAGAAGAGATAGGGAAAGGGATTACTTCCTCTTGTTGTGAGGACACAGCAAGAGACTGGCCATCTGCAAGCCAGGAAGAGAGCTCTCATCAGGGAACCAAATCAGTCAGCCCTCTTGTACTTCCCAGCCTATGGAAGCGTGAGAAAATAACTTCTGTTGTTTAAGCCACCCTGTCTATGATAATCTGTTATGGCAGACCAAGCAGACGAAGAGATCAAGTAAGTGGGGTATCTGATAGGGTGATTACTTACCACATCTATACTTTGACCAAAGTGAGGGAAGCTTAGAGGCTGGGTTGAACCAATTTAAGATGCCCTGAGGTGAGCTGATGGTCTATGACCTGTACTCTCCATAGGCTGGGAAAATGGAAAGAGCTTTGATGCTTCACTGTGTGCCCTTTCCTTCTCTCTCAAGTAAGCAGGCTTCTTAAATCTCGGACCTAAGAGTGCATATATTTAATATGCGAAACCTAGAAAATGTCTAGCTGGATTAGGCAGAAACGTCTGTTTCTATTATTATCTATGAAAATATTTTTTCAAGAGATTAGATTCACAGCTACTGAGCATTTCAGGGCATAACACAAGACATGTTCTGCTAAAGTTCTAAAATACAGTTTCTGAATTGTTGAAAGAGGATTGTCTAAGATCCAAACACTCCAAAAGGGAGTTACTAACATGGAAACATCTGTTATCTGGTGGCCATTCTTTTCATGGATTCCTTTCCCAAAGGTTAATGGACTGTGGTGTGTTCTTATAGTGACCTAAAGGATATGAAAGAATCCAGCATAAAAAGAAAAGATGACTAGCTTCCATAACCAAAAGAAGTTTGAAACAACAATGACCATGCTTGTTTTCTGTGGACACAGTTTAAACGTGGATGGTAAGGTGGGAAGATCCAGGTGATGAGTCTGCCCAGTGAGGACAGGTTCTCAGAAATAGGATTGGGTTTGAAGCCAGAACCGTGTGGGTGCAGAGTAACTCTGGCAGGTTCTTCCTTCACAACCTTTAAATTTTAATTTAATTTGTTATAAATTGAAAATATCTCAGGATAGTTTGGAGGAAAATTTTAAATTGTAGGTATATACCTACATATATGTTTAGTATATATGTATATACCCTTTATGTGCAGGTGTATATATCCCTACATTTAGGTCTCTATTCATATATATGGGTATATGTCTATGTGTATAAATGTATATACGTGCAAAAGTTACAGAAAGAGAAAGAGAGAGAGATGATAGACAGATGATAGAGGAAAGAGAATGAAGAGAGCTAGCCCAATTCTCAGTAAGTGCCACTTTCCTGCCTGCCATTGTGATGCTTGCTGTTGTGTCAAAGATGGCCAAGCCCTTCGGGGTACTAGCTCCCACCACCAACAGATGCAGGGTCTGGACAAGAAACCGGTTCTGCGTTGTTGCTTCCGCCCCGGCCCAGCATGCACCCCATCAGACCATGATTGCTTGTTAAGCTGCCGGACCTACTGGTGGTTCCGGTTAGGAGAGGATGATATCGATGCTCTCCCTTGCACATCTCCCAAAGTGATGAACGCTGAGTAGGCGCTAGGTAAGGCTGCCTTGCTAAAGGTAATAACTGAACAGCTGAGTGAATGAACGAATGAATGAGTCCATCAATCCACAGGAAGACGCTGCTGAGACTTAGTTTGTAATCATGGTGACAAAGTACTCAAGAATAATTCAGCGGGCAAAACGGTAAGAAGCCTGGGGGAGTTGCTGCCTCTGAGCCCCCCAGAGTCAGGAATGCCGCATCAGGGCTTGACAGGAGTCCAAACCACTGTAGGGCAGAGCCACAGGGATAACAAAAGTAACAAAGGAGCAAGTGCTGAGGTAAAGGGGTGGGTGCCTGAAGAACAGAGACAAGCACATTCTAAGTAGATTTTTAATTGTTTCCCAGTGTTGCCTATACTTTCTACTTTTCATACACAGAGCAGGAAAGCCCAGGACATTTTACCGGTTCTAATTCCTGGATCGTCCCCACAGCCCTGGAGGAGGGGACTTGCTCAAGTTCTTGCAATGTCCAAATGGCATTCGTTTCATTTGCAGGGTAGCTAACAAAGCAAATACCTCCACCCATAATCGTCAACCTCCTGCCCCATCTCTTCCCAGGTTATGGTTTTCATTCTTCTGCTACATTAAAATCATAAATGGCCATATTCAAAGCTCAGGTTGACACTGTTAAATGTGCTAGCCATTTCTGTGTCCCCACAGTCTTGTAGGCAACTTAACTGCGCACGGCGGCCTCACAAGGGTTGACTTTGTCCACATCCCCTGTTGTATTTCTACGCGACAGCTCTGTGAGAAATACTAATTGATCTTGAGATGGCTGCAGTACAGACACAAAACAGCTTGTAGTTGCTCTGTCACTGGGGGTTCCTAGGGGAAGGGAAGAGGTAAGGTGATTAACGGCACTGGCAAGGCAGGCTTTATCTCAAATGAGATGCTTATGTAAGACAATCTGGCTCTTCTAACTTTCCTTTTCTGCTTGTGTTTTATTAGAGGTCAGAAGGAAAGTGCATTTGTAGGTGAGGTTGCTCCCTGGTGCGCTGACTTATTTTATGGCTCTGCTCTCCAAGCTAAGATCCAGCGGCTCAGAGGGGAGGGAAGAGCACTAGATTAGGAGTCAGAAGGATTACGGTGGGGCCTCAGCTTTGTGAAACTGGGCAAATCACTCGATATCTGAAAACCTCTGCATCTTCATCTGAAAAACGAGATAAGTCTATGCCTCGCCTTCTCCTGCCTAAACCCATCTTGTTGTTCTTTGAGCACTAACCTCTATTAGTAAAAAATTGAGCCTGTCCTTAAACAAATACGAATTTATATGTTTGCATGTGTTGAACATTCATTAATGCTTAACCATGAACAAAAAATAGAAATTTCAGAAGCGGACACTAAAATAAAAGAATATTTCCTTCCCACTCCCATCCTGAGTATTCCCCTAGGACACAAGCCCACCACTTTGAAGATAGTGCCCTGGATATAATTATTTATATTTGTCTAAACGTGGCTTCTTCTTTTTTCTTTTCCAGAGTCTTGATACTCAAAGGGCTGTCCCTGGACCAACAGCATTAGCATCACCTAAGACATATCAGAAATGCAAAATCTTAGGGGAACCTGGATGGCTCAGTTGGTTAAGTGCCTTACTCTTGATCTCAGTTCAGGTCTTAATCTCAGGGTCATGAGTTTGAGTCCCACGTTGGGTGTGGAGCCTACTTCAAAAAATATATATATATAAACAAACAAACAAAAAACACACAAAAACCAAGAACCTCATACCCCCACCCCTTACCTGCTGAAACAGAATCTGAGTTTTGATGAAATCTCCAGATTTACACCGACTTAGAGCTTTTTCCTTGAGTAAGTTCCCTTCATTTGAGTGTCTAAAAGGTCTCTGCTTTCTACCTTTCAAGACTATAGGGGCACACAAATGTTAATCAGTCCTTCCCTGACTACCTCTTGCCCGTCCTGAGTTAGATGCATTGACATTTCTGATCCTATGTACCTTATTAATGTGCTTTGGTATACTGACAGCTCTTAGATGCTCACTAGATTCTTAGCTCTTCACATCAGGAACATTATCTTGACCATATCTGTTAGTCTTTTTGACAGTCACAGGAGTCTGTTATCAGAATCAAATGATATCTTCTCTGTGAAAAGACGACCATTTATTCATGCATTCAAGAAATATTCCTGCAGCGCCAACAACCCCCACCCCCAACCTCTGGGATTCTAAGAAAATTCCCAGCCATGCAGTAGAAAGAAAGCGGGGGAAAGCCCTCCCCTTCAGGCCTTCCGGGTATTAAATATAAAAAGTCATGAATTTCATCATCTGCCCTTGGTTGTTCCTGTATCAGTACTTTGGCCCCAGGCCTTTTGGAGAATAATAAGCTTCTGTGGGAGCTCAGGTGTTCTCTCTTGGGACTGCTGTTGAGCTAGATTGTCCCAGTATCTTGTCTAGGAAACCAGTCTCTTGGTTTTCCTAGGACCCCAACTTGGTTCCCCAGGCCCCAGACCTTCTCTTTCTCATGTATGGGTTGAACTACTTTCAGCTGCAAAAGAAATGGAAACTTATTTACATTTTCAGTGGGGAATTCAATAAATAAACCCTGAAGAATGGCTTAATAAGAATTTAAAACAATGCAGTAAAGAGAAGTGGGGTTGGCAAAATGTTCTTCCTTTCATTTGATAGATCCCTCTTGCACTGACTTCTGTAGCATGGTTCAACGAAATTGCCTCCAATTACAAAAAGAAAAAAAAAAAAGGTTAAAATGAATTTGTTACTACTACGACTATAGAGTGGAGTTTCAGAGCACCTTGTATCATGGCCTAAATAAAAACGAGAAGTCCAGAATATATGCTCTAAAAAACAGACTACACCATGTTTGGTTGACCATCTGTCATGGTAGAATAATTAATCTCTAAATAAACACGTCTAGTTAATTCCAGCAGTTCAGAACAATTGCTGCACCTTGCCAGCTGCCCAGGTCCAGCTGAAAAGCAGATCATCACTCCTTTGTTACAAATAGAGGAACCAAAGCATAGTGGGGGAAAAGAGCCCTTTTGTGAACTCTCATTCTCATGTGATGTAATGGGAACTTTCCTGTACTCACCAGCTCTTACAATCTCACCTTCAGTAGCTTCTGTCCTACCTAGATCTGTCACACTCAGTACACAACAACTTAGATAAATTTTCTCTAAGACTGCCTTCCTTCCATAATTTTAATGTAATATTTCTAGAGTACTTATTCATAGATTAACTTTTAGCCTATTACAGCTGTAGTTTCTTTCCTCCACTGCTTAAGTTTCTTAACCTAATTTGTAGCATAGAAGTGCAGCTCCATGTGAAAGGCATTTCCTGGAATTGTTCAGTGTACAACTTCTACTACATTACATAGCAGCCCTGTTTTTACTCTTTTTCTCAATTTTGTTCTTAAGCTTCCAGTATTTTTGGTTTATATGTTTTTCTCTGTGATTTTAATTTGTAGACTGTTTTGATAGGTAAAGTATTAATCTCAGAAGAAAGACTGGTTTTCTAAAGGAAATGCTTAACCATAATAGCATGAATGGTGTCATTATAATTACCATTTAAAGAGGGAAGCAGAGAATGAGGCAGAGTGGTGGACTCATTAATTTCCCTGCCTTTAACCACCGAGATTCAGATCCGGCTCAGAGAGAGAGGCCAAAAGCCATATCAATCTGTGCGATCAATGTTTAGCATAGTGAAATGGAATTTCACAGAGGCAAGGAAGGAACAGGCTGCTCTGCCACCATGTTGACCTTGAAGCAACAAAATAGAAATGTTAATTGCCATTTGGATTATCATTCTGTAATGATGTCTTTATTATGATAATCATTAAATTTTAAATAGAGTTAAACACATTAAATCAGATCTTAAGATCCTACTGCTTTAGTTTGTAAAGATACCTACACCAAACGTGTCTTTGAGACTAAAACATATATAGTAATCTAGTTTGGATTTGCTTATGAATAATTTTTGTGCACAAAAAGTCCAGAATATAATATATAGAATTTACAGTCTTAGTGCTTCTGTAAAAACACTTCTTTAAAATCCCATGCCACAGTATATTTTTAATAAGCATAATTTATAACACTTTTACATGAAAATAAAAAGAAATATATATGCACTGTATGGGGATTTTCAAACATTTTAAATAGGGAAAAATCTATTCAATGTATTTATTATTTTCACCAAGTGGCCCAGTTCTTAGGAAATGGAAACTACAATAAATGATTGAATGAAACATTTCAGTAATTTTTATCAGATCCGAATAAAGCTATAATAAAGCACATGCCAATATTCTTACAACATTGGATGACAGATTTGGGGCCCAGTTAAGTATTACCCCAGAATTTTATTTTAATTTTATAGACAAATGAAATAAACAACAGAATTATATTATTTGGTTACTGTGTGCATATCCTTGCATGTTGTACATTTTTCCTATATACATTTGTCAAAATATATATACATCTTTTATGATATATATTATATATTTTATAATATATATGTCTTTTTTATAATGAAAAGATTGTGATTTGAATAAGTATTCTGAAATTTCCTACTTCTCTAAACTAGAGCAAATTTTTAATCTCAGTTTCTTTAGTTATAAAACGTTAATAATGAAATCTACCTCCTGAGAGAGGGTTGAGCATGTAAAACTCGAAGCACCTAGCAAATCTCATTACTCTCTGGATGTGGCCTTGACCTAGCCTGGAAGGTGGAGGTGTGGGCAATGCAAGCAATCTCTTTTTACACGAATTTCCCACAGATGTTCACCTGTGCTCCCCTCTTGCTCTTTCTGGATTTATTTTCTCTGGTTCTGAAAGACATACACGGTTCAATTTTCCCTTAAAAATCCCAAACTTGAGTTTTAGCTAAGAGAGTAAACAGGAGAGTATCCACAGCTTGCTTTAGTTTATTTGCCTAGTTAATTTGTTTTTTTTATTTTATTTATTTGCCTAGTTAACAAAAAAGAAAAATATAGTGTAGAGGTTTCTATATGGATGTTTGGCCCAAAAAGCCAATTTAGCAAGAGCCATCTTGCGTATGATTGGCAGGTCATAAACCTCACTGAGAAAGAAACTCAGTAACACAGATTCAGCTAAGACCAGGTACTCCATAGTATGTGTGAACTTCTAATACTATGCCGATTTTTTTTAAAGATTTTATTTATTTATTTGAGAAAGAGAGAGCATATGAGTGGGAGGGAGCAGAGAAGGAGGGACAAGCAGACTCTCTGCTAAGCTCAGTCCCAGGACTCTTGAGATCATGACGCGAGCTGAAGTCAGATGGTTAATTGACCACCCAGGCGCCCTTAATACTATGTCAATTTTTAAGAATTTTTGTGTACTATATTGACATCATTTTTAAAATGTTTAACTGTGATAAAATACATAGCACATGAAATTTACCATTCTAACCATGTTTAAGTATACAGTTCAGTAGTGTTAAGCATGTTAAAATTGTTGTATAACCAATCTCTGGAACTCTTCATGTTGCAACACTGAAACTGTATACTCACTAAACAATAATAATGGCATTCATTTAATTCTACCTAAATATAAAATGACATAAAACAAGGCCTTAAATAAGATGATAGAGTACTAAAACACTCAAAACAAATATATGACAATTCACATTACCACTGGATGCCTATACCCATATATATTACTTTATTTAATACTCAGAATTAACTGGTATTAATATTTAATAATATTATTTAATTAATACTCAGATATTGTGCCTTGCTTTATCCTGTTGAAGAAACATTACCAAAGAAGGAAACCATATTTCACGAGCCACAACTTTGGTAACTGAGAATCCAGATTTTCTCCCTGCTCTGGCTAATGTCCTAGACCCTATCTTTCTATCCCTCTACTTTTCTCATAGCTGAAACCCTATTCACTCTTGCCTGGATTACTGAATGAACATGCTAATCCCCTAGTTGCTAGTGTACTTCAATTCCTCCCCTTTTCGTGTCCAAAGAGACCCACACCAGATGCAAATCTGACAAAGTGATTTTTGCCTACAGTCCTACAATGAGCTCCTATAACATTTAATGGCAAAAGTAAAAACGCTTCCTGTTTCTTTTTAGCTTTAATGAGATAATTGACCAGCACATAAAAGAGGTATACAGACTGGTGAGAGCGGACATTATGTGGACACCTGTAGAATTATCAAAATAACCGAGATACTGTATGTGCCCATCACCCCGAGTTTCTCTCCTCATCTCCATGCAGTCATTAATAATGTAACACTACAGGGGTGCCTGGGTGGCTCAGTGGGTTAAGTCTCTGCCTTCAGCTCAGGTCATGATCTCAGGGTCCCGGGATCAAGTCCCGCATCAGGCTCTCTGCTCAGCGAGAAGCCTGCTTCCCCCTCTCTCTCTGCCTGCCTCTCTGCCTACTTGTGGTCTCTCTCTCTCTCTCAAATAAATAAATAAAATATTTTTTTAAAAATGTAACACTACAAAAAACAAGCAAACAACAACAAAAAATTAGCTTGCAGTTTCTACAATTTTGTATAAACAAAAATCATAAAGGATGTATTTTTTCTGGTTTCTTTCATGAAGCATAATAATTTTGAAATTTCTCCATATGGTTGGGTCTATCAGTAGTTGTCCCTTTTGGTTCTTGAGTAAGAACCCAATGAATCGATGATCTGTGTATCCATTCATCAGTAGACCTGTATTTTGTTTTCACTTTAGAGCTCTTATAAACAAAGTGCTGTGAGCAATTATGTAGAAGTCTTTGACTGAATATATGCACTATTTCTCTTGAGTAAACACCTACGAGTAGAATGACTAGCACATATAGTAGATATATATCTCATTTTTTTCCAATTTATTTATTTTCAGAAAAACATTATTCATTATTTTTTCACCACACCCAGTGTATATCTCATTTTTAAGACAGACTCAAACTGTTTTCCAGAATACCTGTTTGAGCAAAGTATGAGCATTCCAGTTGCTCCACATCCTCAAAAATACTTGATATGATCATTCCTTTCTTATTTTTTTTTTTAATTCTTAACCATTCTAGGCAGTTATATAAGTAATATTTTATTGTAGATTTAACTGACATTTCTTTAATAACTAATATTGGACATTATTTCATGGACTTATTGTCCATCTATATATCTTCATAACCAAGGTGTTAGTTCAAAACTTTTGCCCATTTGAAAAAATTTAGTTATTTGTCTCTATAGTTCAGTTGTAGAGTTTTTAGTATCAATTCTTTGTCAAAATATGTTTTACAAATATTTTCTTCCTATATGTATTTTATTTCATTTTTGTAACAGTGCCATTTGAACAGTAAAAGATTTTACTCTTGAGTGCTGTGGGGTGTGTGGCCCTGGCGATTCACGGACCTGTACCCCTGGGGATAAAAATATATGTTTATAAAAAATAAAAAATTTTAATAAAAGATTTTACTCTTGTTAAAATTCAATTATTAAATATTCTTTTTACATTTTGTGTTTCCTGTGTTCTAAGAAAATTTTTCCCAAACCAAAAGTCATGAAGACTTTTCTCCTGTGTTTTACAGTTTTATAGTTTTAGCTCTTAAGTTTAGGTATGATCCATGTCAGCTGAAGTTTTGAATTTATTGTGAGGTCAGATTCATTGTTTATTTTTTGCAGATGGCCATCAAAGCATTCCACCATCATTACTGAAAAGATTATGATTTTATTAAATTATCTTGGCACCCTTGTCAAAAATCCATTGACCATGTATTTGTGGGTCTATCCAGACTCTATTCTGGACTTTACACCTGTATTTGTTAAAATAAACTCCAACACAATAGTATCTTAATTACTGTAGCTTTGTATAACCCTTAACATCAGAAGGCTCAAGACCTCTAACTTGAATTTTCTTATTCAGATATGTTGTGGCTATTCTAGATCCTTTGTATTTCCATCTGAATTTCAGAATCAGTTTGTTAATTTCTACAAAAGTCTACTACAATTTTGACTGGGATTGCATTGAATCTATAGATCATTTGCCAGGAGTGTAGACTTCTCATAATGTGTCTTGTGATCCATGAACAAAATTCTGTAGGATGTCCTATCTAGATAATCACATCATCTGTGAATAATGGCAGTTTGAATTTTTTCTTTATAGTCTCAGTGCATTTTATTCCTTTTCCTTGCCTTACTCTACTGGTTATAACCACTAGTATACTATCAATAGAGATAATGAGTGTGTATACCCTTGCCTTATTCCTAAACTGAGGAAGATAATTCACGTTTTTCACCATCAAATATGATGGCAGCTGTACGTTTTTCAGAGACATCTCTTACCACTCTCTTTCTGATGTCCGGAGAGCTTTTATTTAGAATGTCTCTTTCTGATGTTCGGAGAGCTTTTATTTAGAATGAATGTTGGATTGTTTCAAATATTTTCTTTCTTTTTTTTCTTTTCTTTTCTTTTTTTTTTTTTTTTTTTTTTGTATGTATGACCTCATTGGCCTTTGTGAACTCCCAGACTTATCTTCTCAACTTGGCAAAAACTTAGAATTCATCTGAATTCGCCCCTGCTGTGCTGTGGTCTGGAAACCCTCCCAGAAGGAAGAAAAACAATTGTAAGCCTCACCTGCTTGTTTCCTCTGTCTGGGTTCACTGTATGTGCCACCTTGTGCGTTGCCTAAAAATGGTTCTTTCATGTATTTTTCCCCATTGTTTATCTGTTCCATGTGGGAAGATAAATCCAGACCCTGTTACTTCATCAATGTCAAATATTGAGGTCATCCTGTCTATTTACAGAAGCCTTATCTCTCACCAATCTCCAGCTTGCAACTCTTTCTTCAGACCAACAGATCTCCAAATGTTCCATGTCCCTTCTCTGTGTCTTCTCATACTCTGCTTCCTCTGCTAACTGTGCCTTTCTCTTCACATCTAAAAGTTCATCACCCTAGAAGATAAAGTCCAGCTTCTATGCCCTCTCAGAAACCTTATTTGTCATTCTGTAACAACAAGAGTCTCTTCTGCATGCACCACACTGCCTTATGATTGTCACTATGATATCAGTATTAACCTGCTTCCCAGACAGATTGTGGCTATTTGATATCAAGACCTCTGCCACAGTCTGCTTGCTCTCCCAATGTCTAGTTTGTAAAAGGAATCAATGAATTGAGTAATAACTAACCCACTTCTCTGTCTACCTTAGCATAGTTGTGTCTGGTATTTCATTGAACTTTTCCTACTACTATAACTCTTAATATTTTAATCATGAATTGAGAAATATTTTAATGAGAAGTTGAGAAACCTGATACTCTTTTGCTCTACAAAATGAATTAATTTTAAGTATAATACACATTTTTCGGGGTGCCTGAGTGGCTCAGTGGGTTAAGACTCTGCCTTTGGCTCAGGTCATGGTCCCAGGGTCCTGGCATCAAGCCCCGCATCAGGTTGTCTGCTCAGCGGGGAGCCTGCTTCCCTCTCTCTCTCTCCATCTACCTCTCTGCCTACTTGTGATCTCTCTCTCTGTGTCAAATAAGTAAATAAATTGGCTTCGAAAGCAATTCTAAAAGGGATTCCAAAAAATACACAATTTTTTCTTATTCTTAAGCTTATTTTATATAAAAGAACTATTAAGAATACTTAATATAAAATTTCCCTGAGTTTATTTGTACTCATAGGCAATACAACTGTATTGTGATAGAATAGGAAATAAATAATAATAGAGGGAACAAGACAGAAATACAACGAAGAAGAAAACCATCATCTTTGAATTTATCTTTGACATTTAAATTTATAAGTATTTATATAGTAGTCTTCCACAAAATTGATTCACCTCATTTTACTTAGGTGCCAATGTGCCTCTTGACACTGAAATATTCTTTGGTGTATTCCATATTATTCCATGGCAATAAAAACAATTCATATATCAAGCTGTATTGCCCCAAAAGTGCACATCAAGTGTCCTTCTTAATGATCTCTCTTATAGACCTTTCATGGTTCTCATTGTTGTTGTCATTGGTTGTAATTGTATCTTTCCAAAAGATACCTTACACATAGTTTTTTGGCTCCTTGAGAACTAAAGTTGGCCATTCTTGGTAGCTCATTTGATTGAGAGGTAGAAAATCTTCTGACAAGCTTACTTTGGCCTCATTTTATTTTTAGACATCAACTGGCAATAATCCAACTGCTGATTATAATATATCCTTTTACTATCATCCTAACAGATCCACTGAAATAAGAAGCAATACTTCCCCTGGATTTTCCTGAAGAGTCCCGATTTCTAATATGGTCTCCATTGACACATTTGTACACCCATACTTGTCAAGTCAGGGATCTTGTTCTTTGCACAGAAAGATGTATGTGGCAGTAGTCAACATTAAACTCTTCTAGAGTCATATTTTTGTTTCACTGTTTGAATTTTTAAATCTATTGGAATATCATCTTTTTCCCTTTTTGTTTTTGTATCCTCCTTGTTTGTTTCAGAGTGAACAGAAAGGAAGGAAATACATCAGAAAAGCACATTCAAAGCCATTCATTTAAACCACCTTATTTTAAAGAGGACCACAAGACACAGAAAGACTAACTTAACCAAAGTCTCACAAAGATAAAGAAAAGGGAAATTTAATAAAATTTATACTTGTACCTTAATTGATTATTTTAAAGAATCCTCACTGGTGTTAGGAACTACCACTTTTCTCATGTCTGCCCTTCTCACCCCTAAAGGGAAAGCCTCAGGTCTGAACATGAAAGACAGGGTGTTTATGGAGTCAGCTGAGGCCCTTGGTCGTTTACCCAAATGATCTCATCAAATCCTTGCAACAGCCTCATGACAGATGTAGAAACTACACTGAGAGAAATAAAATAATTCACCCAGAGTTAAGAAACTAAGACCATGCAAACCCAGGTTGGTTGGACTCCACAGTCTTTACGCTATACAATCATCTTTCCATGGCGCCCTCTAAAATAACTAGAAATTTGAATTTGGGGAGAGATGGGGAGAAAGAGGAAGAAGACAAGGAGGAGAGAGAGGGGGAGAAAGAGAGAGAGAAAGGCAAGAGAAAGAGAGAGAGAGAACTAATGTTTATCATGGTGTTTATCGTGATGTTTATCCTGTAGTTAATTTCTGGAATATTCTTTTGAGTGTCCCTCCTTCAAACTGAGCCAACCCTCCCAAGGGCAAAGATTATTTTATCCAAGCTCATATTTTTGGTGAGTCTCACAAAGCCTGGCACATAGTAATATTGAATATATGGTCATGTAATTAATAAAATAACTGTAATAATAAACTTAAATATAGTATCAGAATTTCTACACATTTTTTACTTAGAATCAAAAAGCAGGTCCCTAAAACAAAGCAATATTCTATATTTATAAAAACTGGAAAAGTAATTTTTTGTGATCTTATTCTTAACGTTTCAACTTAAGAGTATAATAACCAGAGATAAATTTGCACTCATAAAAATTTTATAACATGTGACCGCTGCACTGGCAGACAGGACCTTCTCAAAGCAAAGCTCCAATTTTAGTGTAGCATCACAGAAGACTTTCTTTTTGCACCCATTCTTGCTGCAGATTAGGTACTGATGCCAACAGCCTTCCTTGTCACGCTTCAAACAACAGTCTCAGCTAGAACATCTCCCCTCTTTTCACGGTCACCAGCTTACTTTCAAATACCCCCCCATTTATTGTAACTAAGACATAGTTTAAATTGCAAACATAGCTATACCCCTATAACTTGGTGTGCTAGTTCCTGAATTCCAGCCAAACTTTTTATTTTATTTATTTATTTATTAATGTTGTGAATTGTGACTGGTTTAGGAATATGTGCGCACCTGTGGAGAGCCAGTGACCCATTTATCCACTTCGCATCACATTTGGCAGTAGATAGAGTTGTAAATGTGGCGACACAGGCCAGCACTTGAGGGAGGGTTGCATAGTATTGACACAAAGAAGTTAGGTTCCCTCTATAGCAATACCAATTACTCAAGTCATTGTATACCCAGGACTGCGTCCCTGAATTGCTGAATGAGCGTCTAGCAATTCAGAAAGGACTTAGAAATTTTAAATGTTTCTTCTCTTTCCATCAAATTGACTCACATATGATTCTTAAGTGGTTTTCATATCCAGTTGAAAACCGAAAGCCTGTTCAGGGTCAAGTTCAGTTTGGTATTTCATGGTCCTGAAAAAGAAAATGAAATTTAAAAAAAAAAATAGGATTCCAGTCTCCGTTAATGGCATCCAAAGTGCCAGCATGCACGGGTTTTACATAAAATCTAGAAGATAAATTTAACTGATGTGTTTTCCAGTTAAACATTAGCTTTAACATGGATTGTGAGACTCTAATGTTTCACGAGGGCAGGTTTGTAATTGAGACGCACAGTATTTAAAACAGGTGGAGACCATGCATAGCTTTCCTTGGAAGTTTAATGCTGTAGCACATAATTAAATAGGATTTATTGAGCAAATAAGGAAATGTTACTCCAAATTAACTCTTACAGTTATGACTGTATAAGGCACTTATGTAGTGCTTTCTGTTTTCATAATAATTGTTATTGGTTATACTGTTTCACAAATATCTTTTCCTCTATCATTAACAGTCTCATCTCATTGAACTATATCCAAGATCAGACAGTAAATCTGGATATCAAACACACAAGGGGACAGCACCAAAATCTTGTGTTCATCATTTACACAAGAGATACTTTAAAACTGGGTTTCAGTCCAAACAAAAGCTTTGTGTGTAGAGTAGAAACTGCTTCCCTCAAAGACCTGTATCCATGACACAGAACACAATGGTCTCTGGTTTTTGACTTTCATCATCAGAGAAACCCTGGTCATAAGGAACATATGATAGGAACCTACAGGTCAAGGCATCAGCACACTGTAGGAAGAGCAGCTGAAAACATGCATAGAGCACAGGCCCTCCCCCTCAGGGTCTCTGTGTTTCCATAACACCACAATTCAAAATACTTAACTCATTTGTCACAGTTGTTTTCTGTCGTGATGGTGCCCTAACACAGTCCACATTCAAGGAACTCACAGCCAAAGAGATCACAAAGTCAAAATATACATTTGCTCAACAGGAATGTGTCTTGAGATCCTTTCCTTGCACGTGCCATGTCCTTGGTAAACTGTGTTCAACAGAAGGTGGAATCAAAGATTATAAAAATGTACTGGAGAGTGAAAAACCGAGATGAGCTTTCCAGAGGTGAGGCCAGTCAAGTGAATGATGGACTGTAGATTAGTAAAGAAAAGAAAGTGAAGGAATCGGTTGAGAACCCTCTTCCAGACTCCTGTCAACATCTCCCCCATGCGAAGTTCTAGGTCACAGAGAAGGACTCCGTAACTCAGCTGCCTGGAGCAATCTGCAAACTGCCCATTCAGAAACATGCTGCTGAGGAATTACTCAGTGTGTCTATGAATAATGGTATTTTTATCCTTTCAAAAAAAAAATAAAACCAATATAAAATGAAAAAGCAAATTTTACTAGTAAGAAAAACATGGGTACACTTTGTTCATTAGTCAAATACCCAGCACTTCCCTCTCTTCCCACCTCCACAAAGCTGTCAAGATCATGGGTCTCAAGAGCACAAGTGAATTAACTGATGCAGGGTGAGCAGAAGAAAACACATAAATCAGTGACCTTCTGTGCCTCTGCTCTCCAGTACTTTCTGGGACCATGACTACTGCTGTCCTTACCACAGCTGCCCACATCGGTGGGGCTGAGGGTGCGGGCCATGTAACCCTATTACTGAAGCTCCCTCCCAGGCTAGACTTTACCTGTTTGGGCTGATTCAAGGCTTCCAAGAGACAGAAGACCTCATTCCCACTGTCCCTTATATTCACCCCTGTATTGTTCTCTACCACTGCCCCCCCCATCTCCCCTGCCCTCTGGACATTTGAAAAATCCTCAAGTGGGGCACCACAGGACAGAAGGGAAATACCTGGGGCCAGGATAGAACAGTGGTAACAGGAAGGAGATGGAGTGGGTCGATTTTCAAGGCAGTAAGAATAAAAGGAGCGGTCCTAGCAACTGCTTAAGTGGCTGAGCATGATATACCTCATGCTCAGGTAACTCAAAATGCTGCTTTTCTGAATCATAAAATACAATTCCTATTTTACTGAGTGCTTTCTCATTACACATTATATTCCTTAAGTTAATCTAGTGGCTAGACTCTACATTAACTCTCAGTCCTACAGATGACTCGGAGGCCTAGAAACCATTAGGGAAGTGGAGTCCTCTAGCACTGAGCACACGGATTAATGTTTCAGCAAACTAATTAAGGTAGAAGAGTTTTGAGCCAAATGTTACCCTAGAGGTTTCGAAAGGAAAAAGTCAGAAAAACTCATCACAATCTTTGCTTATAATCAAAAGCAATTTCAGAGTAGAAATAGAGATCCAGTTAATATCCCTGAAGTAAATTTATCACTGCTGATAGCCATCATCATCACTCAGAAGAAGGAGACTTTGGGGGTCCAGGCTACTCCAAGGCTCTCACTTGATAGCCCAGAAAGATAAAACACGGAAGCTTTGAGCCATCGAATGGCAGACCAGCAGGCTGTAAGAGAGATACAACGTCCAAAGTGACGGCAATGAAAACGAAGACAAGACCTTGACATAAAGATGCAACCTGAAATGACACCAGACTTTTCAGTATTAGAAACCTCAACCAATTCAGTTCTCAGCTGCATAAAAAAATTCTACACACCAAACGCACCCCAGGGGGACACAAGGATTTGAAAAAAAAGAAAACCCCAGCTTGTAGAAGGAATCACCACATCAAGAACAAACAGCAGTGACGCTAACAGCACTTGGAACCACTGCTGTTTGAGAAAAGTTGCAGAGGGAGGTTCTCTAAGAGCAAGTGCAAAATATCATTTAGACCAAAATGGCTTATGATAAGCACACTCATGCCTCTGCTGTTGTGTTTCCATGAACAGTCCTTAAAGGAGATAGCCATGTTGCTGTCATATGGGTGCCCTTTGTTTTAAATTTTTATTTTTTTTCAGTATTCCAAAATTCTTGTTTCTGCACCACACCCAGTGCTCCATGCAATAATATGTGTGCCATTTTTAAAACAGTGTCCTCTGGAACTATTACGATGGGTCTCAGGCTAGTGTTAAATTAGACTACAGAACAACAATCCCTTCCCCTCTGTTGAGGTATCTTACTAATTCACCTACATACATTCCAGCTGTCCCCTTCCCTTGAGCTGGTCTGTCTCCATGCCTAACGGTGACCAACGGCAAACCTTCTGTATATTTGATACTGGTTCATTATCATGGAGACACACCACAACTGATGACTTCGATCAAATTTATGATTAGCATACTTCTCAAGTAGAGTGTCATATGTAGGCAAACATCATGAAAGAGCTTGCAGGGAGTAGTGTGTAGTGTTTCATCTTATTCAATGAACTAAGCTAACCTACCTAAATGGTGTCCCATAAGAACCTGTGAACCTTGTCCCTCCGTGGGTGGTGGCCTCCTGTCCTCTTACTAGACTCCAGTGCAGCGTGATTCCTGACACCATCTACCCCAAATCTGTCAACTAAACTGCAGCAGATGTGGTCCTAATCTCTTCCATGTGGAGGGAAATATCATTTATAAGTGTACTGGGGACTTCTGCATCTCATGCAACAGCAGCTGGAAACTTTAATTTTCTCTATACAAAATGCACGCGATATGGGTGTGAAATTACAGAAGATTGCATTAAGTCTCCAGTTCTGGCACCTCATTAAACACTTTGCAATGTATTCTCCATTTTAAAAAAGCAGACCACATGCATGAACTTGACTGTGTGTGCACATGATCCTAAAATACTCTGATGGGTATTCATCTGCAATTCCTCCTAATTTGAGTCACTTCAGTCAGGGGCTGCATTACACAAGAGAAAAATGAATTGTGAGGTCAGGATGAAAGGTTTTAGAGTATAATAAATATCCCTAATACCAAATGTCTTAGCAAGAATGATGCAGCTTGTTTGCAGTCTTAAATTCCAAAAATGACTTCTTGTTCTGGAAAAAAGAAAGGTTGGGGTGGGGGGATCCTAATGTCCCTTTAAAAATGCATGATCTCAACTAGCGGAGGCCAGCTCAACACATTTTTATCAAAAATAGACCAGGGCCAAGTACACTGTCAAATTAATGCTTGACATTTTTCTTAATTTTCTTTTTTTCCCTTAATGGAGCTGACTTTGAAAAAAGCACAATGGCATTAAAGCAAATGTACACATAACATCTGAGGATTGTGCTCTCTGTGGTTGATCAGAGAGAGGGAATGGAAAGCATGGCCATGATTCTTCCCAGCACTCTGCTCAGGAAGTGCCTGTTTTCAGTAAAGGTAAGACAAGAGATGGAATCTCTTGATGCCCCAGTTGATCCATCCCCTGCCTCCTAAATTATGATCAGTTTGCCACCCAGAGGTCCCTAAACACAAGTCAATCACTCAACTGAACAACAGGGATTTGATGCAATTTTGGAAGAAAAACTGATAAGACCTTTTCCTATATGGCCTCTTCCCTAGGGATCTTAACGGTAATTTTATCTATATGCAATTTTTCCTTGAAGTGTTGTCTTTAAAACCCAGTCCTCCTGAAAGATGGGATCCACCATATAAAGCTCCAGTACTGTCACACAGCTGCTTTATTATGATCTGGGCTGAAAATGAATTCCTAAGATGACAAGAAGGAAGGCTGAACATATGGCTCCTGAAAACATCAATATATTTTCTGAATGATCTAATTAGACTGATTACAAAGGTTTTATAATTTTCTTAATTTTTTTTAAATCATAAAAGCAATGCCTGCTCAAAGATGAGCAGGCATCATCTTTGAGAAGTCAGAAATCTCAAAACCTTACACAGACACAGAATCAATACTGTTAGCATTTTTGTATACCTATTTCCATTATGGTAATATACTACACATATTACTTTATAGCTTGATATTTTTCAGACAATACAACTTGAATTTTTTTTTCTTAAAAATAGTCTCATTCAATGTGATTTTAATGGCTCATAAATAGTACATCTTCAGGACACAGCAATTTATTTAACAATTCTTTACTGTACTTTTTAGGTGTTAATATTTCTACTCTTTTATTTAAAATGTTAAAATAATGGGAAAAACTGAGAGTTTTTCCACTAAGGTCAGGAACAAGGCAGGAATGTTTACTATCACCAGTACTGTTCAACATAGTACTAGAAGTCCTAGCCTCAGCAGTCAGACAACAAAAAGAAATAAAAGTCATCCAAACTGAAAAAGAAGAAGTCGAACTTTAAATCTTTGCAGATGACACAATACTTTACATGGAAAACCCAAAAGACTCCCCCCTCAACCAAAGTTGCTAGAATTCATATAGGAATTCAGAAATGTGGCAGGATATAAAATCAATATACAGAAATTAGTTGCATTTCTATACACAAACAATGAGATAGAAGAAAGAGAAATTAAGGAGTCAACCCCATCTACAATTACACCCAAAGCTAAGATACCCAGGAATAAACCTAACCAAAGAGGCAAAGAATTTGTACTCAGAAAACTATAGAACACTCATGGATTGGAAAAAGAAATATTGTTTAAATTTCTACAGTACCTAGAGAAATCTACACATTCAATGTAATCCCTCTCAAAATATTATCAACTTTTTAAAAATTTTTTTCAGTGTTCCAAGATTCATTGTTTATATACCATATCATCAACTTTATTCATAGAACCAAAACAAATAATCCTAAAATTTGTATAGAACCAGAAAAAACCTGAATAGCCAGAGGAAATTTGAAAAAGAAAACCAAAACTAATGGCATCACAATTCCAGACTTCCAGCTCTATGACAAAGCTGTAATTATCAAGTCAGTATGGTACTGGCAAATACAGACACATAGATCAGAATGGAACAGAATAGAGAACCCAGAAATGGCCTCTCAACTCTATGGTCAACTAATCTTCAACAAAGCAGAACAGAATATCCAATGGGAAAAAGACAGTCTCTTCAACAAATGGTGTTGGAAAACTAGAACAGCCACATGCAGAAGAATGAAACTGGACCATTTCCTTATACCATACACAAAAGTAGACTCAAAATAGATGGAAGGCCTAAATGTGAGACAGGAATCCATCAAAATCCAAAAACCAATTTTATCGCATGATAAAGTTTATTATATATTAATTAAGGCATAGAATGATTAGAAGTATTGATCATGTAAAATTTTGGCTTTTTGCTTGCCTAATACAATTAAATAAGACCAATAATAACGTTATATTTAGGTATTTCTAAATTTTATTAATTTTGATAAAAATACATTTGTTAATGAAGAGGGAATAAGAAATGATTCTTTTCCTATTTTCTACTTTTATGTTTTTATTTTTTTAAGGCAACAGATCTGGCCAATATCTAGCCCATCTCAGCCAAAAATATGAATATTTATTTGTATTTACTATAGGTGAAAAGTTTCTACCTTCTAAATGCAGGAGAATGCAGTTCATTCTCTGTGACTTATAATAATCAGAGATATTCATGTGATGGTATGCCTGTCATTCTGTTTTTGTTTCATGCAACCTTGCTGCATCTTTTTACCCCTCACTTCTGCTGATTGGTTGAGACTGTTGACTATTCCATTTTCCCTCTCATCAAACTGAAAGGATAGTATCCTTTTCTATTCCAGTGATGGCTACTGTATTATATATAGGACTCAGTAAGATGGACCATGAATAAGGCAATCTGTAGTTCTCCACAATGTCTTCCTGAATTGTTTACTTCCTCCACCTCTCCTTGTTATATTATCTCATATGATAAGAACTTTTAAAGCCTTTTTGCTTCATCTTTCTTCTATTCTCTTTTCCTTCCCCTTTCAGGAAGCTCTGAAATTCCACTATCTCCTCCTTATCACTACTTCCTCCTACTCCTAGATTTTGATTAAAAATTCCAGAAATCATCAGCATTTCTATGAAAGAATGAACCTTCTGTTTCAAGAATTATTATGTTATAAAATATCAGTCTCTCCTTAGCTTTTCTTTTTTTTTTTTTAAGATTTTATTTATTTAAGAGAGAAAACGAGCATGATAGAGAGCACTAGCCATGGGGAGGGATAGAGGGAGAAGCAGACTCCTGGCTGAACGGGCAGCCCAATGTAGGACCCCATCCCAGGACCCTGGGATCATGACCTACCCTGAAGGCAGATGCTTAATCAACTGAGCCACCCAGGCACCCAGTCTCCACTTAGTTTTTATATTTCAACGATGTCATCAACTGATAGATGAATAAATAAAGAACCATCATGAAGTCTCTGCCTCATCATTTTGTTATATATTAGTGATTGGGTTTTTTTTTTTTTTTTTGTATTTTCCCCAAATTAAAACAAGGGCGACAGTTCTTGGTTAGAAATAGAGTTTTTCCTTTGCAGTCCTTTGTTTACAAAGTATAGATTCTATACTACTTCTTGTAGGTGTTACACTTGCAGACGAAGAATCTAACGGCAGTCTGATACACTATTTTTCTCCTTTGTGGGAACTTGTTCCCGTGTAACACAGGGTTTCTCGACCTTAGCATGATTGACTTATTGGGTTGGATAATTCTTTCTTGTAGATGCTGTCCTGTGAGTTGTGGGACGTTTAGCAGCAGCCCTGCCACCCACCCATTAGATATGAATACCACTTCCACCCCCCCACCGCCCGAGTTGTGACAACCAAAAATGTCTCCAGAAGCTGCCAAATAATCCCTGGGGAATGAAATTGCCACACTTTGAGGACCACTGTTTCAGAAATTTGTAATATTTGTTTTTATCTGAGAGTTTGAGAAATTTTACCATGATGAACCTAATTATGAGGGTTTTTTTTGTTTGTTTGTTTTAAATAAATGTGTTTAAACATGCTTCCATTTAGGTAAATCCTTTTCAAATTAGATGCATCCTTAGGGACTGGACCAGAAGGTTGGCCTTTGTGGGATCATAAAACTCGGAAAATTCACATGAGGACAAAGCTGACTTTTTTTTGGATGAGCACATACCCCCGCCAAGCTGACAGCAGATTCTTCCTCCATACCCTAAGATTTCACCAAACCATCGGTCCCTGGCCACAGCAGCCATTTGTCCCAAGAAAAACAAGTCATTCTACAGTTAATAGTAGTGTTTAAGGAAGTTTATATTCAGTCTACCATGTTCCCAAAGTGACCTCAGAATTTACTTTAGAAAACTTCTTGAAAATATTAAAGAGTTTGGGGAAACTTGAGAAAGACTTAGGGAAGAGAATATTCCTTTTATGAAACTTTCTTCAACTTAAATGGCAGTATAGTCAGATTAAGCACAAAGCAGAATGAGAATTCATTTGTAAGTGATGCAAATTATTTTAGAATTCCACAGAAATCAATAGTGATTTTTAAGCCAGTATGAAAACAGTTAAGATTTTTAATAGCAGAAATAAGATCTCTCTTGGGTTCAAGCTCAAGATGAAGAACTAAGAAGACTCTGAACTCACCTTCTCCACAGAACTCACCAGATTACACCTATTAATAGAACAATTCCTCTTAAAGAAGAACTGAGGACTGACTGCACAGCTACTGAACAACCAAAGATAGAATGGCAAGACAACAGCAAGACAGATGGGGACATATTAACAAAGGCAGCCCCCATCCTCAAGGCTGCAAACACCAGTGGTGAGGGATAGTGCTCAGGTAGCAGGAAGAGATCCCTCTGTCCTTGGGCACAGAGAAAAAGCTACAGTTTAAAAGACCAACTAAAGAGGGCTCCTGGGTGGCTCAGTGGGTTAGGCCGCTGCTTTTTGCTCGAGTCATGATCTCAGGGTCCTGGGATCGAGGCCCGCATCGGGCTCTCTGCTCAGCAGGGAGCCTGCTTCCTCCTCTCTCTCTGCCTGCTTGTGATCTCGCTCTGTCAAATAAATAAATAAAATCTTTAAAAAAAAAAAAAAAAAGACCAACTAAAGATGATGAACAATTTTTCATGTGTCTGCTATCCATTTATATGTCTTCTTTGGAGAAGTGTCTGTTCATGTCTTCTGTCCATTTTTTGATGTGATTATCTGTTTTTTTGAGTGTTGAGTTAGAGGAGTTCTTTACAGATCTTGGATATCGGTCCTTTCTCTGTAGTGTCATTTGGGAATATCTTCTCCCATTCCGTAAGTTGCTTCTTTGTTTTGTTGACTGTTTCCTTTGCTGTGCAATCTTGATGAAGTCCCAAAAGTTCATTTTCACTTTTGTTTCCTTTGCCTTTGAAGATATATCTTGAAAGAAGTTGCTGTGGCCGATGTCGAAGAGGTTACTGCCTATGTTATCTTCTGGATTTTGATAGATTCCTGCCTGACTTTGAGGTCTTTTATCCATTTCGAGTTTATCTTTGTGTATGGTGGTCAAGTTTCATTCTTCTGTACATAGCTGTCCAATTTTCCCAGCACCATTTATTGAAGAGACTGTCTTTTATCTACTGTATATATTTTTTTTATGCTTTGTCAAAGATTAGTTGACCATAGAGGTGAGGGTCCATATCTGGGCTTTCCACTCTGTTACACAGGTCTATGTGTCTGTTTTTGTGCCAGTACCATGCTGTCTTTGTGATTAAAGCTTTGTGGTAGAGCTTGAAATCAGGCAATGTGATGCCCCAGTTTTGTTTTTCTTTTTCAACATTTCCTTAGCAATTCAGGGTCTCTTCTGGTTCCATACGAATTTAGCGATCAGGGAGATTCAAATAAAAACCACATTGAGATACCACCTTCACTAGTTAGAATGGCCAAAATTAACAAGACAGTAAATAGCAAGTGTTGGAGAGGATGTGGAGAAAGGGGAACCCTCTTACACTGTTGGTGGGAATGCAAGTTGGTACAGTCATTTTGGAAAACAGTGTGGAGATTCTTGAAGAAATTAAAAATAGAGCTACCCTGTGACACTGCAATTGCACTACTGGGTATTTACCCCAAAGATACAGATGTAGTGAAAAGAAGGGCCATCTCTACCCTAATGTTCATAGCAGCAATGACTACAGTCACCAAACTGTGGACAGAACCAAGATGCTCTTCAATGGTTGAATGGATAAAGAAGATATGGTCCATATATACAATGGAGTATTATGCCTCCATCAGAAAGATGAAGACCCAGCTTTTGTATCAACATGGACAGGACTGGAGGAGATTACGCTAAGTGAAATAAGTCAAGAAGAGAGAGTCAATTATCATATGGCTTCACTTACTTGTGGAACATAAGGAATAACACAGAGGACATTGGGAGATGGAAAGAAGTGAGTTGGGAGAAATCAGAGGGGGAGATGAGCCACGAGAGACTGTGGAGTCTAAGAAACAAACTGAGGGTTTTGGAAGGGAAGGGGGTGAGGGGTTGGATGAGTCTGGTGGTGGGTATTAAGGAGGGCACGTATTGCATGGAGCACTGGGTGTGGTGCATAAACAATGAATCTTGGAACACTGAAAAAATAAAATAATTTTTTTAAAAGGAAAAAAATAAAAGAAAAGACCAACTAAGAGCATATAAAAGAGACAATATTAAGCTCTGCCAAGCAGTGGAGGAGCTTCAGGAAAAGTCTCTATGTTAGAGGGACTAAAGAACTATGGATTATGTTCCCACACCATCTTAAAAGCTTTGTTTGGAACAGGGTCTGCATACATTAGAGGCGGGACTGATCATCTCAGTGAGCTCTCCACTTCAGTGAGCTCAGGGTCCACAAGCCCATGCCAGCTGCCCTGGGGTTCTGAAGTATAGAAAAGAAGCTACAGTTTTGTGGAAGTTGTTTTTTTTTTTTTTTCATAATTTTAAAATTTCAACTTTTTAAAATTTTTAATTTTTTAATTTTTTAAAAATTTGCTGTTTTGTTTCTCTTTTTCTTTTTGGTTTTGTTCTTGTTTTCTTTTTGTTATTTTTTTTCTTTATTCTTTCTGTAAAAAGTCACAGTATAAAAGCCTAACTAGCATATATAGCTACAGTTCCAGTCAGCCAGCAAAAGTTAACAAGCACACACGTCTGCATAGCGGATACATACTGGAGACTACTTAGGAGAAGTAGCCATTTCATGGAATCCATGGAAACAAACACAGAACTCAACAAAGTGGAGATACAAAAGAATATGCACCACAAGAACAAGAAGGAAAAAAATATCAGAAAAAGAAATAAAACAGACAGAAGCAATAGGTCTCATAAAGAATTTAAAGTAATGATCATAAAAATACTTGAGAAAAGAATGGAAGAACTCAGTAAGACCTTCAATAAAGAGATAGAAAAATGTTTTAAAAAATCAGAGCTGAAGAATACGATAATTGAAACTAAGAAACACACTAGAGGGAATTAAAAATAGATTAGAGGATGGGGAAGAATGTATCAGTGATCTGATCATTAAAAAAATAAATGAATAAATAAAATTACTTCCTTGAAAAAAGTTTCTCTTTAGTATTGAAAATGCCTCTGATGGTAAATATAAACATAAAAAAGGATCCACTGCCTGTATGCCATGAAAAAATAGATACAGAAGTAGAGATAAAGAGAATGTGCCATTACAAAGTAGAATAAGATCTTAAATAGAACCCAAGGGAACCACCAAAGTAAAAAGATCTGTTCCTGAGGAACGATTTTCGGAGGTGATATGTCAAATATATTCAAATAGGTGCTAAACGAAATCAGTATGGTTTCATAATATACAATACAAGCCTAAATACAAAGGACAGAATTTCTCATTTATCAGTGACAGAGGCAAATAGAAAGTCCGACCTTAATCTTATCAGATGTGCCCTTAGCAGAGTGAGCAAGGAACAACCACAAATATCAAAAGCAGAAACAACACGGAGAAAAGCTTCGTGCATTTGTTTGACTGATAATCAGATCAACTTCACAAGATTTTCTTAGTGATTTCATTACAAAGGGATTTTATAAGTAACACTCTTTGGCATGTCCATATCTTTTTAGCAATAATTGTTGTGAGTATTCAAATGAGCAGAAAATACCTGCATCAAAACTCAGACTATTTTTTTTTAACTCTTGCAATTATTGCTGCCTTCCAACAACACAGGAATAAGCTATAAGTGGGCAGCCCTGCACAATGGCAGAAAGGAAAGACAGAAGGTGCAACTACCATGGGCATGTGTCACAGCTGGAAGGGAATGGGATAGTGGACATTGACATAGAGAAAATGCCATCCTTGATCTCCTCCAGAAATGGAATCTGATGGTGGGACTGCTGGAGTCCACACATAAAAAAGCTAAGGTTAGACTTTTAAAAAAAAAAAAAAAAAAAAGGTGGAATTTCCTGGGAAGTCCTTCAGTCTAGTCTGTCCCATGAATAGGTGAGCCTCCCTACTAGCATTTTGGAACTAGAAGTAGTGAGTCTCAAATGGGAGACAGATGAACCCTCTAGGTAGGACTTTATGAAGGGGTAGCCCTATAGCTTCTAGAGATTCTGCTCCATTAGGTCTAGGGAAGATCCTTAGAATCTGTGTTTTGAAATTTATTTGGGGACACCTGTGTGGCTCAGGTGGTGAAGCGACTAATTTTTGGTTTCAATTCAGGTCATGATCTCAAGGTCGTGAGATCAAGTCTCTCAGATTCTGTGCTCAATGTAGAGTCCTCTATGGGCTCTCTCCTCCTGCCTGTCTCCCACTTCTCTCTTTCCAAAATAAATATATAAATCCTTTTACTTTTTCCTTTTTTTTTTTTATTTTTTTAAGAAGTTTTTCTAAGAGTCCCTAGATTTCTTTGGAAAGCATTACTAAAATTACAGAGAAACTCAGAAAACCTGAAATTGCCTTAACCAAGCAATGGTCAAATGGACCCCTTTCCTGCTGTATTTCCCTTGGCATGCTACAAATAAAGCACATAAGTGCCAAGACTACACAGTCCTCATGGAAATAAATCTTGGAGTACCACTGATTCTCTCCCTGCCCCAGAGGACTAGGGGAGATAAAAGAAATCAAAGATTTTTTTTGTTTTTGTTTTGTTTTCATTTTTTTAATTAACATATAATGTATTATTTGCTTCAGGGCTCCAGGTCTGTGAGTCATCAGTTTTACACAATTCACAGCACTCACCATAGCACATACCTTCCCCAATGTCCATAACCCAGTCTCCCTATCCCTCCCCCACCACCCCTCAGCAACCCTCAGTTTGTTTCCTGAGATTAAGAGTCTTTTATGGTTTGTCTCCCTTCCTGGTCCCATCTTGTTTCATTTTTTTCCCTCCCTAACCCCATGACCCCCTGCCTTGTCTCTCAAATTCCCCATATCAGAGAGATCACATGATAATTGCCTTTCTCTGGGTGACTTATTTCGCTTAGCTTAATACCCTCTAGTTCCATCCATGTCATTGCAAATAGCAAGATTTCAGTTTTTCGTGGCTGCATAGTATTCCATTGTATGTACATACCACATATTCTTTATCCATTCACCTACCTATTGATGGACAGCTAGGTTCTTTCTATAGTTTGGTTATTGTGGACATTGCTGCTATAAACATTTGGGTGCTAGTGCCCCTTTGGATCACTACATTTATATCTTAAGGGTAAATACCCAGTAGAGCAATTGCTGGGTTGTAGGGTAGCTCTATTTTCAACTCTTTGAGGAACCTCCAAACTGTTTTCCAGAGTGGCTGCACCAGCTTGCATTCCCACCAACAGTGTAGAAGGAGTCCCCTTTCTCTGCATCTTCTTCAACATCTATTGTTTCCTGACTTGTTAATTTTAGCCATTCTGAATGGCGTGAGGTGGTATCTCACTGTGGTTTTGATTTGCAAGGAAATCAAAATTTTGACTGCAAGAGACACCCACACATTCTTTTCTTGTGGGGAAAAAAAAAGAGTGCTAGGACAGACATATTTGTAACATTAAGTTACTTCTTCAGCAGTCCTGGAGAGATTTAGAAGCTAGAGGAAGGCAGATCACCAAGGAAGAATCCAGAAACCCAGCCATGATCTTTCCCTCTCTCCTCCAGAGGATTATATACTCCTTGTTCCTTGTAGCCACTTCAATACCATAAGCCAAACCACTGCCAATGCTCTCAAGAATGCTATCTTCTTAGTTACAGTGTTGGTGGTAAGGTGATATGATGGTTGTGCGGTCCAAGCATGCTGTGGAAACTCAGTTCAAAATGCTATTCTGTAGGTGGTTCTCAAATTTGGTGATGATGCAAATGAAATATTTAGCACAGCAATATAAAGGTTTGATAAATGGTGGTTGTTTTGTTGCATTATTATTATTATTATTATTATTAATGACATACCATATGAATGATGAAAGTAGGGCACCAAATGATTAACCTTGACCCATCACCCTGAGAGAGCATTAAGTCACGCTAAACCTTCCCAACGTCAACACCTATGCTCTGGCTACTCCCTCACCTAGACCGTCATTGCCGAAACATCTTTGAAATAATTATGGGCTTTAGTTGCCACAAAGCCTAACATTAATCCTGTGACTTTTAAGTGGAGTATAAGGAGAGTGTCTTAGCTTTGGTTGCTGTACCAAAATGCCATAGATTTAAACAACATCTATTTCTCACAGTTCTGGAGGCTGGGAAGTCCAAGGTCAAAGCACACAAGGCAAATTCAGTGTCCGATGAGGGTCCACTTCCTGGTTTCCAAATGATGGTTTTCTCACTGCATCTTCCCCTTGCCTTGTGATAGCTTGCTAACTCTCTGGTTTCTTCTTGAAGGGCGCTAATCTCTTTCACTAGGGGTTCCGCTCTCGTGACTTAACTACTTCCCAAAGGCTTCACCTCCAAACACCATTACATTGAGATTAAGGTTTCAACTTATCAATACGGGAGGAAGGCAGAATACAAACATCCAATCCACTGCAGAGAGTAAACAATGAGTAACAATTGAGATCATTTGGCCATGTGGGGTATTTTTCAGGGGACAGTGGGTGTGGGGACACTGATGGGTGCCTTCGTGGTTGGACATAAAGACCAAGCATGAATCTGTTGGTGTATACCAACCAACGCCACTAATTTTGTGGTTTCTTATTTACCTCTGATGTCTAAACTTGACCTTTTTTCCTCTTGGAGCTCCTGATTGTGTAGAGAAATCCTCTGTGCAGCAGCCCAAGTTTCTGGATTCACAAAGATATGATAACATCACATTAAGAACTCGGGCTTTGGTCAGACAGAAGCAAATGATAAAAGGGTCAGTTATCTACCCTGTTTCCAACACACGCCAACCTCATAAAAATGCCATGCTATGGTAGGGTTCCAGAGAGTCCAATTCCCATTAGTCAATGAAATAAGCTTGCCAGCTGGGCTGACCTTCCTCCAAATATACACGATTCAGACATTACTGGGGGCATTCAAGGAGAAAAAGAAACATTTCCCTCAAAAGCAGATGATTCTCTTTTGAGACTCTGCCCAGATAAGGGCATCTGGGCCTTCATTGCTACTTTTATCTCCTGAGCCCTACCTTAGTACAAATGAATTAGAACCATCAATTAAAAGGAGGTGGGAGTGGGGAACAGGGAAAATCTATTAAACATTCATGGACACAAAATTGCAGAATTTATGAAGATGAAAAACTTAAAAAAGTATTCAGCACTTTCATGCAACCCTCATGCATCCTTCAATTATGCAAATGAATTTAATAAAATCAGAATTCATTTAAAATGTACATACCTCCACCACCCTATCTCTCCAGGCACCCATTTACTCATTTCTCTTTTAATCAGTGACGGTAACTTTTTAACCTCCCAGGGTTTGAGAAACAGAAGCTCTAAACCGGAACAAAAGATGTCTTCCACTGAGTTATGCCAGGAAACCAAAATGAATTCCCTTTCCATTTGCAAGTTCGAAGTGAAAGAAGTAAGTTAAGATACTTTCCTTCAATCAGAGACAGTCTGTTCATGGAGACATTTGTCCAAACTGCTCTACCATCTAGTTTCAAAGCTTTGCGAAAGGAAATCATCTCATATATTAGAGCATACTTAGTTTGTAATGCCTTTTATAATACAAGAGAAGAGGGGAAAAAAGAGATAGAACCAAAAGGAATAAAAGAAGGAAGGAAAGGGGAGAAAAGAGAAATAATATGTGTGTTCTTACTAATTTACACTAAGTCATAGCAAAGTGACTTTAAGTTAGTGTTTTTATAACAGGCAATTAATAAAGCAACAGATTTTAATTACTTTCATTTGTTATAAATCCTGTGACTTTAGGACTTAAATACAAACTGCAATTTTCCATGTTTTAAAAAATATATATGTAGTCATTAACATGGGTTTACAACAGTATAACCCACTTCTGCAAAACTGTTTTCACAAAGAGCTGAAATGTGACTCCATGCTTTTGTTTATGTTATCAATTTCTTGGCTCTAAATGCCCTAATTTCATACACAGAGCAGAGTTAAATAGTATCCTGCTCTGCCTAATTATCACCGAACCCCAATTAGGAGAGTTCAAATCAATCGCCTAGTGTTGTACAATATATTCACAGTATTGTCAATAAAGACTGTGAGTTATGTATGTTCTAGCTATGATTTACCATAGTGGTCAAAACTTTCATTACAGTGGTCCATAAAATATTAGCTTATAGTCACTGGAATGCAGTGTTCATCATTATCCCTCCAGGACTGTAGATCAGCTATGTGAGCACAGCATCATACAGGAGAAAATAAAATGTCGTTAAGTAAAAATGGCATGGTTAATGCCCTTTGGGAGCTCATATTTAAAATGGAAATACAAGCTTACCCCTGAGAAAGGACAAGAGGAAATGGGCTTAAATTTATAGAAAGAGGGGACAAAATATTTTTCCTCCTGTTTTTAACCTCCCCATCCTACCCATGAGTTTGCTGTCAGGTGACCCAGACAATGGAGTGAAAAAACTGAAGAAATTATCTAGACCATGATCTTATCCCTATGTGAAAAAACGAAAATAAAATAGAGATTGCACATGTGCCTCATCATTCTTCCTTTATTTAGAAACTTTTTTTTCTTTAATCATCAGGGCTGCGCTAGGAAGGGTTTAAATAAAAAGATCCACTATCCGCTACTTTCAAATCAAGTTAGGAAATTAATTGTTAATAACAGTTGGAAGACTCTGCTGGAGGTCATAACAACAGATCCCTAGATGTTGTGAAAATTAAGGTAGCTGTTTATTTGTTCTGGAATATCACTCCTACAGTTTGGCAATCACCTCGTTATTGGCTTTCGGGTCCCAGTTTCTTCCTTCATCTCTTCAGATGAAATCATCAAACTAAACCAAACCAAATTGCTTCCAACATAATTTGCCAAGGTGCCAAGAAGCCAGAGAAAATCATTAGAATAGAAAACAATATTTATTTTACAATCCAAGGTGGTTATGTAGGAACGTCACAATTTGGATGGAGTCTCAACTTCACCAATGTTAACACTATCTGTGGGAACCTAAGGAAGTTTCTTAATTATTCTGTAAAAGTTTCTCCTCATCCAAAAAATGGAGTATTGTTTTTAAAGATTAGCAATAGGGGGGCGCAAACTACTTAAGGGCAGCAACGTAACAAAGAAAAGTCACGAAAAGCAAGAGAAAATGACTCAAAGTTTGGGAGAACCAAACAGAAGCACAGAGAAGGAAAAAAAAAAAACCAGCTAAACTGAATAATCAGAATGGAGGGAATAGAGTCAGAAAACTAAAATGTAAGGAGGTTAAAGGAAGACTATATATAATACAAGGAAGCAGACAATTTAGACAGGGGGCGAAAATCAAGAAAATATCTCTGTTTGAGACTCAGGATTCAGAGAAGGTGGGAACTATGCCTTTCACTCTGGCCTCATTGCCCCTTCTCCATCTTTAAATGTGTGCCACGCTCGGTTTTTCTCCTTGACTGTAGAATATTAGAGCAGAGAGGAATCCTAACATTAACTCACTGTTTTACAGATCAGAAACTTGAATTGGGAAGGTAAAAATATAAATGACAATGAGGGATGCCTGGGTGGCTCAGTGGGTTAAAGCCTCTAACTTTGGCTCAGGTCATGATCCCAGGGTCCTGGGATCAAGCCCCGCATGATCAAGCCCCACATCACATCGGGCTCTCTGCTCAGCAGGGAGCCTGCTTCCCTTCTTTCTCTGCCTGCCTCTCTGCCTACTTGTGATCTCTATCAAATAAATAAATATAATCATAAAAAAATGACAAAGATAATAAAATATGTCAAGGTGAAATTAAAGATAAGTAATAAATCTCTCATTTTTGATAAAGAAAGTAAAAAATGGAAGATAATGAATAAATCTGAGAAAAAAATCAGAATTAAATAATATCCTCATATATTTCATTTCTGAATGAAATTTTATAAGTGTGCAAATATATATGCACTATGTTTTGAAAATAATTTCATTGGACTGATGTTTTCTCCCATTTTTTTCAATGTACACTAAAATTTTTATTCACAAATAAAAATTGAGCAATGATAACTTAAGCTGAGTTGGGAAAACACCTAAATTTTTATTTGTTGCTATAAACTCAAGGTTTTGAAAACCATGATAAATAATCTGAAAATAGCAGATTATTGTGTCATTATACACACACACACATATAGATACACACATAAACATATATATATACACATGCATATATAGACATATAGACATATACACATATATACTTGGTCACAAATGTCTTTTTTTAAAATATTTTATTTATTTATTTGACAGAGAGATAGGGAAGCAGGCTCCCTGCTGAGCACAGAGCCCGATGGGAGGCTCGATCCCAGAACCCTGAGATCATGACCTGAGCCGAAGGCAGAGGCCTAACCCACTGAGCAACCCAGGCGCCCCAGTCACAAATGTCTCTTGAGGGTTGTTCTGATCCATCAACATATCTTTTTCTACTCCGTCAGTGTGAATAAAAGAACACACATGCCCACAAACTTGAGCCCTATTTGCAAGATATTTAACATTCACACACATCTTTTTTTCTAGGGAAAAAGATTTATTTGAACTCAGCCACCTATGCGCCCACACGCCAATGACTATTTTTAACTCATAAGCTCCAATATGCTACTATGATAGCTGAACAAAAGAGAACACTTTACACGCTTCAAAGAGTTTATAAGTGGTGTTTGATGCACAATATAACCTAGAGACTTTATAATGAAACATGAAAGGTTTCATGGAAAGAAGAAACTGTATTTTTTAATTTTATGAACTGTCTTTAACAAGAAATGGCTTTGAGATCTCAAAGTCTAACCTAGTCCAGAGAGCAAACAGTCCTGCTGAGCCAAGAATCAAGAATCTGGGGAAGGGGAAAAGTAAGAGTGTTTTGTTTTGTTTTGTTTCCTGGAAGAATTATTCCCACAATTCCTGAAAATAATAATAATAATAATAATATAATAATAATAATAAGGAATTATTCCCTATAGCACAATAGAGCTCTTTGGGACCTGATAGGAACTCCCAGAAAAGGTTTCTCTGATATTTTCTTTAATCTTTCCAGATTCAAGGCTGCTGGAGTCTCTTGTCAAGAGTCTTCTGACAGAGGTTGTTACCAGTAGGATACCCTGGACAGGGATGAATCTTTTTCCAAAGCTTTTTCTCAGTGACCTGATTGGCTTACTTTCTAGTCAATTTTTGCATAATAAGAAATTGCAGAGAGGGGCAGACTGGGATATTTATCACAATCTGTGAGATCTAATATATTATGCTCTCACCAATGCTATAGGAAAATGAGAAAGTTAGTAGGGGTGAGGGTGATGTAAAAGGAAATCCACTTTATCAGCAATTATGTGTTGGGATCTGAGTCATGTTGGATGTTGTTCATATTTGCTTTTATGTAGTTCTCATTTTAACTGTGAGATAATCATTTCCCTGTTTCAGGTGAGGAAACTAAGATCCAGAAAGATTTGGAGACTCGCCATATTGGAAAGGGGCAGAGTTAGGCTTCGAACCTAGGCTTGGCACATTCCACCACCCACACCATTCCACTGCTCAGATGCTGGAAACATTCCTTTCTCTGACCCCTCGGAGGTGCCAGAATCACAGGGTACTGTGACAAGGACTTAGAATGAGACCAGAATGGTGCTTTGATATGGTTACAGGGAGGGCATATCTATGGAGGTCTTAGCTGGGCTGACTAGATGATGTTTGAATGTTGAAGATTAGTGTAGGGGAGAGATAAAAGGTTGTTAGCAAACTTTTTCACTTACTCAAATTGCGCTATTTGGGAATAAATAAGTTTTGTAATTGGAAGAATCCAAAGTTGATATGTCTTTTGGGGAGCCAAGTTGAGAGTACAAACAAGCAGTTGGATATTGATTTTAGAGCTCAAAATGACAGATGATGGATAGATAAAGATGATAGCTAGCTAGCTAGCTAGAGAGAGGAATAGAAAGATAAATAGGGAAAGAGATAAGTACAGTGGTGGGGGGGCTCTCTGGAAACCAACAACATTTAGATCACCATGAGAGAGAATATTAATAGAGAAGATATCCTAGACCTGATTGTTAGGACACTCAAAAATAGGAATCAAGTAAAAGGAAAGGAGCCATGCTTCTGTTGGGAGAAGCCACCATTACAAATATGCCAATGTATCCTGACTTAATCCATGTTTTCAAACATGGCAGAAAATGTGACATCTGTAGAGTACCAGAGGTTAAACATTAACAATTAGCAAGGGATGAATGTCTGCTAAACATATTGGATTATGAAGGAAAATGACCAGTTTAGGTCTAAACTGCTCATGATGGCAACAAAGACAGAAATGAATTTGAGAACTCCAACACTCAAAACAGAGCAATAATTTAGGAACCTGCTATAGTAAATCAGGCAAAACACAGTATGTCTTCAATGGTCATCAATGACACCTACTCTCCTGGATCTCCTCATCTCTGTGGCTCTCATATGCCTCCTTCTGGAGTCCTCCTCCTTCCATCTGGCCACTCTGAAGTATCATTATCACCTAGGCTGCCATCTTTAGCTTTCAATTCTAATTGTAAGAATCTCATACAAGTCCAAAGCCACAATGACCACAGCTATGCCTATGATGACCAAATCTCCCCTATAGCCGAGTTCCTACACTAAGCCCAGTCTCATATTTCAGATTCTACTCCACCACAGCTGTTGCATTTCAGATGGAATGTATCCAAAGCCAGTCTTATTGTTTTCTACCCACAGACTGTTCTGTCTCCAGCATTCTCTCTATTAGCCAATGGTATCTCTGCTACCCAGGCAACCAGGCTAGAAATCTGAGAACCATCTTTGAATTTTCAATTTCCCATACCTCCCACATCCAATCTGAGACCAAATCCTGTCAATTACACTTCTATCATTCTCAAATCTGCCTTTTCCTTCCTATTCCCATCGCTGCTACAATTCATCTTCATCTTTTGCCTAGACTGTTTCAAGTTTTCTAACTCAAGAGTGAGCTTTCCAAAAGGAAATTCATCCACACTTCTTCCTTGCTTGTAACTCTTCAGTGGCCCCTTCTTTGTCTCTGGCAGTATTTCTCAAAGATATTTTCATGGTCCTGGACTTCTTTATGCATTTACAAGTTTTGCATTTTTTTCAGATATAACCCAATACATAAAGATAAGCTTGCTGGGGATGATAACAATGACACAGTCAGGTTGGAGATTTCAGCACCTGCCCTGTTGTCACTGCGCTCTCATTAGCAACCAATGATGCCACACTCAGTGTTGTGACTAAGAAAAAAAGGACATAGGAAAATTTAATGTCTTTAAGCCAAATGGCATCCCAGAATCATACACAAACAAAGGTCTCTCTGTGGTTTAAAGAGAGAGATATGACAAATCATTTGCACTATACCATGACACATAGACATGCTGAAGTCAAAACATCTCTAACTTTCAATTGTAATAGTTTCATAATTGTTCATTTTATACTTATAATTTGTTTTGGTTACATAAAAGATTTATATCTAAGGGGTTTGTGCTTTGTTTTGTCTGTGTACATATGTAAGTAAGGATATGATAAAAATAATTGAGGTGAACAATTGAAGTAGCAAGAGCTATTCTCCTTGAAAAGGCACCCATATGTTACTCAAGTCGAAGACATACTGCTACACAAGCTCAAGTGTAAATACCTCAGTATGTTAGCAAGTTCCTCCATGATCCTGCCACCCTCCTCTCCCATTGCTAAATATATTGTGTGGTTCAGCTATTTCAAACAGCCTTGTTTGCTCATGCTTCACGTTTTGCATTTTAAGATCCTCTGCTCCTGTAGTCCCTCATCTTCTGTAGTCACAGTTTAACTCAAATTATACCTAACATATCTACTGTATTCTGATTCCTTCTCATTTCTTCCATTTTCAGTCCCAAACAGCCAGGTAAACCCAAGTGCTCATTCCAAAATCTTTCTCAAGGACGCCTACTTCTATTATGGCACTTACAACAAGGTATTGTTGTAATTATTGATTTACATGTCTACCTTTTTCATGAGGTCCTCAGCAACTTAAAATTAGGGATTTTGTTGTGTTGATCTCTGTATTACCAGTGTCTGTAATATTTCCCAACATACAGTGGCCATTCAATGGATAATTGTCACAGAAGAATAGATGGAAATTAGAATGAATGAATGAATAGAAGATGGATCCTGGATGGATGGATGATGGATGGATGAATGGATGCATGCATGCATAGAAGATTAAACTGATATATGGAAGGATATTGTAACTTCAAAGTACAATATATCTTAGATTGAAGACAACTAGGAAATCAATAGTACTCATAGTTTCTTCAGATTTCAAACTATGTTGTGACAGTATTCTTATTACCATGATGGCTCCACATGTAAAGTATGGTTTAAAATCTACCTTGAAGTCATTTAACATCTATATTGATACAACTGAATAGTTCTCTGTTGTTTAAGATATAGAAAAGAAAACTGTATAAGAAAGCAACTGATTTCTGTACATTGATTTTTTTTATAAACTTATAATATATTTTTATCCCCAGGGGTACAGGTCTGTGAATCGCCAGGTTTACACACTTCACAGCACTCACCAAAAGCACATACCCTCCCCAGTGTCCATAACCCCACCCCCCTTTTCCCAACCTGGACATTGATTTTGTATCCTGCCACATTACTGAACTGCTGTGTGAGTTCTAGTACTTTGGGGTGGAGTTTTTGGGTTTTCCACATAAAGTATCATATCATCTGCAGAGAGAGAGAGAGAGTTTGACTTCTTCTTTGCCAATTTGAATACCTTTTATTTCTTTTTGTTGTCTTATTACTATTGCTAGGATTTCTAGTACTACGTTGCACCACATAGCAAGATTGGACATCCTTGTTGTGTTCCTGATCTCAAAGGGAGGACTGTCAGCTTTTCCCCATTAAGGAGGGTATTCACTGTGGGTTTTTCATAGATAGATTTATGAAGTTGAGATGTTCCCTCTATCTCTATACTTTGAAGGGTTTTAATCAGGAATGCATGCTGTATCTTGTCAAATGCTTTTTCTGCATCAATTTAGAAGACCATGTGATTCTTCTCTCTTCTTTTATTGATTTGTTCTATCACAATAATTGATTTACAAATGTTGAACCACCCTTGCATCCCATGGATAAATCCCACCTGGTCATGGTGGATAATCTTTTTAATGTACTGTTGGATCCTATTAACTAGTATCTTGTTGAGAACCTTGGCATCCATATTCATCAGGGATATTGGTCTGAAATTCTCCTTTTGGTGGCATCTTTACCTGGTTTGGGGATCAGGGTAATTCTGGCTTCATAAAAAGAGTCTGGAAGTTTTCCTTCTGTTTCTATTTTTTGAAACAGCTTCAGGAGAATAGGTATTATTTCTTCTTTGAATGTTTAGTAGAATTCTCCAGGAAATGCCTCAGGTCCTGGGCTCTCGTTTTTTGGGAGGTTTTTGATCACTGCTTCAATCTTGTTACTAGATATTGGTCTATTCATGTTGTCAATTTAGTTTTGGAAGTTTACAGATTTCAAGGAATGCATCCATTTTGTCTAGTTTGCTTAAATTTATCGGCATATAACTTTTGATAATGATTTCTGATTATTGTTTCTATTTCCTTGGTGTTAGTCGTGATGTCTCCCTTTTCATTCATAATTTTATTAATTTGGGTTCTCTCTCTTTTATTTTGGATTAGTTTGGCAAGTGGTTTATCAAAAAATCTTATTGATCTTTCAAAACCCAGCTTCTAGTTTCGTTGATGTGTTCTACTGTATCTCTAGTTTCTATTTCATTGATCTCTACTCTAATCTTGATTATTTACCTTCTTCTGTGTGGGGCTTAATTTTTTGTTGATTCTCCAGTATTCACAAATGACACTATAGACAAAGGGCTGATATCCAAGATCTATAAAGAACTGCTCAAATTCAACGCACACAAAACAGGTAATCAAGTCAAAAAATGGTCAGAAGACATGAACAGACACTCCTCCAAAGAAGACATACAAATGGCTACTAGACACATGAAAAAATGTTCATCATCATTAGCCATTAGGGAGATTCAAATCAAAACCACATTGAGATACCACCTTCACCAGTTAGAATGGCCAAAATTAACAAGACAGTAAACAGCAAGTGTTGGAGAGGATGTGGAAAAAGGGGAACCCTCTTACATTATTGGTGGGAATGCAAGTTGATGCAACCACTTTGGAAAACAGTGTGGATATTCCTGAAGAAATTAAAAATAGAACTACCCTATGATGCTGCAATTGCACTACTGGGAGTTTACCCCAAAGATACAGATGTAGTGTAAAGAAGGATCATCTCTACCCTAAAGTTCATAGCAGCAATGCCACAGTTGCCAAACTGTGGAAAGAACCAAGATGCCCTTCAACAGATAAATGGATAAAAAAGATGTGGTCCATATATACAATGGAGAACTATGCCTCCATCAGAAAGGATGAATACCCAACTTTTATATCAACATGGATGGGACTGGAAGAGATTATGCTGAGTAAAATAAGTCAAGCATAGAGAGTCAATTATCATATGGTTTCACTTACTTGTGGAGCATAAAGAATAACACAGAGGACATTGGGAGATGGAAAGAAGTGAGTTGGGAGAAATCAGAGGGGGAGATGAACCACGAGAGACTGGACTCTGAGAAACAAACTGAGGATTTGGAGGGGGGTAGGTGGGGGGTTGGGTGAACCTGGTGGTGGGTGTTAAGGAGGGCATGTATTGCATGGAGTATTGGGTGAGGTGCATAAACAATGTATTTTGGAACACACATACACACAAAATTAAATTAAATTTAAAAAAGAAAAGAAAAGAAAAATGTGGTGGTCAATTCAAATCTTAAAAAGTATGTCATTTAAAGTTTTTTATTGTCTTCAGGTCAGAATACTATCATTGCGTTTTCTTCTGATAAAAATTATAAGGCCTATTTGCAATAACGTGGATAGATCTAGAGAAAGAAAAATACCATATGATTTCACTCACGTGGCATTTAAAAAACAAAACAAATGAGTAAAGGAAAAAAAGAGAGACAGAGACAAACCAAGAAACAGACTCTTAACTATAGAGAACAAATGAATTGTTACCAGAGGGGAGGTGATGGGGGGATGTGAAATAGGTGGTGGAGATTAAGGACTGCAATTGGTGTGATGAGCACCGGGTAACCAACGGAATTGTTGAATCACTGTATTGTACACCTGAAACGTGTATTACACTGCATTTTGACTATACTGAAAATTAAAGTTAAAAAAATTATAAAGGGAAGGATTAGCTATATATTTGACGTCCCATTTCAAATAGAATTCATAAAAGCTGATAGGTTAAAAATGACAGTCCAAGGGAGGACTGCAGTTCAATTTGAATAAGGAATCCTGTGGTTAACTGATTTTCCTTCTCAGGCTCATAAACACACATAGATGAGCTGTTAATTATGAATGGAGGCCAAATGAATACTAATTGTTCTTTGTTTAATTTCTTTAAAACCGCTCAGAGTTTTGTAAATTTTATATGGTTTTGACTTCTTATTTATGTTTGTCATTAAAGAAATTTTGACTTTCAAGCAACAGGTTCACAATTAAAAATTTCTATTTCCAGTTGGAACTTTGTAACATCCTACTCCTTTGCCTTTAGCCATAACTCCAAAGATATTTTTATACATGATATATGATATATAAATTAGTATCATCAAAAAATGTATTTTACATTGGTTTATTATCTGCCCTCTATTTAATATATATTCCTCCCTTGACATGTTATTCAGAAAAAAAATTTAAGTACAGAAACCTTTGAAGGTAGGAAAGAACAAAGACTATTGCAGTAGAACCCAGTAAAATTTCTCTAAGAACAAAGAATGATGTAATGAGAAATATAAATTATACTAACAGGTATTGTTAGCAAAAGAGATTGTTAATAAAGGGGAAAATTATATGTAAATTTAAATGTTTATTTTTTTTCCATTACCTGCCGGTAGGCATTGCTTTCTGAAGAGATAAACTCAATGACTGAGTTTTGGGAGCAATATAATGTATTCAGGAGCAATCCTGGTTAATCCCTGGGGTTTTCTGATAAATTGTGAAACTGACATAGTAGAATTTACCTGTACATTTATTCTGAACAGTAACTGAATTAATTCACTGACTGCAATTTTTCAGGGCAAAAAGTCTACGTAAACATTATCTCTAGTAAATTGAAGGAGAGGCCAATCTAGTGTCATACGGAAAGAAATCATGCTGTTATTCTTAGGAAAAATGGAATAAAAAGAGCACAAATATGTCTTTTATGGCAATTTATTAAGGTCACACAATTAGTAACTTACTGAACTTGGATTTGAACTGAAATCTGTGTGACTCCCATATTCACACAATTTCCACTCTGCCATCCTGTGAATTACACACTCATCAAGAAACACAGGCATGTAACTCCTGTGTTAAAAATGCTCTTGTCATGAAGAATCCTGGGTAATTTCATCTGCAGGAAAGCTGATGAGGAGTGATGTCAGAATCCTGTTCCTCTCTGCCTAGATGCCAACCTAGAATCCTTGAGTAAATTCATTTTCGTGGGCTATCCCATAGCTATCCAATTAGAAACAATATTTTAGGAAAAGATTTAAAGATAGGTAAATTAATCAGAAAAGATTTTATATTTAATACGAATGTGAAGGCAGAACCTCATAACATTGGTGTGTGTTCCACAAATATTTCTCTAATTATTTTAAAAAAATAAGCAAAGAATTCTCCAATTCCTAAACCCATTTTGCCTCTGAATCTATCTTTGCCAAGCTCTCCATTCTCAAATGTTTTCGGACTTAGGGTCTTCATACACTTGTTCCCTGAGGTGTCTCTCATTTTTCAATTTCCAGCTATTCTGTTCTTAGCTTCCCTACATCTTTTCCCTGAAGGAACCTCTGATCTTGAGAGCCTATCTATTTCTCCTTAGCAGTGTTCTTCCCATTAAAAACTATCTTCTCTTTCCGTAAAATTGGAGGAAAAATTATATCTCCATCCTTCCTCGATTAATCTGTTGAGTTTCTTTCCTATTTTCAGGCATATTAAACTGATATTCAGTAGACCTTGTAAACATAAATGCCATATTTGGAAGATGGAGGTAGGGAGACTTACCATATCTTTCTGCACAAGTAAGCCTTTTGTCTCTTCTGGAATTTTCTCTCTTAAAAAAAAAAAAAATGGCCATATTTCAAACCAAGGAAAGACCACAGAGAAACTGAGTGTTCCAACAACGATCATGATTCCTTGTGCATAGAGTTTTTCTTTAAGATGGATGTTCTCTTTATGTGTACTTGAGACTACTTAAGCTTCATTTACTTAATAGGGCAAAATACGGGTTTTCAAACTAATAAATCTGGTAGTAGTTGGCTTTCCTAGCTAAGCATCCTTTTGGAGATGGAGTTGTTATCTTATTCACCTTTGTATTCCTAGTCACTAGAAAGTTCCTAGAATATTGGAGGTACAAAATAAATACGAAATAAATGAAAGTTTGACTCATACCTGGCTATTATAATGGGATGGTGTTTTAACAATAAGGGAGGAAAAGAGTTTTTCACGTTCCAAATGAAAATCTAGAAAATTGGTGATGACAGTTTGGATGGACAGATGTCCTTTTTCTTATGCCCTTCTCTCTTCCATGTACCCTTTTTTAAAAAAGTCATTTGACCTGAAATCTTCCACCATTCTCGTGGGGTAAATCCAGTGTATAAGCTATGTAGGGTGCTTACCCAGAGAACCTACTTTGCACTGGTCTCCTATTCTTACCTTATTGAGATTCTTACTATTAGAGATTGTTTTTACTAAACAGAAATGTTTCTAGAAGGCCTAATAAATGTTGAACTGTTGAAAAGGAGGCTGTCATCCTACCTCTTCTTCATTAACACATCAGAGAGCATTCATTCATCAAGCTAACTCTGGGAAGTTAAAATATGAAAGACTTCAGTTTTAACAAGTTTCTGAAGGATGAGAATGGGAGGTTGAGTCAACACGGAGCATCAGGGGAAGCCCAGTTGCCTTTGTCTGAGGCTCAGGTGATAAGTGAGGCCTGTAGGTTGGAATGATGAAGCCAGAGATATATAGTAAAGACCAAGGGAGACCCAGGCTTCCCTAACAAGGGATTTTAAATGTAGCCTTCTATCTTGAAATTTGTACTCAGAAAAACAAAAACAAAAACAAAAACAACAAAAACAAAAACACCAAAAAGTAAGTTGCCATGCATATCTTTAATGATATCTTTTGACAAGGAATAACACTGGTTATGAGAAAAACCCAGTGATAAGGAATGGTCTCTTTGACTCCACAGAGCTATATATTAAGCCTTGAGAAAGCTCTATTAAAGTCTTAAAACCAAAAAGACTATTATGAAGAGTTTTTCAATACAACAAACAGCAAACCCCCGTCTTCCCTAGAACAGAACCTTGTTCTTCAGCCCAAAGCAAATGTTTCAGCAGAATTACTTTGGGGACTTTATAAGGTGTTGACACAACTTCCACTTTCACATCGTAAATGTGCCACCCTAATAATCCCTGTTTAATTACTGTTTATTATAAATGAATTCTCTCAGCATTCCAGTGTGGCACCTCTCATTTTCCTGTCACTGAGGTTTCCTCTAGCAGAACCTTTGCCCCCAGCTACCATTGATATGATCCCAAGCATGCCCTGATTCAGAGACTGTGGGGGAATAGTACCTGTAATGCGGGGGGCAACATCGTTGTGGATATTCAAGTATACAGAAACTAAATAGACCCTTAAAATTATCAGAGAAAGCCACTGAGCCTTCTAAGCTAAACATCTTTCCTAAAGACTGGGTTATGTAGTCATGAACTAGCATCATCCCCATTCTGACCACCTATCCTCTCCCAAGAAGACTGACAGCTAATTAAAATTAACAGGAATAATAATCTCCCCTATGCAGTTGCTCCCATGTAACACATACTAGATTGACAATAGAGAACCCAAGAAAAGGATGTGAGACCATCCGTTTGTACCTTCGGAGTGGCAAAACATTCTAGAGGTCAACCCAAAATTGAGCTAATTTTTATAAACAGTCATTCTACAAAATAACAGCTGGCCTGAATGGAATGTCAAGGGCTAAATGTTAGGGTAACACAAGATGCAGGAATTAGAAAAAAAAGATCAAGTCAATTAATAAATGTTTTCCCTGCAAGGATCAGATGTACCATATTTTATGAAATAAATACTTGTGATAAGCAAAGCTTGCAGTGGGACAATGGAGCTATTCATTATCACCAGAGAAGGACATTTCCACCAATATAAGAAGCTGAGATTTTAAAACTTTGGGTAATTAATTTCAATCAGAGCTGGATTCAAGGTCAGTTGTGTAATACCAGCCATTATTTTCCCTTTGCTACCTTTGGCAGGCATTTCACATGGCTCATCCATAAATAATTAAAACCGAAGTATCTGCTGTATCAGCTTAACTACTGCAGGGAAATGCAGAGGTCCAAGATTTTATTTCATTTGGAACTTCTAATAGAAAGGGAAACAACCTTCTCTGTGTATTAAGAAATGCGTCTTACTTCCTGCATAAACTACACAAACACTTCTTTTTAAGTGTTCAATATGTTCCTCTCCATCTGGACCTTTCTAAACTGCGTGAGTAAATTGAGAAAAATTACGAAAGCAAAAACCTCATGCACATACTGCCAGCATGAAATAATTTAAATCTGAGGTAACCTCCAACTGTCAATAGTGAGTCATCAGGATAATGTAATATTTTTGAGACTCATGATGAAATAACAATTTGAAATTTAGCAACATGAATCATGCTTCCAAAGCATGAGCGGGGTGTCCAAAAGGACCCTTGGGACTTCGCATTTAGGACTGGTTTGAGAAAGAGACAGTCTCTAGGGCGTTCATAAAATGAGAAGAGAATTAATGGGGCTAAGGTGGTTTATGAGGAAGTCAAAAACTTCAGTTGGTAATATTTTAATTTCTTCAGGGGAAATGATTCTGATTGTTCTTCATTCTTATAAATGTTTCATTTAATTTACAACAGATGCCCCTTTGAAATGTATATTGAAGTGAAGAGATTCAGTTACAACCAAAAATACTGTATTGAGATAGATACCGTAAGTGTTTGCATGGGCATATGCAAAACTCTAGACTAACGTTGTTGTACAGGAGAAAAAAAACAGCAGTTGAGATATTAGAGATTTTCAGGTACCTTCCTAATCCAGACCCAAACAAACAAACATAAAATATGCAGCTTGCCCAGTCCAAAATTGAGGAGTCTGCTACGGTGAAGTGGGAATTCTGCATTGTAGGTTGGAGTCAAAGCTTGAGTAGGAACTTTGTGAACTTGGTCAAAACACTCAGGTTAATTGTTATTGTGTGGGATTAAGTATGCTAAAGTTACTTGAAAGTCACTGTACAGATTTAGTGAGATTAAAAAAGATTGAGAACAGAGAAACAAGATTCTGAGGACAAAATGAGGGACTAGAAAGTTATACTTGCATGACCTTGTATGTTAATAAGGATCACCATGGTTTGAGGATGGTCATCACATTGACCCCAAAAAGGATGATTCCCTCTGTCCCATCACGGATATGGTGTATGAAAGTACTCAGAGAGCTTGAGTGCATTTTCTTTTATGCATTTTCTGGGCAGGCCCAAGAGACCCACACCAGTTATTTGGGGGCCACAATGAAATTAAAATACCTTCATCATCACCACCATCAACAGTATCACCATCATTATCTTTCTCTTCATCAGTATTACCATCTACTAGTTTAATATTGGAATAATACTTTAATATTAAATTAAGGACGTTAGTCATAATGACAAATGAAGATATAACCATTCTTAAGCCAGATAATGTTAAAACAAATTTATGTTTTTCCTCTCCCTGTCACAGAAATAGTTATATCTAATAATGGGGAAATCAGCCCATACATAATAAGACATTACATGTTGATGGTTCAGAGGTAGAAAGTTAAAGCCTCAACAAAATGACAGTTCCTTAATTATTGTTTGGACAAATACTGTGATTCCTTTCAAATGTATGCTATGGGCCCCTATTAATATTTGCAAAGTTAAGATGAAAAATGCCTCCCTTCCTTCACTGCTGAATATCCAAAGGGTCTCTCTACCAGGTGCTTCCTATCCTGCTGACTAAAGGTAATTCTTAGTTTGAAGTTAGGTATAAAGAAATCTTATAATTTCAAAACTATACTTACGTATAGAAGGAAGTCCATAACATCAATGTATTCAGAAAGCTTATGTGGTCATCTTCTGGCCATCTTCCTTCCTTCTCATAGTGAAAATCTTCATTAGCAACTAATTCTCTCTCTCTCTTTTTTTTTTTTTTTTAATTTAAATAAACAGCTTTAGAGGTGCCTGGGTGGCTCAGTGGGTTAAAGCCTCTGCCTTTGGCTCAGGTCATGATCTCAGGGTTCTGGGATCAAGCCCCACATTGGGCTCTCTGCTCAGCAGGGAGCCTGCTTCCCCTTCTCTCTCTCTCAGCCTGCCTTTCTGCCTACTTGTGATCTCTGTCAAATAAATAAATAAAATCTTTTAAAAAAATTAAAAAATAAACAGCTTTATTGAGATATAATTGACATACTAAAAAACTACAAATATTTAGTGTATGATATTTCAAATTTAATGAGTTTGAACACCCCCCAAAACATCACTACAAACAAGATAATAATATATTTATCACCTCCAAAAATGTCCGTGTATTCCTTCACTTTTTTTTTTTTTATGGTAAGAACATTTAACATGTGATCTACCCTCTTAACAAAATGGTTAAGTACCTAATGCAATAAAATTAACTAAAAGCACTATGTTGTACTATAGGTCTCTATAATTTACTTGCATAACAAACATAATATCCATCAAAAAACTCACCACGTCCTCCTTTCCCCAGCCCATGGCAACACCACTTTCCTCTATGAGTTTGACTATTTTAGATACTTCATAGAAGTGGAATCATATAGTATTTGTCCTGTAACTGGCTTATTTCATTTAGCATAATGCCCTCTAGGTCCATCTACATTGTTAAATATGGTAGGATTTCTTCCTTTTGAAAAGCTGAATTATATTTCATTATACGTATAGATCACCTTTCTTTTATCCATTCACCCATGAATGGACATTTAAGTTGTTTCTGTATTTTGGCTATTGTGAATAATGTTGCAATGAACAAGGGAGTGCAGCTATCTCTCCCATATTCTCATTTCGATAATTTTGGGTATATACCCAGACATGGGGTTACTGGATCATACAGTACCTCTATTTTTAAATTTTTTAGGACCCTTACTGTTTTCCATGACAGCTGAACTATTTTACACTCTATCAACAGTTTTTAAGAGTTCCAATGTCTCCACACCTTTTTTTTAAATAGTACCCATCCTAATAGGTATGAAGTTATATTTCATTGTGGTTTTGATTTTCATTCCTCTGATGATTAGTGATGTTGAGCACCTTTTCATATATCTTTTGGCCATCTGTATGTTTTCTTGGAACAATGTCTATTTAAACTCTTTGTCCATTCTATAGTCAGGTTATTTGTTTTTTCACTATTGAGTTGTAGGAGTTCTTTATATATTTTGGACATTAACCTCTTATCAGATACATATAGTTTGCAAATATTTTCTCCCATTCCATAGGTTATCTTTTCATTTTGTGGGTTTTTCTTTTCATAAGATTTTCAGTTTAATGTGTCCCACTTGTCTTTTCGTTGCCTGTGCTTTTGGTGTCACACCCAAGAAGTCATTACCAAGATCGATGTTCTGAAGCTTTTCCTGGTTTTCTTTTTGGAGTTTTAAAATTTTCAGGTCTTAGGTTTGTCTTTAATCCATTTTGAGTTGCTTTTTTGTGTATGATGTAAGGTAAAGATACTTCATATTCTGAATCTGGGTATTAATTTTCTAAAAACAATAGCAAAAAATGATGCTCAAATTATCCTTGGAGAGAAGAAATACATAGAGCACTAAAATGAATTCATACAAATGTGTACAAATTCACTTGTATTTTTATATCAGTCTTTGCTGCTATCTACTCTGAGCATTTAGAATTGTTTGGGCATAAAAGAATCTTAAGGTATGTGTGTGGCTTGAGGACTATTCAATTCACAGTTCAATCAAATGTGACATTCTGTGCTTAGCCACAAAAGTAAGAGTATTGGTTCAACAAAGACATATTTAAAATATCTTCTAGCAGCTAGAAAAAGAACACAATAAACCAAAGAACTGAAATTATAATAATAAAAAAGGAGCTTTTGATTTAGTTTAGTATTTCTTAAAAATAGAAAAAAAAATTTAATTAAAGCTTTTGAGACTATAACATTGCTTATTTTAAATTGAGCTGCATGATTTCAGTTTGCTTTAGCTCATTTTTAAGTGGAGCTTAGGAAAAAATTAGCAAGTGAGTTGGTGACAGAAAGAGAATGTAGAGATGGAAGGCAAAGACAATTTGCCCTTTGAGGCTTGGAGCCTGAAGGGCTGCCTTCCATTTCAAAATGGGTAATATGCTTTCACGGTGTAGTGAATCTATCACACCCCCAAGGGGATGCATGCTACACCGTTTCCACCGAGGGGGCTCCCAGAGGTAGCAGATTTATAATAAAAATAATTCTACATTTTCACATGTTCCAGTCTTAAAATATGGTGAAGCAGATTGTTTTTTTCACAAAGGATTTGTTATTGCATGTGATTGTTTCAAACCACTTTTCCTCCTTGAACTTCTAGCTTTGTTTTCTTTCTTTTTTATTGTTTTTTTCTATGGTCTCTAGGCCATTAGCAAACCTGCTCTCCAAGACATCAGTGAAAAAACCTCGCTTCGTTTCTGGCTCTTCACAGAAAATTTAGAGGTTGTAGATTTGGATGTAACAATGAACAGACGAGGTCCTGCAGACTTAGGACCTGTAGTCTTGAGCAGCCAGAAAGGGAGCCTAGATGTCTACATGTAGTTCCATCTGATAACAGTTCTTCTGTTTGGCCTCATTCTACCACTTACTAGATCTGTGCACCCTTAGGCAGGTTTTTAAATATTTCTGTGCTTCAGATGTCCCATCTCAACATAGACACCCAATTTTACCTAAGTCTTTAAGGTTGTATTAATCATCTTTTCCCATTGTGCTGTAGGTCTAAACAAATCAGCTGCTGATGTGTACTTCACAGTCTGTTACAGAGCCAGTTGTCTGAGACTCTACCTATTCTCCAGATTCAGAAAAATTTGAAAGCAACCTGAGTCCAAGGCACTTAGACTCTGGTAGCTGGTCAGCCATAAGGCAGCTCTGGTTCCATATCAGCTAATTCCTGCCCAATGGTTGAGATGAATTAATTAAATAACAAAGATAAAGTCATGTTTATACAAGTCTAAAAAACTGAAATTCTCATATACCCATAAGCACGACCACATTGGTGACATGCATTAAAATCAAGAATTTGAATTCATGCACCCAGTCCGGAAAAACAGAAATTTTGTTGATGAAATCTCCCAGAGAATTTAATCAAGGTGCTCACAAGGACCTTCTCGTTCTGAAATGCATACCCGTTACATACCAAGAGCCCTGAGGTAAGAATTGCCATTGTGGTAAAGTCACAGAGCTAAAGGTTCTCCATGCAGCCACAGAGAATGTCCCAGGGTAAGAATATCACTATTGTGGGGGTCCAGTGTTGGGAAAGAGTGAGTGTGACTCATGAAAACATTTATGGGCCCACTGAACTGAAGTTATGTCTTGTTTCCTAAAATCAATAGTTAAGTTTATATTAGGATTCCTTCTTGCCCACTGATGTTATGGATTTATTAGTTTCATTGGGGCACCAGGTCGAACAATCAAGAGTAATTCAGTTTGGGTATTTATCTATATACTACATGAAGGAGCTCTGATTAAGAATGTATAAAGTATTCTGGGAGAAGAACCACATGAACCTATGAAACAAAAACTGTGAGAAGTTTGCTGAATTATTTGACTCTAATCACACGAATACACATTGCAAGCTACAAGTAGCATATAGTTTGGTTCATATGTTCATTTCTCCCTGAGCACAGATAAATGCTATAGCCCTGCTGTACCGAGCCAGTGAAGGGAGAGCCAATACTCGGAATCATGTGGGTATTCTTCCTTCTTCATAAGAGTCCCATGTAATTAGCAACCAGGGTCTACAAGATCATCTTGAGGCCCTGTCACGTGTTTCCTGGAATACAAATATCCTTATATCTGGACTTTTAATCTAAATTAGAGAGTTATCAGCTTGTCTATCAGAAAGATTTCAGTTAAGAAATCATGTGAAATATACTGTTAGTTCGAAAATGTGTTTTCTTCCAAGATGTATATTCTAGAAGTGCTGACTGCCATCACCCAGGAAATCCCCTTGTGGCTATAGGGGGCATACACACCATTTCCATGACTCCACCACAGTGGGAGTTTTTAAAGTCCAGAAAACAATCCCAGGGGATCAGCTCATTCTGAAATTTCATGAATTTCATTGACCAAGGGATACCCTTCTATTCCAACACCTTCCCTCCCTCTTATTTGACCGACAGTTAAATCAAACTTTATATTACTGATTGAAGAGGCTTCCAATATACGTACTGAATCCTTGCTTTGGATTTCGTGGGTGAAAATGGAGGACACCAAAGAAGTAAATACACTGAATACTTTCTGAATATATCCATGCCAAGATATTACTGTAAACATGTTGATCCAAAATCAGAGGTTATGGTAGTAGGAACAGAGGCATAGATGAGGTAAAGGAGCCAGTCCTAGCAAAAGCTCTGGAAGAGAGTAAGGAGAGCACATTCAAAAGATCCAAGCTAAGACTAAACTTTGAGACAAAATGAAGGTCAGTGTGGCAGTGTCCCATGAGGACAAGGGTGAAATGAGGCAAGAAGAGGTGGTTCTTGTTGTTTCCTAGGGCTGCCATAACTAATTACTGCCATAACAAATTACTTTCTCTTGTTTTAAGACACCTTAAAACAAGAGAAATTTATCCTCTCCTAGTTCATGAGGCCAGAAATTAAAATCGAGATGTCAGCAGGGTAATTTCCTTTTTGTTGGCTCTGAGAGATAATCAGTTCTGTGCCTCTCTCCCAGCTGCTGGTGGCCTCTGGCCATCCTCACTATTCATTGGCTGATAGCTGCCTCACTCCAGACTCTGGCTCCAACCTCACATGGCCTTTCCCCCTCTGTGTCTCCTCAATGCTTCTGGGTCTCTTCTATTCTCATGAAGATACCAATCATATCAGATTTGGGCCCACTCTTATCTAGCATGACCTCATCTTAACATAACCAATTACATCTGCACAAACCCTATTTTCCAGTAAGGTCCCATTCTAAGGTTCAAGGAGGGCACACATTTCGAAAGAACACTGTCTACTACCCTAGTAGAGGAGGCAGGTGACAGGTCACACAGGGCCTGGCAACCCATGGCATGAAAAATTTTTCTTTTCCTTAAATTCCAGAGGAAAAGGCATAATGTATACATTTGTAAGATCATTCTGATGAGGATGTGAAGAAGCAGGTTTAGGTAGAAAATAAAAGGTGTACAAAAGCCAATTAGTTGACTATTGCAGTGATCAAGCTAAGAGTTAGAGTGGCTTGAGCTCATGTGCAGGCATTTAAAGGACTTGTATAATTTTGAGAAATATCTGAAAGATGAAATATCATGTGTTGCTGATGGATTTGATGTGGGAGGGAGGGTAAGGGAGGGACCATATATTTCTGCTTTGAGTAACTGGGTGTAAGATGGTACCATTTATGGCAACAGGGAAGAATGCCAGCCAGGGTAGGGATGGATAGGAATCAGTTCCATTTTGGACATATTACATTTGAGCTACACATTAAAATTCCAAGTAGAGATAACATAAGGCCATTGAGCCTGAAGAGAGGTCAAGACTTGAAAGATAAATTAGACAGTTATCAGCAAGCTGAAGGTGATTAGAACCGTACTGGATGAGGTCATCTAGAGTTTGAGTGCAGAGAGAGGAGAGCCTGGGATGCATCCTAGGATGCATTCACACTTAGAGGCTAGTTAGAGGAAGAAAAAGAGCCAGCAAGAGAAACTGGGGTAAAGTTGCCATCAAGGTAGGAGGGAGTCTGGGAAGCCATGGATTCCTAGTTCCTGCTATTCGGCTATGTGCATAGTAATGTGGAAGTCTCACATGCAAGATTACTTTGTTTATTCAAAATAGCCTCTGTCTTTTCTACCAGTCCCTGCTCCAGACTGGCTCCCCATGTGGGAGGCACATATGCCATGCAACAATGAGACAGGACCTGGCCATGTGACTGGCTATGCCCAATGGATTTTGAGCAGAAATGATGCATTGACACCAAAACAGAAGTTCCAGGGTTGTTGCATCGTTCTACCATTGTTCTAGTCCTTCATCATCAAGAAAGACACATCCCAGATAGTCCTTGCTCAACACAAACCCCAAATTAAAAAGACATGAAGAGTAAATCTATACTCAACCTTTAATGTTAAGAAGAAGAAACCTTTGTTTCTGTGAGTCACTGAGAATTGGGGAATGCCCATTACCCATAGCATAAGCTAGGAAAAAAATGAGGGAACCTTCACATTTTATGTAGGAGATGATGTTCATGGCTCTGGAACCCACAGTATGATGGAAAGAATGGAAGCCTTCACAACAAACTTATCTCACCGGACACCCCAAATCTACCACTTACTAACTTTGTGAACGCTAACAAATTAATTGATATCTCTAGGCCTTCATCTTGCCTTCTCGAGAAAAGGGGAGCAATTTTACAAAACCACTGTGAGAATGAAATGTGGCAATATTTTCAAAGCATTGGGTACAGTTCCAGCCTCCCTCTCACCAAAAGTTTCCAAAACATATGTTCACTTCTCCTTTCTCCCTTCCTTCCTTCCTTCCTTCCTTCCTTCCTTCTTTTCTTTCTTTTTTCTTCTTTCCTTTTTTTTTCTTTCTTTATTTTTCTTTCTATCTTATCATTTAGATTTGAAATATGAGGTACTGTTGTGTTTCTCAAACATCATTATGTCATTAAAAATAGGGGAGGGACTAAACAAAAAATCTATAGAGTCTGTGTCTGGGGAATGTCCCTTCTCCTGGGCTGACTCCAAGGGGACAGCTGGTGCCTGAGAAATGGCAACCAGGACACTGTCAGTATGAACTTCCATTCATGCAATGAAGCCTCAAGGAATTCAGTTCAGAAAATAACTCAGACCGTGCTCATAACAGAAGCCAAGTAAGTGTATCTCCTAGGGTGCAGCATTGTTCTTATGACAGAGACCATGGGAGGGTTTCTATTCTCCAGGCTGTCTGAGGAAAGGAGTCTAGCACTCCTAACCACATTACCCTTTTGAGTAGGTATACACATACCTACTTTGCAAATGAAGAAACTAAGATGGAGACATTGGAGAACATATTTAGAAATTGCACCCAATTTTATATGTCCCCCAAAGTCCATACTCTTTCCACTACACATATTGCTTCTCTAAAAAATAATAAAAATAAAATAAAATATAAGAAGGAAGAGATTAAGTTTTGTGAACTTACCCCATAAAAGAAATGAAACGAGGAGGGAAAAATTGAAAACATATGAGCACACAAAAATTTGTACAAAAACTATTTCTGGTAGCATTATTCTTAATAGTCAGAAAGCAGAAACAGACCTCCACCAATGGATGAATGGATACACAGATTGGAGTACCTACATACAATGGACTATTATTCAGCCTTAAAAAGGAAGGGAATTCTGATATGGTCCTACATGAGTGAACTTTTAAAAAACCATGTTAAGTGACAGAAGTCAAACACTAAGGCCACAGATTATAGGATTTCAGAAGAGACTGAAAAGAGACAGACGGCCCAGTCCCGGGTCGACCTGGGAGGGGAAAGGCTCAGGCAACAAGGTGCTTACCAGGAGAGCAGAAGTGCCCAGAGCTGCACAGGAGGGGCGATCCATCCAGGTGAGCCGCTGCATGGACCCCAGGAGGGCTACGCAGGTCATTGCCCTTGGAGTCCCCAGATGCGCAGGGAATGCCCGTCAGCCTTCAGGCCCCTGGAGTCACGTCAAGATCTTCTTCTGCCTTGAGACTCCCCTGAGGAAAGAAGGAAAATACTAAATGCAGGAGAGCAAAAAGGACCACAGCTTTGTGTAATGGAGGGCAGGAAAATCCGACTGCAAAAGACCCCCGAGAGCTCACAGCTTCCACAGGTCACAGAAAGTACCACATCCTTGTAATAACCATCGACTCTGGGCTAATAAGGCTCTTTAAGAAGTAAGTTCCTCAGCGACAGGACCACCCAAGGAGAGTTAGAAATAGTCCTAGCACCCTAAACTCTTCCCAACCCCTGTTATGATCATTCCTACCAATTCCAGGAGCCCCCTGGGTATTCTCACTAACTCCTAGGATGGGTATTATTCAGTCTGAGGAAAGTAGCCAAAGGTAAGGCCTGCCCTGGTCTGGGCAGTGGTTAGTAATGGAAAGAGCTAAAGAGGAGGAGCCCAGGACCGCTCTCCAGGGATGGTTTTCCATTCTCTGGTTGACCATGAACTTCTCCATAGCCTTCTGGGCCTGTGTGTTCCCTTGAGAATCATGTTCCCAGGAAGTCAGATGGGGACTGGTAATAATTTTCTGCTTCTCACTTGAGAAAGGAAGTCTGGCGGTGATAGGCAGAAGTAGCTCAGAAGGAAGCTGATGATATTCAAACTTGGCCACCACCACTGAGCCCGAAAAAAAAAAAGAAAGAAAATGCTACCATCACAAATCACCAATGTATTCCCTGTTACCATGATACGGCATTTTATAAAAACTTTGGATTTTCATGGTTTCAATAATTTCGATTCCTGATAAAACATTTCTTATCCCCTAGTTCTCCTTAAATAGGCACCAGAGCTTTAGATATCCTTCTTAAAGCTTAGGGGTTTTTTTTAACTCCTATGAAAAATTGCTACTGTAATTTTCCATTTATGAGTAGTACCATTGGCCATTAATAGTCCCTGAATCATCACAAAAATTGAGTGCCCAGAGATGAGGAGAGAAATTTTCTTTAAATTTGATCCTTTCTCTTTTCTTAACAAAATCAGCTCCTAGCTGGCAATGGTCCTGCCCAGATGCATGAATTCTTTCTGTCAGGGACTCGATATCTTTCAGATTACAATGCATTAAAATGTACCCAATGAGCCGAAGGGGGAAAAAAATAAATATGGCATTTGTCTTGAACTCATAAAAAGGGTCATACAAAAAAAGAATTTAATAAAAATTATTACCACCTAAAAGCATTGCCAAAATTTAATTATACATTTTCAACCCCCAAAGTAAATGCTTTAACATCTAAACCCACTGAAAAGTTGCCCAGCTTTATTATTGCCATACCTCCAGATTTTTTGTTTTGCTTTTTGGCTTTTGTTTTTTGGTTTTTTTTTTGTTTGTTTGTTTGTTTTTCCTTAAGTATTCTCATTTAATTCTTGAATGTGTGACTAGATAGCACTGCAGGTAGGGAAAAATTTTCCTCTTTTGCTAAAATAGTCTCTATTCTCAAAGGCCCATGGCAATCTATCAGTGTGATCCTCTGGGGTAATTAGGTCCCTTTCCCCTCCCAGGCAGACGTTCTGGATGCTGCTGGCTCAAGGACAGCAGTGTCTGGGGCTATATTCTCAGCCATTGGGTTGTCCTCGGTCCCTTTGTGCCATGGCAATTTTTCAGAAGGGAAATTAGTCCCTCTGCCAACTCTTATATTTTGTATAAGCGCAGATGTCACACTTTGCTAATGTCATACTAGACTGTAATATTTTTATAACATAGTGTAGAAAACCAAAGCAGAGCCAAATAGACACATTGCTGCCAGATGGTTGACCTTTATTTACTGATAAAAGTTTCTCAAATCATAAAACTTGAACTTATTAGAAGTGAGCTGAGTTTTCAAGTTTCCAAGTGAGCCCAATGCTCTCTCCCATTGACGGCGGGAGAAGAAACGAGCTCATAAAAATACAGGGTGTGTAGAAACCCAGAAGTCTTCATGGCACTGGGACAGGGGGAGGTGGCTTGTTCCCAGGGAGATGAGTTTTCTGTGTGTAGTAAAGACTGGAGTTGTCACTCCTGAACTGAACTGTGGAGCAGACCTCTGCATGCCTGTGAGTTTAGGCATACAGCCACCTGCCTTCAAAGCATGAGGAGGTGCTGATTGTCGTCCCATGGTTTGTCTTCCTCCCGTGTCTCTAGCATAAACAGAATGAAGGAGACTATCGTCTCCTGCCCATGCCTTCAGCTTACCCCCTAACCATTGTCATACAGTAATGGAGTTCCTAATTGAATTTTATTAGTTTTGCTTCATATTATATCATGAAGCATATTATATTTGCTTCAAAGAGAGGGCAATTGTTTCTTCTTCATATTTCCTTGTAGATTTATTTTCTTTAAAAATGTTTTCTGTCCTGGGGCACCTGGATGGCTCAGTGGGTTAAGCCGCTGCCTTCGGCTCAGGTCATGATCTCAGGGTCCTGGGATCGAGTCCCGCATCGGGCTCTCTGCTCAGCAGGGAGCCTGCTTCCCTCTCTCTCTCTCTGCCTGCCTCTTTGTCTACTGTGGTCTCTCTCTGTCAAATAAATAAATAAAATCTTAAAAAAAAAAAATGTTTTCTGTCCTGACTCATGGATTATTTTTTTTCTTTGTGATTGGCTCTAAATATGGCTAGGATTCTAATTCTTTTTCCATTCTAATTGTTTCTTCCCCGGACAAATTATTCTTCCTACATATTTATTGATATTGGACTTAATGCCCCATGCATTCATCATGACCTTGAAAACAGAAATTCACCTCTTTGTTATCAATACCAAATTATTAGGCATTTGAATAACAATAAATGGCTTCACCAGTATATTTATCTCCATTCATGAAAGTCCCCAGAACCTACTTTTAAATTTGTAGCTTTTATATTTGTTGATAATTTGCTGCCTCACTCATCTGAACTACATTACCTTTTTATTTAACTATTTTCTTTTTTTTAAAGATTTTATTTATTTATTTGAAAGACAGAGATCACAAGTAGGCAGAGAAGCAGGCAGAGAGAGAGAGAGGAGGAAGCAGGATCCCTGCTAAGCAGAGAGCCCAATGCGGGGCTCGATCTCAGGATCCTGGGATCATGACCTGAGTGGAAGGCAGAAACTTTAACCCACTGAGCCACCCAGGTGTCCCATATTTAATTATGTTTCAATTAAACAATAATCATTTTGTCACACTTCATAGATTTTCCACCCAGCCTAACTTTTTTATCAAATCAAATTATGATTTATTCAGAAACCAAATATTCTGCCCTGCTCAAAGATTTTCTGACTCAGAAGTATTTAGAAATCTATCCATCTGTCTTTTTTCCCTCCTCATTTCCCTTCTATAAAGTAGGGTCTTCTAAACTCAATTTTAATTATTGGTAACCCTCCCTTTACTGCAGAATGATTACCCAGCTAGTTAGCTTGGAACTCCCCATTCAGTAGGAGTATCTAAATGGTTAAGCATTGTGTCTCAAGAATGCACAGCCAAAAACATCACTGAGGGGGTTACTATATTTGGACTTACCATCAGATACTTGGGTTCAACTCCAACTCTGCATCTTTCTATACACGTGATTGATGTGCAACATCTCACTTCCGTGCTCTATACTTCTGCAAGATGAAGATGTCAGTAACGGCTCGCAATTGTCCAGGTTCTTACGCATACCAAGGAAAACACACAAACAAAAGTGATCATAAGCTGAAAATCATAAAATATACCATCAACATCAATACATAGCATTCTGCACCGAAGAGTTTATTCTCTTAGAGAAGAGAGAACACACAATGGGATACAACTCTGGAAAGGTGAGCTAGGAAGCAAAGAGAGAAGGAGAAGGTGCTCACATGACACTATGGGTGGAGGAATAGGTCCCTGGAAGGTCACCCAGGAATGGGTATGAGCAGCAAGAGGCAGCAAGAGGGAATCCACAGAACTCCTAAGGAAAGGGAGGCCACAAGAAAGGGAGGTATGGGCACTAAGCACGGATTCTCCTCTTGGGGATTTTTCTTCAGCCAGACCCTCTGGTCTTTGGACTGCTTGACTTCTGTCTGCACCAAATGACAATCTCTAATTTTACAGCCTGCCCATAGGCGAGGACCCATAAAGCTTCAGTTAATGTTTCTCCTGTATCTTACAACAACGAGGACAGACTCAGTCAAAAGTGCCTGGAGGAGCTCCTGGGTGGCTCAGTGGGTTAATCCTCTGCCTTTGTCTCAGGTCATGATCTCAGGGTCCTGGGATCGAGCCCTGCATCGGGTTCTCCGCTCAGCGGGGAGCCTGCTTCCTCCTCTCTCTCTCTGCCTGCCTCTCTCCCTACTTGTGACCTCTGTCAAATAAATAAATGAAATCTTAAAAAAAAAAAAAAAAGTGCCTGGAATTGTGCCTTGAATTGAGTGAGATTACAATCATGGTGGTGGAACAAATAGATGTGGGGATACAAAATCTGAGTTCTAGACCAATATGAACCTAAGTGGTTCTGTCACCTCCCATAGCCTCATCCCGGAAGACAAGAAAGAAGACCTGAAGGCAAGATTTCCTGTATTGTGGCTGAGCGTCAAATAACTCACACACCTTCCCTTTCTCTCTCTTCTTTATTTGTTCATGGTGGTATGGAAGGCGTAAGTACAAAGCTCCTACCAGCCTACTAGGAGGAGGAGAACTTTCGCAGCAGCAACCCTGCGCCAGACAGGACCCAGGTTTGGGCAGATGACTGCGCCAGGCTTTCTAGAGCGAAGGGTATATGTCATCATCCTACACTATGGACCTCAAGCCCTGCCCCTTTCTATGCATGAGATGCACTAAAGCTGTGCTTCCTTGGATACTAGGTATGATGTTTTATTTGTAACTGGAAACACTTGTTTAAAGTGCATATATTCAAAATTTAAAAAAAAAAAAAAGGAGAAGAAGAAGAAGAACTAGCAAAGACTGATTTAGCAAATCCCTTTCATCAAGGGTTTACTTGTTTTCTTCCATCAAGTATCCTATCTAGTCACTTGGCCACAGAGCCCCCAGAGAATTACAGGGGAAACCTTCCTAGTGGGTTATTTTAAACAATGTCTTTTGGGATATAAATAAGTCACGGGGGAGCGCTAGTGGCAGCAGTGACCTGGGCATCGGCCATGCCTCAGGTTTATCTCCGGCTTTTTGTTCTATTACCGTAGCACTCGAAAGCCGGCTTTTCTCATTTGTTTTGTAATCTGTTATTCGGGTAATTTCTCTTCCCCTTGTGTATCTCTAAAGACATTTCCGCAGTTCCAAGGACTGATTTCTTTCCTAAATTACCTGGCTTTGTTTTTCTCCCTTACTGCCTCTCTTCTATCTTTTCCAAATATTTCTCCCTCCAAACTGTTCTCCGCGCCATTTAATCATCCAGCCCGCCCTTGGGTGTCTTGAGCCTTCTCTACATTTTCTCCTTCCCAAAGGAAGCTGCCACCTCTGCGAAACTCTTAAATTCCCATGCCACGGTATCGACAATTTTTTTTCTTGGTGGGGAATAATTTTTCTCCAATTCAATTTGCCGTATATTTTCTCCTATAAGTGAATTCTCATGGCATATCGTATGGATATTATCTCCCCCTTTCTACAGAAAGACTCCAAATACTTTGTGTCATATGTAATTTTTATTTTGGCAATCCCTGCTGGGGCCAACTTTTCCTATAATGCAGCAAAGTCCCCTCAGAACATTAATCTCGCAGTGCCTGGAAATGGAGATAACGCTCACACGTCTTTTCCTGTGTGTCCGTGTGTGTGTGTGGTGCTGCACAGACTTCACAAACCTCGCTGTCTGTCCTTCTACTTCTTTTCATAACAATCTCTAGGGGGTAACCTGAACTCACCCACCAGCCTAGTGGTTCGGAGGAAAGATCATAGGTTCTAGTCCTGGCTGTGCCCAGAGAACCCTGTGGTCTCTTTATTGTGGTAGAACGACAAAGAAGACTGGGGGAAAAAATACACATCAGTGTGACTTTCTTTCTCTCACAGCCCTAGAAAATGAAGCCAACTCAAAGCCGTCCCTGCCTTGATGACGCCTGTTGACATCATTTCCATGCTGAAACAGTCGTATGGCTGGTAAACCTCCACTATTCATGGAACTAATCCATGCTACAAATACTCTATCTAGTTCATCCTTCTCTATGGTATCCGTACAGTTTACACGATTGTTTCAACTCCTACTTCTTAAAACTCAGAGTTGTTTTTAAAACGCAGAGTTGCATTGTTGCTCAGTCTCTCTTCCGTCTTTCCAAACTCTAGTCCTCTAATGAGTGAATGGGAATCTCTCTCTCATTACTAATCAGCTCCAACCCCTTCATCTGGACTTTCTTTAGCCAACAGCAGGTCTTCAACAAGTCATGTAAATATTGGTGATTTTGGATTTTTCCTCTGCTTCCCCCTCTCACATGTTTCATTTTTATTTTCATTAGTTATAAAGTTAATTCTTTATTGCCCTTCCCCCAGTCTTTCTTATGTCATTTGCTTCTCCATGCTCCACTCCTATAGGCAAAAAGAAAGCATTGTCTCTAGGTTCCAAGAGTTTATTATCAGATCCAAGGAGAGGAGATATTAACATGCAGAATTAAACATGGCAGGCCCTCTTTTGCAAATACCAAGTGGTCAAGGTGATAGGCTCTGCAAATGACAAGGAATGCTTCACCACAGGACACTGTAGATGCAGTCAGAACGCCGCAGGGTATGGAAAGGTGTGCAGGGGAAGGTGTGTTTGAAACATAAATGGAATCAGCAAGGTCATGTTCAGAGATCAGCTGTGATACTGGATATGGATGGGGCCAGTTCAGCAGGACCAGGGAGTTCATGGGGAGGACCCCTAAGGTAAATATGATCTAAACTAAATCTTGATGTGATGAGCCAGTTTGTGTTTCTGGGACTTTATTTTGGTAGCATCAGAGAGACTTGGAGAATTTTTAGAGGGAAAATGGTAGAACCAAAGCAGCGTTGGGGATATAAATCAACAATCTGTGTGGGTGCTGCCTACAGGAGGAGGCAGGCATCTGCCGTAGAAGTCAGGTATGAAGCTATCAGGGATGGATGTGAAGGAACGGCCATGTGAGGAAACAAACGTAATTTCCATTAAATGGTTAAAACCCACCGGTTGGATGATTAGTTCGTAGAGCACCAGGGACAACGGGTGGCACAGGTAGAGTCTCTCTTTGCTTGCCTCTCTTCAACCTTGGAAAGTGGTGTAGCCACAGGTAGAGTTTATGAAAAGATTACACAAACCAGAAACTATGTTAAGGACTTTGTACAAGTTAACTGATTTATTCCTCCTAACAAACAATTTGAAGAAAGAAAACTGAGACCCGAAGAGGTCAACGAACTTGCCGGGACTCTCCTGCATGTTCTTCGGGTAGTTTAGCTTCAGGGTTGGGTTCTGAGCCCTCTGTGTGGCTTTCCATAGCCTGGAAATCCCACAAACTCAGGTTCAAACACACCAGGTTAACTAATGCCCAGCTCCTCCCTAATGTCATGCCAACAGAGTGTGGAAGTTAGTTTGAGCCTCAACCCCTATCTATAAAACAGGATGACAGATCCCACCTTCAAGAGTTGTTGTAAAGATGAAATAATCCAGGGGCACCTGGGGGGTTCAGTTAGTTAAGCATCTGCCTTCAGTTCAGATACTGATCTCAGGGTCCTGAGGTAAAGTCCCACATAGGACTCCTTGCTCAGCGAGGAACCTGCTTCTCCCTCTGCCTGCCCCCACCCCAACCCAGCTTGGGCTCTCTCCCTCTCTGTCAAATAAATTAATTAATTAAAAAAAAAAAGATGAAGTAATCCATCTCAAGCACTTTACAGTGTCTGGTGAACTTTCTTTCCATACTAATAATAGGTGTTAAAGTTCTGGACAAATCCAGCTTGACTCCACTCCCTCTGGACTGCCCTCTCTGCCAGGTGAACTCCTGAATGTCACCTAATTTCTATTCTGACTGTCAGCTGCCTGAGTAAACCTCTTGCTGGCACAAAGTTCACAAATTGTAAGGTGCTTCTGTGCCCATTGTCTCCCACCAGGAGCAGTGATGTAAGAGAGAACCCCTCCCCATGCAAGTCATACAGGGGCCTGCATCTGTGGCCCCTGTGAGGCCGTCCCATGTGTCTCAGGCATCTGCAGGAAGAAGATGCAGTTTCCCCCGTGAGTGCACCCCCATGGACCCTGAAGGACAATCTAGTTTCTTACTCAGTCGACATGACCCTCCAGAGTCTTATAACTATAGACAAATGTCGTCTTTAGCAAGCATTTCATTTGTAAATAATACATAAACAGTCTTGTTCTGCTGCTGTTTCACAGCTTTTGGATGATTTTCGGGCAGTGGTTTTTATTTTCTTCTCCAGAAATTCCCCTCACAAATAAATCATATTTTGCTCACTCCTGAAAGGGACACCATGAGGTTTCATGCCTGGTGCCCCTGTTTGCTCAGGGCTCAGATGTCTCTGTCATCTCCATCGGCTTTCTCATAGATGCTTTCCTGACAAAAATTGCTTTCTAGACCTCTCATCTAGATCCTTCTTACACACTGGCATTTCTTCAAAAAAGACAAGCCCTTCTTTGAGAATCTGAGTAGGCCATCTATCCTTTCTACAGCAAATCCAACATTTTCACTTCCCTCATCAAGTATATGGTTTCCTCTCTTAAAAATGTAAAACCTTTGCTCCTTCCGCTATTTTTTTCAACACTTTATTCTCTTATTCTGCTCTCTTTCTGAGTTTGAAATGAAGACTTTTAAATTTTGATTATAGTTTCTTTCCCTTCTCTTGATCTCGCTGTGGCAGATCTTCTTCCGTGCCTCAGAGGCCCCACGCCCTCCCTCCCTCCTTCTCTTCCTTGACAGGGAAATTTACATAATGACAAGAAGATTCCCTTGGATTCGCTCTGTAACGGGTATGGCAGGCACACAACAGCGTGTCCTCCTTCCAATAATCATTTGTGATCACGATGGGAACTGCTTCTGAAACCACTTTTCAGGTTATAGAAGTAAGATACTGAAGAGTTAATTAATTTTCCAAAGATTAAAAAATAAATCAAATGCAGAGTGTAATTCTCAGAGGCTTAAATGAGCTGTTGCTGCTTTTCTGCTCTCTGATTCCAGGTACAAGAAAGGGCAAACCTTCACTACAGCTCTCTGCAACGTCATATTCCACTTAAATGGACATCTGTGATCATATGATTTTTCAGTAAGAGTCTAAATTTTTCTTTCACTGTAACGGCTATTAATTTATATTTCAAGTAACATAAGGAACCCTCAACGTACACCCCATATTGGCAGATCTGTTCTCAACGACACTCTGTTCTGGGCCTGCTTGTACTAGGAACTGGCTGGATGACCATAGGAAGTCACTTAACTCAGCTAAGTCTCAATTTCCTCATTCATAAAATAAATGGGCTCTATTTTCCCTAAGGTCTCTTCCAGGTCTAACTGTTTCTAATCTGTGCTGTAAGATAGAAATAGTCATTGCCAACTTTCTCAGGATTCTAGCTATGTCCCCTGAGATCTCACATGCTGGGAGAATTTTATCTGCAAAATCCAAGGCATAAAAGTGTATAAGTGAAATATGAAAGGCTTATTAAACAAGCCATACCATTTAAACTGGGGTATGACAAGTATGGCTTTCCCTAATAAAGTGATCTAGCTTCCTAATCCAGGGAGAATACAAACGGTGACTGCCAATACAGATGTCAGGAGTGTTCTGTACTCTATCAATGCATTTCTATGTCACTTTTCAGTTAAAATTACAATTTTCTGACAACCTACCTCCTTCTTGCTATGATCAGAGACAGTAATCACATTGGCTTCTCTTTTTCATATACAGTTTTTGCAGCACTGGGAGCTCAAATCGTGATAACTCGGAGGAGTTCAGTCTCTTCTGGAGAGTGGGGCAACTGCTTTCTTCAGAAGACATGGATTTCTAGTGACAAATAACTCAGAATTTTAATCCACATGAGCACTGTGTATGACTAGATCCATTGAGCTCTTGTCAGTGCAACACAGGAAAGCTGGTCCCAAGATTTAGTTTCCCTAGAAACCTTATAGAAAATAGTCTTCCAATGAATGACATGTTAAGAAGCAATCCTTTCCACACATTGTGTAGATCTTAGTTGGTTGTGGTGTTTGTAAGGCAGAACCTGATTGGTTGGTTCAGGGCAGGGACTGAGATTAGGATGACAAACCACCTGGGTTTCCCCACAACGAACGTGTCTCCTGGGACAAGGGGCTTTCAGTGCTGGAAGTGGGAAAGTCCTGAGCAAACCACTATGAATTATTCACCCTACCCGATTCTTTACCACCTTCAAGCCCCAGGAGCTGTTTCAGATACGACCAGGAGTCAAGTAGAGCTTCTAGAACACATGGTCTGTGTGGCTGATTGAAAGTCTTCTCTCCTTTGTTATGTGCATGATTTTGTGCAAGTTTTGGGGAACTTTCTAAACCTCAAATCTTCAAGTAAAAACTGGGATGGTAATAAATGCCCACTTCACAGAGATGTGAGCTTTAGAAAACACAAGGGCTATGAAGTCCCTGATCAATCAGAAATTCTCAGTGATTGTTAGCTTTTGATATAATCATTACCATAACCTTTCTCCTATAAAATATCAGTTAAATGAACATCACTATAGTACACAGCTGTAAATGAAACTTGATTAGATATGATCTTGATATTTGGTAGACTTGAAACAAGATTTTATTTCACTTGTATCAAGTCTTTGAGCAAACATGTCTTTAGAAAGTCAAGTGTAGATAGTAAAATATCTAATGTATGCTCTATTTCATGCTTTAAAAACAAAATGCTGCATCTGCATCAAGTTCAATGTATCATAACAATTGGCTCACCATACAACACTAAGTCCATTCAAGAAAGGGAAATTCCAATTTAATTGTGTCAGTTCATAAGTATAATGATTAAAGGAGAATAAAATCAAAATCCTATTTAGTCAATGATTAAATGAAGCAAAATAGTAAACTTCCTTAAAATTCATTTTTTTTTAAATACAGTTTTCAGGAGATGATTCCTCCATTTAGATATTAAAATCACATGTCACCTAAGACCATGATGGTCCCAATAAGATATTAGAACTCATTGTTTGGGCCCAAGATGAGAAAGTCTTTCAGCAGGAGACAATCATCTGAAAAGAAAGGGGCAGAAGGGAAGATTCCTGATAACTAAAAACTGATGAGATTGGAAACATGACATGACAGACAAGCCAAAGGCACTGGGTGAGAGTCAAGGCAATACCAGGGTTTTAAGTTTTGCTTCTAAGTATTAAAACACACACACACACAAATTTCAAAACCTCATAAAAAGGATGATTTGAATCTGAATCAACTGTTAATTATCTTAGTATCATTAGTAATATATTCTTTTGAGAGATAGAGAGTGCGTGACCCAGGGGCAAGGAAGGGCAGAGGGGGAGGGGGAGAGAGAATCTTAAGCAGACTCCATGCCCAAACCGAGCCCAACTTGGGGCTCCATCTCAAGAACTTGAGATCATGACCTGAGCCTAAAACAAGAGTCACTCAACCAACTGAGCCACCCAGATGCCTTTATTCATATTTTTAATTTCCTATTATACTTCCCATCTATCTCACCTTTAGACAAGAATCTGCATAGAGAAATAAATTGGAATCTGACACTTATTAAGTTGGGCTTCTCTTCCTTCTTCTGACTACTTCTTGGGATTTCTTTCAGCCATGTTGCCTAGTATTTGAACATTAAAGTTAGAAATCAAATTGCAAACATACTGAACAGGTTTATGATTAGTAAGCTACCAGATATGACCTGAGTTACTGTTAGCTCATTCCCTCCCTGGGCCTATTGGACCATGGCTTCTCATGGTTTGGACATAACTTACCATCGAATCAATCAGCAAACCAACTGGCATAGAATAATTTATTTCATGTTAGTTGCTATTTACTAGCCTGGGAATATGTAGCTTATCAGTGATGTTGAAAATAGTGTTTTTTATAATAAAAAATATTTAACCATGTATTCCAACTTCCATATGACAGAAGAGAAAAATAAGGAAACCAAGACGTTTGTGGGAGGGCTGGTACTAGAACTTAGTTCATCTACCTCCTATTCTTAGACTGTGTCTCTTGCACCAATATAGACAGAGTATAAAGAAGAAAGATTGCATCAATGCTTGGGCATCGATCACCCACTTTGCCATTTGTCAATGCTTTTAAAAGAAGTAAATGTTCCATCCTTGCCAAGCCATTTTGTAGATACACATTTCATCTTTTTTCCTTATTGATTCAGTTTACATTTTTCCAAACTTCTTAGCTCCCCATGAACTTTGTTGAGCAATTGCATATTCAAGGACATCCATTAATTGTAGACCAGAGTCACCATGAAAGAAACGCACTGCTGGGGGCCCAGATGAAGAATGAATACATCAAACCATGTGAAGCACATCCATGAGGTAAGTGTGATCTATAAACATCTTACATCATATTCAAACATCTTGACTGTGGTCATAAATTGATTGCTGATTTGAATATCTGATTTTATAGGTTCCTATGTATTCAGGTTTTGGCAATCTAATAATGGTGAATTTATTCTCTAACTAACACACTCCTTGAATAAATAAAGTTATGTACCTGTGCCTTCTTTTAGTGTCCTATAATTCTCCATAAACCGTGGGCCACCTATAATAAGAAACCTCCTATCTTACAGAACTACTTTAAAAAAAATTCTTAAGCCTTCCAAAACAGTTCCATTTAACCTTTTTTTGAAAGCCCACCATCATCCCTCCTTCCCCCTACACTTGGCAACTGGTTTTCAATCATCTCCCAGGCGCCTAAGCCAAGTTACACATGTACACACAGAAAATTATGCATTCTTTTTCAAAAGGTGGCTTGGGAGGGAGGTCCTCTGTGGCTGTTATCTACAGATGCTTTATTTGAACAGATATTATGAATGAATTTTAATTGTGCTTTTAGATGTAAAACACGCACCAAGGAATAGCCCTAATAGACCTGTAGAAACTCAATAAAATAAATCAATAGCATATGTCCTTGAAGACAATTACGCTTTCCAACATTTTGATCAATACTGACATTTGACCTGCAAAATTTGTCATCTACTGATTTTTTTAAAGAATTTGCTGATATAAGTGCAACTTTCTACAAGAAAACATATGAAGGAAAGCTTTATTCCCCAAGACTCTTGCCAATATTTTTCTGACACGTCACCATGTTACCACTTTTCTCTTGCTAATGCAGCTCTTGTTGCAGGAAATTAGAATGATTCTTTATGTCTGATCTGCATCTCCCTCTGAATCTCAAATATCCACATCGTTCAGTCACCTACCGGGTCAGTATATTAGCTCACTGCCTGCAAGTCTTTGTATGAGAGGGGCATTAGCCATAAGACCAAGTCCAAGTTCTCCAGAAAGCAAAGCACAGTGAGAGAGCTGAATCATTCCACGCGTCAAGTTCACAGCACCAGAGTGAGCGGCCAAGAGAGGCATGACCAGGTGTCTCATAGGCCCTTGGGCATAGCAGAATCAATCTGATGTTGATACTTTTGTCCTTCCTGATGCTGCAGTGTTTGTCCAGCTTTCACTGAAATACATAGACTCTAAACTTTATTATTGTGGGTTACTCTGCCATAAAAGAACACTAAAATTTTATTTTTGAGAAACATCAGAAATGTCAAGAAAACTAACCAAACTAAGGCAAGATGACAGGGCAACCTAAAGACTGAAGACTTGCAGAGTAATTCTGCCAAAGAAGAAGGAATTGGATAAATTACAACATCGTGGTTTGGCCATGCCAATAGTCAAACGTGATAAATTCAAGACAAGGAACAGAATATATTCAAAACACAGATAGGAAAGAGAGAGCCAAAGACTGGACTTTTGGGTGTAGGTGGAACCTATCCACAGGAAAATAAACGGATACTTATTGAAGGCTGACTAGGTGCCAGGTCTTCACAACCTGTGAGGGAAGCAATCTCAAGTCTCTTTCCTGTTGGGGAACCCTGAGGTTCAAAAGATGATATCCAGGATCTATAATGAACTCCTCAAACTCAACCCACACGAAACAGACAAACACATCAAAAAATGGGCAGAAGATATGAACAGACACTTCTCCAATCAAGACATACAAATGGCTATCAGACACATGAAAAAATGCTCATCATCATTAGCCCTCAGGGAGATTCAAATTAAAACCACATTGAGATATCACCTTACACCAGTTAGAATGGCCAAAATTAACAAAACAGGAAACAACATGTGTTGGAGAGGATGTGGAGAAAGGGGAACCCTCTTACACTGTTGGTGGGAATGCAAGTTGGTGCAGCCTCTTTGGAGAACAGTGTGGAGATTCCTCAAGAAATTAAAAATAGAGCTTCCCTACGACCCTGCAATTGCACTCCTGGGTATTTACCCCAAAGATACAGATGTCGTGAAAAGAAGGGCCATCTGTACCCCAATGTTTATAGCAGCAATGGCCACAGTCGCCAAACTATGGAAAGAACCAAGATGCCCTTCAACGGATGAATGGATAAGGAAGATGTGGTCCATATACACTATGGAGTATTATGCCTCCATCAGAAAGGACGAATATCCAACTTTTGTAGCAACATGGATGGGACTGGAAGAGATTATGCTGAGTGAAATCAGTCAAGCAGAGAGAGTCAATTATCATATGGTTTCACTCATTTGTGGAGCATAACCAATAGCATGGAGGACAAGGGGCGTTAGAGAGTAGTAGGGAATTTGGGTAAATTGGAAGGGGAGGTGAACCATGAGAGACTATGGACTCTGAAAAACAGTCTGAGGGGTTTGAAGTGGCGGGGGGGTGGGAGGTTGGGGTACCAGGTGGTGGGTATTATAGAGGGCACAGCTTGCATGGAGCACTGGGTGTGGTGAAAAAATAATGAATACTGTTTTTCTGAAAATAAATAAATTGGGAAAAAAAAAAAAGATGAATTACTTTTCTAGGGCCACCCAACTCCTACCTGGAGAAGCTGAGATTCTAACCCAAGCGCACCCCATTCTAATGTCCTCACCATTTCTCCCATGCTATCTGCTTCTCTCCCGTGTTGTCTTACTGGCCAAACCTCTGAAATGCTAAGTTCACCATCTCTTGCCCTTTTCTGTGCTCTTTCAACTTTTGCCCCATTCTATGTTCTATGTAGAGTGTGGAAGAGAATGCTGAGCAGGCTTTCACAATTTCCCTTTTTGAAACCATGCTGCCTTTCTTTTAAGACTCAGAATGTGTTCTCTGGCAGTGGGAGAGTGACAAGTACCCAGGGAATAGAGCCGCAGGAGACTCGCACAAAAGCAATGAGTGCTAAGCAAGATTTTTGAGGGAACCATATGTGGTGATAAACTTTTTAAGCAAAAGGATAAAGACAAAATCCAAAAAGACCGTCACCTCCAAGGAAAAGCAGAAAGGTGTGATCAGTGATGAAAACTCAGGTAGAACCAGTCATTTTGTCCAGGTTTAGGGTTTCATTATGTGACAGCTGAAAGACATATAATCTATTATTAGCTTTGTAAATGATATATTATGTGCCTATACTACTTTGTTGTTTCATACATTACATTAAAAATTAAAAAGGGGGGTATGCCTGGGTGCCTCAGTTGGTTAAGCTGCTGCCTTTGGCTCATGATCAGGTCATGAACCCCCGGTCCTGGGATCGAGTCCCGCATCGGGCTCCTTGTCCAGCAGGGAGCCTGCTTCTCTCTCTGCCTCTGCCTGCCACTCTACCTGCTTGTGCTCTCTCTATGACAAATAAATAAATAAAATCTTTTTAAAATAAATAAATAAATAAAAATTTAAAAAGGGAACTGGTCCAAACCTACAGCAGCAGACCCACAACTGAGGTCCTAAGGAAGACCTTGCCTCCCCCTCTTCTCTCGGAACCAACCCAATGCACAGACTATCCCTTGGTTGGTCCAAGGCGTGCTCTGTAGCTGATTGCTGACAGCTAAACACAAAGGAATAGCACACCATGAAGCAACCCTGACTGCGTCAGCACTAATTGTAGCTCAGTCCCACCTGGACAAGTGGTACGAGCCTCCCCAGCTTTCCCTCCTGTGCCCTGCTCTCGTCTCCCAGTGGGAAAACAAAATCTTTACCTCAGTCAGTTAAGGGAGGAATGCCAACCTAGTTGACTGGATCTTTGTCAGTACCATGCTGAAAAGGAAAAATTGTTATTTTACTGTACCAGCTGTAACATTTTAAAAATAAAGGAAAACAAACAGCTTCCATTCTTTTAAGTTACATGTGCTATATTCTTTCCTGTGTCTAGGAAGTTGAAACATAGTGTGCTTTTCCCTTTCAGCACCTATAGCAGTGGGAATTTTGCCTTTATTTGTCTGAATGTGTGGCTAATGTGTACCTGCCCTGGGAGACCAAGTGTTTTGAGGGAAGGCTCTGCCAGCTCAGCATTAGTTCCCAACACCACATGTAGATCATAGGACAATTTAGGTGTTCAGGAATGAGTGACTGAGTGAATATGTAAATGAGCAGAGGCATTAGGATAGGAAATCTGTATCTTATATGTCCACTGCTGTTATTTTGTAAAGATAAGACAAGAAATACATGAATAAATACAACTACCAATGAACTTCATTCAGTCATCAAATCATATATCAACTAAATAACAAATACTCTAGTCGACTTCCCTGCCAAAACTCCAGATATTGGGGTATTACCAATAAGATATGTCTTCACAATTATATTGTGAATATTTATTTTCATGGTATCTGTTGGCTGATATAATATAGCTGGAAACAATTTTCTAGATAGTATGTAGGGCAAAATTATTCAAATATGCTTGTAATTTATATGCCCATTCTCTTAAAAAAAAAAAAAAACTGATTGTAAGGAACACCTGGGTGGCTCAGTTGGTTAGGTGTCTGATTCTTGATCTCAGCTTAAGTCCTGATCTCAGGGGTGAGTTTGAGTCCCTCCTACTTAAAAAAAAATTGATTGTAGGAAAATTAATCCAAAAATACATACGTGTGTGTGTGTGTGTACATGTAATAAGTATATAACATAGATGTATATGTACATAATCTAATAGTAATAAGTAACTTTCATGTACTTTGCAAGGTATTAAAGTATTAGTTATATACTTGTCTGCCTGCCATATTTTGTTTTTAAATGTCTGTACATACTGGAAAGAGATTACTGCATGACTCTGAAAGAAAATTCTATTCCTGAGTATTCATTAAGAAAATTTATTTTGTATCCAACACAGACAACTATTGATACAACTCAGATTTTACCAATAAATGTTGACCACATTTTTGGATACTATATAGGTATAAACATCTAATACCAAGTAAGACAATATGGAGAAAATGTAACATTTCATAGAGAATGAGTAAATGGGTGACAACTTTTATTTTTAAAATCAATTAAAATTAGTTATATTATGTAAATATGTAATTATAATTTAAGTAGCATAAAGTGGAGATGAAAACATAGCTACCATGGGAACAGGGTCAGGAACTGAGAGTTAGGAACCAAAGACAAGGCTGAAGCTTTGGTGGTGCACTTAGGAAGCGACCAGCCTCTTCATCAAAAGAGTGTTAAGCCATTTCCAGACCCCAGGAGAAAGGGAGCCTGGATTATGGGGAAAAGTGAAGAAAAGTTGTACATCTGTTCTAGAAAATTGGACCTTGATCTGGAATTCACCAACCAAGGAACTCACTCATGATCATATTAATACATAAGAAATGAAACAAAGAAACAGTATAATCAGGCTTCTAGAGACACCCTAAGGACAACTCATTCTCAGTGAGAGAAGCTGGTAAGAAAATCAGCCAATGGTCTTTCACAAATAACATTTTCTTCACTTCTTCTTATTCATTTCACTAGAATCATCTATATTCTGAAGGGCTTAACAGAATTGAAATTTTAAAACTAGACTTCACAAGTTACAAATGACCACATATTATATGATTCCATTTTTATGAAATGTCCATATTAGGCAAATCCATGGAGAAAGGAAGTAGATTAGTGGTACTTAGGACTGGGGAGGCAGGGAGAGAATGGGGAGTCACTGGTATTGGGTACAGGGATTCCTTTCTGAGGTGATGAAAATGTTCTAAAATTGATTGTGGTGGCAGTTGTACAACTCCACGAGTTTACTAAAAGTCATTGAATTATTCACTTTTAAATAGATAATTTGTAGTGTTATGAGTTATATCTCATTAAAACTGCTTACAAAAAAAAAACTAAACCTAAGATTTTAAAGCCAACTGAAAGTCACAGTGTCGTTCATATTTCTCAGCATATAGAAATCATTTGTTGGGATTTTGAATGGCTTAGTCAGTGATGCATCTGCTTTTGCCTCAGGTCATGACCTCAGAGTCCTGGGATCAAGTCCCATGTCATGCTCCCTGCTCATCAGGGAGTCTGCTTCTCCCACTCTCTCTTGTGCTCTCTGGCCAGTGTCAATAACAGTTTTGCTTGTGCTCTTTCTGTTGCTCTCTCTCTGGCTCTCAAATAAATAAATAAAACCTTAAAAAAAAGAAGTCATCTGTTAGAGGATTATTTTTAAAATTGCTTATAAAGCATATTAATTTAATAAGAATTGGATAATTAATCTAATCATTATCTACTCCTACTAGAAAGGGTGAAAGAACAAGCGTGGTGATTTAACAGGGTCTCCAAATATTCAGCTGGAATTCAAGAAAGCCTGTAGTACACTTTCTCAGCAAAGATTTTAAAGATTGATCAAATGTCCACATCTCTAAAGGGGTTTGAATAAAGCCATATATAAAGCCTGTGTGATGCTTAATTTTATGGGTCAAACTGTAGTAGGCTCTGGCACTCAGTGGTTCAGTCAAACTAATCTAGATGCTGGTGTGAAGGTTTTTTTATATGTGATTAACATTTAAAACAATACACTTTGAATAAATCAGATTACTCTTCATAATATGGTGGGCCTCATCCAATCAGTTGAAGGCCTTAAAAAACTTATGTTCCCAAGACTGCAAAAGAAAAGCCTTGCCTGAGTTTCCCAGGCTGCTGGACTGAGGAATTCTGGGTTAAGACTGAATTATCAACTCGTCCCTTAATTTCCAGTTTGCCAGCTTTCCCTACAAATACAACACTTGCCAGTCCCCACAATCATGTGAGCCAGTTCCTTAAAACTCTCTCTCTCTTTCTGTCATATATCTATCTCTATCTCTTTAGAATGTTAACTATACAACCAACATCAGACATTGCCTCTTATTCACTCCTGATGAAACATGATAATAAAATTAAAAATGTGGAAATTCCACCCGGATATTTAGACTTTGAATTTTCAGTGCCCAAGCTGAACTGATATTGACACTGTCCAGGCTAATTATTTTATGGAACAGGTTGAAACCAGACACCACAAAGCAAAGACAAGTATGTCTGTGACATGTCTTCTTTACTGCATTTACTTTACTACTTCTTTACTGCATAACATGTGTGACCGCCCACCAACCATATTTGTTGGTGGTGACTTCAATGCAGGGAGGACAAGGAAGAAAATAATGGAGTATGTGATGCATCTGGAATATTTATGCACATCATATGGCTAAAGTGTACAAAGAGTTATGTAAAGGTGAGACCAAAAGAGTGATTCCCTGGATTCCTCCTGTATCACTGTAAGTAAGGTTTAAGATTGTGCAAATACTTAATGTGCAAAGGGAAATGTCTAATATAATGATTTCATGGGGTCACTCTTCAGAGAATTCAATTATTATTTTCATAAGCAAGAAGGGCCTTGGGCCAGGATAAGACTTCTACTTGTGAATTCCCTGATATTGCTTCACTGTAGTGCTGTAGGGTGTGATCTGTAGTCGTTAGGAATCTATGACACCTTTAGGAATAAAGGAGTTTATTTTTATTAGGAAATTCTGTGCAAGTTTTGTTTCTCAAAGACATGTACATGCCAACAGTAATGAAGCAAAACTGAAAAGAAAAGAAAAAAAGCTTTTAGCAAAAGAACCAAGACATCACTTCCTATTAAGCAAAGCAAGGAGAGAATTGGAATGGACAAATGATTAAGGGGAGAGATTAAGGGGAGCTCAGCTGAGAGTTTCCATTTTTATTGCTATGATTTTGTTTTTGTAAAGGGAAAGGAACGGGATTAAGAATTAAGAAATTATGAGAAGAATCACTAATCTAGATCCCTGGAGCAAAGAGACATAGATTTTCTTCTTCAGTTAATTGCACTCCTATTTTTTTAATATTGAGAGCATGGTGTCTCTTCTCTTGCAATAACAAGGAGTGTTCAAGGACAGAGATGATGTAATGATCTCACAATGTAAACAGGCTCCCATAGTTTCAGATGAGGTCAGTGACGACTGGGTCCAATCCACCAAAGCAAGACCCACCCAACGTTTATCCACAAACATGAGCAGTCCAATGAGCTCCTGCAAAATGAAATTCCAAGTATTCAAACACTAGGCATTATTTTACTGGCTTCACCAAAGATCTTCTAGTTTTCTCTTCTTTTTCCTTTTTTTTAAAAGATTTTATTTATCTATTTATTTTAAAGAAAGAGAAAACTCCAGCAGAGCAAGAAGCAGAGGGAGAGAATTTCATGCAGACTCCATGCTGAGCATGAAGCCCAATGTTTGATCTCAGGACCTTGAGATCATGACCTGAGCCAAAATTAAGAGTTGGACACTTAACTGAGCCACCTGGGCACCCCTAGATCCTATAGTTTTCTGATCGATGTAAATTAAGACATAAAAGTGCTATTTACTTGAGTTTAAAAATGAAAACAGAGTTACCCTCAAATGTGACTCTACACATGTGAGAATAATAAAAACTGAAGTCAAAGCACACACAAGATAAGTGTCTCTGAATCAACAACCAAGTCATGAGAGTCTAGAGTGGAATTCTTTCACCACAACCTTTGGGACATGATGACAGAAAGGGCACTCTTGTGAACTACAGGCAATCCTTGAGAGCTAAGTGTTTCCTTAAGAATTATTGAGGATTTCATGGTCATTGCAATAGTTGGAATCCAGAAATCATGCTTTCTTGGGTGATATCAATTTTTATCCCTCAGTTTTATATATTTTAAAACAGTAAAAAATAACTTCCTCCTTTGATTTGAATTCGGAGACATCTGTAACAGGGAGGAAACATCACTGTTGAAAGGAAGATAGAGGGAGACAGAGGAAAGGAGGGAGGGAGGGAGGAAGGGACAAAACAGAAGGAGGGAACCATGCTTCTAGGAGAGGAGGTACATTCAGAAGTCAAAGACCTGCTTGTGGAAGGTAACCTGTTCTCAGCCTTTCTGACAGAGAAATGATGAAGGGTGTCACTGGGCGTATAGCCTAGAAGGGAGAGATTTGAGCAAAACCAATGATATATCTTTGCCTAATGAAACGTTCCAGTTACCCATTGCTGCAAAACAATGGCTGACAAATTTGTAATCATTTATTTTGCTTATAAGGAAGCAAGGACAGAGACCCTAAAATAAGAAGAAGGAAGCAGGACTTCCCCTAGATTGTGGGAATAGGCCTGGCCCCTCAAACCACTGCATCTGGAGGCCAAAGGAAAAGATGGCAGAGACAAAGACTGTAAGGTGCAGACCTTGTGCAGGTGCTAATAGGAGTTTCATCAAGATTGAACATTGAGGGACGCCTGGGTGGCTCAGTTGGTTAAGCAGCTGCCTTCGGCTCAGGTCATGATCCCAGTGTTCTGGAATCGAGTCCCGCATCGGGCTCCTTGCTCAGCAGGGAGCCTGCTTCTCCCTCTGCCTGCCATTCTGTCTGCCTGTGCTTGCTCTCTCGCCCTCTCTCTCTGATAGATAAATAAATAAAATCTTAAAAAAAAAAAAAAAGATTGAACATTGGTTGGGACGTTGGGACCTTAGAACAACTACCTTCCTCTTTTCAACTGGACTCCTTCCTTAAGTTATTATGGGGCAGCTCTGGGAACAGAAGCTTGTTCCACACATAAACAGTATTTAAATTATGACTAATTACAGCAGGAAGAATGCAATTGGAATTACAGCATGGATTTTTAATTAAATTTTTTTCTGAATATGAAAACAGTAAATGAAGATCTGCACTGAGAAAGGGCTTCACCATTGTGCTCCCACATTGTATATGTGTGTGTTTGTGTGTGTGTAGTGTGTATTTGAAGTATATGATGGGACACTTGTTTCTTCAGGTCTGTGAAGCCTGACAGACAGTGATAGCATGACTTAGGGGTTTCTGATAAGAATATTTCAATGCCATCTGCAAATAAACTTTCGTTTTATTATGTAGGAAATGAGTTTTAGATTAGAAATTAATTACAAACCTGCCATGTTAGTGTTTTCACACAGCTGTGCCTTTGTGGCAGACAGAGAAATGTTTATTTAAAAAGGAATGACCCTACCACCTCATTCAAGATGGATGACTGGGAAAAAAAAGTGTTTTTCTTTCCTTCCCTAAATAAAACCTTCGTTCAATAACAGAAAAAAAAAAAGAAAAACTGTAAGAGATGAACATGAAAGTAAATTCATGAGAATATTGAAAAAAACAAGGAATGGTCTACCAGCGGACCATAAATGTAAATAGTTTTCAAAAGGCGTAAAGCAAATGGAAGCAAAATGAAAATGAAATTCAAGTCAGCTGAAGAGTCTAAGAAGAACTCCATGCAGACAACAGAGATAATTTCTCAAATATATATATATATATTTGTCAAGCAAAACTATGGAACAATCCCTAAACGGGCAGGATGAAGCTACAAGGAGTAGGTCATCTACAATGTAAAGGCAGATAACAAAAGGGTATGGACACTGCCCCAATACCATCGTACTGCACCGATAGCCCTAAGTCTTCTCTAAATGGAACAGCAGGTCCAGCGTGTGAAGGGCTGTACTGCAGGCTGCAGGGGTAGAAAACACCCTCTCCAGAGCACAAATTACAAAGAAACTCCACTTGGTCATAAGCCCTACAAATCCCCTGAGTAATCACAAGAAAGAAACTTCTGGAATCCAAAGCTGCTTTGACTGCCAGGCGAATGTAATTATCATTCAGACTGAGGAAATACACTTGCAGTTATTAATTTTGTTTAAACCAGACTCTCATTATAAATGTGATCAAAACAGGAAAATAAAACATTGAAAAACTCAAAATGTAAGAGATCTAACAATTATTATGTAAGGAATAGAAGAAAACTTCAACACGATTATAATTAATATCCTCGGAGAGAGTCCAAAGGACATTTAAAAAAAAAAAAACACTGAAAAAGGGTTGAAAAAAAGAAAAACATCAGAGTGCTTGATAATGTAAAATACAAATGACAAAATACAGACTTAATAGATGGACAGATAGCAACTCAGACAGAGCTGAAGACCAAACACTGGAGTAGAAGCAGATCATAGGACAAAGAGTTATAGAGATGAGAGAAAAATAAAGAACAATAAGAGAAAGATTTTCTTATGTCTAACATGTTCTCTTCCTAGAGAAGGGAACAGAAAGAGAAGGCACATCCTGAGATAGGAAAAGAGAAAAACGTCTGAAAGCTAATGAAAGGTTCAGCCTTGCAATGTCCAGCTACACAATGAGCAAAAGAGGATGAACTTCAAAACATCAACACACACACACACTCCACATTCAAATACGTGCTGGTAAGTTACCAACGCTACAAGGACAAAGAAAATACCTTTAAAACTTCCCACAGAGCCAGGGTACTTATATAAGAAAAAGAAATGAAGCCTCTAATTTGAAAAAAAATAAAACTATATTTGCAAATGATATGACTTTGCATATAGAAAATTCTAATGAGGGACACCTGGGTGGCTCAGTCAGTTAAAAAGCTGACTCCTGGGGGTCCTGGGTGGCCCAGTGGGTTAAAGCCTCTGCCTTCAACTCAGGTCATGGTCTCAGGGTCCTGGGATCAAGCCCCACATTGGGCTCTCTGCTTAGCGGGGAGCCTGCTTCCTCCTCTCTCTCTGCCTGCCTTTCTGACTACTTGTGATCTCTGTCTATCAAATAAATAAATAAAATCTTTAACAAAACAAAACAAAACAAAAGCTGACTCCTGGTTTTGGCTCAGGTCATGATCTCAGGGTCCTGGGAACAGCCCTGCACTTCCCATTCTGCAGGGAGTCTGCTTCTCCCCTTCTCCCTCGCCCTCTGCTCCTCCTGCATGCTCTCTACCGCTCTCTAATTAATTAATTAATTTTTAAAAAAGAAAATTCTAATGAATATACAAAAACACTTTTAGAGCAAATAAAAAAGTATAGCAACATTATGGAGACAAAATCACCATGCAAAAATCAACTGCATTTATACACAATAACAATAAACAATCTGAAAATAAAATTAAGAAAAAATTACATTTACAATAGTATTAAAAATATGGAGGAGTAAATTTTACAAAAGTGGCATTTGACTTATACACTGAAAACTAAATAAAACTAAATAAATAGAAAGACATGCCGATTCAAGCACTGGAAGACTCAGTGGTGTTAAGACGATAATACTCCCCAAATTGATCCGCAGATTTAATGCATTACCTCTCAAAATTACAGCTGCCTTTTTTCTTTTGCATAAATTGGCAAGCTGATTTCAAAATTCATATGAAAATTCAATTCTAGAATAGCCAAAGCAATCTTGAGCAACAGGCTAGGAAGACTCACACCCTCTGATTTCAGAATTTAATACAAAATTATGGCAAAAAAGACTGTGTCGTGCTGACATAAGGATGAATGTAATGAAACCTAGAGTCCAGAAATAAACCCTTACAACAAAAAAATTAATATAAATACTTTAAAAAATTTTTTATTTAAATTCAGTTAACATATACTGTCTTATTAGTTCGAGGGAAAGAATTAGTGATTCATCAGTTGCGTATAACCCCCAGTGCTCATTACGCCAAGTGGCCTTCTTAATGCCCACCCCCCAGTCACTGCATCCTCCACCCGTCTCCCCTCCAGCAACCTTGTTTGTTTCCTAGAGTTAAGAGTCTCTTACGGTTTGCCTCCCTCTCTGTTTTTATCCTACTTTATTTTTCCTTCCCTTCCCCTTATATTCATCTATTTTGTTTCTCAAATTCCACATATGAGTAAAATCATACGGTATTTGTTTTTCTTTAACTGACTTATTTCACTTAGCATAACACCCTCTAGTTCCATCTACATTGTTGTAAATGGCACAATTTCATTTTTTTATTATATATAATTTCATTATATATATATACATATATGTATTATATATATAAATATATATTTATATATATAAATAAATATATAAATATATAATATATTATATATTATATATAATATATAAATATATAAAATATATTTATATATAAAATATATATAAATATTTTATATATATATACATATATATATAATGGAATAGTATATCTTCTTTATCCATTCATCTGCTGATGGACATCTGGGCTTTTTCCATATTTTGGCTGTTGTGGAAATTGCTTCTATAAATACTGGAGCACATAAATACTGATTACATAAAATAGTAATGATAGTTTGGAGTTTAAATTTTTAGAGTTAAAATACACAACAGAAATAATAGCAAATCTTTACCCTCGACTCTCTCTGGTCTTTTTAGTCTTCCCTGGGTTAAGGGAGGCAGAGGGGCTAGAGAAGAGATTATTACTTAGAAAATGTGTTTGATTTGTTTTCTTTTTTAATCTGGAGAGGATTTTTGCTATTTCATGCTTTCTCAGTGATTATTCTCATTTTTGTCATTATGACCACTGGGAAGCAGCCTCTGTGTTTGGTTGGTTGGTTTTTGTCTGTGAGTTTTTTGCTAGTCTTTTGGAAGTGAGCATTCTTTAGGAAGACACAAGTTTATTGACACTACAGATCTGACAACACAGTTACAGTCCTGCTTGGGAAAGGGACTGACTAGACATGAAGATTCCAACCCCACATTCCCAGGAAGGAAGACACAATGAAGGTGACCTATTTTGCCGTTCTCATTGTTCTCATAGTACCTAAGAAGAAAAAGTCTTAACTTTATTCCCTTTAGATGGTTTCTTCCTGGGCATTATGTAAGATCCCATCCTTATCTCAGCAGCACAGAAGACTGTCTGCCCATGGGATGAAGAGGGAGCTCCTTTGAATGTCAAGGTCAGACAGGGTACAACCAGCTCCCAGGATTGCTAGCAAATACCTGATTGGCTGATCAGCATGAGTTTTTTCCTTATCTTAAACTTCCCACTTAGCTTTTTGTGAATATGTGTTTCCTCTGGTGGTTCTACTTGTGGGTGAAAGGGGAGGTCATGGGTTTGACCCAGAGGATTAGAAGGGCAGCAGACAGAAAAGCAAAAGTAGGAAGTGCAACAAAAGAAAACACACCCCAATATTGTGTGTAAAATGTTTTTTAGTCATTAAAAAAAAAAAAAAACTTTGAAAACATGAAAAATATTATTTTCCGGGCCATGGGGAAAAATTGCATACATGTAAATACAAATTTTGCACACAATTTCAAGTCATTTCTAGAATGTCCAGTGTCCATTTTTGAGCACGGATCTCAGGACCTCTGGCTTTAACACTCAAAAGAAAAAAAAGAATAAAATTATGAAAATTAAAACTATCGTGGGAAAGTGATAGAAATATGCATTTTTTAAATATACCAACCCACTTAAAAGCTCAACTTTTCAAAATCTCCCAGACTCAGCAGTCAGTGTGTCAATGCCCTGCATTGTTCTTCATCCACTTAAGATCTGTCATCAACAATGCCTTTCATTTTTCCAGGTAGCATATCCACTGAAGCAAGACAGTGAAAAGAGAAAAAAAAAAGGAAATCTTGGTGCATTCGAGATCTTGCACTTGATAAAATTGTTTTCTTAGCCAGACAAAGTGTGAAATTCTTTTCATGGTTTTTAGTCTAAGTGATTTGGTGAGATCATCATTCAGCATGTTGCCCAGAGCTGCTCCCTGACTCCAAGCACTACCCCAAAAATGTTTCCTCACACCCAACAGGAAGATTAACAGAATTAGGTATCTCTTGTTTATCTCTATCTCATTTGGCATGACTACTAGCTCATACATTTGGAAAAGTTTTGTGCTCGATTTTTTAAAATATGGTTTATTTTATCGTTCTACTTTTTATGGGTTCAGGTTTTTTTTTTCCCCCTATCCACTTCTATCCCTTTGTAAAGTCTATATCTCAATAATGTAAAAGATCATCATTTAAACTTTCTTCCCCCTCTAACTTGGTGAATGCTCAAGAAAATACCTCTAACTACATTTATTCTAACTACATTTATTAGCATTGACTTTCACTCCCTAACAGAGGACATAACAGACTCTAGGATTATCCCTTCTGAAAGATGCATTGCTAATTAAGAAAAAATATTTTCCTCTGATTCCAGATTTTCCACTTCAAGCCTAAAATTAATTCCTTCTTTACTGTTCAGTTAAGCTCCTGATTTGGAGAGAAGGGAGGGACATAGAGAGGAAAAGAAAAAAACAAATCAAAACAAAATGACCAATTAAAGATCTGCTATGTTTCAAGGAATACATGAGAAAATGTCATTTTTCTCTCATTTTGTCCTCATGTCCATCCTGATGTAGAATTTGTAACCCAAATGGCCTCTACCATGACGACCTTATGAGTAAACGAGTTATTGATGACACTTTGGCTCAGGTTCAAGGGGCTCACAGCTGTGACTCTGAACCCGGGCTCCCCTTCCCACCCTCCTCGCGCCTTCACTCTGGGCGCTGAGGCTCCTGGCTTGTCCCTGAATGGCATCTGCATAACAGCTCCAGTTCTGTTGACTTGACCACCTTCATCTGAGGATGAAGTAGGAATGTGGTTCCACTGTTGGGGCTCTCTGTCAGAAACAGGGTTCCTCCATCACGATTCTGACCCCTGGCTTCCAAAGGCGTGACACACTTTGGCTGTAAAGTCGCTGTGGGCACTTCGGCCCTGACTTGTTCCACATCCTTCCAGACCCTCCCTGGACTCTCCCTTGTCCTTCTATTTACCTCCCAAACCAGAACATTTTTGAAAATGTAAGGGTCCTTTATTAATGATTACGTCAAGAAAACAGGCTTAAATTCAAACTGCCCCACACAACCCAGGACCGGTGGTTGTCCTGGAGACCTTCTGCTTTCCCCTGAGTACCAAACTGGCTTTGTGAAAACTGTCTTGCTTCCTTTCTTCTTTTTCCTTTGGGTTGAGCGTGCTGTTCTTTTTCTAAAGTCAAAATTTAAAAGTTTCCCGGATGTTCTGCCTTCTATAATTTAAGAATTTAATCCTATAAACAAACAAAAAAAAATGAAGAATTCAATACTATAAACATACATATGTTTAGGTATATGTTTTCATCATTTTAGAGTCTTGCTAGGTCATCATACGTACTTCATTACTGACAAGCAGTTGAGAAACATGGCCATTCCCTAATTTTTGGAAAAATCGTTCTGGATATGTACATTACTACATTTTTAGTTACGTTGAAATCAATGACCCCTGATTAATAAAATGAAAATATTTTACTGAGGTGCTCAACTTTTTCACATCGACTTTTTCTTCTAATACCGTTTTTAGCCTTAAGTATTTTGTAGCTAAGACATTAGGTGTTTATAAATTCAGAATCGTTTTATCTTTTCCTATCAAACTGAATGCTTACACTGACTTTCTTCATCTCTAATACCAGTTCTGCCTTTAAGATTACTTACATAACTACATCATATCTTTTTTGACTTACACCTTCTAGCATATGATTTCCCACACACTGTTCTGTGTCCTTAGGTTTAAACTGCATCTTGCAAAGAGTAGATAGCTAGATATTTTCATGTAACCTAGACAACTCTATCTCATAACTTGTGAGAGAAGCCATTTATCATGATTATGAATGTACTTGAAATTATGTTGCTGATCTCACTTGGGATTTTTTTTTTCCTGTTCGTACTACTTTTTCTGAGTTTCTTTAATTTTTCTTCTTCTGTCTTCTTTTGGAGTGTTATCTAAATTCTATGTTTTCTTCATCATTTATGAAATTATCTAATCTGTGTTAACATGCATACTTAGCTAACATATAACTCTTTCTAGATTCATCCTGAGTCATATGGTGACCTTGGAGCTCTGATTCTACCACTCCTTCCTTTTTTACAAAACATTCTTTTTCTATTTTTCTTTATCCAAACAGACACACCATTATGTTACTGTTTTATAGTCTTGTTTATTTGGATTTATTCATATTTAACAATTCATTTGCTTAATATTGTTTTTCTCCCTAAAGCTTGTTCTTTAGAAATCCTTTCATTGAATGTCTGGTATTTCTCTGATGTGTTATCTCTTGAATTTTTGCTTACCTGGGTTGATAACCCCACTTGTTATTTTCTCTCAATGCTTTGGAGAAAATACTATGTTATTGTTTCTCCTGTTGCGCTGGGCAGGCAGCTCTCCCTCGAACTGTCATTCTTTTTCAGGTAATTTGTCTTTCCTTAATAACTTCTTTCAAATCTCTCTTTGTCTTGGATGCTTCAAGTTTTACTGTGATGTGTCAAGGTATGGACCTCTCTCTGAGTCCTACGTACAATTCAGTAAATCTGAGGATTAATGACCTTCATTGTGGGTGAATTTTCTCCCTTAACTTTATGAACAATGCCTCTAATCTTCTCTACTCTCTTTTCCTGGAAATGCTGTCAGACTTTCAAATCTCCTATCTCTTGACCTCCTTCCACATGTTGCATGTCTTTCTTCTATATTCTCAGCAAACCCTTCCGAGTGGTCATTCTATTCTCTCTTCAGCTCTTTCTAATCAACTGAATCAACCATTGGGCACTTAATTTAATAGTCATTTTTTTTTTTTAATCGAAGTTCCGTTTGGTTCTTTTGCAAATCTACTGAGAATGTTTATCAGTCTCTCATGCTTGGATCACTTTGTCTACTCCGTATTTCGTTTCTTTTCACACATCCTATGTATGCCTGTGTATTATAATAGTTTAATTTCTTGTCGATGTTATTTTATGTTAATAGTTTCTACTGGTTTCAGTTGTGGCTGCTCCTCTGAGCATGTCATCTCCTCTGAGCTCCTCTGAGCATAATTTAAGATAATAAACCCATACTCGACTGACGTTAACCAGTAGTAATCTCGTGCTCATAGGGTGAAGACGTTTTCTTCCAGAGTGTCCTGCTTGCTTATATTGAATGCCCCAGGGCATGGCCAACCTAGAAGTCATTTAAATTACTCCTGGTTTGCAGTTTCTTAAGCTTTGCAATTATGATAACAATCCAAAGAAGAAATAATTTTTATTAATATATGAGTTTTCTATTTAGTACCAAAACTAAGCAGGTAAGGTTTCCTGTTGTCTCCATTTTCCAAAGGTCAGTTCTATATTCTTTATAAATCACCTTTCCCTAAATATGTAGCTCATTAGTATGTGGGGTTCAAATTCGTATTTTATTCTTCCACAGGGTCAAGGCCCTGTCTTATATCTCTATGTAGCTAACCCAAGAAGCTGAAGCATCAAGCCTTACTTTACACTGTTTTCGGCTCTGTCTTAATTTTTGACCTCTGGGGATATGCGCTATTATATTTGTGTATTTATGTACTCGCTTACTTACACTTGGGAACTTGACTGTGCACTTAATGTTATGTTTCTCTATTTTACCCAATACTTCTGGATATTCAGAAGTATGTTCAGAAGTATGTTCAGGACATTTAGTCTTTCCATAACATAAGAAACAGAAGTCTGAAATGTAATATTTGTCAAAGGGACAATTCTCTATGTTCTATAAATTTCATTTACCCTTCCAGATCTTTTACTTGGGAACTCATCAAGACCTGGAAGGGAAGATTTTAGGGTAAAAAACAAAGGCCCATGTCAGTTACCATGAAAAGTCACAATTCCTATTCTTTAGTAAAACCATTGAGAAAGAGAAAGAGGACCTAAACTGGATAAATTAATACCTTCCTGCCTCTAAGAAGAAAATCAGAGGCTGCCCTGGCAAAACTGGAGTCTCCAAATGGTGAATTGATCAAAGTGTGTTCCGTGTTTAGGGCAACTTTCATGAAACTTTAAGTCAATTACTTTTATCCACCTCCTTTAATTCCCATTGTTTTTCCTGTTGTTCTGAGTGCAACCCTGGGACTTTCTTTAAACCTAAATGAAGTTGCTTCACCACCAATATTGATTCGTATTCTGGCTTATCCAGTTTCTGGAAATGAGACTCCCTTTAACCATGTTGAAAAAGTTGGTCTGTGTGCTGTGTCCCCTCCACACCTCCTCTTTCTCCCACTGACTGACACAGTTCTTAGTTCTATAACCTAGTAACGTGTGTTGGTCAGCACTGAGCCACTTATTTCCGGGGTGAAAGTAGGAGGTGAATGGTCATTTTTCTCAGATCTTGAATCCTAAGAATGGTAAGACACATTGGGTTATACCTAGAATCTCATCTCTAGAAATGGGCTAAAATTATGTCTAGTCTTAGTATACCCAATACAACACAATGCTTTCATAATATGTGCATCAGTGTGTTCAATGATAGACTTTAATTCATGCATCTATTTCAAATATTATAGTTTGAGAGAAGAGCATTCCCTTCATTCTTCAGCAGTTGCTATAAAAGTCTCACTGGACTACTGTGATTCTGTAGTCCAGTTCTCCACACAAATTGGCTCTGCTGTGGGATAGATGGGCCATATAAGTTTAAAAGGTCATAGAACTGAGCCCATGCACTGACAGGTACCATGCACTTTACCAAGAAGAGTATAAGTATTAAGACTAACCACATCCCACTTGTCAAGAGATGGAATCAAATCCATCAAGAAGTGATGCCTCCCACTTGCACCAGGCAGCTCAAGAGTCTCCCAAAGGCTAGCAAAGATAAGGGGCAGCAATCCATTTTTCCCACTTTGAAAGTAGAAAAGTAAGAGAAAGGAAAGCAAATAGTTCTGAAACTAGACAAAATTTTTTTTCTAAAATCCTGGTTTCTCAAAGGAAAAACACATTTAAACTTTTTCACAGCATCATCCAGCATTATAATCCTATCCTTAACTTCAGTGTCCATCCAGCCAGAAAAGAAGGCTTTGTGGAATATATTCTAAGAAACCTACCGGTTCTAAAAGTAGACATCCATTCACTTTGCTGTTAGTATGTCTTCTAGGAGGGTAGCATTTACCCTGGTGTGACACATCTATCATCTATCAGGCAACTTCTTCTAGGCTGAAGTAGAACATTCCTAAAACAGCTCATGCCAGCAGGTATGTCTACAGTCTCTCTGGTCCAGGTGATCTAAGATGAGTTGGAGTTGGACAACAAAGAAGATAGAGAATGAGGAATTTTTTTATCTTCGCTGGGGAACCTATTTAAGCTGAGAATTTTTTGAACTTTCTCCAATGTCTTAGACATGAACTTCCCTTCCTTCTTTCCCAATGGCAGAATGGGACTAACTTTTAAATTGCAGACACAGATGGAAACTCCCCAACACCTAGTTTGACGTGTTGAGTATTCAGCCAACAAATCTTTCACAAAGTTAGTAAGGTGCCATTTCAAACAAAACTTGAAAGTGTTCATCCAAGACCTATTGAAATTTAAGTTTATTATAAATTTTCCAACCCTAAAGGAGAACCTCTTATGCCAGGCCCAGGCATAGATTCTGTAATGAGTACATTTGGGAGGAAAAGTTACTCGACAAATCAATCTGTTGAATTTGGTGATAGAGGTCTAGATTCACCAAATCTAACTTGTGTTGGACCAGTTCTTCATATAAAAATCAACAACTACCACTTTTATTTATAACAACTACTTTATGGGTAGAGCCTAGTTAGAGTTTGTTATGATATAATATTGATTTAAATATTTTAAGCAGAAAAAAATACTTTGATATATGATTTTCTTCTTCAGGAAAATTGATTAACTTTACAGGCAGGTAGAACCAAGGTTTACTTCATTTTCTCTCCATAAGGTTCAGTCATCTTCTATCCCAAGATTATAACCTGTTGGTCCATCCATTAAATCAGCCAGATTTTACACTAGAGAGTTACTTGATATTTGACCTACCTAAAGCTGCTCCACTCTCAAAGTCAAAGATGTAATTATCTCCCTAGCTTCAATCTTTAAAATCTCTTGTACAAGTATTCCCACAAAAATAACTCATCATCATGAAGACTTCCATCCATTGACCTCTCCACTTTCATTATCTTTCCCTTTCTTGCCTTCTTCTTTATGATAATTCTTTTATTCTTCAGGTTGGGATGGATGGCCCAATGCTACAGTTAATCTCTTATAAGCCCATTTTTTTCTTAGTTCCTCCAACAGCCATGAATTTACTAACCACCTACCTCTTCCACGTCCACACTCATACAGCTGACAATTGCTTATAAAATCATATAAAAGGTAATCTAACATCAGCCAAGAGTCCCAATTCATTTCTCAACAGCATCAGTACAATCATTCTTCTCTCTTTATCTGGGGTTTGTGCTCATAATGGTTGCACGTATAACCCTGCTTCAGTAATTATTGATCCATGAAGAAATTTATTTCATTTCTTAGAAACAGTGTCTCATGTCTTTTTCCTCACTCCTCAAACTCTACCCTCCTGTTTCTGCTTGGAAACAGTACTTCACAGAGACAATCCTCAGACAGTATCTGACCTTCCTATTTCCTGCTTTTTTAACCCAAACTTTTTATCTCTTCCTATGTGAAAATAGAGGAAGTGTCCTTTTTCCTAGACAAGGAAGAAACTTTCCATGGACTTTCCTGGAGCAACCCCCCTCTTTCTCCCGGATTCTCAATCTTTCTCATTACAGCGCCTTTTTCTTCACAGGCAATCACCAGTATCCATTATTAAATAAAATTAAGATAATAAGAAACCCTTCTCATTGCCTGCCCTTTTCCAGATACTCAGATTTCGCTGCTCCTCTTAAGGGCCACATTTCTTATCTCTGATGTACAATTTCTACTTGCTACTCGATTCATTTCAATCTGGCTTTTCCTCTTACCAATCCACTGAAACTGATTGCACCAAAGTCATCAACTACCTATGTGTTGCCCAAGCCAGTAGGCATTCCTCATTCTGCTACATCAAAGTGGCAACCAAAACATTTAACTACTCCCTGCTCCCTGAAAGGTTTTTCTCTTAAGGCTTTCTCTGTACCATCTCTTATGTCTGAATGTGTGCACGCAGCCCAACCCGCCCACCCCTCAATTCCTATGTTGAATCCCAACCCCCAGCATGGCTGTGTTTGGAGATGGTGTCTCTAAGGAATTAACTGAAGTTAAACAAGGTCATAAAGGTGAGGCCTTGATTCAACAGGATTAGTGTTCTTCCTAAGAAGAAGATATACAAGAGCGGCTTCCTGCTTGCTCAGTCTTTCTCTTCCCACACGTGCTCAGAGGAAAGGCTGTGTAAGGACAAAGCAGGCACCTGGGTGCAGGAAGAGAATCCCCACCCATAAGTGACCATGATGGCATCTTGATCTTGCAAACCCAGCTTCAAGCACTGGAAGAAAATAAATTTCTTTTGTTTAAGCCACCACTGTATGGTCCTTTGTTACAGTATCTCTTGCAGACTCAGACATCATCTTCTCCAGATTTTCTTCCAACTCTTTTACTGCACTTTTGAGATTCTAGTTCATTTACCCTAGAGTTAATATGGTAATTCCTATACTGAAATGTTTATCTTCTCTCTTTATATCTCTGCCATGGCAATCTCAAGCTTTTTGTTGGCTTTAACTATCATCTGAAGGCTGATGACTTCCACAGTTATATTTCCATTTTCCATTTGCAGATTATTAACTGAGATAGGAAAGTGTTAAAAGATGTCACTGTTCCCAAGCTTCGCCCAAAAGGGACACTCACGTTCCCACTCTCATTCATCAGGGCAGGTCATCTGGCCATGTGTGACTTTAGAACATGCCTGGAAGAAGAGAGAAAATGAAACATTTGGGATCATCCCCAATCACAACCATAACCCCAAAACCTATTTCTCCGCATATGACTGAGGTATCGTCCACACCTCAGCACTTTCCCTGCCATAAAGTTGTCGACACACTTGATTGCTTCCTTTCCTCATGCCCCACACGCAACTGTCTGGTAATCCCATGCATTCCTCCTTTAATGACTATCTGGAACGCATTTCGTGCTGTATCCACAGCACCCGTGTAGTCCACATCCCTGCCTTCTCTTACCTGAACTAGGAGTGTCCTCATCACGGAACCTCCCAACTCCTCCTTCTCTTCATCCCGCCCTGCATTTTCTATATGACCCTTCTCTCATCCATTTTCTGTATTTCGGTAGAATGATATATTGGAAGTGAAAAAAAAGGAAGTCAAGCATGTCAGTAGCTCCCATGAGCATCTCCCATCAAGTCTTGAACCACTTTTCTCACTCACTGCTCTGCAGCTGGGCTGGCTTCACACACGCTTTGCCGTCTTCCTGATACGTTCACCTCTGGCTGATCACTTGGCTGTATACTCCTCATCCTTGAATACCAGCTTAAATATCATTCTGTCAGACAGGATTTTTCCAATTACCTTATCTTATCTGTGAATCTCATACCCACCCTCTCCCACTTTATTACAAAATCCTGATTCTGATACTTTGATAATTTTGCAATCAGGAATTCATTTACGCTTGTTTATCTGTGATTTTTCTTCCACCAGCGGACAGGATGTGTGTCTTTCTTGTTCTCTAGAATATCTCTGGTACTTAGCAGAGTGCCTTAATACATGTTTACTCAGTGAATAAAGGACAAACACCAAGCCTGCAAAGTTCAGGTCAATGTTTACTTAAGCAAAAGGCAGCCTTTAAATATTCTTTCTGCCTCTCTTACTACTTTGCTCACAGTGTATGTTCAGGAGTAGAATGGCTCTTGTCTGCAATATGTGTGCAATAAATATTTGTTGAATCGATGAATGACCGAATATGATACAACATATCAGAAACAAATATCGGATTATTTGCAGATTTTATTGGCCTTTCCTCAGCCTTTGACTTTGTGGACAGGAATCATTAATGGATCATACTCTGTGTGTTTAGCCTAGACCCTGATTACTGACAAGTGAACATCATGTTCTCCTTAACTCCCTGCTGAGAGTCCAAATTGGAAAGAAGACCTGCTTTCAAGACAGTTAGAATTTCCAGTTGAAGAACTCGGAGTCATATTCTGACTCTTTCTTTTAAACTTGATTCTTAATCTGATACTGCTTTTGAATGTGTACAGATGGCCTCTGCTACAAAAAATAAACCTGTCATATCACATTTTATGTGTATTTATTATGTTTTTATTATTTACAATCAGAAGAGTTGGAACATAGAACTAATCCTGCTACCTGATTAATTACAGATAAAAATCATTAAACATCAAATGTTCTAATAATACAATTTTTGGTAGCTAGTCCCCAATTCAGCAGGTTGTAACTAATGATCCTATTTAATAAGATAACATTTTACTACTTTCGTGTTAAATTTTCAACCATTTGCAAAGTAGCATTGAGATATTTAGTGAGGCCATGAGGAGTAGCAGCTCATGTGCCTTGAAGGATTTTCAGGCTAACACTGTTTGATCCATGCCACACAGACTAAAATCTGGATATCTGCCACCTATTTATCTACCCAACAGAGCAAATTTAAATCATTTTAACAGAATCTTCTAGTTCAGAGACTCATTATTAGATCATCTCAAATAAATACAGGATAATTTTCTAACTAGGCCTATGTCCTCATTATGTTCCTCAGCTTCCGTGAAGACATCATGGAATGTTGTCTTTCCTCATTCCTCATTCTCTGCCAAGACCCCATGGAAAGGTACCAATGTGACCTATGAGCTTTCAGAATTCAGTTGGGAAAAATATTTTTTCAAGACAGTTTTCTCAGAGGACATCTGATGTACCCATTCTTCCAGGTATTTCTGAAGGAAAATGACTGTGGATCAGCCAAGATCTTGGAGCCTCTCTGACATCGTAATAGCTCTCCGCAGAATTACTTTTTTTTTTTCTTTTTAATTTTTTTTTCAATTTATTTATTTTCAGAAAAACATTATTCATTATTTTTTCACCACACCCAGTGCTCCATGCAAGCCGTGCCCTCTATAATACCCACCACCTGGTACCCCCAACCTCGCAGAATTCCTTTTAAGTGAACTGCTCCTGCTGTGACCCCATCAGTCTGTTTTGAGGTCCACTCAAAAAGCCCAGAGAAGCACAGTGATAAGTCAAATGGGAATTTGTTTTCAAGAATGGTGGTGATTACATCACAGTATTTTATTAGTATTACCTTTTTAAATAAAAAAAAACCCAGGAGATATTCCTATATTCTAGAGGTTTTGAGGAGTAGTTTTTTTTATTTTTATTTTTATTTTTTATAAACATATAATATATTTTTATCCCCAGGGGTACAGGTCTTTGAATCAGCAGATTTACACACTTCACAGCACTCACCTTAGCACATACCCTCCCCAGTGTCCATAACCCCAGCCCCCTCTCCCAACCCCCCTCCCCCAGCAACTCTCAGTTTGTTTTGTGAGATTAAGAGTCACTTACAGTTTGTCTCCCTCCCAATCCCATCTTGTTTCATTTATTCTTCTCCTACTCCCTTAACCCCCCATGTTGCATCTCCACTTCATTGAGGAGTAGTTATTTCAATTTGTTTTTCTGTCTTCTTTTGCCTCATTTTCAATTGAGGGGAGAGTGTAAATAAAAGGTTATAAATATAAGCATGTTATACAGAAAATCCATAGATAGGTTTAAGAAGCAATGTAGCCTGAGAATAATAATGATAACAACAATAGCATTTACAGGGCGCCTGGGTGGCTCAGTGGGTTAAGCCGCTGCCTTCGGCTCAGGTCATGATCTCAGGGTCCTGGGATCGAGTCCCGCATCGGGCTCTCTGCTCAGCAGGGAGCCTGCTTCCTTCTTTCTCTCTGCCTGCCTCTCTGCCTACTTGTGATCTCTCTCTGTCAAATAAATAAATAAAATCTTTAAAAAAAAAAAAAAACAATAGCATTTACAAAGCACTTAAGTTCATATGTTATCAACTAAGAAATCCTCACAACTATCCTATGATTCAGGTATTACAAGTATTTCAATTTGAGAACTGAGGATATGGTGGTCCAGAGAGGTTCAATAATTTTCCCAAAGTCACACAACCAGACTGATCATTATGGCCCAAAGCCCATCTTCAGGGGCCTATATATCAGCAAGTGTGTACTACCTGTATGACCTTAAATGAGTTAACTTCTCTGGAGTCTAGTTGTCTCCCCTGTAAAATGGAGAATATGCAACTCTCATAGGATTAAGAAACAGAAAAATGGATAAGAAAGATGTGAGATATAATGACATATATAATGGAATATTTGATATGGAATATATATATAATGAAATAATATATAATAGAATATAATGGAATATCACACAGCCCTGCAAAAGGATTAGATCTTGCCATTTGCAACATGGATAGATCCAGAGGGTATCACACTAAGTGAAATAAGTCAGACTGAGAAGACAAGTACCATATGATTTCATTTTTTACAGAATCTAAAAAAAACAAATCTATAAACAAACAAAAAGCAGAATCAGACCTATAAATTCAGAAAGCTATATTATCAGACCTATAAATACAGGATGAAGGAGCCTGGGAGGATGGAGAAAATGGATAGAGGGGAAGGGGAGACATTAAATATCAATGACATTTTAATAGCGGTATATGATGACCGATGGTAGCTACACTTATGGTAAGCATAGCATAGTTCATACATAAAGAAGTTGAATCACTCATCATATTGTACACCTGCAACTAGTGTAACATTGTGTGTCAACTATATTCAAATAAAAAAAATTAACGAAGCATTTACACACTTGCTAAATGTTCCATATTAAGTGCTTGCTACATTTATTTATTATTGCTACATTACACTTATTTTTATTATTTATTTATTATTATTACTTATTACATTTATTTATTATTATTTATTGCTACATTACAGCTATTTTTATTATTTATTTATTATTATTTATTATTTATTACATTTATTTATTATCATTTATTGCTATATTACATTTATTATAAATAATATATATTTATTATTTATTTTATATTTATAAATGTTATCTATAACATTTATTATAAATAAAATTATTTATTATTTACATTTATTAAATACATTACATTTATCATTGCTGTTTTTATTTTCATTGTAGTTGGCTGTTGTAAGTAACACAGTATTCTCTTATTTAGTATTAAGTTGAAGCTGGAAATAGAGATTTAACACAAACACTATGGAAACTTGAATTTCCAATATCATTCACACAAGCGTTGATACTGGTGTCTATAAGACACCCAGGACAGGAATACAACCTTATATTTCACGGTGTCCCAAGTTCTGATGGAGAATTGAACACACTGAACACATACTACATGCTGAATGAACAGATGGGTTCACTCATACTCTGCCTCTGTTGATGCACTTTGGAATATCCATGGGTTGTCATGGAGATCATTGAATGGTGCCTATGGCTCTGCACTCTGCAATGAAATTAGAAAAGGAGTAGGGCTATCAAAGGATACAGGGAAGAATGAGGGATTGAACCCCTTTTCTTAGTCACCTGAAGTATTAGTTATGGGGAAATTGCCAAATCCCTGATGCTTGGAGGGAAGTCCAGACTAATCTCACTGAGAGTGGTTTTGCCTCTCTTTCCCACAAGACGGTCACGTGCACACGACCTTTGCTGATAGGACTACCTGTAGGAAGAGCCCGGCTGAAGAAACTGAGAATTTCCAGGGTCATGCCAGGCTCATTCCCTGAGGATCGGAGATTTCACCACGATCAGTGGGCTCACTTTGCCTCCCATTATCTCTACCAGTGATTCTTCTTTCTTTTTAACAGATTTTATTTATTTATTTATTTATTTGTTTGTTTGACAGAGAGAGAGAACAAGCAGGGGGAGCAGGAGAGGGAGAAACTGGCTCCCCACCAAGCAGGGAGCCTGATGCGACTCTCAATCCCAGAACCTTGGGATCATGACCTGAGCCGAAGGCAGACGCTTAACCCACTGAACCACCCAGGCGCCCCTCTACCAGTGATTCTTAAACTGGTCTCTTACAAACCTTATTCTTGGTTGACTTTTTTTCAAACTAAAAACTTTAAAACAACAAAATGTACATACTTTGAACATTCACATGTAATACACTTGATAAAATTATGGGACTAGTAAAGGCAAACCCTAGACAAACAAAGAGTTTCAGATGACAAAACTACACCGTTTTTGTTCCTGAATACAGTAAAAATAAATCTGAATCCAGTGACCTTGTCATAGCCTAAATTATTTTTTAAGAAATCCAGTTTTGGTCTCCAAACATACAGCCCTCTGGAAGAATTTCCAGAAGCATCCAGACGGAGGCTGTGGGAGAAAGGCAGCTGGGTGCCGTGAGATGCAGTACAGAAAAACAGTGTGATTGCAATCATAACCCTTTGCTTAACATGTTGCACTTCTAACAGCTTCCTCAAACTCATGCCTCTTTGCCACTGTGGCATGTTCAATATCTTTGCACACCTGGAAGCATAAAAGCACTAATTTCCATGAGGCTGTTATTACAGGAAGCTGAGAAAGGAGAAGATGGTGAGATGGTGACTTATAAGCCGTTCAGAGAGGGGATGGCTTTTGAGGTTGCACGGTGGCAGGCTAGAAGTTATGTTCGGTGTAGGACGGTAATGCTTTAAGGAACCTTATTTGTCCGTGGGGAAGAAATCACTTGCTGAATTTTAGCTCTTTCTTCTTACAAACACGTAACTATTATATATAATTATTGGAGACATATTTTTAATACATATGCTTTTAATACACATCCTACTTTTAAGGAAGTCAGATTTATTCCTTTAGGTCACCCTATTAACCAAATCAGAAGTTTTTGTCAGAAGCATGCTTTCTATGATGTCCGACAATTATTTTTTGGTTTGTAGGAAAACCCACATCAACTTTTATGGGAGAGGCATTTCATTTGGTCAGTCAGTCACTATTTCAAGAAATGTTTCTGTCTGTGGGTGTGTATGTGTACTGGGTCATAATGGTTAACAAGATGGGCCACAGTTCTGCACTCAGAGATATTTACATTTTAATGAGCAAGATGTGGGGTACCTGCATAGTTCAGTGGCTTAAATGTCTGACTCTTGATTGCGGCTCAGGTCATGATCTCAGGATCCTGAGATTGCGCCCCACATCGGGTGCTAGGCTTAGAGCAGAGCCTGCTTGAGATTCTGGGTCTCCCTCTCCTGCTCCCCCTCCTTGGGTTCTCTCTCTCAAATAAATAAAATCTTTAAAATCTTCCAAAAAAATGAGCAACAAGGCTCATAATGCCATAATAACAAAAGTGAATTTATAACTGTGATAATTGCTACAAATAAGATGTACCATAGTCTATGAGATGCCTGACAGGTGGAGATAGTAGGGATTCTTGTTTAGACATGAATGGAGAAGAGAATATTATAGTTCATAATAGCCTCCAGCCAGGGTAGATGTCAACAGTAATGGGAAAGAATTATAGCTTCATTTAGAATCTAGAGTTGAAAATTGTATGAAATATTTCATGGTAATAAACAAAAGCATTCCCTTTGGCTTCTGAAATCTCATTTTAGAAACACACACAAACCTTTACCCTCTACCTAGTTATCCTCTTACCTCAATGCTGAGAAGGCAGACCCTGACTCTCCCAGTAGCCGAAACTGCGGTTTGCCAAGACAACGTGACATCTAAGTTGGCTACGGGAGATGTTCACCATTAATAAATGTTCGCCCTCGGGTCCAAAGCCTCTTTTTCAGCGAAAAGAGAAGCAAGTCCTAAATTCAGTGTTTTGCCTGTTTGTCGAAGTTCGGTGCTCTCTGTGAGTAATCATAAAAGAGAAGACAGAGAAATGAAGTAAAAACATCAAACACTATTCTAATATTTTCTCTTACTGAAAACAGTTGCTCTGTTCATCAGGGGGTGATAACAGAATCCTTTTTCTTTTTTCTTATGGACCTTTCCAATGAAGATATGCATTCCTAAATGACCATTTTAAATGCACGTCCTAGATATAAAAGCCAGACCCTGTGTGTGGAAATAAATAAATAAATAAATCCCTTGTTCCTGAAATCACTTTCATGTTATGACACATTTCAGTATTTGGATTTATGGAGCTGTCCTCATTCTCATAATAATCATGGTATAATAAATCCCTCTGGCCAGGTAGCCGCAGGCTCTAAAACAGATTATTTGTTTTTAGGAGGAAAAAAATACGTGGACACAGACACATATTAATGACTTGCTTAATCGGCTCCTTGTTTTCCTTTGATTTTATTAAAATGTTCTGTGATTGTATCACCAGGATGCCTAGTTTTTATACCAAATTATAAAACTCAACGTAAAAATGGCACATTTGCGTCTCTCCTAAGACATTTTTAGTCATCGAGAAGAGTATTAGCTCTTAAAACCGATCTGTCTTAAAACCAATCACTTTATGATGTATTATCTTAAACGAAAATGATTTCCTCTAACATTGAAATGCATATGGTAAGTGCCATGCATTTTCCTCAGCCATTTACACGTAGGGGACGTTTGCATCAAAGCAAGCAAGCAAGTGAGGGCCCTTTTCAGCCTCGGGAAACTCGGTCTTCCCAGTAGACATCTTCGTGTTTACTTTATTTATTAGTTTATCAGATTTTAATCTTCTGTGTCTCTCTTATCCAAACACGTGCAGTCATTCCTGAACATTGTAGGATTTTCTGCTCTTTGGGACTACCACAAATGAAAGCCCTGTTCCGCAGAAAGCGCTCAACTTGGGAGCTGGATGGAAAGCTGAACACTGTTACCCCTTTCCTTCGTAGGAACAACAGCCAGCACTCAGCTGGAGTTCACGACCCGCAAAGCACACAGGTTAAGTCATTTAAACCTCACCACAATCTAATGAGATGGCACTCTTGCCATCCTCATTTTATTTCCATTTTTTAGGATTTTATTTATTTATTTATTTGACAGCGAAGAGGCCACGAGAGAGGGAACCCAAGGCGTGGGGGAGTGGGAGAGGGAGAAGAGGCTTCCCGTGGAGCAGGGAGCCCCATGCAGGGCTCGATCTCAAGATCCTGGGATCATGACCTGAGCCGAAGGCAGACGCTTAACAACGGAGCTACGCAGGCGCCCCTTGCCATCCCCGTCTTATAGACAGAAGAACTGAAGCCTGAAGTTTGTAGTGACTGGCCAGGGGCACATAACTGGGCGCGGACAAAGCTCGCAAGGACACAGGTCCCCGATTCTTACGCAAGGGCATCTGGAGGGAATTGTGAGAACTCATTTCATGCCGCCAGGGAGCCACAGCAAATAGATAGCTTGTGCCATGTCCTTTGTCTCATTTATTTCTTTAATTTTCTGGCCCATTCTAACCAAACAGAGAAATCCCCAAAATGTCAGAAGGAAAAGAAAATGCTTTCTTTCCCTTGCCATTTCTGCCCAGGTCCTATTTTTATCACGCCTATCCTGGAGAAATTGCACTTTTGAAAATTAGCCCAGGACCCAGAATGCCTCGAAGAAACTACAGTGGTTTGCAGTGTGCTTTAATTGCAAACTTAAAGAAATGCTTTGCCTCGCACAAACAGAAAATTCATCAGAAACTATGAGCAACATTCAAAACGTGATTTAAACAGATGTAGCTATAGTGCAATGTTGAGGTAGCTGGGGTCGAGAAGAAATCTGGCTCTTCCCCGGGGCTACAGGCAATCAGCCTCAGCCGGACGATGCTTCCCACTTTATTTCTTCAACCCTCAGCTACCTCCCGATTACCCCATCTCCTGTGCCTGAGGTTGATGTGTCTGCCTGGTTAGTTCACAGCAGCGATGGGCCGGGCGGCCTTGCAGGCAATTGGCTTCCAGATATCCTTAGGGAATTGCTTTCCCACCCCGTCCACCGCCACCCTGTTCATCCCATAATAGAGCCCTGCCGTCTATCCTGTGCACATTTCCAGCTCGGCAAAAACTGAATTACATGAGGTATAGCTTCAAAGTTGTACTCATTCAGTGTTACAAATGGTTCCTGGCTGACATTGATGAAAACCCTCAAATGTCTGATGGGACACTGGTGACAAAGATAAATCTCATAGGCTTGTGTGCGAGCAGGCTTTTGTGCAAGCGGAGGAAAAGTAAGTTTGAAACTTTCGCATAAGGGTCACCTCTAGATGCACATTTATTTCCACCATCATTAACGTGCAGTTCTTTTCTGTATAAGTCAAGACAGTTGTCTATGCTATTTGCTCAAGAAAATGCCAAGTGGGCGCCTGGGTGGCTCAGTGGGTTAAAGCCTCTGCCTTCGGCTCAGGTCATGGTCCCAGGGTCCTGGGATTGAGGCCCACATCGGGCTCTCTGCTCGGCAGGGAGCCTGCTTCCTCCTCTCTCTCTGCCTGCCTCTCTGCCTACTTGTGATCTCTCTCTGTCAAATAAATAAATAAATAAATAAATAAATAAAAATCTTAAAAAAAAAAAAGAAAGAAAATGCCAAGTGCCTTAAGAATGTAAGGCTTACTTATTAAATAAGATAGTATGTACAAGATCTGAAACACCTGTTGTGTGAGGGTCACTTCTCTGAGATCTGACTGTCCCCTAATATAAATGTTTTGTGATTTTTAAATATGTGGTAATTGTGGATTCACTTCTCTGCCTAATCTTTTTCATTTTGGATTTGCCTAGTTGGACTAAGCAACAAACCGAACAGTGGGCACTTAAACCACCTTCCTTTTCATGAGACGTCATGGATTTTTCCCTTAAGTTGTGCAGGAAATAATTTCCTAAGCAAAATTGACTGCCTAATTGGTCTGTCTTTGCTTCAGTAGGAAAAAAAAAAAAAGAAGTCAATTAAATTGTTTTCAAAACATTTTTCGCTGTAGGTTTTTCAGTTTTCCACACATGTTTAAAATTAAACATATTTATTGCCTCATACCTCAATGTATTAATTAAAAAAAATCTAAAATCTCCAAAAGCAGAAAATTGGTAACAAGCTCTTCCATTTTTGGCCAGCAAAATTGATCTCCAGAGCCAGAAAGAAAATTCATGTGTGTTCTTGGTATTGAGGACATATCTGCTTCATCCTAAATCTTGCCTTAGTCACAAAGGTTGAATTGAAATGAAAATTATGTGGCACTTTGATCAGAATTGCAATGGTAATGTATTGGCAAGAACATATGCCAAAAGCAAGCTTTCCCCACAGATAAGGGAGAAAGTCTAATTCAAACTGTCCAGCCTTCTATGTTTCACATACAATAGCTGTGTACTCTATTCCAGCAAGACAAATGGATAATCATCACCCTATCACATAAATCTGTAAATGGATCCTAAGATTCTGGATTAAAGGGAGTCATTGAGTATCCAAAAAAAAAAAAAAAAAAAAAAGGTGGGGGGCAGAGTGGGAGTGGTTCTAAAACATAAAATAAGGAAATGACACGAAAAGTCATTTATTAAATCTGACCCTGATAGAGGGAGACACCGTAATAACCATTGAGTGATGACTGCAATCAGACCTTTGTGACGGGCCATTGAAATGTAAGAGGAAAAACGAAATTATTACAAAATAAAGGGGCCTGCTTTCGTTGTTGAATTTATTCATATATTTAAGATAGTTTAGTTACATTTGGGATTATATATGAAGGTCAAAGAATAAAATTGAAGCCTTTGCCTATTGCAATGTCTCCCCCCGCCAATACACACACACATACACACACACACACACACACACACACACCTGGCTCTAGGAAGTAGGTATCTCCTAGATTTAGAGGAAATTTAGCTCTCTTGTTCAGACTTGTGTAAGAGTAGACGTTCCAAGAAAGTACGGGGAGCCAGAGGTCACGCCCCAGAAGAGGAAGGGCAAAGGAGTGTCACGGGTACTGGGTAGCACGGCTGCAAACACCTCTCATCCCTCCTCTCCCTCCCCTCAGAATCTGCCATGCACATTAGTCAAAGTTTTGTAGAGAAACAGAACCAGCAGGAGACCGATATCCTATTGTAGGGAATTGGCTCACATGATTATGAGGGCTGAGAAGCCTGTGATGTGCTGTCCGCAAGCTGGAGACCCAGGAGATCCAATGGTGTGTCTCCAGTCCAAGTCTGAAGCCTTGAGGAGCAGAGAAGCTGGTGTAGGTCTCGGTCCAAGGGCAGGTGAAGACGAAGAACTTGCAGAGAGCAAGTTCCCCATGTTTTCTACTGTTCAGTACCCCAGGTTGGCGGAGGGCCAGCTGCACCAGGGAGGGCAGCCTGCTTTACTTAGGTGACTGAGTCAACCGATAACCTCATCTAGAAACTCCCCCCCACACACACACACACCCACCCAGAATCCTGTTTAACCAAATATCTGGGCACCTGTGGCCCAGTGAAGGGGCCCCAAGAAACTAATCCTCACACCATGTGAGCTCTGCTCTGTTTTCCCTGGATTGTCTGAGTTCCCGACGGGGGAGCCCCCCGCCTCCTCCCACTGTCATCATGGCTTCGTTTCTCTCTCTCCAACCAAAACTTGTTTTCCAGTTTTCTGTTCACTAGCCCTAAAAATGGACTATCATCTTTTCCTTTGAAAAAGAAAAAGAAGACAACATGTATCTCAGTGTCACGACAGATACCAGCCAGAGCGGGTGGTTACGAGCCTCTCTTCCATGGCGGGGACAGTCCGAGGAGGAAGGAATCATAACCCCCAGTCGTTCCGCTTGAACTAACAATGCACAAAGCCCTCTTCCTAACGGGTAGCGAAGCACAGCACAAAATGTAGCCCAGCCCCCGAAGGATAAGCTCAACCACCACCAACCTGCTCCATGGGTGTTGTCATAAATTCTTGCTGTCTGTATTTACTTGTATGCTTTTTTCACGTTTTTTTTTTTCTGGATCCTGTCAATTGTGATGTCCATTACTACACCTTCAATTGCTAAGAAATTTTAAAAAGCAAAAAAAAATTTTAAAAATAAAGCACTGACGATCTACACTTAATTTGAAACTGGAACGTCCTAAATGAATGTGCAGTTCTAAACCATTGTCATTATATCCACCAATGATTCTCGAGGAGCACTTTTGCTAGGGGATTTCCTTTTTTGCTTTTTCCAGGGAATTTATTAAAGGCCTGAAATGGCCTTATATTTTTCACCAACTTTGATTTACCTTCTCTATGTTATTATAGTGCAAATATGATTTTAAATACCTGGTCCCAGGCTGATCTGATCTCCTAAATGGAAGATGAATAAAGAAAAGACTGAACACATAAAATAAAAATAACTTCTAGATGCATGCCTCCCCTCTTTACCCTTTAATTAAAAAGAAATCTTTTTCCAAATAAGTAAATCTTAACAGTTACTTAATATGCCCTCAACACTGGCCAGATAATATGAGGAATGTCTCTGTTACAGCTTGGCCTCTTCTACTACAAGTGGTTGGTTGAAATCATTTATTTAAACTTAAAACCAGAAAAAAGCTATGCCTCCACTGACATTATCTGTGGAGGATCTGTACTAGAAATACTTAAGAGGGAGCCTGCAATTATTAAATATCTCATTAAGCTTTTGGCACAGAGTGATAATTCACCTTCTAAGAACAAGGGGAAATATTTAAAAACCTTGAAGAATGTCAAAGTTTGAACTTTATCTAAAAGTTTCTAAGCTCCATTCCAACCTTAGCCAGTGCTCAGGGAGATTTCTACTGGATTATGTCACTGAAGTACGGGGATTTGCTATTTGGTCCACTGTTCAAAATTTCCCATACTTTTTAGTATCTTGAGTTGGAGGTACATGTCTCTTTGTGAGTATTTGTCCTTTGAACAACAAAAAGTGCCCAGCGGTGGTTATTTCGCTCTCTTTTTTGTATCCCCAGAGTGCATTCTGTAAACTTGGTCACAGACCAGTCTCTGGGGCCATCATCTGGGGACTGTGTGTGTGTCACTGAGGTAGGAATTCCTTACCCCCAGACTCCTCATCCTGTAGGTGGCATTAACCTAAAACCTCGTACTCTGTAGGTGTCCGGTCAGTATTTACTGATTAAGTAAAAGTGCATCCAACATGGAAATACATTCTCCTGATAATTCTTCAATTTCTCTGACCAGTTGATTTAGATAAAATCCCTTTACTCAAGAATTGTATCACCATTGATACATCAACATACTTGGGTTTGGTAAGCATTCAATAGTCTGTGACGTAGTTAACTACATATCTAATGAAAAAAATAAGAGTCTCTTCAAAAGGATGCTTATTTGGGGCTAAAAAAAATAATAATAACCATAAGACTTTTGGCCAAAGACTGTCCCTTCAGTTTTTTAAGTCCACACTTAAGACAACATCGGAAGAACTTTCTTATTCTTTATGAAGAAGCGGATTGACCGTGATCATTCTTGACTACAGAAGAGCACGCTCTGCTTCATCAAATACGTCTCATTAAAAAATCAACTTCGATTTTCCCTACCGCTGCTAAGTTATGAATAACTTCATTCTGAGATGTCCTAAGACCTGACCCTTCTTTTCTGACTCCAAGACAGCCATAACTATTCACCCTTGGCCACATGCTTCAAACAATTCCAGTCTATCAGACCAGAAGCGAGACAAGATCCAAAAGCACCAAGCCAACTAGAGATAGCAGCTCCCTCTTGCTGCTAACAAGGCATTTAATACCCCAAAATTGTCCTAGGGTGAATGAAGCCCAGACCATAGAGGTTTTGTGAAAGGAGGGAGTGTAAATGTGTTATTCGACTACTATGTCTTACTTGCAATTGGCTTATACTCCTTAATTTTTTTACTTTAATTTTGAGACTATAGTATGGTCTTTTTTAAAATTCTTTCCATGGCTTAAGTTCCTAATTTTAAAAAATATTACCACTTAAAATATTCTTCCATTAAAAAAAAAAAAAGAGCTTTGCATGTAAGAGGGATAAAGCCTGCATCAAAATTAAGTCTGTTTCAAAGAACATGCCCAGCAAATGTTAACTGAAAGCAGTAAATACCTACTGTTTTGTCTGCTCACGACTATACCCCCTTCTACTGGGACATATATTTTCCCCTTCTTTAACCGTGTTTTTTGTTTAGGCGCTACATTCTAAAACCGTCCACTTCGATCTATCTAGCGTTGGCCTCTGGCCCCACAAGGATGAAAACAGAACCCATCTCCCTGGCAAGACTTGATGGGCTCAGGGATACCCACCGGACAAAGTCTCACCCAGTCAACCCTTCCCTATGACTTTTGAACTTGGACACAAAAATCAGGAGCCCTATTCTGTCTGAGTTGGGAAATATCATGTATCTATGCTTCTGCTCAGGGCAGAGGAGGCCCACTCTGAGAAAAGGATCCAACATACAGAGAACAGCCACAGGAGAGACAGAAGCGAATTTTCCCAGTGTTCCTGAGCCTGGTGTCGCTGGGGACTGAGGCTCTGCCATACTTGCATTAATCCTATTAGCCCGTCCCTCCCCACTTCCACCTAAGCTAATTCAAGTTTAATCTGCAAGAATTCACCAACTAATTCACTGGACAATGATAATAGTGATGCATATTAGGCAGTGGTGTTTGTTAGACAGCTTCTAACCTCCTGTCATTGATCATCTTCAACCTCACATTTGCAAGACAGCTGCTTAACTTACATGCAAAGGCCCTTCAACTTCCATCCATCATTAAAGCAACAGAAAAACATTCCCTCTTCCTTGAATACAATTTCCTGATTCAACTACAAAAACAAAAGGAATATATACATATACACACATATATCCAAGCTAAGAAACCATGAATATATATATAATTCTATATATATTATAAAATATGTAAAATTTTATTATACACACACACACACACTTTTTTTTTAAACCTTTTTGCTTTTTTGCTTAATGTTCTTCATTGCGGAACTATAGGCACAGTTTGTCCAGATTTTTCTTCTTGTCAGTTTCCCACAGTAAATACTCACTGAAGTAACACATATTTATAGATGTTAGTCTTGTTCGTCCTTTGGTTTTCTCCTGAAACAATGTGTTTGTGAGCAATGACCTTAAAGTCTCCCAGAAACTTTAAATCTGACACCAATGTTTCTGAGTGCAACTTGATATTTGTGCAATGCTAATTTATTGTACTTTTCCTAAATAATGTCATTCTCTCCGAAGCAGACATCTTCTCCTGAGTCAAAGTTATGGGAAAGAGAGACCGTGTTTTGTTATTAAGAAATGGAAAGGTGATTGATCATAGCAAGGTAAAACCTTTTCCCTATCTAGGTATATTTCCCCAGAGAGCCTTCATTTAAAGTCCTGTGGTCATGTTTACAAATTTCCAATTATTCAAAATGAATTATTACAGCACTGACAGAACTTGGCAAATCTTACTTGGTATTTCGTTGCCACATTGTCTATTAATCTCGTACTGGAGAAAGTCGGGGGAAGACACTTCTCGATTTGGCCTCCTTCCTAAGTGAGCGTCTCTGATAGGCAACATGTCTGGATCTTTGATTCCCGTTCATGCCCAGAAAAATAGAGAAGGCAAGGCAAGGGACGGTTTCCAGAAGAAACTAATGCTCTCTTTCTTAAGTTACTTATCCTCAGCATATTGCCAAATAGGAACGACATGCAGGCGAAATATTGTCTCACAGCTGCAAAAACCATGCAATTAAAGTACGAAAACAAAAGCCCAAAGTGTGGCCTATTCAGGTTCGCACGATAATGGCACCTGGACCCACAGGCAGCGATTTTTCAAATCTGTGTTGCCCCTTCTCGGCAATTACACACCTTCAAACACTTTTTCATTTTCCTTCCTTCGGTGTTTTTGAAGAATATGCCAGGAAATCGCCACCGCCTAAAAGTTTCCAGCTCAAAAACCCATGTCCCCTTATCACTTCAAATTTCCCATCTCAGTGTTACTGTGTCCATCAGACCAAAGACGACCCGACGGTTCGGTGGAATCCCAGAGAGAATTGAAAATAGATTTTAATGGCCGACTATCATGTGTGTTTGGGTATCTCAACTGGAAAAAGCTGTATTGAATATTTATGATTTTTTTTTTTTTTTTTTTTTTGTTCTCGAACAGCACAGTTCAGGTTAAACAGCCCTCCCAAGAAAGAGCATGTCATCACAGGTACAGCCCTACCCCTGTGGAGATCCCCACACTCTGATCAGACATACCCCCAACACGTGGGAACAGTCCCAGGCTTTCCAGACCAGCTTCCCAAGCAGCCTTTCTGGCAAGTTTTCAGCAGGCTGTCATGATTTTGGTACCCTCGGCGACCGTTTTAGACCATGCAAGGAAACCTGCAAACTGCTGTTTACCAACCTCTGGCTTCTCGGTTGTAAACACACTTTATTTTTTTAAATACACAACATGTGTCAGCAATTAGAAGAAAAATTATAATAACATCAGTTGCATAAAGATTGTGTTGTTTTGGTGGTATTCTTTGATTTTGATTGGCTTTACCAGGTTTTCATAATGACCTCCCTTCATGTGAGGAGGACCCAGTAATAGAACCACATGGGGCACTTTTGGAAAACAACTGTGCTTTTTCCTTCCAATTAATGCTCTGACCTGTTCAATTCTATCACAGAATCATGTGCAAAATTTCAAGTCCTTTCCCCCGCTGCTTCATCCGTGAAAATGCTCCCCAGCTAGCTGAGATCTGCATCACTTCCCAATTATGCAGGCAGGGGTGGGCGCGGGGGCAGGAGGTTGTTGTCCCCTAATTACCAATGGTTACAATGTGCTCTGCTGTGCTCTCAGGCTGAGTTACACAAACGCTCCCCCACTTCTGTTTCCATAAGGAAATGAGTTCGATTCTCTTCTTCCGGGTAGAGGCGGGAAGCAAAGAAAGAATGGCATACTCCTCTTTAAACTCTGGAACTGGCTGATCTTGTTCTTCTACTGGGAATGGAGGGGAGGAAGCAACTTTGTGAAAGAATCTTGAAGTTGACTTGGACAAAAGTGTCTGCATCAGGACACCCGATCATCTTCTTACATACAGTACCACTTTGAAAATGACACGACAAGGTTTCCAAAGGCTGTCCTACCCCTGTGGCCACCGGAAAGTTTCAGGATGATTCATCTATGACCTGCAGAGAAGTTGATGTGTCAGACCCTTTCTCCTGGTGGCACGGCCAGCAGAGTCAGGACTGAGCTCAACCGTGGCGTCGTAAGCAGAGGTTGAAGCTGAGGGCTCCATCAAATGTCTTGGGGCCGAGAACGATCGTAGTTCTGCTGGCTGAACGCAAGCAATCTAGCTACTTTTTCACCAAATGTGTCCAAAGGTCACAGCCGCCATTCATGAGAGTATATTTTCCCCTTATAAAGTCACCCTTGAACACCCTCTCCTTGATAATATTCCATTCTACTTTAAAAGGAATTGTTTTATTGCCTTCTGCTGAAGCCTTAGGAGGATTTGATGATTATGATCTGTTTACTTCATTCTTAGAGGAGAGGAAAGCTAACTGGGAGTATAAAAAGAAATGATTTGGGTCTCTTCCCTTTCAATGGTGTGGGTGATCAGAATTAGCGCCGATTCGAAGCCAAAAGAAAATCTGTGTGTGTGTGTGTGTGTGTGTGTGTGTGTGTGTTGGGGGGCGGGGAGTTGGTTCACTTATTACTATACATAATTGATTGGAAAAACATAAAATAAATTTACTGCAGTTATTTACTTCAATTTAATCTAATACCCAGGGTGATTTTAATTAGGATGGTAGATACATTTTGAAACTACAAAATCAAAGCAGCTCCATTTAATATTTCAAACAGGTGGTGGGTATTACATTTTCTCATCTCTTCCTTCTATGCTCAGGGGAGCCCGGGGGGTGATGAGGAACGGCAGAGCACCCCTCGGCAGACACCTTCACCATCACCCAAGGGTCGTCCTCTGTGTTAACCCTGCAGCAGGAAGTAGGAAAACAGCTGTGGGGTCTTACTGGTCTTTTAAACCCCTGTCCTCCCACAAGGCCAAGTGGACAACCTTGGTCTTTGAAGCCTCCCGTTACCTTGAAGGAAATGAGGTTGCTCTCTCCCAGAAGCTCAGTGCCAGTTACAGGTGGAAGTCATAGAAAAATGAAGAGAGCAGCATCCGAGCGAAGAAACCATGAAAATAATCCAGTAAGTCTCACAAGCTAGCACTGCCTTTCGCCATGATCCGTAATTACAAATAAAATCGGAAATCTATGAGAAATGAATAGGCGTCTCCTTAAAATACCCAATTGCACTCAAGAACGAAAGATAATGTAACAATAAAAGGAAGAAAGATTTTAGAAAGATTTTAGAAAGCTGGTTACCTGGGGGGGACAGATGGGCAAGAAGGGAATTTCCTGCTTCCTTCTATAACCAGGTAGCTAATGGGCACTGGAGCCCCAGGAAGGAAGGGAGGATACAAGGCACAGGGACATCCCTGATCTGGGACAATCAGAAAATAATGCCAGGACCAACCGTGAGCACTGAATTACAAACACAGGTATCATTCTCCAGATGTTCCAGACCTGGCCACACACAACTGCTGCCACATCCATGTGCTCTGGCCACTGGGTGCTTCTCTTCCAACCTTATCCCCTATTTCTCTCCTCAGTGACTCCACTTTACCCATCTATTTCAAATCGGCCAAGCTCATACCCAACTGATGATACGTGCATTCACGATTCCTTTCAGTCAGAAGGCTCATTGCTCAGATAGTTGTGTCATTCGGTCCCTCCATCAATATTTCTGCATCAGCCCTTCAGAAAGGTTTCAAGGTCACTTGAAGGTCACATGAAGGTCACTATTTTGAAAAGCCTCCTTGCCCCCCTCACTTTCCTAGTGTAGCGGGTTGAATGGCGGTCCCCACAGAAGATCTGTGTCCCAGGACCTGTGAAGGAGAAGCTATTGGAGATAGAGCCTTTGCAGCTGTAATTTAGAAGCTGTGTGAAGACAGAAACAGAGACCAGAGCAGGATAGTCACAAACCAAGGGACAACTGGAACCACAGACATGGGATGAGGCGAGGAAGGATTCTGCCCTGGAACCATCAGAGGGAGGGCGGCCCAGCCCACACCTCAATTTTGGACTTCTGGCCTCCAGAACTGTGAGAGAATAAATTCATGTTGTCTTAAGCCACCACACTCGTGGTAATTTCTTACAGCAGCCCTGGGAAAACTGATCTACTTCTTTACTTTTCTTCACAGCAATTACCGCTATCCATCATCCACTGTTTGCTTGCTCATTCATCTCCCCCTCCAGAATCTGAGTGCAGCAAGTTTATCTGTCTTGTTCACTGATGTTTTCCAGTGCCCAGAAGAATGTCCAGCACATGGCAATCACTTAGTAAGAATACGGTGAATTGCAGAAGGATGCGGGCTACTCACAGAACCTCATCAGTGCTTCTGTTTGGGAGAAATTCTGTGGGTGGAGTCCGGATTTCATTACTACTATTCCCACTCCACTGTGTGCCCAGGTCAGCCAAAAATATCCTGCTGCTAACACATGTATTGACGCCTCCCTATGACCATGTTGATACAAGGACACACTGTAAGTCCTTCAAGAATAATTTTTACCTTCACCGATTTTGAGATGTTACCATTCATGAAATACAACTGTGGTCCAATGTTCCAAACCATGTGAAATACGGCATGAAAAGTTCTATACAGAGAAAAGTCACTGGCTTCCTGAAGGTAGCTCTCACTGTGTACTGTTAAAAGGAATCCAATGCTCAACACTTTCTGGTTTCACCTCACCATGTTGATTTGGATATGGGCTTAATTTTTGAGCAGAGCCAGCTTGCAGAAGCTGAAGGACACTCTTAGGATGGCAAGCCCTCAGTGCGATTCTGTCAAGGTTACACCATGTCTGCTCACTAGAACAAGAAGACAAGAAGAGTGACGGCAGGGCTGACGCTGTCAGGTGATAAGCGGAGAGAAGGCACAGCAGTCCAGAGGGGCTCACTCATGTCCCCGCGGGCTGTAGGGTGGAGAAAGCATGCAGAGCTGTCCTGGATGGGGAAGTTGAAGAGGAGGAGGAGGTGAGTCGGCCTGAATTTTCCTTGGACTACACAAGCTCAGTGCAGGCCTAACCAAGTGTTGCAGTGTGGAAGGAATAGGGAAGCTAGAACTATTTTAACGACAGAGGAACCTTGACAGAGAAGGAGGGAAATAATTCAAAGCCAAATAGCTCAAGGTGGAACTCATTATTATATCAAGTTTGGGAGGTATTTTACGTTCAGAAGACAAGAATGACTCACTAGGGGAGGGGGGTAGAATGTAGGCAGAATGTAGGGTAGAATGGGAGCAGGGACACTTATGGAAGGGTCATTAGGGATAGCTGTGATCTGGGGAGACTCACATACCAACCTTTCATTCCCATTTCAGAGGCTCAGAACATTAAGGTTCAGAGATGTTAAGTGGCTTTTTCAAAGCCACCAGGAGAGGCCTAAGTGCTTCAAAGCCATGAATTTCCAGTGCATCAAACTGCATGTCTACAGAAATGTACAAGCATGAATTCTCAAATGAATTGGCTCCATTTTCCAAAATAATTCTGACCTTGTGCCTGAGAACAATAACATTTGCAAATATCCCTGTCCCCTCACAAATATAATGGCCAACAGGAAGAAAAGAGCAATTATCCATATGCATAGAACCATGGAAACCCCCAAAAGGGGAGTTCTGATGTACTAGAGGCAGGATTACAGTATTCAAATCATAGCCCTACCACTGACCAATTATGAGACTTTGAACAAAACACTTGAGCCTTCAGAGACTTGGCTTCTTCATCAAACTGATCAGGCTAACCATATATAATAGTTATTACACCAAGTAAGGCAATTGACACCTACTATATCCAATAATGTCTATAGATATTACTGTTGAGTATGAAAAGAGATGGTCCTCCCATGGACACGTAGTAAATATGTGTCTTGCAGGCTCATCAGTCAGGATAGTGGTGACACATGGAAACCAAAAGAAGCTGTCAGGATTGGGACAGCCAGTTGGAATAGGAGACAGAGGTAGACACAATGGCTCAAGTAGCTGGAAGCAAAAAGTGAGAGAAGAGTTGAAGGCAGAAGTCCATCATTGGCTTCTTGGGTCAACATGCATAAGACATTGAATGATGACATCTTGGGGTCTGATGTGATAGCTGTGAAGTTTATGCACATCCTTTCTCTCTTACCAACGTTTTAGTGCCATGAAATGAGAAGTAATCTTTAGGTTAAAACATTTTAAAAACACAGACCTGTATACCCATTGAAAAGGTAATACCTTTGAGTTTATTTGAACCTGAAATATTTTTAGTAAAACTCTTTAATTTTAATGACAAGGACAAAATTTAAACCATTAGCCTGGTCTATGAATTAAAGGTTTAAGTCTTACTGCTTTCTCAGAGTTGAATGCATCCCTATATATCTTTAAATATTTTATTTTTAAGTGATTTCCACACCCAACATGGGGCTCGAACTTGTGACCCTGAGACCAAGAGTTGCACGCTCTATGGGGTGCCTGGGTGATGCAGTGGCTTAAGCTTCTAGCTCTTGGTTTCAGCTCAGATCATGATCTCAGGATCGTGAGGTTGAGCCCCATACTGGGGTTCCATGCATGCTCAGCACAGAGTCTGTTTAAGATTCTCTCTCTCCCTCTGCACCTTCTCCCCGCCGATATCTCTCTCTGTCTCTCAAATAAATAAGTCTTTAAACAAAATTAAAAAAGAAGCATTGCATGCTCTATCAACTGAGACAGCCATGCACCACCATTTTTTTTATTTTAATCAAATTAACACATACATAGTTAAAAGAGAAAACTAAAGGAAGAATCTATAACAAATGCAACACTCTCTTAAGCCACCTCATTGGACTCCTTCTTGTTCTGCTGCACTCCTGATAACCAAGCTCTTTTAATGGTTTTTCTTTGTGTTTTTCCTGGTACTATCCTCATAAATGTAAATAATATACCACTATTTCTACTTAGGCATTGTCTACTGACTCCAGGCCACAGAGGCTGTGGATTTCAATGATAACCCTTTTCACGGTCATTCATTCATTCTCTCTCTCTCTCTCTCTCTCCAGTTTTTGAAAGCTATAGTACAATATTCTATCTCCAATAACTCCATTTATAAAATTAAATAATACCCTTACACTTTGTTTCCTATTCTGCAGGGGGGAGCACTTGACTACTTAGCCTGTATCAAGGGTGTTATTGATAGAAATTTTATCTCTACCCTCCAACTCCCCACTGCTATCTTCTTAACCACAAACTTCTACATCATCAAGATTAATAATATTTTTATTATGGCTTGAAATTATAGTTAATTTGTCAGCTTTGACTGGAGGGTAAGCACTAAAGTTAAAAATGAGTAGAGTATTTACACTTTCTAGTAAATATTAGTCCCAGAGGAATTATGCTAGGCAGAGGTCAACACATTTTCCTCCCCTCGGTCAAATGTCATGGCACATAAGCCGGACAGAAGTGTGTGCTCCCAGTCTAGAAGTCAAAGGCTTTGTTTTTGCTGATGATTTATCAGGTATTAAATCCATGCCACATTTTTGTTCACAGCCTATTTGAAACATGCCATTCTTGTAATATTTTTTGTTTCCTTCATTCTCCCAATATTGGTATAATAATAATTTAGAGATTTGGGTCATAATTTAGCTCCACAAAATAGTTTTTGTTATTTCTTTAATTTCCTTCTCAAAGCTTATTTCTGTTCTTTCTTTCCAGGATGATTATTTATCAGATACTGGTGCTTCTATACTGTTCTTTTATGTTTTGATTTTCCCCTAATATTATATGTTGTCTGAGCTGTTTATTGTATTTTCAGCGGGGAGGGAATTACCCAATTATCACTGCTAACCTTCCTATTTGTTAACATTATATTTTATTTAGTCAATCATAATTTTAATTATCAGATCTTTTGTCGCTTTGATTGTTCCTTTTTCATAGTATCCTACACTTACACTTTAGATTTACCATTTCCTTGATTTCTCTAAGAGTAGAGGTCTTATATAATTGTAATAATGACATCCAAAAGAAATGATTCATCCCTAAATTTGTTGGCTTCCTCCTGAATCTGTCCTGTTTATTTCTCTTTGTCTTTTTCATCCTGACAGTCCTCAACTGGTTGGCCATTGTTGATTTTCCATTTCTTCTGTTGGGATTCTCAGTGTGTTTCCTTGCTGGGTTTCTCCATGCTCACAGGCTGAGCTCACGGAGCAGGTGATATCTGACACCCCCCTCCCTGCCCCCAAAGCTAGTTCAGTAAAGGCTCTATTCTGGACCTCTGACTTCACACTAGCAACCCGCTTCTTCTCAGGAAGTTTCTCCCATCTTGGGGGGATCCCTAAAGCCCCGTACATTTTGTCCAGCAGGAACCCTGAATTACCAATCCCTTTGTTCCAAGGAATTGGCAAGGGGTCTACACAGGGAAAGTGTTTCTCAGATACAGTTTATGTATTAGCTCCTGTTTTACATCCACCTCATTCCATCTTGTTACCTGGTGGATCCCAAGTCTAGAACTTCTCTTCTCAGAAGATTTCTGGGAAGGTGACTTCAGCTTCCCCTGCAATCTCACTCTGGGACAGAGCCTCTTCAATCCACTTTCATCTGTCCATACATTTCTATGTTTTCAGTTTCATTTCTATGTTTTCACTGAAGTTTGAATTTCACTATCTGTTGATCACTACTCTCCTTCCTCTATCTTTGTTATTAGAAGTTTATTCCCAAGGCTAATTCTACATTGTTTGACTGGGTTTGGGAGAAGAATGGGGGTAAAAAAAAAAAAAAAAAAAAACAACAACCATACAGGAGGAAGACCAACTCAGCAATAGTCCACCATCTTATATTAGAAGCTCTTAGTCTTGTAAACAGAATACATTAGTGCTTAGACAAGAATTATCACCATAATCTTGTGTCTGTGTTTTCAATGGCATCTACCTGCTGCTTCTATCAGTTTAAACCAACCATGAAATGACATCTAAACTCTAGGATCACACTCTCCAAACATACGGCTACTTAAATTAAACAAAGTTAAATCAAATTTAAAATTCATTTTCTCAGTCACACTAGTCACATTTCAAGTGCTCAACACCATGTGTGTCTAAAGCCTACTGTATTGGACAGCAAAGATGGAGAACATTTCCAGGGTGGCATCGGTTCTACCGGACAGATTTCTCTAGGGCAAACTCAGGGCTCATCAATAAAGAACTCATCATTGAAAGTCAAGGCATAGCTGACAGAGCATGAGCAAGGTGCTCTCTCCTCCTTATTGCTGTAACTTTGTTTTAAAATGTCCCTGAATATGTTTTAGGTAGGACATCTGTTTCCCACAGATGCTTTCAGCTGGGGTTAGCATCACGGTTCAACTTGACTCTGAACTGACCGTGTGGCCACTGCGGACTTGAATAGGTGAGAACTCTGAATGCCTAAGATGCTTCCTGAGAGGCAACGCGAGGCTTTTCCCAATTTGGAGGGTCTTAAATCACCTCTGAGAACACCCCATGAGAACAGGCAAAGAGAGAAGACAGATTTTGACAAGGACTTTGTTCTGTTTAACTTTATAGGTCACAGGCCATCCGTGAGGTGGGGGGAGTGACAGCTCATCTTACCTCCCTGGAATCTGTCCCCGAACAACTAACTGTAAACCTTTTAAACTGAACTCTGATAAGGAAGGACTACTTCAAGCCTGTCCTAAATTGTTGCTTTTTATCTACTTTGTGGTGCTTTGTGATGAATTGGATACAGTTTCAGAAGCGAGAAATAATGGAGAAAGTCAAAGGTTTGTATTGATTCAGAGATAATATTAGATGAGGGGACAGACTTATGTAATTTAAGGGAAATTCAGCACCTCGGGAATTTATTGCACTTGGTTTTATGTCTAAGAAGTAGACATGTCTAAGAAGTAGTTTTACAGCGTGTAAAACCAAACCAGAAATAAACTATGGTCCAAAATGCAGCTAACCCTGTAAGGCCTGTCAGTGATTCACTCTAGAAATTTGAAACTCCAGAAAGCACGTGGACCACATACGCCTCACAGACTGTGTCCCACTGGGCAAGAGTGGATTTGACACCCTCTTTCCTCTCCCCTACACAATCCAATTCTTATTTTTCAGATGCCAGGTACCACCCTCTTATATGTGACTTCTTGTCTCTAAGCTTCAAGAATGCATATACCATGCTTTCCAAAATCTGTTGTTATGTATTGTACTAGTGCAGATTTTTAATAGTAAACCCCACACACGGCGTTTCTCTTCTTCTTTTTTTTTTCTCTCTAAACCTAATTAGGACACACCATCCTTAATCTGTAGTTTTTCATTGAGAGGATAAATAATACGTCATACCGCAATTTTATGCAAGGTGGTCAAGAACTGATAGATTCAATGATTGTTTTTGTTTTTCCAAAATAGACAAACCAACCAGTAACACAAGAAAAATCTGTATTCAAATCTCATTATCAGTGTGAATTTCTACATGGGTCAAATTAATTGATAATATTTTAATTTCCACTTTTCATGTATGCAATGTGGACACAAACTAATTTGTGTCATATAATCTTTGCCGTATCCATCCATCCATTAAACAATTATGAATTGAGACCCTGAAAAAAATGATTCACTGAGGTGGGAAGAGAAATGAATCAAACACAGATTCATGTTCAGAATTTGGAAATTTTGCAACAATGATAAGACCAAATAATTAGAATCAAGTCCAGCTGTGAATTCCTGTCTGGGTCAAATTTTCTGATTTGCCCTAGAGTCTTAGGATAAGATTCATAACAGTCTGAGCCTTTTCACTCCTGACACTCCTTCCTTCTCAGGAAGTTGCCAAAGCATATGGGTTGGGTCAGAGGTGGGGGGCATGAGTCCATGACATTAGGGGAAGGACCCAGGAAACCAGACAAATGTGGGAGGCAGCATTTCAGCACACCCTCTCTACTCTGTCAGCAAACATCTCCCCCAACTAAGATCCCAGCAACTTTACCAGAAGGAGTAAGGAACTTTTTTCCCAGGCACTTAGATATCCATAGCTAAGTAAATGCTGATGCATTCTTTATGCTACTTAAGGAATAATACAGTCCCAATAAAGAAAAGAAAGGCTGCTAAGAATGGTCTCCCCCATGGACTGGCCAGAGTTCTGCAGCTCCCCTATTTATGAATGCTCTAGCAGGGGCCCAAGCTACTTTTGAATCCAAACCCAATTCCTGGCAGAGCTGGGGAGTTGAGGCAGGGGGAACAGCAGGGGACCTGTGAACAAGGAGGCTGCTGGATTATACTTACCATGTGAGGGAAGGGCTCGCTGAGTTATGGATTGTGTCTCATGTCCCTTGTAACAGCTGAGCCCTGTCCCAGACCATCAAACACTGCACTCAGTAAGACCACTTTGCCTCCACCAAGCACTTTCTCCCAGGGTTCTCAATGACCCTCCAAAATTTTCCATGTTAAGCCTTCATCCTAATCCACCCCTCCTTCCCCACTGAAAACATGACCTTTCATTACATTAAGAAAATCTGAAATGATCAAATCATTAATCTCCTATACCTTCTTCTAACAAGTGAATCTGCATCCATAATCAGTCCTGGTGTTTCTTTTCTGTCTCACAGGAAGAGTTACCCCCTTTGAGTTCAGTGCTAACGTAAAAACAGGATGCTCTCCTGTGAGAAAATTCCCTCTCTCCTGGATTTTCAAGTGTCACTTTCTCTCCCCAGACTTAATCCTGTAGTCTATAACAGGTTCTGATCTCTACCATTCTAAAAAGTAACCTTCCTTTAACCCATATTCTGCCAGGAATCCCTAAGCTTTTTTGTGGCATGGACTCTAAAATCTGGTGGAGCCTATGAATCCCTTTTAAGAGAGAGCTTATAATTAAAGAAAATACTTAGGGTCACCAAAGATTCCAATTATATGGAGTGCAGTTATTAAAATATAATTTTAAAGATGAGAGACAAAACAACATATGTACTTCTTCACCGATGCACTAATGAATAAATCTAGTAGGTAAGTCTAGTGATGACCATAATTCTGAAGTCATGCTGAGCACACACAGCATTTAACAACAGCCACAATAATTGTAACATGATATGAAAATATCTGTTATTTCTGTAGCAAGTTGGGGTTACTGCTAATACTATGGATCTTGTTATCTAGGTTATCTAGAAGTAATGCTAATCTACAATTAGAGATTAGTAAAATACATATATATCTGTAACCAAGTCCCCAGAACTCCACCCTTGAATACATTGAGGGATCTAGAACTTTGCCCAGTTCTTCTATTTCCCATTATGGGAAAAATTGCTATTGGCCTGGTTGTGATCCGGGATCTGTCCTACTATTCTTGTGACCCTGCCCTAGGAAAGACACCCATGGTGTCCCAATGATGATCTGACTGCAGACTAAGCAACCTGCATCTGGTTGAGCTGTCTGTAGAGTCCCAGGCTGTGACCCATTCTTACCTGTGCTGACAAAAGCCTCCTCTTGTTTCCTTCTTTGTCCTCCATTGGCTGACTGCTAAAGCTTACTATTTTTTATCATTATATTCACTGACCTGTTTTCTGCTCACCTTGAGTTGTTTTGCTTACACATTACCCTACAATGTTTGCATTAAAGACTTAAAAAATTACCCATGCCAGAATCATCCACCCTTCTTGATTAAAAATATTTAGATGAACCTAAAAACTGAAAGGAAACTAACATTTACAGAATGCTTAACCATGGTGACATCATGAGAAATGCTGAATCTATGATATTTCATCAAATCTCCCAACAACCCAATAAGATTGTTCTCACTTTGGAGGACACGGTTAATTGAGATTCAGAATCATGAACTAACTCACTCAAGGTCACATAACTAGCAGTGGTAGACCAGAATTTCAGCCCCGGTTTACAGAAATGAGATTTTCTGCATTTAATAGTGCTCTGTCTGAGGCTGTATCTGATGGCAAAGCAACGTGTTTCAGATGATAACCTCTGTTTCCCTCATCACTTCACCACGAAAGAGGCTTGCCATTTCTGTTCTCATTCAAGGCTCAAAGAATAAGTGGCCAAACTAGGGTCCCCCTCTGACGCCGGTCAGACCTTGCAGTTCTCCTTCAGGTCAACCAGCTGGTGAGAGAGATTTGCAAACTCTCCTCACAGCTACGCCCTTAGTTGACAATCTCCTGCTTTTCGGTTGTGGATAACCCCCTGGAACCCCATCTTTTCCAGAAGACGCATGATGGGGTAATAAAAGCAGCTCAGGCTGTGCAGCCGCCCACATCTGGTTTGAAGCGGACTCCTACCACATGGAGTTTGGCCAAGCTGTGTAATCTCTCTGCACTGTTGTCCCTTGACTATAAGGAACAGCTCATAAAGGCTGACTCATTGGGTCATTTGGGGGAATAAGTAAAGCAACAAACCTGAGGAGCCTTCAGCAGCTGCCATGCGGAAGGCATTCCGTGAATCTTAGCTGTTTTGTTTTTCTGCCTCTGTCATTCGACATCTTCACCAAATAATTAAGAGTGAAGTGAGAATTTTCATATATATATATAATAGGTACGTATATAACATGTATATGTACAAGTATCTGCATATACGTTTCTATACATATACTACTTGAACAGAACAATGATTTTTTAAATTAATGCACTCCTCTGCTTTTTTTTAAAAATCTATTGACTTCAGTCATGCTCGTGTCTGTTTTAGCATATATTCTGCAAATTTCCTATCTTCTCTCTCTCATTTTCACACCCCAGCACCCTGCAAACTTGGGCACTCAGGAAGTGCTTTTGATGAGGGGAATAGTTCTGCCATTTCAAAATATGGCTAATTTGAGTCCTAGCTTGCCCGAACCTACCCAAAGCTTCTTTTTTCAGACTATAAGCCAGGACTCCGAGTGCATTCATCTTTCTTATATCTTACTCTTTGATACTTCACAGATAATTGATAAACAAAATCATTTCTTTTTCATAACAAAAGATGTGTCTTCCTGGCTAAATTAAAGTTTGGGTAACCCAATTCATTCTCTTAACCCAACAGAACAAGCAATTAATTTCCTTTTCACTTTCAATCATGAAAATGTTGTCACATTTCACTCGTGCTCTCTGAATTATTAGATTTCAGTTCTTGCTTCCACACGCTTTATATGCACAAGTCAAGTGTAACCTAAAAGATATTAAAGTGGATTTGCAGTGAAATGGCCCATATCTGGGAAATTTGTCTTATTCCCTCTTAACTCCTCTTTTGTTTAATGTGCTTATTGGTATTTTCGAAGGATCACGCCGGTGCGGGGTGAGGATGCATGTCTGCCGACAGCCCTGAACTTTCAGACAGAGTCTCTGTGAAGGTGAGAGGGAATCTTATAAACCCCCGAAGACTGGGAATGAAAACAGAGAATGGGAAGTTTGCAAGATGGATCTGGTTGTCAAAACAAAATGAAAAATCCCCAAATGCCCCCAACAAGCAGCCCCACCTCAAGCTGCTGGGCTCCTCCCCTCTCTCTGGCAGAAACCAGGGTCCCTGCCAGGACCTGGAGACCAGAGGAATGCTTCTTTTGGAAGCAGTAGGGGGACACACCATCTTCCACAGAAATTCCCTTCCCAGGGCCCCAGAGTGCCTCAGCAGTGAGAGCCACTTCCAAATCCCTGCTGATCTTCAGTTCCCTAGGAAAGGCTTGAAAGCTTCCCGGTAATTATAGCCATGTGAGAAATAATCACGCTGGAGAAAAGGATCCTCCCAAGAATCCCTTAAGTCAATCCCTGGCCATCGTATCTGTTTTTAGAGGTATGTGAGAAATCCGTGTTACACTTTGGGGAAACCTCTTTGGTAAGAGCCCAAGCTAGAATTCTTTCTTTAAGAAGTGATATATTTCAGCATCAGAATATGAGTTTATACATAGCCTGGTAAATCCATGTAAATCATACAACAGAGAAATGTTGGTACCAGAGTTTGATGTCCTCTGAACATATAGCCCTTTTCCTCACATCACTATCTGGAAGGCTTGCCGTCCTTCTCTCTGATGAACGTGAGTTTCTTTCTGCAGATACAAACTAGTCTGAAATTTATCATTCTTTTAAAATATTTTATTTATTTATTTTAGAGAAAGTGTATGCCCGCAAGCAGGGGGAGGGACAGAGAGAGCCAGGGAGAGAAATCCCAAGCAGACTCCTGCTGAATGGGGATCCTATCACAGGGCTCGATCCCAGGACCCTGAGATCATGACCTGGGCCTACACCAAGAATCAGATGCTTAACTTACTGAGTCATCCAGTCACCCCTGAAACTGTATCATTTTAAATAAACATTCCTGGAACACCTCCATTCAGTCCGGCCGTGTCCAAGGAGCTAGAGAACCAAAGATACATTTAAAAAGCAAAATCCTTGCCTTCCAAGAAGTTTTAGCATGTTAATTTATCAAAGCCCAATTGCTCCAATGAAAATGCACGAAGTCCACCCATATAGTTACACAAAAGGAAGAGACACTTGGCTCTGATCTGACTTCTCTGCTCCTTTTGGATTTGCTGTTCTCTATCTCCCCGACTGTAAATTTCTCAAGTGCAAGGCCCATGGGCTCTTTTGATCTCTCTCAGTGCCAAATACAGAGACATGCTCACCCTGACTCCTCAAAGCCCATGAAAAGCATCACAGGCATTCAGATATTATCAAATGATCCTACGTGACGTTCCTGCGACACACAGACAGAACACTCTTGGGCTTGTAGTTTATATCCTTGGAACCTGAGTCAGGGTTCTTAAATAGATTGGCCAAGGAAATCAAAGCAAGCGGTCAAGCCGAGACAAGATTGTGAATCTTTGGCTTTCCATCCCAATTTCTGAGCTAATGAAAAAAAAAAAGGAATGGACATTTTCTCAAGCATGCAAAAGTGCTGTGACTAAGTGTGATTTTGTAAGAGCCCAAATGAATTGAGATGTTGTTATTGGTAATAATAATAATAATAATACCAGCACACAGCAGACCAGCTACCGTGCTAAGGAAGATTAACGCAATGCCTGCCCTCAGGGATCCAGTCTATTCTCTTATTTGATTTTCTAAGATCTTTTCAAGACCGGTTGGTGGCCCCTGTTGTCCAAGGCAGGACAGCCTAATGTTTCAAGTTCCAGACTGGAACTTACTGCAAAGCACGGGGTAACAGAGTTAACTTCTCAAGCTTCATTACATTCATAATAGTGTTGAAAATATTATCCACCGTGGGGGGTATAGCAGTTGGGGTTCAACATAGAGGGATTTATCACAAGAATTGGCTTATGCCATTGCGGGGGCAGGCTGAGCGAGAGCAAAGTCCCTAGAGCAGCAGTCAGGAAAGGAATGAGCAGGCTGGAGCCCCATGGGTGAGAGCTGGAGCTGGCTGTCCACCAACAGGCCACTATCCAGAAGGAAGATCCAGAGGAAAAGAGCACAGTTGCAGGCCCAGCAGCTGTTTGGAATCTCTGAGCTCAAAGAAGAAGTTGTAATCCCTCTTATGAAAGGCCTTCCAACTGAGGAAGTCAGGTCTACCCTGGATAATCTCCTCTTTGATTAGCATGAAGCCAAATGATCAGGGACTTTAATTCCAGCTGCAAAATCCCTTCCCAGCAAGACCTAGACTGCTCTTTAATTGAAAACCTGCCAGGTGGGTATGCTATCCACTGGCCTTGCCCTCCAGCTCTCGAGAGAATGTCACTCACAGCCTGCGCTAATTCCCTAATGAGACCACGTGAGGAAGGGGGTCCTAGGTGACACAGGAGTGAATCCCAGTCAAGGAGACTCATCAAAAACTCATCATGTGGGGTTATTGTGAAGATTAAGGAGATGATGTATGTAAAATGTCTGGAGGACACCTAGTTACTAGAGTGACTATTGAGCAGGCGAGAAAAATCAGGCTCAGAAAAAAAGAAAAAAGTGAGCACCGAACAGTTGGTGTGTCGAGATCTGTAGAGTTGAAACGATGACCTGGTTTTCCTCATTCGGGAAACTGTTCTCGCCATGGTCACTAGCCCACAGCCTGTGCTCCTTTTCCTGGCTGTGAGCAAACACAGGTGCACAAGTTAAAAGGGACAAGTGAGCAATCACTGTCAGGGCGGACGGGTTTGAGGTGGGGCAGTTAGCCCCCTCTGACATACTCAGGAGAGTCAGGTAAGGCATGGACATCCCAGGCCCCAGACATAGGCATGGAATCATCGCAGATATGAAGCCTCAGACAGACACACACTGCAGGCTTCGCGGTCCGCGTTTCCCCCACCAAAACCGATCTTTCCTTTGTGAGTGAGGGTCTGGAGCTGACTCTAATGTAAATCCCTTTTTACTGTTCTCTCTCGATCTTCTTTAGAAACAGGATTTCACTTCGGAAAACGCTTTATTCCTTCCTTGCTGTTGACTATTTTTAGGCCACAAATTCAAAATTTATGAAAAGCCTTTCAATGATTCAAGACCAAGATTTGTTTGGGTAAGGTTGGAACATTGCATGGGTGGTTAAAAATGAGCGACAAACACTATTTCTCCGCCCGCTATTCTTACTGCAAAGTAAATAATAATACATGTAAAGGCACACAGACCTTAAACTGTCAACACAAATTAATTCTCTTTCTGTCACTTTGGCAGGGAAACAGAAGCTGCAATTTACCTTGCCGAGGCCCCACCTCCTTGCCAATCATGGCCCAGAGTGCTGAGCTGCTAGAACAGCGCTGACACTAGCCAGGCATCCAGTCCCACATCCACCAGAACCTCTTCCTCTCACTCACTCACAGACGTCTAGAGCGGCTGAACTCTGAAATATCCACCCTCGAAGTTACCAACCAAAATGGCGCGCCAAAGTGATCCTCTATCCAGGGCGACAGTTATAGACTTCCAGTCTTTAAAGCTGAATTGAACCATCTGCACATCACCAGACAAATATCCATTAAAGCTCTTTTTAAGGGTCAGCAATTGGTTTTGATGCTGAGATTTTGGCCGAGAGTAGGACAATCGGGACTCCTGCGTTCATGAGGCATCTTTTCTGATGAAGGTCCAGAGACATTAAACTAAGAAATCAAGAGAAAACCATTAAATTGTAGGGGTGCTTCCAGTCAAGGACGATACAGTCAAGGGGCACATGGGTGGCTCAGTCGGTTAAGCATCGACTCTAAATATTGACTCAGTTCGTGATCTCAGAGTCCTGGGATCCAGCCTCACATGGGGCTTTGTGCTCAGTGAGGAGTCTGCTTGGGATTCTCTCTCCCCCTCTCCCTCTGGCCCTCCCCCTGCCCACAATTTCCCTCTCTCTATCTCTAAAATAATTTTTTAAAATCTAAGAAGAAAAAAAAGAATATAATCAAGATTGAGTTTGATTCCAAGTTGCCCAAATAAGCACTGTTGTATACCCTTTAATAAAGTAGATCATCAGTCACAGCAAGAATTCCACGTTTGATGCATTTTGTTCAGAAGTTGCAACATACATTACAAAAAATACTTATACATTGACCGAAAGGAATATAGTGTAAAAGAAGTTAGCATTTAAAACAGTTACTTAACACAACACTTCTCCTTTAACAAGGAAATATTTAAAAGATAGTGTCTGTTTTACAACGGTGGAAGGAACATGAAATATCTGGAAACTGAGAATAAATCCTATGTTAGGCAAAAGTAGAGATGCCTTGTGAAGAAAACAGAAAAATAGCATGCCTGTGTGTCCTGAAAGATGGAATTCAGCAAGACTCAGCAAAAATTATCCAAATTAGGATGACTGTGATTTTTTACACAGTAATGAGAACATTTTCTAACAGGCAAGTTTAAGAGAGAAGGCACTTGCACTGTTCCAGGGACTAATGGAAAAGTGACATTGATATTGATAACAGATTAAGGAATTCAACTTTGTTTCTTCCTAAAACTATGCAATTCTGATGTGTTTTTGCAGTCTATGTCCTTAGAAATTTTCCAGGATATTAATAGTCAAAACGTTTTATAAATGACAAGCTTGACTTTATTTTTTTTCTATCCAGTATATTAGCTAATTCATCAAAAATATACATAAAAGACAGCCTTCCCAGCTGCATGGAAGCCACATAGCAGTGTGGTTGCTATAAAATGTCAAGCTCAGCCAAAATTCAAAGAATTAATTCTCAATTTTCTTTACCACAGATACTTACACACTTCTCATTTTTTTAAAATATACCAACCCCTTTACATCATGTAAAAAATAAAATTAAATTAATAATGGTCCTCACAGGATTTCCCCTAGATCCATGCATTCTTTTTGCTGCATTAGAATTTGTTAGGGATTATGGAATGAGTCAGCTCTGTAGTGAATGCTTTGCATTGCCTATCTCATTTGATCTTTTCAACAACCCTAGGAGAGAATTATCATCATCATCTTCATTCCTCTCTATCAATTAGAAAGGTCAAATAATTTTTCGAAGTTCAAAAAGTTAATGTAAGGCAGAATAATGGTTTTAACTACAGTCTTTGCACTCAAAAGTCCCAGTAAAACTCTAATTCCCCACCTAAATTTCATGAATACTTCATCTACATCTGTAAAGCACTTACTTTATACTTTATATTAGAAATACTTGGGTGGCTTAGTTGGTTAAGCATCTGCCTTCAGCTTAGGTCATGAGCCTGGGGTCCTAAGACTGGGTTTTAGATCATGCTCCTTGCTCAGCAGGGAGTCTGCTTCTCCCTCTGCCTGCCATTCCCCCTGCTGTGTGCATTCTCTCTCTCTCTCTAACAAATACATAAATTAAATCTTTTTAAAAAGGAAGGAAGGAAATATTTATGGGATGTCCAAGTGGTTCAGTTGGTTAAGTGTCAAACTCTTGATCTTGGGGTGTTGAGTTCAAGCCCTGTGTTGGGCTTTTGAAAGAAAGAAAGAAGAAAAAAAAAGAGACTTATATACATATATTTCCCCTGTTAGCTCCCTGTGGGTGGAGTATATGCCTGATATTTTCTGGTGATAGCGGTTTATATGACAGCAACTAAATATCTACCATAATCTTCTATCACCAGCAAAATCATCATGGACAGTGTTTGAAATCTTTTTACATACCTTGGATTATGCTAAGTGTTTTAATTCATTTCAGAACTGAATCCTCAAATTAATCAAAAGCAATGTGAACACCAATAGTATTCTTTTTTTTTTTTTTTTTTTTTGTATGGGACAACAGACTGTAGGAGGATTCTTTCCAAGTTAATAAGACAAACACATGAATAAATCAACCAATATTAAATACATTAAATAGGGTTATCTAAAAGGGGTGCCTGGGTGGCTCAGTCAGTTCAACATCTGCCTTCGGCTCAGGTCATGATCCTAGGTTCCTGGGATCGAGCCCTGCATTGGGCTCCCGGCTCAGCGGAGAGCCTGCTTCTCCCTCTCCCTCGGCCTGCCATTCTACCTATTTGTGTTTTTTCCTCTCTCTCTCCATCAAATAAATAAATAACATCTTAAATATATATATATATATTTAAGATTTATATATAAAATATATATATATGGAGAGAGAAAAAGAGAGAGGGAGAATATCTAATATATGGCAGGTGCTTTTCTAGCTGCTAAACAATACAGCAGAACTTGATTCCAGAGGTGGGGAGGCAAAAATGAACATTTGACACTGCTGATACTTGCTGTGGCAGGAAATAGCAGAGAAGGAGCCAACAGAGCTGTTTGTTTTCGTGAGAATTTTATTTTACAATTTTATAGAGGGTGGTTGGGGAGCAAAAAAAATGAGAAGATAACTTTGAGGAAAAACATGAAGGTTTTGACTATTCCAGACTGATAGAAAAACAGATGCACAGTCCGTGAGGCAGGGGTCGACTTGATTTATTTAAGAAGAGCAAAGTGGTCACTATGACTTTGCCAGGAAGGAGCAAGGGGAAGAATTAAGAGCTATGAAATCAGAGATGACCCACAGGGTTCTCTTTGGTTTTGTAAGTTTTTAAGGCTTTGGGTTTTTACTGGGAGAAATATGGAAGCCATTGGAGGGTTTTGAGCAGATGATTGTCACAGCCTTCTGTTTTTTAGAAAGGCATTCTGGCTACATGTTTGAGGTAGACTTTAAGATGTAAATGCCGAGGAAGAGGGACCAATTAGAGGAACGTTGTAATAATCCCACCTAAGGATGAGGCTAGCACAGACTAGGGACAAGGAGTTCTAATTTTAATGTAGTTAGAATGTGGGTATTCTGCTTTGAAACCTGGCCAAGGTAAAGTTCAAAGGATGACAAATTAGACAAATTAGAGAGAGGTATAAAAAAGGGAGGACCCGTGGATAACACCCAGTTTCTGGCCTAAGCCACTGGAAAGACGAAGTAGGGTGGGGAAGGGAGGAAGGCCCAAAGCTGCACTGTTAGATAAGAAGACATGGTGAATAGTCATATGAGTCAGAAAATCCCAGTCTGGACAGAAAATCAGGGACCCTTCACTGGACGGATCCCTTACATGCCCAGGACTGGATGAGCTCACCGACAGGATGAGTGTGGATAGTGGGGAGGAATCTGAGCGCAGCGCACTGAAACACACCCAAAGCCAGAGATAAGAAAGATCGGGAAGCATCCACAGAGGAGCCAGAGGAAGAGAGATGGTTGTGCAGGAGGAAAACGAGCCGGGGATGTGTTTCTGGAGTGAGTTCCAAAAAGGAGAAAGAGATGACGGAGTCAGATGCTGAGGACAGGAACGGCAAGATGTGCCCAGAGCAGGGACACGGGATCGTGCCCTGGTGCCATCCCTGGAGACCCACAGCCCATCCTCCACGGAGTGAACAAGATCTGAATAGTCAAAGGGAAGTGTCTCAGCTCCCTCGGGCCTCGGATTCTCTCCCAATTACTAGAACCACCAAAATTGCTGAATGGGAGGAAAGATCGATCTTTCCAATGGCAGATTTTTTGTTTTCGGTTGAAGGAGTGCATCCAGTTTCAATAATTAGGCCTTTTTTTTTTTTTTTTAGATGTTTGTTTTGGTGTTTATGTGAGTGTGTACATGCGTGTGTGTGTGCATTTCCAGCCCAGAGCTTCTTTGATCCCGGGAAAGAGAATACTCGGCATTCCATCCAGATGAATACTGCGGCTAAGCCCTATGTTTGCTTTTCTCCTCCCCTGCTAGCTTAAATTCTACGGAGGCCAATTAAACTGCCTACACCAGCATCAAACACAACATACACTATCTCGACATGTAGGTGATTATAAACATCCAACTATATTTTAGCGTAAGTACTGAGCTGCGCATGGGGTGATTTCACTTTACAGGAACTGTCTTGTGAGTAGAAACACATTGTAAGTTGCAATGCACTCTGGCTCCCGGGAGGACTGCCGTTAACTCCAGGAAGACACCTGCACTGAGCTCCCTCTTCATAATTAGTCAGGTCCCATCATTCCCGTGGTGTGTGTTTTTCGATTCTTGTCCATTTTCTGAGGCCTGATGATTAAGTTTAATGTATGACTCACTCAGGCACTAAAGTCATTATTTTTAAAAAAAGTAAATAAAATATTTTAGCAACATCTGAACACTCCAAGCAAAGTAATTCCTGCTCGGGGAAGAAAAATGAAGCCAGAAAGTTCTTAAGAGGATGAAAATATAGAAGTTTGTATACCTCGCAGGAATACTGCCTCAGCCTACTCTAAGTAGAACAAAGGTATTAGAAAATTATGTTTTCATTGAAAAATTGCCTCTATTTAAAATGCTGGAGAGGGCTAGTTTGTTAAATAAGGAAATCATATTATTCCCAAGCTACATCTGAATCCACATTACTTTTCTCCTTTGTTATTCAGAAAAGAAGAATTTATGTGAACTTTATAGATATGCAAAAACTGGCAGGAAGAAACCCCAAAAGCAGTGAAACTACTAACCAGCAGATGGTAACAAACGGGGTGACCAAAGTAATGGTACACTCGTGGCCATAGGGACAGACTGACATGCTTCTTTCCACAGCTTTCTGTAAGTGAAAATGAAATGATCTGATAAATAAGTAAGAGGTGGTGGGTTGATGGGGCGTTATTGGGTGCTAATGTGTGCTAGGAAGAGAGCCGCAGGCAACTCCAGGTTTTCAACTCCACTTCCAGGCTATAGAGCGCATTCAAACACAGTTTCTTGAAGACTCCCCATCCATTCTTTTTTTTTTTTTTTTTTTTTTAAAGATTTTATTTATTTATTTGAGAGAGAGAGACAGTGAGAGAGAGCATGAGCGAGGAGAAGGTCAGAGAGCGAAGCAGACTCCCCATGGAGCTGGGAGCCCGATGCGGGACTCGATCCCGGGACTCCAGGATCACGCCCTGAGCCGGAGGCAGTCGTCCAACCATTGAGCCACCCAGGCGTCCCTCCCCATCCATTCTTGATTCAATTACTTTCTCAATCATCCTTGCCCAACGCTAAGTCCCAGAACTTCTGTGTGGTTTACCTCCAACGGAGGAATTCCCATGGAGACAACTTCAGAACAGACAGAACAGTAGGTTGATGCCAGAGGAGGGAGACATTTTATCCCCTTCGGCTATTTTCCAGCACACTCCATGTGGACACCTGCAAGGTTGTGTGAACACAACGTGCACAAAAGATCAAGTTTGCCAGTTTTTCTCTCAAATGTCACCTCTTCCTTGATCCCTTCCAATCTAAGTCATTTCCCCATTATCTTTTCAGTTCTTTTTTATGATCCTTTATAGCATTATCACAAATTACTATTTTTCTATAAGATTCCTTAGTGAATTTATTTCATGAATGTCTCCCCTATTAGAGATAACAACCATGAGGGTAAAGAGCTCGTTAGATTTGGTCACCACTATACACTCTGTGCAAAGCAAGGCATCTAGCACACACATTCAATTAATTGGATGCTCCTAAAGATTATCAATAACAAATAAAACTGAATTCCTTTCTTGACATCACCCTTTGTTAGAAAAATTTCAGTGTTTTTATGTCTTATGCCTCCAAATGATACATTTCCTGTTTGGCTTTTATCCCAGAAAACTTGCATTGGCCTAGATTTTTTTTTTCCAGTATCCAAATTTCCAATGCCTCCTGAATTCAGATGTGTAGCATTTGTTTCTTATATTTCTTATATCCTATTATAGTCCCAGGTATAAAGTCACTTAAATGCTTGAGACAGAAAAATGGAAGGCAGAGGCTACTTCTATTGAAACCACCCATAACTGACCCTCGTAACTTCTTGCCACTGAGCAGAGGTCTCAGCTGATACCACATCCGTAGCTCATAGACCTCTGCCAGTCTTTCACCCTGCCCCGCAGCATCAAGACCCAGCATTGTTTTGCATCAGCATCCAACATCACCTTGGCCAGCCGAGGCTGCTTTGCAACATTCCCACTTTTACCACACATGCTCCTTTACTTTCTCTGGATCCTTGTCACCTCATTTTCAAATTATTTTCATCTGCATATCTCATCTCAAAATTCATGCATGCCAAACTTTAAAATTCATGTGACTGAAGAGAAGGTATACAGAGATAAATGTATGTATATTTGAGCTCTATTAGTGGGGAAATTGAATTTTCTAACACTTGGGTTAACAACCTATGGGCTCATTCAATGGTCCTTCAAAACCAACAGTTCTTTCTTGTTTCTTATTTGAACTGTTTAATCTATCATCATACCAACAGTGGGATACCTCCCGGATCAACAGTAGACACCCTAGAGTTGATCCACCAACAGACACTGGGCGGGTTTCATACCACATCATCCTGGTTTTCCTTCCTTCTAGTTGTTGCTGTCCATCTATTTTAGTTGACTTCTGAATATTTAGTAGTTTGGCAATTGGGCTGAGTTTCTCTTCTCTATTCTTCTCTTGGCATAGATAATTTGCATTCAGACCCATGGCTTTAAGTAAAGGAGACTGGCCCCCCACAATTATATCTCCAACTGTTACATGCAGACTCTCATGTCTGGCTTCTTCAAATGTTTTTTCCATCTGAATATCCAATAGACAGCTCAAAATTGTCATGAACAAAACTGTCCTTTCCCTAGTATTTGCTCCACCCCAAGGTTCAACCAATCACCCAGTTGTTCAAACCAAAAAACTCCAGTCTTTCTTTGATTCTTCTTTTTTTCATATAGAAGTATTACTAAGTTTTATTGCTTTTATTTCAAACACTATCTTGAATCTGTCCACCTTCTCTAACTTACAACCAACCACTGTCCTATACTAGGCCAGCGCCTCACCTGTACTATTGTAGGGTCCATTCAGCTAGGTCCCTGTTTTTCCTGTTGACTCCATAATCGAGTCTTCAGATAAGTAGCTAGGGGGATCATAATTAAAAAGAATAATCATGGTGCACCTGGGTGGCTCAGGCAGTTAAGTGTCTGCCTTTGGCTCAGGTCGTGATCTTGAGATTCTGGGATGGACCCCTGTCTCAGGTGGCCTGCTCCCTGGGAAGTCTGCTTTTCCCTCTCCCTTTGCCCCTCCTCCTCCTCATTCCCTCTCTCTCTTTCTCTGTCTCTTAAAGAAGTAAATAGAACCTTAAAAGAGAGAGAGAGTGTAATCATGTTATTCCCTTGATCATGACCCTTCAGTTGCTCTCTGTTGTTTTTTAAAATTAGATCAAAACACCTCACTGTGGCTTACCAAGGCCCTGAGATCTGACACCTCTAAGCCTCCCCTTCCAGTACCCACCCCCTCTCTACCTCATCCCAATAGCATCCCTCCAGGTTCTTGAGTATATCAAGGTCTCTTCTCCCCTCAGGGCAGATGAGAAAGGTGAACAGTTCGGCCTCAAAGATTAAAACACACTTAAACTTGGTGTTGAACTTGAAGCTTATTTCCTTGTCTTGTGTGTAGTAAGTCATCGCTTCCATTTGTTTCTGACACAACTGCTTCCTCAAAGTCAAAACCAGGGTTTTCTTGTTCCTTATTACCCCTTGGCACCTCAAAAAGCTTGGTAGGTGAATAAACAAATGAATAAATGAAGGAATCAATACCAAATGCATAAGCACCCGTCCATCGGGATTTTCCCTACATTCAGATGAAAGGTGAGCAACCATTTGTTCTCCTTCCCCCAAACACCATCTCACTTAGGTAGTACTGAGTAAGAATCACTAGATCTGAGCTCTGCTGATCTAGCTACTAAACCTTAAACAGAAAGTTCCTCTCTCAAAGCCTTGAATCCTTAATTGTGAAATGAAGGATTTGGAATAGATTGGTGGTTTTCCAACTTTCTAAATGAAACAAAAATTTTGAAACAAAATTGTATAATGAGCTGTAATATGCGAATCATTTAAAAATGATGCTGCCTTGGTTGAAAGGGCTGGTTCTTGGAGTCCAGCCAATCAGTAAACTCCTCCATCTCTGCCTTTGGGGAGCCCAGAGGCACCTCCATAGATGCTCTGAAAGCCCAGTTCAAAAGCCACTGGACTCAAAGTCTCTAAGGCCCCTGGTAGATTTAACATTTCATGAGTCCAACTCTGAAATAAACAACAGATGTTGCCAACTAAAGCCGAATGAAATGTATTCATGCACTCCTTTAAAAATTAAATGCAAGACTTTTCTCCCCTTTAAAAATCAAGCAAAATTCATTGCTTGGAATCCTGACAGAGTATACAAAGAGCCTTTTAAATGCTAAAGAACATTCATAATGACTTTGTCACAAAGTGTTATAAGATTTTGCAAAATTGAGCTTATGTAGGTTTTTGCTGACTTGAAGTGTTATTGATTAGAAAATACCTTCCACCCTCGGGGACATGCGTGCCTCAGAAGGTTTCAGATCCAGGAACTTAAGTCAGCTCACCTATGTACTGGAAAGGTCAACCCGCCATGGAAACCCATTAAAACACACGCGCACATTCACTCAGCTTGGAGGTTGAGAGTGGCAGATCCAATCTCACCCAGAGCCACATTGCAGCCTCCAGGAGGCTGATGTAATTCTCCTGTGATTCTGTGGTTTAAATGGAATTGATTATTTTAAAATATTAGATATGGCATAGCTTGCTTTTTCACATTGAATTAAGCTCTCCTGTACATGGAGCTACAAACTAAGTAGACAAATACACAGAGCTGTACACACTGCCTCCCTCTCATACATATGTATGTGCACACACCTGCACATGGGCACAGACACACAAAGAGGAGATAATATTAATAGCTTACATATGTGTGAGGCTTTACATTTATACAGTCCTTAAATATATAGAGTTCATTCAGTCTCCCTAAGAATTCTGTAAGCTAGGTGTTGAAGAGCTTCTATGTATGAAAAAAAATGCACTAAGTGATTTTCATAAACTTATCTTGTAATTGTTCTCATATTTCAGATGAAAAGATGGAGGCTCTGAAAATCCCAGCGGCTCATTCAGCATCACAATGTCCAAAGGGTGGATTTGCAAATACAAACCAGGAAGATAGGCTTTGAAGGCAAGGATATTCCTCCATCACACAGGTTCAACAAATCCCAAAACAGAATAAGAGTTTCTTCTGTATGAACGTTTGCTCTGTGAGAGCAGATTTTTGGTAGAACAACAGCTCTCACTTGCTTTTTTTTAATGCTAGAGCTATGTTTTTACATGTCCGTTGACATCCACTCTACAGGATCTCTCCAGGTGTTGGATGGCACCATTTATGGCAAACCAGATCAAGTCAGCTGCCAACAGGGTCACCAAAGGTTTGATGTATTGACCTTGACCTCATTCTTCCTGGTGCTAATCCAGAATGAGATGCTTCTGATCAGAGGAATAACACGGGGGCAATGTTTGCATCCTCCTCCAAAATCCCACCTTCCCAATAGAACGGTAGCCTCTATCCCTTGCTTTCTACTTCCTCTTGTGCAGTTGATATTATATTTTCCCTTCAATGTGATAAGATATATGATCTTCCTTGTCTCTTTAACTTACATCTGGCAAGATTAGCTGACTGGTCTTGTAGGAACAAGAGAGATGTGATGATTAGCTTTCGTGGTTTAGGAACTTTATACTTCTGGGTCTCATTAATAGGACATCAGCCAAGAAATTTCATTCACATATAGCTTAAGCCCGTTGTACAAAATCTCAAGAGCCTGCCACAGCCTGGAAGTCATAAAAACAATCCTGGATTAAGCTGTTCTGTGAGGAAGGAATGAGAATCACCCAAGATAAACTACCAGTCCTGTAACTAAATGGTACAAGGCTTCTAGGGAGGGAGGAAGATAAACGATTTCCTTGATTCCAAATCTCTCACTCTTGTAGGAAACCTATTCTCCAACTCTGAGGCCATGTTATTGGAGGAGCACCATCTGCCACTGGCTCAGTTCTAATGAAGAAAGAGTTCAATATAGTGGTGATGGATCCTCTCTGTGGTCCCATTCATCCTGGGGGAAAGTGTTCTGACCACTTCCTGCAGCAGCGTGATTCCCGCCTACAGCTATTGTTCTCTATGGAAGGTGATTTTTCCTGGGAAATAGGACAAGGGAGGGAATCCAAAGGCTTGGTACCAGCCCTTCTTGTTGGCCCCCAACCTACCATGTAGCTTTTGATACAGCTGACTTAAACTCTGTAGCTCAGTTCATCCAGAAAGTGGAGTTAAGGCAAGTCATCCACAGTTCTTCATACAAGATTCAGAGTGCACTGGCTATAAATGTCTTCACTTTCTTAGAGAATATAATCTCTTTTAGAGAAATGTCTTCTTGAGTTTTATTCTTTTTGCTGAAGGAGAAGAATTGACACACTAATGACATATTTTGTGTTATTGCTATTCTTTCGTTTTAATTTCTTTTTTTAAATTAACATATAATGTATTATTTGCTTCAGGGGTATAAATCTGTGAATCATCAGTCTTACACAATTCACAACACTCACCATTGCACATAACCTCCCCAATGTCCATAACCCAGCCACCCTATTCCTCCCACCCCACCCCCAGCACTATTGACTTCTAAAGTGAATTTGAACCCTACATCCACCACCCAGACAAGGACTCTTAGCTATGCTGGGTACCAACTGGGACACTCTTTCTAGATGAATCTAACACCTTGTACAAATGTGAACTAACAGTATACACATTGCAGCTCTCCCCTTCATAGTAACCTTAACACCTGATATTTCTCAATCTAACTCATTTATGATCTCATCCAATTTCCAGTCATCACTTACATAAAGATCAACAAAATTCCTCTAGTAGGAAAAGGTGTAAAGAGAGAAGGAGAGGGGAAATGGAAGCCAAGGAGAACAAGATTAAAGGCACCATGATAACAGCAAAAACATCTCTAAGAAAGAAAATTATGATTCTTCTTTCTGCATTGGCCTGGAAATAAGCATACTTACTCATGATAATGATGAGTGTATTTTCCATATCAAAACTTTTGGCACAAATAGTCTCACCAGGAACTTTTATGCCACTTCTGAGGGTGAAATATGGTATTGGAGATATAGTTTGAGTCCTGAAATATGAGTGTCTAGAATACATCAATAGATTTGAAGCCAAGAGCACAGAAGATTTAAACATGGCACTGTCTAGAAAATCCAAAGATATATGCTCACTGCAGTCATACTCTCAGCATAAAAGTAGGATTTTATATCAATGTAGTACTGGGGAGAACTGACTGATAAACTTTGAGTACTCAGTCTCTCCAGGGGTCAGTTTCCATGACTGAAATTGAAGGGAATGTATTAGATAATCTCCAAGGTTCTTTCCTGAGCTAATATTCTATAATTCTAAAATTTATTCTCTATGCGATAATGGTCTTCCATTAAAAGCATAGTGTGTATGCATGCACACACAGACTCACATAAACACAGTCAATCACACATTCACAAGTGTAGCATTGGCTTCTAATATGGCAAATACATAGTGCTCTTTTTCCTCATATGTTGGTATTTCAATCAGAAACATATCTCCAGGTCTTTTCCTGGTGAAGTAAGAAGATGATGCCTAAATATGCAGTAAGAAATAAGAATGCACACTTAGCCCTCTGGGCTTTGGGTCATCACAATTCTCCAGCTTATGGGTTAGTATGTAACTCCGTGATGAAATGACAGCAGCCAGTCTCAGATCTCCCAGTTTCCAGGTTAGTCAACGTCTGATTTCACTACCCTCTTATCACAACAATGGAAAGATTAATGGCTCCACGTACTCAGACCATTAAAATAATATCCAACAGCCAAGTTGTTCTTCTCAAGTTCCTTAACTTCTCTAGCCTCAGTTTCTCTAAGTGTAAATGGGTATAATAATAGTATCTATCTCAAAAGACTATGAGGAACAAATAAAATAATGAATATAATACACTGGACATGATACCAACTCTTTGTTTTCCAAAGCTATTAGAACAAGCCTAAAATTCCAAAAGCAACCTTTGTCTTTAAGAGCTATTGATATTTGCATCAATTTATCCAGACAATCAGCTACTGACTTCCTATCTTTGAATGCCCTGGTTCTGCAGTTCAGTGCTATCCCACCAGTGACTGCAGAAACCAGCTGCAAGAAAAAAAGACAGAGACCTCATATGTTGGAACCCAGGCTGACAATGACAAATTATTCCAGACATCATAGTATTCTCATAGCTAGGAGTGATTTTTGTTTTTGCTAAGTGAACCAGTAATTCCTCTTCTTATAAACATAATAAACTTAACAGAGATGTAGACAGAGACATTTAATGGCATTTATTTTTAAGAGTAAAAACCAGGATGCGAAAAGATTTCTAAGAATGTGATCTCAATTATATGTGCCAACTTTGTTAGGTTATGATGTGCAGTTATTTGGTTGAACACTGGTTAAGATGTTGTTGGGAATGTATTTCTTAGATGCGATTTTTAAATCTGTAGACTTTAAGTCAAGCAGATTACCATATCATACCATAACATAATAGGGATGGGTCACATTCAATTGACCGAAGGCCTTAAGGACAAAAAGCCAGTTTCCTGAAGAAGTAGTAATTTTGTCTCAAGCCTGCAACACAGAAATCCTACAGATTTCAGACTCAAGACAACACTATCTACTCTTCCTTGAACTTCCAGCCTGCTGGCCTGCTCCTACACATTTTGGACTTGCTACCCCCACAATCATGAGTCAATTCCTTAAAGAAAACCCTCTGTCTCTCTCTCTCTCTTTCAATCATTCCCCATCTCATCTCTCAAAATGTGTAGAGGGATGGATGGATGGATGGATGGATGGATGGATGGATAAATAGATTGATAGATCATCTATCCATCTATCCTATTGGTTCTGTTTCTATGCAGAAGCCTTACTAATAGAAAGAATGCTCACTACTATAAGGTTAAGACGCATGAAATTGTTGTCTTTGTAGCTCAAAAAAAATGAATAATGGCAATTTCATATAGTTTGACCAATACACAAACATATACATATAAATTCTAAAATGAAAAAAAAAATCAAGTAGTTGATCCTTCTGTGAGATTATAAGTGGTTTTATTTTATTCATAGTTTTTAGTCTTTTAATCATTTAAAATTAATTCATAGTATTTTAAAATCAGGAAACAAAGGTATTTAAACATTAGTCAACCCAAAGTCTCTTCTTCAGCGGTGCCATAAGGCTCAAAATAAGGTAAGCCATCGTAAATCATTGAAGGTTTCCTTTTAAACGTAACTACTGTATGGTAGCCATTTTATTTATTAACACCTTAGCAAAACCTTTAACTTTCAGGAACGTGAGAGTATATGACACGTAATTAAATATTGATGAGTGAGGAAATGGTGAAATAACATCTTGAGCAAAATGTCTTGCCTTGGGGAAAGTTATGTTAGGAACGGTATACAGTAGAATGTTCAAGAAAGGGACGTAGGGCCCAGGGGGAATTCTCAGGAGGCTGTTTAGAGAATGGGAGGGGGAAAGAAGATTAGCTCCTGGAAGGAAGGTAAGGCTTTGAAATCACATCTGTTACATGTTGCTTTGAACCAGCCATGCTTTTGGGGCAAATGGAGTGTGGTCCTGGTGAGCAGTTCTCAGGAAGCAAAAGCAACAGACACTGGCTTCACTCAAACTTGTTTGGTTTGGTTTGGTTTCATTTTCTAAACAGAACAATCCCCAAAACCAATGTGTGGGAAAGACACATATTGCTTTCAACAGAGCTCTGGAAAGTGAATACTTACAGCTATGTTTGAAAGGCATTAGTGTCATGTCAATAATAGAAAACATTTGCCTAGATTTCAAGAATGCCATAATTTCTCTAGGAGGACAAAACTATTTGGGGATTTTTCTTCTGAACAGAAACTTCTGTCCAAAGCAATGGCTGTCTGTTGTTTATGATAAGAACTCTGATTCTGGGAGATTATGGAAAATGACATGATTGGGCTGGAGGCATCCTGTGTCAGGACTGCACAACTCCTGTTAACATCCGATCAGTGTCTCTACCCAGCCCCCTTTCCGGCGCGTGAAACCATCTAGTGAAGAGCACTTGTAAACTTGCCCTAGCTGGTGTGGACCGACCACACCCACAGCCCACCTTGGACTTGGCCATGGAACTTACTTCCACCAATGGGACAGTAACGAACTTGACCAAGCAGACGCACACATTCTCTCTCACGTGACCCTGGGATAATGACCAGAGCCAAAATCAAGAGTTGGTCCTTTAATGGACCAAGCCACACAGGTGCCCCCAGAAACTCCATTTTAAGGCAACAAAAAAGGGAGACTTAGCCTGAGCTGGCATCTTATTGGCAACAAAACAGAAACTGAGTAATCAGAACCAGTGGAATGTCAGAGCCTGGCCAAGAATGAAAAATGGAAGGATTTGATGCCAAGAACCGTGAGTATTAAAGTCAGGTGAACTTTCTTTCCTTGGCCTTTGTAGGTCTGAAGCAAGAGGAAAAATTATAGACACTGTGTTTCTTATCCTGGGCTTGAAAGAATAAATCGGTATGCCAGTTCAGTATTATTGGGATGACTTTTTACATTAAATAAAAATATTGATTTTAAATGTTGATCCAATTTTTTTAAGCAAAATAATCTACAGAGGAATTAAAACATTTTCCAAATTGTATGTAACATGAATTAGTAGTCCTTATACTGGTACTGTATAAGTCTGAAGAGAGCTAAACTAATTATTCAGAGAATCCAGACTCTTGAAAACCTCTAATCAATGGCGGGGGGTGGGGGAAGCTCTGTTTTGGCCTAAATTATTCCAGTTGACTATCTAAATTGATCAAATTCATGAATCAGCACTCAACTTTATAACTCATTCCCCTGTTTATGTACAAAATCCTCCTAGTGGTTACTCTAATTGCAGGCAATAAGCTCCAAAAACCAACTGTAGAGTCATGCAGTCAGATCTTCCTAATTTAATACGTGCAAGCCTTCCAAAACTGGAGCAAATTTAAATCGGAAGTTAAAGCATAGCTCCTGGTCCGACTCAATTGCTAGAGCAGTGGGTTTGCGCATGTGTGGGCACCCACGCTTTCCTGCAATTTATTACCTGAGGTACATACAGTGTACCTTACAGAATTCCCTGAAAACTATACATCAGATTCCTAATTAGCTTTCCTTAAAAACTGGGCGGTAGATTAATCTAATTACATTGCATACATTCTAATTTTAGTTTTCATTTGCTTATGTTTGTTTTACTCCAAAGTCTCAAACACATTTGTCAGCTTTATCTGCTGAGGGCAGGTAGCGCTTGAGGCAATCACTCAACGTGAGACCTAAGAGAAGCCAAGCCGAACTTACTAACGTAGATGAGAGTAACAAAACCGGAGAAAGTGCCTTCCGTTCACAAGAAGAGATTTGAAATTCCTTAGCATTCTTGAGGTCAATATTTTTCCTATGAAAGTATAGGAAGGCTCAAGGAAAATCTAACATGTCATGTTCTAAAATGGACAGCAGAGATAGCAAAGAATCATTTCTTCCTCAGTTGAAGTTCCTGTAAAAGACTACTTTTCCTTACCCTTCATGTAAGCAGACTGATTGTATGGTGGACACATTTCAGAAAATATCAGAGGAGCCATGTAAATTCAACTGTTAATTAAACATACTTCTTTAGTGACTCAACACTCACATTAAAGACAGGTGGAATTAGGCTCTTCCATGGCTAGAGTCTCACATCCAATCTGCCTTGCCCATTAAGAAGTCATGCTTTTGATAAATTCCTGTGCTGCAGATGATCTTGACTCACATTGTTGCCCATATGTCCAAAGTCATGCTCTGGCCGGCTTCCTCCAGCTTGGACCTTCTCCATTTTTGTATGCTGGGATGCCCACTTGGAAATGGACTGAAAGAGCCACAACCTTGTTGTTCTTCATTTCTGATTGCCTACCCGTGCTATGCTTGGGCTTTTTTCTTTTCCCTTCCCCTTTACTAACCCCTGTTTCATCACCAGCATAGCATGATGTCCATATCATTTGGGGCTGTTCTAACTCTTCACAGCCACCAAAGCTATCAGTGTCTGGAATCTAAAACAAGATGTAGGCTGAAACAACTCCACACCGCCAAAATGTTTACAATCATGAAGTCAAGTTCAAGTAAGGTGAAGGAAAGCAAAAAAGACATCCCCAAATGATGGCAGGCTACCCAGAGCACTCAGATGTTTCTCATGGAAGAGGGAGTAGCAATACACCCCCTTTTTCTTAGAAACCATGGTACATGACACAATCTCTGGATGAATCCAGACACCCAGCAATGGTCTTTTTTTTTAATATTTTATTTATTGAGATCACAAGTAGGCAGAGAGGCAGGCAGAGAGAGAGGGAGAAGCAGGCTTCCTGTTGAGCAGAGAGCCTGATACAGAGCAGAGACCCTGAGATCATGACCTGGGTTGAAGGCAGAGGCTTAACCCACTGAGCCACCCAGGTTCCCCCCCTAAGGGTGATCCTTAAACCAGTCACACCCCGGAATAACTATTCATCCCTGCAGCTCCCTGAAGGCATCCACCATTACAGCCCAGCATCCTGCACAAACAGCACACAGTAAGACCTCAGTAAACATTTGTTTACTTAGTCCTTTCCTGTAGAAGACCCATCATCAGCTGACATTTTCATGATTTTTCAGTTTGATAGATTTTTTTTTTTTTTTTGGTGAGTTGTTTGGAAATAAAGTGTATTAATTTATTTTTCTTATTAGAAAGGTATTATGGATTCATGACAATACATTTGTTAAGTATACATATTTAAAGGTACATCCCCGTGTTTTACTCGCTTTTTCACTAATGATCATCACCATCTTGCTACGTCATTGGATATTCTTTTTTTTTTTTAAAGATTTTATTTATTTATTTGACAGAGAGAAATCACAAGTAGATGGAGAGGCAGGCAGAGAGAGAGAGGGAAGCAGGCTCCCTGCTGAGCAGAGAGCCCGATGTGGGACTCGATCCCAGGACCCTGAGATCATGACCTGAGCCGAAGGCAGCGGCTTAACCCACTGAGCCACCCCGGCGCCCTCATTGGATATTCTTCAACAACATGGTTACTAGCTGCGTAGTATTCCATGATATGAAATATTGCAATTATTTTATTTAATGATCATTAGTTAGCAAGTAGAACAGTATATGGCTTAGAATAATTGATACGATGTATTTTTTTAATGAATAAATAACACTGCCATAACATCTTTTCTTTCTTAAAAATAACACTGCCATGAACATGTTTGTGGTTAAACCCTTGGGCACATTTGTAATTCATCCATTGGATGAATTCCTTAAAGTTAAAATGATGGTCAAAGAGTAAAAATTTGCTGGATTTTAATCCCATCATTCTAAAATTCTCTAGAGATGACTGAGGCCCTACACACCGAAACAATTTGCACTATTCAAAGGGGACAACTGTTTGCATCCTTAAGTTTCGTTTATGACTGAAAAAAAAAAAAAAATCTAGCTTTCTTTCTTCTTGATCCACAAGAAGAATGTAGACCTGAGTGATTAAAGCCTATTAGTTACAAGGACAGGGATCTATTCGTCATGAAATAAAATGGGTCAGGAAAAATATCCTTCAGTCTGATTCACCAGGGACCAAATAGGAGTAATTACAGGCTGTGCAGTACTGTCCAGCCACATAAATGACTAAACTGGATGCTGATGAATGTTTTGTGTCCCTCCAATTCGGCCATATGGCCATCACTTCGTTTTAGCACCTGCCACAAAAGATTGGCTCCAATGGAATGTCAGTGTCATCTTGTGATCCACAGGTTGCCAGGCACTGGAAAACATCACCTTCTTCATCTGCCTGCCTGCAGATGGAACTACATTTAAATTTGCTGAGCAGGACGGATCCTGCTATAAAAAGGCTTTCCTGTAAGGAATTGGAAGGCAATATGCAAATCAGGTAACTTAAATGCCCTAAATATTATTGAGGCATATTTGCAAACACGAAATTTAATTGCAAGTTTTTCCTTTCGTGTGGTACTCACATAATTCAAAAATAAAATCCTAAACACCTGGAAATTCATTAGCAAAGTGTCTCACAATACCACTGAAAATCCCTGTTACCAACGAACTCAAGTTCAAGTGCATTTCCTGTATTTCTAAGGACTCTTTCAGTGACTATTAGAGCTGTTCCTTAAGACCATTGTTTTCTAAACGTCAACTTGACCCATAAGATTATCCACTTCAACTAGACACGGTTTGTAAAAGGGGTTCTTTAACACACATGCAAAGTAGTCATTTTCAACTTATGTGATGGAGACTGTGCATTTAGGCCCAAGGTATCAAGAACCAGAGGTAACAACACATTTTCATTCCTTTGCCCCTTTTATCATGCTGCTGGTTATTTTTTTTTTTTCACTATACAATGACTTGTTGACCCAGAATTTTATTTTTTTGAGTACAGAAAATCTTAACAACAAAAATAATGACTCTAAAATTACCAGATGTAATCATGGGAACTATTTGATCTTATCACGCAAGAGACACATCAAAGGGTGGCAGCCCAGGCTTCACAGCGTAGAGGCTTCTGGGAACAATTATTTCTGTTGTTTAAAAGGGGACAAGGGTGGGGGGGAGCGGAGACTGAAAGACAGAATTATCTGTTTCTCTTTCATTTAGGTATCATTCATAATTAGGTGTATATGTAGATAGTTTTAAATGTGCAAGACTTTATTTCTACTCGGCATCCTATAATTTAATTAATAAATCAGTTGTAATAAATACAGTCTGATCACTAAAATATCCATGGCTCCAATAAAAATAACAGGGTGTTATTGAAATGGTACAAGATGGTAATTATAGCCTGCACATTCCATCTAAGGAAGAGCCACATTGTCAATGGAAATGTGACCTTTAATTCTTAAATCCTTGAAAATGCCCTCTTTTGACCTATAAATGTGTCTTCAGACAACCCAGCTCAGGAGACAAGATGCAATAAAAGGCAAACAAGATTAATACTAGTTTCCAGATTGTTTTTCTATAAACTCAGAGAGGTCAGCCCCATTTTACCCGGGAGGAAACTGAACACAAAGCACCCAAATAGAGTGCCCAACGTGGTAGAGAAGAATTTAAACCTGGAATGTTGGCTTCCTAGTCACTGGGCAATAATATTAAAATCTGATTTGTAATATTTGATTAATAGTTTTCTATTAGCCAATTGCTAAGAGTGATTTCACTGTTACTAATATTACAGAGATTAAAACTGCCATCGTGACCTTGGACAAGACATCTCAGTTCCCTGAGCTTACATAACCTTATTTTTAAATGGAGCTTTTAGACATCTCTGTGTCAGGTCTACCAGATGATCCCAGAGATTTTTTCCAGGTCTGGGGCTCTTCGATTTTTGTAATATGATTGATCAATTATTTGAATACTCATTTTACGCAGCTGAATGATTGACTGTCTACATATTATTATTTCCATTTTCCAAAAATGTTAGGCCATGGTTTCAAATGACATAAAGTGTCAAAATTTACCATGACCTACTGTCAAACAAAGTATTAATATACCATATTATGAAGATGCCAGATTAAGCCGATATAATGAATTTGAGCCACTACAAAAGGAATAACTACATTTAGATAACCAAAAATACACCTCAGTGATTATAGATTCTGCCAGCAAGTGATCTGCTTCAAAAAGAAATCATGGAATTCATAAAACATGACAAATTCTCCTTAAAATAAGATAGAAAGATTTATTTTCCCAGAATGTTCTTGTGAAATGTTTTCTAATGAAGGGAATCATTGTATTCATCTGTTTGAAATGAATTCTTTCTCCCACTAACATAGGTGAAACCAAAGACGAAATTGATATTTGTTTTTCAGAGCTGGAGCCCATGTCCTCAGTGCCTGCTCCAAGGGGTGGAAAAGCCGGGAGAAGTTAGGTCCACTGTTCATTGCATTCTCAAATACCCCACAGCACATAACTGACCAAGTCTAGAAACAGAATCCTGGAACATTTTCCTCTTTCTCAATAAATGCAATTACTATCAATAATATTTTTCCTAGTTGCTTTTTAAGAATAGGTAACTCTTGTATATACACTATCACTCCTCCCCCACCCCCCTTACAAAAAGACATTTCATGATTCACGGGTTGAAAATATGCAGTTTTGACACTAACAAAATGTTTCACATTCCGAACAAACTTGTGAGTCAACTGAAGAGCTTAAGTTGTAGTAACATGGAATGGCCTTCCAGATCTTTCGGTGATGGCTTTCTGTTCACCCTGTATTGAGAAGGAATGCCATTTCATTGCTGCTTTTCCCTGCCTTCCATTTCCCCCTCTGATTCTGTGGAACTGGCCCGCAGGACAGAAAGCAAAGGGTCAGGAAAGAGGGAGATTAATCCTGCAGTCTCTCCCACATTAAGAACTTTGTGAATCCACTCTAGATAAGAGACTACGCATTCAGGCTGCAGACCAGACTGACCTTGAGTCCTTGAGTCCTGGCTTTCTACTGTACCCTTTCCTGACTGTGTGATCCTATGCAAGATTTATAACCTCTCTAAACCTTGGGTCCCTTACTGGTTACAAAAAAAAAAAAAAAAAGAAAGAAAGAAAAAAAAGAAAAGAAAAAGTAATTATAAAGCCCTCATGTGTTTGATGAAGGGATAAATTAAGATAGCTTATGTCAATGCTACCACAGTGTTGTGATAAAGTTGCGTAGGATTATAGACTGTCATGAGTGCTCCGGGTCACAGTGCATTTTATGCCTTTTGAGTCCACAACAGTGACTTAGATTAAGGAGGTTTGTCTGGAGGGACCATTGTTCTCAGTCAAGAATTAATGTTGAAAGCCTGCCTCGTATTAGCAAGAATATCCTATCTGCATCAGTTTCTTAGACTGCAATAGCCAAGTACCACAAGTGAGTGGCTCAAAGCAAATTTATTCTCTCACAGTTCTGGAGGCTAGACGTCTAAAACCACGGTGGCCGATAGGCTTTGCTCCCCCAAGAGCCCTGGTAGAATCCTTCCCTGTGTCTGCAGCTCCCGGTGTGGCCAGTAATCCTTGGCATTGCTTGGCTTGTCGCAGCCTCCCTCCAACCTCTGGCTCCACCCCGTGACCTTCCCTGTGTGTCTCTGCTTTGGGGTTTTCTCCTCTTCTCATAAAGACACCTGTCAGATTGAGTCAGGGGCCAGTGTGCTCTAGCATTAAGATCTCCTCTTAACTAATTAGATCTATGACAACCCTATTTCCAAATAAAGTCACATTCTGAAAAATGGAGATTAGGTCTTCCATATTTCGTTTTGGAGGACACAATCCAACCCGTAACAGTATCTCCAGCTGGATCCTTACAATGGTTTCTTTCAAAGGCCTTCCTGCTCCAGGCCCTGCCCATCCCCCCACCACATAGAGGCACTGACACTGTAGTCTAAACAGAGCGAGATCTGGGTTAACAGTGTGGATTATAACAAGGGTTGTGAATTTATTTGTATGTACTCCTGATAAGCAACTAAATTTAATCAAGCTGTATTGAGCATTTTAGGATCTCCTCTGGACCATGCGCATGATTCCGGCATCTGTCATCATGTTTTGATGGGTTCCTTTGACAAGAGTTCTCACTCTGATTTCAAGCAGATAAGATAACAAGCCCCAACCAGAACTTACACTGTGGACATCTACCTTTTGGGGGCCAGATACTATCATAATAAGACCTTTTTACCAATTCTTCTATTTGAGAATACTTGACAAATCTTTTGTTATTTTCATAAATGTGAAATTCATGAGGAGAACCAATTACCAGTCAACTGAATTGATGCTCGGGCACTGAAATGTTGGAACTACTTACTTAAAATGTTTTAACATCATCTCAGAAAAAATTTCAAAAGGAAATTGTTCAGTAGTACTCCCAATCCTACAAAATGATACTTTTTTTTTTAAGATTTTATTTATTTATTTGACAGACAGAGATCTCAAGTAGGTGGAGAGGCAGGCAGAGAGAGAGAGACAGAGAGAGGAGGAAGCAGGCTCCGTACTAAGCTGGGAGCCCAAGAAGGGGCTTAATCCCAGGACCCTGGGATCATGACCTGAGCTGAAGGCGAAGACTTAAACTCACTGAGCCACCCAGGCACCCCACAAAATGTTACTTTTATAAGAAACAACCTAAGAAAAACCATGTCTATGATACCACATTAACTTTATTTTATACCAGAAAGCTTAAAGTGACAGCTTCTAAAACAAATGTTTTATTATGTAACCAGGAACTTTTGTTCAATGACTCCATCCAGCCTAAAATCCCCAGGGCAATTGAGTTCAGACATACAGATCCAAGTCCAGCCTGCTAAGGACTATGAACTTTCTGGTCACAGATTCAAGGATGGAAGTGTTCAGATTCTGCAAGAGAAAAAGTTCACCAGGTGAAAAAAAAAAAAAAAAAAAAAAAAAGCAATTCAAAGTCCAGGGAAAGGAAGGTCACAAGTTGTTAGAGTTTCAGGTGATTTCGGTAGTGACATGTCAGGGAAGTTCAAGAATTGCTTCACGTTCTGTGAGTTCAAGGTTCTCATCATTGTCAAATTAAATCTAAATGGCCACAAAACAGAGAGTTAAATGCCCTTTGAATTATTTTCTCACAAAGATCATTAGTAAAGTAATTATAGAAACCACAATGAGGATTTTCAGTATAAGAGGCTCACACTAGACATATCCATGTTGGGATGGTCAATGTCATGCCTGCAAAAACGTTCTCTCACTATCCCCAAACCTTCTTGGTCACATCAGCAATACTACCACTGAAAATATATAATGTTTTAGGTGCTTAGTATGTGTTAGACAGTATTCTAGGGCTTTATAAACAGTCATCACTTAATTCTTCCAATAACTTAATAAGGTGCGTACTGTGATAATCTTCATTTTACAGATGAGCAAACTCAGCTGCCTGAACACTCTGAGCTCCAGAGTCTGTGGACCCTTAAAAGCTATAGTATCTTGACTCTTAAGTACCATTTGTCACAGCACTTATAGTTTGACTATTATCTAATAGACATCTCAGCTTTAAAATACCTGGGAAACAAAATGTCTTATTTCTCCTGTAATTTTTCTCATCTCTGTATGCGGTTTATCAATTCTTTTGGTTACCCAGGCTGGAAACTTGAGAGTGACCCTTGAATCCTCTCTTTTCTTCACACTCAGTTTCCCATCTACCAGCATCTCCCTTCTAGATATTTCTAGAATCAAGCCACTTACCGTCATGCCCGCATATCTCCCCCAAATCACCCCCTTCCACCTGGACCATGGCAGTAGCTTCTTCAGAAGCCTTCCTGCTTCATATGCCCCATCCCCGGCACATATACAACCATATATATTCCGGAGACTCTTTATTTTATTATTATTATTATTATTATTTTATTTTCAAGTTTACTCTTTGTACATCTCCATTTGGTTACTGATTTCGTCTAGGTGATTTTTAAATTTCAGATATTGTACTTTTTAGTTCTAGAATTTCCAAGTGGTTCTTTTATTTTTTTAATTGTGCGTATGTCTTTATAAATATTTTTTTCTTTACAATATTTTTAAAATTTTATTTAAATTTGACTTATTTAATATGAAATACAGTATTGGTTTCAGGAGGAGAATCTAGTGATCCGTCGCTTACATATAACACGCGGTGCTCATCACAAGTGCCCTCCTTAATACCCATCCCTCATCTAGCCCACCTCCCCCACCTCCTTCCATCAGCCTTTTAAAACAAAAACAGATAGTGGCAGATCTCACGTCAAACCTACCGAAAGTTCCCATTGTAGTGGATGACCAACCTGTGCTTCCATTGAGAGACAAATTCTCTGCCCTCTGGGTCCCATCTCTCTTCCCTTACCCAGGCACCTTCTTCCCCTAATTGTCTCCTCTCATAGGACATCACTTGTCCTTCTCTCCTAGATCCTCCCCATCAGCAAGGCTGTGCCAGGTGGGTTTTTAGCTACCACTGACTGTTCATCTTGTGTCTGCTATATCTTGAAATTGCTATGCAGATTCATATTAAATACTATCCCCAGTCACTCTCTAACTTCTGACTCTCTTTTTTTTTTTTAACAGAACACATCACTACATAAAATTCATTTATATGATCACTGTTCATCAGATAGGTCAGATATTTCTTGACCCTATCTTTAGATTTCCAAGCTTCGTGAAACAAGAACTCTTAATCACAGCTACTCCCTGAGTATCTAGAATGGTGACTTGTATCCAGTAGACACAGCAGAAACACCTTGGAATAAATTGATGAATAAGGGAGTAAATGGATAGATCCCGATACTCATTCCATGTCTTTCCTTTACTATAAAGAAAATGCTTTATCTGGGACATGGGTCTGACTAGTACCCAAACACATTTCTTGGATCTTGAATATTTCCTTCTTATTTTAATGTGCATTAGTACCTTCTATTAGTTTATTAAACTTCTTAATAGCAGCTCTATGTACCTACTACTATTTGATATAAATGAATCATCAACCCTGAATTGTATTACTTTACTCATCTCCATGAATTATTCACTTTATGTCCAAAGAGTTGAATTCACCATCTCCAATTTCCCCTGCAATCAATGATCAACGCCACGGTTTCTTTGAATGCTCTCCGTTACTTTCTGAAATCACTTTAAATTCAAGTTTTATTACCTACATTGTTGCAAACCTTTTTGGGAAATGGCTTGAAAGAAACAAATTCATGTATTTAAATCTATGTACTATCTCTTTTCAAAATCCCACTATTCTTAACCTCCCCAACCTGCCTAACAATTATATACATCTCTAAATGTGGCTTCAGGCCCCTTTCTTCCTGAGACTACAAAAGCAATTACACTTTTAAAATGCTACTGCAAAAAACTAATCACAATAAACAGAATGAAATGTCATTCCAAATGACAGGACGGAGCTTTGGAAAACATCAGTATTCACGTGGCAAACCCCAGTTTGTGGAACCCAGCAACAGGTTGCACAATTCTCCCTGCAGTGTTGACAAACACAATTGCTGAGGCTACTGGGCTGTAATAAGGAGAGCTGGAAAGAGGCTGGGAGAAAGCTCCTAATGATAGTATTTGAAGTTTATTGTCGTCCAATAAAAATAATCGCCTGCTCTGCCTGATAAGTCACAGCTAACAAAGTCATGTTGTCTCACACGGCTTAGTGCCATCCAGAGATTGGCAGAAGAATCCTGCATCTCCCTCTTTCTCAGGTTCTGTAGAGAAATGGCACTGTGACTTCTAAGGAGACGAGCCTGTCTTTGACCTCTTGAGTGTTCGGGAGCTGATGGGAAAATATTAGAATAGCAATGCCCAGTGTTCTGGGCAGAAGCATCTGGGGTGTTCCTTAGAAAAAAAATAATAATAATAATAATAAAGTCTGGAGATCTGCTGTACAACATATGCCTGTAGTTGGCAATAGTGTGTTGTGCACTTAAAAATTTAAGAGGGTAGACCTCATGTTAAGTATTCGTATTTAATACACAGGAAAGGGGCCATCAGAAAACAAAAACAAACAAACTAATAAACAAGTCTCCACTTGAGTGAAAAACATTGTTTCTGAAGCAAACTTCTCTCTCTTAAGAGTCCAGGACAAGACATCCTGGCTAAATATCGCAGTGCCCATTCGTGGAGCCAGTCTGGAGAAGACCAAATCCCTAGTCAATGTGTGATGTGGAAAGGCTCAGGGATGTTACCATAGGGTGTTCACAGGCAGGCAGGAAGAACAGGGACTCCTCATCACTCCCTTAAGGGATGACTGACTGAGGGCCTGGTGATGAATTCACGCTGCCGATGGCCTTGGACTTGTTCTCGGAGGAAGTGTTCCCACAACTGAAAGTGGGAATTAATTTATAGAACAAGCTGTCTTTAAGACAGACCATGTGTCAGTGCGCACTCCTACAGTTCTGGAAGGGGAAGAAACAAGTTCACTGCTTTTCAGGCAGCGACATGACTGGGTATTCTGGATCTTTGAAATATTCAGTGGTTAAGGTACATGTTTTCAGTGTCTAGTGCTGCAATAATGTTCCTCAGACATCAAGCGTTCAGGGGATTTCTTCCTAAGTTCCCTCAGGACAGAAGACAATCTCAGACATAGGACTTAGAGTCCCCTCTCCTGTCTCCCCACATCCTAGGCAATCTCTGTAGGCAGCCTCATCCATCTGGTTTAAATATTGAGGTTCTGAGTAGAGGGTGTTTTTTTTTGTTGTTGTTGTTGTTTTGTTTTGTTTTGTTTTGTTTTAACCTGAAAATGATTGTCTAGTGATGGTTGCAGGAAAGAACAAATTCTTAACAGTCCACTCTTCCTAATGCTACCCTGAGACACACAGAGGTATGTCTTAAGTACCTTGGGAAGCTCCGTGGAGACGAATATGTTTAGATTCAAAGACAATAGCAAGATCTTGGGCCAAAAAACACTATTGGAAATATTTATGAGATTTCTCTTACACAGGATAAAAGCAACCAGGATTCTAGTGATGAAAGAGGTTATCTGAGGCATTAGCTTTGTAAAGAAAAGAAAAGATACCTAGGATGAGGGCATGTGACCTCTCTAGGTTACCTGGATTACCGTTACCTTACCAGTAAACTGATCAGCACTCAAGCTGTACAGTCATTTCCAAGCCAAGGACCCGCAAGTTAGGTCAGTGGGTCACTGCAAACAGGTGACTTCCAATGTCGTGGTGGCCCTTCTCAGTCCTCATTCCAGGTCCTAGGCCTAGTTGACCACACCTTTCTGGGGTCCCAGATAGCACCCTTCTCTGTTTCTCATCCTCCCGCTCCCTACTTCCATTGAGCCACCTTGACTCTCTTCCCTCTTTGCTTCTACTTAGGGTGTACTTAGGGGCAGATGCTCCTTTCACTTGCAGCCACAAAGGACTGGGGCCAAAGGAAAAGCAACTCGGCCAAAGAGAAAATGCCGAGACCCAAAGCAGAGACATGGGTCTTGGCATGGAGGAGCCAGGGTCTGGCTGTGAGACCAGGAAAGGCGGGGGGGCAAAATGAGGTCCCAGAGAGAAGAACAGGGACAGAGGGAACGTGTGTAGACAGGTGATCAGAGTCCGATCGGGCTGTAACTTAGAGGTTGTAGGGTGATGTTCATAACATACATTACCTCCTACATTGTGTAGGTGGGCTACAACCATAAAGGGCCTGGGATACACAGCATGAGTGCCCCAAGATTCTCTTCCAATGCCTCTCTGTTCCCATTTCATCTCACATTTTCATCTTCATATACCCAGAAATGCCACGTGCATCTCAATCCAGCATAGCTAACATTGGTCTTTTATTCCAACCTGGTCTCATTTTCAAAATCCCCTGTCCCTTGCCATCATGCAGGGGTCAGAACACTTCTCCTATAAAGGGGCAACTAGGAAATGTTTTAGGCTTTGTGGCCCATGCAATCTCTTCATCAGTAGTCAACCCTACCTTCATGGCATGAAAGCAACCATAAATAATACAGAAATGAACAGTCATGGCTGTGTTCCAGTAAAACTTTATTTACAAAAGTTGTCAACAGGCTCAATTCATCCAAAAGGACAGCAGTTAGCTAAACTTTGCTTAACCATTCACCCAGTGTAAGCTGAACTCCTGAAGGCCATCATGGGTGCTTCCTTCTTTCTTACTACCCAAACCAAACTGAAGACTAAGCCCTATTGATTTTATCCTCCAGATATCTCCAAATCCTACCATGCTCCTTATTCTTGCCTCAACTGTTACAATAGCCTCCTGACTAGATTCACATCTCTCCCTTTCTTTTTTCTTTTAAAGATTTATTCATTGGGGAGTGAGATAGAAAGAGAGAGAGTGAGACTCTCAAGCAGACTCCCTGTTGAGCACAGACATGGACAGGCAGCTCAGTCTTACAACCTTGAGACCATGACCTGAGCTGAAACCAAGATTCAGATGCTTAACTGACGACACCACCCAAAAGCCCCTCACACCTCTCCCTTTCAATTTATCTTTTTCTTTTCTAAAAATATGTTGTACATAATTTTTGCATTATTGCCTGAATTAATATTAGCCAACAATGATTTTGGAGCCTGTAAGAGAAACTCAAAACCCTCTTCATGACCCCTGTGTAATCAGGACCCTCAGTCTCCTCTTCTTACAACCTCTTCACCACATCACACATTCCATCTATCCTGGATGTATACATGGCTGGCAACCCATCACATGCGTGCACCTTGCCTGGACTACTCATGTCTTTCCTTCTACCGATGTTGTCCTGCATTCCCCACACTGGTCTAAATGGCTAATTCCAACTCATTAAGACCCACCATGGGGACGCCTGGGTGGCTCAGTGGTTTAAGCCTCTGCCTTCGGCTCAGGTCATGATCTCGGGGTCCTGGGATCGAGCCCCATGTCCGGCTCTCTGCTCAGCAGGGAGCCTGCTTCCCCCTCTCTCTCTCTGCCTGCCTCTCTGCCTACTTGTGATCTCTGTCTATCAAATAAATGAATAAAAAAATCTTTAAAAAAATAAATGAAGTCCTTTAAAAAAAAAAAAAAAAAGACCCACCATGGATACTCAGTGAACCATCATCCAACAGAGCTGATCTGTCCTATTTTTCTGCTAATGTACCTAATGCATATCTGTCTTAGAGCATTTATCTCATTTTATCACAAATATTTTTATAGGTGTCTTACATCCTTTACAGGAAGCACTTAGCAGATCTCCAGCACCAAATACCTGCTCATTAAATGGCTGCTGATTTAATAAATGAATGAAGGAATGAATCAGGCATTGTATCCCAAGTCATATCCATGATGGCTTTACATAGTTGGTGGCATTTTGTTCACTTAAAAATTGATAACTGTGGGGGCGCCTGGGTGGCTCAGTGGGTTAAGCCGCTGCCTTCGGCTCAGGTCATGATCTCAGAGTCCTGGGATCGAGTCCCGCATCGGGCTCTCTGCTCAGCAGGGAGCCTGCTTCCTTCTTTCTCTCTGCCTGCCTCTCTGCCTGCTTGTGATCTCTCTCTGTCAAATAAATAAATAAAATCTTTAAAAAAAAAATTGATAACTGTGGGGTTTAATTCATCTTGAAATTCCTTATGTACCTTAAATATTTTTTAATATGTTCAGTTAGCCACTGTATAGTACATCATTAGTTTCTGATGTAGTGTTCAATGATTCATTAGTTGCCTGTAACACCCAGCACTCATCATAACATGCGCCCTCCTTAGTACGGCTTTTCAAGCAAGAAGTTGAAAGACGTGATGAGCAAACAATATTCTTTCAAGTTTTTACAACTGTCTCTAGAATATATTCTTAATATGATCATATATCCACTACAAATTTAATTCATAATTTAACTTATATTAAAATATTGTATGTAAAAATATTATTATCATTATTACTTGAAAACAATCTGCAAGATATTTTGGCAAGCTTAACTTTATATAGGCTGTAATTTGAAAGTTCAAATTCAACTTTCTTTTTTTTTTTAATTTTAATTTTTATTCTTTCTTCTTATTTTTTTTTTCAATTTTTTCTTCCACTACAAGGTTTGGCAAACTTTTCTATAAAAGGCTAGACAGTAATATTTTAGGTTCTGAAAGGCATAGTGTCCCTCTTGCATATTTGTGTGTGTGTGTGTGTGTCTGTGTGTATGCTTTATAACCCTCTAAAATTGTAAAAAACCCATCTTAGTTTGCATGTTATAAAAAACCTTTTTTATTTTTTTAAAGATTTTATTTATTTACTTGACAGATAGAGATCACAAGTAGGAAGAGAGTCAGGCAGAGAGAGAGAGAGGAAGGGAAGTAAACTCCCCACTGAGCAGAGAGCTGGATGCAGGGCTTGATCCCAGGACCCTGGGATCATAACCTGAGTGAAGGCAGAGGCTTAACCCACTGAGCCACCCAGGTGTCCCTAAAAAAATCTTTGTTAAAGATTTATTTATCTATTTGAGAGAAAGAGCATGCAGAGTGGGGGGAGGGGCAGAGGGAAAGACTCTTTAGACTCCCCACTGAGTATAGTGACACCGAGGTTGATCTCAAGACCTATGAGATCGTCACATGAGCCAAAACCAAAAGTCGGACACTTAACTGACGAGCCACCCAGGTACCTCTATAAAAATTTTTTTAATACATTTTTAAAAAGCCACTAATTACCAGGTTGGTATAACTCATAAGGTACAGTTTGCCAATCTTGTTCTACAACAATTTGTTTGCATTCTACTAATTATTTCATTTTAGCACATTTTATCAATTGATTTATTAGATGAGTCTTAAATAAATAAGTAGTATATTCATACCTATATTTACATCAGGTAATGGGAATTCAGTTAAATTCTTTGAGTCTCAACAGTGATTAGCACAAAACTGTATTTATTCTACTTTGTTTTTTGTTTTAGAAGGTAAAATCAAAAACTTATTGGCCAGTTATCATGATATGTGGGCAAATATGTAGTCTAAAATGATCCCAGGTTTTAGGAGTAATGGTGTTGGTGAAAAAGATGAGTAATATATCTGAAGAGGTACACAGACATTTCTAACTGCTGTTACATTAGCTTCCCAGATGTTCCTTAGGCACCTAACACTGCACTGAAATTAGAAATATGGGAAGATCAGGAGGACAGAGAGAGTGTGTGCTGTACCATATGATGCAGCATGGTGGAAATATCCAACAGACAGATGTATATTATTGTCTTTAGACAGAAGACAGGCATGACTGACGGTACATTCTTGAGAATCATAAGCATAGAGGGGGTAGTTTAAACCAAGAGAGTGGATGAAAGTACCCAGAAAGAAGGTGTAGGAGAAGAAGAAGAAGAAGAAGAAGAGATATGCATAGGACAATCTTGGCAGAACATGGGAGTGTTCTATTCTTGGTCTCACCATGCAGGGTGTCACCTAAAGCACAGTAAGATAGTCATGGGGGCAATGTCTTTCTCTCTAAAATTAGGAAGTATCTACTACCCCATATGTCCCAAAAATATATTCTGAAAGTGGTATGGAGAAAGGGGACAAATAAAGATAGGAACAAAGCAATCCAAGACTTGTTTCCCTAAATCCCATTAGAGTTTCTAAAAGCTGAATGGAGTGACAACCACCGTTGTCTCTGGGCACCTATTTCAAAAAAGGTTGGACTTATGTAGTTAGAACGTCACCGGTCAAAGGAATCACTTGTCTTTGTAGTTCACACATTTACAGTCTACCTGTAAATAGCTATGCATACAACAAAAATCATAAATTTTCCTCGAATAGAACTCTACCATTTTTCCCATGGCTTCAGCTCCTTCCCGCATTTTCTGCAGCTACATCAAAGTGCAACAGATAGTCTTCAAGTAATTTTTATTTAGATTCTTTATAATGCATGCTCTTCATTATCACTAGTTTGATGGCTATTAACTTTGTTTTGTGATATTCTCTAGGACTCGGTGTTAGCTTTGGAGAGGTGAGTAGCCACAGTTCATAATTATAGAAGATGCAACATAGTTTAAAGAACCAAGGGCTTCAGTGAAAAATTACTTAAACAGCTTTTTCTATAATTGCTAAACTCACCTTCATGACCAACAGTGTACATTATTCATTCCTAAAAGAATGTTTCAGGTTAAGATTGAGTGAAAATGTAAGAGGTGATTAAATTCATGTTCGTTCTCAGCCAAAGCTGACAATTTTAGAATTAAAATTTGAATCTTTCTTTGCTTTCAAGGTAGATTGGGTCCTAATACTGCATAATTTTGTAGACTAGTTTTTCCTATCTTTCAAACTACAAAACGGAATGTTGGCACGCAAAGGTCATCTCGGCCAGCCACTTTTTTACAAAACATGGCGCAGTGACATTTGAATTCAACCTTGTGTCTACTGAACTACTCACTAGACTTCCTTTGACAGATCTGAGTATGATGGATGCAGATTTCCATCCAAAAGGTTTGGCTAGGCCTCAGCAGTAATATAACCTTTCTTAAAGGTTATTTTTAACCACTTGCTAAAAATTCCTGAAGGAAAAAAAGTGACGTGCCCTTTAGTAAAATGAATACAATAATATACCTACAATTGATACCACTGCAGTGAGTTTGGCAAGTTGCCCAAAAGAGAATCTACTCCTTAATAGCCAGGGGCTGCCCAGTTCTGGCCCAACACCTTGACTGGGGGCCTCAACCAAAGATTATGCAGAAACTGAGCCACACTCTCATTCTGAAACAAAGAGAAAGACAAGGAAATAAAACCTCTAAGGTAGTTCTTGCAAACCCTTCATTATATTGTCAATTAAGTCTGGTATTGTTTTTATAAAGTCAAATCAAATACAATGCAATGGATTTATTCATTAGGAATCTCATTGACTCGGTGAAGGTTAATCTAACAGTTAAACAATGTGCGGTTTTATTTTCAAAGGATTTTAATATGATTCCATCTCTGAGAGATAAAGTAGAATTAAGAAGTGTAGCAATCAGCACATTGACTGGACCAACAAAATTAGCACCACTCCATTTCAGATAATAGCCTAAAATTATTTCCCAAATAAGACTCCATGTACTTTTATAATTTGTTAGTGATTGGTTAAGAAAAAAGGTTGTACAAATATAATTAATCTTCTGGCTCACAGAGTTTCAGTAATGCAGATTTCACTTTGACAGCATCAAAGCCAATAGATTGCCATTTTTAGTTCATAACTAAAAATGTATTATTCCAGGGTTCTCCGGTTATTAAGGTAATAGGAGTAATTAGCAACAGCGCCATGCTGGCTACACATGGTTTGGACTGGATGTTTCTGGGTTTGGGTGAATGGGTGACAACTCATCAAAGCCTTCTCCATGAATCCCTGTTCCTTCACTGTTGGGCATCCATGGATGTAGACAATTCCAGGAGACTGCTCCAAGGAAGATACAAATCCCTGGGGAAGATTTCCCCCATTCCTTCAAAGCAGAATTAGAAACTGCAGATAGGGCTTTGAGGCAATGTTCAGAGAGGGACAAAAACCCAAACAGTAAAGGAAGAGCTACTGAAAAGGATTACCCTTCTCTGAGATCAACGTCATGATTTTGTCTCAAAGCCATTTAACTGGTTTTCCAATTTCTGCTACAAAAAAAAAAAAGAAGTAAACTTCTCTATTTCACTCATTTCCTTCTTAAAAAAAGGTTAAGTGTATTTTCTCCCTTACTTTACAAAAAGGAGGATATTTCTTTCAGCCAATTTAACTAGTATAAAAAGCTAGAAATCAAATGCCCATGTTTTGAGATGCCTATCACTCAAAAAGAAGCCCTGTTTACCATTTTATTTCAGCTACCTACTCAAATATTAATATTGGTTATTTTTTGCTTACAAATCAATTTACTTTTGGCCTCTGTGAGCACTCTAAGCTTAAGTCTACCTCAGGAAAATTGGTACCATAAAACACATGAGATGTAAGAACCTAATCAAAATTCCACTTTTAAAATCAACATTTCCAGCTTTATTGATTAGACAATGATGCCTAGAAGTGTAAAGATAGAAAACCCTCACGGGAGGTTTGTAAATCAGTTTCCTGTCTCATTCTTTAAATGAATGAATGTAAAACTTTCAAGAGAAGGGGTAAAACAATCAGGACAGGATGTCTGCTACGTGTCAAAGTACAGAGATACAGTGTGAGTAACGTTTCCATTTTATGGATTTTGTGTCTTTAAATGCACTAAACTCTGTCAACATGATTCTACTGTGACATCTTAGTTGGCAAACATATATTCACTTCTGAAATGCCCACTGGGCATTTAAAGCTCCATGAGAATTCCCATGGACACAACATGACCAGAAGGCATATACATGCACTAAAAAAAAATTGACTTAGGTTGAAACAATTCTTCTAAAAAGTAACATTTTAGTAAACATTGAATTTAAAATCTTCTGGATATGATTTTTCAGCCTTTGATGTAGGATAAAATTTCATACTTTACGCATTTGAATTTCTCCAGTAAGCATTAAACCACACAGGATTTATGATAGGGATGGGTGAATAAACGGACAGATAAATGGGTAAATACCTTATATTTGCATGACAGGTTATAAGAAAACTGAATTAATAAAAAAATGCCAGGCCCTTCTTCTCAGAGGTGAACATTGAAATAAGAAGAAAAATGAAGGTAAAACCCCTTCTCTTAAGGGATACTCTTACACCTTTAGGTCTGTGGCAGAAGAGACCCTTCTTGATGAAGGACTTGAGCCAATGAAGAATTCTAATCAGAGGGAGGGTGGAAGATGGTATAAAAATAAAAAGGAACTAAGAAAAAGATGGGAAATTAGTTTAGAGAATGAAAATGGCCCCAAATTTTTAGGTCCTCTGTATAGCTAGTTGAAACTTTTTTTTTTTTTTTTAAGATTTTATTTATTTGTTTGAGACAGAGAGAGATAGTGAGAGAGAGCACAAGCAAGGGGGGTGGGGGAAGGAAGAATCAGTCTCCCTGCTGACCCGGTTCCTCTAGGACCCCTGGACCATGACTAACCAACTGAGCCACCCAGGCACCCCTACTTGAAACTTTATAATAGAGACAATCTAAAGAAAATGGAATTTGTGATAGATTTTATTGGCATTTTTTGAGATATAATTTTAGCGATAGAATAGAGAAAAGATCATTCAGATGCAAAATGTTGAAACATTATACAAAGATGACAGCAAGGGAATGGAGAGTAGAGTCCAGGCCTGCAGAGCATTTCTTTGCCCCAAAGGCTAGGTCTTGAAGACCAATGAAAGGACATGGATGGCAGAAGGGAAGGAGCTGGCAAAGACCAGCATCTCCAGCTTGGGAGAAGGGAGGTATGGTGAGATCATCAATGGAGAATTCAGGAGAAAGGGCAACTAATTTAGTTGGAGAACTTAGTATAATTTTTCAAATGCTAATTCCATAGTAGGTGTGACACATTCGAGAAAAAGAATGTCTTGTGATTTCTGGAAGCCTAAGTCTGTCATTCCAAAGAGAGGCTACAATTGTTTATTTATGAAGCACCACCAAAGTCAAAACCTGAAGAACAGAAGAAAAGGGAAGGGACCGCTAACATTTATTAACAAAGGAAGAAGATCCAAAACAGGGTTAAAAAAAAAAATCAGAATCCTAATAAGAGAATCAGGATAGGCTGGGGTTCTGGAAGCCAAAGGAAAAGTGGGTTTTTAAGAAATAGGAAGGAAATAGTTAAGTCAAACACTATTGTGTTTTAGGGGAAAAAATCAAGAACAGTGTTAGTACAATATAGAAAGTCAGTGTTATTAAATAAGGCAGTTTCAACGTGTTTAGTGGGGGGAGTTTGAGTGTAACATGCTGGACAAGGAAAGCAGAAGTTACTTTGTTAATTCATGTATTCATTCAGCTGATCCTTAGATATTTATTAACCATCTATTACATGCCAAACACATTTCAAGACACTGGGGATGTTGCAATGGACAAAATAAGCACCTTTTTGCTTACATTCTGGTAAGGAGACCATCCTTCCAAAAGATTCATCATGAGGAGTGGGAAGAATGAGCGATTGCTTGAATAGGGAAGCAGTGTAAGGGGAAAGCTTTTCAGGACAAAGAAAACCTAAGGGATCTGTGACCTGAAGGAAGGAGAGGTTGGAAGGTAAAGGAGAAGAGATACCAAAGAAACCCAACAATAAACAGGAGCCCAAGGGCTGCGGGAGAGGCAGGTGGCCTCCAAGCCTGCAGTAAAGGTTCCTTTGGTACCAGTAATCCTCCCTCTCTGGTCGCTGAAAATCCCCAAAGCCAAATACTTGAGGGGACCGGAAATTTAGGGAAGGCATTATAGTTGTTCAATGATCCTGGCGTTGCTAAGTGTAAGACATCACCCAGATGACGGGCCAGATCTATATGACTGGCTGCCACACAAACCTCCAAGAAAAGGGCATATCAGACCCAAGGAAAACTCAGGAAGTGCCTCTCTGGTTGACCTTGATCTCCAAGACCACACACCAGCACTGGGCCCAGAATCCCACACTGAAGGAAACCGCATCACGGAAGCACGTACCCCTTAATTGTAAAGCCTTTAAGTGGAATTTCTAGTGAAGAGTTTAGCACAGGGGAGACCATGAAATCTTAAACTGATTTGAATGGTCTAGAAAACTCCTAGTAGTGGTAAGTACAACACAAACAGGACCAGGACCCGAGTGCTTTAGCCAAACCATACATCACCTACCTTCCTCAACACTTTACATTAACCAGAGACATATTGTGGTGGTGGTATTCTCAGACGAGTGGCTGAGCTAATTACACTCCCTAGAACACAGTATGCCATGTTCATCAATGGTTACAGAGTTCCTCGGGCGTTTCGCTTTGTTTTCTTTTCCTCCTCTTTGTGCTCAGCTGAATTCTACCCCTCCCAACAGATACCTACCTCCTGCAATGTGTTTGAAATAGATCCTTAAATATGTGTGTATCCTTGTAAAACCATAGTCCCCTGTTTGTGTTGTTGATTTACATAAGGAGTATTTGCAATAAATCCCCCACTGTTTCCTCTCTTTTCATCTCAGCATTAGGTTTTAAAAATCCACGCATGTTGCTGAATGTACAGTCTGTCAGTATAATGCAAATTAGCTTATGTACAAACGGTAAAGAGGAGAATGATGTAGGATTACAAAGAAGTTACACTGCTTCACAAGCTATTTTCCCAGCTTTAGAATGTTTACAAACACTAATAAAGAGCCTCTGATCACAAAGAACACAAACCCAGCTGAATGGTGCAAGCAGGGCGGACGGCAGTGGTGTTCTCAACGCCTGCTTAGTCCACATCCTCTTGTCTTGGCTTGACCACCTACCCACTTGGAAGGCTTTATATGTGCTTCTCTTCAGTCTTTTGTGCTTTTTGCTATTTTCTCCAAATTCAGCAGGCTGAACACTTCTGTACACTCCCTTCCGGCATGCTACATTCAAATTATGGTGATAATCCTTTCTATGTGCCTCGGTATTTTTTATGCATTAGGAATTTGATGTTTTTAACTGTTAATGCATCCATTAGAATAATTATTGTTCTTTTCAGTATTTTCATAGTGTAGTGCATAAGTTTGGAGTGACTTGCCCCAACCCCATTTTTCCCATTAGGGCTGTTAATGTTAGGGCACAGTTTTGCCAAACACGAGATTTTCAGTTTTCAAATATCATTTTGTAGAAGAAAAAGGGCATACATGTAAGCCACCTACGTTACAAGTTGAGTTACTTATGTTCTTCAGTATTTACTCACCCATTGTCTTAATAATGAATATTGGGGCCATCTCTAACATTGCAAATAATTCCATCAATAGCTAAGTGTAATACTTAAAGGAGACAATCCCTAGTTTCAAGGAATGTTTTTAGTTGGGAAGAGAGAATAAATTTATAAAACAATGAATAAAAATAGTAGAAAATGATGTATGCCAGTTCCAGGGGAGTGATACAGCAAAACAATGGAAAGTGAAGGAAATATTCCATTAATGGTTTTAGTACAATTGATTCTTTTGATAGGTTTCATTATTGAGATATTCACTACCCCTTTCTCATTGGACTCATTTCCATCAGGCCTATCTCTGAAAAAAGATAATACTTCTCACTCATGGTTATCAGTGTTGATCAGATCATTTGCATTGTCTAAGAAATGTGACTGGACATGATTGGGCCACAGCAGAGGAGAAGCTTTAATAGTCAAGGTAGAATTCTCTCACCTCTCTTTCTTTTCTTTGGCACATCACAGATAAAGCCTGATCCTTCAGGATCTAGAATAAAAAAAGACATGGAGCAGAGTCTTAGCTAAACAGACGTTATAAGCCACTGACATGTGGGGTTCTTTGTTACTGCAGCTTAAACTTGAACTGACTAATGGAACTATTCATTTGGGATGGAAGGGGAAGAAGTTAAATCCTTGCTTTTCACTATAAGTTAGTTAATTGAGGAAAAAAGTATAAAAGCATGAGGGAAAATGGAGTAATTTTTTGGTATATCTGAGTACTGATAGCCTTTATAAATAAGGTATACAATCCAATAGCCATAAAGTGTGACATTTTGAGCTATGTAAAAATTTAATATGCAATAACACATACAATTATACAGCCTGGGAGAACATTTTGATTGAAACTATATATATATCAAGCAAGTGACCTATAGCTATAATGCAAATATGGATTTCAATCCAAAGCAATACAAAAAAATAATAAATTGGAAAAGTGGGCAAAAGCAATACAAAAAGAAAAAAATAAAACGGCCATAGAACATAGGAAGACATGCTCGAACTTAATAACAAGGAAAGGGAAGCAAATTAAAACAATGAGGTAGTATTTGTTTTAGCCCTCAGATGCCTTCAGTCTGGGAAGGACCCTGCTTTAATAGTGGTCGTCTCTCAAAAGGAGAGGAGTCCCAGGAAAGAAACAAATGCACCCGCAACTCCCTTATTTTCTGTGGCATTTTATTGTTCACGTGGATGAATACTGTTTGGGCAACTGGATTTCATGTATAAATCTCATGGAGGGCGCCTGGGTGGCTCAGTGGGTTAAGCCGCTGCCTTCGGCTCAGGTCATGTTCTCAGGGTCCTGGGATCGAGTCCCGCATCGGGCTCTCTGCTCGGCAGGGAGCCTGCTTCCCTCTCTCTCTCTCTATCTCCTCTGCCAGCCTCTCCATCTACTTGTGATTTCTCTCTGTCAAATAAATAAATAAAATCTTTAAAAAAAAAAATCTCATGGAAAATTCATCATAGAACAATATGAATGATCAAGAGAGGTTTCATGGTACAAGGGACATTTAGCTTGAGGGATAACAAGGACTTAGAGCAGTGGTTCTCAACTACTCGAAAAGTTGCCTACTAGGGGACTTTTGGCGATGTCTGGAGATATTTTGTTATTTACAAGGAGAAGGTTCTATTGACAGCCCAGGGATGCTGTTTGACATACTACAGTATACAGGATAGCCACCCACACCAGAGAATTACCCAGCATGGAATATCAGTAGTGTTGTGGTTGAGAAACTCTTAGTTAGAGAAAGACATGGTGCCTTTCTCAAAGGGAGAATGGCCTGAGCAAAGGCATGGGAGAGAGAATGTCAACAGTGTAAACACCGATTAAACTAGTTATACTGGAGCAAAGGGCTCAGGTATTCTCGGAGGGCCATTCAACACACCACTAATACACTCCTAAGAATTTTATGCTCTTCAGGGGATGAAGCAGAGGGAAATGAGAAAAACAGCATTAAAGCTGCTTTGGTTGACTTGCATTACTTCAGACTTATTCCATTTGATTTTATACTCCATGATTATTTAAAAATTTTCCATTTTAATCAAGATTATTTACTGCATTTTAGAAGTCTGTTCTTCATAAAATAATACCACATGTACATAATGACATTTTGAATGTTCAATTTGATGCTTTTTTTAAAAAAATGAGTTCCACAAAATAATAATAATGATAATAATAATTAGCAAATGCTCAGTTCTAGCTGATAAACTAGGAAAGCCTGGCATGAGGGAGAAATAACTAAGAGAGTAAAACACTCATTTTTAGTGAAATCTCTGGCACAGAGTGTCAAAAATATACTCTGGCAAGAATTGCCATGCAGAAGGTGAACCTAGGAATCCCTGCATCCAAAGCTATTGGTCAGGAGATAAATCACCCTCCTTACTCAAACTCCAGTGGATATCCTTGCAATTGCAGTACCTCCAAGAACAAGGTTTTCGTCCACATTCTCTACACAGTTCTACTAGATCAACTGTGACATGACTTCCTCTGGCAAACATCTTTTCAGTCCTGCTGCACATGAATGATTTGGTAGTGAGAAAGGGATCCTTTGGCCATATTCACATTTTTTTTTTAATGTTTTAACCGGGGTTGTCAGTATACAGAGCATGAGACACAACTGTTTACATTTCACCAAGATGTATCTGGGCCATATGATGACTCTCCCAAGATTTCAATTCCCAATTACCTAGCTTACTGGGGATACAGTCCAAAAAGCCCTTTTGATTTACCAGTGTGCGCCTGTAGTTTGACAGGATGCACCAATAAATCGCAAGGTCTGGGCTAACCTGGCAGATACTCTAAGCGAATGCATCACAATAGTCTAGTGGGACCATTTGAAACATCTTCAGTAACTGGAGAAAGAAAGAAGAGACATCCATCTCCCTTAGCTTAGGCAGCTACAAATGCCTGGGTCCTTAGCGAAGTTGAGCAGAGCATTGTGTTAACGAGACCAAGGTCACAGATCTGCTGATTGCTGTGTGGCCCACTTAATTCTCTTCTGTTACATGACCACAGTACATACATAAGTAAAACTCCTTGCGCTCCATGGGACCCAATGGGAAATTGTAAATGGAATAAAACTAAAGCAGGACAAAGAGGATCATAATCCCTTCATATGGATTAGGAATGATGAATGCACAGAATTCCATTAACTAATCACTTTTTTTTTTAAAGATTTCATTCATTTATTTGACAGACAGAGATCACAAATAGGCAGAAAGGCAGGCAGAGAGAGAGAGGAGGAAGCAGGCTCCCCACTGAGCAGAGAGCCCGATGCGGGGCTCAATCCCAGGACCCCGGGATCATGACCTGAGCCGAAGGCAGAGGCTTAAACCACTGAGCAACCCAGGCGCCCCAACTAATCACTTTTGACATAGCATTTCCTGAATGTTTTCCTACAAATTTGCATTCAAATTGTAAAGGTAATCACTTTGTTGAAAATGGACACTTTTGTAAAAAATGGACAATTGAGTGAAAATTAAGTGTCCAACTTTTGTGCTACCAGGAAGATGCGTAACTTTTGAATGATCTTTTTTCTTTATCATCTGCTTTTCTTATCATCATAGGAATAGACTAAAATGGAAACTGCGATTTAGAAAGAAAGGAAAGAAATCCTACGAAGTGTAGGTTGTATGCCCCCTCCATTGGTTCTCTTCTTGGTGAAGAGATGGTGAATGAACGTAGTCACCCTGCCACCGAATCTCTCCCACCAAAAATTCCTATGTAGCACTCTCACACCTTGCCTCTCCAAGTGCAATTCATGAACCAACAGTGTCAGCATCACTTGGGAATCTGTTAGAAGTGCAGGACATCAGGCTCTTCCCAGACATATTGATTCAAAATCTGCATGTTGATAAGGTGCCCAGGCAACTCATATGACCATGAGAGCTGGAAAACACAGTCCTAATGGAGATCTGGGAAATGACAGGCACTGTAGCTCATACAGGTCACATCTGTAGGGTCACCTGTCCTCAGCAGCCATTCCTTGATGTGCTAGTCACCTGCTTTACAAGGCTGACAGCACCTGGAGTTGTTTTGTCATTGACTCGTTTGATGAGAATCCTTTTCAGAACTCATTGACATTTCACATGGTGTCCCAGTCATGGAGATGTCTAAAAGATCAGCATGAGAGAGCAACCAACAAAGCTTTCTCAGCTCATGTTCCTTCACATCTGAGTGAAAATCAAAGGCAGACATTGAATACAAATATGACTTACTACGTAGATGTTGACGAACCAGTTAAATATGAATGGCTTACCTGTAGTACCATCAAAAGTGGCCACATTGTATACACTTGCCATTTGAACCTGCTGTGCTGTGGAAAACATCATTCTGTGATTGAACTTGTTAGCTAATAAAAATAGTAATTATGGAAATAACATATTCTTCGATGACCTCATGTGCAAGTAACCCTTTTCAAAAATTTAGAACCAGTGATTACATATGGGACACAGGAAAGCCCATTGAATTTTTTTTTCTAGTTCTACTATTATTATTATTTTTTATTTTTTTAATTTAGTTTTTTTTTTTCAGCATAACAGTATTCATTATTTTTGCACCACACCCAGTGCTCCATGCAATCCGTGCCCTCTATAATACCCACCACCTGGTACCCCGACCTCCCACCCCCCCGCCCCTTCAAAACCCTCAGATTGTTTTTCAGAGTCCATAGTCTCTCATGGTTCACCTCCCCTTCCAATTTCCCCCAACTCCCTTCTCCTCTCTAACACCCCTTGTCCTCCATGCTATTTGTTATGCTCCACAAATAAGTGAAACCATATGATAATTGACTCTCTCTGCTTGACTTATTTCACTCAGCATAATCTCTTCTAGTCCCTTACATGTTGCTACAAAAGTTGGGTATTCATCCTTTCTGATGGAGGCATAATACTCCATAGTGTATATGGACCACATCTTCCTTATCCATTCATCCGTTGAAGGGCATCTTGGTTCTTTCCACAGTTTGGCAACCGTGGCCATTGCTGCTATAAACATTGGGGTACAGATGGCCCTTCTTTTCACTACATCTGTATCTTTGGGGTAAATACCCAGTAGTGCAATGGCAGGGTCATAGGGAAGCTCTATTTTTAATTTCTTGAGGAATCTCCACACTGTTCTCCAAAGAGGCTGCACCAACTTGCATTCCCACCAACAGTGGAAGAGGGTTCCCCTTTCTCCACATCCCCTCCAACACATGTTGTTTCCTGTCTTGCTAATTTTGGCCATTCTAACTGGTGTAAGGTGATATCTCAATGTGGTTTTAATTTGAATCTCCCTGAGGGCTAGTGATGATGAACATTTTTTCATGTGTCTGATAGCCATTTGTATGTCTTCATTGGAGAAGTGTCTGCCATTGAATTTTTTTAACAAAAAAGTCCATCTTTTTAATAAACTATTATTTAAAGAATCTGTTTTTTAAAATGTGTCAAGTATTTCTACATTTTAAAACGTACACCCAGGAATGAGACAACTCTTAGGGAAAGGTATCAAGGTTCAGTAGGTCAAGGGCATTGAACATAGAATTCAATATTTACACTCAGTACCTTTGTCTCACTATTTAACAAAGTAGATGTAAATAGTTAAATGTGACTTACCTTTGTGACGCGCATTTTTAACTTAAAATGCTGAAAGTATAGAACACATTTCTAACCTGAATTCTGACTCTCTGGCTCTCTGTCCTCCAGTTTTTTAACAGTGTTATGCTGTGCTATGTCTTTTTCAGAGACCACAATATTAGGAACAAAGGTCATAAAAAATAACAAGTGTGATTTCTTTGATCTGACAGCAATCAGTCAAGCTGATTTTGTTTTTTTCTTCTTGGGTGGTTGTCTATTGCAAATTGTCCTTTGTTAGGAAGACAGATTTCTCTATGTCTGTTCCTCTGCTTGGGCTTGGCCCTGTCTTGGGCCCAGACATCTGACCGTTGTGTATTGGGATATGAGTATGTATGCACCAAAGCTGCAAGCTTCCGGGGCATGGAGAGCGGCCCCCGTGGCGCCAGGATGGAAGTGCTTACTGAATAAATAAGCAAATGGGTTACCATGAAAGCAGGCTAACAATTCCACTGGCAGGCTCACACTTCAGACCAGCCAGCCACACTCATGCTCCGCCTTCATCTTCTTTGCCACAGGCCACTAGCACACATTCCGTAGCAATTTTCAAAAACATTTTTGGAGCAGGCTTATGTCTCTTCTGATTTGGCAGACACACTGTATATCTACTGCGATGAAAGAACATTGTCATTAAGCCCACAAACCCCTGACAGCTGGAAAAGGAATTCCAAAGTGGAAATGCCCACTTGTGACCCTTTCTCATCATAAAGACGAGAACAAACTAATTTTTTAGGGAAATTAAGGGAAAGGGATATAAACTGGACTGACCTTGTACTGGTTATAGTAAACTGTAAACCAAATGCCTGTGTTGAGGAGAAGGCCCGAAAATTTTCAAGCAGATTCAGACTTTCTCCAGGAAAATGCATTGACATAACTTTAGTGAGGTTGATTTTTGGTCTTAGACCTCTGATATCATTTCAATCTAAATCTCCTGAAATAAAAGACTTCTTTAAACATGTTGGTCCTTGACCTCCTAGGAACTTGGAGGGCAAACATACATGTCCCTGAGATTCATCTCTTTTCAATACGCAGGCAAAAAGCTATCACGTTTAGACCTTTGGAATTTATTTACGCTGTTTACAGTTTTACTAGCCACCAGGTTAGACAGAAGTTAGCAGCTGGAAAACCCCCTTCCAGCAGGCTCTCAAAGTGCACTTACAAGCTGAGTTAATATATCTGCTGAAGTAAACCTCTTACCCTCATTTTGCTTTTCTCCCCAGACCAACTGTTGGGGCATTTCAGGTCTACTGGAGGTGGAAAAAGAGAAGTCAAGGTAAAGTTTATAAAAAGCATCCATTCAAGTTTTGAAAATGGATGGTACTTCCAGGAAGGAATGGACTAGAATTACCATTGTTGTATTGGTTGTTCAAATTTTACTTTGGGAAAAAAAGTGTTTTAAGACTTTTGGTATAATTTCTCACTCATGTCGATAATGAACATAAATGACATTTGGTTAGAAAAGAAACCCAAATCACAGGCGCCGGCCTGCTATACAAAGTTATTTTTGCCTGATAATGCCACCTCGAATTGCATTACTGTCTACCGACAGACCCCATTTATAGACTTTATCCAAGAATGACAGGACAACTCTCACACATGCATTTATTTCTTTAGATTTATATCACCAAGGCCTCTAGGCAAATACACAGACAGAAAGTTCATGCACAGCCTTTCCAACAACCTTTCTCAGTGACATTCCAGAAATGACTACAGTAAAATCAGTCTTGTCAACAAATTGGAGCTTCAGTGTTTAATTTATATCAAAACCATCCATTTTCACTTGGTTTCATGTAATACCATTCACTAATCTTGGTGATAGATATTTACACAGTATTCTAACAAATAATTGTGGGAAAGAATCTATCCATTCCCCACCTATGCTGAAAATCCAGCATTTGTTATTGTACATGTCTAAAAACTTGTATTATATCCAACTACAGAATCAATACAAAGGCCTTCAATCCTATTAATATTTAACACAATCATTATTTTAAAGACAGTATTTAGAAATAGGTGTATTCTATAAGTATATTGTGGAATATTTAGCAAACATCCTTTCATGACATTTTTTTAACTTGACTAAAATGTTGATCTATAATACAAGTCATATAGTACATAATTTTAATTTGTTGGTATTAATCAATCCTCTTATTTTAATGGGAAATTTTTAAATTGCACATTTCAAGTATGATGTAAATGTCAAAAATGATGTTCCATGAAACAGATGTTGTGAAATGAAGCTTTATCTTCTCAACACCAATAAAAAGTGAAATTTAAGCCCTTACTATCTTTGTGATGCCTCAGACACATAAATACAATTTTAGAGCTGGAAGACACATCTCAAATTCATACTCAATTCAATATCATCATTTAAAAAATTAGGTCTAAGAGCCAGAGATGTTCATTGACTTTCTCAAGGTCACAGGAGTAGTCAGAGACAGATTGGGACTTCAATACCCCAGCCAGTCTTCATGTTCTTCCCTTCTCAGAATTTGGGACTTGACCCTGCTACAGTGATGTCTTTTTAATGATGCACACACCTGGCTCCAATCCTGTTAGTCTACTGGAAAGAAAAGAGAGGCACAGGGGCCCTCTCATTGTCTAGGGTTATGTTTTTCAGAGACAAGACAAGTCCATGCTCTGTTAAGCCAGATGGGCTGAGTGGGGACTGAAGCAGACTTAGACATTTAACCATTAACCTAGGTATGAAGTCACTTTGATGAAATATTAAAATATTGACATCTTCCTGGGCAAATGTCAAGGAGGATTCGAGCTTCTGATTTTCCTTCGTCCTGTGATGTCTGTGGGAACGTTTCAGAATCTGGGCACAATGAGTTATCCAGAAATCCAGTTAATTGGCAAAATAAATAAATAAATAAATAATAAACCAACACTTTTGTGACTTATGGAGGGTGTGGGACAGAGAAAAAGCAAAGTTAGGCAGGTGCTCTTTGCATACATCAATCTTTCCAATAAACCAGTACTTTATTAAATAAAGAAAAATTATTCAAAATCTCCTTTGGAACATCTTCTCTGTACCTCCAGTGCCTAAAAGAATGCCTGACATTTAGTGAGTTTATTGAATGAACTACTCATTGATGTCCCTTCCATAAGTAATAAACCTATCAGTACAAGAAAACAGTTGTAATGTGACTTTAGGCAAAGGCTGGCTGGTTTCTGGGGTTTTGCTTTATGACTGGTAACTCAACTAAGATGAGAAAGTCCAGAACCAGGTACAAGGTCAGCAGGATTGGAAGGCTGTCTGGGATGTTTATATTCAGGAATCAACAAAACTAAGCATCATTAATAATTTGAACACAACCCAAAACCAGAGGTAAAAGAAAGAAATAATTTCCAGGCGATTGGCACTGGTCTCTGAAAAAATGAGTGGGTATCTGAGATTTTATCAGTGGAAGAAGGAGACATAATCCCTTTCCCTGTTCTGCAGATACACATGTATTTAGATATAATAGATGCATTAAATATTCTAGATGTTTCATCTGTTTTCTTCTTCTGTTGTTAAACTGAACAGTGCTAAAGTTGAGTTGTGTGAATCATTAAAATTCTCTCTCCAGCTCTATATCCAGATATGGCTTAAGAACAAAAAGACAAAATTGTAATGGGTAAGAAGCAAAGGTTCAGAACAGGGCTTCCGTGGTGTTGGCCATGGATCCTTCCGGCAAATCCAGTGAACTGCTTTCATAGCTGTGCTTTCAGTGTATAAAATATACACATACATAAAATAAACAAAAATATTTAATATAAATATAAAGGTAATACAGGTAATTAGTATAAAATACAAAACAATAAAATACTGAGAAGCACAAAGGAAACAAATTACATTGAAATGCCCTTATCAGCATATTAAAATAAACTACTCGGATTTCTCAATAACTAAGCAGGATTTCAAACCTGCAACAATGGAATTGGGATAGAAAACCCTGTGTTTTTTTGTGGGTGATACAGTCTACAGACCCTATAGATAATCCTGTGATTGCACTCATATTAAAGAAAATGTTCAACTTTAGTCAGAGGTGAATCAACACAAACACGCAGTTTTTTTCCCATCCAAGTTCATGCAATCCCTAAATTTTTCCCACAAATTTTTGAGGACCTGGAGATCCAGGTTAAGAACCCCTGATTTGGAGTAAGACAAATCATAAGTTGGAAATCTAGCTCTGCCATGGATGATTTCTGTAAAAAGGGTAGGCTACTTAGTTTCTAAGAGCTCCATAAAGAGGGAGGCATAAGTACACATCACGCGGACGCGGAGCTGTTGAGAGAAATAACATGTGTGACATGGTTAGCACACTTCCTGGCACATATTAAACTCTCATTATGCTTTCGATAGCCAGTGGGACAATCTTCCCTGCCTGATAGTGTGGTCTTTTCCAGTAGGTTCCAAGTAAGCATATTATCTTCCTTCTCTGTTGCTGAGGATTGCATTTCTCTTCATCTTTAGCAAATTGATTCACAACCAAAAGAAAAGCAGTGCTGAAGGGATCAAGGTCCACAAGTGATTCTAGAAGAGCCCTAATATAAACTTTGCTAAACCGGAAATTAAAAGAATGCTTCATAAATTAAACAAAATGAAAAGTAAGCTTTCACATATCCAAATTCACACAGTCAGGGTGGAGGTGGGCATTGAATTTAGGGCCCTCAATCCCTTAGGTGAATAAGCCAATATGGCGCCTCCAACAACATGCATACCAATTTTGAATGTGCTGATCTTATCAAGTAAGTATTTGTACTTAATTGACCCAAAATTCTTTAGTTTCAGAAAAGCTAAGAAGAAGAAACCCTTTGGGTTGGAGATTTAATTTTAGTAGGGAGACTTCCTTTTCTAGAATGTATAACCAGGGGAGCCTGGGTAGCTCAGTGGGTTAAAGCCTCTGCCTTTAGCTCAGGTCATGATCCCAGGGTCCTGGGATTGAGCCCCGCATCGGGCTCTCTGCTCAGTGGAGACCCTGCTTCCCTCTCTCTCTGCCTGCTTCTCTGTGATCTCCATCTGTCAAATAAATAAATAAAATCTTAAAAAAAAAAAAAAGAATGTATAATCAACCTATGGCCACTGTCAATCTAACCACCACTGATGGCCATCATGGGGACACACAGTCTAGCGAAAAAAAAAAAAAAAAAGAATTTCAACAGCTTCTACATCAAGATTTTAGTGAGAAAATCCATGTGAAAGCATTATGAAAGGTTTTTTTTTTTTTTTTAATCATCAGTTCAGGTGTATTTTCACTAATGATACTGAGTTTTGCACCCTCGAATTAGAGCATGGAGAGTAGGCCAGCATGTCAAGGATTTTTGTGAAGCAGAGAAACTTGTTTCTTTCAAAAATGAATTGATAAAAAATTATGGTATTCTTCCCTCAGAGTTTTGGATGCTTCATTATTATATTATTTAGTGAAGAGATACATGAAAATTTCATTAACATTGTTATTAATTATAATACATTCAAATTTGGAAAACTTCCAGTGAGGGGATTTTATTTTCCTGAGACATAAATTATACCTATAAGCCCTTAAAACGTTTTACTCTTTCTAGAGAATGGGAAATATCCCTTTTAGCTATTAAAGTAAGAATGAAAATGTCCTTTTTATGGCCACGAATTATTCAAATCTTACTTGTGTGCTCTCTATATTGTACCATTTACTTCATATTTTCTTTTTTAATTTCTTGTCTATCAACCTTAAATTCCAAACTGTATGAACATACAAAACCTCATGTGCCCTAGTTGTGTGACCTTGGATAAGGTGTTTTATCTAAGACTCAATTTGTTCAACTGTGAAATGAAAATAATAATAGTAATCAAGTAGGATTGTTTGAGAGTTTTTAGAAAATCTGTAACAGGTGGCAAGGTGCTTGGCACATAGAAGTACCCCATAAATAATAATCACTATTTTTTCTTATCTTCCAAAGCATTGATAGTCTTGGCTTCTTAGCAAAACAGCTATATTGTTTAATTACATCTAATACTCTAAATGTCTTACAAATCACCAGTCATATATCCCACAGAGAAAAATCAGGAATTTGTCTTATATATTTTATATATGAGTCAAGAAAATACTATTAAAAACCATATTGCAATTAAAAGAAGGACTTTTGTTTCATGTTCTGTGGTTCCAAATTTCCTTTTTGTATTTTTATTATATATATTTTTTTCTCTGAATCAAGAAGAGTTATATAATTTTCCATGAATCATTAAAATTGCAACTAGATATAGTATTCCAATTTTTAAGAAAATTACTGCTTTTAAAAACTTTTGCTTTATACTTTTCTAGCATAACAAATGACTTAATGTCAAAAAATAATAATTACATAGGACTTTACTCTTTATACAGTTACATGTAAAGAATAAAATGTTATAAAATGTTTACCAGACACTATAGACTTTGTAACAGAGACAAGCATTATTACAGTCTTACAGATAAGAAAGTCAGGCTTCAGAGCCATTACATGATTCCCCAGAAATCCCATCCAACAGTCAGTTAGTGGCAGGACTGAAAATGTAGGCATAACAGGTTGGCAAGTGACTCTCAAAAAACAATGCAAAACAAACAAAGATCTCATTTGTCAGGTTTTTCAATACCCATGGTCCAACATGGCCCACTATCGCCAATTTCAAACCACCAATAATTTGACAACCAGCGTGTAAAATTCCTGAATATTTAACAATTGGTTCTCTTGGTACAAAAGCACTTCTGTCCATCACTGGAGGGCTGTCTCCAGATTTTAGACTAGTGCTCTCTCCACTTGACTAGGCCATAACTTCAACTTGCATTGCACATGCATGTGTGGTTGTATGTGTGTTTTCTACATTTTTTTGTTTTTACATCTGTGTGTTTCTATTGGGGGTTATGAGTATGAGCTCTGGGGTCAACAGCTGCCTCAGTTCAAACCCTGGGTTCCACCTCTTCTCTGTTGTGGATCTGACCTTTGGCAATTTACTTAATTTCTCTGTGCTCAATTTACTCATCTGTGGAATGATGATAATAAAAGCTAATAATAGCACTCACTTCCCAGGGTCATTGGGGAGCTTAAATAAAATATGTATAAAATGCTTAGGACAGTGCCTGGTATACAGAGCACTCAACAAACAGTAGCTCACTGATATAAGTACACAACTGTAAATAAATACAGGAAACACTAATATATATCCGTTAATACTTAGAGCTTGTAAGTGATAGAACTGAGACTAGAGATTCCATACTCTTGACCAATATGCCATACTAGCTGTCAATGCATATATTAATAAAATGGACTAATACATTAATAGGGATAATACTATATGATAGGATTATGGATTATATTTATCTTTTCCTTTATAATATTTTTCACATTTTCAAGACTGTTCAAATATTACATTTACATATATATGAGGATGTGTGTGTGTACAAAGACACACATACACTTTTATAGATAGAGATATAGCTGGCTTCCTAAAAGCAACCTCAGCACATGTCTATGTGTATGTTTATCTTAAGGCTCTAATATATAATATAATATAATATAATATAATACATTGTACATATCAACTTTATATAATCTCCTTCTACCTAACCTTCTCGATAAAGAGCTACAACTCTACAAAACATTAATGATAAATGTAGAATTTTCTGAAAATATTGATGGGAAGACAGCCCTTATAAGAATCCCAAAACAAAAAATTCTTAGATCTCTTCCCTCTTCTAAAGTAACCCCCAGCCCACCTTCCTTCTCTCCCTACCTCCCGTGGGCTCTAAAGGCCACTGATATATTCTGAGTGCTTTAGATTTCAAATGTCGTTCAACACAGCAAAGATCAGTTCAGGCTCGGTCTCCTTTTGAAGCGGCCGAAGGGGGACAAGTCCAGTGGGACACTGTACGGTTCAGTCCCACCCCTACTCCAAAGCACTAATATAAGGTTCACTCAACCTGCAGCCCCCCCCCCAAAAAAAGAAAGAAATTAAAAAGCATGTGTCACATTGGTTGGAGGGGAATCTGAGACTAAGAAAATACAATTTATTGGCTTTTTGCCCATTGAGAATATTACCAAACACCAAATTTCCGAAACTAACTGGTACTTGTCATCAGTACTTCCATTTAGCTATCATCTTAGCCTTTAGCCACACAAGAGTGATTCAGATCATTTAATCAAGCACGTTTTGAAGACTATTATGTCAGTCATTCATATTCAACAATTGCTTATTGGTGTCAGCTACAGCGTTAGATTCCGGAGGCTGCAAACAGGAATGAAAAATAGTCTCTATTTTAGAAAGCTTATAGTTTAATGTGCAACACATTAAGCATACTCAGGATTCGAAAAAATGAGCCTTGGTTTCTCAACACTGGAAAGTAGACTTCTGGAGCTAAGAGTGCTTGTTTCTCTGGTTAAATATATATATATATATATGAGTTTTTTGGAGAATGAGCAAGTGAATGAATGAATAGAGGTAGGAAGGGTAGTTCCAGAGATGTTCGTGGCTTGAATATATTTATACTAAGTGTTTGATGCATATACATACATAAGGATCTCTTGGTATCTCAAAGAAGTGTTTCCAATATCAGAACCATTCAAGACCAGTGAAAGGCAATAAATTGATTAGTTTTCAAGAGAACACAAAATTAATCTGAAAAGGAAAGGCTTTCTTTTTATATATTTTATTTAGAAGACCCTCAAGAGTCAAAATTCCCAAAAAGAAACATTAGCATTAGTTGGAAGAAATAAAGAAGGAACTATATAACTTTAAAAAAAAAAAAAAAGAGTTAAAATGAGTTGCAGAGACTGGCCAAAGAAGAAAATAACAGGGAGGACCTTAGTGACCTACAAAACGACCCATCTGTGGACAACAGGACATAAGAAGCAAAAACCTTAGACACGGAAAGAACTGCACATGGTTCCAGCACAGGCTTTTGTAGGAAAGATTAAAAAAAAAAAAAAAAAAAAGAAAGAAAGAAAGAAAAGAAAAGCAGCAGCAGCCAGATTATGGGAATAAATACTAGGGAAAAAAGGCAGACTGCTTTATGAAGTAATACATCCCCATCTCTGAAAGCATCAAAAGAGGATGTGGATAAACAAGGATAAGGTAGAGGTGATCACTCATCAAGTACAGGGTCGGGCTATGTGACATTTGAGTACTTGAGGCTCACTCTAATATGGGAAAAATTCTTTGTATGAATACTTTGAAACAAAAAAGCCTGAGGGCATACAGTGAGAGCAAAAACAAAGGAGCCTGGAGAGAAACTAAGTGTTTAAAAAAAGGGGGGGGGGGAGTAGGGGGGGCGCGTGGAGAGAACCTGTCATCCAATATGAAATGCCAATCACACCAGGTTTTCCTTTGGAAGACGCCACTGCGTGTCCGAGAACACCTGCTCCTGGTGTTACTACAAGGGCAACCGTCTATAACGGGGTCTGACGCAAACCCTTTCAAGGGCCCAGAATAAACCCTGCTTCTGATTATGGCACAGCAGCTGCAGGGGGGCTCCGGGCTCAAACTGCGCCGGGAGCCCAGTCCACGGGCTCATACCACAGGTTCTCAAGACGGGTTTATGAATCCCCCGGAGCCCACGAGTAATTCACACCACGTCCAATAAATGCCTTTCCTTTGCTTGAGAAATTCACCCCTGCTGGGATCTGAACCATAGACCCTTAGATCCAGAGGAACTAGAATCAATCTGGTGATGACCAGCTCCAGGAATATTCACTGCATCAGCTCCCTGTTAACTCCCCAAGTGCTTATAAGTTGCTAACGGAGGAAGGTTCGTGCTCACGGAACGTATTGCCTTGAACTAAATGAATAATCACAGCTTTGTGACAAAAAAAACCTGATCAGGAGGCCAAAGATTTTGGTTCTTTCCCATTTCCCATTGTCCATTCTCTCCAGCAACAAGATCGGGTGCAGGAAATTAACTATTTTGTTTTCCTTTCAAAATGAATCTGAATTTAAAGTTTCCTTATCCTCTGAGATAAAAGCTTTTTCTAGTAAGCTATTTTTTTTTCCCTAAAAACATTAACTGTAGTTACTTTCTTTGGAAAATAAGTCTGTAACGTTTCAGAAATTGAGCCTTCATCTTTATCAAGAATTCAAGTTCTTTAAGAAAGATCAACATTTCCAAAATTAACATTATAAATTATATGGAGAGACAGACTCTCAACCGAGTAAAATCCCTATTTCCTAATAAACTTCCAGCATTTATTTTCTTTTCTCTAATTTTATTACTCTAAGGTTCACTTTAATGCAGTTGTATTAGGACCAGGAAAATTAATATTAAACTACTGGAAATGAAAATCAAGACCCTTCTAATTTAAGGATCTTTGTGGGTTTTTTTGTTGTTGTTGAGAGTGGGATTTTTGGGGTCTTTTTGAAATGGTGCCTCTGAATTTGTTTTCCTGGCTGTTTGGCTGTTTGGATGTTCATTATGTATGTTAGCAAGAACCAAACTTTCTTTCAACAATGTATACATAATTCAGAGGCTGGAACGTGCCAAATGAGAATGATAATGTCCTCATTTACTACAAGTTCTTCCATATCCCCAGACCCTACAATATTTTGAAACATTTTTACTGCAGCGGTAATATATTCTATGCAGAAGGTGCTATCATACACCAACACAGAAAGCGTGATGTCTCCTGCAGTAAACACACAAATGAGGCAGAGACCCTGCCCCAAATCCCTGTTTCTGCTTTCTCACAAGGTCTGGTGGTCCTGCTAAGTCTGACATTAAAAACTTCATCTTTATGACACTGTTTTGATTTTTAAGCCAGCTACAAGAAAAGAGCTCCACAATTTGCAACTTTGACAAGTTACTGATATTAAAATACCAATTAGTATTTCTTCTTCTCTTTCTTTGAGAATAAAGAGAGAGGATAGATATCAAAAGATGGCAGATTTTAATTATTTCCCTTTTGTGAAAACTCTTTGTTTCAAAATACAATAAAATGCTTCTAGGCATAAATGTATCATTTATGCCAAAAAGGAGATGTAGGTAGATGTGGAAATGGCATCAACAAATTCTGTATGTTGTGCACATTTTCCATTTGTCTGGTCTTCTGCTAGATTTTTAGGACATGATTCTCACTGAGGAGAATATAAATTCACATAAATCTATTACGAATGAAATAAGGTGGTGAAAACTGTCAGAGGGGTCCAAAGAGATGTGATTTACATTTGGGGGAATAAGCAGAAAACTTCTTTAGTGGAGGTCCCTAGGTGAAAAAGGCCAGTTTCTCAGTTGAGAAAGGCATGGAGAATGAGACAGGAATTCACACTAATCTTAAGCATACAATGAGAAAATGCAAGAGATCAGCCACCAGTGAATGCTCAAGGCAGATTCAGGGAAAAATAATAGGCTTCCCTGATAAAGTAGAGAAGAAGTATATGATGGTCCTCTGAATGTAAGATGCCATGGGTGCTGGATGGAAAGAGGTTATTAAAAGCACGTACTCCCTACAGCCAGTTAGAGGTCAAAGGAAGGACTCAATACAGGAAATGGCCCCTGGGAGCAGAAAGGCAATTTTCTTTCTAACAGTTGAACCAGAAATATGAAATGCTGATGACAGTATCCATATGGTGAAGTCATCATAAGGGAAGTGTTATCTCAAAAGGAAGGGAAAAAAAAAATATCAGGGAATCCTGGTCATCTAAGGATGAATTCTAGAATAAAACCTATCAAAAGCAGTATTTCGGTAATGGTAATAACCCAATAGAAGAAAGAATATGTGAGCAGAAGAAAAGTTATTTCATGCAGAGTAAAGGGGCATTCAGACATCCTGGCAGATTTCATTTTACAGAGGTCAAAGGGAGATGCTGGGCCATTTGTCCATTACGGCAACATAATTCCCAAAGACAGGGCTCATTAAGTGTCCTGGTCAGAAGGAAGTATGCTTAAGACTATCTACTTCCCTAGTCTAGATTTTATCTCCTCTTAACTTATTAAATTTAACTGTGCTTCCTTGGGATAGACTACCCAGATTGTGGGTGACAACATCAATTTGCAAAGCTTCCCATAGCAAAAAAAAGAATTTGCATTCCAGTGTATCCATCAGTTTCTCATAAACAAGGTGAGAATCACCTTAGAGGCTGATCAACACTTAGGACACCAAAAATTCAAGCTGAGGGTTTTACTAAAATACTGATGTCTTCATAAATGTTGTCTGGGTCACAGCCCACTCCTCTCTGCCATTTTTGTCATACCATTCTTTAACTTTAGTGAAACTTTGAAGAGGCAAAACCTATTGATGTATGTATGTGTGGTGAGCAAAATAATGCCCTTTCCAAAGGTGTTTGCCTTCTAATCCCTGTGAATATATTAGGTTACACAGCAAAGAGAATTAAAGCTGCAAATGGAATTGGGATGCTCATCAGATGATCTCCTTAAAATAAGGAGATCATCCTGAATTATCAGACAGCCCAAGATAATCATAAGGATCTGTAAAAGTGGAATAAGGAGGAGGCAGAAAAAGAGAGTCAGAGGGAGATTTGATGAGGGAAGCAGGGTCAGAGAAATACCTCCCTGGCAGCTTTGAAGATGAAAGGGGAGGCCACCAGCCAAGGAAAGAGAGTGTCCTCTAGAAGCTAGAAAAGGCAAGGGAACAGATTCTCCCCAAGAGCCTCCAGAAGGAACACATCCCCACCAGCACCTTAGTTATAGTCAAGTATGACCCATGATGGGCTCTGAGACCACTGAAAGATGATAGTGTTGTTGTCTTAAGCTACTGTCTTTGTGACCATCTGTTACAGCAGCAATGAGAAACTGATACCACATGTATACTGCAAAGCTGCATCACAGTTATAGCAGCAATAAGACACTGATACCATATATATACTGCAAAACTGCATCACAGTACAGTTGAGTTAGACTTAAGCTGGCTATGTAACCGAGAATCTAAGTCTGTCTGTCTACCAGGATGATAAAGATAATAAGCTTTGACAGGCTCCCATGCTCAGCACAGAGTCTGCTGGAAGATTCTGTCTCTCCCTCTGCCTCCCCCCCCTCTCTAACATAAATAAATCTTTTTAACAAAATATAATAAACTTTGGAAGTAGACAAACTCAGATACAAATCCCAACTTGGACCATTTAACAGCAATATGAGTAAATTATTAAACCTCTTCAAGCCTCAACTTCATCCCTTCTTCATAAAAAGAAAACCTACCTTACAGACTGAGTGAGAATTTAATAAGATAAAGTTGCCTAGTCCAGTAAAAATGTCTGTGAAGCACTCGCATTTTGGGAAAGTGTTTAATAAAGGGAAGTAATGCAGTGATTTAAAAGAACTAATTAACACTCCTATTAGTGGCTGAGGCTGCATCAGTGAACATGTCAGACAGTGAAAAATAACCACATGATTTTAACATCCTATTATAAACCTTTGATGAGCATGTAGGAAGTTCTGTTACCACATAAGGGGGACTTTGGCTGGATTTACAAGTCAGAGAACACTTCTTAGGGGAAGCAAACTCTAAATGGAGGCGTAAAGAAGAAATGGGAAGAAATGGGAAAGAGAAATGAGTGGAGGAGGAGTGGAAGACCCTTCTAGACCCAGAGAATAGTGTGGTCCAGGGCATGGAAGTTTGGCAATCAAGGGAATGGAAACTAGCAGTGAGAGACATTCATTTCTGAGCTAAGCAGAAGTCAACACACAAAGTGTCTTCTATCCTGATCACCTTATTGATTTCTTGCAATGTTTTAACTGGAGAAGAGAAATGGATCACGACATTGTTTTAGAAAGATCACGGCAGCCACAGTGGAGAATGAATTTGAAAAACTAAAAAGACAAAAAGTCGATGGGAACCGGTTGGGAACGTGTTATAACAATGCAGACAACAGACTATTGCTTTTATAACAAAGCATGTGTGCATTAGCAATGAACATGAGAGAAAGAGGCGGGATGAGCCCACGAAAGCAAAACCATCTACGTGTGTTTCATCGTAGGAAAATACCATGCTACAGCATAAGGGAGCAAATTTTTGGAGATGCAGGGACATCGTTCATCAGCTATTTCCAGGCAAAGGAAAAGGGACCAGGATGGGAGTGGGCTGTGGCCTCCAGAAAAAAAATCTCAGACCCAACAAAAGCTAAAACTATCCTAGTGGAGAGTAGATCTGTGTCTCATTATCACGGGGCTCTCCCAGGAGAACTCCCCATGGAACTTAGACAATGAAAAGGCAGGATGTGACTTGCCACAGAAAATTTCTGTAGATATTTGTGCTTCAGAGTAAAGAGAGCCATCTTGAGAAATAACATTCAAACCCACAAATACCTCAAAACTTTTCCTAATTCTGAACTAAGGTGGAGGAACAGAGGCCTCATTCCGCTGAGCTGTTCCTCACTCAGGGTAACTGGGTTGCCTTCCAGGAGAAACGTATGAGGTGGATGAAAGGTCCAGGAGAACACATCCAGGCGTGCATATGGGTGCCTTGGGGAGTAGGAGACACAACACAGGGAGCGGGAATGGAAAGAAGCAGGGCCATTGCCCACTACCACTCAGATGCAGCAAGGCTTTCATAAGGAATCTGGCAGAAAAGATCCTCTTGTTTCAACAGGAAAACATGTCTATGTCAGCTAAACTTTTCTACTTTGCAAATAAATCCCTCAGGAAGCAGGAAATGAAACAAACAAACTATTTGACCAAAACTGAGAACCAATACTAAAGGATATAGTATTGGATAAAGAGCAATGAAAAAAGAAATAAAGGGTTAAATCATGACTCATGTAGATATAAAAATGAAGAAGACGTGCTCAAGATTTTACTTAACTCATGAATGGCAACAGTGGTGGGGTGTCACCCCCAAATCAAAGCTTAAAACAAACAAACAGAAACAGACCTACATATAGACAAGAATATTGAAATAAATGTGCACATGGAACAAATTGGCTCCTTCCAGAATCAGAGTGAGGAAGTCGATTCAAACGAGCCTCCACCGGACAGAACTGGCATGTCTACAAAGCAAGCGGACAAGTGTTCTTCCCTTGGTATGAGTTCTCGGCAGCTTACAGAGTTGTAAACCAACACCCAGAGAATAGAATCATGTGCTATAGACAATCATAGCTTTGCACTGAAACTCAGATTTTCCCCAAGTGTACTTCAACCAGCATTTGTCTTCAGCAATTTACCAAAAAAATACTTGCAAGTGGTCATACAATTTTTTGAAAAAGAAACCAATCTCCAGTCCACCATTTTATGCTGAGGGCAATAAAGAGAGGGAAGAATGAATGAGTCACTGGATGCTACATCAAAAACTAATGATGCACTATATGTTGGCTAATTGAACTTAAATTAAAAAAAAAAAAAAAAAAGATAGGGAAGAAGTCAGAGAAGAGGGTAACAGACAACACCCGAGACACCTGGTCTATGAATAGTCAGTGGCAGAGCCTGCCTGATCCAAGTTCCTTATTTCTCAGTGGTACCCTTCCCACTGCTGAAGAATGCTGTAGACCTTGAGAAGGTCTGAACCTGGCCTCTGGTCCTGACACTATCCAACCACTGAGGCTGGGTCTGGGAGATTCCCCAGCCCTGGCATAAAATAGGGAGAACCCATCCGCCAATTGTTGATCCGTAATAGCCAACGCTGAATCCATGTGGCATTTCCATGGTCAACCCTCAAGCCTCTCCAATCTTGCTTAAGCTGCAGATGTTAACAGCTTGAGGAGATTGGACCGTGGAATACTAGACAATGACCGGAACGCCTTACAGACCAGAGCAACTCAAAGGCCTGCCTCAGTAAATGGGTAATTTGTTCTGAAACAGAAAACAGAAAGCATGCAGGGCAGACAAAACAGAACAGTAACTTCCACATGAGGTTTATGAGAAAAAGTACATTTTAAAAGTCCAGGGAATTCCCAGAACCTCAGATAAGAACAAACAACCTGCCAATATGTTTCAAAGGCAGTGGATTTAAAAAAAAAAAAATGTTAAGTCTAGGTTGAGAGGCAAATTTTGACTCTAGATGCCAAAAGTAATTGTAACACAATATGGGATAAACATTGAGACGTTCCCAGAAGCAATTTTACATACACAGGGTGGTCATTTCCAATCGTGTAGATGGAATGACAACGAAAAACGGCTGTAAGAAATGAGAATATAAAGTATCGAGAGCAAGAGATTTTAGTATTCTCAGATGTGGATGGTTTCACGGAATTTTTTTAAGAAAAGCAGTTTTCTTATTTATATTAAAACTGTCTTTCAGCTGAAGTCAAACAAAATAAAGACAAGAGTAATATATTTATGAAACTCCCTAACAAAGAAATAGCTACTTGTCTTCCAGGTTAGAATCTGAATGCTCTAACTGTTAATGGAAAATCCATTATGGCATTTGGAGAGAACACATTTTGTTAAAATAAATAAGAGTATTTCCCATCTCACTGACATCGCTCTCTCAGAGTCCAGAAATTTTACAAGTATCAACAGTGGCACGTTATAAGCTGACATATCATTAAGTCACAAAGAGATGAAGGAGAAACAAATACTTATCAGAGTGGCCAGACTTAGAGCTAAGTGTTCTCTCCATCATATCTTATTAAATTGAAACTCAGTCTTAGATACATACAAAGGAAAAATGTTTAAAAAGAAGCAAACTCAGGCCAAAATATTCATGGTTGCACCCAATTAAACGGGTGGTGTTCAGTTGCAAATCTGATTCTAACTGGAAAGGAATTCACATCGCCCAAGGTGATGGGTAGAATGTAGTCTGGGTTATCTTCCTGGATTTCTCAAAGTGATACTACTCGAGGACTCGACAAAAAATATTTTCAGCACCTACCACATGCCAGACATTGTTCTAAGGTGTGGGGACACGTCAACACACTAAAAAAAAAAAAAAGAAAAGAGAAAAAAAAAAAAAACAAGTGGCAGAACCAAGAAGAAAGTTTTGTTCTAATAGATTTACATTATATAAGGTATAGGTTTTCTGATATCATTGGGGAGAAACAAAACATTTTGCTCATGGTTTTTTGTTATTGTTTTGATTAACATTCCTAAAGCTTCCAGAAGGAAAGAAATCAGACCGAGCAGTAGTGTGGTTACATTAACAATACTACAGTTAAACCTCCAAGCACCGTGAGATGTCACCCCACTTCGGAGCACTACTGTTCTGGTAAAACAGAGGATTCCTTACTGACTTCACTGTGTGATGGAGTCAGAGTGTAGGATACCCTTCGGTGTGTGCTACAGTCCCCCTTCTCCTTGACTAACACAAGGCAAATCACTCCAGATCTCTAGAACCTCATTTCTCCAGCTGTAACATGAGATAATATACCTCTTCCTGGTTTGGGTGAGAGAATTAAATAAAGCTCAAACAGAGAGAGCTCTGGGCTTAGTACAAACCAGTTGTAAGCTTCAACAAATAATGTCACGACATGAACCAGATCATGGCCTTTGACCTCTATCCAGTGTAGTTGTCTTAAAAGTCAACATCTGTGCAATACGATGAATGCTTAATACTTAATAAAGTACCCTTAACTGTATCGGCCATGCTAGAGGACAGAAAACATAATAGAAATATTTGGTGTGTACACACACACACACACACACACACACACACTAAAGGGAAGAAAATAATGTTTGTTCTGCACATCCCCAGTTCCTAATGCTCCCCATTATCTTGCTTGTCCTGTATTATTGCTGCATTTCACCAAAGATGAAACGAAGGATCAGAGTGGTTGATTACATGGCCATGGCCACAGAGCCCTTAAAAGGTTATATGCAAACCGTAATCCTCGTCTTTTTATTCTGACACCTATTTTATTCTGCTTCCAGCTCTACCATGCTTCTCTCATTATAAAGAGTTAATAATATTCAGTTCTATATTTTCTCCCTATATTTATATTTGAAAATTTTTTTTCCACATATTCTAAAACTCCCCAATGCCTCCATCTAAAAGCATGGAGCCTCTCTGTGAAACTGTTTATGTTCCCAGGAGTCCTTTGTTGGCCAAGAATCCCTAAATCTTCACTCCATTTGGGGGAGGGAGGAAAGCCATCTCTGAGACTGACACAAGTTCAGGATAAGAAGAGCTTTCCTCCTTCTCTAAACAGTTTAGAGCCACAGCCTCAATGTGACTCATCTGTGATGATCCGGGGCCAGTCGGTGGATGAATAAGTGAATGAATCAATGAATGAACCGGATGTGATTAGTTGAGGAATTATTGATCAGCAATTATTCCAGATACTTAAGTTCCCCTGCTGTTCACCCTGTTGTTCTTTTCTTAAGTCTATCCCCAAGGTGCATCAATAGAGATTCTATTTAAAGCACAATAAGTAAAGAGTGATAAATGAATGCACTTTCAAATGTGTCCTTATTTCAGTGACTCTAATGCACCACAAATACTTGTAAGCATATATTTTGTACATTGAATTGTAATTCAAGCAAGATTCGGACCTTGAGAGTCACCCGATTTGCTTTATGAACCACCATAATTCTTTCACTTCCAAGTCGGTCATTTACAAAGTAACCCACACACTCCACTGTTTGTGTGTGTGGGATTTACCTTGGCGACCTAGAGAAGGATGCAAACATAACCATCCTTGCCAGAGGGCCACGGGGCCTCTCAGTCCTCTGCATACATATAACCACCAGCCTCGCATAGGAAGTCTCCAAGATCTTCTGAAGGTCGTTATTTTACCCATTCTGTTTATAATCAATTTCAGTTTTTAATTTCATTTTGAAGTTGTAGTTAATCAAAGGATATTCTACTTTTAGTACCACATTTTCATTTCCTTCCAGCCAACACTGTAATAACTGGAGTTTCAGCAACTTAGTCCTCATTAAATGCCCATTAGAAACACCTTCTCCTCTGTATGTTTTGGATGATAACTTGTACTTCTGATCCCGTTTGCCTTTTTTATAGTACTCACAATTTTTCACTGATAATCATACATTGGTTCCTTTTCATATGAAAGTTGAATTTTTATTTTTCTTTTTTCGTTTTCCTTGTCAACATTCCAGATTAAGTTTTATGTAAATACTTCTTGGAAAATACATCAATATTATACCGAAATCCAAAAGTAGGAAAAGTTGTATTTCAATAAAATGGTACTAATATATCTAATATTCCAATTCACTTTTACTAGGCTTCTAGGCAAGCTAGGGGGGAAAAAAATGACTCCAAAGTTACCATAATCTATATAGTTTAAAATAGTAATGATTAATTTAGCCCAAAGGTCAACTTTCTAACAGAAAATACTTGATCATTCTTAATAAAATATTTAAAGAGTAAAAAATACCTGGAATAAAGCATTTCAAAAGAATGTGTGATGTTTAAGGCAATCAGCATGCTCTTTTCCTTGGGGGTCAATACTCAGAAAAAGCAGTTCATGTGATTTTATTGACAGCAGAGTGATACTTGGCAGGTTAGATATTTTTCCCCTTTTCTAAATTTTTAGAAATTTAGTGTCGAAGACCTGCCAGATTGGCAGCACCGGAAACCTCAGTCACTTTGTGGAACTGGTTCTCCTATCACTGTGCTCCTCAGTTTAGGGAGTAGATTTTATAGGGCTTTTTTTTCCTCCTTCAATTACTTTCCCCCTATAGCACAGACATTAATGAATCAGAGAAACCACTGGAAAAGTGATTGACCCACTCTGTCCCCCGTGAGAAATTACACTGACTTCTTAGTCTTACAGGAGAGGAATGTGAACAGAGAAAACGAAGACTTGAGGCCAGGGAAAATGAGAAAAGGGAACGAGAGGAACGGTTATAGATCATGCAGTGTTGGTTGTTAATATCATTTAATAGGTTGTCTGCGTGGTTTCTAACCCCATCTGAGTGAGACACAGGAAATACCTGAGTTTCACAGAAGATCCTGCCTATTCCCATATGCAGAACTCCAGAAACTTCAACTCCAGTGGTTAAAGGAGGCTTGGGCAGAAATAGGACTCAGAGCTAATGTCTGCATCCTTTGTAACACATGCTTCCCAGGTGATCATCTGTTCTTCCAGGGACAAGAAACTTTGTATCCCCTAAGGAAGCTCCTTGGAGAGATAGATATTCTTTTCACTGAGTTAAAGTGTCTCTTCTTCCTAACTCAGACTCTAAGTGGGGTGCCGGTCGCTGTACCTAATGCTGTCCCTTGCGTTCCATTCCTCAGAAACATATGTTGGGTTTTAGACTCTTCCTCTTTCTAGTCAAGTCAAAGTTAATAAGAAAACCATCAGTCTCGTAGACTATCAGTACTTCTGTCTCTAGGCTTGTTTCCAAATGAACCCAAGCTACAAGACAGGTCTTCATTTTGCTCTTAGAGGTCTGGAGTTTGTTTTGAAACTGAGGAACCCATTTTTATTTGCTTATTCTTTATTCCAGAAGTGTGCATCACTATGTTTTCAAGTGTCCTTTAAATATCTTTCATCCTGGGGAACATTTATAGACCATTTCCAAAGTGTAGATAAAATACATCTGTGGTTAAGGGGATATTATTTTAAAAAATGCAATTTTTCTGGTTTCACGAGAAAATGAGAAATTTTCAATTTACATTTCTAAACACATAAAACCCCAAAATAATTTTGCCCTAAGTGCTGTTCATAACAAAACATGCTACAGTCCTTGGTCTAAACCGAAAAGCCCCTTTCTAAGACGCAAATGGGCAATATCACACAGAAACCACCTCAGATGACTTTTTCTTCTAAACATACAGTCAAACCAAAATAAGCACATACATTAGCTAAATAGAAAATTAACGGAAACCATTGAAAATGGGCTTCTGTTTGCACTTAGGGAAGTGCCCAGAAATGCAGGACACATAACCAATTAAAGGCTTATTTTCTGATGTCTAAACTGTTAACACATTCACTATTTATAAAAGATGTCATAGTCCATAAACTACAGCAAAACGATATGTGTGACAGATGCACCTTTTTGCCCTGTAATACGTGTGGTTGAAGACTAAAAGATTTACAAGAGTGACAAACATTAATGAATGCTGCATGTCATAAATAGTGAATTAGAACCTTTTTAGAACCAATGCCAAAAGAGAACTGTGACAGAGAATGAGAGATTAGAAAGGTACATCTAGAGAATGTCTACCATAAGTTCTCTTTGCCATGGACGCAGACTCCAGGAGAAGCCCATCGATTCCAGGCTAAAATTCCTAAATGCCTTCTACCTCTGAAATTTACACTGCTCACGAAAGAAACTCGGCATCGCTGATTCTCTTTCTCTATGGCCCACATGACCGACCCTCTTGGAAAACAAAGTGAATGTTGAAAGGGAAGTAGTCTGAATAGGAGACGTAGTTTCTGCAGCTTCTTTGGGTTATGGCACTTAATCTCTCCTTCCTCCCAAGGATCTCCGCAGATGTATGAGACGCCTCCCCCCCAGGGCCACAGGCCTCCACCTCCACCAGCCAGCGCTCCAAAGGAGGTGGCCTTGGGCAGGTTTTCCGAGCACGTGTGAAGAAAAAGCCCTGCGCTGGAGAACCCACAAACCGTAGTGTTGGTCTGCCACTTTGCAGGAGCAGGAAGACCAGAAGGAACACACACACGCCAACACTCCTTTTTACAATAAAGCAGGTCAAGTTCATTTAGCTTAAAAGGAAGTTTGTGGTTAAATGTGACCATTTACTTTTCTTGACGTCCTCAGATCCTCCGACCCAGTTGTTTCAAGAAAAATGCTGAACGAAGTGAAGGTAAAATATCTTCCTGCATTCAACAGTTTGTCCCTGTTTTAAAACCGTGGGAGGGAAAATTGGTGTGCATTATTTTCGTGTATTGTATATTTTCAATGTATTGGATAAATTCATGTATGGGGGAGACCTTCAAGTTAATAGGATAAAATAATCATTTTTCAGGGTACTCCTCCTCTTTGGAAGATTCAGAATATGAACCATCTACAAGGGGATGTTTTTACAGTGCAGTTTGATATAGATAGGACGCCTTCTCTAAAGATGAAAAATCATAATTAAAAATGCAATCTATGTGTGCTTTAAAACATTCTCTAGTAAGGAAGCTAGGAAGCTAATTCAGACTTACAAATGAGAGATGAGTAAAAATAACTTCCTATCTGCTGAAGACCTCTGGGAGAAAACCACTTTACTTCCCTTCTCTACATGGGTAGTATTTTCACTGAAAAGGAAACAGTTCCATGTCTTTTCCCTACAACCGCATATACTAACAGGCAAGTAGAAGCACCCTAGATACAAGTCAAGGAGGAAGAAAAATCTACTGAGGGCTTATCAGAGGCATTTTAATATGACCCCAGTACAGATGACTCACCAAGAACAGATCAAAATCTTGTCCAGAAAAAGAAAAATAAGCAAGACAGTGCTTAAAAGTAAGATTAAAAAGCAAACATGGAAGAAGTAGAGAAATTAGTTTCCGCAAAAATCCAATAAACCCCCCAACATACGTAAATCTTGCTTCATTTGAAGGTCTTGCTTGCTTGTCATGCAGAAGCTGCTTACGGGGGAAGGGATATTGACTATTAGTCCAATATGCCAAGCATTTTTTTTCCTAAATTGGATCTTTCTAAATTTCCATCACAAATGAAACCAGCATACCTACAGTTAGAATTTACTTCTAATAGGAAGTGGAGTTTTGTATTCTTTTTTAGTGACTCTGTAAATCATACAAAATTCAATGTCATGTAAACAAAGCAAATTTATTCCCAAGGAACAGATTATAAAATATGACAGGGTCCTTTGGGAGGCCACTTACCTGATTCAGACAACTTTACCATAGTCTTTACATCTCTGTGCCTTATATACCTTCCCTTAAGTACTTTAGTTTATGTTTAAATAACCATCTGTTTTTTAAGTAACCAAGTGAACATAACCTGATCATGTGGAAGCTATTGACTTATACAGCCAGTAAATATTACACAGACCAAGGAAGAGTAGAAGTTTATGACAAACGGCATTGTGTGTTCTTTTAGATGTATTATAATACACCAAAATGTTTGCCAGTACCATACTTTAAACAACACAATTGAGTCTTTTCTAAAATAATATTTTGACAACATTTTTATATATATATATATATATAAAATGCATCATGAGGTAAATTGATTTGATTTGAGTTTGTAGACTACTTCTTCCTTAACAATTAAAAAAAGGGAAAAAACACTCCATCAAAATTAAGAACTCAGAGAGGGGAAAAAAAACATGGAAACTGCATTTGAATTAATTGTATTTAAAAAAAAAAAAAAAAAAAAGATGTCTAGTAAGAAAGTCCAGGCTGGATTTAGAAATTTGCTCTGGAGGAACTGTGTAGATGATCGTCAAATGCCTGAACCATAACTGGAAAGTTTACAGCTTGGATCAATTATGAGTAATTGATTCTCTCAGTTGCGTTGGCCAATATGTGTGTGAACTCATTATCCATAACATAAATAGAATGATGTCTGTCTCTAATATAGACTAAAAGCAGCTACTTAGACAGGGACACTTGAATGAACTATGCATGTGCATGTCAGTACAGGGAAAGTGTCTTACAAGATACTCAGCGTTTTAACAGGTCCAGTTGATTTCCTTTTCCTTTCTTTCTTTTTTTTTTTGGTCCCAGCGATAGGGAGAGGGGGTTGGGCACCACAGCTGAACCCTAGCAACGTGTTTGCTGAAGAACTGACAAGACACCTTGGCCAAAGGGCTGCATCCCACTCTCTTGGCCTTTCCCAAATTCCCAAATTCATTTCCGTCTCTCCCAGAGAGATTCACCGAGCAGCTAGAGATCATGCTTAATAGTCTTCTGATAGAAGGAAAAGATTGTATTTAATGGATTTAAATATCCCTTCCCTATCATGCTTAGCATTTCCCAATTCAGGAACTTAATTGGTTTGCAAAGGTACAGATTGGGAAACGGGAGCTCTGGATTTTATATGTAGTACTTTCCTGCCCCCTACTGGAAAACGTGAGCCTGGCAGCCTAAGAATTTGCATTGTAAAGTATTTTCTGATTGATTTTTCCTATACATCAGCTCACAAACCCGTATCTACTTCAAGAGAAAATGAAAGATAGTAGAAAGGTGTAGAAAAGCTTTAGTATCATTAGCTATGCATTTTATTGAAAAAATAATGAATTTCAGAAATTCAATTTGTTAAAAGAAAAAAAAAAAAAAAACACCTCGGGAGCACAAAAGTAAATTTTCCAATTGCATAGTAAGAGTAAATCCACCATATCAAGTTGAACATTGGTGGAATTCTTTGTAAATAGAGCTTAAGGGGAGCTTAACATTCAGCGGGATTTGTGGAAGATTATAGAGGAAGTATGTTTTCTGTTTTTAAATATTATTCATGACTTCTTGGGCACCAAGAAAAATAATTCCATTAGAAAGGGTATTTCAATAATATCTTTATTTTTGAAAGCACACTCGCCATTTTTCTTCAGAACTATTTTTCGCCACAAAGCACCTGGGGCTTCTGGATCCCTTTTTGATCATTTTTCCTCCAGTAGTGAATTATTAATGTCTTCTTTTATTAGGGTGATGACCATTTACTATTTCTTGAATATGCTTTTTAGTTTTCATGTTTCAAGACCTCTGAACATTTTATACAAATACAGCTAATCAAAAATTGAAATCTGCCCCATGATTTACATTCTCCCTAGACCAGCATTCTTTTTTCATCAAATTCCAGTGATTATGAGGTTGATAATAAGTATGAGCAGTCGTCAAACACAGAAGAGGTCACTCTTCCCAAGGTAGCTCCTGGGACGCGCCTCTCTGACTTTTTATGCCTCTTTAGGTCTTTCAGACAACACTGGTTCCCTCCTGGGTGTCAGGGACCTTTGCAAAGACCTCTCAGTCGTAAACAACACAGAGCTTTTTACTCAGTGACCTTAATGTTTCAAATGACAGGTCACTTCCGCGGTGTAGAAAATGTCTTCCTGCACTCACATCCAGCAGGCAATGGCTCACAGGGGCAGGCAAGAGCACCCCATGAAGAGAAGGGACCCTTCCCTTCTGGCAGCTATCCTTTGACCCTGAATGTCTTCAAAGGCCAGTTCTTAGCGTGATATCAAGACAAGGGTTGTTCCCCAAAGGCACCAAGTGGACACAGCTCCCCCCTCCCCGGACCTTCCTGGCAGCCTCTCGACCCTTGGCTTCAGTGGATGGGGGTTCCTGTCTCCTGGGGGGTGAGCATGGCATGGATTCCTCTTCTGCTCACCATTCTTCACGCAATCTTTTTAGAGCAAAGAAGGAGCTAACCAGGTGAGACAGAGGAGGACTATTATCTGTGATAATGGTCTTTGAAACCCAAATTGCAAACACCGAAGGCAGAACCTATCCCTTCCTAGTAACAGGCATCCCTAAGGAGGCAGGGAGAGGGCAGAAATTCAAAGGTTTAGTTTCACAGAATGCCTGAGAAGGATCTTGAACCTTTTAGAGCTAAGTCATTCTTTCAGTTATGGGCACCAGGGATGCTTCCTCTGAAAAATCACCTGCTCTATAAATAGCAAGAGCCAAATCTCTGGGCTGACTTTGCTGTGACCTGTACGAAATGAGCATCTTCCAACAAATTTCCCAGCAAATAAGGATGCATATTACCTAACGTGGGGTAATAAAACTTCCCCACTCCTTCACAGTGGTAAGGGTTGGAAACTGGGGACACTCAGAAAGTAAATGTCTCAAGTTGAACCCACGTGGGACACCTGGGTGGCTCAGATGCATAAGTGTCTGCCTTTGGCTCAGGTCATGATCTCTGGGTCCTGGGATCGAGCCCCAAGTCCCGAATCTGGCTCCCAGCTCAGCAGGAAGTCTGCTTCTCCATTTCCCTCTGCCTCTCCTCCTGCTCATGCTCTCTCTTTTTCTGTATCTGTCTCAAATGAATAAAAATCTTTTTTAAAAAAATTGAAACCACATATGAATAAACTCAGCTCATCGATTACTCTGCACAATAACCGGCTTCAGAAGAAAGAGGGTCAGTTATAAACCAATTTCAAAAGCACCAAAAGACCAGTCTTGTCTCAAAAATGTATGTTCCGGTCTTACTCCACCTTAATATTACTACATCTTTGTCAAAAGCCTGTCTTTTTCAATGAAATAATGACAGCGACGTAACATCACGTTTCCTTTGGTTTGCTTTTGTCTTGACTTCCGGATAATTTAGTGCAAAAACTTTGTCCCTGATGGTGGTTAATTCTCCTAGTGCAGGAATTTTGATGAAAATACTATTTTTATTCCTTGAGTGAAGCATTGTGCAGTTCCCGGCACATAGTAATTGCTCAATAAACACCGTTTTCCTACTTGCCTTCATTGTAGACATGGAGCAAGGTAAGTAACCTTTCTTAGTCTGGGTTTCTTTATAAGTAAAATAAAAATATGAATCGCATATATTACAAAGTGTTGTTGAAAAGATTTAATGAGCTAATACCTGGAAAGTGCCTGCAAACTTTTTGAAGAGTAAAATAAGTAGCGATGTCATTGCTGCTTTTGTTACACTATTATATTTCTTTGTGCTAATGATGGTATTGTATATTTGTCTTATAATCTGCTGCAAATCCATCAAAGAGGGAAATTAAATAATATGTAGAAACATATCTAAGGCAAACAAGTTCAAAAGAATATCTCATGATGTGCAATAATCATAAAGAAGAAAACGTGCCTTTATTGGAAGACTTTTCGAGCTTTCAGAAAAAAAAAACAAAAAAACAAAAAAACAGTATAAGTCTATTTCAAAGTACGCGGTGGCCATCAGAAACTTTTATGACCACAAATGGGTCTATTTTATTGCCTGAAGACACCTAGAAGAAATTTCTGCAGAAGGACACTCCTGGGAGATCCTGGGAAGGTAGAAAGATGGTCTGAGACATTTAGCTGTACATTCACGTCCAGTGGCCAGTAGAAAAAGAGGCATTTCTAGGTGTCTCCCTCCACTGCTTTGGGACATCAGCTATAGAAAACACATAAGGAGTGAGTCGTCTTAAACTCAGCAAGTCTGGGTCCTAGCAAGACTTCAATGTTACTGCTTCACTTGTCACTAAATTAGTCAATGATGTTATGAATGAATAAATACATGTATTGATGCATCACTTCTTCAAGGCTACTTTCACTTTTTCTTCCTATGTCTTTACTCATTTTGTGTTATTTTTCACATTGCTGGAGACAATAGTCAAAATTCCTGGTTTCATTGGATCTGCAACTGAGTGTCATTGGAAAACCAGAAAACTATCTGAAAACAAGAAAACAGATGGGTGAATCCTAAAATCAGTCTAAATAGTTGAAGGGTTTCTTCCTTCCGCAAACCTCATCCGGCCCTCCGTGTAGAGTTTTATAGAGGATTCTTGTGGTTCTTTCCTATGATGGTTATGTGAAGGAACACATAAGTAAGCAAGAATAGAATAAATGAAAGGAAAAATCAGGAGTAACAGGAAAGAAATAAATTAAAAGGACCTTTTCAAATTTTTATTTTGTATCTGAAATGCTATGGTTCTTCCCTTAGTCTCTGGACCTTTGCCATCAATCAGACCCTTACGGGCTTTACCCTCTAGCTTCTGGTTCTTTTTCCTTTGTGACTCCAATGCTCCCTCCCATTCGTTAACACGAGCTATTTACAAACAGTAACTAAAATTCGGAGAAATGGGTAATTACTGAAAGACAAACAACTGTTGTCTTCATTTAATAACTCATCATTTCATCTTAAAGAAAGCGCTATATTGCCATGACTTCTAGATGATTCTTTCCTCCTTGAGAGAATCAGTGTTGTGGTTAAGCCGTTCCTTTAAAAAAAATAATAAAATAACTATGGCTTATTTCAAAAATAAAATATGAATAACTGAAATGAATTTTGATTTCTTTTGACTGCACAAATTATTTTGAAAGCTAACAGCTCTGCACATTTTAAAATAGATTCAATCATTCAAACTCAATCACAAATTTTCTACCCCATAATAATTTCTAATCATTTCACAGTGCACACACACCCGCATCTAAATGCCTTCTTCCACATGTCAAAATAAAATTCATATCTATTACCACACCTCTGAACCATCAAATCATTCAAAATGAAGATCATAAAATGAAGATATATGGAAATGATGTGTAATGCCACCGTGGAATGTATTCTGCAGAGGTGAGCTATCCAAACTCCAATATTATACTTCTAAAACTCAACAGCATTTTGCCTTTGAAATAATTTATTTTTAACTTTCTAAATAGTTGGTAATATTTACAACTTAAGCCAAACTTTGCTGAAAAGAAAACAGCTCCAATTTCTACTGAACACAATATCACTTTTAAAATCATCTACTGGGTGAACACTACGGACATCATTATTACTGTCCCTTATCCCTCTTATAAGGAAGTTGTAGTAATTCATGCAGAAACCCAGATTACAGGGGAAAAAATAATATACCTCAACAAAAATAGTTCATTAGCAGATAACTAGAAAATTGTATTAAGATGGAATCATCTATCTACCCTGCCCTTCCTCTAATAAATGACAACGAATGACCCCCTTCAGGACTTCCCCTCCTGTACACCCATAAAAACAAACACTGAAAGTCCCAAGTACAACACTCACACATACCTGCACTTGCGCAATATATACACCTTCACACACACACACACTCAGACTCACACTCACACTCACACAGGCACATGGAGATGCACATAAAGATCAACCCAGTTAGTTTAATAAAGGTGACGTGATAGGACTCTCCTTCAGCATACCTTTGTGCTGGGCCCTGACTCATGCACCAGAAACATGTCTTCTGAGCCTGTGTCCAAGGCAGAGAACAGTGACCTGTAAGATGCGCTCGGCGCTGTTGGAAGCAGCACCCCTGCTAAGTTAGCTGTTGCTCTAGCTGGCACTGTAAGCCAGCTTTTCTACCAGAGGCTAAGTTTTGCCTAGAGAGGACAATTCTATTCTCCCCAGGTAACCATGTCCCCTTTTCCTCTCTCGGCTGGGTACCCCATTCCCAATGCCACCTCTCCTGTCTTCTCCTGATGGATGACACACACTGAAGGGTGCCGGAGGCTGGAGCAGTCCTTCAACTGAAGACTTCGATCAGATGCCGAGAGATGACGCACAGGTAGGGGAGTCACTCCTTCCCTCAAGGTCCATTCCATGGACCCACACAGGAGGACGAAACCCAGAATAGCCATGTCCTTCCTCCCTCCTCCAGCTCCTCCCCCACGAGACTCCTGCTGACTTTAAGCAGAACCATGCTGTTTCCCATCCCCATCTCATGGACCACCCATCTCTGTGACAGAAGTGTCTCTTCTCTAGTCTTTCCCTGTGTGTCTTAGAAACTCAGCCACATGGACTCTTCCACTGGAGGTCAGTAATATCTTCAGCTGGTCTGTCCAACTTGGAGCACTTCCATGAAGCTCCAAGAGTGACTTCCTTTCCCATGTACTAGCTTTGTTTAACTGTTCATAACTTAGTCCATTTTCTAAATTAGACTCTTTCCATCTAGTCATTCAAGAATGCCCCCAAACTTCCATACATTTCTCTGACACTGGTGCTTCTTGAATTAACACAGCTTCTCAAAGCATTCTATTTGGGCACCATCTGTGAAATTCACATCAGCATGCGTGTTACAGCTTAAATGAAGTATTGTTTGATTCATCAGTTAAAATAACTGAATTTTCATCTAGAATTTACTCTTTCCCTTCTTAAGCTCTCCTAAACCCCAGTCTGAGGAAGGATATGGCAGGGCTCACGGCGTGCTGCTTGCTTCTCTCCAGAACCATCAACCAGCTTACCTTCTGATGGTGTCAGTATGAAAAGGGGGCAGTCTTGTATGCAGGGATATCACAGGGAACGACAAAGTCTACTAAAACAATGTCGTTGTTGTTGTTTTCTTTCTGGGCAAATTCCAGTATCATTCATTTAGCAATCAGAGAAGATGGCTTTCCTGGTTAACTGCACAACTGGGTAAGCAAAAACGAAAGGAAATAGTAATAACCAAATGTGCAGCCTTACGGAATTACAGGCAGAATGTCTGTCTGCTGACCCAGTCCCCCGAAATAATGTTTCCAAAATAATACAGTCTATGGCTTGCATTAATCTTCTGAATGAATCACCATGCTATCATTTACCTTTCCAGAAGGCATTTTAGCAAATAACTTCCTCTCCAATCAAACTGTTTAGAAATACAAGTTTAGCTTCCCCTTGAGCTTCTTCTAAATCTAACTCAAACATCCTGCAGTTTTGTTTTTTTTGCATCTTTCATTGTCCCAGGACCCACCGAGTCCAAGTTCAACTCACACAAAACCTCTGTCCCTAGCAGTATGAACAGCAAAATTTCTAACCCATGGGTTTGTAAGAACGGGCACTTATTATTATTTATGTCGTTCATTTGCTCATTCATTCAAATAGTATTTCTTGTACATCTTCAATTGTATTGCACTGCGTTAAGAGCTAGGTGGCCACAAAACTGAACAGACTACACTCTTAACCTTCATGTTAGTCCTACGAGGGACTATAAAACATGTGCACAACAAAAACACAAACTAAGATAAGTACAAATAAAATGCCTTGAAGTTCACGGGAGGTAAAGACGAATTCCATCTTAGCTGTTATGATGATGGGTGGTTTCAGAGAGGACATGACATTTGAACGGGGGCGGAAGAGGTCGGATCCGATCATTTGAAAGCTGTAGAGGCAGAGTTGAAAGGAGAACGCCCTGGCAGAGGGAAGCAGACTAGCAAAGGTGGGAAAATGGGAGGTATGGCCACAGAGAGCAACACTCCCCTTCATTTGCCTGCAGCGATGGCTCAGGAAGAAGGGGAGTGATGAGAAACACATTTGTTAGAACATATTGAAACTAGATCAAAGACAGCCTAGCACGCCAGCTGAGAAATTGCTCTTTATTCTAAAGGGAATGGGAAATCTGTGAAAGGTTTGGAGCATGTGAGTAAATAATCAAAGGTTGTTTCAGGAAGATTGCCAGCTGCGTGCACAAAGCAGAGTGGAACACAGCTGGAGACAAGACCGGTTAGGGGGCTAGCAGCGGCTACGGCAATGGACCGCACAGGAGAGGAAGGAAACGGCCAGAGGGTGTAAGACAGACCTCAGAGACAGGACTAAAAGACTTAATCAAATCGATCTTGGGGGAGAAGGAGGGAGAATCATGGTGCCATTCATAGAGAACATACTGGAAGGAAACAGAGATAACAACTTCATTTTTCAGGTGTACAAATTTGTGTGGTGTTCCTGCGAACTTTAGGTGCATTCCCCCAACCCAGGAACGCATGCCAAACCATCCACAGAAGATAACTGCATTGGATAAATGTGATTCATGTTAATTCTAGAGCAACATCTGCCCTATCCGAACATCCACATGGTTTCCACCTGATCTGCTTCTTTCTGGCTTCCCAGCAACCAGTCATGCTAACCGATGGTTGGCTTAGTTGGCTTAGCCGTTCGCCCATGGCTCACCGCCTCCATACTGGACATCCCCTGACCTTACAGGGAGCAGCGCCAGCCCGCCCTCACCAGGGTCTTCCTGACAGAGTCACCAACTGAACAGACTTGTGCCAAATTAAGTCCTGGATGGCTGGGCCCAGACATGGCCTGCAGTGTCACAGGGGATGACCAAAGGATGGTGGCTGTCATCGGCTGGAAACGCAACCTTGGGGTTGAGAGTTCCGAAGAGCTGGGAGATGTCTCAACAATTGTCTTCGCTCACTGCCACAGTAAAGATGACCATGAAACGTGTCCACCCATTCTGCAGGACAGCTAGGTGTCCAGGAGAAGGAGCTCTCTGAGGGACGGAACGCCGGAAAGCCTGGTCTCCTGCACACCTTGATGTTTTCATAATAGGTGGATGGACAGAGATTAAGGACTATTTTTGGCATCGATTCTGCCGTGTAAATGTGCGCTCTGACAGTTCATGGACAGAGAAGGACCACCGGTGGCCCATTCTGGCCATGAGCAGCAGGCACCCCCGGCAGAGAGGAGCCCTGGGGGGCTCGGAGGAGCTGAGGTAGAATGAACAGAGGTTAAACGCCCTTACACTCACTTCTAAGTGACAGGTTCTAATTAAACATAATTCACACCTCAATGGATCCAATCAGCCCTGTAGAGCGTCCAGGTTTCTGCCGTGGCAGACCTGAAGGCTGACGGGGAGGGAGCGTGAGAAAAGAGGCCAGTGTGTGGATGGGGCTGGAGGGGGAATAGCTGAGACTTGTATGAACTCGTGAGAATTGAGGGAGGAAAGAAAATATGCTAAAAGGAATATGCTATAAAGTAATGTGGTTTTACTCTACGGGGGGTGGTGATTTCTAGGTGTTCATTCTCTTTAAAAAGTAGCTTTATGACTTGCCTTTGTGAAAAAATATCTTGTATCCCAATGTTATTTTTTTGCCTGCTCCAAAAATTACTGAAAGATGTTTTTTATTTCATGATTTCAGAAATATGATGGATGCAAGCATTCCCATTATATAGATTCAACCACAGACACTGAGAAACAGGCACCTACTCATGTGGAGTACGGGGGTCCAGGCTGACAATGGAAACCCTGATTCTTCCAAACAAGCCCCCAACCCATCAGGAAGACAGTCTATCAAGACCAATGGTTTTTGCAATTCAAGCCATTCCCCTTTTGTTTGCCAAAGCTAAAAAATTAAAGACATAAAAAAAATTATTCCTGCTAAAAATCTATTTCTGGGGTCACAGCTGCAGGATTAACATATGCTAAAGCTAGAAACACTGAAGGTTGATTGTGCACATCTTTTCAAGTGCGGCTTAATCGCCCAAGAATGCAGAATCACATTTCAGATGTATTTAAAGCGTGAAAAATATTTATATAATTATTGTCTCATCAGATTAATATTAAAATCCTGAACCACTCTACTTAAGGTCCCTGAAGTTTCTGTGCAGACTCCTAACCCCATATTAGGCAGCCCTTCGCTGCTTTGCAAAATCCTTTCCAGCCACACCAGTCCTGATGAAATTCCTCATCCTCCATGAGGCCTCCCCCCTGTGCCCCAGGGGGAACTAACTCTCACCTCTATGAAAACCCAGAATGCCTTGTCTCCCTAACGTGCTACTTATGTGCCATGGATGGCGGTTCCCTGGACATGCACACGTCACATTTCCCTCTGTCCCTGCTTCCCCCCCAACCCAGCATCATGCAGTCCCCAAGGGAAGGAGCCATAAGTTACATATCAGCATATCTGCTCTAAGAGCCTAGTGGAAGACATCCTGCTTAAGAGATGTTAAATATATTTTGTAAATGAATGATGGCTGCACAAAAATTCTCCAGGGTCTTCAGGCCTCCCTTGTAAAGCTTTGTCTAGAATATGGAAAGCAAGCTTCTGCCACTGCACCTAGCCCATAGTGACTCCTTCACCACTAAATCACAAATGAACACCATCTGCTGCCCCTCTCCACCCGCCCCTCTGGAGAGTCCCTTTAGACTAATTGGTCACTCTCTGTTCTAGCTTGGATTTCTCTTAGTTCTTACTATTGGGGAAATCTCACTTGGGTCAGGGGTCTAGGATGCTGGTTTCTAAGTTATAGGCTCAACACCATATGCTTTTCCTCTTTAAACTCCTAATTATTACTTTCTTTTTGGTTACCTTCATTTCCACCCCCTCCTGAAATGTTCTCTTTCCAAGACTCTCCTGAAACTATCTCCTTTGAGCCATCTACAGAGCATAAGGCGAGCAGATGGTACTCCGATTACACTGGTAATTACCCCCTGAGAAAAGCATCCTTGTTCCCAAAGCAGGTAATTTGGGCTAAAATAGAACATTCAACAGAATAACCTAGATAAGTAGGGTGTTGAGCTATATCCATATACGATCATATTTTATATAACAGAAAGCATTATCATTAGTTTCCGACAAAGCCACACTGTCGCTCCCTGCAAAGAAGGGTGGCCAACATCGGAAAAACTACGAGAACGTGTTTCTAAGGCTCCACCCACTTCCACGTTAGCTCCACCTCTCCGATGGGTTGGAGGTGCCTGAATCACAGTTGAGAAGCTCTTGAGATCCATCCTTGCCAACCAACATGTAGGTTCCAACTCACATCTGGTTTCTAAGCACAATGACTTTATTTTTATTTCATTTTATTTTTATTTTAGATAGAGAGTATGAGCAAGGGGAGAGGCAGGGTACAGGGAGAGGAGAATCTCAAGCAGACTCCTTGCTGAGCAGGGAGCCCTACTCCCCAGCCCAACTGAGGCTCCATTTCACAACCCCGAGATCATGACCTGAGCTGAAACCAAGAGTCGGATACCTACCTGACTAAGTCATCCAGCAACCCCATGGACTTCTTATTTTTTTAATGATACTTATCTTTTCTAATTGCTGAAATGCATTTTTAATTTTTTTATTTTATTTTTTTCAGTGTTCTAAAATTCATTGTTTATACACCTCACCTAAGGAATACGTGCCCTCCTTAATACCCACCACCAGGAATTTCACCAGCATATACATTATTTTAATTTTTTGGCAATGTCAGTATCAAAGCCTTGAACGTAGGCTTAGGGGAAACGGCATAAACCAAGGTTACTCTTTGCTCCGGAGTAAGCAGAATTCTGACCACACATTCAGCAGTCTCTGATCATAACTGCAGACCATGATCTGCTGAAGTTTTTCTGTAAGAGCAAGACTAGCTAGAGTGCTTTTAGCTCAAGAACAGGGTACTCTATGTCATCAGGCAAAAATGGCAAAAGGTCATTCAAATGAACTTCACATGACGAGAGAAGCAGTAAGAAATGGTAATTGCTTTTTCTAACCCAGGCCAGGTACAATTACCATCAGTTCTTTGTGGTGGGTTATTTTTCCCCTTGTTTATTTATTTATTTATTTATTTTTAATATCTGTTATAATAGTGTGATCATCCCAACACTGCAATTTAGATGTAGGGTTCATTAAAAAAGAAGGTTGGCATTTTAATATGTATACCCAACACAAAAGCAAGATATTTATTGCACTTTGCACATGGCAGAGGTTAAAATTTCACTGAAAAGATTTTTCAGAGATTAACATAACTACGTGTATCTTTTTCCTCCTTCCTTTCTCCTAGAAATACAAAATAGAGCAGGACAAAATCCTGATGGATGAAAAAGCTCTTGCTCCACTTGTCAGCTTTATCAATACTAGGGATAGATGATAGCCAATTTTATAACAAAGTACTTGTGGTTTTTGTGTTAGACTTTTGGATCTTAATTTAGAAGGTAGCTTTGTACTATTTGGTAATAATCTCTTCCTCTGCTTTTTCTGACATTACAAATTACCCAGACTACTTGTGTTTTCTGTGATTAACCTTCTAAACGCCCATCCACTCTGCACTAAACTTGCTGGGGAAAATAATGAGTGAAAAAAGTGAGCTGCTGGTTTATTTATTTTTTATTATTCTACTTAAATCTCTTAATGAAGTATTTTGCTACTTAAAAGTTACTCCCCTATAACCATGGGAGAGAAAATGCACGTGACCTGAAACAGCACCAGAAGCTCACAAGCATTCACATTTCAACTAATACATGATCCTCTCTGTCTGGTGACCAGGCAAAAATAACTCTCTAGGTCATTTGTAAGAATAATTTAAACCAAATAATTCTGGTTATGAGGCTAGCTGATTCATGAAGTAGTGAGAATGACAGCAGAGATCCTTACACAGAGGAAGTAATTGACTGATAAAAGATAATTAACTAATTAGTATTATGACTAATGGTCAGTAATTGGCTAATACCTTTTATGGACTCTGCCAATGCAAATAGCTTGATTTTCAACCCAACTGATAGCCGCTCTTCACAGTAACTCAAATTAGTACTTTGGAACAGTCCTTGATAAAGTAAAGCCATCAACTGTGCCTCTTGTTCACAGTACTTTGATGTTATTTGTAAAACAATTAGCATGTTAAACCAGTGTTCGGCTATGTCAATGTGGGCACAGGCTATGCATTGGACACTCTGTGTGCACCCTCTAAAACCTGTACTTCACAATTTGTTCAGTTAGGGTCTCCATTTGAATTCTGCTATGAACAATGATAATTCATTGCCTAAAAGGGAGCCTATGTCTGATATAAGTGGTCCTTCCACAAACTGTGGACTGAGGCGTGAAGTCTTCATATACCTCAGAATCGGTGGTATTTGTCAAAGTCTCTGCTGACCAATGGACGACCATCACTGGAATACTCGGGAGCAATAGTGTTCAAAGTGGGGTCCCAAAGAGCAGTGGCAGCATCACCTGGAAACTAGTGAGAAAAGGCAAACTATCAGGCCTAGCCCCAGACCTACTGAATCAGAAACTCTGGGTGTGGGGCCCAGCCATTTGTGTTTAAAAGTCCCCTAGCGGGGCGCCTGGGTGGTTTAGTGGGTTAGGGCCTCTGCCTTCTGCTCGGGTCATGATCTCAGGGTCCTGGGATCGAACCCCGCATGAGGCTTTCCGCTCAGTGGGGAGCCTGCTTCCCCACTTTCTGTCTCTGCCTGCCTCCCTGCCTACTTGTGATGTCTCCATCCAACACATAAATAAAATCTTTAAAAATACTCATAAAATAAAATAAATAAATAAATAATAAAAGTCCCCTAGTGATCCTGATACACGCTTAAGTCTGAGAACCACTGTCCCGGAAAGAGATTTCTCCGAATGTGGTGGAAGGACCTTGGGCATTAGAATCACCCAGGGCTAATCTCTGAGGATTATCCTGCCCTGCTGAATTATAGCATCTAGCAATCCACACTTCTGTAAGGTCCCCAGAGCACCTGGTCACTCAGTGCACCAGAAAGTTTGAGCACCACCTAGTTGGAATTCAATGAATGCAAGAGTCTTCCACAGAAATGCAAAGGGGGGGATGGGAACCCAACAACTGGACTCACTGCGCATGTTTCCGATTTGAAGGTATTGGCCTAAATCTCCTCTTCTAACTTGGGTGCCGGCCGAAAGATCTCTGCGCTGCTTGGTTGGTTGGTATGCGAACAAAAGCATGTCTTCTCATTGCAGCTTTCAAGAAGTCGTTAGCCAAAGAAAAGGGTGACGATGATCTCATCAAAAAACACGTAAATAAATAAAGCTGGACTAGAACTAACACCTTAGCGTCCCCAGATCATTCTGGAACAGGAGGATGCAAGTAGCTCAACAACTAGGCATTTTTAATAAATCGGGTCTATTTGGGTTTCATTTGCTTGTTTGTTTTTCGAGGGAGGCAGCTTTTTGTTGCTCTGCTTGTTTTGCGGTGTAGAATTCTTGCTGGTGACAACCCAAACATCCCACACCACTAGCAAGCTGCCACACCTTCCATCGGTAACATGAAGACTCTCCCTCTCCACCAAACACAGGCAAAATTAGTTTAAAAAAGCACTTGCCAGAACTAACAAATAACTTCACCTAAAAGGAGGGGCAGCAGATACTGAGATAGGGGAAGAAGGAAAAAGGAAAGAAAAAGGTATAAAGGCGATAAATTCAAAGACAGAAGCCAGGCTCCGTCTTAGCCTTAGTAATAGTCATCATCCCCCCCCCCTTTATCCTGCTGAATGAAAATAAAAATATCTGCAAGAGTATTAACATTCCTCTAACAAAGATTATAATCATGGCAGCAGCCTCAAAATCCCACCCTCTTCCTCTGAGCTCTCTGAAAATAAAAATCCACAGAAACAAAACATCCCATAATTAAAAAGCCACACAATATAACGGTTAGACAGATCAGGTTTTCCCAGCAACTTCATACATCTTGGAGCCTTTATCGAGGCAACACTTGGATTTGGCCAAATTAATCCCTTTTAGCCTTATCATTGTAAATTCATGTGTCTACTCTCCAATATTGCAAACAGCAACAAAAAACAGATGAAACTTTCAGATATTGTAGGAAACTGCTTTCTCACAGACAATGTGATATTTTGGAGAAAGCAAAATGTTTGCAGCAAGAAGGCCTGGGTTCCAATATCTGTTCTCCCATTTAATTGCTGTGGTAAGGGGAGCAAGTCTGTAAAACCAATCTGCATTTCAATTTTCCCATATAAAAAGGATCAGAAAGTTGTATATCATCTCAGATAATGTCTGTGAAAATTCTTTAAGTGTAATGGGTTTTTAGACATTTCACTAGACTCTAAGTTCTAACATTAGCAATTGTGTCTTTTTATCCTTTTCCCTCCAAGGTACAGAATAATACATGATTTGTTTAATTAGTAGAATAATTAATTAGCTGTTGTCTGAGCCTGTCAGTGGGGATCAGAATTGGCCCCAGAAAACTAATAGCCAAATAGATCCAGACCCCAGGGTCCAGAGCTAAACCAAGAATGGAAATTATCCAAAATGCAGCTGCCAGTTAGGACACACCTATGTCAGAGGTTGAAAGGGGAGGGTCCAAAAGCAGATACTGAATCTGTCCTCTAGCCCAAGAGGCTGGTGCAAGAGTCTCCACTCAAGGCCATCGCTAAACATCTAGGAGTAAACAAACAGAGGAGTGCAGAGGGAGGGGAAAAGACAGCAGGGTCACAAAGGACAGGACACGATGCCCCAGAGGACCCTTGGATTGAGTGGTTGGCTACTCTAAGACTTGGGTGACAGCCTGATCTAAAGTCCTGGTGTCATGGCAGAGAGCCGGTTAAACTTGATTCAAAGGAGTGAACACAGTGCATTTGAAAGAAACATGGGTAAGTTTTAAGCCAGAGAGAATCAAGTTCAAATTCAATTCTGCGGTTTACCAGCTGTGTGAACTTGTATAGCACACTGAATATCAATTTCCCCCTCTTCCCATAAAATTAGGATCATAATGTCTTCCTCACCATGCTTTTGTGGGCATTAAATGAAATCAAAAGTCATGAAGGGCCTGAAATGAAATTTGAAAACAAGGAAGCACACAAAACACATGAACTTCCTTCTCCTATCACGATTTCTGAACTTTTCTCTTAGCCCTATTTCTTATTAGCAGTTTACTATCCTTATAAAGTTTTAGTCAGTAAATCCTAATAGAAAAAAAATTATACTTTAATTGCTTATAGCCTTATTTCAAGATCTAATTCCAACTTTCACCATATCCTTTCTGTTGATTCTAATCATAAAAAGCAGCAGCAGGGTGTTGGAAAATCATTTACTAGAATCCTCAGAAGTAGGGTCTTCCATAAAAGAAAACAACTTGCCCCATGCAGACTACATATGGCTCAATAATTATTCCATAGAACAGAGGCTTTCCCAAGAGCTAGTACTTCTTTTTTTTTTGAATGTGAAGCCTTGAGATTGGCCTTCACAGGTGATACACTAAGAGATCATGAGAGTTGACAAACACATATTCATTAAATTCACACTATATTTGAGATATTTGGTTAAATGCTTTGGACACAGCTTTGGGACAGATGGACATTGTGCCTGCCCTCAGACTTAAAGCCTATTTATCAAGATTGCTTAGTCTAGCCTGCATAATAAAGAAAATTTAACCTCTCCATAATATAACAAATGGAGATGTGTTTCTCATTCATTTTAGGATCTAGCAGCTCTCCTTGACAACTCTCTCAGTGATGACACATGGATCTGAGTTCCTTCCATCTTTTCAGGGAAGATGGCTTTCTGGATCTTTAAAGAATGAAAAGAGAATAGGTGGTCAATAGACCACCAGCCTGGAAATGATTTACCCTTTACCCACATCCCACTGGCCAGAATCCAATCACATGGTCCCAACCTACTAGATAAGGGAGGCTAAAAATGTTGTTTTTGTATTTGCCCAAGGAGAAAAAAACAATTACAGTGGGGTTCAGTGAACATATGAAATTATATCTGACACATCTATTTGGAAGTTGCTGTATTGGATGGTAAAAGACAGATGCGTTCCTTTTTCCTAGCCCCTTTCCAGGAGCTTCTAATCTCACAAATGGTGACAAACATATACATACAAAACTGACTGGAGATAGACTTGACTTATGTTATTATAGAGAGTCTGAGCCCCGGAAATATTGAGCTACTGGAGCATATTGATAGAAAAAAATCAATAAAGAAAGGGAGGGAGCAAGTAAGAGGAGTTTGTAGGTGAGGAGAATTTGAGAAAAGGAAATGTTCAAGAAATGGCAGGGAGCCCAGTGTGGCCAGCGTAAAATGCATATGACATGTGATAATTTCTGAAAGGAAGGGCATGGGTCAAGGTGAACAGGGTTTTGAATGTCACGTCTAAGTTTGAAATTATCCACATACATAGCAGGTAAAAGTAGCAGAAGGTCGTTTTAAGAATGCAGTTGAAAGGCACTGAGGTTCTCAACTGAGAACATTCCCATGCCATTTCTTGATCCCATGCCCCTTGAAAGTTGAGTACTATGTCTCAGTCAATTTCTTTTCTTTTTGATTTTGTGTTTAATATCCCTCAACACCCACCTAGGTCGTAGACTACTCATTTAGGTAGATGCTGATTGACAAAATGGCTGCCAGGATAAATGTATGACCAGAGACTTTCTGACAACAGTGACTCCATTGTACACTGATAATGCCCCATGTGTAGGGGATTCACATACAGACTTGAAGGAGGGGAACAAGTGGAAAATGTCCCACTGCTTGGGCTTATTTAAGAGTTAGGACCACACATCACTTGTTCTGCAATGCAAGAGTGTGTGATTCATAGGCCAAGGCCCAAGAAATGGGAACAGAAACACATTCATCTGTTCTTACTTTCACATCTCCTGTGGTGAGAAGGGCCTGTGTGCTGGTTGCTGGGAATGCGGAGCTCTAATTTGCCTCCACGGGTTTCTGGCTGATTAGCCTTAGACAAACCAGGTGCTCTTTCCATTTCTCCATCCAAATGCACTGATGTGGACAGTTCCTTCACCCAGGTTTTAGGGAGGTAAAAGAAGATGGATGTAAAAGCACTTTAAAAAGTGCTTTTAAAAAAAGACTGAAGTCCTAAATAATGTATAAAGTACCCATTTTGATGAAAAGCATGGCCTTCAAGTAGAAAGAGCAAAGGGCCATGGAAGCAGAACACGGGTTAAAAGAGGATTGAACTCTAAAGCTTTATTCTCCCTAGCCTAAGAAACACCCAGATGCTTGACCCATCCGTGACGCAGGCTTCCAATTTCAGCAGATTCCAACAGGTAGAATCCACATCGGCCACAGAACCAATTTCATACCCAAAGAAGCTTCTGCCTTGGGCTTTGTAGTTGTGATCAGCTTCTCTTATTTAGTATCCGGAGGAATTGGCTTGAACCACACTGTAGGGCAACTTAATTAAAGAATTAGATAAACAAAGGAATGCCTCCCTCTCTGAATCAAGCCAAGTGTCATGAAAAATAAAACAATTAAGCAGAAACAAAGGCACCAATAACGTATTAAAGCAGAACAAGTTCATACAGAAACGTAATGAGGTTTCATTATTACAAATCAGAAGGCTGAGAGGCAGCATGGTGAGCTCTCCATGGCTACCTTTATCAAACTTACCTATAATGCAACGGTGCTGGCAGACCAAAATACACACTTACTCAGGAACGACAACAGGCCACATCTGCGTTCTGCATTGAGATTTCCTCGGTGCTTCCATAGGCATCATCTCATCTCATCCTTACAGCAACCTCTCTGAAATGGGTGTTAGCTTCATCTTACAGATAATGAAACAAAGACTTGGGGAGTTTGTGCGACTTGCCCAAGTTTGCATAGTGATGATGTAACCCCTGGAACTCCAGCCTAGACTGCAACCCAGGTGCTTCCCATTATGTGCCAATTAAATTCTAAATGAACCTGCACTTGCTGGATGAGTGTAATGGAAGGGAGCCATATTTTCTCATTCAACTGCAAAAACAAATATTCAATGAGCATCAGCTACGTTCACAACACTGTGTTAGGTGAGGTAGATAAGACGGTGGGGAAGTCGACACAGGCTTAGATCTCAGCGTATACATCTCTTCTCAGGGAAAATTCAAATACTTAACATTTTCTCTATTGTACAATTTTTAAAACTATGCCCAGAAATATTCAATCTAAGAAATAAAATTACAATGTCCCCCAACATACACCACACACACACACACAATGTTTTAGAATTCTAAAGTGAGCATTACTTGCTGATGTAATAAGATGGCCACATAAGTATCAAAATAGAATAGAATCAAGATCACCAATAGGTTCTGACCAAGAAGTCCTTAACAGAATTCCCCTCAGCCTGACTGAAATTTAGACAGGTTTTCTCATGACTATACCCCTGCCCTCCCTTTTCGTTGGTCACTTCCTTTAGAAAACTTGACAGCTTTCTAAAGCTTTGCTCCTTTGTGATGTAAATCTTCTACAACCCAGAGATGTCTTTCTCAGGGAACTGGGAGACATCCTTTTGATGTGTGAACAGGAAAGACAGTACCCCATCTCCCAGTCTCTGTGGGAGGGTAGGAGCTTAATTTCTATAAGTCAAGTTCATAAGTTTTCTACTAGTCAGAAAACACAGATGACCTCATCACAGTGACCAGCATCCCCTGATGTCCTCCAGTACCTTTCCAGGAGCTCAGCCCAGGGCTTAAAACCTTCCCACCTTTTATATCAGTGGAGTTGAGGTCAATCTCTTTTTCCTATGGTAACTGTCTTGATTCCATCAGTCTTAAATAAAAGACTTTCTTGCTATTTAACTAGTCTGGTACAATTTCCTTTTTACAGTTCCTATGTGTTAAGTAGGATGCAGGCTACGAGTCTTGCAGATATGAACAGGACTGGCTTCTGCCCTGAAGAGATCAAGATACAGATCTGTGGAAGCACTACATCAAGATCTATAAGGAGACAGCTGTGAGATAACTCTAGCTTTGATAACAAATCACTGAAGATTCATAAAATGTAACCTGTAAAACATAGCCTTAAACTTGAAATTAAGTACCTTGTTTACTGATAACTTCCACAGAAGAACTTAGAGATAGAAATTTTGTCAGGGGGTGGGGGAAGAGGGGAAGAAGAGATGAAAAGCAAGGAAAAATGACAGAAACACCAACATCTTCCTTTCTCCTGTTTTTGAGAGATTAGCCAGACAAATCTCTGTCTGGGTGTTTCTAATATCAAGAACAAGGTGAGCATCAGGAGCTGTGCTTCCCCAGTTCTGTGTCCTGATTGTAGGCTGACCTTCCACCCTCCCTTTCCCTGCTTCGTGCCCACACTGGACCCCACATCACCACAATGAGGCACTCCATTTGCATGACTCACCCTTGAGGCAACAATTTTGATGTGAAGGAGAAGAGATGAAATATGGAGCTCTTGTGACCTGTCAGAAGGCAAGACTTCACACTTTGTAGTTTGAACCATTAGTGATTCTTCCAGAGGAAATCTCAAAAGAGGTAGCAGATGCTATTAGGAAATATTTCTGGGCAAGGAAGGTTTTAGAACGTGCTGAAAGGTGGTATTGTCCATTCTTCCTACTGAACTACCACCACCTTTGCATCTTACTCGGAGTCTCCTTCCTCTCCGCTGAGTACAGCTGACATGGAGGACTTTGTTCAGTGATAATGGATGCATATGAGTGTGAAAAATTGATAAATACTAACCTTAAATGTAGTATAATTTGTGAATTTGCAAAATGCCTTCTGCTGCCAGACCACGTTTGTTGTTGATGGCGGTGGTGGTGTTTTACATGAGAGGAAATGGAGAAGAAATACCAGATCTGAGACACGGAAGAAAAGGGGAGGGGGGCAGAATATGAAGATGGGAGATAGGTTGGTGGTGAATAGAAAATCCTATAAATGTGGGCATTTGTGTCAGCCAGGACATGAGCTTCATAACCAGGAGAATACCAGTATTGACAGCCGCAAACTGGAGTGGTGGAGTCAATGCATAGCTGAGGTGGAGAGCACCCGAAGTTCCTGGAGACACATTATCCTGAGAGTCTTGAAGTGTGGATGGTAATGGACATGACAAAGAGAGTAAAGGCAAAGTCAGAGAAGAAGAGTCAAGTTCAGACTCAAAAGTAAAACATGGATAATCCATCATGAGAAAAGGTAGAGGGCCAAGGAGAAAGGAGTCAGTGCAGGGTAGCAAGATAAAACAGAAAAATCAAAAAGCAAAATCAAACCAAGAAGACAAAGATCCCCTGATAGAGATCAGTCGGAATCCCAGCAAGGAACAGATAGCTTATTCACACTAAAATAATGGGGTGATGGGGGATAAGGGGGTGTTAACAAAAGAGCCCTTACAATATGGAGCAGGGCATTGAGAAACCGCACTAGAGAATACAGAATCTCAGGACTCTGGGGGCCAAGGAGCTATTCCCATCCCGAGGTCTAAAGGGATGTGAAGAGGAAATAGTGGCCACATCTATAAGGTAAGATTTACAGAGCACCATCTTGAGTGGAGTGGAGTGATCACAGCCAGTTGAGGTTACCCTTCAGGGCAGGATCCTAGGGACTCCGGACTCCAACCCCACTCCCGTCTCCCTTTCAGATCTCTTCCTGGGTCTCCCCATTGGCCAGATCCAACCAGAAGCCAGACAGCGAGGGTGTAATTCTTCAAGTCACCCTGCCCAGCCACAGAGTCAAGAGGAGAAAAGTGGACAGGTGCAGATGGAAGCTGTTCAGCGTAGAAGTGAAGGGGGCAAGACCCAGCATCTAACCTTAGTGCAGACAGCTGAACGGCTTCCAGCTATGAAATCTGAGAGCAAAGGAGAACACTGAGGGACTAACTATTTATCAAAGCTCTGTGCGAAAGAAGACAAAACCCATTTCCTTTATCAATCATCTGCTCATCAAAACAGATACACACACACACACACACACACAAATAATTTACTTTGGCATCTGTTGTATAGCATATTAACACCAAGAATAGAATTTACTCTAATGAATCTGTTGAGGTAAGCCACAGAATATGACCAGGCAAAAATTCTAGTTGATTAATTAGTAATCACAAAAGGCCCTACCACAGTTTCCCACCGTGAGTTACAGAGCTCTCATTCAGCCTTCACGAATGAAGAAGTCGGGCTCTGGGCCGCCGGCCCTCCACGCTCCAGGGCCCAGCCATTCTTTGGGCAGCATGCCTGTGTTCACTGCACTAACTCATTAGTAGTCTCGCTCCCTAAACACGAACCCCCCAACCCCGCCCCCGTCTACCTCTTTCAGTCACTGGAGAGTTCTCTTTGGAACGTGGCATGCTGAGGTTTAGAAAATAAACACAGGCGTTTTTTTTTTTTTTTAATGTGCCAAAGAATTATGGATACCATTATTGCTGTCCCACATGGCCACCATTAGTTTCCGATGATCATGCACCTCTCATTTATTAAAGACTATTTGATTTAGAATGTAATAATAAAAAAAAATGTTTTTCTACCTATGGCATCAATTATGCAGATTGGCTTTTCTGAGGGGAAAAAAAAATAACGAGACATCATCAGTATTCTTTGAATTTCTGACTTAATTCACACAGTTACCGTGAGAGTATAACTTATTATTTGGTACCGAGGTTGATGAATTCTCCACAGGCTGTCAGTAATTATTCTCAAGTATCTATTATGAGGACACAGAAAATTGCTATTATGTGCTGACTCAGTAGTGTGTGTGAGTACTCCGCTCCCGCCCTACTCAGTCTCCAGGCTCTGAGATTTCGCCGTGATATATCTTAGATGATTCATACTGGAAAGTTCTATTAAATTTCAAATTATCTAATCACACTACTGATGTTACATTAAGATATAAATAAAAGGAAGCATAGACATGATTTATCTGTGCACGTTACCTGGTAAGGAAGAAAATGCAAAATGAAACCTCAGAATGATGTAACGGACAACCACAAAAATATTTCAGGGGATCTCTGTGGCTGTCTCTTCTCCTTAGACTTTGATCTCAAGTTTCAGTGGAACATGAGAGACCCAAGCACAGCACAGCCCTCCCTGAGATGCTGTTGAAGTTACGACCCATTGGGGGCAAGTGAACACAACCCAGCTGGTTCTCAAGGAAGCAAAAATGGAAGTGGTGGGATCCCATAAGTGAGAAGTCCAGCCTCAGGAATGGCAGACATTCCATGACACTCAGATTGCTCTCCTTCTATCTCTAAGATAATATCTCAGTCCTCCTTTTTGACCCTGTGTATTGGTTTTGCTCTTGCTTGTTGCAGTGATATTTGTCCTTGAGGCATGAGGAGGAAAGGCCTGGATGGGAAGTTTAAGAGCGTGGAGTGGAAAGCAGAAGATGAACACCTTGTCAGGACCATACCAAGTGGGGAGCAGGCATCTCCTCAAAGGAAGGTGAAGTCATTGCCAACAGAGAAGCAGGAAGGAGTAGTTGAGTTGACAAGATCAGGAAAAGTCAGTATGGATTCTAACACTGCAGGCCCTGAAGCCACCCCTCCAGGCAAAAGCAGCCGATTTCTGTGCGAGTTCAGAGAGGAAAAGACAGGATCCCAAACAGATTCACTGAAAGTCCTGGGGTCTTGAATAATGGTCGTTAGCCAAAGCAGTTGCTTATTATGTCATCCTTTTCTCTCCTGTCCCAGGAGAGAAAAAAAAAAAAAAAAAAAGAGCCCTTGGAGGGGGAACAAACATATCATGGAATGCTGGACAACTGGAGAACCAGCACAGACTCCTTCAGGAACATTTCCTCTGCCTTCTACATACAAATTAAACAAACAGCCACCAACACAAACCAACCTAATTTCCCTTTAGTTCTTTTAGCCTTTTAACAAACATTCAGAACCTACTGAGAATCTATATATCACCTAATAGTCCTTTAACAAGGTAGAAGAACATAGGATATTTTTATTGAAACAGTTTATATCTAATGGCTCTCCATGCTGATTTCTAGTTTTTGTTTTTGTTTTTAAATGATGAACATTCTTTTGTTGTTGAAATGCTGATTGATTGTGTATTTAAAAAGTGGCGTCTGATAGACAGAGTGCCCTTCCCAAACACCCCTCTCACTAGCAGACAAGTCTGACCTGATTAAACAGGAATGGAGGCTCCTCCCTGCTATGAAAAGGAGAAAAACGAAACACTTACTTGTGGCCCTCTCCAGCTCCTGCTTCATTCACTCACCAATGTCTTCCCAGAGCCTACTGGGCAGAGAAATGAGACATGGCCCCGGCCCTCCAAAGTCCAGGGAAAGACAGTCACAAGTACCAATAAATCCTAATATGAGAGCAAGCGTGTACATGGGAGAAACCCAGTGGTAGGCAATAAACTGCCTGGGAAAGCGGTGGAAACTTCAGAAGAGATGCCAGGACTTGAAGGACAGGAAGGACTCTGCAGAGCACCCGTGAGGGGTGTGTGGGGGGTGAGACTGAAGCACTGCAGGCAGACAGATCTGTTGGAAGAAGCCTGGAAATGGATAAGGGCACAGTATGGCAATTCGGGTATGAGTACTAGGTGCTGACAAAAAGCACTAGAAGAGGATATTGCTACAGGATATGGGCTGGCAGGTAAAAGTCTATGTCCCAAGTGCATTAGCTCCCTAGGACTGCCATGATGATCCCAAAATCAAATGACAAAACAACACTGATGTTCTCTCAGTTCTGGATGCTGAAATCCTGAAATCAAGATGGAGGTTCTAGGGAAAAACCTGTTTCATGGTCTCTATCTTCTGGTGATTCCCAGCAATCTTTAGAGTTCCTTGGTCTGCAGCTACATCACTCCAATCACTGTCTTCACGCAGCCTTCTCCCCTTCTGCATTCGTCTCTGTGAGCTTTCTCTTCTTACTAGGACACCACTCATATTGGTGTAAGAGTCCACCCTACTGCCATATGATCTCATCTTAATTATGTCTTAATGACATCTACAAAGACCCTTTTTCCAAATAAGTTTACATTCATAAGTACCATACCTTTCTGGGGCCAATTCAACCCACAATACCATGGGAACCGGTGACAAAGAAAAATTATACCAGATAAGCTAAACAGGTAAAAAAGACTTTATTCAAGATTATTGCAATAGAGGTCAAGACTTTCATAAAAGAAGAAGGAGATTGAACTGGACTCCACTGAAACAAAAGGTGGGAAGGTTTATGTGCTAGGGTGAGCTGGTGGAAAAGTACCAGAAGACATCAGGTGAGGTTAGTCACTGTGATAAGGCCATGTGTGTTGGCTGACTAGTGCTTATGGAAGTCAGGCTCCTACCTTCCCACAGATACTGGGTGATGAGGCACTATCTTACTTGATAATGTCATTTCAAAGGGATGGCTCCCAGTCCTTAAGAAAGACATCCTTGGAATGTAGATCTACATCTCAAAGGGAAGGGTAAGAATTTACAGTTGCAAGTTTCTAAAGTAAATTCTCTAAGAAAAGATAGGTCAGGGGTCTGTAGTCAGGAAGAAACCTGTCTAAAATTCAGTCAGATTCAGCGTTTACTGATAACTTGTAAACCATTATCACTTTTGCCCTCTACAGCATAAGAGGCAGGAAGAATGGGTGGGAAAAAGAAAGGAAAGATGGAGGTCTATAGATGAAAGAATTAGAGTGGTAATTTTTCCAAACTGAAAGGCAGCACTCACTCAAAGACTACTTCAGCAGCTCTTGATAAACTCAAGACCCCCCAGGGAACATGGGTTTGTGAAATACATGTTGTCCTTGGTTCACAGATTTTAATGTCCTTCAATTAAAAAAAAAAAGAAGAAGAAGAAGAAGTAGAAGAAGTGATGCAATGAGCCTAAGAATTCCACAGGGATCTCGTTGAATATAACAATCATCTTATCCTTCTCTGCTTGGAAAGAACTCTACTAATATTCATCTTAGAAGATCTAGAGATACCAAGATGGGCAATGTTATGTCATAACAGTGTATATCTAGTGAGGCCTATGCTCTCAGTGAAGGGTTAGCAAATTTTTGTAGGAAAGGACTGGAGAATAAACATTTTTGGCTTTGTAGGCCACATGGTCTCTGTCACCACTATTGAACTCTATTGTTGCACAAAAGTAGCCAGAAATACTTGGTCTAAATGAAAAAGCAACTGCAAACTCCATATATTCCCAGTGCATCTCATTTTCTTGCCTTGCATCAAAATATGAGACAGTCATATGTGGAGAAATATCCCAGCACCCATGTTGATAACAAGAGAAAGAGAGGTCTTATATTGTTTTGTCAGTATCCAGCCTTATAAGAGCCAAATACTACACAAAGCAATCATTAACCTACATATTCAATGCATGTTTATTGAAGGATTGCTCTAAGCAGTCCTTAGTGCTAGATACTAAGAATATATACAGCAGTGACCAAAACCCTTAGCCTCACAGAGTTTACCCCCACACCTAAGTGAGCATTAAAGTCACCTCCACCATTTTCAAAAACCACAGATGGTGGATAACTTTTAAAAATATTCCCCCAGACCAATTAAACCAGAATCTTGAAGGTAGAGCCTGTTTATCCTCAGAATGATTTGCTTTTGAAAATTTCACTGGCCACACTGTAGCCTCCAAAAGTGATTTGGTTGCTCTGGAGTGGACCTGGGCACAGGTAGTTTTTAAAGTTCTCCAGGTAATTCTAAAGTCCAATCAGTATTGTGAACACTGGTCTAACCCTTGTAGGTAGGCAAGTTTGATGCCTGAAACTCATGGGGGCCAAAACTTATGCCCACAGCTAAAAGTACTTTGAGGAAGAGTCACCAACACCAACCCTGCCAGCCATAACTTCATTTCCATGGGGCCAGAGTGTTCAAGCTTTGGCTGGTCTCTGCGATCCCCAGACCTTGCATAACCAGGCTTAAGTCTTACAGCTTCTCCCCTTAAGATCCAACTTCCTCAACTACCTGCCTTCCTCCACATGTTCCTATCTCCATTGTTCCTTACTCAAAGAATTTAACCTTTAAAACACAGCCTTCTTACTATTAAGAGCTATGTAGTGCAGTGATTCTCAAAAGGTGACCCCTGATCCAGCAGCATCCAATTCACCTGGGACCTCGCTAGAAATGTATATTTCTGGCCCCACCCCAGACCTATGAATCAGGTCCTCTGAGGGGGGTGGTCCCAGCAGCCTGTGTTGCAACAATCCCTCCAAGGTGATTCTGTAGCACACCCAGATTTTGAGAATTGATGGCACAGAGAAAGGAAGAGTGTGATGAATTTTGAAGATCCCACCAAATCAATTAGCAGGTTTGTTTGTTTGTTTTAATTAACAAATGGACTAAAATTTGAGGAGCTAAGTGTTTCAGAATTGTAGGTCTTAGGACACTCAAACTTGAAAGATAACAGAGCTATTTCAACCTTAAAAAAAGAAGGAAATCCTGACATTTGTGACAATAAGGGTGAACTTGGAGGTCCTTATGTTAAGTGAAATAAAACAGATCCAGAAAGAGAAATACTCTACGGTCTCACGTATATATGGAATACTTCCTTTTTAGAAAAGTCAAACTCGTAGTAACAGAGAGTAGAATGGTTGTTACCAGGGCCTGGGGGGTGGGGGGTATGCGATGTTGGTCAAAGGGCACAAGCATTCAGTTGTAAGTTTTGCTGATCTAATGTTCAGCATGGTGACTGTTAACAACACTGCATTGTATACTGGGAGTTTACTGTGAGAGTGAATCCCAAATGTTCTCACCATACACAGAAGATGATGGCAAGTACAGAAGGTGGTAGACAATGCTAACTAGCCAGATGATGGTAATTATGTCCTAACAAATATGTATATCAAAACATCACCTTGCATACCTGAACTATGTACAGTTTTTATTTTCAATCATACGTCAATAGAGCTTGGGGGGAGGGGGAATAATAGGGTTCTGTCAGCCCAAACCTGCAACTCATGGGGATCACTACCTCCAGAATTAGAATATTCTCTCCATCTAGATTTTATAAAATATATCAAAAGGACGTTTCCATCATCTTTTTTTAAGAGAGAGAGAGTGGGAGTGGTGGTAGGAGTGGTAGAAGAAGGGGGAGAGAGAGAATCACAAGCAGGCTCCATGCCCAGTGCAGAGTCCAAGGCACAGCTTGATCTCCAGACCCTGAGATCATGACCTGAGCCAACAAGAGGGGGATGCTTAATCGACTGAGCCACCCAGGTGCCCTGAACATTTCCATCATTTTTAGGTCACCAGCATAGAACCCAAGTTGGAAGAGAAAGATAGAGCTGTATGGCTTGCTACAAAATTAAACTCCTGAAAAAGGTTTGGGTCAGCTGGTGGACAGGCATTGGGTGGTTATATTAGCCTTAAAGTTTCCAAGAGCAGGTCAGTATGGGGCTGGGGAGCTGGTAACTGCAGGATTATTTTCTACCTTGGGTCCTATCTAACCATGGTATTGGGATATGCTGTTTTCAGAAGATCTGTTCTTTTTTGTTTTCAGCACTTCCCATGTCACAAAAATGGAGGCCTCCGATGGACACAGAACATGGGTTCTATACAACCGTTGTCAAAGACAACAAAGCCAGACATTTGTTGAAGTGATAAGGACAGATTCAAATCAGTGATATACTACTGCAGTAGGGGAAAGAATCCAGTGTGAACCCAACTTCCATTTGTGCAGAGGTGACTGAATGTTCTAAAGGAGGAGGGAGGTATGGGGTGTGTTGGACAGCAGAACTGCAGAAGAGTCACGAAGTGAAAAATTACAAAAAGCAGGGGGAGATGTTGGTGCCTACGAAACCATCCAGATTTGCTAACTGGAGCTTGTGGAAGTTAGGCTCCTACCCTCCCATGGAGATGGGGAGACAGGGGCCCTCTCTTTAGGTGCTGGCTGTTTGTGCATTTGGGAGGCATACCATCCCTATGTCCTACTCTGTGTGTGTGCAAAGAATGGTGCCAAAATATCTCCAGCCCACTGAAGAAATGGTATCAGGGGGAAATGAGCAGAGTTAAGAAGCCTTTCAAAGGTATTTTTATCTCAGAGAAAGTGGGTCTTCACCCACGGCTGCCTCTACCCAGGAGAGAGCCTGTTTAGAAAACGCTGATACACCATGAACCTTAGAAGAGAGGTTCACAGAGACATTTCCTTTTTAACTTCAGAAAGAGAGACACAACACTAAATATTCCAAACTGCTGCTCTAAATTTGTCAAAGAGACAAAAGAAACAGCAAAAGAGTTAAAGGCACGGTCATCTAAACACAACAGATGGTAAGAAGCCTGTCTCTTAGGGGGAAAAAAAATCTTGAAAAATAATCAGTGTACAACAAATACTAAGTGGCAAAAGCAAACACTGTAAAATACAGGTGGAAAATATATTCTTAGCTGTAACCAGGCTAGAAACCAAGACAAATATGAAACTGTAAAAGACTTTGGAATATAATTAGAAGGGCAGTAAGAAATAACTGCCAACTAACAGAGAAGGTATGGAGGGAACATGCACTCAGGGTGTGTAATGAATTAAGTACAAGAAGAGGGAGAAAATATGTCACAGATTTTGACCCTCAGCCTATTCCTATTAAATTCCAATTGGAATCAAAGTTACACATGCAGAACAGCAGGCTTAAGAAGATGTAACATGAATAGATGTAAAAAATTCATTCTTTTCCCAAGAAATTAAATTCAATCACAATTCTCTCCAGTACTTTCCCCCCATGTTCTGTCCAGAGTTATATTTGATCACCCCTGCGCTCAGAGAATCCCATGCAAGTAAGGACATGAAGCATGATAATTGTTCTACATCCCACCTACAAGGCTCAAGAGATGCTGCAAGTTAAAGGCAGGTCTCAGGCAGTGAAAACTTCCCACAGGTTCTATGGTTAAGAAGGGGCAAAAGGTGACCTCAGGGATGGTGGTTTGAACATTTTCCTGACTCAGGTGAGGGGCAGTCCCAGAACACAGATATGACCAGTAGGAGGGATACGGAGGGCTGTCAAAGGAACAACTCCATGAAGCAATGAACAGATTTGTCTGTGTGGTTCTAGAGGTTCTAGAACTCTATAGGGTGTGTTCTAGAGGGTATGTGTAGACCAGTGGTTCTGAGCACTGGTGATTTTATCCTCCAAGAAACATTTGGCAATATCTGGAGACAGTTTTGTCATACTGGGGAAAGGTGCCATGGACATTTGGTAAGTGCAAGCCAGGGACACCGCTCACACAGCACCCCCACAAGGAAGAGTTATCCAGCCCTAATTGTCACGAAGGCGGAGATTGAGAAGCTATAGCACAGACCAAGAAATTAAAAAAAAAAAAAAGAGAGAGAGAAAGAAAAAGAAAAAGAAAGAAGAAAAATTTCTGAAGAATGAAAAGGATCCAGCTTGTGGTAGAAGAATCAGTATTAAATTTGGGGGGATGGGGACACCTGGGTGGCTCAGTCATTTAAGCGTCTGCCTTTGGCATAGGTCATGATCCCAGGGTCCTGGAATCGAGCCCCACATTGGGCTCCCTGCTCAGCAGGGAGTCTGCTTCTCCCTCTGCCTGCCACTCTGCCTGCTTGTGCTATCTCTCTGTCAAATAAATAAATAAAATATTTTTTAAAAATTAGGAGGGATGACAGAGAAATGGCACAGCAGATCGGTAGCATAGCATGTGGATGTTAGGGTGGCAGGTGTGTTCTGAGCAAAAAGTGACAAAGGCATTGGAACAGGATAAGAAGCCTTACTGGCTCCTTTACTCAATGCATATTAGTGGGACAAGTTTGCACTGAATGTTTGGAATTTCTTATGAAGTAAGATATGCAAACAGTGCAGAGCGAGGGGGATGCCTGACTCCTGTGTAAGTCCCGTGAGGTGGGCTACGAGAAGAGAGAGGCTAGTTGGATGGAAAGCACGTGAGCCGATGGCTGGAAGAGAAGGAAGGCTCACAGTCCCTCCCAGGCATGGACAAGGTATGCAATCCTTAGACTGTGGATTTACACGTCCTTAAAATAAACCTGTTTGCATGGTTGGAGAAGCAGCTTCTGCCCTAGAAGGAGGCTGAAGGGGGAGAGTTTCCCAAACAGTAGGACATAGTCTGAATATATTGATTCTCCTGAGTAGAGAACTAGAAGCTAAAGTGTCAGTCACCGGTGAATATCCAGTCAAGAACTTCTTCCAAAAATCTTGATTTAAATAGGGCATTTTGGGACCTAAGACCCTGGGACAGACTCAACCAGGCCCTAACAATTAGGAGCAGGACCACCGACCACATCAGACCAAAGCCATTCCCATGGCTGGGTTTCATTCTGCCTGTGCTGACCTGTCCTCATGGAGCCAGGGCCAACAGCAAATTGAATAAATCCCACAGATTGTGGTACTCAGTCCAAATCTAGTGTGTCCCCCTTGAGGGTTTTGTTTTATCATACTTTAAGCAGTCTCTCTGGAACTTTCTGTGTAACTATGGTTTTTTTTTTTTTTTTTTTTACCAAATTTGTGTTCACTGATGCATAGATGTTGTGATACCATCACAAATCCCTACAATACTAGGCACGCTTTCAGAGGTTTTATTTTTGGTTGCTCCTTATATTCTCATCTACTTTGATGTGAAGCAAAACCTTTACACAAATTTCAAAGATCTACAACATTAAAAGGATTACAATGGCAAAATGTCAACAATTTTTCACAATGAGCTGAGAAATGTTTCTGAAAGCTGGTCTCTTTATCAAAAGAAATACACATCTAGTTATTCTGAATCTGTGCCAATCTCCTTGCAATGCTGTCCTTAAGAGCATTTAAGAGGCCTTTTGCTCCGTTACTATGGCTGGAATGATTAAAAAAAATACAGTTGGAAATGACACCTCAGTAAGTGAATTAAAAATGAAAAGGGGGACTTAATAATGCCAAAGTACATGCAGAGAAGCACCATCTTTCAAAATCTGTTTAGCTGGTTCTCTTAGATTGAACCACCAGAAAGTGTCATATCGACCCAAAGATACTCTAAAAAATTACACTAAGATAAGCAAAATGGCTGCTTCAAAAAAGTTTACATATATCATTTTTCTTTTTGTCAGAGAGTCTTTATCAATAACTGTAAAGTTGTAACTTTCTTTGGAGAATGCCTTAGTTTTCATCAAATGTTCATGAATGTCACTTCTTATAATCATTGACCTCAATTTTCCTTTAAAAATAAGTCCTAAGAAACACACATAAGCATGTCTTGGGAACCTAGTCTTCACTTCAGATGACCAGAAAAAAACCTATGAAAATTTTAAAGCTTGCTGCAATCTTAAAAAGTTTGGTTTTAGACAAGAGGTAAATTATATCCAACTTGGGACAACCTGCAGACTGTGTTAAGTAAATCTGAGTATCACCTATTTAATATTCTATCTCTATATTTGCATATTTCCAAGTAATTGACATTAAAACAAATAATAATTATCTTAAAAACACTTCAACCTGGGGCACCTGGGTGGCTCAGTGGGTTAAGCCTCTGCCTTTGACTCAGGTCATGATCCCAGGGTCCTGGGATAGAGCCCCACATCAGGTTCTCTCCTCAGCATGGAGCCTGCTTCCCTTCCTTTCTCTCTGTCTGCCTCTCTGCCTACTTGAGATCTCTCTCTGTCAAATAAATAAATAAAATCTTTAAAAAAAAAAAAAAAAACACTTCAAGCTTACCATACATTTTTATACAGAACTTTTTTTTAAGATTTTATTTATCTCTTTGAGAGAAAGAACGCGAACAGGAGAGGGGAAAAGAGAGAGAGAGACACAGAGGCATACCCCCTGCTGAGCGGGACTCAATCCCAGGACCCTGAGATCAAGACCTGAGCCGAAGTCAAATGCTTAAACTACTGAGCCACCCAGGCGTCCCATAAGGAACTTTTACCATATCACTTAAATATGAATCTTCACATAAATAAGTTAATATAAAAGTTCCTTGCAGGAAATGTTCAGAAGCATGATAATAATCAAGTGTGCCACAGGAAAGGATTAAAATATTTCCTAGTAAAATAATGATAACAAAAGTTCTTTAGAAAGCTCTATTGGCCAGTGGATAAAAGTCAAAAATCACAAAATATTAATTTCTATTTAATAGTGATCTTAAGTTCTTGATTTTCCAAAGAATAAAAAGAGAAAAAGTAAGGGAGGGGGAAAAAAAACAATATTCTGGCAGTACCCACCATGTTCCAGACACTCTGCTTGGTGTTTTGTGTCAATGACCTCATGCCATTGCAGGAGTAACCATGTGGGACTGTGTCTTGCATGTAAGAGTCTAAGTGTATTACCTTAACATACCCAATTTCTGACAGCTAAACTTGTGGTAAATATAACTAGGTTTCCTCCCGTGTCATACTTCTTTGACTATCTCAGAATTTTCCACAAAGCCCTATAGGAAACAACACTCCTTGATATTCTTTACTTCAACATTTCTCAAATTAATTTGACCACAGAACGCTTTCATTTTCCTACAAATGGCTGTTGAGGGAACATGGTGCTACACCAGTCTTCTTAGTGTGGATAAACTGAACATATTGCTGGAAAATTCAGACTGCACAATTCATCAAGGACACTCAGAACAGGTTCATATGAAGGGATGTTGACTTAGGTGCAATGCTACTTTTTACCTCTTGCCTCTTTAATACAGACATACCTCAAAGATATTATAGGTTTGGTTCCAGGCCACTGCAATAAAGCAAGCATCACAACAAAGTGAGTCAAATGAATTTTTTGGTTTTTCTATGCATGTAAAATTATGTTTACTGGGGCGCCTGGGCGGCTCAGTGGGTTAAGCCTCTGCCTTTGGCTCAGGTCACGATCTCAGGGTGGGATCGAGCCCCACATCAGGCTCTCTGCTCAGCAGGGAGCCTGCTTCCTCCTCTCTCTCTGCCTGCCTCTCTGCCTACTTGTGATCTCCATCTGTCAAATAAATAAACAAAATCTTAAAAAAAAAAAGTTATGTTTACACTATACTGCCATCTACTAAGTGTGCAATAGCATTATATCTTTAAAAATGTACATACCTTGGGACGCCTGGGTGGCTCCGTTGGTTGGACGACTGCCTTCAGCTCAGGTCGTGATCCTGGAGTCCCGGGATCAAGTCCCACATCGGGCTCCCAGCTCCATGGGGAGTCTGCTTTGCTCTCTGACCTTCTCCTCGCTCATGCTCTCTCTCACTGTCTCTCTCTCTCAAATGAATAAATAAGATCTTTAAAAAAAAATGTACATACCTTAAAAAATGTACATACCTTAATTTTAAAAAATGCTTGATTGCTAAAAAAAAATACTAATCATCATTTGAGCTTTCAATACATTGCAATCACTAATCACAACCACCATAAAAAATATAATAATAATGAAAAAGTTTGTAATATTATGAGAATTACCAAAATGGGCCACAGAGACACAGAGTGAGCACATGCTGTTAGAAACATGGTGCCAGGGGCCCCTGGGTGGCTCAGTGGGTTAAAGCCTCTGCCTTCGGTTTAGGTCCTGATCCCAGAATCCTGAGCCTGCATCGGGCTCTCTGCTCGGCAGGGAGCCTGCTTCCCCCTCTCTCTCTCTGCCCGTCTCTCTGCCTACTTGTGATCTCTGTCTGTCAAATAAGTAAATAAAATGTTTTTTTAAAAAAATGGTGTTAACAGATTTGCTTGATGCAGGGTGCCACAATACTTCAACTGTTAAAAAATATATATATACAATATCAGAAGCAAATAAAGCAAAGTACAATAAAACAAGGCGTGCCTGTATTCTAAGAATCTCAACTTGCCCCCAAACAATTCACAATAAATAGTTATGGCATAACTGGCCACTCTCCCCAGAAACATCTGCACATTAAAAGAAGGGAATGGTGAGAATTCTCTCCTTGAACCCAAAGGTAAGCTCGGAAGTAGCAAGGGTTTCGCTAGAGTAGCTAAGCTCTACTAAGCCCCTCATATCTCAAGATACCACACTCAAGATGACCTGCGTGGCATATCTGGGGACAGGCACCCACTTGACCCAACTGCATCTTAGTTCCCTCAAGAAAATGTGTGTAACAAGATGTCACTTTGCCCAGATGTACAGAAATACTTAACAAATGAGTGAATTGTTTGTAATGCAATTTGAGCTGCCCATACAAAAGGTGTAGAAGAAAAGGTGGCCTACAAATGGAAAACATGCCTATCTGGTAAAGTCATTGATTGAACTTAAAGTATAGGTTTCCATTTTTTAAAAAAAGAGCATGAACAGTGAAATGTACAACTTAGTAAATCCAAAACACATCATATGAAAATGACTTTTTTAGTAAACCAGGAAGAAACTAAAAATGGTTTTGACTTTGAGTTCCCTAAAGGATGACATTGTTACCATAATTTCCATATTTAAATATGAAATAAATATATAATTTTCATTTGTCAAAGTGAGTAGTATCAGGAAGCCAAAGACAATTGAAATTGAGATAATCTCTTTTTAAAATTTTCTTATTACTGACTTTTCACAAAAAGATCAGCAGAATAAGTGAGAATGTATTACAGAATTTCAGCTTTAATATTTTCACAGATTCCTTTTTTTGTAGGGTCTTTTCCTCTGCATTATTCTGTGTGAAATATTGTGCTAAAGTTGGACTCTGAAAAATTCAAATTGAAGTTTTAGAAACTGCAGGGATTCACAACTCTCCAAATATTTACTTATTTTGCAAAATTAAAAAAAAACTGTTGCTATAAAATAATTCATATCATCTAATTCCTGTATCCACAGATAATTCTTTAAACATCAATTTGAGTCCCAGTCTGTGCTAATGGTACAGCACAGTGGTTCAGCTAATGGAACAATGCTAATGGTAGGAGCATTCTGGCACAAAAAGTTTATATAACATGGTCCCTGCCCTCACAGAAGTAAGAATTCAATTATGAATTAAAGTAACAGGAATAATAATAGCCAAACCCCTCACTACAGTATAGATCATTAATATTCTTGGGAGACGCATCCAGATTTCTTCATGGGTCCCAAAACATCAGGCTCTCCCAAGAGCCCCCCTGGGTTACTGAGCTGGGTAACACATCAGCTAACTGACTTGCAGAGTGAAACAAGAAGAGGAGAAATAATTAAAAGAACATTCATAGACTCCCAAGTCTACGTACACCTTTGCACAGACCTCGAAAGATAAATGAAATCTGTCTAACCTGAAGGGAAGGAAGTAAATTTTGATTTGTACTTAGATCTATTCACTGCCTGATTTTTAAATATTTCTGATGCTTTTGAGAACATTAAAAGGAAGACCAAAGCTTCTCCTCAGACTTCTATTCAAGATGAATCATCAATTCCTGTCCATTTTCTTCCACCAGAGCACCTTCTTGGAGTCCACTGAATTCATCTGGTGTTCGTGGCTTTCTAACTTTCTTCACTTTATTCTGGAAATCTCTTTAAAAAAATAAGAAAGTATAATCAAACTACTCACATATGGGTCCATGTGAAAGGAAAACTTCTGAGAAACCATTTAAGTGTCTGATTAAATTTTTTTAAAAATCCATGGTGGCCTTGGTGCTACCAGCTTATAGTAGCAGAAGTTTTAAGAATGTAGAAAAGGTGAATTTTCAGACTGCTATCTGATAAAGGTGTTCAAGCATGGTTTGGGGGGAAAAAAAAAGGCGAGAACTAATCATGCGAGATGATCTCATCCTAAATATACATTAATTTACGAGGTGTTAACAGCATGGGAATTAACCTATGAAATAACTGCTCATTTTATTAAGCAAAAAGGATCAAAATGTGCTACTCTCGTTATAATAGAAATATGAAATACATCATACCGAAGGACAACTAAATAATGACCAAAGTGGGTTTTATAAGGGTAACATGCCTACTAAGTGGTCCAACCCCTTTCAAATTCAAGATACTAAACCAGGAACTAACCAAGGAACTAAATTTTCAAATTTTCAAACTCGCTCCTTTAGCCCTAACAGACATACGCAGGCAACTGGTGGCTGTTTCTGTGTTTCAATTTCCTTAGCTTTTCATTGAGGAAAATACTATTTCTCTACTTCCCAAGGGGTCTCTTTTAAAGTTGTTCATGTCTGCCAATTGCTAAGTATGGTTTTCTCTACTGTGTGTCTGTAGACCTCAAAACAATTATTTACAATTGTCAAGGCACACACACACACAAAAACCAATGTATCATAGTTTCATTTATTGGCAATCTAAAAGGTCATTGGAGTGCATAGCCCAATATCCTGAACACCACTTCCTTGGATCTAAGATTCATCATGGAGTTTTCTGTTGAGCTTATATAAATGAGAAAAAAAAAAAAAAAAGGAAAGAAAGAAAGAGAGAAAGGCAGAAATAAAGAGGGAAAAAACCTGAGCATTTAATTGGAGATGAGAGTTTTAAAACCCTGCTTTCTTCATAAAGCCTTTCCCAATCAGCTACATAAAAGCGATGTCTCCCTTCTCTGAAATCCTGTAGCAATTACGGCCTGCATTACTCATTTGTCAACTTATTTTATACTGCTTTTGATAACTCTTCTATTTTTTTGCATTTAAGTGTTATTTTAATATTTCATTGTTACATTTCTCCATACTTAGGTCTTATTTAACCAGATTTTTAAGCTTTATAAGATGAGAGACTAAAACTTAAATAGCTACATAACCCCTCCTTCATAGCTAGACATTCGGGGTAATATTTGGAATATTGCAGTCCCTCCTGACAGAACATTGATTAAATTTTTTATCTTAAATAAATTGTTGGAGAAAAGCCTGTAGCTGCTTTGTATTAAGCAGCACCAAAGCAACTAAGTCTTCCAGAAAATATTCAATCAGGCCTGAATAAGTCAACTTAGAAACATAATCACAATCTTCAAAAAATGAAGGTACAAAAGGTGTGTATTCAGGAACATACCAGGAAGATTCTGAGAAGAGTAGGAAGCACCAGGGATCTGTCTCCCCCCAGTACACTTACACCATCCATGCACTGTAACTACTTTGGAGCTCTGGAGTCTACTGAAGGATTGCAATTTCCAGAGGAAGACTTGAGTGATAACTTGTGTTTAATTGTGGTCAATTCCAGTTCTTCGCACAGTAGCAGCTACCCATTCCCTACCCCAATGGCTGGCAGCTATCTTCCTGGAGCAACTAGCATACAGCTTATGGAAGCCAGGTTGGGAGCAAAAAGAACTCGTATCTTATCAAGAGCTAAACATTCAAATATCAGAAATCTGTGCTGTGATTGCTAATGCTGCCTCTAATCGCAGGGGGTAGACAAAGAGGAGGCCAACCACCATTGTTGCATCTCCCTTCACTATTGCAAGACCCTCCTTCTCCAGCTGAAGTGACTTCCAGAGAACTTGAAGGGACAGAGCCCTTTATTTCACTTCCCTTTATTTTTCTCTTTTTTTCCTCTTTTGGGAACCAGACACTAAAGAGTAGGGCATGATGAGGAAAATTAAAAGGTGACTGCACATGACCAGAGAAAGGCACAGGCTCAGAAAAGAACTGAGATTACCTTAACTTTACACTGTAGGCTGGTCTTGGACACAAAAACTGCCTGTAACAATCAAAATAACAAATAAACAAACAAACAATAAACAAAAATGATGACAAAACCCAGCAAACCCTGGGGAAGAGGGAGAATCTGATTCCCAGAGTTGCCATTACATTGGATTCAAATATGTGCCATTCAAAAGAAAATAAATTAATCGACAGAAACTGTCCTTGAAGAAGAGTTGGTAACAGATCTGCTGGGCAAAGAATTTTAAAACAACTGTCTCGAAAATGCTCAAAGAGCTAATAAAGGAAGATGTGTAGAAAGTCAAGAAAATAATGCATGAACAAAATGGAGATATCAATAAAGAGAAAGAAAACCTAAAAAGAAACCAAAAAGACATTCTAGATCTGAAAAGTCCAAGAACCACAATGAAAAATTCACTAGTGGAATTCAAAGGAAGATTTTCAAAATAGAAAAAGAATCAGCAAATTTGAAGATAAGAAAAGGGAAACTGCCAAGTCTGAGGAACAGACACAAGATTGAAGAAAAGTAAAAATCACCTCAAGGACTTATGGGACACTAGAAAACAGGCCTACACATTCATTTTAGGACACCCAGTCAGAGAAGAAAAGGAAAGGGGCATAGAAAATATTTGAAGAAGTAATTTCTGAAAATCTACCAAATGCGATGAAAAACATAAATTCTTCCACCCAAAAAGTTCAACAAATTCCAGGTAAGATGAACTCAGCGAGAGCCACACTAACCCACATTATAAGAGAACGTTCAAACGCCAATGACTGAAAAAAGAAGAATCCTGAAGGTGGCAAGAGTGAAACACTCACGTGAGATACTTAGAGAAGTCAAAATGGTGGACCCAGAAAGAAGACTGGTGTTGCCAGGGGCTGGCCGGTGGGCATGCAGGGGGACGTTGTTGTTTAATAGCTACAGAGTGAGTTTTACAAGACGAAAAGGTGTTTGAAGATGGATGGTGAGGATGACTGTACATTAGAAATGCATTTAATACAGCTGAACTGTGCTGTAGTTCAGTTTACAACAGTTACAATGGCTGTTTAAAAACAATACCGTGGATTGAAAATCAGAATTCTGTAGAGAGCAAAACATATACTTTGACCTCGGAGAAACTTGGGTTCAGTTCTCTGGCACTCAGCTCATTGCTTCTATGACATCGTGTAAGTTACAAAAGTTCTCTAAGGCTCCATTTCCTCATCTACATAAAGGAAATGATAATATCTCCTTTGGAAAATTGTTTTGAATATGGAAGGAATACATTTAAAACACCTGGATAAGAAAGAGGCTCAAAAACTGTCCACAGATATCAGGCCCTTTCCTGGACACTAGCAGGTAAAGTCTGTCATTAGCCAGAGGGTCTTAGAGACAGGGAAAAAAATCTTGTAACAGAGAATATTATCTTGTTTGCAAGGAAATGCGGGCTTTTAGCTTCTAGCTCTACACAAGTTCTGCTACATGAACTTTTGTGAAATAACTTTCCTTCTAAACTCATCTGACTTGCCTACTTCTGTTTTACTCTTACTCAGTATAATGTTTCCATTTATGTTTTGTTTTATTATATTGTATGTGTTTGTGCAACTGTAAAATTTCTAAGAAATTTCCTAAATGTATGAACAAGGTGAATCAGCTCAGTGTTGGATGTTGGTGAATTTCCTAAAGGATTATCTAGTTCAATTATTGTTTTCTAACTCAATAAGCAAGAGAAGAAAAGAAGTTAAAACAAAACAATCAAGTTTTCCATTTTTCAGTGGATTGTTGCATCATTAAATAGAAAACCTGTGGTTTTGGCAGTGGCTTATAAAAGCAAATAGTTTCATGCATTGAATTAAATAGGATCTTACAAGAACATTGCTATGGTATATGGAGAAATCACTGCAAAGAATTTAAAAAAAAAAAGGGTATCATGGTTTTCACTAGTTTTCTCTATGCCACTCATCCTCCATGAATGTCATGATTTTCTCATTTTACTGAGTTCAACAGGAAACCAAAAATTTCTGGAAAAGTTGAGATTTTTAAGTTAGCCCTATCACTTTATAAATGCTCTTAACAGCTTGAACCATGCAATTTTGTACGCATGGGAATACCCCCCAAGTCATAGAGGTTGAAATTTTGACCTACGCCTCTTACTTAGCACAAGATATCCCACTGCACCTGGTCTACAAATTAATGTTTGTAAAAGTCCCCAACCCCCCCGCCAAAAAAAAAACACATTAAGTTTTAAAATTGTGACTGAATCATTTCTTTGAGACTTTTTCAGAAAAATGCTGATCCTAACAGATTTGCTTTCAAAAATCTGGATATGATTTCCATAACATTTTGAAGGCAAAATGCCAAATGCTCAGAACCATTAAAGACAGTGCAAATGACCAAGCAGACGTACAGAAAGCGTTATCAGCTATAAAAGTCATTGACTGGAAAAGTCTCACTGTTAACTCTTGCGTTTCTTCAGCAATGACTTTTCTGGATCAGCTTTTTCAATAAATCTGATTATCCTTTGATGGAAAAAGGAATCACAGTGAGTGGAGAGAAAATTGGTACTTCCCTTGGCGTAAAGTCACAGTTAAGGCGTTACCACTTCTATGTATTCTCATGAGGGTTGCTATTTCCCCATTTAGATAGTGGGTATGCTTTGTGAACATTTATAGAGCCATATAATTATGCGTTGTATGCTTTTGATATGTAAATCATAAAGATAAAAGTATTTTTAAGTGGTTCTTAATAAGTGATATTGATCTGAGGCTAAGCAGTAACTTTATTTCTCCAACACATTTACCTTTACCAAGACAAAGTTTATTCATCCATTTAATTGAAGAGATATTAAACTAAGTGAGAGATATGAATTTTTTTTTAAAGATTTTATTTATTTGTCAGAAAGAGAGGGATAGAGAGCGAGCACAGGTAGACAGAATGGCAGGCAGAGGCAGAGGGAGAAGCAGGCTCCCTGCCTAGCAAGGAGCCCGATGTGGGACTCGATCCCAGGACGCTGGGATCATGACCTGAGCCGAAGGCAGCTGCGTAACCAACTGAGCCACCCAGGCGTCCCGAGATATGAATGTTTTATGTGCATGTCACCCTGAGACATATACTGAATCCTAGATATTTTGAAATCCATATCAAATTCGTTACAGGCAATAAAGATCTAGTACAAGACAAAGAAAAACGGGGATCAGAGAACCCTAACGCTTTGCCACCATAATGGGTATACCAAAAGTCTCTCACTATAAAGAAAGCAAAATGTGTTTCCCAGAAAGAAATGGGGATTGACAATTCAGTGATTATCACTGGGATTCCATGACTCAGTCTGATGTTCACTCATTTGCACAATGCTTGAGAAGTAATTGTAAATAAAATTATGACATCGGCACAGTATCTATTGATAATTGTTTATACTTGGATGTTCAGTGATTATTTATTCTGGATTTTCCTTTTTTTCCTACTCTGAATGTTGCAGCAAAGAATTCTCCCCTTGATTTCTTCTTCTGTTTTGGCTCCAGAAAGGATATGACAAAGCTAATCAATTCTTGCAACGATATTCGTACTCACTTTTAAAATGATAAAAATGGGGTGCGTGGGTGGCTCAGTCAGTTAAGCCTCTGCCTTCAGCTCAAGTCATGATCCCAGGGTCCTGGATGGAATGCCGCATCGGACTCCCTGCTCAGTGGGAAATCTACTTCTCACTCTTCTTCTGCCCCTCCCCCTGCCCATTCTCTCTCTCAAATAAACAAATAAAATCATAAAAATGGTGTTTATTTTCAGGTTGATTTCCTAGATTCCATATCCTGGGGCACGGGTTACAATACCCCACATGCTTCTCTTGATCATTATGGGTTAAGAAATCTATGTATCAATCTGAAGGATGGTATATATATTTTTCTAACCAAGAGTTCAGCCCATGTGGGATTTAGGTCTACTTATAGGAAGTATACATAAAAATGCATCTAATTAAAATGTGTTTTGTGCTGTATATGTTAGAGAGAGAGAGAAGCAGAGACACAGGGAGACAGAGCAAGCACGAGAATGGTTCTTGGAAACTGACCATTCCACATATCTATCACAACATACCAAGTTTTATCAAATTACATATGATAAAGTCTTTTATGGCTATAAAGCACTTTTATAGGTATCACCTAATTTGATAATTACAACTACTATTTTATAACGCAGGAGGACAGCCATTAGCCTATCAGTTCTGTGGGAAAGAAACTTTTCAGTAAATGCTTTAGAGAAGGAAAACAAACAAACAAACAAACAAACAAACCAAAACAAAACCACAGTCAGTACAGGAAACATTGCTTATAGTACAAAGTCAAGCACAATGGAAATATCAAAACTTAGTTTAACAGAAAATGTATAATGTTACTGAGAAATCTGTTTAAACAATTCAGCTTTATATTTTATTTGATTTTTTAAAAATCTAGCAAATAAAACAGATTAAAAAATTCAAATCAAACCATTAGTTGTGGTTTTCAGAATATCTCCCATAATTAGAAATGCTTTTTTCTTCCTTGAGAAGTACAAGTAAGAACCTATGTTAATGGAGAGATGATAAGGGTGTTCTGAATTATCCAGACTGACTTCACTCACAACATATTCACTGATTACTGATTTTTCTGTTGTAGATTATTATGCAAAGCAAGGGCAAAAAATTCAAGTCAGTTTTAAGCAGGCAGTTTTTTGTATATAAAAGTTCTATTTTAAAATAAGAATCCAATTTTTTCCAGTCCTATATGATAGCTTTTACAAGAGTGTCATATGTTGCATGAAAACTTAATTATAAAGAATTACTTAATGAGATTAACAGATTTCAAGTTTTAATGGACTAAAATAAAGGTCATACCTTTGTCAACACAAAATGCCTTTCACATAGTTGATTAATAACAAAAGTAGGTATTTAGGACTTAATTTTTTTACTAGCTTCCCAGTGTTAGATTGTGATAGACTTATCACAAATATGATAGATATTCTTAATCAGTGATACTAGAATTCTCATTAGGGACTCATTAAACTCCCACACCTTAGGATAACCTTGAGAAGTGTATTAGATACAAATGAGTAAATGCCTTCATTACATAACTCTTATTAATGATAATAGAATGTACATGTGTGCACTAAGCGAAGATAGTATAAACTGTAGAAATAATAGTGATTGGAGTTTCATACCTCAAGACCAAAATAAATTATAAATTTGTTGATTTGTTAAGATAAAATTGTCTGCATAATGCCACACAAAGGATACAAATTAGTTGAATGAAAAAAACCTTTAGACATTTAAAAATACTTGTCTGTGAAGAGTTAAGATTAAACGTAATGATTTTTCTAAAACAAGAATGATTATTTAAAAACAAGCACTTTAGGTTTCTGTAAAATGTTACAGTGAAGTTCCTTAACATATTACTTAGCAATACAGTTGATGAATTGATAGACCACTGATCTCCCTTCTGCCCTCTCTTTTTAATTTATTCTTTTTGCTATTGTTTGCCTTATTTAAAATATCCCCATGCTCAGTAGGAGAAGGATAAATGAAACAAGATGGGACTGGGAGGGAGACTAACCATAAGTGACTCTTAATCTCACAAAACAAATTGAGGGTTGCTGGGGGGAACGGGGTTGGGAGAAGGGGGGTGGGGTTATGGACATTGGGGAGGGTATGTGCTATGGTGAGTGCTGTGAAGTGTGTAAGCCTGGTGATTCACAGACCTGTACCCCGGGGGATAAAAATATATTATATGTTTATAAAAAATTAAAAATTAAAAAAAAATAAAATACAAAAAAAAATATATATATATATATGTGTGTGTGTGTGTGTGTATATATCTCCCCATGCTCAACACTAACAGTCTTGCTGTGGGGAAAGACATTATATGGGTCAGATTAAACCATGAGTTGGAGGTAATATGAGCCTGCCTATTCACTTCCTCTCGACTTTGAGCACAAGCAACGAAATTATTTTAATAAAGGACTATCCAAACTCTTTTTCAAGTTAATCTGCAATTGAGATTTCCTAAGGCTTCCCACAGACCAACTCATGAATATTGTTGTCTTTCAGGAATTTCTTTTTCCTTGCTACATTCCTTGCTAATGTACTTAAATTCCATTTATTCTTGAGTCCTCTCTGGAGATGAGGAAAATAAGGTTGCCATCTTGAAATAGTAGACTCTTAGGTCGGAAAAACCTGAAGAGGTTGTCTACCAAAGAGTAATCATTCTTCTTGCACACCACTGGTTCTGAGACATCCGATTATATAAAAGGCACCTGTTTCAACTGTTAAAACATTCTTTCTTATAATTAGCTGGAATCTCTTTGGTGGGTAATTTCTTCCCAAAAAGCCTGGTTCTGAAAGCTTAACGGAGTAAGTTTAAGTCCTCTTTCACGCAGCAGATCTCAGATACATGAAGGCTTGTTTCTGTGCTGATGGCTCTTTTTCCTACTGAACAACCACAGCACCTTCAGCCGTTGCTTATGTAAGATAGGGTTCATTGCCCACTGACCTCTCCACATACATGTCAGAGAGATGCTCTCCGTCCTCGGGCAGGCACCCAGAGTTAGTCACGATTCGCCCAGTGTGGGTTTAGTAGTGCCGAGTACAGGGAGCTTATTATCCTGTGTGAACTGGATGCCATGCTTCTCTCTATTAATGCAGCCGAGGATTGCATTAGATCTTTTGTCAGCCTCGTCACCTCGGATAACCCTCCATATCCCTGGATGTATGACCAAGAGGGAATTGAGAGGAAGTTTTAACAGACCATCTAATCTGCCCGCCTGATCCCTTGATCAAATAGCAGTGCTTTTATAGCAGGCTATCTGGAAACCTATATAAATGGGTCATTAAAAACGCTGTAGATTTTGAACCACTAAAGAAAGAGAGGGGGAAAGATCGTTCAAATATCCCTTCTTTCATTCCTGTCCTCACAGATTCAGTGTTTATGAGCGAGCCGCAACCTTGTGTCTGTCTGGGACAGAGAGATGAGGACCAGACCCCTGAATCTCCATGCCCAGGTTTTCCAGACAAGCCAGTCAACAAGAACCTACTGTGCTGAGTAGTGCGACGATGACTCGGGGTGGCGATGTGAGCACACAGAAGAGGACACCCGACGCAGTCTCAGAGGCAGCACCCAGAATCCCACCTAATGAAAAGTGAGGGTTCTCCTGGCTCCCTCTCTTCCATGCCTTAGATGAGAGCCCGGGTGCTGAAAAATAAATGAATAGAAGTGTAAAGTAACATACATGAAAAAGGTGGATGAGTTTATTAATTGATGGAATTATTAATCAAAGAATTCATTAGAAATAGACTGGCATAAGCCAGTCACAGAGATGAGAGTCTGACCTATTCATAGACAGGTAAGTGGTTTGGTTAAGTTACAGCTTGACCTTGTAGAAGAAAAACAAGACGAGGGATTAGACAGAGAAAGGACTGTGAGGGGAATGACTGGACGTGGAAGAACCAGTTAGTACTCCTTTGGCAAAAGTCTGGGAGGAAAAAAGAGAAGGAAAGGTGGGGGTGTATTTGAAACATACCGAGGGCCAAGTATAGGTCAGAAGTAACGGATAGAGATCATAATTTCTTTGTTTCCTGATTAAGCAGCTGTGAGGAAGAAGATTGCATTCACCAGCCTTCAGACCACAGGTAGCACAGGTGGAGAGGATGACAAATCCAGTTTTATTTGGACTGAACTGAAGATGAGGTACCCACAGGAGATGAGCTACTTATGCCCCAAATCCAGTCGTGGAGAGGAATCTAGAGTTATCTGACTCATCAGAGGGTGTAAGTAATAACTGGAGTCCTTGGTGAGATACGATTGTCCAGAAAATTGCACAGCGTGGAGAGAAAATGCCAAACAAAAGCACTCAAGAACAAAAATATCTAAGGGCTGCCTGAGGGAAAGAGTCTGCAATCCAGACTTCAAAAAGTAGTAAGAGGTTTCCTGCATAAGAGGGATGGGTTGAATATATTTGTGTGTGAAGTAACAAAAGCCAGCTGAGCAGGAGCTGAAAAATAGGAAGGACAGGATAATTAATGAATCACGCCTTTTGCATTTACCTGTGGTTCTGAAGAGTTTTACTATCCTACAGACTTTCATTATAAGACCTGTATTCACAAATAATGTATTTTTCTCTGAAATCAGCTAAAAGGTGGTTTCTTAATTATTAATCACTTTTCCTTTGGCATCTTTCTCATAGTCAGAGTTTCCATTCAGCTACCTTCTATGCTAAAAATTTCTAGAACCTTCTGGAAAAGTTAAGAAAGAAGGCTAAATCCAAATATGGGGCGCTGAAATAGAGTTTATTTCTAGTCTCTGTGAGGTAGGAAACTCTGAATGGCAAATATTCAGCAGCTCTGGGCTGCAGTGTCCAGACTTCCCCAGTAGGTGCTGACGTCTAACAAGACACCTCTGCTTAGGACCTCAGTCCTGGAGAACCCCAGGAGTATGGATCATTCTAGAGAGCTTGATGGTTTACCTATTTAAGCAACCAAAACTGTTGTCCACACCCTTTTAAATTTTTTAATGGATTTCCCCCTAAAACTTGTCTACAAATATTTCTATCTTTAGGTCTGTTTTTCATCATTCTATAGTGAGAGAATAGAAGCAATGAGGGGACTTCCCTTATCTCAACACCACCAAGTTGACTAGCCTTTTCTTATCTATGTCTGTTGTCTGCCTTTCCTCCTTGCATGGATCAAGTGGCTCAGACTGTATCAAAATCTATACTTCCCTTGATGCTTTTCATCCCACCTTAACTCACTTCACAAAGACTTTGCCTAGCTATTATCAGAAATTATCTCATCTCCCCCTCTCTTCTACAGCCTTAACTCTCCCTCAATACTAGAAATTTCCTTTTAAGATACAAATACACTATACATCTTCCACCTTAACACACAGCTACCTTGACCAGCCAAGGTCTATGCTCCCCCTTACAGAATAACTTCCAACAGACAACGGACTATTTTGTCTCTACCTTCTCACTCTCGTTTTCTCCACAACTGATGTTGCATCTCAATTTCCAATTCTGAAGTAGGATTTTGATCAGATTTCCAATAGTGTAATAGAGCCCCAGTTGGGTTTCTGTTCTGTCTATAAACTGACCAAATGAAGATCATCAGCGAACTCCATGTTGGGAGTTTCAGTGGTCCCTCTTCAACCATCATGGTATTCTGCCTTCTCCACAATGCAGCTGGCCACTGCTCCCTTCTTGGACCACTTTCTTCCATTGTTTTCTATGACAACACTAGTTCCCCAATCACCTGACCACCTGCCCCACCCAGCTTCCTTTTTCTCATTTTTCCTCCTCCTCCCATGGTCTCTACTCCATGTACATGAAGAAACTCCCACTCTGCACTATAAAACAGAGTCTGTGATCTACACCCTGAGTCGTCTCTTGCTGTTCCCATTTCAATAAGCACCACCAGCAGCCAGTCATGCCCACAGTTGCTTGAGTCAAAGCCTGGAAACCTTCCTCCCTCCCTCTCCTCTCCTCTCTTCACTCTCCACATGTGATCCACCAGCAAATCTCAGCAGCTCGAACTTCTCAAATACACCTGGACTTAACCCACTTCTCCCACCTCTATTGCCTCCTCCCTGGCCCCATGACCCTCCTATCCTGCCTGTACTTTCCTAACTACCTGACAAGCTCTCTGTTTGCACTTTTACTTCCGTGTAATCCAGAGTAATCTTTTTAACTCTTTTCAACGTATGTCAGCTTCCTGAATAAAACTCTCCAGTGGCTCCTTAATTCATATAGACTAAATCCGTATCAGGACCTCATTTATGGGCCCAGCCTCCACCCCTATTTCACCTTTTCCAGAATTCTCTCTACACACTGTGCATCACCTGAGACACATGAGCCCTTCTGTTCCTTGAAATCACAAAGCCCGCCCTTGGCCTCGGACCTTTGCATTCATAGCGTCTCTGTCTGAAACCCCTTCCCCGGGTTGGCTTCTCTGCATTCAGATCTCGGCTGAAAGCTCACCATTGTTAACAGCCTTCCCTGGTCTGGTCTAGATTCCCCTCCCCCAGCCATAAGTTGGGTCTCTATCACATTATCCCATTTTCTTCATCCCACTTTTCACTATCAGAAATTAATCTTTTATTCCTTTTTTATAGCATTATCTATCTCTTTCCACTAGAATATAAATTTAATGAAACCAGTATCTTGCCAGTTTAGTCACTTCTGGATCTCCCCAGTGCCTAGCATACATGAAGTGTTTAATAAATAATAAATTAACAATAAACCAGGCATAAATGCTGCCTGGATTTGCTTCTGAGATGTCTGATAAATCAAAATAACATTTACAGAGATGATAGTTTTCTCTCTTAAATGTTAAAAACTTCATGCCCTGACTAAGGTATTTGAAAACCTCTTCTTTAAAAAGTATAAAGATGGGCATGGAGCCTGAGGAATTTATTCTGACTTGGAATCCACACAAGGCTATGTAAACACATTTTTAAATGACCTCTCCCAATGACATCAAATATTATTTAGAATTTTAAGCATTGCTGATTACTGTTTAATAGTAAAGGCTGGAATAAAACATGTTTAAAATAGCCTAATTCCATTTTCAAATCAGGAAAACAAACTTTGTTGAAAGTAACATACACCAGTGTGAAGCAGGGACCTTGAGGAGTTTTAAAATTTGCAATTGTTCACAAGTGAGAAGTAAGCATTTAAGTGGCCATCCGTTGTCCTCTCCTGTTATGACCCCATTATAAAACCAGCCCACAAACAGACATAAAAGAGTGAGATGTAGCGTCCAGCAGAAGTTGACTTACCAGATTGGACATGACCGTTAGTCAGTATCCCAAGCACTAAAGGCTCCCTAAGTTCAAGAGCTGCCCAACATGTTTGAGTCCCTCTCCACCTATATCTCCATTGTGATTCGTGCTCTAGATTAGAACACAAGTGCCCTACACTTGTCTTAGGGGAGTTGTGGAGGGCCAGGAGGGGGTGCTGACGAGGCTGAGGGGGATGCTGTGAGCTTTCGAGATGAAAGAACTGGTCAGAATCACTCGAGCCTCCAGCAAGAAGGGAAAGAGAGCGTGGGGATCCAATTTGAGTCTAAAAAGCAGTAGAAACTAGGTTTGCAGTAAAGGGACTGATTTCTCCACACTGCTCTGTCAGCATTAACAGCTCTGTGGAGCCGTTTCCTGTCAAGACACCCGTCTGCTCCGTGGCTTGAACCTCAGGGGTTGTTGCTTGACCTTTTGGAACTTAGCATTCTCATCTGTAAATACGTGTAATGGTTACCATTTTCTCACAGGCTTGCTGGAAGAATTATATAATATTAATAAGGCCGCAGTGAAGACTTAATGGAGCTGTTATTATCATCACACAGGAGAGCTTAAACCATAGGCTCTGTGTCTGCCTTCCAGCTCTTTTGTCCGCATCTTGGCTGTTGGGCCCATATCTGCTTTGGGTAACTCTTTCCTATCCATCCGACTCATACTGCTTATCTGCTTAAGGTCTGGTTGGTCTCAAATCTGCCAGGAAATTTATCATCTTTCCCCGTTGCTATAAGCTCCATGAAGGCAGGCAAAGTCTGTCCTGTTCTCCTTGGACCCTCCCAGCCTCACTCTGGGTTGAAACAGACTTCTACTTGACTTCTGACTCAGTAAGCATTTGTTGAACTTGCTGAGAGAGTGGCTAGAAATCTGGTAACCAGACCCATCATCCTAGTGATAAATGAGGATGTGAGTGACAGTTGGGGGCTCTTTTATGAGAAGCATGCATGGAGGCGCCTGGGTGGCTCCGTGGGTTAAGTGTCTACCTTCAGTTCAGGTCATGATCCCGGGGTCCTGGGATCAAGCCCCTTGGCTGGGCTCCCTGCTCAGGCGGGAGCCTGTTTGTCCCTCTCCCTCTGCCCATCCCCCCACCACTCATGTTCTCTCTCCCTCTCTCTCAACTACATAAATAAATAAAATGTTTTTAAAAATTGTTTATTATGAGAAACATGCATAAGTATTTGTGTATGAACTTTTTAAAAAAATTATTTATTTTATTTTAGAGAGAGTGTGGTAGGGAGGGGCAAAGGGAGAGGGAGAGGGAGTGTTAAACAGACTCCACACTGAGCACAGAGCCCAAGACAGGACTCAGTCTCATGACCCTGAGATCATGACCTGAGCCGAAACCAGAGTCGGATGGCCAACCAATGCACCACCCAGGCACCCTGTGTCTGAACTTCTTCCATAAGTTCTCAGAGGCTACCTTTCTTACTTCAGTGGAAAGAGCTTTGGAGAAACACTGCCAGGGGCTGGGGGAACATTTTTCAACCTCTGTGACTCCAGGCCAGCTGACAACGCTGAGCCTGAATCATCTATTTACAAAATGGAAATCATCGTGAACCCACAGGAATGCTGTAAAGACTCAGTGTGATATAGAAACAATGTGCAAACTTATTCTTAACGAGGAATAGATGTTTTTTGGAACAAACATGACAGGAAATCCCAAGATACAATGGGTCCAGTGGAGCTTCAGTGGGGAGGACTGTCTGCTTGGCCCTTTGGGGAGTCTCCAGGAAACCTCATTAGAAGTCAGAGCTCAGGGGCCGCACTGGCAAACCCATTGACACTCAGTCTGAGGGAGAGTATAATAGGGTTGCAGTAAATCCCTCTGTTTTTCTCCACTGCATTTAGCTGTGTTTCCTTGATAAATAAGTTATAGGTTAAAATCAGTAATAGATGAAGTCATAAATCAGAGGAGGGAAGGAGTGTGTGACTTTTCTCCAGTATGAAATTTAAGTTCTCATCTTAGAGCCATACAAAATAAATGATCAGTCCTCTAAGTTTTAAATCGTTGATATTGTATTAAAAACATTCAAATCATTAAACGTAAACTACAGGCATAAAAAAAAAAAAGAGCTCTTGCACCTGTCATCTTAACTAAATTACTTAGATAACACTGAGTCCCATCTAGGGATAAAGCAGGAAACATTATTTGATCACCACACAAGTATGTCACGGTACAGGGCCATTTCTAGTAAAAGCAACCAGCAAAAAAAAAAAAAAAAAAATTAACAGCTACACATTGACTATGAAATGCACAGGTGATATTCAATTTGTTGTGGTTTTTAATTTCTCGTCCATCAGAAGAGGGAGAGAGAGCTGGTTCCTGCTGTTTTCTGGCCGCTGAACCCAGTCCCAGGATCGATGTGTTTGCTCTTCTCTCCTCCCCAGGCAGCGACCACTCGGCTCTGCCACAGGCTCCTGGGTCTGGCATAAGCTCTACGGTTTCTGCCTGTCACTGTCGGTCCAGGAATCTCACCCACCCCTCGGCTTCACCCTTTCTAGAGGGGGGTCCCATCCACTAATTTGACCCCCAGAAGAAACAGTTCCATTCCCCATGCATCCAGGGCACCGTGTATCGACCTTTGCCTTTGTTCAGATTCCACTTTAGCTGATGGGCCTTGGTTTGCCCTTAACGGTGTTTTCACTCTGCCAGCGGGCATCACTACATCTATTCTGTGTACAAAAGATCAGCCCACGGAGTCAAGTTGGTAGGTGGTCTGTACAGCCTCACAAGAGTGTCAGGATGCCTTTTTTTCCCCTCTCAGTTCATAGGAAGCGCTCCCTGCACCCCCGTATGGAACTGCCTCTCTAGCCCAGGGGCAGCTCAAGATTTGCGGACATTTTCTAGGAATGCAGCAGAATGTCCAGCTAAAATGCCCTCTTATAAGAACACAATGCCCAACCTGAACAAGAACTCAGAAAATGACCTGGAAATTTATTTTTGTCTCTTATCCAAACCTGTGCGATGCCCCAGAGAAGACATCCAAGACTCAAAACAAACACATTTACATAATCCTTTGAGTTTCCCAGTCTGAAGGGAGAAAAAAAAGTGGAAGGAAGCCAGACTTAGGTAAAGCCTACTGATGCTTATCATCTACCAGTTTAATTTTTAAAAGGGGGAAAATATCAAGTGCTTGTAAATGATTTCTTAAGGTTGCTTTGAAAAGGCACCATAAACCATCATTGCTTCAGTCCGTGCAATTCCTTTCATGCCCGCCGAGCATGGACCAGAACCAACAAACCCTTTTCTTAGGAAGGCAGGTCTTAAAGGAACTTGATTACTGCTTGCTGCTCCCCAGGCCGTTCTGATCAGGAAAGATGAGGAGTGGGCTGGGGACTCCATCCCAGCAGCAGAGTCCTGAGCCAGGCTGTGGCAAGGAGCAGTGCCTGTGGGGTTAACACGCTACATAGGAGACAGAGTGAAAAGTGTCCAGGGACAACAAAGGAGTCTGTGGTCTCAGCCACACAATACCTGGAGACCTACACCATGTCAGAGACTGAAAGGCAGGGCCAGGTGGGCTCTCCACCAGTGAGTCTCCCGCGCCCTAGACTAGCACTGCCTGAGCTTCTTTGTTAACCAAAAACAAAGAACAGTGGAGGAGGCATCCGAAGAGCAGGGGAAGGAGATGGAGATGGAAGGGAGAAGCAGGGACACAAGACCTGGGTGACAATGTGATTCCTAAGGAGAAGACAGTCTTCCTTCTCGAAACTAGCCTCAAGCACATGACAGGGGTGGCCTCAAGATGTCTGGCCACCTTATTCCCAACCTTACTTCCTTTCTCCGCTGGTTGAACAGAGGGGGAGAACCACTGGTCCAAGGAAGAACACCCACAGACTCTCCTAGGGGTATGGAATTTGGAAACAAAAAAGATTCTAATTCTTTCAGGAGGCCAATACCTGTGACATGCTGGTTTAAAAATAGCAGACAGCCCTTGCTCTAAGCACTTTAAGTGCAGGACCCGTTGAGTTGGGTGGGGAAGCATTTCCCACCCACCGACCAGGGAAGCAGAGATCCAGCCTTCAGATGCATTAGAAATGAGGCAGATAGAGGCATGGGGCTCAGGGCCCAGACCACCCAGACCACGCGTCTCCGTGGGCAAGCTTGCCCAGGAATATGCCCACTCTCCCAGTCTGCTGACTCTCCTTGTGTTTCACGACCAGGAGGAAATCTGCCCCACACTTAAACTCTAAGCAGAAGGTCCATCATTCATTCATTCGGGTGTATTGGTTGAACCGAGCACTGTTCTAGACAGTAGACAAACTGGACCACAACAGTAAAACACTGTGTCCTTTGTAGAACTCACATTCTAGTGAGACCTGATTAAGAAAAGACAAGACAATATAAAAAACATATTACAGAGCCTGTTAGGGTTGCGGGTGGGGAGGAAATAGTGTAGGATGAGAACCACAAGTGTTGGGGGAATTCTAACAGTTGAAATTCTAGGTTTCAAAGTAAACTTTTCCCAAGTAAGAAAAGATTTTAAGGGAGTGAGGAGGTAGGTAGTGGATATGGAGGGAAAAAGCACTCCAGGAGAATGAAGCAGCCAGTACAAAGGCCCAGGGGTGGAAACAGCAAGGAGGCCATTGTGGCCAGGCAAAATGGGGGTGCAGAATGATGGGAGTCAAGGTCAGGAAAGGAAGGGGGCACAGACTGTACAGGGTCTTGCAGGTCATTGGAAGGACACTTTCTTTTGCTCTGAAAACAATCAGGAGCCACTGGTGGCATTCACTAGGAGAGTAACATTATCTGACTTACAGTTCAACGGACGGTTCTCACAGCTCCAGAACCAATGACACTAATAGCATCAGGAAAAGCCGAGAGACAAAGTGGCTTGGATCTAGGCACTAGAGGAGAAGTAGTGAGGGTTCCTCAACGCTTATATTTCCAAGGTGGAAACAAAATTATTTCTTGATATTAATTTGTGTTACTCTTTTTATATGATCCTCAAAACTCTGACCACCCATTTACTCATTTTGCCTCATTTGGCATCTACTTTGTGTTCAGCCCACTGTTAAGTTTTTAAGCAAGGAAGTATGATTCAAACAAGGATTCCAGGGTCCATGGAATTTACAGGCTAGCTGGGAGGCAAGAAGGACAGTTACTTAAATAATTATACGACTTGAGGTGGGGCCTGAAGAAAGCAATTTCACCAAAGACAGGCCTCCTTGCCAGGGCAACCCAAGCTCCTTTCTCCCATTCAGGACCGCTCTGAAAGGTCCTCCCGGCCTCAGAGCACCACAGAGAGCTGCCTAAGGCCTCACAGAGACTATGGCTTGGCCTGATTTCTCTCTCAGCACAATCCTGCTATTTTCCCTTCTCTTCTGGAGGGGATGATCCCAAGAACACACCTGAACAAACTTTTTGTGCACTAAGCACCTTCTCAGAGTCTGCCTTGTGGTGAACACAACATGTGACACCTTTGTGAAACTAATCTAGTGAGCTAGGTACATGACCTTTTTTTTTTTAAGATTTTTTTATTTATTTGACAGAGAGATCACAAGTAGGCAGAGAGGCAGGCAGGGGGCGGGGTGGGGGGAAGCAGGCTCCCTGCTGAGCAGAGAGCCCAATGTGGGGCTCGATCCCAGAACCCTGAGATCATGACCTGAGCTGAAGGCAGCGGTTAACCCACTGAGCCCCCCAGGTGCCCCAGTACATGGATTTTTATACTATGTTCCTGTCAGCAACTAGATCCAGATTAAAGTTTGTCCTGACTGAATCTCTATGACTTATTTTGTCAGGAAAAACAACTATAACCCCAAATCTTTCCTGAAACAAAGCTAAATAAGATGATTAGCTATAAATAAAAACACATTTTTGTCTGGAAGCATTGACTCCCTCTGATCCTATTTTTCAACCCATCTGTCCTTCTTCCCATGATGTTCATTCTTATAAGACCCTCAAATCCCTTTGCAGGAAAATTGGCAGATGGTCTAGGAAAAGATATTTGCTGTAAGGGTTAATCACTTTTTAGGTATTTCCAGCTGCCTGAACTAGAGGCCAAAGACTGCTCATACAGAAAACACTTCTTAACTTCTATAGCCTGGATGAGCTTTTGGCTTCATCTTTAAAGACCATTCAAAAGAGATGCAAATCCAGAACCGAAAACCTTGAACAGCAAAGTACATTTTTACTGAAGTTGAGGAAACCAAGCGAGCCAAGGTGACAACAAGGGTACAGAGCAGAACTTCTATAACCCTGCCATTATCTCTCATCTTAGAGTGGTCAGAACTCTGTTGATTACAGATGTTTAGAGACTCAATCAAATTAACATGAGAAAATACAGAATTTCTTTTCTCAAATACCTGGAAAGTCCAGGAGTGGACCTGCTCCTATCCTTGCTAATCCAGAGTCCCCAGTGGCATCTTTCTCTGTCACTAGGCTCATCTCACCTTTGTATTGGTTTTAGCCTCAGGCTTTCATAACATTGTGGCAAAGATGGTCACTAGCTCCTGTGGGACTACATAGTCATCACAGCCATTGATCCCAAAGAAGAGAAGCCCTTCCCTTTCCCAATAGTTCCAGCAAATGTTCCAAAGAGCTCTATAACTGACGCTTTGGGTTCACATGCCACCTCCATGATGGGGTGAAGATGTTTCAAACCACACGAAACAGGTTTAATATAAGAAACAAGAGTCCACAGAAGTGGAAAAGGAAATGCATGCAGGAAGACAAAACCCCAATTTCTACAATGCTCAGGTACTCTTCTTATGCTCTTAAAATTCTAGCATAAGGTCCTTTCCTCCTCATTCTTCGTCCTCTCTTTGGATCAGCTCATCTAAATCTGCCATACTCCAAGATCATATTTTTTTTTCATCTACATATTACCTCCCTCTTCTTCGTTGACTGTTGTTTCGGTTTTCTAGTGCTTGTCTTCACCACTCACAAGGATCAGCAAAAAGGAGGCCAATTAGCTAAATATGCAAAGACTCTTTCATCATTGGGTGGTAGAGAAAGACAAGGGATTGCAGATATTGTGTTTTAATATGATTGGGACTTATTGTACCCTGGGTCATATGATTGTAACTATTGACATGTTCTTAGCTCTTAGTTCATGAATGAGGAAGAGATTTTGATTGGAGGAGAGGGTCCTCAAAGAGGGAGAAAAAACTGAACAGAAGGTTTTTTCCACTCATGTTTCCAGGTCAGGCTTTGAGCCTGTAGTGAAGGGAGTAGGAAACAAAATTGAGTGGAATAGTCCAAATAGAATTTGAATGACTCTAAGCGCCTGAAGTCTAGAAGCACCAAGTGGTAAACTGGGCGGAAGAATATTCTTCCCAACCTCTGAACCTACCGATGCTCTTACACCTGGAAGAACAAAGTTTGGGAACATACGAAGACAGCATCTGTGGCGTGGCCCTTGGCATTCTTCTGATGGCCAGCAACAGATCAAGATTCTCTGAGGGGTCTATGGGCCAGAAAGCACCCCAAAGTTGTGTATCTACTCTGTACCATAGCTGGTACCCTGGACCATGACCAATGTCAGCTACACCTTTGAAGTTTCTAAAGGGAGGCACTGGAGAGTTGCTGATTTCCGTCAGTCAAACTGAAATGGCCCCATCCGTAGTAGAATTATCTCTGGATAAGTCTTACTTTGTAGCCATAGGCTGAGGAGGGTAAGGGTATTTGAGTTTCATATATAATGAGTTAAAACACATTTCTAAGAAAATCACTGAGAATAAAATATATATATATGTACAGAAGATAAATTTTATAAATGAGGAAAGATAAGGAACATCTTAAAATGTTCAACGCCAATGGCAATAAATATTTCCAATCCAAGGGATTTTTTTAACAGGGAAATTTAGCAAGAACTGCTAACTACTAGATTAACATTACTACATTACCATTAACAACAAAAAGTGCCCAAAGTATATTGAAAATTGATTTAATCATATGCATTAAAAAGTTTTTAAGTCTTTTCCTGTGAAATACTTCTTCCTTACCTTAAAAAATCTTAAATAGATAAAAGCACTATGGAAAGCAATGTTCACTATAGAAATTTTTATAATAAACATTTTATAGAAGTGTGGCCAACTACACTGTTACATGCACTCAATTAAATTTCATGCAGATATTAAAAGTAAGGATTATATAGGATACATAATAGTTTTTGAGAATAAATTAATGGGACTAGTTTGTGATACAATGTAAGGTAAAATTATATATCCCATATAATTAAAAGTAGTATAAAATTACATATTGTAAAAGAAGAATATGTTGAAAAAAAGTATCATTAAATTCAGAGCTGTAAGCAAGATAAAACTATGGAAATATTTCTATTCTTTTTTCTGTATACCAAATTGTATCATTTTATAATGCGAACATAGGTCTGTGAATATTTTCTACCTAGAAACTGGCAGAAAGTAAATAAAAATAATCCAATCTTTCTATACTCTTCTGTATTTATTTTCCACTCATACATAACTGAATTTTCTGTAATTTATAGGAATGCAAGTGAATAATTAAATTATTACCATAAAAAGTTCATCATCAGAGTGTTTCACATTTATAAAAGGGACTTATTTAGGACCCTTACAGAAGTTAGAAAGATACAGGACTTAATGCTCCAGGCAGATACAGGATTTAACGTGTAAGAGGTTTTAAAGGAGCATTGTAGGTATGGCAGTGTGACACTCTCCATGCATTTTTGCATGTTTCTGAGGTCTCCTTGACTCTATCCTCTTGGTGGGAATCAGTTTACCACACCCAACCATGGAAATGAAAGAACCCAGGTGTTCCTCTTCCCGCCCCACCATGCTGAGAGGGCTGGACCTCTTTCTGACCTATGCCCAAGCCAGCAAAATGAGTAAGTAGTGCCAAGATGAATAGCAGGTTGGATTGTCTTCACTCCAGAAATTTTAACAAAGGTATCCTGCGATGCTGGAGGGACAAAAATGGCCTGACCATACCCTGTCAGGAAAAACACTGATTGTGTTCCCTAAGTCCCAAAACCTTGCTCAGATGTTGTGTTGGCCATCACAATAAAAACTTATCCAAGTAAAAATCATTTCTGGATCCTCAAGTGGCTGAGTGAAAATTGATGAGACATAAGATATTTAGGATATCTCCAAATGCCTTCCAACAATTGTATCCTAATCACAGAAGAGAAAATGGTAACTTTATAGTGGAGAAGTCTGCTAAGCAAGTGATCGAAGTTAACGACGCAGATCACCAGACCTCTCATCGGGCTGTGAGACTGTGAAAAATGTCCTATTTATCTTTGCCCTCCCAAATTCTGTAATACCACGTATAGGAGCAAAGGTGGAGAGAAACAACATTGATTGGAAGCCAAGTATGTACTCACAATTCTGTCACGTGGTAATTTTCCCATTTGACACAGGAAGCAGCTGATGGTCAAAGACAGCAAGGAACTTATTCAAGGTAATTGAACCAGTCATATCCAGGATCCAAATTCGAGCCCCGATCTGCCTCACTGCAAAGCCCATGTTTCTTCTACAATTTTTTTAATATGAAGTTTAACCATAAAACAATTTAATCAGAGAAATTTACTTATCACAAGAATCAAGAACAAAAACTTCGCAGAGGCAGGCGTCACAAACTCAAAAGCCAATGACTGGTCCCTTAAGATACAAAATGAGCAAGTTAGCAAGAAAATGGAGCATGGTGAGGCTGCGGTGAGATGAAAAATGAACAAATCATCCAAACAGGGCAGCTGCCTCCAGATCTGCTGGTACCTGTGGATGAGAACCCAGTGTCAGCAGCCCTTCCAGTGTTTCATGAGGGAAAGGAGATCTGGCTGTATGAAAGAACTTTCTGTTTTTTAAACTTCGCAGCTAATATTCAAAAAGTAAGACATTTAGCGGTCCAAACTCAACATATCCTTGTGCCATACTTGGCTTCCAGTCACCACTGTGCAACCTCTGGAATGGAGTATCGTGTTTACGACTCCTCACACTGTGGGCTGTGTGCCTGTCTTCCTACATGGTGTTGGGGTGGCGGCGTCGCCCTTGGACCTACCCTGCAACTGCTGCCACAGGAACACAGCGGACTGACCTGAGCCGAAGTCAGAGTGAACGTGGAACAGGCTGACGTGACCCGCTGGTGTTTCCTACCGTATCATCTGGGGGGTGAGGAGAACTGGAGGAGAACCCAAATTCCTTGCTCTGTAGCATCTCTCTTGTCCCACTGATTGACATTGCCCACAGCGTCATGAGGCTTTGATTCTGTGACCACAACCACCCTCCATGGGCTCACAGTGACAACACTGATAAGAAATAATGATGTATGCCTGAGAAATACATATCCCAAGTGTTTGTAATGCTCCGAGGTTATGTTAAATTGGCATTCTTAAAATTATGTTAAATTGGCATTCTTAAAAAAGAATACAATTGTCTAAAATGATTTTGGACTCTGAAGAGAGAATTTGGAGTTTCTTCCGTACACGTATTAAGGTAATACAGCACAGGCACCTCCATTCAAATTCAGGGGCTACCGTTCATCGCCTACGACCTTTGGGCAAGTTAATCTGTGTATCGGTTTGCTCATCTCCCGTATGCAGGTAATAACAGTATCCACCTTAGAGAGCTGGTGTGAGTTTCAGGGGGAGATGTGATGACACAAAAGCAGTATGCTCTATGTTGTTATCTATGTTTATTATTAAGCTTATAAGAAAGTTGCTGATTAAGAATAATGTAAGGAAACAAGTGAAGGTATGGCCATAAATTAAAATTTGCAAGTCTTAATTTGATGGGAAAAGAAATAGCTTCTTACAAGTTTGTTTTAAATACAATAATTTATTAAGAATTTCTTTAGCAGTAATTGAATGATGATAGCTACCAAAGTCATTAGGATTCTGCATAATTTGAAGGCAGATAACTTTCTTTATAGATATCCAGGATGAATTACTGATAAATGGGAGATGATAGAAATGGTTATAGATACTTAAGTAGAGTATTTTTCCCAGCATAAAAAGTCGATGTAACCATGACTCTGTACAGAGGTGACATAAAATATCAATTCAGGAAAAGGATGATAAAAACTTTTTTTAAAGCTTTTTGTCAGATACCTCCTAGAACAGCTAAATTGCCTTTCTATTCTCAATAACACGAGTCAAAGGCCTCAAAGCCAGTATAAAAAATGTGAAACAATCCATCTCTGAAGCAGCACCTGATAGGAGAAAACAGGATTTCCAAATCAATTTGTCATGATCCAATATGGATTAAGCAGTTTGTTTGTTTTGACATTTCTCATTTGCTAAGTGCCAGTATGCCAAAGTAATCTCCCTGTGATACACACACAGACCAGAACATTTATTATTTTTTATTTGGGGGATTTATAACCCCTTTCCTCCAGAGAAATCATTTGAAGGCAAAAATATTTTAAAATTGGGACTGCAGGTGGTTTCACCTGATAATAGTTTAATCTCATCACTTTGTTCCTACAATGAAAAGCCTTGGAAAACCTCTATGGCCCTGGACAGAGTAGGAAAGACCTTCCAGATTAACGTAGTGAGCACAACCACCCAGGGGTAGACTTGAACATCCACCCCTGACAAAAAGTGATAGACAGTCATTGGTATTCTAGAACCTTCTGAATCCAGCATATTTGAATCCCTTCCCATCCTTTTTCCTGTTGAACTAGGGACAAGTAGACACTTAGAGACTGTTTATAGAATCTGTTGAAGGTTAGAACTACAAGAGATAGAACAGGGGTAGAGAAAGGATCACCTGATCTACAGTCAAACCAATTGGAGTTCAGATCCCAGTCCTTCATTTATTGGCTATTTGACAGTAAACAAGTCACACAGTCTCTTGGAGCTTCAGTATCCTCGTCTATAGAATAGTGATAGGATACTTTTTACATTGGATTACAGTGGCATTGAAATCAAAGACTATGAGTAAAATGGCAAGTTCAGTGCCTGGAACTGGACCTTAAAAAATGCTTCACCTCTCCTTCCAGCACCCCTGAATCCCCTGGGCCCTCACATTGTGAGTTTGACAAGGTGGAAGGTAGCAAGTGGGGGAGGAGAGGGGAGATACAAAAAGAGGGATTGGACATCTTTCCAGTGAGGTGCACACTCGTATTACTTTCAACGACTTCCAAAGGCCCCACTCCCCAAAACGTTCTCTTCAGCCCACTTCAGGGAAGCCTGGAGAAATATACAACAGGTCAAGAAGATGTGAGAGAGGAGGGGGTGGGGATCAGAGCAATAGATCAGTGTAGGAGTCTGTCCCTGACACAGGATAGTGGGTCTCCCAACAAGAGAAGAATGTCAGAAGAAAACAGTCATGTCCAGTATCTCAAAGCCTGCTGTCCCGGGGGGTTTCTTCTTGGCGTGAACATCAACTTACACAAACTACTGCCACATTTACGTGTGTGTATTTATATTTCCTTTTGAACATTTTGTATGTTCGTTATTTCTTGAACATATTGTGTTTGGTGCACTTTAGCATTGCCAATTACATTTTGACCTGAAAAGAGTGGACTACAACACCCAGCTGGAGAACTTCTGCCTTTAAAAAAGGGGGATGGAGAAAAGAACAGATCCAAAACCCAGCATTTCCGAGTTCCAAAAAGTCAGTGGAATGAATTAAGGCCATGCCCACATAGAAGTTGATCTCTACCTGGTAACCAATGAAGGAAGTATAACTGGGACTCTCCCAGACTGAGAACAACACCTTTGCCTCCCATACTCTGTGTTCTAAGAGCAAGCATTCTAGAAGAGTCTGTCTGTGTACTCAGCACTAGGCTGAGCATTTTCCCACACACACCTGTACCTGGCCCCCCAAAGACACTCAGAGGGCATTGCTGAGATCAGGAAACCCAGCTTTGGAGGTAACAGGTCCATGCTGTCATTGAGGCTTTTCTAGTTCTGAAACTCACACATAATTTTAAGTAAACCCTTCCATATCAGTCTGTATCCTGCAAGGTAGACAAAAAAGATCCTCGCTTGGAAGATCTGGGCTTGGAAAGTAAGTGATGAGTGAAAGGTCTAAAGTGATAATTATCTGAAGGACACCTAAGGAAAGTTACTGGCTAAACAATTTTTATGTACTTAGCTGCCTAGATTCACTGCTGATAAAAAGAACCAAGAAAGGAAATTCAAGAGGGGGCTATATAATAGGGCTTCAGTAGAGAGGGCTTTCAGGATTACAGTCATGAACTAAAAGGGATGTCTAAAAAGAGTGAATCTGGACTGATGGGAAAAAGCAGAAGACGAACTCTAAATTTAGAATGAAGTTCAAGGTAGCCCAGAGGGTGGTGCAGGCTCTGTCCAAAGTAGAGCATTTGGTGGTGGATCTTTGAGATGAAGGATCACTAACATCCTCTGGTTCCCAGTGGCTACACAGCTTAGCAACCAGGAGAAGTGGTTCCTACCACTTCTAAACGATGTTGTGGTTAAAGAGTGAGTCATAAACCATAGTGGTGATGAATGTGCAACCTGCTGCCACTTGGACCCCGATCTTGCTCCAGCCGCTGCATTAAAAAATGGAGCCTCTGGTCCCAACTCTCCACAATGAAGTCATGATTCAGTACTCCCACCTGCAAAAGGAAATAGGAAACTGTGTGTCTGGCATTTTTCCTTCTACAGTGGGAGACTGACTCTCCTCTCCAAATACTCAGAAGATGGGGAATTCCCTAAGCAGAGGCAGGGAAATCAAAAGAATAATAAATCCCACTGAGGAAATGTTTCAATTTATGCCACTTTACTATGGTCTCTGAACACTGCACAGATGGTCCCAGAAGGCTCTCTTCACTACATACCAAAACATCAGCAAGTCACAAGATTCCAGACCTTTCTATGGAAAGTATAATTTGCTTCTTAAGCCTATCTTGCCCTTAAGATTGTCCATGTTGGATTTGATGAAATCTCAAATTCCCAGACCTACCACATTCTTCCCCAGAGTGGTTGGAAATGTCTCAAACCATAGAGTTGTTTTGGAATGAAACATTCCTAAGGAAATCGCAGGACTAAATATATCCCAAGGTCATGTCACTATTCAAACTGTGCCCCTAAAAGGTCCCATGGGGCCATGTTGCTGCAATGAATCCCCCATCATGGACACCTCGCCCTATAGGATGACAAATCTTGAGCACTCTCAATTCTGGGGATCCCAGTATATGGTGAGGTCTCTTTTGTTTGTACCTACCTCGCCTCATTCCACAACGCCGTTTAAATTTACGTTTAGCTACATTTTAGCACCAGAAGAAACAGTAGATTAAAAAATAATTTCTGGTTAAAGAGTGAGTCATAATTAAGACCGTCTGGCTCTCCCAATCACTAGATGTATGATCTTGAGCAAACAGAACCTTTCTGAACCTTAGTTTTTCCATCTGTAAATTAGGGGTGCTAAAAGTTTCTGCCTCGTAAGGTTTTTTGAGAAGATTGACAATACTACATAATGATGCATTTAAAACTACCTTAAATGGTTGACATATTCAATGCCTTGACAATCCTAATATCAAAATTGAGGCTTAAGAAGATTAAGTAACTCATCCAAGATCATACAGCCATTTATGTGGAGGAGGGCCTTTTTAAAAATTCATTCCAAAGAACTGGCTAAGAATTCTGATGAGCTATGGAAAAATAAGTGAAAACCTAGAACAGAGGATATAATGGACAACAAATCAAGAGATCCAAACCCCGAGTTTCTACATCTCTAAAATGGGTAGTCTGAGCTTAACTTCCAGGTTAAGATGGTGTTTGTGTAGCAATTCCCTGTCTTCTCCATATTTCCCTCACTGAAAAAATTATAAAGACATGGGAAAATTTTTAATGTGCAATACTGCAGGAAATTAAGGATAATAGTAAGTCACTTGTGGGTTTGGGAGGAACTTCTAATATATAAAAAATGGTCAAGAATTTAAAAATAGAGGAGTGTCTGCATGGCTCAGTCAGTTAAGTGTCTGCTTTCAGCTCAGGTCATGATCTGGAGTCATCAGATCTAGTCTCCCATCAGGCTCCCTGCTCAGTGGGGAATCTGCTCCTCCCTCTCCCCCTGCCCTGGCTTGTGCTCTCTCTCTCTCTGTCTCAAGTAAATAAATAAAATATTAAAAAAAAAAGAAGTTAAAAATAGAGCTACCCTACAACCCAATAATTGCATTACCAGGTATTTACCCCAAAGATACAAATGTAGTAATCTGAAGGGGCACCTGCACCTCAATGTTTATAGCAGCAATGTCCACAATAGCCAAACTGGGGGAAAAGTCAAGATGTCCATCAACAGATGAATGGATAAAGAAGATGTGTGTGTATGTGGGGGGGGCAGGGGTGTATACAATGGAATATTACTCAGCCATCATAAAAAATGAATACTTACCACTTACATCGATATGGTTGGAACAGGTGGTATTATGCTAAGTAAAATAAGTCAATCAGAGAAAGACAATTATCATATAGTTTCACACATATGTGGAATAAAAAAGCAGGGCAGAGGACCATAGGGGAAGGGAGGGAAAACAGAATGGGAAGTCATTGAAGAGGGAGAAAACCATGAGAGCCTCTTAACTATAGGAAACAAAAGGGGGTTTCTAGGAGTGGGGGGAATGAGATACCTGGGTGATGGGCATTAAGGAGGGCATGTGATACGATGAGCACTCAGTTTTATACACAACTGGTAATTTGTTGAACACCACATCTGAAACTAATGAGGTACTATAAGTTGGCTAACTAAATTTAAATTAAGAAAGAAATTTAAATTTAAATTAAGAAGAAAAGAAAATGAATAGAGATAGTTTCATCAACAAAACTGCTGACCTACATATGTGTTGTTCTCTAAAGTAGAACATTACGTACTACTTAGACAACGGTAGGAAAATGCCAAAAATTTTTTTTTTTAAAGATTTTATTTATTTATTTGACAGAGAGAGATCACAAGTAGACCGAGAGGCAGGCAGAGAGAAAGGGAAGCAGGCCCCCCGCTGAACAGAGAGCCCGATGCGGGACTCAATCCCAGGACCCTGAGATCATGACCTGAGCCGAAGGCAGCGGCTTAACCCACTGAGCCACCCAGGCGCCCCGAAAATGCCAAACTTTTTATCCACTATCTCACTTCCTGCTTGGAGTTAGAGGATCTGCAAAATCATAGATAAATAGATAGATAGATAGATAGATAGATGATAGGCAGACAGAATCATCCATTCCCACCCACCTTGCCTCACCCTACCATGCACACAACCTTTTTTAATAAAAGCTATAACCCCACATGTGGCCACCACCATACCACCATAGCCCACACACACACATAAAAACAAACTCATTTAACAGTCTAAAAGACCTAAAATTTCAAAAACCTAGTGACCAAGAAGACAGTAATATTTTGGGAAATAAATGAAGACTGTCAGATGAAAACAGACAGTGGTTATTTAGAGTTTGCTATAGCAAGAGAGCGAGCCACCATCACTCGGATTTGGTGGAGACTCAAAGGCAAGCAGAGGATGGGAGAGTTTCACTGGAAAAAGGAAGGAAAGGTTCCAGGGGTGCCCTGATTGGAGGCTCCTGGCCTGGGGAAGCTGGAGGTAGGCTAAGAATCAGGGTGATTGTCTAAGGTGCACATTTGGCTTTCTCTGGCTGGTCCCAAGATAGAAGGGAGTTAATAAATTAGGGAAGCCATCGGTTGTTAATTAAGTCTTGGCCATTTGAGGCCAATCGTTTACAAAGCTTATTGTATGGTTACTAGAGGTAGTGGTAGAACTTCCATTACGTTTGACTTACAGATAGAATACTGCCTTCCTGACCTGGATACTCTGGATAATGGGTTCTTTCCTGGGCTGGTTGCTACAGATATCCTTTTATATATTCTCTGACCATTTTCTTTTTCTATATTCAACCTCTCAACTTTATTACATTTTGGGGATGTGCACATGAAGGCAGAGACAGGGTAACTCTACTGTCCAAATATGACACAAATTCTAGTTTTTCATATAAATGTTTCTGATTGGAAAAGAGCCATGGACAGCCACAAGTGATCAGGGGATAGAGTTTCTCAATCCTGCAGACAAAGCACTGAAGCTGTAGGCAAAGAGAAGAGCTCATTCTAATCTAGGAGAATTTTACTGGATAATTTCTGCTTTCAAGATACCAGACCCTGGTTTTGGTCTAAGTTTTCAACAAGGCACCTACGTGGACACTGAGCACAATTAAAAGAAGACTTTGGGGGCACCAGGATGGCTCAGTGGGTTCAAGCCTTTGCCTTCGGCCCGGGTCATGATTTCAGGGTCCTGGGATCAAGCCCTGCATCGGGCTCTCTGCTTCCCTTCCTCTCTCTCTGCCTGCCTCTCTGCCAACTTGTGATGTCTGTCTGTCAAATAAATAAATAAGAAAGGAAGACTTTGTATTCTATCTGTTGGTAAAAACTAAAACTAGACCGATGCCTCTTAAATCTAGATAAGACACAATAAATCTTCATTTTCCTTGTGAATGATTATTCTATGGTCTAAAGTCTTAAAGACGTCAGAGAATCATACCTCTGAAAATGATTTGCTTTAATTAAAGGAAGAATTTTTAGAAAAATGTTTTCCTTGTTCACAAAGATAAGCAAGAAATCATAGATTCCATTGAAAAAATAATCATATAGAATAGGCTATCCGAAAAAGAGACCGAAGTAAGACAAAAAGACAAAGGCTGAGATTTAATCTGCAATAAGAAAAGTTGTAGATCTTCCCTAAAACTGCAAAGGCAGAATTTAAATCCAAAGGCAGACATTTTTAAAAAGAAAAATCTATACATATTTAGCTCCTACTTAAGGAAAAACTAAAGTTACCTAGAATGTGAAGGAAAAAATAAAAAGATTAGGAGTAGATGACACAATGGAGGGAAAGTGGCAAAAGGATCAAAAGAAACTAATATAGATACAGATTAGATATAGATATAGATATATTTAGAAATTAAAGAGCTGGGGAAGGGGAGGGGGAAACCTACCTCTGTAGATCAAAACGATTCACCTCATTCCAGGAAGAGAATAAAATGACAAAAATGTTAAATTTCAAAGATCAAGAACAAAATTCCTGGTTTTCAGCAAGAGAGGACATACCATATTAGCCTCATATGTCTCCTCCATCAGACTAGATTCCAGAAGAAAATGGACTTAAGTCTATAGAATTGGATAAGAAATGAGAGAATTTCCTACATCAAAATAGCTCATTTATTTACAAATGGAAGGAACATTTTTTCAGGCACAAGCTAGGATAATGAAAAAACAGCTTTCATGTACATTGCCTAAAAAACATATATTAGAGATGACCAAGAATTTAATCAAAATGAAAGAGCCAAAAATATTCAGAACAGCATAAAAAAAAATCTGAGAATGAACACTGAAAAAAATTGAGTAGTTACATGTCTAAGCATTAATTTTGGTAAATGAGATAAAATTAATATAAAATTTTTAAATTATCTTTTATAAAATAAAGCCAAATAATTTTTAAATCCTGGAGCTTACTATTAGTAACATGTACCAATAAATTTCAGATTTATTAACAAAATGGTAAAAAAGTAAGAGTTTGCTGAAAGCATGTTGAGTTTAGCTTTACAAAGGTCAGAGTAAGAAGTTATTATATTGCTGCTCATTGACAATTAGAAAAATTTAGATTAGATCGTACTTTTGAAAAACTTACAAGATAATCATTACTGACATTAAGAACAAGATGCACACCTGTTTTCCAAATCATTACAGAACAAAAAAGGAAAATTCAAGAATCTGCAAAGAATAAAAATAACTAATATTTATTTAATTCACTCTATGCCAGGTGCTATGCATACTTTTTTTTTCTCATTATTACTTACAACTATTCTATAAAATAATTCTATTTTTCCCATTTTTTAAGGAATGAAATTGAAGGTTAGAAAACTATAATGATTCGTTCAATGACAAATAGTGACAGAGCCAGTATTTTAACTCAAAAAGTTGGACTTAAAGTTAACATTCACCCATTACTATGTGTTGTCCCTTCTATGTCTACTGAGAGCTTATGATATGCCAGGAGCTATGCCATTAATTCACTTAACGTTCAACAGTTCTACAAAATAGTCAAGAATGTAAAAAGGAGAAGCAGAAAACAAAGAGTTATCAAGCATATCAGCTTACTAGTGACTTAAAAATTTTATACTGGGACCCCCAGGTGGCTCAGCGTGTTGAGCGTCTGACTCTTAGTTTCGGCTCAGGTCATGATCTGATGGTTCTGAAATCAAGTCCTAAGTCGAACTTCACAGTGTCTGCTTGAGATTTTCTCCTTCTCCCTCTGCCCCTCCCCACACTCATACACTCTCTATCTAAAATAAATAAATAAGTGGGTTTTTTTTTTAAGATTTTATTTATTTGACAGACAGAGATCACAAGTAGGCAGAGAGGCAGGCAGAGAGAGGGGGAAGCAGGCTCCCTGCTGAGCAGAGAGCCTGATGCGGGGCTCAATCCCCGGACCCTGGGAGCCTGACCAGAGCCGAAGGCAGAGGCTTTAACCCACTAAGCCACCCAGGTGCTCCTAAAATAAATAAATAAGTCTTCAAAAAAAAATCATCGATAGAAATGTGGAAAATTGATCCTAAACTTGGCCAAAAAATCTAGCCCTTAGTTATAAAAGTAGAAATTACAGAAGCCAGATTTTCTGATTATAAAACTATACAATAAATTAATTTGTTCATGTAATACAAAAAATTCCTTGACTATTACAAAACTATTCAAATATTTAACAATAGAACAAAAAAGAAAGAAAAACACTGTAAAATAAAATTATGAGGGCACAAAATATTTAAGAGCTTAGATTTTTTTTTTAAGATTTTATTTATTTATTTGAGAGAAAGAGTGAGAGAGAGAGAGAGAGAGCATGGTTGGGGGAGGGCCAGAGGAAGAAGCAGACTCCCCACTGAGTGCAGGACTAAATCCTTGGACTCCAGGATCATGACATGAGCTGAAGGCAGTCGCTTAACCAACTGAGCCACCCAGGCACCCCAGAATATTATATTTTTTAAATGAAGAAATCAAAATAACTTAAGTAGTCATTTAAAATATTAAAATTGGGTGCCTTTAAAGTTTTAAAATTTTAAAATATTAAAATTGGGAGCCACATCAAGCTCTCTGCTCAGCGGGAAGCCTGCTTCCTCCTCTCTCTCTGCCTGCCTCTCTGCCTACTTGTGATCTCACTCTGTCAAATAAATAAATAAAATCTTTTTAAAAATTTTTTTAAAAATTAAAAAAATAAAATATTAAAATTATGTTAACCAGAACCACATTTGTGCATTATAGAAAAGAATTTAAAAATAAGTGTAGGAAAAAAAATAAGTGTAGGAAAATGTCATATTAATATTTAACTAATACGCGATTGCTTCTTAGGGAATAAATTAAATAACAGAAACACCGAATTAAGAAAAAAATCAAAATTAATAAAGAAAAAGTTAAAATAACTTTTAATATGGAATACTTGGTATAATTTCATGCTAATTATTTGATATATTTCAAAGAAAGGGACATTGCCCTGGAGCAATACAAAATAGCCAAAATCAATTAAAAGGAAATAGAAAACAAACATATATCTATAAACATAGAATGCACAGGGAAAAGACCACTGCCAACTATGTCTCTGGGCACGTGGCGAGTTATTTCAAACTTTAACCTGTTAGATTATTCTACCTATTTATATGCCCTTTCAACATCTATGAAAAAAAGTAAGCTGAGCAACTCATCTTACAGATCCCACTATAATCCTAGTCATCAAAGTTTGATAAGAAACAAAACAGAATCTAGAGTTCGTTCTCATATATTGCTATATGTATATATGAAGTCCTAACGGAAATACTAGCCAATTTATAATCCAATAAAATCAAGAGCAAATGCCTGGATGCTTTAATAAAAGTTTCAGCCTCGAAATGATGTTATTAACTCAAATGTGGGACACCTTGTGGTTGCCTTGACTTGGGGTTAAGAAAATATTTAATAAAGCTTAGCCATTACTCTTGATTTTATAAGCATTAAAAAATCTAGGAATTAAAAACATGGGACCCAGCAACAATTTCATATCAAAAGCCATTGCCATTATTAAGTCAATGAGAGTTGACCTCATTAAAGGAAGGGTATAATCATCCCTCTTTTTTAGCATTGTTCTGTATGCTACTATGAATTTAAAGACAGATGACAATAATTAGGAAGAGATAATAATGTCATTATTAATGACAAATGTGGCTGTACATCTAGAAAATCTACATAAACAAGCTGAAAACCCTCTCCTAATTCATGATGAAGTTCAGCAAAGTGGATACACATAAGGCAAATCCACAAAAATCAATAGCTTTTCAATATACCAATAATAACGTTGCAGTAAAGTTTGTAGATTTTTTAAGACTTATTTACTTATTTTGGAGAGAGAGGAGGGGACGAGGCAGAAGGAGAGGGAGAAAGAATCTCAAACACGGTGATGCTTCTATGGTGTTTTCTTCTTTATACTTTTCTGTGCTTCTCAAAATTTTTATAATATGATATAATAATATAAACTGCTTTTAATTAATCTTAAATAGGATGAGAGCTTGAAAGAGAGCACCTCTAATGGACTTCCGGTTATGAAGGATACTATTGCCATCAAAATGTCACCATTCAAGTTCCCACAATTTTTGTCTAAGTATAGGGGAGCCCATATGCACCGAAACCATTTTTAAGGCTAGTGATGGTCTACCATGAATTTTAAATCTCTACATCCTGAGTCAAGCTTGATGGCATATTTTTACTTTTCTTGTTTCAGTAAAGTGGTCTATGAAGAAAATCACCCAGCTTATTCTAAGAATATGTTAAGATGTAAAGAATGGGAATACTTGATTGCTTAGAACATATTTGAAAATTCTACAAATTATTTAGACCTTCAATGAGGAAAGCAAGCCTTTACATGCATACAAGTATGAAATACATACACATTTGAAGTACCTGTCAAAGTTTCTGCATATAGCCTGACGATTTGGGTAACATACAATGAGTTGAGAAAGAACTGTATCATTTGAGTTTTTAAAATGAAGGGAGGGTGCAATGTCTATGACTTTGCCTAGACTCAAGAGAGACTTCTGTTTGGATTTATAAAGGAGAGAAGGGATTCCTGGGTGGCTCAGTGGGTTAAGCCTCTGCCTTCAGCTCAGGTCATGATCTCAGGGTCCTGGGATCGAGCCCTGCATTGGGCTTGCTGCTCAGCAGGGGGCCTGCTTCCCATCCCCTTTTTTCCGCCTGCCTCTCTGCCTCCTTGTGATCTCTGTCTGTCAAATAAATAAATAAAATCTTTAAAAAATAAAAATTAAAGGAGAGAAAAGTTCAAAGATGCTGTCATCCATTCAGTTGTTCACATGAAGGAAACCCACCAGAGAGTTACTCATGAATTCACATCTACTACTGCAGAATGTGATCATTGATTTTGCCTATTTTGAAAAACAAATAAATCCGTTTGTTGTCATTATTTATAGTCTCCAATTACACAGGGAAATAAAATTTTAAAATGGAAAGTATGCAGAGGATCTGAGTGGCAGTCCAACTAAATTATAAGCCCCAAAAAGGCTTTCAAATATATATGACTTACATAACTAACTCAATGTATTTTGTTCTCTGTGCCTGGGTAGACACAGGCAAGAAAATCCTCCCTTCCCTTCACTAAAATAAAACTGAAGGTGTCATTGATGGGTTTGCATCTCATAAAGCCTATTACCCTTATCTCTTCCTTATTTGAGGGTTTAAAAACTGAGATTTCTTCATTTTCACGAGTTCACTATTCTTTAGGCATCTAAAGGGAATACCTTCAAAATTTGCTTACCCAGTCCCGTAACGGCAAGATTGCTTTGGGGAGAATGTTTCTTAGAATAGAAACTCCATTATTTCCCCTCTATTGTCAAGATCGTCTTTTACTATAGAGACAAATTCCCAATCTAATTAATCATTACTCTGACTTTCAGTACCTAAAAATTAGAAAAATTTTGCAGTTTCCTGTGTATTTGTAACACTTGAGCTAGACATAGCTAGTGAGTTCAGTGAAATAGTTTCTGCTACTAACTATTCTCTGTGATAAACTGTTTACCTCAGCGACAGGTTTGAGTCAGTCAAAATACTGTGAATCATTTGTTATTGGAATAATTTGATTAACCACTTTAAGTCTCAGGAATCAATCCACAGTAAAATCCTTTTCTTATTGTTTTTTTCATCCATTATATGCACTCTTCCTATTTACCTTATTCTGTGTAAATCAGGAAGTCTGCAACACATCTTAATTCATACAATTTTGTTCAGGTCTTCATGTCAACAGATGCTTTGTAACCATGATCCTGCCTTCAACTTCCTTTCTCTCAAATTGCGAAATCTTTCAATTTCTTATATAACCTATTCTTCTTAAACCTCAATGCATTTTTTTTTGTTCATATGGAACACTGTTGATTTCAACCTCTTTCTAAATTCTGAAACAGACTAACATTTTCTCTAATACATTCATTCATCCAGTGCTTTTACACTAATGGAGCATATGACATGTACAGAGTCCCATGGTGGCCTGTGGGGGTGAGTAGGTGGATAGCTTGAATAATTATCCAAATGGTATGAAAGACCACATCCCCTCTCTCTCGCTGGTAGTGCCTCTCTGACCATGTCACAGCCACTTGATTTCTGTGCAGTGACAGGGAGTGACTGGTTCTCACCTGATTATGCACGATCATTTTGACTAATCGAGCCATACAGTTTCTAGGTCATTTCAGTATCCTTTAGCTGAGTTTGATGTTGGTCCCTACATATGTGCTTTTGGTTTCCAGACACAGTTCTTTTTTTTTTTTTTTTTTTTAAAGATTTTATTTATTTGACAGAGAGAGAGCTCACAAGTAGGCAGAGAGGCAGGCAGAAAGAGAGGAGGAAGCAGGCTCCCCACTGAGCAGAGAGCCCGATGCAGGGCTCGATCGCAGGACCCTGGGATCATGACCTGAGCCGAAGGCAGAGGCTTTAACCCACTGAGCCACCGAGGCGCCCCTCCAGACACAGTTCTTAATTTGTCAAAGCCACTATGCAATCACAGACGTCACAGGCCAAAATCTCGGTGTTTATTCACTGAACTCACATGCTGGATCTGGATTGAAAGATAATTTCTGTTAGTCTTCAGGAGTAACCCATTCGATTAGTAATTTCATTCTTGAGACGACATACCGTGCTTAGAACCCATATGACAGGTGTCGGCCTGGAGGAAGTGGTATCTGAGACCTTTGGGAAATAATTCCACCTACTTGAGAAAGCACATTTTATCACCTCTTTTGCCTCCTGGTTTTGCCAACTTTGATTAGAACTCACCAAAATTGAAAGAGAAAATATTAAGACAACTAGTGAAGCCAAGATATAATTAAAACAGACCAGATAAAGGATGAAAGACCAATACTCTGAAAGAGTATCAACAGCATCAAATGGTTTTTTTTAGTCCCTAGTATTTTCAGAATAGTTAGAGACTTAGACCCTCTGTTCACTGTGCTTCTCTCCTAATCAACAGTGACACATCCAGCTATAATTCAGAATGGGCAATGAATTTGGTTTGAGCTTAATGAGACAGAAAACACAAAATAACAGTGGCTGAAGCAAGAAGTAATTTATTCTCTCTCAGGTAGACAAAGTATGATGGTTCCACAGTCTGTGGGATCTCGGCCATTCTCGCCACACAGCAGAGACCCTGTGGATCGAGATAGCTGCCTCAGTTCTAACAACACGTCCAGAAAGAAGGAGTCAGAAGGACAGAGGAAAGGGCAGAAGTGTATTCTCCCTCCCTTTAAGGATCTTTACTGGAAGATGCCTCTACCACTCTGTTCACAGCACTTTGGCTGGAATTTAATTATATGGCCATAACAGCTGTGAAAGAGATTAGGGAATTTCATCTTTATCCTGGGAAATTATGTTCCCAGCTAGCATTTGGAAGTTCTATGATTAAAGAAGAAGGGAGAATGGATATTGAGGAAAAACTATCATTATCTGCCGAGAACTAATTATTTTTGTTAAATAATGATTTGAATCATTTAATGACACATGAAATCTGACCACCTTTTTTCTACTTATACTCTCAGTCCAGCTTTCCCTCCATAAAGTCTGATTGAGTCATCTGCCCTAAAAAGCAGTTACAGCAAATTGTGACTGCAGGAGAGATACCACTGAGCACAATATCTACATTTACCACGGATAGCACAAGTCTGTATTCAGATTTATTAGACCAGATAATCTATGCACAGAATTTCACATAGAAAAATAAAATATATACTGAAGTCATGAAAATTGATCCCTTAAATCTAAGTAATGTTTTTTTTGTCTTTTTATTTTTTTTTATTAAATTTATTTCTTTTCAGCATAACAGTATTCACTATTTTTTCACCATACCCAGTGCTCCATGCAATCCGTGCCCTCTCTAATACCCACCTGGTACCCCAACCTCCCAGCCCCCTGCCACTTCAAACCCCTCAGATTGTTTTTCAGAGTTCATAGTCTCTCATAAGTAATGTTTTGATAAACACATGAAAATGTGCATCTCTTCCCTGACTGTACTTTGGCATTATCTGGGAGTTTGTCTTGTTGTTCTTACTATTTGCTTCGTTATCTTCTAATAATTCTAATGCCCAGCACACACTTGAGACCAATTAATCCAGAATCTAAAGGGTGTAGAAGAGGAAAGTGGGACCCAGGTCTCTGTATCTTTGAAAAGCACTTTCTCAAGCATAGGACTCCATCCAGAGTAACTGCTAATGAAGTCTTAGACTATAAGCATTAAACAGGGCAGCACCAATGCTTTTAATTGCACTCAAGAGTAAAGTGCAATTAAGAAAATCTGTGATGTGATTGATCTCTCTGTATATGGAAGATTTTGCACTAAATAAAGTAAGTCACTAAGGTGAATTAAACACATTTCTGACTTTCCTTTGAAATCAACATCTTTTTTTCTTTCCCCCTTCCAAGTTAATTATACAAAGCAACTGCCATGATGTAACACATAGTAACAAAATACTGTACCTGCAGAAGGAGGGGAGGCTAAGGGGCTCAACATGATAAAAAATGTAAGTTATGACTGAGATCCTTTAATGTCTTCACGAAACAGTTTCGATCCAACCTGTTAGTACCTGATGCTCCTTCAGCTAGTCAGTCTTTTGGTTGTTCCAGCATTCCCAAGTGAAAGGGACAGAGCAGAAGAACAATGCCTGTCCCCTAAAAAAAACAATGGAAGAGCAAAGCCCTGTGACCAGGCAGGAAAACACTTGGATTCTAAGCCTAGACCTGCCCAATTTCCAATATGACTTCTAGTAGCTCATTCTCCTTAGAGCAAGGCATCCTCATACTTTTGACCTATGGTGTCCAGGTCCCCTTCTAGCTGCAGAATCCAAAGTTTCTACCCAGCAGTCATCCTACTTGGAGAGAAAATTGCTAATTCAGATTTCCTGTCCAAATAGTTGCATCAGCCTTCCCTGACCCCGGTGATAGCAGAATAACAACAATGACCAGAGGGCAAATCCTCAATGGGAGCCTCTCCCAGGCCCTCCTGACAATTCAAATACGTTAAGCTCAGGGCACATGTCTAGAGTGCGCTCAGAGTTTACAAACATAATATAGAAAACACCTGGCATGGGTTCCTCCTTTTGTGGTCTCTAGGGAGGACCACTGCTTAAAGCTTTTGAGACTTTCCAGGAGGTATTTAAAGGTCATGGGATATATAGCTTTCCAATGGTCCAAAGAACACAGCTGACTTCAGAATGGGTGGTAAGAGAGCTGAGGTTCCAAGGGGCTAGATCCCAGAAAAATTCAGATACTGAGGTTCAATATGGAAACACGGACAGGAAAAGAAGGAGGCTCATGGTACGAGACAAGCCTGGAATGTGTCTTGTTCCCAGAACGAAGAACCACAGATATAGCTCAGGATATGCACCACGCAGCCTCAAAGATGGAGTCAAGATACTTGAGGATTTGTACCAAGTTATAGGCAACCTGTTAAGGAATCAGAGTGAGAAATGGCATAAGGTTAATGAGAAAAACACTGAGAGTCTAGGGAAGCATATATCAGAAACGAGAATACCAAAACTACCCAAAGGCGGGCCAGATGAAAGAAAGATTGATCATTAGGCTCAGGAGGGGATTAAGTTGAGATGGATGTCTTAGGCAGATTGTACACCAGTATCCCTCCCATTGCTTCCTAAAGAATCCCAGTCTTGTTCAGGGTGGCAACCCGTGCTGCTGGAAAGAGTCTCACAGCCTCCCATGCATGAGTAGCGGGTATAGAAGTGAGGAACAGAGTCATGAGCTAGCTCTGGCCCCGTGTGAGGAGACAGAAACCCCTGGAGGTGCCACCCCCTCGCCAAAAAGGACAGATAGAGTCTCTGCAGGAGACAGGCTGTTGGCTCTCCCACTTTCCCCAGCCTGAAGCACGAATATGAAGCTGGGGCAGAGCTGGACCTCTGTCTTACAACCACAAGGTACAGAGAGGGAGACAAATACCCTAGGAAAATGACGGGAGGAGGCTAAGACAGGGGACATCCCAGAACCGCCAGACCATCTTGGACTCACGCTCCAAGGGGAAGGAAAAATGCTATTTGATGAAGCCAAATTACAGGCAAACTACAACCTTCAATAAGCCCAACAGCTCATTAATTACGGTTTAATAATATTCATGAGTCGACAGTGCCGAGGAACCAAAAGCATGAAAGCCTGTACAAAGAGCGTATCCTGCTCTTCCAACAGCTGCTCATAGGAACCAACTAAACATCTCTTGTCTGTAAGGTAATCTCCCTTGAGATTAAAAAGAAAGTTAAAAACATCTTCAAGGAACCAGATGAACTCAGAACTCCAAGGCACATGTGACCAGATGCTTTGCATGCCCCTACCAAATGCGGGGTTGGGGAGGTGTTTATGCCGTTTCTATAAACAATGGAGGAAAGATAGAAAGGAACTAAAATTAGAATCATGCCAGAACCCTGACATTTGAGATGATATTAAAACTACAAACTGGCACTTATAAGTGATGAGAAATTCACAGGAGACGAGCACATCTGCCTCGTGTAGCTGATTAAAGTTTGAAAGGCAGCATTAAGACTCAGCAGTTACAGATAATGCCTGGAGAATTTCGGATTAGCTGAAGAGGGACAAATAGGAAAACATTACTTTTCTAGTTCGGGAAGAGGTATTGAGGCTTGAACACCTGGCTGCTGGAATAAATGAACTCCCTCGGGGCTGCACTGTATTTATTGCTTGAAGTGGGTAGTCTGACTTCAGGATGGACGGGCCACAGCACGTCAACAATGCGGCTAAGCCTGGCAACGTCAGTGGTGCACAGCCACACCGTCAGAGACCAGGCGGGCGCCATTGAAAGTGCAGAACAAGGAAGGCCTTCCTGGCCCCAGGAGTTATTTTTTTTTTTTAGATTTTATTTATTTATTTGACAGAAAGAGAGATCACAAATAGGCAGAGAGGCCTACAGAGAGAGAGGAGGAAGCAGGCTCCCCACTGAGCAGAGAGCCCGATGCGGGGCTCGATCCCAGGACCCTGAGATCATGACCTGAGCCAAAGGCAGAGGCTTAACCCACAAAGCCACCCAGGTGCCCCTCCAGGAGTTATTTTTATTAGGAAAACCCAAACTTTCAGAGGAGCGTCAGTGCAGAAATGCAGCCAGCAATGTTTTCACCACGGAGTGGAAGTGCAACCCTTCTCCTTGCCAACCGGCGACCCGACTCTGGCTCCTCCAAAATTCCTTGTGTCCTGAACCCTGGTCAAGGGCCAGCATCAGGTAGGACCCCAGAGCTGACTACGGCCTCACCACTACTAGCTCTGCACAGCCCAGCTGAGCAGCCGCGGTATCTGGGAACTGGGATGCCGGCAGGGAGTCAGCCCTCTGAGTGCCACCAAGACCCCGCCCCCGCCCCAGCTGCACGCAAAGGACAAATGAAGCCTAGCTGCCCAGGCTGGGACAGACACCATGCTGTGAGGGCAACAGAGTTTGAAGGATGTCTCCCCAAACTGCTAAAAAACTTAACTGATAGTCAAGTTCATCTCTGGCCAAAAAGCATGTCAGGAAGCCTGGACTCCAACAAAAATGAAAAGCACTCCATGGAAGGAAGCTTGAATTTTAATTGTGACTGTACTAAGCAGTTGAAGAAAATCATAGCAACAAGATTATCTCTGGAAAAAGGGACAGTGTGTGGTAAAAATGAGGCAAACCTGGATCGGAAATCCAACTTCCCTCCGAACTAGCGGTATCGGTCTATCCCGTCCACCCTCTCACACAACGCCAGCCTCCATTGAAAGGGCATCACCACAGCTCCCTGGAGAGGCTCGGGGAAGATTAAATGAGACAGCACCTGCAAAGCACTTGGCCCTTTGGTAGTTAGTAGAATTGTGGTATCATTATAGGCAATCTCTAAAATGTGACTAATACTTCCTTCATGAGGAGAATAGAGCTTCAAGATTAAATTCTATCATAAAGAATTAGTAAAGTCACTAAAAAGGGACTTCTGACCCTACATCTGAAAAGTACAAATCACCTTGACATGGGAAGATCTGGCTTCTCCAAGCCATTGGCTAATTGGAAAGACAAAGTTCTGCTAGTCCAGAAGTGTGCACTGCCCTTGATCCAGGGGGTGAACCCCCCTCAAAGGAGCACCAAAGAGTATATGTCTCCAGACCAGGAGTCACCTGGGGCAGACGTAATAAGGAGTGAGCTAGAATGGGACAAACCCACAGCATGATGAAGATCTGGGGTCCAGGAAGAAGAAGGAATGGTTGGTCTGGCACATGTGGGTTCTAAACACCACAGGTCTCAGAACAACAGTGAGCACGGTCTGCACAAAGATCTGGAGAGCAAAGAAGCTGATACAAGCTCAGGAAGTCATACTGGTAACAGTTCCATCACTGAGTGCCCACCTTGAGCGTGTCAAGTCGTACTCACTCCTTCACGGAATGCTGACAATCAGACTAGACCTTGTTCTCTCCACTCTATGAAGAAACAAGTGTCCCAAAAAGTTCAGCAAAAGGCCATGCAAAGTGTCATGAGTTTCCTTACCCCCCTTTCAATTTCACAAGGAATCAGCTGCCTTCGGGCTGGTTCCCAGCTTCTTAGAGTATCTTTACAGTGACAGATAACTTGGGCCCTTCTATCTTGCTATCTTGGGTCCCATTCATTCTCCAAACTTTCCTTATTCCAATTTCCTAACCATAACCTGCCTGTGTCTTGCCTGGTTCTCTCATGACAAAGACAATCTGGTAACTAGATAATCTGATAAATGGAATGGTACGGAGGTAAGCAAAGGTCATACTGTTCATCTCCTTCTATTGATAAAAATAAAAAGGTCCTCCAAGAGTATGTTCAGCAACCCTGGAAGTCCCCAAGAACTTTCAGTGGTCCATATGGCCAAACCATTTTTTAAATAATGCTGAAATATTATTTGCCTTTCTCACTGTTGATTATCTTCCTTGAAGTGACTGACCTATTGAGCTCATTTTTAAGAAAATATCTGACAATACCCAAGTCTAAAAAACCATAGTTTGTCCACCATTTTCTCAAGTTCACCAAAAAAATTCTCACAACTCAAACAACAGCACAAGGTCTTTTCTTGGAGATGACCATCAAATTTTGGTCTATAGCAGAAGTCAATATATATACTTGTCATTTCGTTACTAATGAATAGTTCTAAAAACATGTCCTAAAGGGTGGAGATTTAATAAAAATAATAATTTTTGCTATTTCATCATGAACCTATTTAAGGGAAACTGATTTTATTTCTTTACTTCTGCTGCATGGAGTGGGGAAGAAGAACGCCATGACTGTCAGTCCAGTTTGCGATCACGGCCATGACTCAACAGTTTTATTCAACAGTTTTATCCACTTCTGCTTTTGCACTATTAGTGCAAATACCCACACAGGGGAAAAGACAGATTTGTTGCCAATAATAAAATTTGAGCTTTCAAGAAAAAAATAAAAACTTAGAAAACTCATATTGTCAATGTGAGTTTTTCAAAATGTAGTTGTTTTTTCAGTATTGGACCATTTCTTTTTTTTTTCTGAGATTTTATTTACTTATTTGTCAGAGAGAGAAACAGCACAAGTAGGGGAAGTGGCAGGCAGTGGGAGAAGCAGGCTCCCTGCTGAGCAAGGATCTGGATGCAGGATCCAGTCCCAGGACCCCGGGGTAATGACCTGAGCCGAAGGCAGACATTTAACCAACCGAGTCACTCAGGCATCCCTAAAACTTAGTTTTTTTCTGATAAAATTAGCAGTGATATTAACAAATGTGGGTTTTGGTATAAAAAAAGTCATCAATTAGATGATCTTCATAACTCTATGAATCAATATTTTCCAAATTATCATGAATGGGATTATAAAACTATGCATGAGTAAGATCTATTCAAAGTACAAGACCATTGGACATTAGAGTAATAGATTATAAAAAGTTATTTGATGTGATTTTATATTCCACATTGCAATTAACCTTTTAAAAACCACCACCTGTCTCACTTGTCCAATTCTGATGTAGTATTAAAGACGTATACCCACAATTATCTGTAATTGAAACATCCCTCCCCCCCATTTTCCAACTATATATCTGTGTGAGGCTGGATATTATTCATATACTTCAACCAAAACAGCATCTTGAATGAAGAATCAAATATGAGACTCAACTGTCTTCTGTCAAACCAAAGAGATTTACAAGAATATGAAGCAAGGCCACTTTACTCACTAAAATTTTGTTTTATAAAATATGTTTATTTTTAACTGAGAGATTATGGACTCTGAAAAACAATCTGAGGGGTTTGAAGTGGCGGTGGGGTGGGAGGTTGGGGTACCAGGTGGTGGGTATTATAGAGGGCACAGCTTGCATGGAGCCCTGGGTGTGGTGAGAAAATAATGATACTGTTATGCTGAAAATAAATAAATTTTTAAAAAAATTTTTAAATGTTATTCATATTAACATGCAATACATTTGTTATGGACACTTAAAATGAATTAATAAATAAGTGTGTTTAAATTTTCTCCGTTTTAATTCCTAACGCAGTACGTATCAATAGATAGAGCCCAGCTAAACTAAAGTTCTTTGGGGTCTTTAAGAATTTTAAGAATGTAGAAAGGACCCAAGATGAAAAAAGTCTGAGAGCTGTTGCCTTAAGTCAAAAAAATTGTAAGTACTCAAAAAAGTAGTATTTGGGAAAATAGGTCTTTTTGTACCTTCCATGAATTTATTCAAGAGATGTATAGTGTTAGGCAAATTGTAATCCCACAGATGTCCAGGTCTGTTTTCCTGGAACCGGGGGAATATGTTACTTTATGTGGCATAAGGGGATTAAGGTTGTGGATAGAATTAAGATACTAATCAAATGACTTCAACGTAGGAAGATAATCCTGGATTATGTTGTGGAAGAGCAGGCCAAGAAGGTCGGTGTCAAGGTGAGGCAACATGAGGACAACTCTACCATCCATTGCTGGCTTTGGAGACTGGAAGGAGCCACAATCCAAGGAATACTACAGCCTCTAGAATTTAAAAAGTTCAAGAGACTATATCCTCCCCTGAAGCCTCCAGAAGGGAACACAAGCCTGTCAACACCATGACTTTAATCCAATGATACCCATGTTAGACTTCCATCTTTCTGAAGGTAAGATGATACATTTGCATTGTTTTAAGACCCTGACAACTTTGAATTTTACCTAAACCCTGTCATCCTGAAAAACAGCCAACTGAAAAACTCATAGTGGTATTATGTGCTTTGGGAAACAGCAAAGAACCCCTCTTCCCCAAGTGACTTAGATCAGACACAAGGATGCCCCTCTTGTTTACCTGAGACAGGGCCAGACATGGACCTTCCAAATCCCTGTTCTTTGCCTCATACATGATTGAGTGGACTGTTTTGTCCACATTGACAATTAGAATAAAATCCATGTTAACTAAACATCAGTTAAGTTTCTTTCCTTCCTCTTTCTCTCCTTCCTCCACGTCCCTGAACTTTGACCCAGCCTCAGCCAGAACCCCTCCTTAATGTCCTATCGTAAGAATAGGCCAACCTCAGGATAAAACACTCTCTGATCTACTACTGTCCTATCATCCCACTGCACACACCTGCTTCTACCAATAGCCTTATTCACTCATTCTTATGAAATTCTCTTATGAAAGAGAAGCCTTTTGCTGCCTGACCTTGGAGATGCTTATAGATCTCAGGGACAGAATTTTCTCCCTATGGCAATAGTCACTCTCCCTCTCTTGCAATAATCCTTTCAAATAGAGTGCCTCCTTACCAAAGTCCACATCTGTTCCTCATTTGACCTCATTAAGCATACTGTCATTTGTTACAGCAGCAAGAGGAAACGAACACATCTCCTAGTTCTGCTAACAGTGCTTACCACCAAGAGCCATCTTGAGAGAATGATCAAAGCAGGAACAGGAGAAAATGACCTCATTTTCCACTCTGCTATATTTCCCACTGCATTGCTAGTATGGCAGTGCTCAGACCAAATGTGGTAATCATTTGGGATTGAAGGAGGTCACCAAGAAGAGAATCTTTGATCAATCAGATCAATGATCTCTCCATCCGGATTTGCAGGTGGCATAGCAGGAAGTCCAAAGAACCATCTTAAACTCCTCAGTCGTCCAGAGTCCAGGGGATCATCACTATGGGGACTCCTTGGCAGCCCAAACAACAGGGGTGCACCTGACCCCTGAATATGTTCCCCTTCTCACACATGTCGGTATGTGAGAACTCTTGTCCCATTTCAAAATCAAAAACTACAAGTTGCAGAATTCATGCAAATCATACCATTCACCAGGGTGAAAAATGAAAAGAGAATCTTCTCGCAATCATTACAGTGTGGAACCCTTGAGGGGTACCCCCAAACCTCACGATGTATAGTATTTACAAGGATGTCCCTTCAACAAAAAGTACTTTGTTTTCTGTGTGCATTATCTCAAGCATTAAGAGATGGACATTGGGGAGGGTATGTGCTTTTGGGTAAACTGGAAGGGGAGGTGAACCATGAGAGACTATGGACTCTGAAAAACAATCTGAGGGGTTTGAAGTGGCAGGGGGGTGGGAGGTTGGGGTACCAGGTGGTGGGTATTATAGAGGGCGTGGCTTGCATGGAGCACTGGGTGTGGTGAAAGAATGATGAATGCTGTTTTTCTGAAAATAAATAAATTGGAAAATAAATTAAATTAAATTAAAAAAAAAGAGAGAGAGATACAATAGGAACAGTGCCCCTCATTGCTGACATTTTGAAGTCGCAAAATGAAACTGTTTAGTTCTTAAGAAAGCAATCTTTACCTCCTAAAAGTCACCCTGCTGAACCAGATGTTTGAGTAACACTGGGTACTGCTTTAATGTCTTAAGCTCTTGTTCTTTTCTTGAAGATTTAAATACGATGAACCTTAGCCGCAGAGAGAGCCTGGCTGGGGAACAAGTCACACATGTACGCTTTGCACACATGCAAGCACACTTCTGCCAGGTGTATCCCTCCAACACAGACTGCTGTTCAACTCCCCTCCCTAAATCCAGAGTTTACAAACTTTATCTACCCAGAGCACTCACTACCGTGTGAGGAATCCCCACGGCGCTAGAGACAGCCACCAAGCATCCACCTGGGCTCAGTCCCCATCTTTTCTACACAGTAAGTAGAATCTGAGTTTTCTGACTTATCATCCTATAAAACTCAGAGCAGGCAATTTAGGATATCTCATAAAGTAAAAAGGTTTTCAATGGGGGGACCTACCCACAGCTGCACTCCTGGCCAAGTTTTATGACTATTTCAGAACCCAGAAGCCTGGTTTGCATTTCCCCTGCAGCTTGAAATCTGCAAGAGGCCTTTCCCAGCTGAGTGGCCCGCAGCGGGGACTATGGCCCTTCTCCAAGGAGCACACAAGACAACACACGTGCTGCGTCCAACTAGCCACCTGGCAAAACTGTGATTGCCCCCATGTGAGGGCTGCATGTTATGGAGGGGAGTTAGAAAAAGCAAAAGAAAGAAAAGAAACAGCGGTTGTGCTTAAAATGAACTCAACATGTGTGTGGACGAACCCCCATCCCTGGTCCGCCTTGGATTCCCGTGTATGCAAAGCAATCCCAACCCAAGCTCCCCAAGTGGGTTTTGGGAGAAAGATGGTTTCCTGTTACTAGATGCAAAATGGGGGTGTGGGGGTTGAGCAGAGGTGGAAACTGTTTTTATCAGATTCTCAATAAAAGGTTAAAACCCACCTCAGTAGGTTTAAAATTCAGTTGAGTCAGAAACATCCTCTTTAAACGCCCCAGCACAGCTCAGACTATTAAAGGTTATCGTTCGCATATCTGTGTTTTAACTTCAGTTGTCACCAGAGGGAAGTGTCTCTTTATTTTTTTTTTCTGTCTCAAGAAAAGAAAATTAAGGGGGAAAAAAAGGAAAATCAAAGAAAAAGAAGAGAGGAAAAAAACGGTAGAAGACAAATTAACTTCCAGATAAAAAGAAAAGGTAAAGTTTATTCTTTGATGAAAAATAAGGATCAAATAAGAAATTGCCACTGTCTGAGAATCTGAGAACTAAAGGGATCACTTATGGGGTACCTGGCCATTTCAGTTAGAAGACCATGAAATTCTTAATCTCAGGGTTGTGCATTCGAGCCCCATGCCGGGTGTCATTATTTTTTAAGAAGTTAAAACACATTTTTCAGATGTCTTTGGGGCACCTGGTGGCTTAGTTGGTTAGCCTCTGACTCTTGGTTTTGGCTCAGGTCATGATCTCAGGGTTGTGAGATCAAGCCCTGTGTGGGTTTCCAGGCTCAGCAGAGTACGCTTGTCCCTCCCTTTGCCCCACGTCCTCACTCCAGCTCTCTCTCTCTCCAATGAATATGTAAATACACAATCTTTTTAAAAATAAAATAAAATGAGATGCCTGGCTGGTTCAATGAGTTAAGCCACTGCCTTCAGCTCAGGTCATGATCCCCAGGGTCCTAGGATCAAGTCCCGCTTTGGGCTCCTCGCTTGGCAGGGAGCCTGCTTCTCCCTCTGCCTGCTTCTCCCCATGCTTGTGCGCTTCCTCTCTCTCTCTCTATCTCTCCCCCTCCCTCTGACAAATAACCAAAATCTTTAAAACATAAATTAACAAAAATAAAAAATAAAACAAAAGGATCACGTATGCCAACACTCTCTCTTAAAAAGTGAAAATAATGAGTGCTTTATCAAAGACCATAGAGAAGGCTAAACTTTTGCCTGAATCCTCCCCCTTATGTCCCTAAACCAGCAGCCAGAAAACTGTGCAGGGTGAGCGGGCAGTGGCGAGTCATGGCAAACTCACCCTCTACTGAGTCACTAACGGGCTCTTTACCTAAGATATGTCCCTCTGGGTTTGCCTGTAAAGATCTCATGGAGGCACAAAAGAATGCAGTGACAATGGGACCCACATGAAGCAAATTCAAGTGCAGATTTTTAAATTCTACTTGGTGTTCCTTTGGTTATAATACTTTTCTTTCTACTTACCACCATACCCTAGGAATTAAAAGAACTGGATTCAGGAAACGTGTTTACATTTGCTGAATGTCTGATTCCGTTGTTTCATGCACTTCTTGGTGTCTGTGTGCCTCTTATTGTTTAAGAGGATGTGTTTCAAGAGCATAAAAAGGTCTGGTCAGAACCTGCCGGGGCATCAGGGCACGATTCACAGATCCTGCAGTCCTCCACTCTGACCCCCACACACGTGGGCTCCAGCATTGGCCTCCGCCAGCTCTCTTGCAGCGGCCGGAGAAACGTAGGCTGGTCAGGTGTCTACACACCACGGGCAGCAGCCTCACCCCTTCCTGGCTTTGACCCTGTCTGTCACCTTCTCTCCAGAATGCCTTTCCTCTTTGTCCACCTGGCAACCATTCACTGGTATTTCCCTGACCTCACCACTGGCAGAAACCCCCCTCTTTCCATGACCCCAGCCGACTCTAAGGTCACTGAAGGTAAGAACCACATCCCACTCATCTCTGAAGACCCAGCTATGCCAGAGAGTCTGGCATCTCGAAGGAAGTCTCTACTGGCAGGGTTGAGCTATAGATTTAATGAACTTAGAATTTATTCACCTGACAAGCATTTTCTGATCATCTACTGTGTACCTGGTCTGCGCTACGAGGAAGGGATGTAAAGATGAATGAGTCACAGTTTCTGTTCACAAGGAGCTCTTGGACTAATGAAAGTGAATGCAAATCTGTCACCTCTATGGAAGAAAAAATTTCTAAGTTTATTCATTCCCTCTGATAATAGTTCAGAGGTTTTATAATCATGATGAAAAACCTACCCTTGTATTCTACGGGGGTAAGATTATTCCACCATTCTTAGAGGAACTCGCTTAACTGTATATCACATCTATACCTAATGAAGGTTTAATAATTTGATATTTTTAAAGTTAAATTCAAGTTAGCAGAGGCCTGAAGATATTAGATTTGGGGAGGGGAAGTACAAGTGAGAAAGGAAGAAAATTAAATATGAGAGCAAGAAAAATAGAAAAGATAATCAAATTTTACAGTAGGAGATTTCATTCTATTTCTTTGTCTCAAAGTGAAGGCTAAGGAGAATTTCCCTTTATTCTTTAGAAAATCCGCAGCCGGCCCAGGAGGCCAGGCACGTATCCAGTTCCCACCTCCAGACTCCATTTAGAGCATTCTCCTATTTTTAAAAATGGATTTCTGTAAAACGTTTCATAATGTGGATTGGTTTCTTCGGGGTCTGCCTCTGCACTATACCCGCATAAAAAAAGACATTAATAACTTCTCCGTTAATGGGTTTTTCAGAGTCTCAAAAGACTCACCTTGTACATTATAACTTCCTCCCACTTCGCCCCCTGGCTAAGTCTTGATTGCCCTTGTAAGGCGTCTTTAGGACATATTGCCGAAGTTAAAGATGGTCCTGAGGAGAAGGAAGTTCCCTACGATGCGCAACGTGAGCTCAGGCACGGGGCGAGCAGAAGCCCCTTCACTTCCTGTGTCATCCCACGTTCCTCCCACCACTGGCTCTGCTCCGGGAGGGCTGACCCTGCCTGCGAGAGGATGCATTTCAACGACAGCGGCCACGGAGGCTCCCAGACCTGAGGGGGAGCTTTGAGCCAGTCGGTTCACATCCTTCTCCTTTGTCAGGACACTGGAGGCAGCTCACCTGACCGTCGTGTCACACGTGGGATGTGGTGTGCCGGGGAGGAGTGGGAGAGAGGCCTGGATACACACTCCGTGTCCTGTAGGAGAGCCTCTGCACACATCCACACGCTCAGGAGTATCCGTACACCCCGGAATGTGCGTTTAATGTGTGTGTGTCTACGTGTGTCTGTGTGTGTCTGTGAGTATATATGTATGTGTGTATATGTGTGCATGTGTGTACGTGTGTATGCGTGTATGGCCGTGCTGTGTATACATATGTTATATCTGTATATACATCTGTATCTGTATATGCATATGTTGTGTAAATATGATACATGTGTAAATATGTGTGTATGCGTCTATGTGTGTATGTGTGTCTGTACATATGTTTGTGTGTGTGATGTGTGTGTGAACATGTACGTGTGTATATGATGAGTATGAACATATATATGCTATTTATGTATCTATAGCATTTAGTTATCTAAAGATAGCAAAGGTAGAATTTGCAGTGGGTCTCAGATTTTGCCCCATAGGGACTGACAGCCCAGGATGTAAATCGTTAGAGGGCAGGAATTCTGCTGGCTCGTGTTTTCACTTCTTCTAGTATTAAGTTTTAGCCTTTTCTGGTTCCAACAGGAATGGCACCTGCGTGTCTCTAAATGTCTGTCCTTGGGACTAGTAACTGCTTTGGTTCAACAAGTAAAACCTGAATTCACTTGAGACAGTCTTCTCACTGAAGCAGGAGTTCCTTACCTTATATAAGTCACAAACAGCTTTAAAAAATAAAACAATATTTGGGCGCCTGCGTGGCTGAGTTGGTTGGGTGACTGCCTTTGGCTCAGGTCATGATCCCAGAGTCCCGGGATCGAGTCCCGCATCGGGCTCCCAGCTCAAGTCTGCTCGAGTCTGCTTCTCCCTCTGGCCTTCTCCTCGCTCATGCTCGCTCTCTCAAACAAATAAATAAAATCTTTAAAAAAATAAAAATAAAATAATGTTTAAAACTGCACTCCATATGTACTTACCCACACGCGTTTGCACGTGATTTTTGGAGGACCCCGGATGCCCAGCTAACTTTAAGTCTCTGCTCATGGAAACACTTTCAAAGGCAGCTCACTTCATCTCCTCCCATTTTTCCCCTTTTGCCTCCATGGGGGTGGCTGGCTGTCTCTCTGTGGTCTCTACCGTGTTCCGTGCCACCCAGAGAACACTGCCTACCCCCACCACCCCTTGAAGCCACCAGGTGACCGTGTGGTGTGTGTCTCAGCCCACAGGAAATGGCAGTCGGACTAACCAAGCAGCACCGGGTTTGGACAGATGACAAAGCACCAGCGGCCCTGCGATCACACGCGCAGCAAACGGCGCTCACGCGGCTCACCACTCCGCCAGGGGACTGGCAGGGGCCGCCGCCGTCCCGCGCGTCCCGGGAGGCCTGGCCCGCTGGTGCTGGCAGGAGATGACGTGGATCAATGGCATCCGTCTTCACAGGCCTCCGCGGCCCACCCCCCCCCCCCCGACGTTGAGACACAGAGCAGGATGAAGGACAGTTGTGCTGGGCTGGTAGCTGCAGATAAACGGCAAATAATGAAACCATGCTTCCAAAATTCGGATTCATGGCTGGGATGCAGGGTAACGTGCGGGCTCAAAGCACCGGCCTTGGGCTGCCACACACCTCCTCTGCCACTTACTCGTCCACTGGTTAGGGAGCCACCCTGACCCTCGGTTTCTCCTTATAGAAACTGATCGGTGTAATAACATTCACATATTATATAGACAGATAGACAGATATAGATATATAACAGATACATAGATTATATATCTATATATATATATATTATTCTAGCTATTAGGCAGGGGAGGATCTCCATTTCCCAGGGTTACAGAGAGAGAAAGGGAGAGGGTAGAGCTCTCTGGTGTTTCTTCTTCTTTTTTTTTTTTTTTTTGAGAGAGATGTTTTATGAATCTTTAGAGTGTTTTGGATAGTATTGACTTTTTTTTAACTGTAAATATATTTCTTTTTTTTTTCATTTTTTTTTCCAATTTATTTATTTTCAGAAAAACAGTATTCATTATTTTTCCACCACACCCAGTGCTCCATGCAATCCGTGCCCTCTATAATACCCACCACCTGGTACCCCAACCTCCCATCCCCCCACCACTTCAAACCCCTCAGATTGTTTTTCAGAGTCCATAGTCTCTCATGGTTCACCTCCCCTTCCAATTTACCCAAAAGCTTCTTCTTATAAGGACAACAATCCCATCAGATCAGGGCCCCATCCTCATGACCTCATTGAATTTTCATTACATCCTAAAGGTGCCCTCTCCACACAGAGTCACACTGGGGGTTAGGCCTTCAACATATGAGTTTGGGGGGCATAAATCTGTCCGTAGCAAGAGATAATAGATTTCATGTATTCTGTTCCACTCAGAATAAAGATCTCAAAACTATGATGTTATGTCTGATTTTGAAATTTTATAAATTTTGAGCTGAGGGGAAAAAAAAATAGAGAAAAAAATCCCATATAAAAGATATTTCTCCTCCTATGGGTTCAGGGAGAGCCAGGCTAAGCATGGAAATTCTTCAATATTTGACCTGCTGTGTGAGAATATTTGTGCAAGTTGAGCCAGATGTAGGGCACAAGGAACACTCCAGCAAGTACACGGAGTGCACAGAGGGCAAAGAAGGTGGCTCTGCCCCGCACCAGGCATGCTGGGCTCACTGAAGGAATTTGGAAGCCAGAGAGAATAGTCAAGGTTCACATCACCAGGGACACCTGAGTGGCTTAGTCCATTGAGCGTCTGCCTTGGGCTCAGGTCATGATCTTGGGGTCCTGGGGTCCTGGGATCTTGCTTTGAGTTGCATAGGGCTCCCTGATCAGGAGGGAGTCTGCTTCTCCCCGCTTCTCACTCACCCCACCATTCCCCATGCTTGTGCGCTCTCTCTCTCTCTCTCAAATAAATAAATAAAATCTTACAAAAAAAAAAAAAAAAGGCTCACGTCACAACAGGAGTGAGAAGAAGAAAGGGAATAACCTGCCTGATTCTCTACGAAATCTGCATGGTTTTCTAACTATCTGGGGAAACTAAAATACAAGAAAAAAGGCCTCTGACATTTTCATGCTTCTTCCTGTGCCTGAACACCACTCTTTTCTTCCCAGAGGAGCAAGAGAGCTCCCCAGACTCGGGCGGGCAGCACTTACCTCCTCCAAAGGGTCCACATTCCCTCCCTCTTGCCCCTCAGCATATTCCCTGACCCCACACTTGACAGCTGTGTGACCTTTTCCAATGCTCTTCATAGCCTCATGCCTCAGCTTCCTCACCTGCAAAATGGGTACAGTATTGCTGTGTATGTCACTGATTTGTGATAATTCCTGAAATCATCACCTTCTGTGCTTCATGTGGATAGTTTATATGGCTGTTTTCAAGGTCTGACCTTTATTTCTGCAGTTTCCAACTAGCAAGCAAGCCCATCTAGTTGATTTTGTATTTTGGATATTGTATATTTCAGCTTTCTAATTACACTCGGTTCCTCTTCAATCTTTAATTTCTGTTCTTATTGTGTTCATGTTTTCTTTTAAGTCCCGGAGCGTATTTCTGATACCCGCTTTAAAGCTTGCATCTGTTACTTCCATCATCTCTGCCATTTCTAGAACTATTTGTATTGACTTCTCCCACCTAATTATGGGTCACATTTTTTTTCCTCTCTTCATACCTAATAATTTTTCACTGGATGGTGGATTTCGTGAATCTTATGTTAGAGTATTTTGTGGTCTTCCATAAGCAGTACCATGTTTGCTTGGGCAGGCACTTAAATAGCAGTTTAATCCTCTAGATACTTGTTTTTGGGTTCCAATACTGTAGATTCAGAATAATCCTAATTCTGGGGCTATTTTATCTCTAAGGGCTGAGGCACGAACTCTTAGAGTCTCTGCTAAGTCATGCATGACCTTCTGGAATCTTGACTGAATGCCTTAGGTATTCCTTCTGGCTTGTCAGAAAATCAGTGTCTTTTAGTGCTGTGTCAGCTCTGGGAATTATTCATTCACAGTCTCATCCTGGTTATCCTTGGCCCAGCCTTGTGGAGTTTCATCCTTTGCCTATACGGCTTAGTGGTCAGCCAAAGATCAAGGGCAGACCTATGTACAGACTTCTAGAGCTCTTCCTCCCAGAAGTTTCCTTCTACAGCACTCTGCTCTTCAAATTCTAGCTAGCTCCTCCTCTGTCTTAGGTCAGTGCATTGGGCATGTTCTGGTTGTGTTCTCTCTCTCTGCACTAAGGTCCGGAAAGTACTCTCAGGCAGGAATCTGGGACAACTATAAGATTCACATTGTTAGCTTTCCTTCTTCAGACTGTGCTGCCTATTGTCAAATATCTGAAAACAGTATTTCCCACATATTGACCAGTGTCGTAGCTGATTACAGAGGAAGGGGAGTCCTATGTCACTTTATGCACACTTGTATACACAATTATTATAAACCTTGTCATTGAAATAGAACCATCTTTTAAAATTAATCTTCAACATCCCACCAGACCACAGTAGGGTGGAGAATTTTTGTCTTTCCTATTTGTAGAAATTGATTCCAGCAAAATGCCTGGTATGGAATGAGCATTAGGATGAAATACTTATTGAATGGATATATAAGGCTCCTTCTTCACTCTTGACCCTGGGCTGCCAGCTTTCCAGGTGTGACTGGAAGACTGACTCCAGTTTCTTTTTTTACTGACTGTGTTCCCTCATCATTGCCTTTGCTTCCTTCCGATGTAGACCTATGTGGATTAAGGCTGATCTGGGAACCCTACCCTGATTCCAATTTCTTTCTTTACTTGATTTTTGATTTGGGGATTTTTAACGAGACCATATTCCAAGTCCAACTAGATTAGTAATAGAGCATAGAAGATGTGGACTTTCCCCCTTGACCAGCCTATACACATCAGCATGTGAAAGAACTTTCACAATTCCTGGCACATAGGTAATAGCTAACAAATGTGTTACATTTTTATACTCTCAACCAATCAGTCATGACAGAATCAGAAAGAGCCATAGGAATCCACCACATTTTCATTCCCAAATACAAATTAAGAGAAGCATGCAGTGGTTAATTTGCCTTTCTAATTACACACATGCTTTTTACATGCAAAAGTCTTAATTTGGCTTTGATCTCTAGTCACTATAAGGGTTTTTGTCCCCTCACTTCCTAGTTTCATGTTTTCTGCTGTTGCTGTCTGTTCTTCAGATGCATAAGCTCCTGGTGAGGCAGTGATATCAGGAAGAGCCAATGCTTATCTAGCACCTACTCTATGTCAGACACACTTGTAAATATTATATGTCTATTAACGCATCTAAACTTCCTGAGGTGGTGAGTATTATTATTATCTCTATTTTGAAGATGAGAAAACTGAGGGTCATAAAGGTTATCCAGTGTATGCAAGGTCACCTAACTAGGAAGCATAAGAGGAGCGATTCAAACCCTAGAACCTAAACCCCTACCTGCTGCAAGTTACTGCTTCTGCAAGGATAATCTTATGTCCTCTGACAATGCTCTAGTCTTCATACATGAATATGGTGTGTCTTTAATTGGATACAAGGCCAGTTTACACACCTCCCAATCCACTCAGCTCCATCTGCCCCTGGGTCTCTGCTCCTTGCTTCGTCTCCTAGCCAAAATGGTTCCAGCAGAGACTTGCATTTCTATAGTCATTTCTTCCTGTCTCTAAACTCCAACAACATTCTCGGTCTCTTCAGATCACCAGAGTCAGGCTTTGTCATGGCTTCTGTGCATTCACCATTGCAAGAACTACATAGTCCCAGTACCCACAGCAAACATGACAAGACCCTTGGAAAGTCTAGCTTTCCCAGCAGTGGTCAAGAGGGACAAAATTATACTACTGAGGGGTGTAAAGGGTTAATGTCCCATGGGAGTACTTTGACCTAAGGCAGACAGGAGGAAGCTAGCAGATAAATTCCTCTCCTTTCCTCCCCACTTGATTGCTCTAAGGCACAGTGGTGTCATATCACCTCCCCACCCTTCTGAAGACACTTCCTAGGACTCAGCAATCAACTACATCATCCTGAGAAACTGGGGCCAACTTTGTTAAGCACCACTTTGAATTTTGTCCTGTCTTCCTCACCTCACTTTTCTTTTTCCCTCACTCTGGCTTCCTTTAAGATTGTGTCTCCAATATAATAAAAGCATGCAATCTTGACTTGAGGCTCTGTTTTCTTAGGCTAAAACAACTTGTTTCCTTTCAATAATACAGATTAATTGGTGCCGACACATATACCTTCTTTCTTGGTATATTAATTAGTTTTTGTTGTATAACAAATTATCCTACACTTAGTGGCTTAGAACAATAAACATTTATTATCTCGTTTCTGTAGGTAAAGAATTCAGAAGTGACTTAGCTGGGTGGCTCTGGCTCAAGAGGTCGCAGTCCAGATACGATCCATGGCTGCAACCATCTGAAGGCTTGACGGGGGCTGGAGAATCTTCTTTCAGGATGGCACCCTCACATGGCTGTTGGCAAGAGGCCTCGTTTCTCACTGACTCTTGGCCTTAGAAGGCTTTAGTTCCTTAGGCCACATGGATCTTTCCATAGGACTGCTTAAGTGTTCTCAAAATGTGGCCACCAGCTTTCTCTAGTGTAAGTAATCCAAGAGAGAGCAACGAGAATGTTATAATTCCTTTCATCACATAATCTTTGAAGTCACACACCACTATTTTTACCACACTCACTAAGTCTGGCCCACACCCAAGAGAAGCAAAATTCTTTTACTTTTTGAAGAAAAAAGTGTGAAAGAATTTGTGGGAAGGTTTTAAAACCACACCTGGTTTCCTTAGTTTCCTAGAATAAATATTCACAGGTGAGATTGCTAGGGATAGAGTCTGTAGTGAAACAGAGTGATGCTAAGAATCCTACAGAACCAGTAAACTAATGATCATCACCAACTAGCTGTCTTATTGTATTGTACTATCAAAAATGGTTCACACATGGTTTTAGATTGAAGTATAATGTCAAGGACAGCACTCTGAAGTCTTCTTACCACCAGCTAGACCCCAAGACCTGACCTTTACTACCCACCTGCTTGTACTCCCCAACCTGGGTCCCACATTTTTCCTTAGGCTCTTCTTGCCAGTTTCCCTCTTAACTTGGGCAAATGGAAAGTGAAACCACTTCAGAGCTATAGTGACTGCTCTGAAGAGACCTCCAATGGGCCCAGACCACACTGACCAGTTTGAGCTTAAATCCAACTCCTGTCAGCATAAATGGAGTGACCTCTAGAATGATTAGCAACTACCTTGACCTCATTATAATACTAAAGTCTCTACCCAAGGAAAAACACAAGCCTCATTTACATAACATACAATGCGTGGATAGGCATGTTTCCATAAGGTACATGCACGACCTTCTGCCCATCTACAATGACAGGTCTTCCCTATCTAAATATTCATCCTAACCCTAAATAAAAAGAACCTGTCCTCCCTTGTTTGGGGAGTCATGACTTTGGAAGCTATTCCCTATGATCTCCTTATTTTTTACAAATAAAGTTCACTTTGTGTGACACTTCCACATGGTGCAGCTTCTGACTCATCAAGAAGCAAACTAACATTGGTTCAGTTACAATCTGAGTATATTGTTTGTTTCCTCAGATCCGTATCTCCATGTTATAATCAATATCCCAACGTCTGGCCGATCTGACTGCATCTACCAAGAACATTGACTGCATCTATTAGTGACTGCTAACAAAAATAAATGTTCTCATTTGTAAGTAATTGCAAGGTTATTAAAAGAATCAAATAATTTAGCCGATGAAAAATCACTTTGGTGTACTACTTGGCACAGTAGATGTTCAGTAAATGTTCCCTTCTAAATCAAAACAAAACCAAAAAATCTATACCAACCACCAATCAGCCAATAGTTCTTGACATTGGCCATTGGAGTCACTGCAGCTATGATCACGTAGGCCTTAGATCATATAACCTGATTTTCTTGCTCCACTCTGGCCCTATACGGTAGAAAATGACTTGTCTCTTTCATCTGATATTTTATTGGTACAAAATATATAAAAATAATAACGTGTCAAAAAAAATGTCAATTTGAGCATTTTTCCACTTAACTGTCTTCTTTTCATACTTAGTCTATCCCTTTGCCTTTAACCTTGGTGAAACATGAATCTCTTTTCACACTGTGGTTTTAGTGATGTTATTACCATGTATATCCAAAGAGATAGTGGTTTATGTCATAAGTTTCATACTTCAAGCTATATGCCTTCAGCTGTTGGATTAACCTTTTAACTGAAAATAAATTTTAATTGCTGATTATGACTAGAACTTTAGATGGACTATTAATATTATTATTATTATTTAAAATGCATATCTTACATACAAGAATGGTAAGCCTGTGAGTAGACATTCACTAAAAATGTTTCTGTCATATTAAGTTCCTATGTACAGTTGACTTAATTATTTGTGAAGACAGGTAATAACATAACTGAAATTAACAATCTAATAACTCCAACCTATTTTCCAAAACCCTTTCTCTTTGCCACAACATCTACCCCAAATAACTAAAATTTGATCCCTTTCTATTTCTACTACCATGTTTATAGATGAAATGCTAATAAATAATCATCAAAATAGGTCAACTAGAAGAAGAAAAGAGATTAGTGTACCCAAAAATGAATATTCATTCCCTAAATAAATAAGAATGAGCTGCACTTCCTATTATAATGAAGAAAACAGGAAGACTTGCCACAGTGATAATGATAAGTGATGTGCCATCAGGTCAAGAAACAATGTTGTTCACTACGCCAATCATTTTCAGCTCATGTCCCATCTGTAACCCAAGGTACATGACACTAAAGCATTGCACTGGAAAGGTTTCCAGAACCAAGGATATGGATGGAGGGAGGGTACTGGCACATCTTTCTCTTTCTGGGCTTTTGAGAACAGCCTTATTCATAATAAATTGCTTAAACCATTTCATATTCATCATGCTCACTTAATTTACATAAGTTTCACCTTTGGGCCAACCATACCTTTTATTTCTGGGATGTAGGTTACTGTTTACCCTTCACTTCCTGCACCCCACCTCCACTAATCCAATGGCCTCTGTGGATTCCTCATAAATGTCATTCACTCTCGAAGGAGGACAGCAGCAAAGAGATAAGTTATATGGAAAGTTCAAGTGGGAGAAGGAAGTAGAGAAAAAAGAAAAGACAGCCATGCTCCATGAGAAGAGTCAGAAATTATCACAGCTTTGGAAGGGACTTGTAGTTCTTAAGGGGAAAGAAATAATACAAATCTGATGTCCCTGGAAATTTGCCTGGTAACTCACCGTCTTGAGGATAGACCCAGCTTACCTTAAGGCTCTCTACTCACAGGTTAGAGAAGAGGGCAAATGGGCTTCCACAGCTGGCTTGGAGCTAGACTCCACCTGTCAGTTCTGGAAGACACTTCTTTGTTCAAAGCAATAGCTTTTCTATAAAAGGTCAATGTTAAATGAAAACGCATTGAAAAAGCATGTTTACCCAGTGCCTAGTTTATGAAGGAACACTGTAGATATACTGTTATCATGTGCAGTTATCTCTACCAGATGACACTCTGGAGGAGAACTTGACACCCATGGCCCCTTTGGAGGTTAGCGCAAAGTACCAGTCTGGCTTATCAGGGAGAGAGTCCAACTCTTTCTCTACAAGAACAAGGAAACTACTCCACAGTTACTTCTCTCAGACACCGGGGATCCCTTTATAGTCACAGAGGAGCAGTTTCCCTCCCCCTGGCTCCGTGCAGCTCCCAAAGCACAGTTATGCCCCAGCTGTCTTCGGCACCCGTTTCTTTAATGAGTGCTTCGCCCTTACGGAGCTGACTCAGACGGATGTGCAAGGGCCCCACACTTGATGAGTCTGACATCCTGAACGTCCTGCCAAACAAATGCCCAGTAGCTGAGCCCATTTTTTGAAGAGAGGATGACATTTGTTCCTGCTACAGAGCTGCAGGCAAAGTCAAGCAGTCCGGAAACCGAAAGAGGGAAAAAATATCTTTGTATTATTATGGCCTCAGCATGACTTCAATCAAAGTAGCAAGCCCAACAAAGTCACAGGGTCAAACACATTTACACAAAAGACCCCCTACACCAATTTTAACATGCTCGTGCATCTAGTTTGATTAAAAGAAAATCTGTTTCCAAGACTGAATCTTAATCTTTGCAAATTCCTAATCAAATTCATTTATGTTAATAAAATGGGTCCTTGATGAGATCCGTGTGCAATTTTTACCCGAATTTCTATGACTTTAATATTGAAACGTTGGCTTTATTATTTTTTAAACCTCCTAGACTACTTACCTACATAATTGCCTTTTTTCCTGTAAAGTTCTTTGTAAGCTGAATTCCAGATTGACCACTTCCAGGCTCTGAACTTGAGCAAGTCACTTCACCTCCTTCTGCTGCCATCCCCTCACCTATGGAGTGAGCTGAAGGAACTTAAGTGTCAGTACATTGAAAAGCACACTGAACTGAGGCAAGCATAGACCCATGACATTTTTGGGTTGAAGACAGCCTCAGAGAGAGAGAAAAAAAATCAGGTTACAATATCTGAGACTTCAATATTATATAGTGAACATTAAATAAGTCTTAGCCAAAGGTCAGCAATAGACCCTATTATCCAATAGGGCCATGTGCCAGGGGTCCCAATTCAGGACACTCTTATCTCATTACATCATCTCTCATTGATAATACCCCCACCATTAGTTCACTCTTGACTTTTTAGACTTTCCATCCCCTCCAGCACCCTGGCATGATGACAACCTTAACTTCTGTGGTCCCACTTCTCAAACTCTCCATAGACATGGTTTTATACTTATCCTCTGGCTTGGATCTCTTCTATCTTGAGTAACTTCATGCGATACCCATCCTCCAATGCCTCCTTCATAACACCTTTCCCGAAGTTGACTAAACAAAGATGCGCAGGTGCCTGTGCACGAGAAGTACCAGCTCCAGTGCATCCTGGGAGGGCATCCTGGGCAGGCACGAAGCAAATCAGCACAGATGCATCTTGGGAGCTTGTTTGAACTCAGTCTTTCTTCCATCACTTTGCAGTTTAAAGAATGAGAAATAATATTTTTGAATGTTACAGTCATGACATTCAAGTAGAAAGAAAATTTGCCACCAACTGGATTCCACCAACTAGATCCACCACCAACTGGAGCAGCCTTGGCATGTGCTCATGGAACTCCTGTTCCACTTTCTTGTTTTTCAGAAAGCCCTGAATGGAGGAAACATTTGGAAAAGAAATGAGATACTCCTAGAAGCAGCAATGCGTTGACTGGCTGAGTCCAGCCAAGCTTCCTTGAAAGCCAGCAGCAGGCACCCGCACACCATACATTCTCGGCTCTCCATGACTACTACCACCCGCCTCCTTCCTTCGAAGGCCTTCACAGATTAGCCTCGACCTACCTTTCTGGCCTGATCTCCTCTGATGATCCACACACATGACGCACTCCAACATGGTTGGGTTATTTGATGTTCCCCAGTGATCTTTCTCAATGACTTGTGATCTTATTTCCACAAGAAAGTTCTTTCCCCATCTCTCCCCAGCCTGTTCCTTTTCCATATCAGATTTTACTTCCTCCCTGAGCACAATCACCGTGTCCTCCCACTCTTGCAACAAGATGTAATCTCTCTCCACCTAGCCTCTCCTAGCACCATGGGTGTACCTGTCCCTGGGCCCTTATTCCATTCTACTCTATGTTATAATCATTCACATATTGAATTGTTTCCTTTGCCACCATCAAGGCGTATTCACCTTGAGGGTAGAGACTGTATCGTTGTATCCCCTGCCAGGCCTAAAACACAGCTTGGCATGCTGAAAGCACTGAGTAAATATTTTTCATGTTGAATTAAAGATTGCATTGTGGATAAATATCCTTTGATTTACTTTATACTTATATAAATTTATTTTGTTTTATTTTGCAAATATTACTGACTGTATCAACTTAATATTGCTTTCCCCCTGTTTTGTTCCCATTACTGGCAATGAACAGTATTCTCAATATGCTGTGTAGATGCCGAAAGCCAAAAAAGCAGAAAGAGCAACAAAAAATGGAGAATCAGGCCTTGTATTTAATCTCCATGTTTTTTAAATTTTCAGGGGAAGGTATAAAAGCATCTCATGTACTCAGATAACCTGCATACTGCATGAGGCTATGGCTCTGCCGGAATAAAATCAGATTTTAAAAGCTAGTTTATATTATTATCCTTTGAGACTGTACTTCTCAATTATCCTTTGGTTTATCTCTAGTTTTCCATCCCCATGAAAGTCAGCTTTCTCTCACTTTTTTCACTGTAAACAATTCACTTCACGAATGTAGAATAATAAAATTAGGCTTCACAGGAAGAAGTTCTGGAAGCTGATAGAAAATAAATCTTCTCTCTTTGTCTTCCCTGAGCCTGGCTTCTCGGTCTCTGTGGTTTCTTGTCTCTGGATCTGTGCCTCTTAAATGCCTTAAGATCAAAAAGCAGGAAGGTGGATGGGCACCTAGCTCAGTGTTTTAATATCTGGTTCTTGATTTTGGCTCAGGTCATGATTTCAGGGCTCTGTATGGAGCTCAGCATTCAGCACAGTGAGGAGTCTGCTGGAGATCCCCTCTCCCCCTCCCCTCCCCTCCCCCTGTGCACGCTCTCTCTCCTTCTCTCTCCTCTCTCTATCAAATAAATAAATCTTTAAAAAAATAAAAGAGGGGTGCCTGGGTGGATCAGTGGGTTGCGCCTCTGCCTTCAGCTCAGGTCATGATCTCAGGGTCCTGGGATCGATCAAGCCCCATATCAGGCTCTCTGCTCATTAGGGAACCTGCTTCTGCCTGCCTCTCTGCCTGCTTGTGATCCCTGTCCGTCAAATAAATAAATAAAATCTTAAAAATAAACAAATAAATAAATAAATAAAAATAAAAGAAAGTAGGAAGTTGGAAAAGATGAGAAGAATGACCTTTACAAGGCTGGCTGGGTACAGTGACTTTGTAAATGACACATTAATTACAAAGCAAAGGAATCTTCATTTGAGCCATCTCCAAGGTGCCATCTTGTTTCTCAACAGGAGCACCTAGAAGGTTGTACTGTTTTGCTTAAATGAACTTTCATAAGGTTCATCGGAGCCCAGCATATTATAATAAACAGATGATACTTAATACAGACAGTGTCATAAGGTAAAAACTATCAATATTTTTTATTTCCTGATTCTTCAAAAGACATTGAATCACTGAACTAGTTGAAAAGAAAGAAAGAGAAAGAAAGGAAGGAAGGAGAGAGGAAGGGAGAAATGCTGGCCTGGGGAGAGTGAGCTCAAGCTGTCTCCTGTAATAAGCAAATTGAAAAAGCAAAGGGAAGATTTCCATCTAACTTACATAGCGCTTGTCAAAGTCCAGGGTTGAGTCTATCTAGAAAGCAATACGGTCGGTTTCTACGTTAAAAAGCTCCAATAAAACCACTTGAAATGTCTAAATGGATGTTTATTATAACTCGCTTATTTCCTGAACACATAGCCATGTACCTCTTTGTGCTACGGTCAGTGACATGTGAGGTATCCTTCCAGGTTCAACAACCAAAGAGCTAAGTGACACAGAAACCCTTTGTCCTCCCCCTTATACAGCATTTGCAAGCTGGTGGGGGTGGGGGTGGGGGGTGGAGGAGGGGGCCAGGGAAGAACAAGGTTAGGTGAAGGGTGTTCAGAAAACAAAATGCACATTTTTAAAGAAAATCAGCGAGGAAAAGGAACTATTTGAGGCACCATCCTCTATCACAATTCTCCATTCAGATATTCTTACTCAAAGACTCAAATTTTCTTAAAAGCAAAATGCCTCCCTCTTTTTCTTTTGCCATTCCTGTAACTTAAAATCCTTCTATTTTCTATTCCTCATATTAGGATTGCCAGATTTTGCAAATAAAAATACAAGGTATCCAGCTCAGTTTGAATTTCAGGAAATAACATTTTTTTTTTAGTAATAAGTATATTCCATGCATGCAATATTCAGAAATCGGTTCTAAAAAAGATTCATTGTTTATCTGACATTCAAATTTAAACAATGAATCATTTTTTTAATATAAGTAGGTCCCAAATATCACATGGGCCATACTTACACTGGAATGTTATCTGTGCTTTATCTGAAGTTCAGACTGAACGGGACCTGCTGTATTTTATCTGACAGCACCGCTCTTGGGTGAATTCTCCTATCATTCAAGCCCAGATTAAATCCCATTTCTTCCATGAATGCTTTCATATCCATCCTATTTTGAAAGGATTCATGCATTTATTCATTACTCCCCAATCGAGTATGTATTGAACACCTATTTTCCTCCAGGAACTGTAATAGGTACTGGGCATAAAAACAAACAAACAAAGAAACAAACGAAGTCCATAGCTCACAGGCAGAGGACGGCCTCGAAGGCAGGCAATAATGACCCGAGGAACAAGGGTCATGAAAGAGAGATGCACAAGGTGCCACGGAAAATCCATACACAAGCCTCCTTGTAGGGCTGCAGGTTATCTGTCCCTTTCATCGCTGATCTCGTACTACCTTATGTGAACCCTTGGAACTATATCTCTTCCTTCTCACCCTCTGCCTGGCATCATATTTTGCTTATAGCAGGTACTTATATTTGTTCTGTGCAATGAAGCCCTTTTTTCCCCATTCATTTGCTCTTCTTTAGAAGTTTTAGAAAGATAACCTCAAGATTGAGTTTGGTTTGTTTCACTTCAACCACAGTGAGAAGTCATGCATTTTCCAAGGTACTGAATGTGCCAGGCATCACTTCATGTACTTCACAGTCACTGAATCCTCGCACTGTCTCAATGAACGAGGTACTCTTTATAGCCCACTTTATGGAAGAGGAAACAAAGACACAAAACGGTTCATTAACTAGCCCTCAAATCACACAAATAATAAACGTGAAGCTGAGATTCAGACCCAGGCGACTGCTTTCAGAATGCCATGTTGCCACTATGATGGAGGTGATTTTAAAAATTAAGAGTAAACAAGCTTCTGGAATTTTCTGTGGACACTTTGTTCTTTTTTTTTTTTTTTAATTTTTATTTTTAGAAATAATAATCCTTTTTCTGTTTCTAAAGATCCACAAATGAACCACTTAGGCTCCAATGCAATTTAAGAGAAGAAATTTTAAAAAGGAAGCTAACACAGTGCCAACTCACATAATGAAAGTGTAAGGTAGTTTACGACCTTTCCCTTCATTGTTATCGACCCCAGTCCTGGTCTGTGCTACAGTCTAGAGCCTGGATTCAAGAGCAAGCACTGTGCACATCCCCAGTTACTACTGGACAACAGCCAATCTGAATCATCTAAGGAAGCAGAGTCATGAAAGCCTTTTCAAGGAACTGTTTAACTGAAGGTTAGTTATCATGTGGTTAGAAAAAGCAAAATCATTCTTCAACATGTGGCAGAAAATTTAGAGAAAATCAAACATGGTACCAAGAGACACACTTAGGATGGAGTATTATAACCTGGTACCTGACTTGTAAAAATACAAACTTAAGGGTACTGAATGATCTAAGTCTTATGACTTCTAAAATGTGACCTTGAGAAGCCTATTTAATGATTGTTAAAAATAACCATTTTTCCATTTGCATAAAATGAAGATACTTAAAACTTGAGATTAATTTGGAAGCACGCAAACCCAAACTCTCTAAAAAGGAGACTGTCCCTTCCCTCTTCTTGATTACTGGGACTTCAAGCAAGTATGTTCTTATTTAAATTTCAGCTACATGGGATGGGGAGGTTTTTGTCTTCAGGAAATCACTTCCCTCTACAAATAACAGAGGCTGTTGTGGCCTGGTCTCGGTGTTATATCTCACTTAGTTTGGTGCAGTGAACTCAGTGTAATTATTACTAATAGAGTATGATGTTAAAATAAGTAAAATTATTGAGAAGAGCTGTTTGTCCGTACATGGCATTCTGATACCAAAGCCAAGACTTCTGTAATATTTTTTTTGTAAATCTGTGAACTAAAATGTTGTCTATGGCCTCTTTTACTTTCTGAGTCAGTCGACAGTGCAGAAATGGGAAGTTATCATTGTAAATTATATTCAGTACTTAATATAAGTCCAAAAATTCAAAATCTCAAAAATACATGAAATTCTCTTACTTTGGACAAATTTTCTGCCATATAAATTAATGGGAGCTTCATATATAATTGATAATGCTGTGACATTTGGAAAAATATAAAATGTCACACAGAGACATCGTGAGTAAACATGTCACAAAAGTCTGTGTTTATAACAATAAAAGATAAATCGGTTTGGGGGAATAATGGAATCTCAAAGGTTGAAAGAACTTTAAAGGTTATTGAGTTTACCACCCCCAAGTTTTAATATACTCTCCAGCATCTTCTCCCCATCTAGGCAGCGCTGGCCCAAGTACAAGTGACTATATTGGATCACCAAGCAGTTTGTACCTATGTTTCCATCAAAAACCATCACTGAGATTGACCTACTGACAACAAGAGAACAGAGCCAAGATTGGGCAGGGACTTCGAAAGGGACCTGTCCCACAACAAACTTTTCTTTTAACTTCCAGCAATTTTGTCTTCCAAGACTTGGAAGGAATTTGGGCCACTGAGGAAGCCCAAGGGGGTGAACTGAGAACCACAGGCAGGAACACTGGTGTGAAACGAGGGCAAGGCTGAGCACAGATATGTGGGAGCGGGTCAGTGGGAAGAGTGCAGAGTTCTCAAGGAGAGAAGGAAGTGCCTTCACCACTCTCTGGAGCCGAGAATAAGCCACGTGATCAGAGACTTCTTTTTTTCAGTCATGGTAAAGAACACATAACATAAAATTTACCATTTTGTCTAATTTTTAAGAGAACAGTACCTTAGTGTTAACTACAGGTACGTTAGTGTCAACTATCGCTCTCTAGAAGCTTCTCATTTTGCAAAACTGAAACCCTGCTCTCACTGAACCCCAACACCCCCCTCTTCCTCATTCCTCAGCCTCTGGCAACCTCCCTCCTATTTTCCCTTGACAAGGGTTGACTAGTTCAGACACTTCATGTAAGAACCATACAGTATTTGTCTTTTCATGACTGGCTTATTTCACTGACCCTAATGTCCTCAAGCCTCCTCCATGTTGCAACACGTGAAGGAATTTCTTTCTCTTTTGAGGCTGAATAATATTACATTGTACATATAGGCCATCTTTTCTCTAGCTGCTCATTCACGGATGGACATTTAGTTTGATTTCACCTCTCAGCTCTTGTGAATAATGCTGCAATGAACATGGATGTGCGAATACATTTTTGAGATCCCGTTTTCAGTTCTTTGGGATATACACTCAGAAGTGGGACTGCTGAATTATATGGTAGTTCTATTTTGAATTTTCTGGAAATCTCCAGGCTTCCCTTTTTTAACTATTTGCTATGTGTTCTTTTCGATTGCCAGTCCTTCCAACTCTAGCTCCTGGGAAGATACACCTAATACCAGGCAGGCGCATCTGGCGACAACCTTCCTCTGACTCCTCCTACACAGATTAGTTCCAATACAGAGAGCAAGTCTCTTCTGCACTGCTCTACGTGATCCTCCAAAGATAAAACCCAGACCAGTGATTCTTTTCTTACTCTCTTAGGATGGTGTCTATACAGATTCCTCGAACAATTAAGGAGTTCCTGTTTATCTCAAGAAAACCTATCAGGAACATAAAAACAGTTTCTATTTCAAATGAATGATATGCTTCCCCTCTTCTTTGGAGAAAGTAACATAGATATTTTTAGTAAAAAAAAAAAAGAGTATTCTTTGGGGTATTTGATATGAAATGTGTATAAATATGTTGTTTATGCAGTATAGTAATTTATGAATGTAACTTACAGAATTAGGTAGTGCCCACCTAAAATCTCAAATTCAGGTGTCTCCTGTGAATTACATTACTGAATAAACCCATCAGGAAAAAGATAAGTTTTGATGTTTCTAGGTAGAACTCTGAAAAACCAGGCCTAATGAAGCCTAATGAAGACTTGACTCATGTATTAGTCAGGATGTTCCAGAAACACGGAACGAAGACAGAGAGAAGTTAAGATGAGTTAGCTCGTGCGACTATAAAGACCAAGTCCCAAGATCTGCCATCCACAAGCAGGAGACCCAGAAAAGCCCCATGGTGTAATTCAGTACCAAAGACCTGAGAACCAGGGAAGCCAATGGTGTGAGTTCCAGTTTAAGAGGAGGAGAAAATGAGATGAGATGGACCCAGCTTAATTACTTGAGGCAGAGGGGAAAGGATGAACTCCTCCTTCCTCTACCTTTTGTTCTATTCGGGACCTCAAACAATTAGAGGATGCCCACCCACAGTTGGTGTCAATAGTCCATCTATTCTAATATGAACCCTATGCAGAAACACCTTCACAGACACAACCAGAGACAATATTTAGTCTGGGTAACCAATCCCCACTCAAACAGACACATGATATTAACCATCACAACTGGGTATCGAGAAAATTTTGCTTAATTGATGGAATTATTATTCTGCAGGAGCACTGCGAACATCAAGGAACAAAGAAAGACAAGCGCAAAGTAGAGAAATTTTCCACGGTTTGCCGAGAATGATTCAGAAAAAAAGCAATACTGAACCCACGGTAGAGACTTGCTGCTCTTTCTAAAGCTGGATAATCTGAAAAGCAGGGAGGGCTCCCTGAATTTTCCAGAGCCTGTAAAAAAACAACCCTCAAGGTGATCTCCTTCTCTTCATTCAACATCAACAAGCAGAATTTTGAGTACCCCAAAGTACCCTGATAGTGCAAAGGAGGCATCAGATTGAGGCCACTGGAAATAAATTTTCTCCATTGTCAATAATGGTTTGTCATTATGTTTATACATCACTCTCTTGTGAGTTGGTTTAAGGTATCAGTCTCTGGAACGTTGATAAATCCCAGCCACTCTGCATCAGCAAACTAGAAGACAAGACCACTCACAGATGAGCTCTCCAAAATTCTCCACCAGAGGCATACTCCGTGAGCAGCTAAGACCCAGCATAGGTTTATTTTCGATACCTAACTTCCATGTAGAAGCAAAGGATATCTATCTCTCTGTCTATCTATCTTCCAACCACTGTAAAGAATGAAGCTGAGTAGGAAGATCTACCAAAGGCTATAAAGATGCAACTTGTTTCAGCCTGAGATAAAGGACAGAAACCAGAATGGAACAGGATAAAAGGTTAAGTTGGGAAATGAGCACAATAATTAAACCCAGGATACCCAATAAAAACGAAGAAAGAATTTCAATAGTTCCAAGCCATATGGGCGGGACTGGATGGGAAGGACAGCACCAACCAGGACAACATGGCTTTGACACCCTTTAGCCCTCCCCAGTCAGTGAAAGAATCCTGTCGGCCATCCACACCCACTATCCCTGGATGAGAATCTCTCTTCCTCTCCCTTTTTAGGGGCAACTTTCAGGAATATATATAAAATCAGTCATTTGTACCTTAATATGAATTTAATTCTGCTTAAGGGGTTCCTAGAGTGACTCATATCTTAATCCTCAACTTCTTATAAGGCACCACAGTGAGTTGATCTCATGGGATAGCGGTAGAGGAGTTGGAGTGACCAATTGGCAGGGAAACAGATGAGGTCATCAGCAGGGATGCTAGACGAAGGTAGGCTAGGTAAATTCCGAATCAAAAACCCAGGCATGTCAGAAACTCAGATTATAAATAGTTCTGACCTCTCTGGCTGAATTTTGTAACAGATATCTGTCACTGACTGCAGCTTTTATCTCATTTTCTGGGGTTTTATTAGTTTGCAGATTTTTGTTTCTCCGGCATCTTGGCAGTCACTGATGGAGAGGGGTAGAGGAGGAGGCTGTGGTATTCATTCCCTGAGATGAACATAGGTAGGAATGACCAGGATTCTGAATTCTCGTTTTGACCAGGTATCAAGAAGATCTACAAGCAACCCTGAAAAGGCCTGGGGAAGTCATACACACAAAAAAAAACACAAAGATACACAAAATCACATTATATTTCTTTAACATTTTGTCCCATAACCCTTAAACTACACAACTCAGTCCCATTCTCATATACAACTAATCTAATCTTTGCCCTAGTGTTCTTCAAAAAACCAGATGAGCCCAAGGGAAAAGAAAATCAAAAAAAGAAACGTCATAGGCCAAATACCTGCTTTGAGAAAATAAGGTAAAAGGCAAGATCCATAGACAAAAATTTACCTTTCTTTTGCCATGGCTATCACCACTGTTTGTTTGTTTGTTTGTTTGTTTTTAATACGTTCAGTTATCCAACATATACTACGTCCTTAGTTTTTGATGTGGTGTTCAATGATTCATTAGTTATGTATAACACCCAGTGCTCATCACACTTGTTTTTGCTTAACAGGGCAAGTACTCTACCACTTCCTGACGATTAGAAACCCAAAAAGTGGCCAGCAGCTTGGAAAGAAGATCAAATTCTTACAGCAAAAACAGAAAAAACGTGATATCTCAAAAATTATCCTGCCACACATGCAACAAAAATCCAAAATGCTCCTCTCAATAATTATCAAATGTTAAGATAATTCTCAGTGAAACAGACGGAATGAGTTATAGTCAAATATTTAAACATTTATTGATGCTGCAGCAACTTTCCAGACAGTCCGAAATTCCAAAGTAATATTCTTCAAGATGTGGCACAGATTTCTGGAGTTCTTACCACATCTGAGAAGCTCTGCTCTTTCTATTAAGTCCTCAGGAACAGGGAAGGGCGTTCTGATGGACGACTTCCAAATCAATGAGATTTTCTGCTTGTAGAAACAAGATATGCCACAGGAAAATCAAGCCCATGTGTGAGTATGTCGGGGTGCCTCCACATCTCTTTATGGGAATTGACATCCATTGATTTTTGAAAGTATACATTTTACCAGAACTCAACTATGTTTTTTAACGAGGCCTTCTCACACAGTATCATCAGTTTCAGTCACTCTGTAATTAGGTTCAATTAACATGTCCCAAATGCCAGAAAGGTTAGCAATAGTGACAACACTGAGTACAGTTAATGCATAAAAATTAAAAAGTTTGCTCTCCATAGCATTAAATTACATATCATATTCCTCTTTGCTTCTCTAATGTTTCCTTGTAGGAACCTGGAGAATTATGGTTTCTTGCTGTGGGTCATTCATATCAACATATTTTATAGATGAGTTTACTGATAGATTATATAATAAGAAGACAAAAACAGTCAACTCCTAACAAAAATGAGAAATTTCCCGTCCCAACCCCTCTTACCTGTCAATTGTGAGGCTGAAAATAGGCTTCCTGTATGAGCTCATTTTTGAGGATGAGTGAAGGGTAGATTGAAAAGATAAAATGTTAATCTTCTCAAGGTATTCAATAGCCATATCCAGTTCTGTCAAATAAGGAGGATAGGATAAAATAAAATCTAAATACAGTCATGTCTATAATATTTAGCAACTACATGAGCATGAAGCAAAATACGGTTACAAGAGTGAAAGATAGCAGACAGCAATAACGATAAATCATAGTGTCAGGTCTGAGGTGGGACATACTGGTACAACAAGCTGCCACTTTATTTTATTTTTTTTTTATTTTATTATGTTATGTGAGTCACCATACAGTTCTTCATTAGTTTTTAATGTAGCATTCCATGATTCATTGTTTGTGTATAATACCCAGTGCTCCATGCCACAGTATTTTAAAAACAAAGTTTGCACATGAATTCCAATTTTAAATTGATGAATTCATTGACAGAAATGAATTCACATATAAATATCAACCAATAAAAGAAGAACAAAAAGGAAGACTAAAGAAATATTTGATAATTTATCAACATAAAAGTACCACAAAATTACTACCACAAAATAAGCAACTTCAGCCAACACTCCAGTGAGATTAAAATAGGTATAAATACCTTTTTAAAAACCTGAAAATATAAAAACTTGAAAATATAAAAGCCAATGAAAGAGGAAATATAGAGGTAAAAGGAGGTTAAGCAAGCGTGTTGGGGGCGTGCCTACAATTCTGGAGGAGAGTCAAAGGGATTAGCTGCATGATCCACAGATTTTGAGGAAGGGAACACAGACTGGAGTCCAGCACGTCATAAAAAATAACCAAGATGCAGGACAACCTAAATGAAACCCAGTGGCGGTAGGGGGTGGAGAGCAGGAAAAAAGCAATAAAATCAAATCTATGGTGGTCCAGATATTAGTTTATATATATTTTTTAAAAGTATTTCTACTGTTTTCAGTAAGATGCAATCAAAATTGATAACCATCATCAGAAAACTAAACAATCTCGAAACAATGAAAATTCCAGAAATAAAAGGTATGATGACTAAAATTGGAAAAATATGAACAGTTTCGCAGAATTAAGACAACTAAATGCAAAGAGTACTGGTGAACTGGTAGATAGTCCAGAAGAAAAGATTGAAAATAGAGGATAAAGAAAATACTATGGAAAATAACATGAGAGATTGAGCAAGTCCAAAGTCACAATGAGAAGCCTACAGTACATGTAATTTGTGTCTGAGCAAAAATATGGGACAGAAGTAATAGTCACCAAAACTATAACTGATACTTTGTCAAAATTGAGGAAGACATTGAACAACATATTTAAAAGTACTATGAAACGTACTTCTAAATAAATCTGTTTTCAAAGAAAAAATTAAGACAAAAATTAGAAAAAATGTTTAATTCATTGATATTAGAAATCAACATATCAGGATTTGTGGAATGCAACTAAAGATGTAAAAATGTGTGTATTGGAAAAGAAGGGTTATACGTCTATCTCAAGAGACAAGAAAAGGACACAGAAGTAAAATGGAGAATCAGAAGAAAATATACAAAATAGGAAAATTACAGCCGCTTTTATTTTTGTCTCATAAAATGTATTTGGAGAGTGTTTCTTTAAGTATTTAAAATAATTCATCAGTGAAGTTATTTGGGCCTGGAGTTTTCTCTGTGAGAAGATTTTAATTACAAATGTAATTCCTTTAGTAGCTATGGAACTATCAATATTTTCTATTTTTCCCTGCATTAGTTTTGGTGAACGGTGCTGTTTAAGGAATATGTCCACTTCATCAAAGTAGTCTAATTTATTGGCATAAAATTTTTCATATTTGTTTATCATCATCCCTGTAATCTCCATGAGATTAATAGTGATATTGTATCTTTCATTCCTGATGCTTATCATCAAGCTTTTTTTCTAACATTCTAGCCATTTATCAATTTCACTGATCTTTTCAAAACACAAATTTCACTTTCTCTAATGTTTTATTCTCTTTCATAAATATCTTGTTAGTACTTAGAGTATTTTGCTTTTTTGTCTTCTTAAGATTAAAATTTGGATCATTAAACTTTTCCTCTTTGTTGCAAACATTTGAAGCTAGTAACACCACTGTTTTGTGGAGTCTGATATTACGTGTTTTCAATTGCATACATTTCAAAATGCTTTAAATATTTCCTGTGGTTTCTTCCTTGACCCATGGATAATTGAGAATTTTCTTTAACTTCTAAATTTTTGAAATGTTTCCAGTTCTTCTATTGGTACTTACTTAAAATTGATATCCTGTGGTTAGATCACATACTACATAAGGTTTGATCTTCTTACATTTATCAATGTATCTTTTGACCTGTTATCTGATCTATCCTGTGACTGTTCCAGTGCACTAGGAAATAAAAACATGTATTCTATTGTTACGGGTACAGGGTTTTTAAAATGCCAATTAGGTGAATGTGGCTGATAGTGTTATTTAAATCTTCCACAACCTTACTTAATTTTTCATGTTCTATCAATTAATTACTGAGAGAGATCCTAAAATCACTAAGTATTTCTGGATTTCTTCCTTTAGTTCTATATTTATTTCATACATTTTGAAGTTTTGTTAGTAGGCGTATACACATTCAGGATTGTTACATCTCCGAAATAGATAAAATCTTTATGAAATATTTTCTTTATTAATAATATTGCTCCTTTTCTTAAGTTCCATGTAAATGATATTAATAGAGCCAAACGAGCTTTCTTATACTTGGTAGTCTAATATATCTTCCACCTTTTACTTTCACCAATCTATGCCTTTGTATTATGATGGACTGAAAGGTTTGGTCTTTCATATTCATATGTTGATGCACTAAACCCCAACGCAATTATGCTTAGTGAACATTCATAAACTACTGTTCAGGTAAAGAAATACAATATGACCAACACCCAGGAGCCTGTTTATGGACCTTCCCAACCACTACTCCCTACCTCTCTGCAAAGTAGACCTTCACTTTCAAGGTAATCACATCTTTGTTTCTCTTTAATATTCTGCCTCCCAAGTATGCCTCCCTAAAGACCATAGTATGGTCTGGATTTTTTTTTTTTTTTTAAATAAACGGAATCATGGTTTCACTTTTTGGGGGAACATAAGGAATAGCATGGAGGACATTAGGAGAAGGAAGGGAAAAAATGAAGAGGGGGGTAGTCAGAGGGGGAGACAAACCATGAGAGTCTGTGGATTCTGGGAAACAAACTGAGGGTTTTAGAAGCGAAGAGGGTGGGGGGACGGGTGAGCCTGCTCATGGGTATTGAGGAGGGCACAGATTGCACGGAGCACTGGGTGTTACACACAAACAGTGAATCATGAAACACTACATCAAAAACTAATGATGTACTGCATGGTGACTGGCATAACATAATAAAAATAAATAAATAAATAAATGGAATCACAGACTACCGTTTCTGGTAATGACACAGGGGCTTATGGTGAATTCATCCTCTTACAGATATCAATTCTAAATTCTGGGAAAAATATTAAAAAGAACTACTTGAAGGTAATGAACAAAAGGCAGAACAAAACTAGAAGGTATTTGATCCTTGATAAAAGAGAACCGCTCGGAGTGAGATCTACGATTACAAAGCTTGTTCCCTCAAGGCAGCCATCAGTCCATGCTGTGTGGTATGGTGGAATTAAAGTAGAAAGCCACACAAGCTTGAGATGATAGAGAAAAAAGTCTGCAATTGCCAGAGAATCTACAAATAAAGAGAGAAACCCCAGGAAGAAGGAAGAGATGGGGACATTCCCCAGTTTTGCATATAATTTTCCCTAAATCCTTGGCTGACCCCTGAGGAGCTTATGAACAAGAGAGACTCCAAAGAGTAAAGCAGAAAGAAAGAGCTGGAAGTCTGAAAGAGCTGATCATAGATTTCAACTCCTGCCCACCAGAGAAGACACAATATTGGATTTGAATTCTTACAAATTAGAGTGGTATTGTAAACACCTCAGGCTTTTCATGAAAGAAGGGCCATGCCTCAAGAATAAAATAAACAAACAATGAATCATGGAACACTACATCAAAAATAAATGGTGTACTATATTATGGCTAACATAACACAATCTCTGTGTGTGTGTGTGTGTATATATACACTTAATGCTAAAAAGGTAAAAATAAAAATAAATAAATAAATAAAATCTATGACTCAGGACTAAGAATCTAACCATCAAACTAGACTAAGTGCAAAACTAAAAGTCTCATCCCTGCAGAGTGAAAAGCCAATACAAGTTCAATGTAAAAAGCCAGTAATTTCGCTCCCCACTGAGTCAACTGCCATTTTGGTCAACTGTTTGAGCTGCCACTCTTCAGAAGATGATTCCTCAGTTAGGGTCTCTCAACATACAGTGTACAATGTCCAGCATATGCTGAAGAAAACAAAGCCTAGATACATGAAGAAACAAGAAAATGTGACCCATACTCAAGAGGAAAAGTAATGATGCCTAGGAATAGACCTCAAAATGTCTCCTTTTGCCTCAAAATATAGTAAGGTCCAACACTTCACACCAAAAAAAAAAAAAAAAAAAATCTGGAAACAAAGAAGTAGAGATACATAAACCGAAGCTAAGATTTCAACATGTAGGATCCAAGGTGAGGAAAAGAAGACCCTAGATCCTGTTGTAGCAGGGCTCCTAAGCCTGTTCCCCGGCAGCTATCTGTTCTCTGATAATGAGAAGGCAATATCCTAAAATTGGTCACTAATGGTCCAATATAAGGAACCAAGCAAGCTGAAGTGATATCCTTATATTTTTTTACCTTCAGATTTTTTTACATCAAAAGAAAGAAGTGAATATGAGGATGTGTCAGTGGTCAGTGTGTGAATCTTAGCATATACACTCTCAATATGCTGGAGAACAATCCACAGTTCAAGGGTAGAACACATTTTCCTCAATAGGTGGAACAAATTTTGGCAAAGGTATTTAGCAAAATCTAAAGAGTAGACAGAATTTATTACACATGAAAATGTTACAGTGTTGATGAGAGGAAGAAAGAAGACGAGAAAATATTGGAGAAAAGGAAAAGAGAAGAAGAGAAAGGGAAAGAACAACGCATGTAAGACATAGATAAAGAATCCAGTTTGGAAGAAAATCTAACTCAAGGAATAGAAGAAAGCTCTGTGTGAGCACTTCCCATTTTAGAATAATTAAAAATAAATTCAATGAAATAAAATTCAACAGATTAAATGTTAAAAGTACAGACTTTGATAAATAAATAATTTAAGGACAAATATATCATTTCCATGGTAAAAAATAATTTGGAAATGACAAGGAATCAAACAGATCTATAAAAGACAAGCGATATCACAATAAATGAAAAGAAAGGAGAAAAAGATGTTTTTAAAAACTAGAGATAGATAACAGAAAGGAGAGATCAACATAGTTACTCCAAATTTAAAAACTGATCTTCCCTTAAATATAAAAGCTAACATATGAAACAGAGAAAGTATCCAGATATAAAATATAAGAAAACGTCCTTATCAAGGAAGAGTATTTGAATCTAAACACACAGAGCATATAATGTTCTAAGACATGTCAATATAGTATGTCCAAACCAGAGTCATGTTCTGATTGGATTCCTGAACTTCAAAATCAAAGAATAAATTCTTGAAGTATTCAGGCAGGGGAAAAAAAAAAAAAACACTGAAGAAAAAAATAATCTAGCCTGAAACTTCTCTATGACAACATTCAATGCCAGAAGATAATATAGTAATGTCCATAAAGATCTAAGACGTAATGTGAAATAAGAATATTTTACTTTCCAATAGGAAGGCCAAAAAAACACACATTCATAAATAGAAAAGCACAGGGAATGCAAAGTCCTAAAGTCCTTCTAGATAAAAGTAGTCTGTGGAAAACACACAATCAAAAATTAAAATTAAAATTAAGAAAAAAACATAAGAGAACTCAAAAATAATAGAGAAGTCAACTCTGGTAAATTAAAATTGGCTATGATTTTTTTTTTCATTTTCTACAAAGAAAGGTGGGAGTTTTCTTCTTTCTACCTGGACTCTTCAACAGAAATGGTACTGTGCCAGTTTTAGGCTCAGCCTTTTAGGACTAGCAACCTTCGAGATGCAGGCCTCTCCAGGCGGCTAAGTCTTCTCACAGCTCCCTTCCAGATCATCCAGAAGGATTGATATTCAGCATTAAATTCATTCTTAAAGACTAAACATCTGTGAAGATTATAGTTACAAAGCAGAATGTAAATACTATAATGACTGCAATGAGAAAAAGAACACTAATAATGGCTCCCATTCCACGTTAGGTATTGGCCAACATCCTCATAATGGCCTACAAGAGGTCTATGTGACCTTCCATCCTGCACACTTTCTCTCCTCTTCCATTACTCTGCTCTTCGTCAACTCCCTTCCAGCCTAGCCAGCCTCCCCAGGGTTTCTGGACATACCAGGCATTCCTTAGGGATTCACTCTAGCTTCCCTGTGCCTAGAATGGTTACCTCAGACACCTGACGAACTCCACTCACCCTTTTCTCCCACCTTGCCTTTGTAACGAATGGTTGGACTCCAACTTTCTTCTGCCACTCCCACACATTCTCCCACTCTCCACTCCTAGTCCTTTGAACCCTTTTCTATTTCTGCTTATTTTTTATTTACTAAATTATTATTATGTTTGCCTTCATTATTTATTTCCTGTCTCCCTCTGAATAGACTGCAAGTTTCACAAAGGCAAGAATCCATTTCATTCACGGATGTATCCCAAACACCTAAGAGTTTCTGGTTCAGAGTAGGCCCTCAACATATATGAATTCAAACAATTTGGAAGCTGGAAGGCAAACAGGGAAGAAATGTGAGAATGTCCATTTTCCTCCCTTGTATGCTAGGGAGTTAACACTGCATAAAATTCAGTATATGTTTTTAAATGCATTCAACATCTTATGTTTTCCATAACACCCTCTCAATATTTATCTGAAGCTATATCATTCCTTTATTTGATATTTTTCTGTTAAATTCATATACCGTAATTTTAGTACATCTAATTTTTACCAGAGCGTGCAGACGTGACGGAACTATCACAAGCTTGTTACCTTATACTGACAGAAAGACCTTTTCATTCCCTTCATTTATCTGCAAAAGGACACATTTGGACCAATGATCCCTTAGTATTAACAAAATGCCCAACAATTTGGACATCTTTTAAAATTTCCTTCTTCAAATCTTTTTTTCATTAAGTAAAATTTTTGTAATAAATATTTATCAGTAGTAAAAATTATAAAGTGAAATTTATACGATAAATTACTTACTTCCTTAGTGAGTTAACTCTATCCCCAAATGTCCCAAAAGTAACTCAAGGACCGGCCTTAATCCTTCTTACCTCAACCTTGTTTTCTTGTGGGTCATGAAGGATGAGGCACGCTTATCAAATTGCAACTTGATATTTAAATTTATCTTTGACTCCTGTCTTAACAAGGTACTAGTTATCAAGCATTCTCTGTTTTTAATTTTAATTAGCATCTCAAATCTAATTCTGCTCCTCAATCCCATTGCTGCGCTCAAATACCCTACGCAGGAGGAAGTCCAAATTCCTCCACCCATCGCTCAGATGTCTTGAGAATCTGCCCTTGATCGCCTTTCCTGCCTCAGTCCCCATCTCTCCCCAGCCTCTGCACCAGGCTTGGGTTCTCAAAAGTCCAGACAATTTGCTCATGGTAGGCTCTCCTGCCTTTTGTTAATTTTGTTTTCTGCTCTCTTAGTCTTTACTGAAGTTCCCTTTGAAAAAGCCCAACCTGTCTCAGCGGTGTGGAGGAAAACAAGGAAGGGTTGTCTGTCCATTTGTTTGTTTGTTTGAGTGTTCCCTCTAGCTGGAAGTTTGAAAGGAGGTACAGTACACGGAGATGGGGAAGAGGCAGTGAAGGTATGGTCCTCCAAGGTGAAACAAAGGGATAAAATCTGAGAAAGGAAGCACGACCAAAGGGCATAACCCACTGTTGCTTCATCTGCTTAATCAGCTGGCCTGCCACTTGGAGAGATCTTTTACCGGAAGCCCGCTGTTGCCGTTTTAGACAGCATAGGTTTTATTAAAGAGATTATTACCCTGAACTTTGTTTTACAAAGTGCCATTGAACACGAGCCTCCTGACATGACTGACATACAACAGGGGCACCTGGCGGAGCCTTTGATCCCACTCAGTGAATAGAGAGCTAGTCTGGTCCTGGTCTATACTCCCCAGGGTATTTTTGCCTCCAAGAGGGTCAGTGGAGACGCCACTGACTATAGGACTTGCAGGCTCCATAAAAGTTCCGAGTGTGGGAAGGAACAGGAGAGAGGAGTAAGAGAGTTCATCTCAGCCTGGGGGAACTATTCAACAGAATCACTCAAATCCCCAACGACTGTTGATCTGAATAGAGCCACAAGAGGAAACAGAAAGCTTGTCTTTCACAAGTGATCTTCAGGGCAAAGACTTTGCTTGGAAAGCTGTTAAACCTTCACTACTCCATTGTGATCCACAGACACCAAATGGAAGCCCAAGCAATTGAATAGACCCAAGACCTGCTGCGTCTCCGACCAGGAGGCCAGGAGCAGGAACCTGCTGCCGGTTTCTTAAAGATGGTCTGTACCTGAGCTCAGTGCATGGAGAAAATGAACAGAAAATATTGAGGAGGATGACTGTGGAAATCAAGCCCCATTTTCCTGACAGTGCACTCAGGTGTGCATCTGTTCCCTGATTCTGTGTTGTAATTAAAAAGGATGATTTTTACATATTTAGATATTTTCCATTTATCCTGGTCTGATGCCTGAATTTGAATGCGGCTGAAGTTAAGGGTACTAATTAATTGTGAATCACTCCAATACTTGAATATGAGGCCTCTCGAGCCTAATGTGCAAATTTATGTAAAAACAATGTGAAAATTAGAAATGCATTGGCACATTTTTTTAACCAGAACTGTAGCATTCTGTCTAGTCAAACAGACTGCTCATTTGCAAGTTGTCTATATGCAAAGCATTCTGCCCCTGGGAGCCTCAAATCTCCTTAGCAAGTCGTCTGAAATTTGAGAACAGCTTTGTTCTGAACCTGCTTTCTCCTCTCTTCACTTTGTCTCCTCGGCTTCCAGCAGTGTGGACAAAAGGCTAAGTACAGATTTCACCTGGCAGCCAGCAGGAAGCAGGGCCCGAACAGGAAGCCCACCCAGGGACCAAGCCAAATCACTGGCCAATCCAAAAGCCTTGCTTCCCGTTGCAGGCCAGACCCAGGGAAGTGAACGTGGCAGTCCTAAGGTGGGCAGGTCCTAAGCTAGCTCTCTGACTTTCAAGTGATAGTTGAGGTTAAAGCAGGGCAGCTGCTTTGAAAGCCCGTCACCACTGCAGTGCACACGGCCTCACATGGGCTTCGTGGGAAGAGCCAGGACTGACAGGTGCCAGGGTGCAGCCGCAGAGGGAACGTTCACCAGAACGTGGGTCAGAGGTCAGTCCCAGAAGATGCTTGCCGGGGCCTGGCAGGCCAGGGCCACGTCATTCCACGTGTGGGAGTGGAAGGGGAGTCCTTATGGGAATTATCTAGCTAATCATTTCGTTGTGGGAGCAGAAAGGGTAACGACAGGGACGGGAGGATTTCCCAGGAACTGGCATGAAGTCAGACAGAGCTCATGGCAGCCCACCCATGCCAGCAAAGGCAGCCGTGAAGCATGACAGCTGAAGAGGGGCTCTCCTGGGACAGGAGCTGCACCAGCAATGAGGGCCAATCCCTGTCACCCCTTAGGGACATTGCACAACGACTTCCCAGTAGCACAATCCCAGATTAAAGGGACAGCATCTCTAGGCCCCCAGCGCTGGGCGTGGCGGGGGGGTGGGGGAGTGGGGAGGGGAAACCTCGGACACAGCTGACTCCTCGGCTTGGTGCCTACTGCCCGTGTTTACTCACAGTATGAAAAAGGTAATTCCCCATATTGAGCGCTCTGTGAATGCTGTTCTCAGTTGTAACCAGGAAGCTCAGTTTCCAGCAGCTTCAATGCCATGGTCGTCACCCTGACGTCGGTGTTCTATGGCCTTGATACTCACGGTGTGGTCCCCTCGATCGGCATCACTAGCATCAGCTCTGAGCACGCTGGAAATGCAGGCATGCTGGGTCCCACCATAGGCTGCCAGAATCAGAATCTGCAGTGTAACAAGATCCCTGGACGATTCATGTGTTTTGAGAAGTTCTGTTCTCAGGTACTTCTCCTAATTTTCACAAGCTAGACAGAGTTTCACGGGGTCCAGCTGTCAGCTGGATGACATTGACTAAAGCACTTCATTTCCTGACCCTCAAGTCCTCATCTGTAAAACGGGCACGCTCATCCTACTTGATTTAACATGATTAATGTAAACCAATTAGAATTCGTCCTATAAACTGAGAATCCTGATCGAAATATTCGGTTTTATTCTTACGCTGCATCTTGGCTGAATAATTGGATTATAACTCCTGAGAACAAGAACAATCTCTCCTCTACCTTTTTTTTTTTTTAATCTTCTTTACATACCGAGTACAGTTTTCTGCCTACAATGAGGTTGACTATTGGACATTTACAAAAATCAGCCTCCCTTGGAACCTCCAACCACTGCCCCCACCACAAATAAAAAATCCGATTTCAATTCCTGACTCCAAGCACAAAGAGCTCCTGTCACTCTGACCTAATCCTCTGAGGTTCATCCCTCTAAATAATTGTATTGTCTCTATCTCAAACAGCACTCTGTTACCATGACGACACACACATAATCGCTTGTGTAATTGAGGGTGACTCCGCTAGTCAGCCCCCTCCCCACCACACAAGACAGAAAACATTCTACGCTCCTGCATGTTCCTCTACCATAGGTTTGCACCAAGACCCTACGTGTTTCTCAAACTTACATATACTTTATGAACACTATAGACCAGTAGGAGCAGACTGATTGATACAGTAGGAAGACGATTTGGGGGTGGAAAGTAGGGGTCTGGGTCCCAATTCAGAGCCTGACACTAATTTGCAATTTAACTTGGCACAGGACACTCGACTTTTCAGGACCCAGCACCGCCCCCCATTCAAAGAGCAGTGAGTGAACAAGGTACTGGTTTAACCCTCCAATGTTCTGTCATTTCCTGAGTTGTTTCTCAGTGTCACTTAACTGACATTATTTAACAAACCTTCCCGGCATTAAACATTAACACTGCTTTTTTTCTACGGCGTGGTTCATTATCATGCCAATAAATGATTAATTACAATTCTCCAACCGGACCAATAATTTGGCAGGAACTGTATGATTCATAACTTGTGCTGTGTTGTAATGTTACCTCTGAAAACTGACATGCTAGCATTTATTGTTTTTTATTGCCCCTCCCAGGTGGCTTCTGAAAGAGAAAACCAAGTGACACATGTTTAAGAAGGGTTTAAAAGTTTGATGTGCTTGGATTAGGCATTATTTATCTAGTGAGAAGCAGAAGATTGGTGCTTCTGCGGGCTTCTGCGGGCTTCTGCGGACTTCTGTGACCATCTGAGCAGCAAATCCAGCAATGAATAATTCAACGGGCTGTCCGGCCAGTGCAACTGTGTGCAATGGCACGTCCTGTGTGGTAACTAAGAAAAACTTCAATGACATTCTCAGTGTGGTACTGAGTACCGTCTTGACCGTCCTTTTAGCTATGGTGATGTTCTCCATGGGATGTAACGTGGAAATCAAGAAATTCCTAGGACACATAAAGCGGCCGTGGGGCATATGTGTCGGCTTCCTCTGTCAGTTTGGAATCATGCCCCTCACAGGATTCATCCTATCAGTGGCCTTCGACATCCTCCCCCTCCAAGCCGTGGTGGTACTCATCATGGGATGCTGTCCCGGAGGAACTGCCTCCAATATCTTGGCCTATTGGGTTGATGGCGACATGGACTTGAGGTAAGATATCTAAAGCTCTGCATACTGCGATCATATTATGAATTAATCTTTTCAGAAGCCTATGTCACTGTGATGTCCATCTGATCTGCCACTGATCTAGGGTACAACTGAGGAATTAAACAGAAGAGACTAAATGGATTCGCTCGCCTTCCTGTACAACTGCTTAGCTGTTGGAATTTGGGGGTTATACTTTGTACTCGTGCTTTTTAATCTAACTCAGCCCACAGGCGTTTGGATAACTGCTGTTTATCTTTGGGAAAAGATCCAAAGTTTTTCAAAAAAGAGATTCTTTCTGAGCCACACGTGTACCTGAAAAAGTTTTCCTTGTTGGTACCAGCAAAACAAAACAAAACAGCTTTTCTCTGTGGTGATGAGAAGCTCTGAGTGCAATCATGAAATCAAATTGTTCATTAAACAGTAGAATCTGTGCTGAGACAATGGTCAACTCCACAAATCTAGCCAGATCTTTGAAGAAGCATTTTCCTGGTATAAAGCCTAAGGAAGAATTTGTACATTTGCCTCATTCTGCTGGCATTTAAAGAAAGAAAAGAAAGGAAAAACAAAAACAAAAACAAAAACCTACAGCAGCTTTTTTTTTAATTATGCTTACCTTACTATAAAATAAACAGAAAATGGTTTCTCTGCTTCCCACAGAGTAATCTAAATTGCAATGTTTGCCCAATTCTTCCCGTGCCAGTCTGAACTAGCACTGAGGAAAAAAAAAAAAAACTAATGGAAGTAAGACGAAGCATTAATGTGATGAGACCAAGAAAGTTAGTGCTTTAAGTTGAATAGAGAAATGTCTTTTTCCTTCCCTGACAATTCCTCATTTCCTGGGAAAGGTATGCATTTCTGCAAAGCCGCCAGGTGGTAATCCAACGAGTGCTTATTAAACACTATACGGTAGGTAATCAGCTCTGGTAATCACCAGCTACTCTACTCAGAACAGAAAAGCTTAAAGTATAGAAATGTAACCGCTGCAAAGTGTAAAACTGTATTCCATGTTAATCCGGTGCCTACTGAGCAACTGGGAGCCTCCGTCTCATCTCAGCTGGGGCTGATCCTCCCAAGGCTTCAGAAAAGCCACACAAACGATGTGTCTGCACTTCATGTATTTTTCACTTAAGGAAATACCATATCCTCCTTGCAAGAGATTTTTTTTTTCCCTAAGGAAGTCCTGTAAAGAACAAAGGATGGCAACTGTTGTTCAGGTTTAGTTAATCTGTGAGCCACCACATAGCAATAAGGTCCTTTTAGACTTCACCTTAGTTTGTTCTGGAATTGTTCTTCAAGTCTCAAAGCCAGCACCCACTACAGCAAGGGGAGTGACCTGAATTGAATATGGGACTTTGACACCCGCTGACCAGCTTTTCCATAATATTTGTAACTCTTGAGCAAAATGGGAGAGTCTTCTACCTCAAGATAATGCCACACGTGTAATCGTTTTTGTAAGATGGAGAAGTATGCACGATGCTGGGTTATTTGGCTGTTGAAACAGATTTCTTTCTGCAGGCTAAAACTGTAGGGACCTAATCTAAAAGCTCCAACTTACACTTTTCTGTGGTCTTAAGGAAATCTAACTGGTCTTGAAACAGATGATTATGTAATCCTACGTACCTTATATAACAATTCCTCAAAAAAATAAAAATATGTTTTTAAAAAACCCATCCAAAGTAGAATTTGAAATCTCGGGAGAAAACGTCCAGCTGAATCAGTGTATACGAAAGGTGCAACAAGTCAGAATTATCCCTGAATGGGACATAAGACATTGGAATTTTTAATTTTCGTTCTAGAAAATGTGTACTCCACAGATCCCCCTGTCTTGCAATAACAAAATAACACCAATGGCTCTCCAGGCCAGCAGTCACCTTGCCGGCAGCTCGACCTATCCAGAACTCAAACAAGACCCAGGAAAAGACTCTACACAGCCAAAATAAATCCAGCTTAATCTGACAAATGTTCCTTACACAGGACCTTCTTCATCCCCTAGTCCTAGAGCTCTATCATGCTATTTCCCAGCACTAAAATAAGTGAAAATAAGAGGTGGGAGCAGGGAACGAGACACCAGAGGGGAAGGCCTAGGTCCCACAGAGCAAGTGACCCAGAAAGCCTGACCTCAAGAGAGAAGACCAAAAAATGCCTGCAAGGCGATGAAGACAACTCACAAGACACAGCAGCCTCTGCATCACTTCATCTAGAGCCCAGCGGTTCTATAAACACAACCATCCAGAGGACATTGCTATATTTTAGCAGAGCACATCATGACGCCTATCATGACGGCTCATGATCATTGAAAGGAGTTTAATCATGCCACAACGTAAGATGATGACCTTATGCATCGTACATGTTAAAGGAAAAACTGTTCAAATATTTCTTTAAAGCAAATTAAGAGATTATCACCTCAGCTATTGGGAAACAGTTTTCCAACACCTTCCATTCTTTTGGAGTCGATTCTGTCCTCGGAGAACGTCACCTTCTCCACTTCAACTGGGAACTCCGGCAATGGCGGCCAAGATAGGATTGTTGAGACCAACAGGTATCTGTACTGCCTACTAGTTGCTCGGACAGATACCACACAGTGCCGCAAAACTACTCCATCTATAGCAACTTTCCTGGTTGTGGTTTCTGGGAGAAGAAACCAAATCATCTCCCCCCAGAGCCTCCTGTTCCCCCCTCCCACCCCTAATTCCACCGCCCCTCCCCCCATTGCCCCCTCTTACCCCCACTCCCATCCCCCATCCCCATTGTCCCCCCTTCGCACCCTTGTTTCCTCCTCTCCTCCTCATCCCTCCTCATCTGAACCTAGGACGCCATTACATTTTGCAATCTGTAGTGAAAAAGAATAAACATCAACAACACAACAACAGCAAAAGCAGACGGCCATCCCTAACGAAATTATGGACCGCGCTCATTGAAATAGAGCAAGTGATATTTCAGCTCCTTCTCAGATCTCTCCAGCCTAGAAAATTGTTGCAAGAATCTCATTAGCGTACAGGTATTTTCACCAGTTCTAGCTGGCCTGTGGGTATCCTGTGCACAAAATGTTCCTGGGAGAAATGAAGGTGACATTTTCAGGTGAATCTGCTGGGGGCAGGACCCAGAGTTCAGGGGACACAGAGACATCTGTCTCCTTTGTGCCTGCCATATTCCCAGAGATCCCCCATTTTCAAGCCTCCTTTCTGAGCAATGACCTCAGCCACACCATGCAAGGACTTTTTCCTCTATTTTCCCTTTTTTGACTTCATCTTTGTGGAATCCCTGCTCATGCATCCTTTTTTCCACTGCTCCCAATTCCTTCACTGCCATCTGTTAGCTACTTTCCCTTTAGCTATTTTCTAATATTAATACTTTCTAGATTTTTTCTTCCATGTCCTTTGTTCTCTGACTAAAGACTGTTGCATTTTTTCGTCTTCCAGATCAGTTTTCATGGCTAATTCAGATGTTCAAGATCAAGATAAGCCACATTTCTGGCTTATCATAAATGAGAAGCAATCTCTCCCATTGAGACCACATAGATGTCCAGCTCCTCTCTAACTCTGAGCTAACCTAACAGTATTCGACTTTTTCTGTTTTTCCTGATAAGTAACCAAACTTTATTTCTCTCATGTAGCATTTATTTTTATTTTACTAGCCAGCATTGACCAGGCACTGTTAGGAGTCATGCACAGTACAAGTATTCCATATACATTGGTGTACTCAACCCTCAAGATAATCCTCTTGAGATAATACTATGATTTTCTGCCCTTGACAGATGATAAAATTAAGGCTCATAACCTTCACCAAAGTCACAAAGGCAGTACATGTCAAAATTATAATTTGGATCCAGACTTATCCAGTTATCCCTACCCAGACTCTTAACCTTTGTTCAACATTGTTTCTATCACTTACCACATCCCCAATTTCTAGCACTATCTGTATACACTTTGATCTTTCAAATTTGGTGTTTCACTTCAAATATGATAACAGTCTTGGCATTCCTCATCACCAACGTCACCAAATTCCTCAACACTTACTGAATTCTCATTTATTGTTTTTATTTCTAAAAAGTAAACCTTTAATAGAGATAAGCCCAAAAATTAAAGACGAGAGATATTTTTGCTTTTCTTATGTTTTTCCTCATTCCAATAAAAATTCATGGTAGTATTTCTATGTTGAACCTATGCTTCTTATAAAATTTCAGATTTCATTCAAGTAAAATGATTTTTTTCTTTTGCTAATCTATTTCCCTATATTGCTCCCTGAAACTATTACCTTTAAATTGTTTTTCATCTCATTTTGAGTGGCTTGATATTGTTCTCATAGTAGTTTAAATGGCATCAACTTCTGGGCCATCTAGTCTCCTGTACCTCTGCAATGCCTCACGGGCAAGGTGGCCCACCAAAGCTAGACCATTCCGTTCTCCAACTGTTGACTTGTCCTTCCTCATGTTCTTTAAGAAACTATTCTTGCTAAACTCAAAACCATGATACAACTTCATAAATTGTCTCAGCAATAACTCAAAATTGAAGCTTTCCCACAGAAATTTGAAAGAAAAAAACAAAGAAACAGACTGCCTTTGAAATGCTGTTCTCATAGTTTAAAACAAAAAAATTCTTGGCCACCTTTTTGCTCTATGATCCAGGTAGAAAACACTTTCGTGCACCCCTCTCCTGTCCTCTTCACTCTGGAAAGTACACTAGACTCTGAAATAAAAGGGATTTCATCATGGCCATAACCTTAAATCCATTCTAATTTTTTTTTAAATAAAAGATAAAAAAGAGGGCTCCTGGGTGGCTCAGTTGTAAAGTATCTGCCTTTGACTCAGGTCACGATCCCAGGATCCTGGGATCGAGCCTGCTTCAGGTTTCCTGCGCCACGGGAAGCCTGCTTCTCCCTCTCCCACTACCCCTGCTTGTGTTCTCTCTGTTGCTGTGTCTCTGTCACAAAAAAAATCTTTAAAAAATAAGTAAATAAAAATAAAAAAGATAATGTCAAAGGAAGGGAGAGAGTTTATAAACTCCAGTATCTTAATTATAAGTAGGACTTTCCTGAAAAGTATTATTCTGGTTTTGGATTCTGCCTTAGCATCCCTTTTTTGTATCTCAATTAAGTTAACCTGTCACTGTAAATAGATGGAATTTTCTTGGAAATGTTTTACGTACATCCCTAGCATTGGTTGGTGTTATATTATTTTAGCTGCACTAAGACTAGTATATTTTTTTTCCTAAAATCTTTAAACACATTTTAAGTGAGATCATCTACAGTTTTTTTTTTAATGGTTATTAAGAACGTTAAGCCCCGATAAACATTATTGCCACAACGCTTATTTTCATGCCAAAACTGTTTCATACGTTAAAATGAAATTCCTTACCTCCAGCTGTTTCCCTTAACACTTGTGTAGTGTGGTTGTTGGTGTTTGTGGGGGGCAGGGGAATGGGAGGGCACAGGTGATATAAATAATTTCACATTTTCCTTCAAGTCCACATATAATACCTTTAAGAAATTACTACACTGATAGTCTCCAATGCTACAACTTTTGGAGAAAGAACTTTCAGAAAAATTTCTCCAGTTTCCTAGTTCTGTATTATGCCAGAACCCCCCACCACACACACACACACGCACACACACACACACGCATGCATGCACACAATGGCTGGATGGGTACACAGTAACTGAATTTTAATAAAAGCCTTGCATTACTCTAAGTACTGGACTCATTGGGTCATTAGTCCTCACAGCCTATGAGGTGGCGACAATTTTATCTTCATTTCACAGATAAGGAAGCTGGCAAAAGGAAGTCAAGTAAATTACCCAAAGAATATAGTGTAGTAAGTGGCCACGCCTGCTTCCAACCCAGAGTGTCTGGCTTTAATGTCTGGCCCAGACATTGAACAGATCAGTATCCCAGGAAGAGAATGTGCCTCTGTGCTCATGGCCCTTAGACAGGACCAGGAAGACTCACTGCCCAAAAACCTCTCTTCCGTCCACTGTCACATTGCTGAAAATAGCACCATTCCATGTATTCTTCCATGTCAAAAGCCAAAGTCCGCTGACCCAGCCAGGTCCACTCACTGAAACACAGATGCTCTCAGGAGGAACAGTACCAAACCTGGGTTCTTCTGGACGCACGTTTGGTAAATTTCTTAGTGGAAAATAGAATCCAGGCCTCCCCTGCCTACTCAGTTCCTCTTTCTTTCTCAAGCCACAGGCATTGGGAAAATAATCTGTCTGCTTTCAAAAAAGACACCGAGGCTCCCTCTCTTGGGTATGTGCTCCCCTCCGAAGGCCCAGGGGGAACCAACTCATCTCAGTTCAGGCAGACACAGCAAAGCCCCTAAAGTCTTGGCTGGTATAGATGTGTTTGCTCTTCTCTGACGGAAAGTCCAAACGGTGGCGTGTCCAAGCACTTTGCACCTTTCTAAATAATAAATTAAAACAGCCATTAGCTATCTTCTCTGATCCTTGAGAACCCATGGGGAAGGAGGAATGACCCAAGACAAAGTAGAAAAACAAATCCAGATCTCAGCATTTTACCCAAGGCTGGGACCTGCACAGAGATGGGCGCATGTCTGTGTCCATCCATCAGCCTAGATGCTGCTGCTGTCGGAGCATCTTTTGTGGGACTTCCTAATCCCAAATTGCACCATGAAGCAAGCTCTTGCCGTAGAAAGCCCAGGTGGATGAATCAACCTGCCCATTTCCTTTCAGTATCAGCATGACCACATGCTCCACGCTGCTTGCCCTGGGAATGATGCCGCTGTGCCTCTTTATCTATACCAAAATGTGGGTCAACTCTGGGACGATCGTCATTCCCTTTAATAACATAGGTAAGTAAGTCATGAATATCCCCCTCCTATTCTGTTTATCTTCAGGCCAGACTCAGACCCAGCTTGCACCAGCCCTGTTGGGATTTCATTACAACTCACGCCGCATTTCAATGCAAGTTGGCCAAACCTTGACCCCACAGGAAAACTTGCTCTTCCTCCATCGAAATCATCAGGTAGAGGGGCTTAGGGACCTCAGGAAGGGACCTTAGGACCTCAGGAAGCCAAGATGGCTGGGACACAAGAGGCTCTGTCCTTTACGTAACCCATAGTACAAATAGCTCGTGGAAACATGAGTTTGCTCCCATTCAGATTGAAGAAATATTTAAAAAAAAACTACCAATGATTTGAAATGATTGCACCTAGTAAGCAATCATGAGTGTGGCACTTGGAAACTACCAGATGAGACATACTGTAGATCACACTCGACTCTGAGCCACTGTGAAGAGGGAAAGGTGACTGGCGTTTATCATAGCACAGGAGTCAAGTGTGCTAGTCATGACCCTGTCTCCTCTCATGTTGCTCCCAGATGTTTACCCCCACCCCAAAGGGGCTGTTTTTCTGTTTCTGGGACAACGGATGACAGTGGGAAATTAAGTCATTTGTGTAACATGGGATCCAGGGTAAGATGAACCACTTCCCAGCCCTCCCAAACCAGGCATTTCCCACAGAGCTATAGTCGTAAAAGATGAGACACAGGTGAGATAGTACCTATCGCCAGGTACGCGGCACACTGCAGAGTCATCATTCAGCTGACCGGCCGCCTCGGGAGGTGTGGGGGTCCACTGAAGGGAGCTTAGTGTAAACAAAGCTAAGTCACGACTCAGAAGGATGTTTGTAAAGGAATTCCTGTTGGCATGGGAAACTGGACAGCTGTGTTGAAAATCCTTTGTTTCTACAAAAGATTGTTTCCATGATAAAAATGGGATTGGGGCCTTTGAATTTGAGCAAACTTTGAAAATACTAATCAGGGACGACCTGTATTGGCATATCTTCCTCAGTATGGGATTTCTCTGCACAAGGTCCTTTTACTGACCTGGGCAACTCCATCATACCAGATATAATCACCCAAAAACAGGTTTTAGGGTGACCCTGCAGAGTCAGTCACCTCCTAGGCCTCATGCTCCTTAACTCTCAGTCCACTCCCCAGGAGGGCATCTTCCTTCAACTCAAACAATGTAGACTGTTTGCATGGTGTGCATTGTAGGTCTCCCAAAGAACCTGTCTACTGAGTAAGGACCTTAATTCTGTATTACTTATTGTTTTAAAAAATACTTTAAGCTTGGGGTAACTGGGTGGCTCAGTTGTTAAGTGTCTGCCTTCATCTGGGGTCATGATCCCAGGGTCTGCTTAGTGCAAAGCCTGCTTCTCCCTCTCCCATTCCCCCTGCTCATGTTCCCTCTCTCACTGTGTCTCCCTCTATCAAATATATAAATATGTGTCTCTCTGTGCCAAATAAATAAATAAAATCTTTTAAAAAATACTTTAAGCTTTAAAATATTCTCCTCTAGATATCCATTCCCATCTGGAAAACATTCCATGGTAATATTGAATAATTTGAACTATAGTATGAATGACTTATACCACACCCTTTAATGTGAATAAATTTTGAAAGGACAAAAACATAAGAAAGAGTAATTAGCACCTCAGTGGAGGTAAAAGTCATCAGAGAAGAGGTCAGAACAAAAAGAAAAGAAAATAGAAAAAAAAAGAAAAGAAGAGGAAAATATTAAAATAATAATAATAATGATGATGAATTTGAAGAAACAAAAATATTAACTCTGCTTATTCACCATTTTGCCCAGGCTTGCTTTCGAACTTAACCTTCCTGCTATTGGTTTGTCTAAACCTTTAACAAAACAAGCAACCTGATTACTTCTCAAGTTGTTCTCAACACTTTCTAGAGAAGGGAGCTAAGGCCCAGGGTAAAGGTTTCATTTGTCCCAGATGAACAAGGAGCTGGAAGTGCCCCTGGGCTGCGCTGGCGCCGCTGAAAAGAGCTGCCACCAGTTGCCATTCCTGCCTCCCCCTCCGCGGTCTCTTGGACGGTGTCCAGCGCCGTGCACTGTGCACCTGCCTCATCACCTAATTCCCCCAGCAGCAGCGGAAGCTAGACGTAACTCTACCCACTTCACAAATGGGGGAAATCAGAGTGCAGAGGGGCTGGGCAGTTTGCACCCTCCCCACGGCCTGTAGGGTTCCACTCTGAGTCAACCTGGCTCCACAGCCCCACTATGACTGTCCGCCTCTCGCTTTTATCCACCTTCCCTTCCTCCTATATGTGCTCTGTAAACTCAATCAAGGCCGCGTTATGGTTCAGGTGGTGCAAGCAGTGGTTTCTGGTGGAACTGGACGGGCCTTTGTGACACGGGGCGGGGGCAGGGCCGGTGTGCAGGCACTTAAAGAAGAAGGAAAACAGCCCTGAGAAGGAAAGAGAATCTTTACCCCACTGGGGAGTCAAGAGTCACACCAACCCACCTCTTCAGGTGGGAGCCGCACACTCCGAGCGCCAGGAAGGGCAAAGAGTGTCTTTTCTGGTCAACTTCTAGTCCCGGAAAAACTGTCCCTGGTCTCCTTTGTTGAGGAGAGGAAACACGATTTGGGCAGGTGGTCCTGCTTGCAGGCTTATCCTATAGCCTTAGGCTGGAGATCCTATAGCCTCAGGGAGGAGATAAAGGCTCAGCATGAGGGGCCCAACCATGGTGAGGCAGGGGGAGAGGGTCGTTGCCCTCACAGAGCCAACACATTTAAAGTACACGGTACCCAAACCTAACCACACTGACATTCCAAGCACAGCATTTGCACCAATTTAAGTTACCACACTACAAGCAATGCATATCAAGATGGTTGTAATTTAAGGCCCACAAACTTCACACAATTTAGAGAATAGTCTGGACACCCCAGGGAGGAAGTCTCCTTCCTCCCAAAGGGGATTTTTCTGGGAGCTCTCACCAGCCTGTCTACCAACAACTCTTCCATATCCTGTGTTCCACCATTTTCTCCCCATGTGTCCCCCCATCTTCCTTTTTTCCTGCCGCAGGAACTCCTGGCCATGCCTTGATCCCTTTGAGTAATTTCTGGGAAAAAGTAACTGCTGACCTTTGTATCACCAGGAAGACCAGAAGGCTACAAAGAAATTATGTTTTCATCACTGTTGTGTTCATTTTAAATTCATATTTACAGCCCTGCAATCTAGAATCCATTTTCCAGTCCTCATTGAATCTACTCCAATGCTAAGTAAAAACCACTTTCGAAATTTCGTTATTCCATTCCACTTTCCCCTACTGCTTTAAAAGGATATTTGAAAAAGAAACAGCCCATCAGAAGTTCGAAGTTGTTGGTGCTATATTACATAAAAGCAGTGATTGGACCAATGAGTGTTAAGTAACATGGAGGAACAAACCACATGTCATGGGAACAGCAGTAAATCTAACACAGAGAAATTGAAGTACGACTCTTTTATCTGGCTGGGTGAGCACGTTCCTGCAAAGAATTATAATTACTTGAGAGGTCGCCAAATATATTATCTCACAGAAAATTTAAAGCACACTTTTTCAACCTCTTCTCTCACCTCTCTGCCGTAGATTTGAATAACCGAGCTCAGTCTGAGCCAGAAGTCATTAGCCCATGGAATGCCTGGAGAATTTTGAACTTTTTGTTTTATCTCTACTATGGGGACGTAACAGGGAGATGTATAATATCTGTGCGTACCCCACAAACATCAACCTATACACAAAGTTTAAAGAGGTATTCTTCCTAGGATATAAAGATCCAAAGAGCAAAGAAGCCAAGATTCCAATAAATTGAAACTAAAAAAGTGTCAGTATAAAGAGCACCAAAAAGGATTTATACCATCCCTAGTATCAAGGCTGTATCGGCAGTATGAAATTATTTACTGAAGTGGGTAAAGACGGAGAGTTTATTGTTGTTTTGCTGGAGTCTGTTTTGGGTGTTCAAGAAGGGAGACCGACCAAGCTTTCTTCAAGCAGCTACTCTTTTCCTTTCCTCTGTCCTGTGCTCTGTGTTCTGCTGATGAAATGTCTCCTCTGTCATATTTAGGTACATCTTTGGTCGCTCTTGTTGTTCCTGTCTCCATTGGAATATTTGTTAATCACAAATGGCCCCATAAAGCCAAGATCATACTTAAGGTAAGTGTCCCATGCCATAGGTTGGAAAATCAAATGCTCCACAGTGTGAATTCCAAATGGGTTCTGGTGAATTCTAAATCAGTTTTCTCATCATATTATAATCCTCCATCTAGGGGGACTTGATGTTGTTAGATATGCCATCCACTCTTCTAGAATGCCCTTCCTGATCCCACTACAGGGCAGAATTCTACGCCCACTTTGAGATACTGAACTCAAATACTGCCTCCTGATTTTACTCTACCTTGTACTCACATGGCACTTGGCTCTGATCTCTGTTCTGTGGGTCTGTACTATAAAATAGACCAAGAAAGCTGTTTGAAAATAGATCATCTGTTTCTTATCTCTGAATCCATATGGCCAGTTCAGCACCTGGCAACTGGTAGATGTTAGTACCCATTAGTAATCAGTAACCATGCATTCCCCTTCACCTGCTGTATTCTACCTAGGTGAGATGGATATGGATAAGATAAAGACACAGAGGATATAAATATCCAGATACTAATACAGATAAAGGTATAGATCGATGTAGATGCAGGCATACATATATCCCATTGATCAGGAGACAAAATAAGCTAGCCCGTGTTCTTTGTTCCTCTGGACCAAAAAAAAAAAAAAAAAATTATAATCTCAAATTTTTTTTTTAATGTGAAAAGGAGAAAACAGTAATAACAGTAATTTGTTTACATATGCTCTTTTAAGTTTTGTAGAGTTTTATATCCCTCGTCTCACTATCATCATCATGAAAAGTATCTAGGGCAACATTTTATCTTCAGCTACAGATGAAGAAAGCAGGACTAGTAGAAGTTGTATGACTTACCAAAGGAAGGAGAGCAGGAGGAGTTGAATCTGGAGGCCAGGTCTTCCAGTTCTTGCTGACTTGGCTTTCTTCCTCTCCAACAAGGATAATTTCCAAGCTAGAATGTCTTCTTCAGGCTAATGGAGCATGGACTTTAGAGGTCTTGCTATTTTCTAAAAAATGAGAACATAGGACAAACACCGCAGTTTCTGGTGAGCTGACCACAGTCATCAGGAGGGGAATACACTGCAGAGTGACTTCACTGTCTCAGCTGTTGTTGGGTCTGCTTGTGTCTTACTTCCAGATTGGGTCCATCACAGGCGCAATCCTTATTGTGCTCATAGCTGTCGTTGGAGGAATCCTATACCAGAGTGCCTGGATCATCGCTCCCAAACTGTGGATCATAGGAACGCTATTTCCTTTGGCCGGATACTCTTTAGGGTTTTTACTGGCTAGAGTATCTGGTCAGCCCTGGCACAGGTATGGTGTTTTGGTAAATCAGACTAGAAATTTTCTTCTGTAAGAGTTGTACTATGCATTTGTTAGGGCTGCTGTAAGGAAGTACCCCAGACAGGGTGGTTTAAACAACAGAAGTCTACTTTTACTTAGTATTGGAGGTCAGAAGTCCAAAGATCAGCAAGCCAGAAGGATGGTTCCTTCTGAGGACTGTGAGGGGGAATCTGTCCCAGGCCTGTCTCCATGGCTTATAGATGGCTGCTTTCACATTGTCTTTCTTCTATGAATGTTTCTGTATTCAAATGTCCCTTTATGATAAGGACACCAGTCGTACTGGATTAGGGCCCACCCTCATTACTTTACCTTAACTAAGCATATCTGTGATAACTATATTTCCAAATAAGTCCACATTTTGAGGTCCTGGGCATTAGGACTTCAGCGTATCCATTTGGGAGGAAACAATTCAACCCATAACAGCTGTAAATACTGATAAAAATTTGAAATTTTTCACCCTTAATAACATTCACCCCATTTCCGACTATGTCATGATATAGACTCATTCATTTATAAATTATATAAGCCCCCCAGAAAGAAAATACTGACAGCCTTTCTGTTGCTCAAATGCTTGGGGACCATTCCCCACACAATGAAGATTGTCCCCTTCAATGCCTCACACTCTTATTTTCCAAACAGAGTAACTTCAGCAAAAGCACTCAGACTGGCCTTGTCACTCACAAGGGCTCCTCCAGCCAGCGGCAGGATGGACTCATCATCCCAAGGCACTGATGTTAGAACCGGGGTTAGCATGTATGAGTCTGGTCCCAAGTAGAAAACTTTCCTCTCCTACCAGCCCATCTGAATCCATGGGCAGAAAAAAAAAGCAGGTGTCAGTGTCAGGGCATGTATGAGGTTGGGAGATGCTCAGCACTGGGTAGTGGAGAGTGTTACATATATGTCATCAAGCCGACCTGGGCCTACCACTTACTGACCTTGGGACCTCAGGACAGGCACTCACTCTTCCTCTGGCTTTTCTCATCTGCAGAATGGGGCAATAACATCTACCAGGCAGACTTTTTTTTTTTTTTTAATCAAGATTTAGTCAGAAAAACAATACCAACTTAAAACTGAAAGAACTCTAACAAATACTCTATCTTGAGTGTTTTCTCAGCTCCTGCTCTGTGCTCTGCACAGTTACCAAGGGCATATCGAAAAGAGTGAAATGAGCCCACTTTGAATTTATGGAACACGAATATAAATGACCCTGCTCTTTTCATGTCTGTATTTTTAATTTTTAAATGTCTGCTTTAAATGTACATGTATTCTTCAAAATGTAATTTTATTTATATTGAATATATTACCTACTAATAAAGATTATGCCATAATATAGTCTTTGTATATAAGTATATATACATACATATACACACATATATACAGATACAAAGATATACACAGCTATATAATATATAGACACAAATATAGATCTATTCCACTGCTCAGGGGACTAAATAAGCGAGTCGGTGTTCTTTGGTTGTCTGGACAAAAAAAAAAATCTTTAAATTTTTTTTTAAAGATTTTATTTATTTATTTGACAGAGATCACAAGTAGGCAGAGAGGCAGGCAGAGAGAGGAGGAAGCAGACTCCCCGCTGAGCAGAGAGCCCGAAGCGGGACTCGATCCCAGGACCCCGAGATCATGACCTGAGCTGAAGGCAGAGGCTCAACTCACTGAGCCACCCAGGCGCCCCTAAATTTTTTTTAATGAGAAAACAGTAACAACAATGGTTTTATTTGCATATGCTTTTTTAACTTTTGTAGAGTTTTATATCCATTTTCTCAATATCATACAAATCATAAAAGGTGAGTAGGGTGGGCACAGTTGGGTGGCTCCGTTGGGTAAGCATCCCACTCTTGGTTTCGGTTCAGGTCATGATCTCAGGGTCCGGGGATGAGCCCACATGGGGACTCCTGCTCTGCAGCTAGTCTGCTCCTCTCCCTCTCCTTCCACCTCCCTCCCGCCCACTCGCATCCGCACTCTCTCTTTGCCAAAAGGAAGGGTAAATCTTTAAAAAGAAGAAACGGTAACTAGGGCCAGATATTATCTATGTATATATAGAGAATATTTATATAGTATATAATAATATATATTTAAAAGTTACATATCTATGTAGTTTAAGTAAAAGTACATGTTGAATAAATATATACATTCAAAGCAGGTATGAATATATACACATATATGTACTTGTTCTCGTTAGGTCTGCTTTTTTTTTGAGAGAGAGAGAGAGAGCACACACGCAAGTGTGCAAAGTGGAAAGAGGGGCAGGGACAGAGAAAGAGGGAGAGACTCTCCAGCAGTCTCCACCACCAGCGCGGAGCCCTACGGGGCTCCATGTCCGACCCCGAGATCATGACCTGAACTGAAATCAAGAGTTGGGGGCTTAACCCACAGAGCCACCCAGGCGCTCCCACATTATATCTGCTTCCAGCGTTATTCAATAACAAAGTAAAAACTACTGACAACAAAAGGGTAACTCCTCTTAACGCGTCTCATAGGTGCCGGACAGTTGCTTTGGAGACAGGGATGCAGAACACGCAGCTGTGCTCCACCATCGTGCAGCTCTCCTTCACCCAGGAGGAGCTCAACCTCGTGTTTACCTTCCCGCTCATCTACAGCATCTTCCAGCTCGCCTTCGCAGCAATATTCCTAGGAAGTAAGGAGTAATGCGAATCACATATTGTTGATGACGTTGCTCTTTGAGAAAGCCTCAGGGGGCTAAGATAGCATTTTTCTTTTTAAATAATATTTTGTGGCAGTGAATGACATAAGTTCAACTCCCTTCTGGTCGTAAAAAAAAAAAAAATGGATGGGAAAAGCCGCCTATAATGCTACCATGACGTCCCAAGAAGATTGCAATTTTATCAGAAGGTTCTAGTAAAGAGTATTTATTTATTTTTATATATTTTATATATTTATTCATTTTTATACTTATATACTCTATACAGGTATTACTTTTAAATGATAAATAATAGAGGTCAATTCTCTCCATCAGCTTTCCCTTTCTCAATAATTAGGGAGACATATTAACCTGTTAGGAGAATTTTATTGTGTGTCTTTCTACATGCTTCCAGAAACCCCAAGCTGGGCATTTTTTTCCAGATCATCATCTTGATATGCTTTGTAAATATAGGCTATTTATCCAAAACAGTGGTATACAAAGGATAGTTATCGGGCTCCGTTATACTGGAAGATAGATATGAGTGCGTGTTCATGTGTGCCTACACTGCGTAATGTCCGTATAATTGAAACAGTCAAAGCAAACACATCCTTATCTCAAGTCCTAGGGGTAACTAACCTGGTTTTTCATTTTCCTCGACTGTAGCTTCCAGCTCTAGTCCTTAGCACCTGCCACCTGCTGGCCTTCACCTAGTTAAAGCTTGCCTTGCATTTTCTTCTCCAGGGACTGATATGTTTAACCTCTATTTTTAAACTCTACTTTTTTTTTTTTTCTAAATAAAGAGACTGATACCTTAAGCTCATTGATTTTTAAGGAGGGTTATATAGTGAAGGTGAAAGACACAAATAATGGCAGTGTTAAGTTGTAGAATGCCCAGTGGTCCAGTGTTGTTTGTGTCTGGTTTGGCTTTGTTCTTCACTCCAGTAGGTACTGCACTTGCCCGTGGGCACTAACTCTTCTCTGTGCTACTGTCCAGAACACTATTCTCAAAGCAGAGTTTTCCTTCTCATATAAGACTCTCCGGATCCATTCGGAAACTTTCCACTGATCTATCACTCACACAGGAGACAGAAGTCCATGGTCTAATAACCTCGTTGTCATGTATGATAGACATACATCCAATTTGGTACACCTTGAGATTTTTTCCGAATAATTAGCTAATGATGTCTACCAGAAAGCCAGAGAAAGCAGACTGGTTGATAGAACAATTCAGTGAATTTTCTAGTTGAATAACTAACTCAAAATAGACTCATAAATAAGCCAAAGGAATGGTGGGAAGGCAGGTACTGGTATTGGTCTTATACTTTCCCACATTTTCATCAGTAAAAATAAAGATGAGGAAGTCATCATTATTAATTACATGCAGTGCCTGGAAACATATTTTGGTAAAAGGATTAGAAGCTTTAATTTTTCTGGAACAAGGGAAAGAGGAATGGAAGGGACAGAGGGAGGAAGAGAGGAAGGACAGAAGAAAGGAGAGAACAAAGGGAAGCAAGGAAAGGAGGGAGGGACAGAGGGAGGAAGGAAGGAAAGAAGGGGAAGGGGAAGGAAGGAGGGAGGGAGAGAGGGGAAGAAAAGAAAGAAGGAAAGAAGAGAATAAACAATTTGGTTAAATAAAATAAGTGGTGTGTGTTGAAGAAGTCCCAGCTGAAAACAATTTATAATAAAACTGCTGGACTATTTTAATTAACCACAAGCTCAGTTCAATAGACTCAATAGCTCAGTGACTTCAAAATTAATATATTGCTAAAGGGACCAGTAAGGAGACATGGATTGTGACATATTAAGATCTCTGAAGCAGACCCTTGTCTCTCTCAGCTGTGCATCATGAGAGGTAACATTTCCTGAGCAGTAACTACTCTCCCAGGGCCATACTAGGCGTCTTACTATTTTATTTTTTTGAAGGTTCACAATTACCCTCTGAGATAGACAATATTAGTATACCTATTTTAAGTGTGAAGTTCCAATAAATAATACTTTCTCTCCCTCTGTTGACCTTGGAACTAATTGAGAAGTAGAAGAAAAATCAGCTGTGTAGATTAAAATATAGTACTCTTATTACAGATAAAACTTATATAGAAAATATGGCTCAAAATTGTGACCACATGGGCTGATTCACGCCTTTCCACCACCCCATTCATGGGCACATTGCACGTGTATACACACATACACTGCTCACCTTCCCTTGCCAGGAAATACAACCATCCCTCCCACCATGGCTGTCTGTGGAACTAAAGAACGTCTTCAACTTTCTCTAAGCAACATGCAGCCTACAGAAAGTGCAAGCTGATTTTGAGCCATAGATTGTAATCCCTGCCCAAAAAAAACTTTTAGCTAATTGTTATGAAACTCCACTAACCTCCTGTGTATTACTTTCCAGCGTATGTGGCATACAAGAAATATCATGGAAAAAATAATGTGGAATTTTCAGAGAGCAAAGACAACGAAATGGTCTCTGGGTCATCACTCCATAAGGTGAATGAAGGATTTCAACCAGATGGAAGGTAGACACCGACTGGACAAAAGAGAAGAACTCAAAAGTACATGCTTCTGTTAACAAGATTTGTTTGTTTTGATGGGATATTTGGCAGGAAAAAGTTAAAGTGAAAATTTAAATTCCAGTTGAATCCATACACTGGTTTTGGTACCAAGTGACTGGTGGTTCAAATCATTAATGTGACAAATATTTGTATACACACACACACACACATACATACACACACACACATATATATACTGTCTTTGAAATATGCCCAAGAAATATCCTCCGACCTCTGACTAAAACTGACATTGGTAACACTGAGAACGTCCTAACTCCTGAACAGATTCTTAACCAGAATCTCATAACCTGACTTTTCGTATCTTAATATAGATGCAATGAATTGTTGTTATTATTATAAAATGATCAAGATTTTCTTCAGTATTTATAATTGTAAAAAGATTGAAATGAACTTCTTCCACTGACATATTAATTACTACTTTGAAAATGTTGTAACCTATTTATTTATATAACTTTGTTGTATAACATGGACAAATGCCTGACTTCCTGTATTAAAAAAAAAAAAAAAAAAAAAAAAGTCAGTCTTCTCCAGGGACTGCCCAAAAGCAAAAATAAGAGAAAAGAGTTACTAAATAGAATTCAATCACCAAATTAGAATCTGGCCCATACTCATCAGTGACCTTATACATTGGTTGCTCTGCCTCAGGAGTCCAATGACACCACTAGTTTTTTTTAGGAAAAGCAGAATTCTTTCCCATGTCTTAAATTTGGCAAAGAGCTCTTCAAGCCCTAGTAAGGGGCTTCTTCAAGGTTTGCCTGTAGGAAGCAGGTCTATTCATCTCACGGGAAGACCCCACAGTAAGCATCATGGAGCGGGGAGAGGCCAGGAGACTCAAAGACTGTAGAGGTCCTGCAAAAATCACCCCTACTCTAGTGAGTGAGTTCAGTTCCATGAGAGATGATGGGAAATGCAGGGAAAAACACCGATAATAAAGGCCCACTTGAAATGCATGATAAGGGTGAGTTAGATGTTACAAAAAAAAAAAAAAAAGAATGAAACCAGGGAGCCAAGAGGGAAGTGGGTATTAAACAGTATTTGAAGAAGAGGACATGCCCAGGGCCCAGAAGTCGGGTGGGCCCTGCCCAGTGGGTTGTCTGCGCACTGTGAGTAGGTGCCACCAGAGGAAGCAGGGAGGATTTGATCAATGGCAGCAGGGTTCCGTGTCAAGGGGGAAACAACTGGCCACGTGTTGGATCTAATTGAATTTCTTTTCCTTCATTCTACAGCAAAAGCGAGCACATTCTTAACTCAGATCACCCGTGGTTTAGTTCTGTTTTCCATTTGGACATTTTCCCTGCCTCATAGATTTCCTTTTGAGTGTTTGGGTTCCAAAGGGCCTTTTGCGTTTGGGTGAGGTGAGTTCAGATCCTGCTGGTGTTCCTCAGCATTCAAAGAACACGAAGATCACCTCTGAGCTTTCAATGGAGGGTGAGGGAATATGCTTTTAAAATTGTAACACTTATGCCTTTTTATAAGAGGGTCACATTTACAATTGAATAAAGCTCCTATATTTTTTTTTTCATCATTAGACAAATATATTAAAAGGGACTAAAGATTTCTATTAAAGGCCAGTAGGGGAGAGATGGTACAGATTTTCCATTAGGGAGTTTCAAAGAATACGCTTCCGAGGGTGCATAACAAAGACACTGGTCTGTCTGTTAAGTACCTCCTGTGCTTTCCTCATCAAACAGAAAACAGGCAGGTGTACTGAAGCCACACAGTGAATTCAGATGATCATTTCAACATACCCAGAGTCGAGGGTTTGGATGCCAACAGCTGAAGCAAGCAGGCTTTTCCTCCCTATAGGATCCAGATATGTGAGGCAAAACTTGGCTTTCTTTCATGGACTGGTATCTTGTGCGTTGTGGTTTTTTTCCTGATATGCTCAAGGGAAGAAAAATAGCTGAGCTTTGTAAAATGACAGCTCTGTATTTTTAAATGAGTTTGAAAAGCCGACTAAATTATGTATTTTATTGCCTCTGCGAGTATCATATTAAATGAATATTTTATTTTAAAGGCTTAAATAAATGAAAATAATTTTTGTAATGTTTGGTCTATGTGAGTCTTTGTGACAACTGTCGAGATTTCTTCATTGTTCAATTGTAGAGATATAAATAAGGTGGGGTTTCTCTAATATTAGATTGTTCTCTGAGAAGTGCCTGAAAGAAACTCTTAATTAAATATTCTAATAATTGGGTCTCCCACAGATACAGATTGAGGTTGTCCCCAAGCAAATCATACTGGGGGAACATTAATCAAAGACATAAAACAGTGTGACAATGACAACCATTTAAAATAATAATAAAAGTATTACATGTACTGGTAAATAAGACTACTATCACCTTTTATGAAAATTTTACATTTATATACATAGTGTAATGTATAAACATGAATATGAATATATATGGACATGTATATAGCGAGAGAAAGAACATAAGTATTTAGAGAGACACAGAGAAAGAGACTTCAATTATGGTAGCAGTGCATTAAAATCTCTCACCAACTGGATTGAAGAAATTCTGGATATGAGCCTCATCTGACTCCTCAAAGACATCACTCTGGTTGTCCCTCTAGGAAACTTGACTCCCTTCCAGCAGGAAACAATTTATCTTTCTTGGAATATTTGACAACCCATTGCCTCTCACGTGTTTGCCTCTTCAAAAACCACATTAGTGTAGCACAAGAGTCTTTATACTATGTTATGGATACTCCTGGGAGTTCTTGAAATTGTCCAAGGGGTATGCAGGCATGGATAGGGAATCAGTTTCCATTTCTTCAATTTCCATATGTGTGCTTTTCCCAAACTCCCCTGCTTGAGATGCCCCAGGGCTGCACTTGCCCTAGGTTCCCCCTCTCCACCTCCCCTTTCTTGGCAGAGCTCTCCCCTTGAAAGGAAAAGCCTACTCTAGCCACCCCTCATCTACCTATGGTGGAGAGGCCCAGGGGAAAAGACAAGACTCAAGCACCAACTAAAGGAATAACTCAAAATAATAGTGTCTGTGAAAGGCTTCTTATCTTTTTAATTGATTACATACATATCTATTTAAGACTTTAGGAACAACGTTTTTTTTCATATTTTTTTTGTTTGTACTTTTTTTATTTTTTTAATTACTTTTCAGTGTACTAGAATTCATTGCTTATGCACAACACCCAGCGCTCCATGCAATATGTGCCCTCCACAATACCCACAGCCAGGCTGGCCCAACTTCCCAGCCCCCGCACCTTCAAAACCCTCAGGTTGTTTTTCAGAGTCCATAGTCTCTCATGGTTCACCTCCCCTTCCAATTTCCCTCAACTCCCTTCTCCTCTCTAACTCCCCATGTCCTCCATGCTATTTGTTATGCTCCACAAATAAGTGAAACCATATGCTAATTGACTGTCTCTGCTTGACTTATTTCACTCAGCATCATCTCTTCCAGTCCCGTCCATGTTGCTACAAAAGTTGGGTATTCATCCTTTCTGATGGAGGCATAATACTCCATAGTGTATAGGGACCACATCTTCCTTATCCATTCGTCCGTTGAAGGGCATCTTGGTTCTTTCCACAGTTTGGCGACCGTGGCCATTGCTGCTATAAACATTGGGGTACAGATGGCCCTTCTTTTCACTACATCTGTATCTGTGGGGTAAATACCCAGGAGTGCAATTGCAGGGTCATAGGGAAGCTCTATTTTTAATAGGAACAGGGTATTTTTTTTTACCTGTGTTGGAATATTTTAATATAGAAATACTCTAGAGTGGGAGTGAAGAAAAATCTCCATGAACATGCTAGCATTTCCATCCCGATGTTTTACACACACCCCCAAAAAAACCTCTCTCTTGAGGATAATCCAAACCCATATTGATATATTAGTTAGAATTAAAAAATGAAGTCAGATTTTTTTTTCTGACAGAAAGTCTGATTTGGCTGATTGGTTTAACAAGAGCCCCTGTTTTGCCAGTTAGGATATATGAAGGACAACTTTTCATAAATTAGATGAGCTAAATCTGCAGCTCCAAGGTTTAAAAAAATATATTAAAAACATGTAATAATAAAAAACCATATTTTTAAAATAATTAACCTAGAAAATATAAAGACTCTTAACAGCCCAAAAATAAGAAGGTAAGTCAATTTTTTGAATGAGCAAAAAAAATTGAACAAGCAAAGAATGACTGTAAAGCAAATAAGCACATGGCCATGGCAAATGAACACAGGAAAAGATGCTCAACATCATTAATAGTTAGATAAATGCAATACCTCAATAAGGTACTACTTAAATACCCATAAAATAGCTAAAATGAAAAGTTAGTAATGATAGCAAGTACTGGTGAGAATATAAACAGTAACCCCCATAGTTTGCAGGTGGTATGGTCACTTTCCAAACCAGTTTGCAGTTTCTTATAAAGTTGAACATCCACTAACCATATAATAGCAAACTCACTCTTAGGTATTTATGCAGTTCCTAGAAGTAGAGCACAGTAAGACAAAGCTCAGGGGCCAGGAACTTGCAGCAGGCCTTGACTCTAAGAGGCACAAGGGAACATCTGGGGTGATGGAAATGCTCTAAATCACGACTTTGGTGGTGGTTACACAATTTCAAGCACTTGTCAAAATGCATAGAACGGTACATTTTAAATTGGTGCATTTTGTGCCATGTAAATTATACCATTAATAAAGCTGGCTAAAAATGTTATTGTCCAAGATGTAACAAGGGAATTTACTACATTTTTCCTGACCCTCTGAGAACACCAAGTAAAATTTGGAGCCTCTAAGTGAAAGGGTAACAGGCTCTAAGAGCTGTCAGACAAGTCTACTAAAGCCTTTGTTCATATACGTCTTAGAAATTAAAAGCTCAAGTTCCAGAAACATTTTGAGAAACAGGTATTTTCAATTCTTTTCTTGCAGCAAAACTGAAAAATATTCTCACTGAGTTGTCAACTCTTGCATTTATTTTTTTTTATTTTTTTTTTTTTTGATTTTTAATTTTTATTTAAATTTAGTTTACATTTAATTAAATGTATTTAATTTAAAGTTATTTAAATTTAATTTCTATTTTTTTTTTTCATTTAAATGCTGATAAATGTTTTAGGCCCCCATATGTCTGGTCACTTTATGTACATACAAAGTGAGAAACAGGAATGTAAACTTTCAAAGAAGAGCCATTGAGCTTTTATAGGTCCCTCTTTTAATACATGAGAGAATTTACTTTCTGAAAAAGAAACAAATTCAGAAGGAAAGAATAGGATGCATGTCACCTTCATCAGCCTATAAACAGGTACTCAATACCGAAAACACTGTAAACTCCAAAAAGATGCCAGCTCTTTTTAAAAAAAAATGGCAGACGACGTTCGGTAACCATGACTTTCATCGAGACTGAGGAGGTAGAGGTTTCGAATTGTTCAGGAGGCCCCATAAGCATGCGTAAAACCTTCTAATGAAAGGAAGGAAGATGATATTCTAAACAAATAGGATTTATTAGGCAACAAGTAAAAAATCTTTCTATCTATCTATCTACCTATCTACTAACAGACCCGTGTGTGGAGGGGGGAGGGGTATGCACATAAACTATCCCAGTCCTGAAACCCAGTACCTGCTAGCATGAACTTGTTTGGAAATAGGCTCCCTGGACATATAACAAGCTAGGACAAGGTCATATTTGAATAGACTGTGCCCCTAATTCAGGAGGTCTTGTGTCCTTCTAAGAAGGGAAAATCGGGATACACAGATATGCACTGAGGGAGAAAGCCATGTGAAGAAGGCCAAAGCCAAGACAACGCTTCTGCCGGAGAGAGGGGCCTGGAACAGATCCTTCCTTAATACCTACAAAAGGAGCATGGGCTACCAACATTGTAGCCTCTAGAAGTGTGAGAGTGTCCACGTCTCTTGTTTCAGCCACTAGGCTTGTGGTATCTTGTAATAGCAACCCTAGAAAACAAATACAAACCTCTTTAGAGGAAAATAAACCAACCAGAAGCCCATGGGGAGTAGGAAAAGGAAAAACATTATCTATCTAGACATAGAGATGGCTGTATCCATATCTATATCTTTATGTAGATCTGTACCTGTCTCTATATAACTGTATATCTAACTCTTTATTTTTTTATTTTTTTTCCAATTTATTTATTTTCAGAAAAACAGTATTCATTATTTTTTCACCACACCCAGTGCTCCATGCAAGCTGTGCCCTCTATAATACCCACCACCTGTGGGTACCAACCTCCCAGTGCTTTTGGGTAAATTGGAAGGGGAGATGAACCATGAGAGACTATGGACTCTGAAAAACAATCTGAGGGGTTCAACTCTTGCATTTAAAAAACAAAAAACAAAAAACAAATGTTTTGAGGATAGACCACTGTGACTTTTTGGCATTTAACTTGGAGGAAGTTCAAATTTGAGGGGCTATAGATACCAAAAGTCCGTCCATTGTCATCTACCTCTTTACGTGAAAAAAGGTTGATCAGCACTTAAACCTAGAGAAACAAAAAAGGGGAACAAAATACATGATAAAATTTAGGCACAGAGAGTTAAGGAACCTTCTCCATATCACACAGGTGGCAAGTGTATAACTTGGTTTGAACTTGAGAAATTTGGCTCTATTTCCTGTACTGTTGACCACAGTACTACACTAGGTAATATTTGTCCACATACATAGAATTTTTAATATTTCATAAATGTGTTACTTAGAATAAAACTCTACAGTGGAGATGGAATTGTAATATAAATTCAAGTAGGAAGAAAAATAATGTGAAATTACCAAATATGAAAGCAGAACTTGTCCATGTTTTTTTTTAAATTGGACAATGGGTATCATACCTATGAGGTATGAAGCTTAGATTAGATACATTAGATATATTTAAAAGTGATGTGACAATTTGATTAAAATTTTCAGTATTTTCAAAATTGTATTTGTAACTATTGTCAGAAATTAAATTTGCATCTATTTAATGTTATTATGAGAAATGTCACCTAAAAATGTACAAGGTATACAGAGGTTTTAAAAATTATTTAGAGGTTATGCAATCTAGTTTGTCGTTTTTTGTTTGTTTGTTTTGTTTTTCTTTTTTGTTTGTTTGTTTTAAATTCTAGTGTTCTAACCTTCTCTTAGCTTCCTAAGGATTGCATTTAAAAATCTGGTCGGGGGGCACCTAGGTGGCTCAGTGGGTTAAGCCTCTGCCTTTGGCTCACATCATAATCTCAGAGTCCTGGGATCGAGTCTTTCTGCTCAGCAGGGAGTCTGCTTCCTCCTCTCTCTCTCGGCCTGCCTCTCTGCCTACTCTTGATCTCTGTCTGTGAAATAAATAAGTAAAATCTTTTAAAAATAAGTAACTAAATAAATAAATAAAAATCTGGTCAGTGTTATAAAGATGGTAGGGGAAGCTAAAGAATGATTGCCCTTTCTGGAAATAAAATACACAGACAAGCAAACACAACCATATGTCTCAACTATAAGCATTCCTAACTTCTAGACCTGGTGATTACTGTAACTGGAGATGCCGTGGGTAAAAAGTCCCCCATACAAGCATCTGAGGAAGCAGTGATGGTGGACAAGAGAAGGCTAATGGCTGTAGGGAACCATCAAGACAGTTTCTTGATGTAAGTTTTGCTTGGGACACAAGGGGGCAAGTTTCATAAAAGCAATGACTATAACATTCAATTTGCCATATCTCTTATCACAAAAGCAGCTCAATACATACTTGTGAAATTGAATACATTGGCCCTGAGTCAGATTATGAAAAATATTGTTCATTTTCAAGCCAAAAGAATCTTCCCCATAAACTTAAATCTGAAAGTAATAAATAGAAGTTGTAGATATAGGGAATAGGAAATATTTCTAAATTATTTTCAAGCAGTTATTCCCAAGTTATGTGTTATAATATTTCATTTTGTACCTGGCATGATCATAATTTTTGTTAATTCTCCCTAGATTATTAAAATTTTTAAAGGATAATTATACTATTTATTATTTGCTATAACAAAAATGAAATCCTGCCGTATAGCAATCAGGTGGAATTGGAAGGATAGAAAACAAAGATCAAAGCTACATAATTCTAGCACGCAGTAGCCACTTTTAAAGCTTTTAGATACATATTTATTATGTTGGGTTTCCAACTGCCCATGGAGTCATCATTAAGACTATTCTTTGACTATTGAGTAAATACGCATTAGGTGTGATTTTAAGCATTCATTATTAATTCAGCCAACCAGAACAACCTATTAAGAGTAAGTCTACCTGGTTTATCAAGTAGATTCTTAGGAATGTGCTTAAATGTTATATTTATTCATCAGACCTCACTAGAATCCCAATGTCATGTGTTCCTTCTGTCAGAGACTTTTTTTTTTTAAGATTTTATTTATTTATTTCACAGACAGGGATCACAAGTAGGCAGTGAGGCAGGCAGAGAGAGAGGGAAGCAGGCTCCCCACTGAGCAGAGAGCCTGATACTGGCATCAATCCCAGGACCCCGGGGTTATGACCTGAGCTAAAGGCAGAGGCTTTAACCCACTGCCCAGGTGCCACCCAGTGCCCCATAGTCAGAGACTTTTAAGGTTCTGTGTCAAATGATGTTCTACAAAATGTTGAAGTGATAAAATAGGATTAAGTTTATAACCCAAGTGTTAATTCTCATGATATAAAAGGGGCCATGAATGACTCACCAACATTACAAAGAGCTTTGCTACCTTCTGGTGTCTAAATGCCCCATACATTGTCTTCCCATACTTCCAGCCCCCACCTCTCCAGTCACACTAGAAATGGTCTCTTTCTTCTTTGCCTGGGCATTCTCCTGTTAAACCTGAGAAATTTTCCTCAAACCAGTCATGCCTCCTGCAGGCCACTAGACAAGGTCCACTGTTTGAAGCTGCTCTTAAATCCAGCTGCCCTTTGGGAGAATTCTCTATCTACTTAGAGCCTGAGGAGGTGAGAATAAAAGCACTTGCCCACCATGAACCAACATCTTACATAACACTCATCACATCAACTAAGATGGTAAAAATCATTTAATTTTCAGACTTGATTATTTCCTTATTACTCTATCCTCTCACAGTTCTTATGATCTGCACTATGATTTGGCACTTCCCAAAGACTTGTTTGGTTAGTTTTCTTTCTCCTTCTCCAAACCTCATCAAGAGTTAGGGTTTGATGAATATTCATTGAATAATGGTTATTTTCAAGTATTATAGATCTTTAAAAGATTCAGAGTGACTTCATTCCTTTTCCATACCACCTGGCAAAAGACTTCTTACTTCTGTGTTTCAAAACCGCTAGTCCCACAACATATTATTTCATGACTAATAAAATATACCCTGGCTCCGCACATAGGTATCACTAGCCCACTTAACAGTTATACCTCCTTGTTTATACCCAGTGTTTCCTGGATAAACAAACAAGCATTTATCTACAGCGGATATATCACACTTAACTGAATTACAAAATCCTTAGAAGGACTTACAAGAAATTACTGTAGCTACCAAAGGGCAAACTGTCTGATTATGCATTTCATGTGCCTAATTAGTACAAACAAGATCCTGATATTTATGGGGAAGATGTCGTCCATGAGAGACAATACTATCTTTGTAAAGGCAAGATACATATTTGCAAAGGAGAGAGCTTTTGATCATAACTTTAGTATGTGTTGTTGTCTCCTGACAGTTCCTTCCTGTTGTTTATGACATTCTGCTCTGACAATTCAGAAAAGGCCTGTCTTGTAGTTAAAATCTAGTCAGCAGCTTCCTTCTCAAAGTAATATCCCTTCAGTACCTAGTCCCTGCCCCACCTCTTCTGCAACTCCCTTTTTCAAGGACTTGAGCATTTTATAGACTTGTAAAGAAATTGTACTCTAACAATGATGATGTACATCCGTCATAATCCTGAAGTTCTGCTTGTTCCACGCTCCATCTTATCTCTGTTTTATGACTCTATTTTATTGTCATTGGAATTACTGAATTGTAAACCTGAAGGGGGAAAATGTTCTGTTTAAAAATATCTTTTCTATTATTTGGAGGTTGCACCCATGTTTTGAAACTTCATAACATATTACATATCAGTTCTTTAAAATGTCTACGATTATACAGCATGGTATTAGCATGTTCAACCTCCTTACACTCCTCCATCAATCCATACCCTCCATGAGGTCAGGGATGTCAAAACTCAAAACTACGGAGCCTTAGCACCTAAAATAGCACTTAGCTCTTAATAGGTGCTCAACGATGTTTGTGAAATAAAAGTCTACAAAAATCTATTGCTGACAATATTGACATGGGAAGCTCTTCCTTTCCCCATTTCCTCCAATCACTCTGTTCCTTATGAGTCTTCTCTTCATCTTTCTATGGTCCCTTATACCAGCTGTGGCCATCTCCAAAATGTATTTCTTGGCTCTATGATCTTCAACTATACTAAATAAGTACTATGTCTCATTAAGTTAAATTAATGGCTCTAACTTTACAGAGGTGATGATTCTAATACCTATATTTCAAACCCTGAGCTCTAATTTGAGCTCCGGTCCTGTATCTCTAATAGCATGAAGGGCACAACCTCTTTAAAGTGAGGTCTGTGCTCTTCCTACTAAAGTTGATCCATTCACCTAATCCCATTCTTTCTGTCAGTAGCATTCTCCAAGTCAGCCCCACTTGAGAATCTACCTTTCCCTTTCCTTTCTCCCCTAGAGCCAATTAGTTGCAATGATAGGTTTAGTATTGATGGAAGAAACCTCCTAAATCTAGTTCCTCCTCTTCGGTTTCACCACCATATTTGGACACTGTCCTTAATTTTCTCATATCTGGACAATTACCTTAGCGTCTTGGTTTCCCTTCTTCCAGCTTCTTTTCCCTCCAAAACCCTGCCCATGCAACACTTGACAGCATGTCCAACAAGCAGGAGTCAAGCACTATTTGTTCTGTGAAGGGATGAATGGATGGACAATGGGTAAACGATCTATCAGAAAATATGCCTTAGGTATTTAGGTCACAATGGTCACCCCGTCCTGATAGGTCTCAACTCAGACTTCCAAATCTATCTACAGTATGACTCCAACTTTTGCCCACTGTGTCCAAACTACTGCACTTTCTCAAGTAGCTTTCTTTCCAGAATCGAGTTTCTCTAGCTCTGCAAGCACCCCTCCCTCTTTTCACACATGCAAGGTTTGCCCTATTACCTCCTGAATAGGTGTCTAGAATGACTTGTGTCCCCCATTAGCCATCCATCTTCTCTGAATTCCCATAACATTCCATATACAACAGTAATAAATTTCGGCATTCTAATCTGCATTGACAATTCACTATTTCTTACACATTTGTCTTTTTCCCTCAGCTAGATTTACATAATCCTGGAAGATGGACACTATGTCTTAAGGTCTTTGCTTGACTGACTACAATGATTTAAAGGATGAGGCATTTCTTTAACTCTCTACACACTTCATTTTACTTTTGTATAGTTCCTGTGAAGAATAAAAAAGAAAGAAAATGTAAAGCAGAACAAAATCTACACATAAAAGGCTCCTGAAAGGAGAGAAAACAGCACCTTCTACACCAATTGATTAACAGGAAGCATATAACCCAAGAGAACCTTTATAAGTAGAGCTTTCTAAATGCTTATATTTATAGCCAGGAAGAAGAGTGGACAAGTGAAAAATCAAAATTAGAAACAGAATAATTTACTTTTTCATTATTACTTCCTAAAAAGCCAAAATTGACTTACTATTTTATCAGTGGTCAGGTTAAAATGGGAAAAAATATATATAAATCTATTTCTGTTCTTGTATAATACATGTGTAAAGACATTTATTTAATTTGATGGCTTTCTATGTACTTAAGAACAACAAATCTGTGCAACCTGTTTTTTAAAAGCATTCAGTAATAATAATGTCAAAAGAAAGACAATAAACAGAGATAGAAATCAGATATCAAAGAAAGCACCATAAAATTTTATTAAGGATGCTTGTTCCTGCAACTCAAAAGTTAAAAATGCTCTTATCAGATAAGTTTCAAAGATAAGAAGAATGACTGAAGAATCAAGTTTATTTTTTGACCCTCCAAAGTCTAGCGGGCATTTAGTAGAGTATTAAAAATAATAAAGGAAATAGCTCACATGTTTTGGCCTCAGGAAATACCCTGTTGTTTATGGAACTAATTCCCCAATCTTTATCCCCTGTTTTTTCAGATAATTATTTCAGCATTCATTTGGCTTTGGAGCTTAATAATAAAATCAGAGTTTTTGAGGAAGGATCCCAACAAAAACATTAATATGTGAACAGAGTCACCCCGAGGCCATCCTGTGAGGTGAACTGTGTATATCTTCTCCTTCCTCTGCATTCTGCTGCCTCTTCCTGCCAGGTGCTCCCTGTGGGTCATTACAAATTTCTAGTCTTATCTTCTATCATTTTCCCAGCAGAAAACTTATTCTTCAGAAAGGTCAGTCCACTCAACATTTCACAATCCCTCCTCATAGCTACTTGATTCCACACCTCCATGTGAACCATTTCTGTCACCTCCAATATCTTCCTCTGGCCTCACTACCTATGCAGACTTCACCCATCCTTCAAGCCCCACTTCTGTGGAGTCTCCACCTCCATCAGATTAGAGTCCTCAGTAATGCCGCAGAGCTGTCGCATTCGTGCAAGTGTTATATCTTTTCTTCTCAAGTAGGTGTGTTTGTCCTGGTGGAACGATACTGTGTTTTATATTGCAAAGGACAAGTGATTTGGGCCAAAAACATGGGCCTACCTGTTAAAATGCCTACCTATCCCTTTACATCTCGCCTCCACTCTCTTGTATGGGATCCTCATGTTAAGTCTTCACATCTTGCTTACAGCCTTTCATTTTAGTTAGTGCATGTATAGACATTTCTTGTGTCCCTGGCAGTGGAACCAGCTTCTTAAGAGCTGGGCTAGGTCCTATACTATATGTCTTAACCACCAAGACAAGCAATGTTATACATATACCAAGAAATAGGAGGGCGCTCAGATATCTGTTTCATAAAGGCAACAGTGTGGTCTAGAGTTCAAAGAACTGGAATCAGATTATCACTGTGTTACTTACAGGCAGCAGCAGTGGGACATTGGCTTTGTTGTTTACCCTCCACCAACCTTAGCTGGTTCATCTGTGACATCTTGTATCGTCAGCTGTTTTCAGCACTGTTTTCGGTATCATCAAGGTTGTGGTGTTGCCAGCAGTGTCCTCTCAACCATAACCCAAAGAACGGTCATGTCTGTGGTGAGAGACAACTCTTCATGTAAGAAATCTTAACTGTCCCATTAACATCTCTGCAGAAATTCACTGACTCTTATCACTATATTTTACTGACGTTTTTCTTCCAGACTCGTAGAAGGAAAGTATGGGAAGGCAATAAAAATGAAAGGAAGGAAACATTTATAATATATATGCTCACTCCTAAAGCCCCAAACAAAGGATACTGCGAAAGTCTTTACTGTCAGGTATCACTTTGTAATCGTTGATGAGCATCTGACCTCAGTTATGAACAATATGCTGGGTTCTGGAGATGATTTTATGGTTCAGCGCTGTCTTGGTCAAAGTCTTTAACCCATGACACTTGCTTCAGTGAAGAGCTTCAAAGCCACATTCAGTCATTTCAAACCTAACAACATTTGCTTGTTTTGTGCTATTGGAGTATTTCTGCAGCGTAAAGGTACACTCAAAATGGATATGGGCAGCCAAGTGGCAGTCCTCCGGGATGCTAATATTTGCATGCCTGAGTGACTCTCTGATTCTCACATGCCAAAACAATTAAAGAAGCAGGAGTGGGCTAAAAAATGTCAGAATTTTTTTTCTTTGTAAGTCATTGCCCACAGTTCCTATGCATAATTTGTTTTCCATTATACAGACTTGAACATCTTGTTTATCACCACTCAGATGGAGTGTTTCTATTTAGAAAAGTTTCTGAGTTTCTATGAATTGATTAAGAGTGGGATTACAGAATATAGAGTAGTAATTATTCAGTGTGTGTGACAAACGCTCATACCCAGGAGGTGAACTTACTCCTGAGCTCTCATTCATCTAAACATTACTTAGTTATTGAGCAAATGTGATATCCCAGGCAGTGTGCTAGGCATTGGGAGTAGTTCAATGGCTTTGCTTCAGGATCCTCTATATTGTCTTTTATATTTGCAATACTTAATTAAGATGACCTGATTAACAAATCAAAGAGTAACACACTGCCACTTGTGAAAATCAATCTGAACTGAAAGAAAAGAGTTTAAAATCAACCTTGCAACAATATGGTCAACTGAGCTTCCTGCCCATGGTCACTGAAGGTGTTCCGTAAGAGCCCCTCTCTGCCATTCTCTAATCCTCCCCAACTTCCAAGACATCAACTATATTACCTTCACTGAAGTCAATTAGTCATAGCTTCTGTACCACAAAGGCATACTTGATTTACCCCTTTAAAACTTTTATTTCACTATTTTTTGCCATCATCCCCCTCCTAGGAAAACTTTCTTTCTACTCTATATCTGCCAAATTGAGACTGCTTTTCTCAAATTCAAGCAACAGATTCATTTCTCCTATGAAATCCTATTATACATATTTCAGTCACAATGTTCACTTGAATAAAGTACCTTCCAATCAATGTCATGCAATAGCCAGACTACTCGAAAATATAAATGTAAATATGCATTTACTATGCACCTTACACAGAGCATCTATATAATTAATACCTGATGAATGCATAAAATTTCCTTTAATTTTTCATCTTTCTACATGAAGATTCTTCCGGTACACTATCATTCTCTATTAGTGTACATTTTGGCACACCAACAGTTTTGCTATGAAGAGAAACCAATTATACAAAGTTATAAAACCATTAAACAGTACTAGAAAAATTGTGTGGGCTTTGTGGCAAGAGAAAATAAAGGGTTAGTCATTTAGCAGTGTAAGCCACTTCAGAGGGGTCTTCGATTTTTAGAAGTTAGTCATGGGCAATAGAGACTAAGACTAATTTAACAGATGCTTAACAAAACTAGCCCCGTTTCCTAAGGAAAACACACACACACACACACACACACACAACAATGACTGGTCAAGTCATAAATTGGTGTCATTTGTCTAGGAATTTCAGTAGTAGACAGATCCAGGAAATTCGCACAGAGAAAAATAAGTTTCCAAGTTAGTCATCCAACAGACGTGGATCAGCAGAGCAGTTACCATTCTACACAGGCCTCCTAAAGGCCTCCTTGGCCAGAAATGGTGGAGACTAACAGAAACTTCTCAAATTATGCCAGAATCCTGGGAATGACCTGGAACAAAACCATAGGGAAGCTGGAACAGAAGCTGTTTGTTCATTTGCCAACATTTACCTCAGCATGAAACGGCCAAATAAAAAGTGCCAACAAATTTTTAAGAGAATTACCCTTAGTTACACAATGGTCAGAAGGCTGAGCAAAGAGTCAAATGCATATATTTATAGTGCCCTCTCCTGAGCATTGAATCTCGCCTAATGTCTGACAGTAAAAAATACCATTTCACCAGTTTTGTGTCATAATCAACCCCAGGATAATATCTTAAATCAGACCATGAAAAGCAGCTCAGACTTTTTCTCACGTAGGCCCAGGAATGATGAGAAACATAGATGTTAAAAGCGAAAGAGCAATTTGCAGGACCTAACTCCAGAAAACAAATGAGGTAAATATATACCTTAACTTAGTAAGCTTTGTGTTCCTTTCAATTGAATGTCTTGTTAAAATAAGGGTAAAGTATAATGACTTGGTTATTGGCTCAAAAATACCATTTTCTATAAAAAATGTATCTCAGTATGAGGTCACTTGGGATAACGGCTCACAATTGGGTGCTTAAGGGATTTCAGTAAAGATGCCTTCTTTATTGCATTGCAATAAAAATTTACAAGTTAATCAAATGCCATGAAAATTTTCCTTGATAATCTATGCAGCTAACAGTGCATTGTCGAGTAGCTATTTAAATTTACAACTTCAAAGCAGAGGAAGATTGCTGACAGGTATGACATAGAACATCTTGGTAGGAAAACACCCTTGAAAGCATTTTTTTCATCAGGTTCTCAACATCCTCATTCCCACCTATGTGTGCAGCCCCGGGAACTGCCAGCTTTTCAGCAATGACATACAATCTGTTAGCTTCAAATACGGAGGAAGCTGAACGGGAGCCATCTTTGAACTTGACTGCATGCATTATCTGTCTACTGCATGACTCTCAAACGTGTCTTCTTTTTGTCTCCTTACTCAGCTGTCCCCTTTAAAGCACACTTGCTTCACCATATATCAGCAGTGAATCAGTGAGGTTGGGGTCAGGAACTCTCACAAGTAGCTTCATTATTGACCTTACCCAATTCTATGCTACTTTTCTCTTAACTATAAAGGATATGGGGGGGCGGGGGGAAGAGTGGGAAACAGTATGTCCTTGGTAGTCTAATTACATTGTTATTTCAGCACATTCTGTTCTTTTCCATATTGGGCTTTTATCTTTCATTTTTATTAAACTTAAAAATCTAACACCGTATCTGATTTTTAAAATTCTATATATACACACCAAAAAAAGGATGGGGGGGGTGGTCAGACACATAAAAGTGTGATATCTCCAGCTAAAGCCAAATTCCTAAAGGGTTAGCCCACTCAATGGCCAAGCAAAATAAGACACAATCAGCACTAACTTCATTTTCAAAAGTTCCCACATGCAGGTTTATAAGTGCCCAGAGGGAAGAGTTACCCTCAATTGTGTCTTGTTTAATTTGGCCATTGAAAGGACTAACCCTTTTCGAACTTGGCTCTGGTTGCAGATATCACACCTCTGCATGTCTGAACTTGATTCTTAACTTGGCTTTTTCAGTGCACGTTAAATGTTTCTGATTTGGTATCACTCTAAAGGAATTTGTAAGTGGTTTCTCTGCACTAATGTCTGGATGGATTGGGGTCAGGTGTGATTGGTGGGCTTCCACCGTTAAATTATTTCACACCCCCTCACCCCCATCTAATGGCTATAACCTCAGAGTTCATCTTCTGTGTGGGAGGCCAAAATATTCTGAGATCACGCACTGGAGAAGTTATATCTACATGTTGCAATTATAGCAAAACAAAAATGATATATTGCTTTGTTGAATCTATGTGTTGTCTTAGCCAAGAGCTTCTCATTAACACTTTTTACTTGGAAAAAAATAATGAGGAATTGCCTAATCCAGTAGATAGTATGCAGAGATTAAGTCCTCTGTCTGTCCATTTCCTCATTTATTAAATGGAGAGACTACTATTTATCAAAGAAATACCTAATTTATGATTTAGCGGAAAGAATATTAATTGAAATTAACTATGATATCTTTCATGGAAATTAATTTTCCCCCAGAAAAAGAGTAAAATTCAGCTTGTAGATTCATAAACACAACAAGATAACCTAAGTTTGAATGGGTAAGAAAGAAGAAAACTCAAATAAAGATTCATAAAATGAGGTAAGCAATGAGTAGAGAGACCATGAATATTAAGAGGCACAAAATAGCGTTGCATTCCTGACTCATTGGCTTTCTAACCAGTGGTAAGCCATTTAACCTCACTGAGCCTCAATCTTTTTGCGTGTAAAATAGAAATTACAGTAATTTCTATCTCCCTGGGTTTTTGAAAGAACCACATAAAACTATAGATATGTAAGTACACTGTACAGTATTAATCCCAATAAGATATTTCACTACTATTATAAAAGAATTAGAGAATGACTAAGTGCTAAATTATGCTGTGACTATAAGAGTTCAGAGAAAAAGGATACTGTATGAATTGTAGAAGATTGAAAAGTGTTCTTGGGGCAGGTGCAACTTGAGGTAGACTTTGAAGGATGTGTACAATTTGAGAAAGTACAAGGGAAGAAGAAAGTCTTCTGAATGAGAAGAATAGGAAGGGGGTAGAGAAGGAAGAGGGCTGGGGGGCAAACAGACACAGGCGCATACAGATAAAAGCACTAGGTGCTAGAAGTGAGGGAACTGGAGGTGAGGGTACACCTCAGGAGAAGCAGAAGTAAGGCTGAAGAGACTGAAGGAGCCCTACCAAGGACTGAATGTTGTCATCCTCCCAAAAGGCATATGCTGAAGCCCAAATCCCAGTGTAATGGTATTTGGAGATGGAGTTTTGGGAGGTAGTTAAGGTCAAAGAGGTCAAGATGGTGGGACTCTGGTCTAACAAGATTAGTAACTTTATAAGAAGAGATACAGAGAATTCATTCTCTGCCCACATGAACACAAAGAGGTCATGTGAGCACTCAGAGAAAGAGTACCACAGAAGAAACCTCAGTTTAAAAGACAACAGAAGAGACCTCTCTTGCTGGAACCTTCACCTGGTCATCCAGCTTCCAGAACTCTGAACAGAAGCTCTGTTGTTTAAGCTGCCCAGCTTACAATATTTTCCTGTGGCAATCCATGCAGAATAAAACAGGTTCCAAATATGGAAAGCCTCAAAAATTAGACAGAGAGATTTAGCTGTAGTTTCCTGATAGGAGAGGCAAAATTAAAGGGGTGTCTTTGGAATATTGTCTTGGTAATGGTGTGCAGGGTGGACAGAAAGGAATGAGGCTAAAAGCAGAGAGGAAAGCCAGGAAACTACTTCTAAAATCCATATATAGTCTGATAAAAACAATGACCGGAAAATAGCACGGAGAGGAAAAGAATGAATCCAATGGGCAATTTCTAAGACATGCACAAAAGTATCCAATGATAGGAAACAAAGGGAGGGAAGAATCAGCTTGAATCCTAAATTTGGCCCTTGTCTTCATATTTTCTTTAAAGTGCAAAAGGGGTTTGAATGAGTGGGTTGAATTGCTCAAAATAAGAAACTCAAGCATTTTTATGATAATAATATTCCTCTTCATTATTTCATAGAGCACTAAGTCTTTATTCAAGGCCTGGTTAAAGATTAGGAGACTAGAACTACGCTCAGTTTGACTTAATTCCAAGCCCTAAGTCTAACTTCAGAGTGACATGCTACATGCCCCTGCTTCCACATCTAGTAAAATAGGAAGAGCTAAACACTCCCTTCTTCATCTCAAAAGTTTATTTGTACATGAGTATGTGAATACTTGGAACCCTGAAGAAGTATTATCAAGCAAACATAGCAATTAGTATGCTGAGACACACGACTATTATGAATAAGTATTCATGGTCAGCAGAGCAACTAACCTTTAAAAATTAAGCAGTTTTTTATGAGAGACCTTAAGAATCATAACTCAGAATTTCATTATTGAGCTATACATCAGTTATTCAAAGAATGAACTTAAAAGTAAAACATTTAAGTCCTAAAAGTTTTGTGCTATCTTTCTGAGAGTCTGCATTTTTGTTACATTCAAAATATATCTGAGATGGAAGCAGAAGAAAATGTTATATTCAACAAGAAAAGCAATTACATTATCATTTCTTGCTTACTAAAAAATTGGTGGGGCGTCTGGGTGGCTCACTGGGTTAAGCCTCTGCCTTTGGCTCAGGTCATGATCCCAGGGTCCTGGGATCAAGCCTCACATCAGGCTCTCTGCTCAGCAGGGAGCTTGCTTCCCTTCCTCTCTCTCTGCCTGCCTCTCTGCCTACTTGTGATCTCTGTCGGTCAAATAAATAAATAAATAATCTTTTTTAAAAAAATTGGTGAACTCTTTACTCTTATGTACATATATATACATATGCATACATAAACACATATGTACATACACACATACTTATAGTAGACATAGATACATGAAATCTAACTCAAGACATAGAACTAGAAATCATTTTAGAGATCATCTAGTGTGGTGTTTTTATCTGACAGATGAAACTATTGAGACCTAAGCGTACATAGTCATATTTCACCAAAGGAAAGAACTGAGGTTAAGAGAGTGCAAGGAATTTCGCAAGGCCATCTCTTGGGTAAGTGGAAGAGTTCAGACTAAAGCACGAGTCCGGGTTTCAGAATCTGTCCTTTCTAAACCCTGAAAAAATGATCTTCTCATCATGTCACGCTGCCTGCTGTTTTCTTCCCAACCTATAATTCTGGAGGTGACATTAGGAACTCAAAGCCACCCCAGAAGAACTGGATGAGGCCCCCCGGGCTTAAAAATTCCTGAGAAGCTCCAAGCCAATCAACTTGTCCTCTTGGAGTCCCAAATTCATCCAGAACCAACTTCATCTCAGATGAGATTTCTCACACAATTACTGGGTTGACGTCAAAAGCAGATCTGAAACTGAAGTCCAGAACCAATAGTGCCTCCTGTTTCCTCCAACCCGCCCCTCCATCTGGCCTTCCTCAGAAGGTAAAATTAGAAGCAAAGCAAAGCTTGCCTTCTTAGCCCTCAAAACCCTCCTCTGTGCCCCTACCAAGCTCCCAGAGCCTCCTTGCTGCAGACACACTCAGGCCTACCCTTGGCAGCCGCCATGCATGAAGCCCCCCCCAACCTCTTTCACTTGACATCAGAGCCTTCATTTACCACATCTCCTCTCCCAGGTTCCAAGTGTGACAACCTAATTGTTACAAAATTAGGTTGTAGCCAGAATTTCCCAAGCTGCGTTTCTCTGAACAAATAAAAAGCTTATCGAGTTCAAGTAATTTTTGGAAATTTTGTTGACTATGTTCCTTTCTTGGAGATTCACTCTACATACATTAAAGACTTTGGGAAATTTATAGCTTTAAAAAAAGAAGAAGAAGAAGAAAAAAGATGTGGAGAAGGAGGAGGAAGAGGGGGAGGAGAGAGGAAAGGAGGAGGAAGAAGAGGTTGAAGAAGAGGGAAGGGTAAAAGGGTAAAGGTTGGGGAGGAGAAAGAGGAAAGGGAGGAGAGGGTAAAAAAGGAGGAAGAGGAGGAAGAGGAGGGGAGGGTAAAGGAGAAGAGGAGGAAGAGGAGGAGGAGGAAGAGGAGCCAGAGGAGAGGGTAAAGGAGGAGGAGGAAGAAGTGAGGGGTAGAGGAGGAAGATGAGGAGAAGCAAGTTGAAAAGAATTTGTTCCTATTTAACCCTGTGTTTGCAAAGTTTGTAAGATACAAATTTTAGAAAATTTTGCATTAAGGTCTTCATGCCTCTTCGATTAGTGTACTGTTTGTCTCTCATAGCATTTTGTAATTTAACTTGAACTTCCCAGAAATAGAACTTAACCTAAGGAAATGCTCCCTGGAGGGAGAATGTTAGGCAACTGTCAGTCCCTTGAAGGAGCAGTGAATGGCAGAACTGTTCTAGCCCCAGAAAATATCACCAGGAAACGCAGCCAGCCTCACACAGGTCCCCTGCAGCCCCTCCACACCTGGTCCCAAGGTGAACACCTATCAGGGAGTCAGGAGTCATGGTGGCAGAGCCTTTTTTTTTTAATCAAATTTTTCCACATAAAAGCATATGGATATAAAATCCCTGAGGAGAAAATTGAAATGATACGGTTTATCACAGTGTTCTTTCCGCAGTGTTTATTGAAAAAGGCATCATCACATGGAATCCTTTTGAATTGCATTTTGATTTTGTAATTTTATTTATTCATGGTTTTCTGATGTCAAAGTGTTGTGCGAGTTTCAAATTCTATTTCAGATCCATCTAATTGCGTTTGAAAAGATCTATGGAAACAGTCCCTACCATGTGAATTATCTGTGCTATCTGGGCTCTGGGTAACGCCTGCACAGCTTCCTGCAGGATTCAGCCCTACAGGCAGCCTTTTTTCTTGCCACCACATCCTCTCCGCAACTTGATCAAACTGAGCCACATAAAGCCAGATCGACACACCTCGGGAGGACCTGCTCCCCTTCACTTACGCTCAACTACCCATTTGGAAAAGATAATGTGCCTGATGTTTTCTTAATAATCAATGCTGGAGGAACCAAGGCCTAGGCAAACATGCTCTGTTTCCCCTCCTCCTGTTTATTGTCTACAGTCCTAATCCATCCGTTACTCCATCTACTCCTGCAGCTTCCGTGGTAGAGGAGCTGGAGCATAAATAGAGGTGACTTTCCTTTAAAGTCGGCCTCATTTGCAGCAGCAATGAGAGAGGAGAGTGACAGTGGCTTGCTGAAGCTTCAGACAAGCTTGTGATATTGTCTATTTGCTTCTTTCTAAGTCATCTAACATCCACTCATTTGCCAGAAAGAAAAACCAAGAGCCTGCTTGGCACATGATGAGGGCCTATGACAAATCACATTTCTCACACAGACTTTTCAGTGTAGTTGTGTATACAACCTTATCCTAAATGAAATGTTAATAGTGACACAGTTGCAAAACAACAATGCAAGCGATGTGTCAGGATGATATTTTATTAAACACATTCACTTTTTTAAAAAGCATTATTTAGCTCCTATGATATGCCAGGCAATAAGCTTGGGACTCAGGATGAATGAGTTGTCAAGGTTCTCACTGAGAATCTAGGGAGAGAGAGAAAAAACTTAACCAGCATCTATAAGACAGTGAGGCAGGATGTGAGGGTGATCTGGCTGCAGCACCTATCACCACATTGATCACCGGGGTTGATCTGGCTGGTCTGGCTGGCGAGGCAGCTGTCCCCTTCCTCCCTCACCACTCTGTGTGCATCCCTCCCATGCTTGGTCAAAGAGAATAACTTTCCCTAATAGAGGAGGACCATTTTTCAGTAAGGGTATTGGAAATAGCTGCACTCTCTTGCTAGAACCTCCAATCAACCTCTCAAAGTCTATTTGCAGGAGAATGTAGGATCGTCAAGCTTCCAAGGCTCCAGATACATCCAAATGATGCACTGTATGCGGCAATCTGCCTTTCTATAAAAAAATAAAATAAGATAAAAGACAGTGGGGAAAATGCTTTGAAAGAGGTATTTCAAGAGCATGGTAGGAAAATAGGATTCCAGCCAAGAAGAGTCTGGAAAACAAGGAAGACACCATGGAGTGAGTTTTGAAGACAAGAGGAATTTGGCAAGGGGGGTAAAAGAGAGAAGGGCATTTAAGGCAGAGGGAACAAGAGGAAGGAAGCTGCAAAAGTGAGGGAGAAAATGCTGAGCCCAGGGAACTGGGTTCATCGTCCATGGACAGAACCATTTGCTATACACTGGGTATCAGGTGACAATAACAAGACAGCAGGCAGCTGTCCAACTACAGGGGGGTCTGGAATCTGGACTTTGTCCCTAAGGTAGTAGAGAGTCATAGTAGCATTCCAGACAAAGAAATCACACCATTTAATCTGAATATTGTAAATATTACTACAGCAACAATACAGGAGGAATTCGAGAAAGAGCTAGTGTGAAAACAGAGATAGCCTGAACCAGGACAGAGCAGTGAGGAACACAGGGTAATTTCCAAACTTTTGGCTTCCAAGAATGGAGCAGTTGATGGCTCCATCATGATTGAGTCTGGACTGTTGGTGATTGAGTTGGACTGAATGATTTCAGGTTTCCTATGGGATATTTAAGTAGAAGTGTCCAGTGGGAAACCAAGGATCAAGAGATAGACTAAAGATAAATCTGAGTATTTTCTGGATGTAGGTGGCAATGGAAGCCATGGGAACATAAGGTTGTCAAACTGTGCCAGATCATCACGCAGGAGCAACTCTAGGCAACTCTGACATTGACCATGTGAGCAGAAGATAGGAAATGAAAAGTGGCCAAGGAATAGATCAGAAGGAGCTGGAGAGCCAAGTTAAAAGAAAAGAACAAAAAGGCATTAGGGAAGCCGCCCCTTCACACTGCTAGCCTAAGTGAAAGGGGGATTCCTCACATGATGTAGGCAGCAGGGACCTTCAAAGGACTGCATATATCCTCTGCTCCTGTTTCTTTTTTTTGCTAGCTTGGTAGTAAATCAATGTGAAAGCAATCTGATTCATCATCTTATCTACCTGCAAACAGGGAAACATTTCTGGGGTCTTCTCTCTGGCCCATTTAAGTATCACTTCCATTTTACAGATAAGGGAGAAGAGGCTCAGAGGTTGAGACTTGACTACCCTTACTGGTAAAAGGGTCAGTGCCAGCCCTAAACTCTCATCTGCCTACAAATCCAATCATTCATTCTTCGGATCCCACTGGTTCTAAAGACATTTCCCCATCTGTTCTCTTTCCATTGTTTCAAATTCTTCCTTCCAAATGAATCAAATTAAAACTGGAGACTCCTTATAAAATTTGATGTTGCTGCCTGCACATAAATGGGAATCTCATTGCACATTCCAAAAAATGACTTATAAAAAACACAAATGGGTAAAAGGTTTAGTTTCTCTCCCTGTGTGAATGCTCAGTGTTTCTAACCTGTTCCCCTTCTATTATTTGGGAAAAGGGGAAAAAAAAAACCCAACACCAGAATGAATGGATGGATGGATGGATGGATGGATGAAAGAAGGGAGGAAGTAAAGAAGGAAGGATTAAAACATCAACAAATTTCAGTGAGGAAATAAATGCCTTAAGAATCCTATTGATCACATTTTAACATGAGAGGAACCTGAGGGAAAATAAAAATCAATCTAGGTGAATATATATAAATGGTCTGCAAATAATATGGTAACAGAATTTTCAGGACTGTATAACATATCCAGGAAGGAGTCTCAGGAAAACTCTAAAAGACAACTGTTCTAAGCTTTAATATTTTGTGAGTCAAGACCACAGTAATCTCAAGTACAATATACTGGGAATGGGATGCTGTATAAAATTAGGTTGGACTAAGAAGCCTATCTTTGTTTAACTGAGAAAAACTTTTTTAAAAATTTTATTTATTTATTTGACAGAGAGAGAGAGATCATGAGTAAGCAGAGAGGCAGGCAGAGGGGTTGGTAGGGTGGGGGGGGGAACCAGGCCTCCTGCTGAGAAGAGCCTCTGATGCAGAGCTCCATCCCAGGACCCTGGAATCATGACCTGAGCTGAAGGCAGAGACTTAACCCACTGAGCCACCCAGGCGCCCCCAGAATAACTTTTTAAAAAGGTTTCAGGATGTGTCTCCAATGATTTAAATGACTATGCTGCAGTGAAGAAAGAAATTAGGTCAAAACTCATTATCAAGTGGCACTTCCACAAGTAGCGAGGGAATACACTGTTTCCTATCAGACATTACATCCAGAGTCTGGGTAGATTTCTTTCCTGAACCTGAGCCTAAAAGACTACTTCATTTCCTCACCTTTTCCCAGCATTTCTAAGTATGCAAGTTCCAACAGTGACCGTGAATAGTAGACAAACTACTCCAATTCCCTGGGCTATAAAACTTTTTTGAAAAGCAACTTGTAAATTCAGCAGCTTGCTTCCGTTTCTTCCTGCCAACCAATAATGCTCAACCATTCTTATGGACAGACAGAAAGAAACTATTACAGTCAAAAATAATTTTCTTTTTTTTTATTTAGAATAAATCATTTTTGGCACAACTTTGCTTCCATTTCATCCTCTCTGGAGGATCGTCATTATGGAGTTCAGTACTCCAGACTTGAATTATCAGCTTTAGTTTTTGCTTTAGGGTCATAACTGTAAGTTACTGAGAGCATTAATTGTGGTGTTCTTTGTTCCACTGGCATCTTTCTTCTGAGAACCCCAAGCTATACTGTTCAGTGTGTTAAGTCTTGAATCCTCATGGAAGCCCTGGGAAATAGAAATACTACAATGGTTAATCTACTTTTTAAAAATATGTACACCATTTTACTCAATGATGTAAGATGTCTCCCTATTTTTAACTTTATGATCAAATGATTATTCCTGATATCCAGTCTATTCCTGATATTTAAGGCTTTCCCAGAACAGATATTTTAGGTCATTTATTGGATGGTTGGATGGAGGGAGGGAGGCAGGGATGGATGGATGGATGGATGGATGGATAATATATGAGTGAAAGAATGGACAGGGGAGAGGTGAGTGGATAATATATCTTAGAAGAATTGAGAGAAATTAGTTCCATTCTTACCAACAACAACATAGTGAAGAAATAATCTAGGTAAAATGACCCATATTATTTATATGACACTATATTTCCTACAACTTGATCTCTCTATCTTAACCTATAAATCCTATTATCAATGAAGCCACCTCATTGATAAGTTAGGTGATAATTTATTGAGCATATTACAATTTGTTAAAACTTGTTTTGTAAAGACATTTATCTCCTTCTATCTTTATATGACATTCTTAGAGGCATCTGATCAAAATATTTCTTCTAGTGGACCCCAACAGTGCAGCCAAATCACTTTTTAAGACTGTGATATTCAAGATAATAATTTTCAAAATGAATAACATAGTTCTAACTTTGAGAGGAAAAACAAAGTGTATATCATTCTTTTCTGCTATTTTAGGGTGACCTCCGCAAGGTCACTTTGAAATGACTACTGCAAAATCACACGGTCATTCATTCCTTCAACAACTACTTGAGTGCATGCTCTCTGCTGGGCACCACAATAGAGAGCTTCTGCTTTCAAATACTTAATAATCTACTAAGGAGACAGACCAACAAGCAATGAAAATGTGATGTGTGGGACCATAGGGAGGTGTGCAAGTGTGGCAGAGACATAAAAGAAGGACACCTCAGACTGCTTCAGGGCGTTAGGAAGAGATATAACAGGAATAAGTCATGCTTGAGGCAAGACTTGAAGGGTGAAGAGTTTGCCATTCTCATTAGCAGGGCAAGAGAGGGCTCAAGAGAATAGTATGAGCAAATGGGCAAAAGTGCAGACCCATGAGAGATCCTCATGTGTCCAGAGACTGCAGGAACTCGGGTATGGGAGGAGAGAAAAACTCAAGTGGCAGAAGATGAAAATAGGCACATGGGAGAAAGGCAGATGATGAAGACTTTTGTTATCCTTATAAAGAAATTTGGACTTAGTCCTGCACTCTAAGAATTGCAAGAAGAGGTGCCCCGTTATACCACATCTCCTTGTGACAAGCCACCGCAAGGCCTAGCTCAGGCCCCTGACTTGGGACAACTGCATCCAATCCTCAGAGCCTACAGAATATGTAGTTTCTCCCGACGGAGAGGCCAGCTCGCCATTGCTCCGGTAGCCATTGTATCAGCGTGGTCATCGTAACTACAAAGCCTCGCTGAAGACCCAGACAATCGGAGGGAAAATCCGTCCCAATACTATTCTAATATTGTTAGCTGACCCCTTGCACTGTATGAAAACTTGTTCTTGTTTGAACAAATATTATGCGCTAAACAACCTAAGTTTCTTAAACTGGGAGACACGGTTTCACATAAGTATGGATTATCTTAATGGTACAGCAACTTTGCTCAAAATTGGGCAGCAAAAATAAACAGGTAAATGTTTCTCAAAATCAATATGATATTTTAAGATTAAAAACTTGCCATTCAAACTCTTCCCCCAAACATCCACCCCATCATCCCCCACTCCCATTCCTTAAGTTCTGGACAGCAATGTGAAAGTCTGAAAATCCAGTGCTCCCTAAATGATGTATAGAAGAGGCTATTTCCCTTAGGGAGAAACATATTTGGAGGGAACTATTTTATTCTTTGCTATGATTCTACATTAATCTGTATAGAAGTTAAAACCAAACATTTAAAGACAGGAATAGTAGCACTTGGATTTTCTCCTCAACTGTTTAGCCTCTTTCAACAGCCCTGCCTATTTCTCAAGGTTATTTTAAGGATTAAGTGAGGAAATGAAAGCACTTTGTAAACTGTAAAGTGCTACCCTGATGTAATGTTTCATTAACAAATTAATTTACAAACGGCTAGGACAAGGTGCCTTCTGAATGATGGTTTTGTTCCCACATGAACTAGGAAAAAAAAACTGCTCTAGTGTGGTCTACCAAGCAGAATGAAGGGCTGCGGCATTCCCTGATGTCATGGCACAGATGTGCAGAATTCCGATTGTCTACATCAGACAGTAGCAATCAGGCGGCGTGTGGAAACCCATCTGGTTCTCATATCGTCTGAACGTGGTGAAGTGGAGGATTTTTCTTAGCTGAATTTGAACAAATCCTCCCGAGCTTTTACCACATGATTAAAGACAGTGCAAACTGTCCTCAACCTGGTCCCCATTCTTTGATGTACTCTGTCAGCAAACCTGAGGCTATCGCGTAAGACAAAAGCTGAAGTGGTGGATGTAAGAACAGTAATTCCAGAGTTCCTGAGTGATTTTACTGAATTGTCACTGGCTCATTCAGCTCAGAAGTTGTACGTGAGACATTGGAGGTGAACCAAACATAAACCAGACCTACCCAATTTTTAATGTTCTCAGCTGTGTATTTGTGGGAAATATATTTCTTGGAGGCTTGCCACTTCTTTGTTGAGTGCTGTGGCTGGGGTTTCTGCTTAATGGTTGGGGGTAGGGGGGCTACTGCTGGTGACAGAAATGCTAAAGCCAAACACAGAAGCCTAGCTAAAGAAAACAAACTTTCTCTCAAGAAGACGCACAATTAGCTCCATGTGTTAAAAGAAGGAAGTTATTAAATTATTTAGTTGGGCGTCCATGTCACATGCAACATATTTTACTTTAACCCGTTCTAAGACCACAGTTTGTTCTTATTAACAGATTATTCTGTGGGAGTAACAATATGGGACACTGATGGCAAATGAAGACACACACTGATATTTTAAAGGATGAATCCTGGTTCTTGTGTGTTTAGTGGTTTTCACCAGGGTTATCCAAACCAAATAAAGAGATATAAAAATAAATTCTTATGCAGACCCTGAAATCTACCTGATCACTAATACATATGTCGAGACCTAGGATACGTAAGAAAAAGGGGTTTCCTTATTTATCCTATTTACCAAAAGGTGAGCCTGGCTAGTAGCTGAGAGAACTAAACATGAAATATGGTTGGACATGGGGTGCCTGGGTGGCTCAGTGGGTTAAGCCGCTGCCTTCGGCTCAGGTCATGATCCCAGGGTCCTGGGATCGAGCCTCGCATCGGGCTCTCTGCCCAGCAGGGAACCTGCTTCCTCCTCTCTCTCTGCCTGCCTCTCTGCCTACTTGTGATCTGTCTGTCAAATAGATAAATAAAATCTTTAAAAAAAATAAATATGGTTGGACATCTAATGACATTGAAAATGTTTCTCATTTAAGTAAAGCAGGTGTCCTACATGAAGACTGACCTTGTAAAACCCAACTGCTGAAATGTCATATCCTTCAAGTTACCTAAACTTCAGACTGAGGTCAACCACATGAAGACTCATCCAAACCAGGCAGAGATCCCCTTATCTTGGAACTAGATATACTTGCCAGCAGTTCTGGAATTTGGTTTCACATAGCAGTTTATCTTGACATTAATTTGGACATACCAACTCCTATACTGGAGATCTTTCTTAATTCGTATATTCGATTTGTCCTGGTTTTAATGTGCCTAAATGATCCTGATCAAGATGAATACTTGTAGTTATATTACAGCTGCCTGAAAAACCTGCTCTTGCACTCACTATACACAATCAGTGTGGCATCTACTTTAAACTGAGCTTTGCATGAGGCTGACAAGTGAAGGAGATTAACATCTCAAGAAATGGATGTTGATGTTTATGTTTGGTCTAAACAAAATAGCTGCCTAAGAGGATACTTTCATTCATCAACAAGACTAGGTCTATCTCAAAGACTCTCTTGATCAGGTTTTATTAATATTATTATTGAGAATAAGAATAGCTAATACTTTAGAAGACATTCTATTTTACAAAATGCTATACTTGTAATTTATCGCTTTAAAAACTCTTATAAAGTGAATATTATTAAAACCTTCATTTCACAGAGAAGAAAACTGAGTACATATGAGGTGATGTGACTCCCCAAGAACATACAATCAGCAAGTGACAAAGGAGAGATTGACACTCAGATTTTTATTCCCAATCTCTGGATTTTTTTCACCACGCCCCTCTTCCTCTTTTTATGGAACCACGTGTCATTCTTCCATTAGTCACGGAGTAAAGGAATACAGGAATGGCCTTTTAAACTCTGAGGCTTCAATGAAGAGCTTCAGTAGCATGAAGTGTTTTCTTGCTGTAAAGCAGTTGCTGACCCTGGTCTTTCTCATCAGTCGGCTCACTTCTAGTTTGGCTATTTTCCATGGGCAAGATCACCCTATCCTTTCTTATCACTCTCAAGAGTCCCTAGCAGAAGAACAGCAGGAGGCAAAGAGGTGAGTGTCATGGTTTCTGGTCCATTGATTTTGACCCCATAACTTAACATTGCTTCCCACACATTTCATCCCATAGACACTTAAAATTATATATTCCTCCTTAGGAACAAACACTCGTTGATTAAATTTGCTCATATGATCATAAATGTGAAACAGGAAGTCCAAATTGAACAATTAAGTTGCTTCTTATCAGGAAGTCAACATCTTTAGACTAAAGAGCACTGGCCAACATGACTCATAGAGTGAGAATCTCTATGGCCTCCCATTTCATAAGGAAAGGTGAAGAAACCAGATGCTGCCTGACAGACTATAGGCTTATCTCTAAGAACAGAGATAAGGAAGGAGGTATAAGGAGAGTGGGAATCCACTCCCAAATTCTTCACCTAGCTCTGCCCCCTCAAGATTGTCTGCAGGTTGGGAACTTTGCAGTGGTCTTCAACAAGCATTAGCAGGGAAATAAAGAATGAACCTTGCCAGGCTGGATGCCTTTAAAACCAAGATCTTCTGAGACTTGTCTACAAAGGCAAGAAAGGTCAAGTAAATGTCCCTCATGCAATCTGGGATGCTTCTATGGCCCGTAAGAGCTACTAACGTCCCTCATCCCTTTATATCCCTTTATATCCAGAATCTCTGACTCCAAGTTGTTATCAAGAGACTTTCAGAACTTAAAGAAGAGACACAAACCAACAAATGATTTCTTTAGCAATATTTAAACTTGATCTTTATACCTGGCTTAAAGTAAACTGTCTGCATATGGCCACCCACAGATTATGTGCTAAATTATGCACTCATTATAAGAGAAAAATGAGCATGAACTTATGAACATCTCACACACCTCAAAACAGATGCTTGTCAGTCATGGTGCTAGAGAGATGCTGACCACTAGAAGCTTTGGAAATTGTTGGGTCTCTTACTCCATGATCGATCGTTTTATCTCTATTTAATCCAATGTTATTTTTTTGGTGTATATTAACCCTTAAATCTATTCATATACTTCACCTGAGGATCCTGGCAGGCTATTGAACAAAGTGTCCATTCGATTCTTAACAACTTTCTTATCTCAGATTTGGTAATTTGGTTTTAACATCTGCACTATTTTGATACTCACTTTATACCTGCACATAAACTGTAATGAGGAAAAAAAGCCTTCCCTTCAAAATTTTCAACTGCACTAAAACTTGGAACAAGTAGCTGCTCGATAAATGACTGTTAAATAGAAGGAAAATGAACTTCCCAGGCAGGATTCAGATCCTAGTAATGATAGAGAGGAGGCATAGACAAGCCCACCAACTACCCCAAGTGGCATTTCGAACCTCTGCCTCACCCAGCAGACAGGAGTTACCCAGCACAGACTCAGATGAGAGAGATATTTCTGTCAGAACACTCAGCAGACAAACAATGCTCTCCTTCACCTCAAAATTTCACATTTCAGTTCTCTCCCCAGTAAGGCCAGTCTTTCTGGGAAGTATTCACAAAATCTTTTCTCAAATCAGAGGCCTCCTTCAATTATTTGCTTTTCTAACAGAAAGTTTACCCAAGGGAACACCCATACTTTTTTGGTCTTTTGAAAGACTGGGAAAGTACATATGCTTTATTAAAAGAAAAAAAAAAATCTCGTTTGGGTGAAGGTTGAGGAGGCAGGCTGGGTGTTCTTGCCATCTCAACAAGAAGTATCCTTGTTTTTCTTTCTCTTTTTCTTTTCGGGTTTAAAGTTCTGTGATATTATGAGAAAAAACAAAAGGCTTTTACATAAATCATCTAAGTGCTAAGGTGACAGACGTACTGAGGAGAACAGAATTAATGTTTTTGGCTCTCAAGCTTCAACAGAAGGAAGCCTTTGTTAACTTTCAGCAAGGATCCTTCTGTAAGCCATTGTCCTACTCTTAAGCATTCTTCTCCAGAAAAATAAATTGTTAACACCATTTAGACTCTAGATGCATTCCAAAACCAGAGCAAAAATGATGCTTTATGAATATCTTCAAATACTGTTTATTTGAGCATACTCGAAGGTCAATTGAGCGTTTCCTCTGGAACCTCAGGAAGACCTGGGACTCTAGCCTAGGCTGGACCTGTCTTTGCCAAGGGGAAAAGAAAGCAGGATAGAGTGGATAATGAGAGCAATTGAAATCTACAGTCCACAGAGGTGATTTCCTTCTACTGTTAAGGGTCCCTTAACAGCTAAAGCTATGGCTTAAGCAGCTGGTATTGATGTACTGAGAAAAGAACCAGACATGACTCCATGGCCTGGCCCATTTCATGTACTGGGTCTTCCCTAATGGTCTTCCAGATCCTTCTAAGATACCTGTATTTCACCCAGACACTGGCTGCCCTCCAGGATCTTGATAGTGTTATGAAGTAGGAAGAAGGAATGGGTGTTAACAGCTTATTTTGTGGTAAACAGGTCAACAATTCAAAGGTATTACCATAATAAGGTTTTATCAAATAAACATTTTATGTGCTGATTTGGGCCTTTGTTTAATGGTTGGGGGATGGTAGACAACAAATGCAAATATGGGAAGCCTCAAACTGGGCCCTGCACCATCAAGAGACCAACAGGTTTTGCTGTTTGAAACTGGGCACACAGTAGAGGGGTGTGGAAGCACTCACAGAATGCAGCTGCTGTGGCTGATGGACACTGCAAATGAAGTGTATCTTCTGAGCAGGTGTCAACTTCCACCAGAAAAACACACCATGTGGGGGGTTATGAATTTCGGTCCACAAAACCAACAGTGCAAAAATGGCACATACCTTCATTCTCTATCAATCAATTTAATTGCAGTTGTGAGCCTACCTTCTTCCATACTTGGAGGAAACCTCAGCCATTCCTGGGTTCCTCCTGGAAGTCCAAATCTATGCATGGGTCAGCGCCTCTCCCAGGAATCCCGCTGAGAAGTGCCCTTCATTTCTGCATGGTTCTCCAACAGACTTCCGCAGCTTCTGTGACTACCTGAGGCAGGGACACAGAGGAGGCTGTTTATGAGTCCTCGCTGCCAAAACACAGCAGACAGCCATTTCTTTTAGGAGACATCCTCTAAGTGCTACTCAGGGGATCATGAAAGTTCCTGCTGCCCTTCTCGCCCACCAGCTTCAGGAACTTCTTGTAGTCTGGGGAGAATTCTTCTCTGGTCATATTTCTTCCAAGGCACTCAGCTGCATTCTGTAAGTCCCCAGCCCCCTGGGGACTTTGGCTCTTAGAAACAAACAAACAAAAAATCCCAGGAATTCTACAGACAGCTTCTGCTTTCCACCCTCCTGCAGAGTTTTTCTGGGACAAGAAACACAATGGTAGGCAAAGTACACTAGGGTGTTAAAACCATGGAGGGAAAGTGAATAAACTATTATTTAACTATACACATAAGAGGGATAGAACAGAGGGAAAAGTCCAGATTGACAATATTCCAGACATACTAAGGAAATCAGATTTCCTCATTACAGCCCCTTATCCTCAACACAGGTATCAAAAGTGGTATACAATCCAACATCGCCAATTTGCCATAACATAGGGTTGACAGAACTCCACATGGCCATGAATGTCCAATGGCCTTGAATACATAAGTGGCCACATAACTGGCCAGGTTATAATCACCCACCTTGCGGAGCAGGCCTTGCCAGGATTACGCCCCTCACCAGGGGCTACTTGTGTGAAGCCGCAGCTGATTGTGCCAACCACATGAATGGCTTTTGTTCCCTGCAGTTGAACTGAATAACCATATTTTTCCAGATAAGCATCTGCTGAGGGAGGCTGCATTCATTTCCTAGGGCTGCCACAACAAATTGCCACAAGCTGAGGGGCTGTAAATGACAGATATTTATTCTTCACAGTTCTGGAGGCCAAAAGTCTGAAATCACACTGTCAGCATGATCGCACTCCCCTGAAGGGTCTAGAAGAGACTCTTTCCCTGCTTCTTCCAGCTTCTTATGGCTCCTGGGAATCTTGGGCGTTTGTTGATTCGCAGGGGCCTCACTTCTGATCTCTGCCTCCACTGCACATGGCGTTCTCCCTGTGTGTCTAGATTTCCCTCTTCTCATAAGGGCAACAGTCATACTGGATTTAGTACCCACCCTCATCAAAGAATGGCCTCATCTTAATTTGATTATATCTGCAAAGATCCATTTCCAAATACAGTTCCACTCCCAGCTTCCAGGTAGACGTGAGTTTGGGGGCAACACTATTCCACTCAGTGTAGAGGTTGAAAACTCAAAGCAATAGGAAGGGTTGCCCTCTTTTGTTGTGAACTGTGCTGTCCAGTTGGCTCTAGCTCCCTGCAATAGTCTGGGTACGCTGTCACTGAATGTCAGCTGTCCGTGGACTAGCCTCTGTGTCTCAAAAGCAGCCTTGAAAGGTAAGCAATTTCCTACTGTTTACGGGGCTACCTTTTGGGAGAAATTAATACAGGGTTTAGGATTTTCAGACTGGGCTCTACCAGCCACTAAGCCTCCCTCCCAGCCTTGCCTGACAGATGGGGAAATTAGAAGAAGCCCCCTGAGAAATGCATGTTACCAGCCACAACTCCGTCCTCCAGTGGTTGGGGGAAGGGATAAAGCTTCAGAAGCTCAAACTTTCAGTTATAAATTCTAGGGATCTAATGTACTGTGTAGCAATTATAGTTAATAATACCATATTATATATTTGAACTTTGCTAAAAGAGTAAATCAGGCATTCTCCCCACACACACACAAAGAGTAACTATGTGAGATGATGGACAGGTTAATTAACTTGATTGTGGTGATCCTTTTACAATGTATACATATATCAAATTGTCATGCTGTGTACCTTTTTTAAAAAAATGCTATACAACCTAAATCTATACAGTTCTTATTTTTACAACCCTACCTCAGTAAAGCTGGGAAAGAAAATAAATAAATAAAATTTTAAAAAAATTCAAGAAGAAGCTCCTATCCATTCATGTCACAGAATGGCCTTGAATAATTCCTCTACTGGGACCACAGAGCTAGCCATTCTGCTCCAACACGAGCCACTCTCCAGAAGCCCGCATCGCAGATCTCCTCTAAAGGTCCAGCTCAAGAAAGTAAACCCTAACTGTTGCTCATCACTCTGAAAATCTGGTACACTGTATGGACTGACACAAAATCATTTTTAAGAGAGTAGATGCAGAGATTAGGGTCTCTGCGTCTGCAGTGAGACAGCTGATGCAAAATCTGCTAGGTTCTGGCTGATAGCAACGACTCCAGCGAAGGCACACGGCAACCCACAGCAATCCATCCGGAGGCATGAGTACCTGTGGAAGCGGCCAATATCTGGACCACACTGGGAACCACTGCTATTTTGTAATTAGCCACTGTAGGACACGAGAACAAGGGATCAGTCAACACACTTTCGATGAAAAGGGTATCTCCTTTGCCTTTGGACAGTTTGAACCCAGCCCCTTCCTGTGAATGGGAGTCAAGACTACGGGGCACCAAAGAAGCAGAGGCTGCCTGACGGTGCCATCTCTGAGGCCCCAGGACAACCGCAAGGCATTGAGAAAATCCAGCCTTCCTTCCCCGTTACCTTGGACTGTGAGACTCAAACAAGAGGTAAGGTCTGAGATGGCAGTCGGCAAGACGGCCCTGAGACTGCAAAGGAAAAACCAAAGATCAAATCCCAGTTAGGGTGAATTCTGGAAGCAAGGCATCATTCAAAAGTTAGGAAGAATGTAAGGATCAAATTCATGACACAAGGTACTTAAAGGGATTCACACTGCAGGGAGAAAAAAAAAAACTGAGTGGAAGAAGACACCCTTTCTTGCTGTAGCATTGGCCTAGGAAGGGGAGCTGAGGGCAGCTGGTAAGAGGCCCAGACTCAGACATGTACGGAAGCTGAGGGCAAGACAGGGTACCCGTAAGAACTTCTCTCCATTTCATATGGAGTCGTTTCTCAAACTTAAAGGTTATTATGATCAACTAATTGATAGTAGGGAAATGATGTGTTGATTTTGCCATATATGTATAGTTATCAAAACGTGTGTGTCAGTTTCCTCTGTCAACACACTTCATTAAGATGTGACGAGAGGAAGGACGCCTGGGTGGCTCAGTTGGTTAAGATGTGACAAGAGGTCGTGACTCTGCTTTCTCTAAAACTTCCATTTTCTTCACAGTAAACTAGACACTGAAGTAAAGAAAAAGAACAGTGCGGTGATTGTTTTTCATCGCAAGATACATTTTTCCCCTCTTCTGCTTCTGGATTCTTGGGGATTGGTTCTTTCCTGCCTCCCCACACTCCCACCCCCAGGACTCATAGTTCGGCTAAAACTTGAGTCTTCTGTCCAACTTCAGGATTTCTCTCCTCTACCAGAGTTAGTCTTCTGGGACCCCAAATGTAATACCAACTGGCTCAACAATCCTTCAGTCGTGCACAAAAAATTGATAGAAATCTATTCACTGGAGATGAAATCATGTTACAGTTTAATCCTTCTCTATCTGTGCCAGGTGCCTCACATGGTAAAGCTGGACTCAAGAGCCTCCACACAAGGGAGATGTGATTTTTGATAAGCCAGGCAAATTGAAAGATATGATAAAGAGTTCTCCCTCTACTCAACCAAGAATATTGATAAGGCAGCAGCTTTCTGCTAATGCTGCCCAAAAGCATGACTTTTTTTATATTCTCTATAAGTGTCCAAAAGGAAATGCTGATGCAAATAAATATAATGTGTTTCTGTTAAGATCTGCAGTATAACTTTGTAGGAAATGTAAGCTTCATAACTTAATCAAGTAAAACTTATCAATATATCAACAAATATTTATTGTGCATTTCTGTGCCTTAAGCACTATACGAGGCCTATTTATGGAACAAACCTAGAAAAATTGTATACCACCGTGTCCAAACCCTCAAGGAGTAAAGTTTTTTAAAGTTGCATGAAAAGATAACTAGCATAAAAGCAATGGAAGAAATCACAAAGGAAAAGATAGACTGAATTAACTGCATGAAAATGCAAACCTTCTATTTCTCAAAATACAAGCTTATCAGATGATACAAAGCAAAGTGAAATATTTATATAATTATGTTGCACCAAAGATAAGCTCCTTGATATATGATGAGGTTATGTAATAAAATACACTAAGATCCGGTAGATAAATGGTCCATGAACGTGATATACACAGATGAGGATATATAGTGGCTTATACATATATGAAAAAATTCACCTCAGTAATTAATCAAAGAAATGAAAATTAAAACAGCAACAAAAAAACAATTTGCCAATTTATCCAAGACATTTTTAACAATAATTGAGAAAATGCAATCATTCTTGCCTGAATCTTAGAAGTGAGGAAAAGAAATAAAGGACCCCTGCTATCTCCCAAGTACAGCAACAAAATGGGAGGGAAAAAACCCACATCAATAAGTAATGGCAGAGAGAATGTCTGAGAAAACATATTTTTTAACTGAATAGAATTGGAGAACTGATGGTATTTGGATGACAACAGATTGTAACCTGAAAATCTATTCTATCTACTGAGGAATTAGGGAAAAATTTTTGTCACTGGGGATCTGGGTAGAACATGGGGACACGGAAAAGGCTTTGTGTCTCAGTGTCATCTTGAGCAGAATATTCAGCTACATCCTTACTGTTGAAATAACTGGGAGTTTCGAATGACTCTCCGTTATGCTGGGCATCACGATAGGCTAAGAGGATCATACCAAAATTATAGCAAAGCAGTTCTGCCGAGGGCTAGGACTAGGAGGTCTAGGCACCCAGCTCGCAGTGGATGTCACTTAACCTGGTAGATTTTAGAATATCAAAAGGAACAGATGGGCTACAGAGTCTTCAAAATCCCCCAATTGAATTTCTAAAAAATATCAAGGCAGTCAGTCTGTGTTGTTCCTTAGGTACAAACCCATATGCCTTCCCAATCATGCTGGGGGTAAAGCTGACATTCCTTCTGAAAACTGTGGAGCCTAACAAGGATCCACGTTTGATGAGAAAACCATTGCTTCTCTCTGAGGAGATGAGCTGAGGCAGGACTGAGAGTCTCCTTAAAGGATTATTATGAATCGTAAAAATAAATGAGCATCCCAGAACCAAAAGTTCTACTCCCTTCTCCTGCTCACAACATTCCGGGCTAGAAAGCTTTCCGAGCGGGTATAAATATAATTCACCGTGCTCAAAGAAAAATGTCAACAGTGCACCCAGACAACACCTCACTTAGAGCAGTAAGAAGCATCCTCCTAAACAAGTTATAGAGTGAATACTCTAGTGTATGAGATACTTGTTGGATTGTTTTTTGCGGGTCAATTAAATGTTGGAAAGTGAGTACTCAAAATAGTAACTTTGGTTTTAGAATATGGATCTGTGGCCCTCTTCCTAGTTGTAATTAGCTTTAGGTCATTATGTACCTTCCCAGGGCACTGTCAGTTCAAGATAATAAAAGCCTAATGCTATGTATGCAAGGCTTTCTGTCTTCTACAGGAGAGAGGCAGTTATCCAACCCACTCAAAAGGGATATATGCTCTTTAAGAAAGTAATTGAAAAGACACCAGAAAGCATTCTTTTTAAACACACAAAAAAATTTTTTTTTACATTTCCATCTGGCAGGATTCCTTAACGTGTGTGAATACAACTATGGGTTTATATTCATGCAGTTCAGGCTGTTTAGTCCAAAACCAAAACCTACAAAATCAAAGCCTGAGGAAAAGTCAATAAACACCACATATATCCATCATTGATTCCAGATTACTGTTTTCCAAGGGACTGAAGAGGATAAAGGGAGATTAAGATAACATCAACATATCCTAAATCCATATATTCCTCATGAAAAGCACTGACCCAAGAAAACCAGACTTGTAGTTTTTTAAACAAGCAGCTACCATACTATTAAACCAAAATGTCCAGTAAACAAATGAGTCTATAATCTGACAGGATAAAAAGTATACTAACTTTTTAAAGAGGATAAACGGCATTTCAAATAAACAATTTATTGAGAATGGAATCCCACCACTGAGTAATTCTTCAAAAACTCTATCAACAGAGCATTAGCTACTTCTGAGCACATTATTAAACTTGATTTTTTTTTTTTTCTGAGCTGTATCTCACACTTCGTGCATTCAAAACAATGTTCCTTACCTCTTTATTTCTGCCTCCAAATACACTTCTCCTCCATCTTTCAGATCTCAGGAGACAGTGCCATCAACCCCAGAGTTGCTCAGGCCGAAAACCTGCTGTCTTATCTCTCAAGCTCCACATCCAACCCCTCAGCCATTCCTGTTGGCTCCACCTTCAAGATCTAACCAAAAACCAATTTTTTTCTTATCATATCTACCATCTACTCCAAGATACCAACTCCTCCCACCTGGGCCATGAAATAGTCTCCTAACTAGATTTTCTGCCACTTTTATCCACCTTTAGACAAAATAATCCAGTGCCCAGAGCAACTTTTTAAAGCTCAAATAATAGTATGTCACTCTTGAGCCCACCAAACCCTCTGTGTCTTTCTATTACTCTCATAAGAAACATTCTTAATCATGACCAACAACAACAAGCATGACCCATCCACTGCCCATCTTTGTAACCTCATATCCAATTACTGGCACGTGGTACTCAAACGACAATATTCTACTCCCAACTATTCACACTCAGCTCTCACCCTCCTTTCATCCAAATCTCCACCCAAATGCTCCTTTAAAAGACCTTTCCTGACTACCTCCCTAAACTACTGACCTGCAACCTTTATTCTATTACTCTCTCTGCCTTACCCTCCCTGCTTTGAATATCCTGGTAGCCCTTATCACTATAACACATATATTTGCTACTGTCATCTGTCATTCCTGCTAGGGTGTTAATTCTATGAGTGTAGGATCCTGGTTGTATTCACAGATGTGTTCCCGACCTTCCAAGATGGACCCAAAACACAGTGTCCATTCAACAAATATTCATTGAACAAATATTCATTGAAAATCCATACCAATTAATGAAGATAACTACACAAAGTGGGTGAGAACACTGCAAGCTTTACTGTTATCAGCTAAAATCCATTCCACATAGAAGATGTACCTTGATCTAGAAAACATGTGAAAATAAGTACCAAAGACTAAAATGTTTATTGTATCAACCTCATTACCTTATGGTCATATACTATAATTTGCATGTAATGTAATTAATATATACAATGTCAATTGCATTATATTTTCAATATCCATAGCTATCTCTTTATTTTTTATAATACATTGTGTATGTGCTGGCTCATTTGAGCCAGAAAAATAAATGTTTATTTTCACATTGACATAATGAAATATTTATCCTCCTTAGATTTGGTATTTCAAATTCTGGGAATTTGTCTTAAGGCAACTTTTCAAAACTTGAGCAAAAATGTAAGCATAATGAAAAAAATGTATGAATGATTTTAAAAGAAAATCTAAAAATACCTCAGAGGTTTTAATCTCCATCCTCAACCAGCTAAGATGTCCCTACAGGATATCAGCTGTTTTAACTGGTCAGGGCAGTCCCTACACAGCTAGATCAATCCTTTATCATTCCACTGAACCCAAATCAGGATATCTATGTCTTTCTCCTTTCAAAAGGTATGTATGCATACGTTTAATAGGAAATGAGAAAGTGTTATACCATGAGTTCATGAGGGAGAATTCTAAAGGATTTTGTTGTGGGGTTATTCCTGCTATTAGAAGAAGGAAACAAAAATGCAAAAAGATATTAGTGCCTATTCAAGAGAGAAAATGTCACAAATCTTGGGAACAGTTACTAATTGGTAATAACCTATTTCTGATTAAAGGCTAACATGAAAATATATCCAGAACAAAGATATGCAAACAGTTCAATGCAACAGAAGTAAGAATCCAGAAATAAACCCTAACATTTATGGTCAACTGATTCTTGACAAAGATTCCAACCCGGTTCATTGGGGGAAAGAACAGTCTTTTCAACAAATAGTACTGGAACAACCATGTGACACATAATAAATTTAGGCCCTTAATTCGCACCCTACACATACATAATTTACACATTTACTATGTACTGATCTTTAACAAGGGCAATGAAACCCACAGTGGGGAAAGGGGAGTCTCTTCAATAATGGAAATGGATATCCACATGTAGAAGAATGAAATTGGTCCCTTAACTTACACTATATACAAAAATTAACTAAAAGTTTATTAAAGACTTAAATGTAAGATCCAAGACTGTAAAACTATTGGGGAAAAAAAAAAAACATAGAGAAAAGGCTTCCTGGCATTGGTCTAGACAATGATTTTTTTGGATATGATCCCAAAAGCACAAGCAACAAAAGCAAACATAGACAAGTGAGATTTCATCAAACTCAAAAACTTCTGCACAACAAAGGAAACAACAATCAAGAGACAACCTGTCTTACAGAATGGGAGAAAATATTTGCAAACCATACATCTGGATAAAGGGTTAATTCCAAACTACAAAAGGAACTCAACTCAATAGAAAAAAAAAATTCTATTAAAAAATGGGCAAAATATCTGAATAGACAGTTCTCTAAAGAAGACATACAAATGGCCAAAGGGTATATGAAAGGTGCTCAACATCAATAATCATCAGAAAAATACAAATCAAAATCATATTGAGAGATCAACTTACACCTGTTAAATGGCAATTATCTAAAAGACAGATAAGTGTTGGCAAGGACACAAAGAAACATGTTGTGTACTGTTGGTGGGACAGTCATTACGCAAAACAGTACCAAGATTCCTCAAAATATTAGAAATAGAACTGTAACAAGATCCAACAATCCAACTTTGGGTATATGTTCAAAAGAAATGAAATCATAGAGATACATTCACTCCTACCTTCATTGCAGTACGATTCACAATGACCAAGATATGGGAACAACCTAATTGTTTGTCAGCAAATGGATGGATAAAAGTCACTAAATTTTTAATCCAGTCTTAAAAATAAGGAAATCCTGCCATTTGGGTTAGCATGGCGGAAGCTGGAGAACATTATTCACTATGTGAATTCATATTGGATATGTGGAATCCAAAAAGTCAAACTCCTAATATCAGGGATAAAACAGGGCTGGCCAAAGGCTGAGAGTAAACGGAAATGGAGTGATATGGGTCAAGGAGTACAAAGTTTCAATCATATAGCATGAGTAAGTTCTGAAGATCTAATGTCCAGAACTAGGACAGTAGTCAATAATGTATTGCATACCAGAAATTTGCTAAGAAAGTAGATCTTACATCTTCTCACCACAAAAAAGAAAAAAAAAAGGCACACACACCTCTGTGAGGTGATATAAGTGTTTATTAGCTTGATCACGGTGATCATTTCACAATGTGCGCATGAATCAAATCATCACATGTACACTTTAAACACAGACATTTTTATTTGTCAATTATACTTCAATAAAGCTGGGGAAAATAGAAAATGAAATGATCGCCAAAAAGTAAAAAAGAACAAAAAAGTAACAAAAATGATTTCTTTGTGCCAGCTGTCACAGTGCCTCATCTGACTCTCCAAACTTGACTTCGATGTTCCTATCAGGTCGTTAGATGCTCCTATAAAGCAGAGTATAAACTAATCATCTCTGTTTGGTTGGTGCTAAAGAAAGAACTAGGGGTCCAGATCGGACAGTCTCTTCCAGAGGGCTTTGCCATATAGCTGCTGGCAGGATGAGAGAGAGTAACCCACCCCTTGAAGACTGGAAGTGATGGAATATGTTACTTAGGATCCTGCCAACTCCCCTATCACTTATGTATAATGAATGATAAGGAAGCACTCTACTTGTTATGATTATCATGAGTATGTCTCAGATGTAATTCTGTTTTATTTACAAATAAAAACTTGTCAGTTGGTATAATTTACCAAGTACAGATGCTTCCAGTGGAGAGAGCTCAATGCCCTCACAACAGCCACCCCATCTACATGTAATGAGATAACATAGGTAGAACCATAACCAGTCATGTAGTCATGTCATAGAGTGACATTATTCATACTTACATGATAGACTAACTCTAGCAAGACACTAGAGGATATAGTTTGCTACCAACATGGCCTGACTCTTTCCTCATACGGCTGAGTCAGGAGCTCAAAACCGTCTGCAACGGAGAACGTGATGTTGAGGTAGTATTCTAGACCGTGTATCAGGGGAGCCAATCCAGCTCCAGACAGAATGACTAAGTGATACGTGACAGCCTGGTACCCAAGTCAGCACTAGCAAGAATATGAGTTCTGGATCAAAGTAAACTATAGAGTCTCCATAAAATAGAGCAAAAGCAGGGACTGGTCCTAGAACCTTTCTTACCCTAAAGAAAGTCAAGAGGATATTTTTTAATCTATCTTTCTTTATCTAGAGACGAAGCAGAATGCTCTGATGTGGACAATCTGACACAAGCATTTCAATGTTTCCACATTCGTGCAGTTGCATAAAAATGAGCATAACAAAATGTTAAAAGCACTATTTCTTTTTTTACTCAATAATGTAAATAACAGGAATTGAGCTTTCTTCCATCCCTGACTCCATCCTCAATCCCCACCCGAGGGGACAGATTCAGTAATAGGATAAGGATCAGGGATAGAGTAGTGAGGTCTGTTTTACACATTACTTCAAATAATTTTTTAAGTGGAACATTGCATGAGTTCTTTTAAGGAGCCTGAAGACATTTGCAAATGGCCACACCATACTGGTACATAACCAACCACAGGACACGAGCCACAGCAGTGCTATCAGAGACTGAATCTCAGAAATTCAGGATGCAATATCAAATCAATATACACCTTGTAACCTTGTTCCAGCTTCCTTCCTGAACAAGGGATGAGGCATTTGAATTTGATGGAATGAATCAGTACTGAAGACAGTATCACCAGAGATGGACGCTTTGTGATTGGATTAAACGATATCACCTGCCATGAGCTAAAATGGCTTATCTGATAAAGCACAAGATTCCGATATTGAAAGATGATTAAGGAAAGCAGCAGCACGTTAAATATTAAGCATTTCTTGGAACGTGATCACTGTGCTAGAGGTTACCGCTCCATAGAAAATGAATCTTAAAAGAACCTCAAGGTCTTTAGCTCTGAGACTCTGTAGAAGGATAAAAATGTATCTAAATAGGTCCAGAACTGATGAAAGAAGGAAACACAACTACTTGAGGGTGCTTTACTTCTCAGACTCCCAAATATTTTCTTCCCGCCTCCGCTGCTGTTACCCTCAAACACCATCAGCTCCTACAGAAATACGGTTAAATGTATCATCTCGGCAACCTTCGAATTATGATACTCTTTTGACTTTGTATATTGTTCCTATTTGAACAATTATGTATTGTTCATATTTGAAAATTTGCTCTTCCACCTCTATAAAATTATCAGAATCTCTGGCCTTTCATAATGCTACAACAAATGCTCTATTTAGTCTTTAAATACTTATTGAATACCTACTGTGTGCCAAGCTCTGTTTCAGGCATTAGAGAGGTAAATTCATGATTAGCAGGCCTTATCAGCACTTATGAAATGATTAGAGCCATGATTTCACCAGTATTCTACTTCTCCTGCTTCAAGTCCATATGTCTCCTCAATAACATCAGGGACCGTCTAGTTGCCCACCACAAGTACCCTATAACCCATATTCCTCTAGCCTGCGAGGATCTCCACACCCATAGCACCTGATTGCTTCCCCTCCTCAAAAAATAATGGTCAAACTTATCAGTTTCCAATCAGAAATTTCTATTTTCAACTACTAACCAGTATAGCCATCCCCTATCCTCCATGTGCAATGTCCAACTGACTTCCTAATTTCTCAGATGTGCTCATTTCAACTTTCCACCACTGTGATCTCCAAATAATTCATGATTGAATAATATTAGTTTAAGGCACAATTAAAGCTCATAAATTATGTTATTTATAATTGACCCTAATAACACTAATAATATGACCATCCACTTGTGGCTCCATTTATAGAAAAATATTTGCTTGTCACTTTAACAATCATTCAAGCACTCTCTTTTTCTTCTTCTTTTTCCTCTCTTCTCTTTCCTTCTCCTCTCTTCTTCTTCCTTCTTCCCCCCACTTCTTCTTTTTCCCTTTCTTCTTCTCCTCTTCCTCCTCCCTTTCTCCTCCCCCTCTTCCACCTCCCCCTCCTCCCCTCTTCCACCTCCCCCTCCTCCCCTCTCCTCCTCCTCCTCCTCCTCCTCCTCCTCCTCCTCCTCCTCCTCCTTCTTCTTCTTCTTCTTCTTCTTCTTCTTCTTCTTCTTCTTCTTCTTCCTCTTCTCTTTCTTCTCCTTCTTCTCCTTCTTCCTCTCCTCCTTCTTCCTCTTCTCCTCCTCCTTCTCCTCCTCCACTTTCTCCTCCTTCTTCTTGTTCTCGTTCTCCTCCTCCTCCTCCTCCTCCTCCTCCTTGTCCTCCTCCTCCTTCTCCTCCTTCTTCTTCTCCTCCTCCTCCTCCTCCTTCTTCTTCTCCTTCTTCTTCTTCTTCTTCACCTTCTCCTCCTCTTCCTCCTCCTCCTCCTCCTCCCCCTCCTTCTTTTTCTACTTCGTCATCTTCTTCTTCTTCTTTTCTTCTTCTTCCTCTTCTCTTTTTTTCCTTCTTCTCCTTCTTTCTTCTTCTTCTTCCTCTCCTCCTTCTTCCCCTTCTCCTCCTCCTTCTCCTCCTCCTCCTCCTTCTTCTCCTTCTTCTTCTTCTTCTTCTTCTTCTTATTCTCCTTCCCTTTCTCCTCCTCCTCCTTCTTCTTCTCCTTTGCCTCCTCTTCCTTCTCTTCTCCTCCTTTTCCTCCTTCTTTGAGAACATCCTGAAAGTCCAAATTTTCTATAGAAGCTTTTACACTACCTCTAGAATTATTTTTTTAAGATTTTATTTATTTATTTGACAGAGAGCAAGAGGGAGAACACAAGCAGGGGGAGGAGCAGCAGAGAGAGAGGGAGAAGCAGGCTCCCCACTGAGCAGGGGGCCTGATGTGGGACTCGATCCCATGACCCCAGGATCATGACCTGAGCCAAAGGCAGTCACTTAACCAACTGAGCCACTCAGGTGCCCTCTAGAATTATTTTTTAAAAAATAGAATTATTATGGAATCAGCACACTGTCCAAAATGCTTAACATTTTGAAAATGCATTTTATGTGTTCATATACATGAAAGAAATTTCTATGTTTCTGATACTAATTGAAGTACTTATGTTCATTACTCCACTCTGTATTATTATAGACAGTTTCTTGTAAGATTACATAGTAAGTGGTAATCTATATTCATTACTTTCAGCATGAAAGGTAAGAAAAGGACATAAAGGTAGAAAAGGGCCACTTTTTCCCTATTCTACCACTTCTGTGAACATGATGACTTGGAAGAGAAAAGAGACTCTCCAGAAGAAAAAGAAAAGAAAGTAGCAAGTGAAGATTTCTCATCTTGGGTTCAGTTGGTGTTGGATTGTTGGCTTTACGGAGAAGGGAGTTGGAGGAATTTTTTGACAAGTGAGAGGTTCTTTTATTTCTATTAGATAAAACACATGACCCAGAAAAGTTGGGTTTAGTCATGGATGATCTGCTAGGACTTGGCACCCTTGAGAAACCACACCATATCTCTGCAACTCAACTCTTTTCACATGCGAAATGAAAGGGTTATGCTAGGCAGCTCTCTGACCCCCTCAGAATAGGGCGGTTATTCGTGGTCTCAGGCAAACCATATATCTTACCTATATAATGACATAGAAAGGTCTGCCTACATCATAATCCCCTCATCTCCAATTGGTACCTATTGATATTCCAGGAACTGGAAGATGTTCTGAGGCCTTCAGAATACTCTACCGTGATAAGCAGTAACAAAAAAGCAGTATGAATAAAGGGTTTTGTTTCACTGCTAAACCTTGGCACATACCTTATGAATCACCTAAGATACTATTGGAAGCTCTACTTCATGGACAATAAATTACATTTCATTCCCTCCCAGGTAACATTAACAATTAACAATGTAGGAAAACAACCAAATATTCAGAATCACAGATATTTGCAGAACAGCACATTATCCCAGTTTAGATTAATCCATATGTAAGTGGACATTGAGGACATTAAAGGTTAATTCAAGTTTTCACCTAATTATTATATAGGGTCAAAAAGGCAGCCAAGATAAAGAAGAGGGTGGGCAAGTGAAATAAATTACAATCCTTGCTTTAAAGTGCAATTTGGATTTAAAGGTACAAAGGGAGAGAGTAAGATATTTATGTGGAGGATGTATGTGTTGAAAAGATAAAGAAAATGGAGCCAGTCTCTTCTAAGGGTATTCTTCAACTGAGAATATAGTGAAACCCCTCATGTATAGGCACAAACCCCCCACTCCCACATAGAAGGATGCCCAAAATATGGGTCCATACATTCTGCGAGTTTATAGTCAAGTTGGTGAGAAAACGAACTACTACTCAACCCACAGTTAGGAAAACCATAAATGGTAGACCCTTGGAGACTCAAAAATTCATATAAATCGAGAGAGAGAAAGAGAGAGAGAGAGAAAAGTTGCCTACAGTCTGGAATTATTGGATTCCCTAAAGAGCAGCAAGGTAAGTCAAAGCATCAGTATTGAAACTCTGACTCTAATTGTGCACTTGCCATTTTAGTGCCCTGGGTTGCCTTTGTGACAGAATGGACACCTTCGAGAAGCCCAGAAAATTTCTATATTGCGAGTGAAGTATATGAATATACAAGTTGAGCACATGAACATTTTAAGTGCTTATGGAAGAATAATAATATTTTTGGTAATAGAAATGTTGGTAACCAAAGGAGAAAAGGGTGGTCATTTTGCCATGAAAATTCCAATTTAGGATGGTTTTAGTCTAGCAATAATGTCAGACTCTTCCCACAGTTAAGAGACAGACTCAATTAGGAATATGCCCTGTGGGCATTAGGTGCAACTGCCATGCTAGGGACAAACTGCTCTCAATCAGCACAGAAAGAATTACTGCTGTGCCTCAAGCTCACAGCTCCATTCACTAACCTAGTAAAAGCTCCATAAGGAGCAGCATCTAAAACACAGGCAGATTCCATTAACAGTTGGATCAGACACATAAAAAGTACTAAACTTTTTAGTTATTGGTACTGTGCACAGTCTAATAGAAGAAAGAGAATAGCATTTGCTTTAGAACCATCTTCCAACTATCTCCTTCTACGTCCCTTCCCCTGAATAACCAGAATGGTCTCCTATTTGGTCCCCTCTTTCTGACTCCCTGTGAGCCCAAACCTTCACTCTTACCGCTAGACTGGTCTCCCCAAAACATAGCTGTGATCATGCTTCTTACCCTGCTCAAAAGCCTTCCATGGTTCCCAGCCCACCCTATGGTATCTAAAATACCTTCCACCTGCACTTCCCATCTTGTTTCCCAAATAATTTTAGTTTAAAACTCATGTTCTCTGCATAGATCTCTAAATTTTGACCTTTGCCGTGATCCGCTCCCTCCCTCAGGCTGGATGCTCTCTCATCGTCTTCCTCAGTCTCTTTGTGAACGTTTTAGAAATATGTCCACAAATTCTTTGATATTCCTCCCTTTGAGAGGTAGGACCCAATTTCTCTCCTCTTGTATTTAGAATTGACTTAGTGGCTCACTTCCAACAAACAGAATGAAGCAGAAGTGATGGTATGACTCCTGGCCCACCTGCCTAGAAATGTATCTAAAATCATGTAATTTAAATCCATATCTGTCTTGTAGAATTTCATATCTCTATGATAATGATACATATAACTTGCACAAGTTTCTCCCTTATTAAAGGTTAAGCTCCTTGAGGAATTGGCTCCAAATTTTTCCTCTTATAAAAAAAGTTAGGAACACACACACACACACACACACACACAGATGGTAAATATTTGTTGAGAGAACAACCAGCTAGATTCTAATCTAAAGCTTCTTTCTTTACTTGAAAACCCATTTGTGTTTGTTGCTCTGATTTTAATAAGGAGTTATATATAACTGAAGAAGCAAGACACAGTATAAGAAATACTTAATTCTTTTTTTAATTTTATTAACATATAATGTATTATTTGCTTCAGGGGTGCAGGTCTGTGAACTGTCAGTCTTACACAATTCACAGCACTCAGCGTAGCACATACTCTCCCTAATGTCCATCACCCAGCCACCCTATCCTTCCCGCCTCCTCCAGCAATCCTGTTTGTTTCCTGAGATTAAGTGTCTCTTATGGTTTCTCTCCCACCCTGGTCCCATTTTGTTTCATTTTTTTGCCCCTCCTGCCCCCCACAACTCCCTCACCTCTCAAATTCCTCATCGTATGATAATTGTCTTTTTCTGATTGACTTCAAGAAATACTTAATTCTTTCATAACTTTGACAAAAGAAGAAAACCGCTCGGAGAGAAATAGTTAGCATATTCAAATTTACCAAGCAGATGAGGTAAATGGAGTTAAAATATCACCATTTCGACGTTAGTCCTTGTCCAAAGCAAGGTAGGAACTTAGAGGTATGGAAATCAAGAGACAACCACATTACTCATCAAATAACAAAGGGCTCACCAATTTTTTTTTCAAACTGAAGACAGAAACTTTCCTCTTCCACATTGTTTGTGAGCTGACATCATTCCCTAGACCCCTTCCAGCCCCCTTGCTGTGGTGTCCGATTCGCTGTACCATATTAACTGAGAATCAACAGCAACATATGAAAAGTGAATAACCATTTTTGATTGTTTGTAACTAAAATCCAGGCTTCCCCCTTCCTCTGAGTAATGGAAAATGTGAAAACTGATTATGAACTGAGCATAAAATGTTCAGAGCATTTGGCTTTTAAAAATGAAAGCACAAAAATCATTATGCTTTGTTGGAGCTCTCCACACAGAAGTGTATAAAGGGAAGGATTCTTCCTGCCAGCCCTTGTCTTTGCCACTGGTAAGACGACATGCTGTCACAGTCATCTCTCTGTTTCTTTTGACATATTTCCAAAGTGTCTATTATCAACCAATGTTCAGCCATCAGGGCAGCACAGATTCGGGCAGTAATAGCCTAAGTAGGCAAACCGTACCTACCTCTTATGCAACTAGATTTGATCCTTGATCTGAGGCAACCACAATAAACCTATTGAGACCTTTTGTACAGGGATAATTGTTTTTATAGTAAATCAGTATCCATTTACAGGTTATTATATACTGTAAAACAAGGAATATGCTGTTTATATGTGGACTATTATGCTTTCCTGACGTGTAAGACATCAACTCAGCTGCCTCCCCTTTCCTAAGCAACAGTGACAACAACAACAAAAAAACAGTGAGTTCCTGAGTTTCAGCTGTTTCCAGCTTGCTTTCAAATGTTAAAATAACATTTTTTCAGCTTATAGGTCTAATAAGGATTTTTTTTTAAGTGTCATTTTCTTAGTTTCCAAACTCTAGTCTATGGTTTTTGACTACCTCTATTCCTACCCTCTGCTCTTGAAGTAGAGGGAGAATTTTAAGAGACTGAAAGCCTTTTGAGTAGCATTATTCCCACTCCCAAGCATCAGACTACAGAGCACCTCTGCATTATTTTCTATACTAGATAAATGAAATAAAGATTTAGGCAATAATTCAGAGAATTTAATCAACATTAGCCGTCCATATGGGTGATTCAAGACAGTATAATTTTAGACCTTGGTAGTAAAATTTTCAGCCTGGATTTTCCAGATAAATAACACTGTATTCCTCTTGGTCAGTGTGGACAAAGCTTTAAGGTAAAACTTTGCTTTTTGTTTTTTTTCAGTAGATACACCTGCCTTTCAAATTGTCACTCTCAAAGCAGCATATTCTATCCAAACCAAACTAATGGACTCTAATGCACTGTTGTTGCTAATTTTCCCTATGGGCAGCGAAAATAGGCTCTTCCACATCCAGCATCTTGGCTGTGTTAATCAATCTCACCTTAAGCCCTATTGAATTTTAACCGGCCAGAGAACGACAGTAACAGCATAGCCATAGATTAAAGCAATGCTCATAATACGACCTCCTGAAATGAAAATGTGAAGAGCTAGGACAGCAGAGAAACAATCACACAAAGATAATTCAGGTGGAAGTCAAGAGGAAGAGAAAAGTGGCAGAGGAAACACAAGGAAACAGTGCGTAATACGAGTTTCCTGTGGGCGTGTGAAAAACACCGTGGGAGAGCGACCATGGGTCCCTAACATGCGGAATAACAGATGTGGTTCTGAGGCTGCTTTTTGTTGTTTTTTTTTTTTAAATTGGGCTTTGTGGAAATGATAAACCTAAAATATTTTCAGGTTAAGAAGAACTTCAGCATCTCATTGATCTGTTGATTGGGGCACACACAGATCAGTCGCTCTCAGAAGGGGCCTAGATATCTTGACTTGCCTGGATCATAGCTGCAGTCCTGAATAATAATAATAGTGTCCTCTTTCACCTCAAAAATTATCTGTTTAGAAAACAAATTATCTGATCACCCTAAGTTACCATGGCTTAATATTTAGAGAGAAAGAAAAATGACATACTAAATACATGTATAATCTTAAAATCATCTCATCTACCTTCCTCATTCTCATGTTCCTCAGACGTGGAGAGAATAACCAGTAAATATACTATTTCTCAGAAAGCTTCAACCTGACACTTCTAATCCAGCTAACACACACACACACACACACACACACATACACAGAGTCTTTTTTGGTGGTGCCTCTTTGGAGTTGTCCAAACTATTCCTCAAACAAGAATTGGCTCTTGTCTGACAATCAGTGCATCACTTTAGCCAACACCAAGATCGAGACTCACTGACTCATTTTGTTTTACTCACCCCACTTCATTCTACCTCAGTAGAGGCAGATCCTACAAGCAAAAGTACCTTATTTAATGTTCATTATATCAATTTCTCAGAAATAGCTATAAGTTGGATTGAATAAAGATAAACAGTGACAGAATACGTTGTCCACACCCTGGTGTGCTTGAGAAGACTCTGGCTGTCTGCCAGCAGCTCCGCTGCACTGGGCTGCAGAAGCTGGAGAATATCTCCATCCCAGCAGCTCACAATACCCCCACCCCTCCACTTGAAAGGCACTGGAAACTCTCAAGATACAAAGAAAATTCTTGGCTTCATATTTCGTATCTATTTTTAATTTCTTTTCTTTTTCTATAAACTCTTGTGAGTCTTGTGAGTCTTCTTAAATTCTTCTGCCACCGTGTGTGAAACACACAAACAACAAAAGATCGTTCTTGCCTGCGTAGATCTTAACGGAAACCGTGGAGCTATAGTACTGAGCATGATCTAATAGCTGCTATGAAGTAGAGACAAAGTGTTATTACAGTTCAAAAGAAGGAAGAAATCATTTCCATGGCGGGAGGAGGCAACTAAGAGAAGAACTGGCACTGGTTCATGGCTAGTGCTGGAAATGTTTGGGGAAGTCGTATAAGGAGGTTAGAAAATGGCAGAGAGATTGAGGTACAGGGACAGGCGATTGGGTGGGAACAGCATCAATAAAGGTCTGGGGGGTTGGAAAGTGGACATTAGGATTGGGATAAAACTATAACGCAAACTAGCAGAATGGCTATGTTGGGGTAAGATGTGCCGGGTAGACTTCTGATATGCCTGTTGTATCTGAGAAGATACAGATCATCAGGGTTGGGGGAAGATACCTGTGATGTTATTGAAAATGTACACGATTACTAACTGCTCATACAAGTGCAGGCATGAATAGCCTCCTACTGAATACATTCATTCACACAATGACTGCTTTTTGCTTAGACAGAGAAAATCAGCCAGGAGCTCCAAGGAGACCCCTCTCCATTACAGATGCAAACCCTGAGTGAGAATCAGAAGACAAACAGCTCCTGTAGAATTCTGTGCTCGTTCAGGCATCTGTGATCAAGGATCACACATCCCAGCTCAGACCAGCGGCATCTGCAGATCTGGTGCTTAGGAGAGAAGCGGAGGACGGGAGCCGCGTAGGCTCCCCCAGCCTCCGTGACAGCCCCATTTTCCCCACTCTAGGTCTCCATCAGTTTGATTGACATACAGAACTGTTCATCTCTCTCCTCCCCAGGGAGGGAAAGGAGGAGACCGTGCAATATTGGAGAGTGAAAAGTGGTTTTATACGCATCATCTTAATTTCCAGTGATGGAGAAAGAAGAAAAAAACAAGAATTCTAAGTAGCAGAAAAAGGTTCAAGGTTAATTTGATTGGCAATATATGAAATGCCACTTACCTCGGGCCATTTCAAATTGCCCCTCATTCTCTCCACAGTGAATGAAATGATTCTTTCCAAAGACAGGGGCATCAACTGATAATGGCTGCTATTACATATTCATACGCCACTTTACATTCTGTAGCTTACTTGGCAGGAATTCTTACAAGTCCCTCCTCACAGATGCCATGTCAGAGGTGAGGTGGGGATGAGGCGCGCTCCCGCAGGCATTTGCAGCGGACAGAGGAACCAAGCCTGAAGGGCATGTGGGGAAGCGAACCACACCTGGCGCGCTGGTAGCCTCTGCCTCCTCTGCTTGCCCTCCCACCCCGGCACATACTGGGAGATGGCTTTCCAGAGCCCTGGGACTTTAGACAACATTAAGGTCCATTGGCAGAACACACAGTTTTAACAACCAAGAGTACTTCTCAGTACTGGGAGGAAGATGAAAAACAGCATTTTGTGCCTTGAAGAATTCTCTTTTTACATTATGGATAATTGCCTCATCCAAGAGAAACTAAGAAAGAAAGTTTGGGGTTTTTTAAGTTTAAAAAAAATAAACAAAGAAGTCATCTCGTGAGTTGCTACGTAGAGTTGAGATCCCCAGTTACGGTGGAACCAACAACACACGCCCCTCGATCCTGAGCCCAGAGAAATAGAGCTAAGTCAGTTCTGCACACATTTGCTGTCTAGTGGGCAGGAGGCACAACATTGGCAACTTTCATCCCCACACAAGCCGGTTTACCCCACACAAAGATACAGCCACCACGGAGTGCCTTAAAAAACCCAAGGAAATCTGAAAGGAAAATATGGATGGCTCAGTGCACGCCCATCCCAACTTCCAAAAGAAACAAAGCACAGGGAATATTTATACAGAATCATTAGCTTCACATTTTTAAACCATACTATTTCTCTCTGACTTTTTCTCTGTCTCTCTGTCTCTGTCTCTGTCTCTGCCGTCTCTCAGTTATTTAGTGACACGGCCAATTGCTGAATTGCTTTCCGTGATTAACTCTCTTCTTTCAAGGTCAGTGATTGCCCTTAGCGTGATGACAGTGCTCAAGGTTAACACACAATTCAGATAAACCCTGAAATGTTGACCTATCATAAGCGCAGTGTAATTAAAAGGTGTGCCTATGCCTGAGCCAACTGTTTGAAACATGTTTTCTAGAAACCTAATGTCTCTGAACTTACCCAGAACATCTGTTACTGAATTTCCTTCACAGGCCCATTGTTCAGAGCAATTTTCATAAAGCACTAAAAATCTGCATAAAATTAAGGACAGCAAATAAGCTTGAGCTTACTTTTTTTTAACGATCTTTAAATAACAATTTCTGATTTAAAATTAGGAGGAAAGGACTTTCTATTTACATATGGCTGGAAGAGATAAGGTAAATTCGAATACTTCAGGAGTAAATAACTGCCCTGTTAGTAGACTCTGTGTTTCGACATGCAGTGGCATTTCTTGAAGGATTGTTCCTTAGAGTTATTCTGACCACAACTGTTTTCAGCGTGATTGATTTTTTTATTACTAATGGGACTAGTACTCCCAGATACATAACCTAGAGAGAGAAGATAAGAGAGAAAGAGATATTCCCACTGAAACTGTTCTAGAATAATCTTCCCTCCCTGCCTCTGAGCATCATTCCAGGATGCCAGGATACATTTTGACCATGAAAGGTTCAGGGGGTGCTCAGGGGCATTGCTTAAGGAACAAGAGGCAAAACTCTCATCCCGAGAGAACAGCTGATTCATCCAAGTTCAGCAGTACATCAGTGTGGAATCGTTGAAATTGAACAAGGAAACATGGAGAAATAAACTAAACTCATTTTGAAAAACAGCTATCAGCTATAGAAAAACCTAAAATAACCACGTCATCCAGAGTAAAGCCAGGAATTAGTGGCCAAATAGACCTAAGTTCTGAGAGAAAAGCTCGGCCAGCTAGTTGACTATGGCAATCTATTCTACGTCCGTCAGCTCCAGAGGCAAGGAAGGAAGCATAAGGACAGTCACCAAACCCATTCTGGAACCTCCAATGTGTGAGCTCAATTGCAAAAATAACGTTATCTTTCTGGATGTTCTCCAAATTTTAAAATACTGTTACTCATCTGTAAAATGGAAATCGTCGTAGCAACCTGCTGTGGTCGCCATGGGAAATCTGTGAATAGAAAACTTAATGCCATGCCACTCAGTGAGCCGTCAACAAATGGGTTTGCCATCGCTGTCACACGTCTCACATTTCACTCTTCAGCATTTAACCATGAGAGGATTTTACTGGGAAAGAAGTATGTTTGATCATAGCCCCTTTTTTCCCCATTTACCCAAAGAGTCTGTGTTTGAGTACCTTCTCTGTTCTAGGCTCGGGGCAAGGCAGAGGGACTGAAGTCCCAGGTGATCCGAGTCAGGCAAGTGCATGATTTACCTGGCCAGGTTACAAGTGGGGAGGCCCTGCAGGCCCAACCTTTAGACAAAAGTGAGTTCTTTCGGCAAAACATAAATAAATAAAAATTTGATTTTAGTAACCTAAGTAAGGTCTCTCTCAAGACGATCCAGGTGTACTCCAAGGAAGTATGCTCTGAACAGGAATGAAATCAGTCAGTTTTCGAGAACCTATAAGCATCTGAAAGTCAGGAAAATGAAAAATATAAACTCACATAATGGAAAGAGAGCCTCAGGCAACACTAAGCCATTAGGACTGATGGTTATTCCGGTGCCAAAGACTCAGATGATGAAAACGTCATCTTCCAGCCCTGTCCTGTGTTCAGTCACATTGGCCCGCAGCCACACCCCTGGTTCTACTCCCAGGCCAGCCTGCAATGCACATTTGGCTCAAATACTGATGCATATGCTGCCTCGCCAAGGCCTTTAAGTACATGTGTGGGTTCTAAGTGATAAGCAAGTGCTTGCATTAGCTTTAGCTAACACATTAAGCCTTAAAGAAAAAAAAATGCAAGACTAGCTTTTGTGGTCTTCAATCCTGACAATGTTTTTCCTTCCTTTAAAACATTCTTTTTGATATCATTCCCTAAAAGAACTCAATTTTATTCACAATAAAAATTTGCTGTGCACGATATCCTTGTTTCCTAATAATTATTCACAATCTTTTGGAATAATTTTTGTTGCTTTTATCGTGAAGCTAAGCCTCCCCAACATCTCATTTTTGCATTTTGAATATGGGTGCAAATTTTAAATTCATCAAACCACCCATGGCTGAGCAGAGCATTGCATTAAAAAGCTTGCACCTTCCTTTTCCATCAGTTTACATGTCCTTGTTTTGTCATTCGTATCCCATACCTTCTTAAATTTCATGCTTCATTTGCATTAGTACTAACTTTTCCACTTAGATTCTGCTTTTGTAAGTACTCAGAAAAAAAAAAAAAAACCCACAAAACTCCATAGTAACACCAAAGCAGGAGCTCTCTATGAAATGGAATGTTACCAATAATGTGGATGAAAAATGAAATCTAATAGTGAATTGTAGGACTTTGTAAGTACCAGGTAGGAAGGGAAGCATTTTATACATCTTACCTTGTTTAATCTCTAAGACAATGCGATAAAAACCTGGTGTCATCACACCCATTTTATAGATGAGAAACTGAGGCTGGGAGACACTAAGCCGTTTGACAAAGGTCACAAAACTAAGAAGAGACCAAATTCAGAGTCCCATCTGTCTAGTTCCAGGACCTAGCCTTTTAAGCAATACACCACGTGTAGAAAATTTTATGTGCACTTTTATGCATGTTCTTTCATGCAAAATAATTTTCATTGTTGAGGCAGCCAAAGGAAATCCCTACACAATGGAATAAAGGCTTTGGCACTTTTCAGCCTCTTTAAACTTTCATTTTTTTTTCCCCTTCTAATGGACCCCTTGCTATTGCTTGGTTTCCATTCAATCACAGTTAGAATGTCATAAAAGTGGTAATAATACAAATGATACTGAAGGGACACATGCAGCCCTAACAAAAATCCATGGGGAAAACAGAACAACAGGAAAGTCCAGTCAAAAGGCCCTCACCTCGTAGTGGCTGCTGCCTGCCCGGCACCCTGGCTTTGCAGCCATCCACCGCCCACAGCAGAATGAAATTTTCCATCTCGAAGATGTCATTATGGGCCTCCTAGAACAATCTGTGTAAGGTCATATTTGCATAAGTCAAGTGTTCCACAGTCTGTACAGCGTCTTTACCTAATGCAGGATTAAATCACTGGCGTAGACCATAATTAACCCTCCAGATTGCCTTAAATGCCAGCCAGCTTTCACTAAAAGAAGTAGCCAGAACATGGAAGGAGTGAGGTGGAGAACAGCAGTCAACACACAAAAGTCACCAGAGCTCAGAAACCATTCAAGAAATCCCCTTCTATGCCCCATACCCTTTTGTTTAGTAAGTTGGTACAAACAAGGGAAAAGTAAGTGTGTGAGCTGGCAACAGAGGACCAGGCATGGAATCGCCAGACTGTCATCAAGGCAACACAGATGTCCTTTAGGCCGGTAGCTTCCCAGATGAACTTCCAGAAGCCCTGGCTTCCTGACTCACAGCCGCTTTAGGAGTAAGAGCAAAAGGTCCAGTTAGGGTGGCAACAGTTCTTCAATGTCTCCCTCAACCAGTGTGATTTCACTTGATTTCACTTCTATCTGTTAGGCATGCTGAGGTTCCATGTATGACCTGACTGGAAAGAGTATCCGATGCTACGCATGAAGTTGGAACACCACTAATTCAGGGCAACCTTGACCTCACCTACATGCAGATGGTACTGGTGAAAGATTTAGTATCCTGCTCATTGAGTGAAGGCTGGAGAATGGCAAAACCTAGACTGGAAACTAAGTATTTGAATTCCTGCTCCAGTGCTCAACCCACCACACCTTGAATCTTTGGTCCTGACTTCTCTTCTTTCTACTCCTGCCCTGGGACATCGATGGTTATCTTTTCCAATTTGGGTAAATGCATAAATGTGAGAAAAACACAGGTGGTTCCTTCATCAAACCTTTAAAAAGTGGGCAGACCAATGACCCATGAAAGGACATGGTCTTTGGAGCAGGCATACCTTCGATGAACTATGTGTGCCTCCAAATCCTGTGTTATATGTCTGAGCACACGCATATGAATCCATCTAGCCGTATTCCTTCAGCAACTACATTGTATAGTGCGCTAAGCTTTACCAGGCACATGTGCATGTTTTGTCTCTACGTAGAAACTGGCCCTTTTGCAGAGAAGTGGGGAATTATTTATCCTACTGGGAATGTTGAAATCTACAGTTAGATAGGACTTTACAGATGACCTGATCCAACTCTTTCAGTCTATTAGTGAGAAAACTGAAACGTAGAGAGGTTAAATGTTAAATTAAATGATGTCATTAGGCCAACACTGAAGACCAGACAAACTGATTCCTAGCACCCTTCCCACTATACATTCCAGTTGCGTGCAGTCATACCTAGAGACTTCAATGGCCTTAGCACTCGAGATCTTGTGGTCCCTCTCATAGCTGAACACATTACCTGGCATACGGACACTTGATTGCTCAAAGCAAAGTTATTTGCGTCCTTGTAGGAGTACCTGTAAGGACCTGTGGGAACATTTCCTATAAATTATCATAAATCCTCATGATTTCCATCATAGTACCTATCACAGTGTTGTGATATTCATTCCTTCATTATTTAAATAAATTTATTTATCTCATGCCTGCCTGTCTTCCTTCCTCCCTTCCTTCCATGTCTTTCTTCCACATGAAAATATAAGTTCCAAAAGGGAAGTTACTAGTTCTGTCTTGTTTATCATTTATTTCCAGACGCAATTTCTAACACAATGGCTAGAATATTGTAGAAGTTGAATGAGTGAATGAATGAATGAATGAATTTCACAATGCCATAGAATATTTCTCTTCCTATACTTCTAGTATTTAAGCCATGCATGCATGGTGTTAATAAACTAGGACCTTCCTGAGGGTTATGTTTGTGCCCTGTTGTGTTGACAATACCTAGCTTATATCTTATCAAAACAAAGAAGGCTGTCAATAAATATTTGTCAGATAAACAAATTTATTCATCCATCAATAAAATCCAGGTACTCGGATAAAATAATAGGTACTCGGACACACTTACCGATTGCTAACTGATTAGTTGGTTGGCTATCTGATTGATTGATTGATTGATTGATAAAGATCCATAAAAATCACATGTTTTCAGGGTGGTGTCTTTAGGGAGCCATCTTACCATCACAGAAAAACCTAGTGTTTTCATGAGAACCAAAACATGTTATTTGAAATATGATTCCTCTAAATTTTATTCTTCTATCCTCCCTTTCTTCTCTACTAGCCAAAACAGAAATATATCCCTTTTGTGGAATAAGTTTTTACTCCTATTCAGGACACTGTACAAAGGTAAATCATTCAAGAGCAGGTTAGAGCAGCCTTCCTCTATAGACGTCACTTCAAGTTCATTGAATCATTACTTTGAAAACCAAAAAGGGGCCAAAGTTCAGGGTAACCACTTATGACTGTGAGCATCATGGCATGTAATAAAATAGTCATAGAGCTACCGTTTATTGGATTTGAGGAGGTCATTCTGAGTAGGGCTCAAGGCTAAGTGCCTAAGTGTATCACGGGTAATGCCTTGGATTTGTCAGTACCTTTTAAGAACATCTTTGCAAAGCAGATGACAGCCATGGAAAAGAGAATACACACATACACACATTCACAGAGACCTTTTCCATGAACATCTTGGCTTTTCTTTTGAAATTTTATGTCTATTCTATAAAATGCAAACATAACAGAGGCAGTTTCTCAGCAGCTACTGAGGAATGAAAAAACAACAGGAGTTGGTCTTTGATCTTTCCACCATATTCCAGGTAGAATGAAAAGAACACACTGTATTTGGAACCTGGTGTGTATGTGGACACACAAGCACATATATTGTATCTGCTATTAGCCCTGCACTCAAGGGAAACTAGGGATCAATTGGTAATTGAGATCTGCTACTGATTTCAAACATTTCATGTAATCATTTTACCCTCTTCCTTCCCTATAAGTCTTGTTAAAATATTATTTAAGCTGCTTTTTTCCCTGTTTCTCCCCATCTATTGATACAGGATTTTTAAAGGCATGAACTCACCAAGAGGCAGGCACCATGACATAACACAGCAAAGGTTAAATAAAGGTCTACATACTACACAAACCATCCTTCAAAGCCTGCATCATCAAAGGCTACTCATGGCTAGACTTTGATGGCTAGGTCACCTAGTAGATGGGTCAGTCACCTACTAGATGGCTCCTACGTGAAGGGTACAATATCCAACATGCTCGATACTCCATGTATTTTGGGTCTCAGCAGGAACCTAAGGTAATAGACAAACGTGTCTGGACACATTCAGTGAACTGGTATGGTGAGCCCATCAGGAGCCTATTTGCAAGAGCCACTAAGGTGCTGCCTCTTAGCGACCTCACCAAAGAGAAGAGGAGGCAGGCAGGGTGTGCATGACCTGAAGAAAGGCCTCAGCATCAGAGTGTTTTCAGTTGGACTGAGGCCTGCAGAAAGAAGGCACTGTTGTGGGGAAGGAAGGAAACAGAAAAAAACTGTTTCTCGAAAACTACACTGCTTAGGCAAATACTCCTTTTTCTCCTTCCAGAAATGACAATGATGATGATAAAGATGGGGGAAGAGTGATCCAGAAGCCAGTTGAGAGCTGTCATTTTCTACTTCACAATAAAATGAAATGTGGCTCCCATCACCCCAGAATTCTGATCTGCAAATATAGCAAAGCCCAAAGGCTGCCTTGTTAAAGTGGAGGGGTTGCATTAGCATCTGGCAGCAATAGACACACTTATAAGCACATCTGGGGAATTTCTGAAATAGTCAAAGTCCTGTGTGAGTACCTTGGGACAAGTGAAATTTGGGTCCGTATTCACAGTAAAGTGTTCACATTTGTACCCACAACACAGGGAGGTCGGAGGAGTCTCAGGACATATATATCTCCCTTCATAATACCTTAGAAACGTAAATCACCATCAGATATAGGTGAGTTGAGATCTATAATCCACATGATCAAGTACAGACTGCATTTTCACAAAATTTATTAGCTGTCCACTACACATGAGGACACTCAGCTAAGTGCTCTGACACTGAATCACAGAGTTTAAAAGATTTTTAAAATATGGTAGTCTTTGATACCGAACACAATATATTACTGATTGTATATTTGCATACAGTCAAATATAAGAAACTCACCTCCCCAACTTCTACTTTGATGTCTGCCAACTCTAGACCTTCATGTCCCTTCTGTCAACCAAATAAGTCAGTTACAAAGGAAAATGCTGTTCAGTAAACCTATGCAATTTACTCTCAAGAGGAAGAAATTAAGGTACCCTCAAGGGAGAACTGCAGGCTTAGTATGATAAACAAATTTAGGGTCATTGATTTCAAGTTTAGCTACCTGCTTTCCCCCTAGCAAACAATAGCATAAGAAGTGACAACTGAGGGGCGCCTGGGTGGCTCAGTGGGTTAAGCCGCTGCCTTCAGCTCAGGTCATGATCTCAGGGTCCTGGGATCGAGTCCCGCGTCGGGCTCTCTGCTCAGCGGGGAGCCTGCTTCCTCCTCTCTCTCTCTCTGCCTGCCTCTCTGCCTACTTGTGATCTCTGTCAAATAAATAAATAAAATCTTTAAAAAAAACAATTAAAAAAATAAAAAAAAAAAAAGAAGTGACAACTGACAGCGAAGGGAGACCAAGCTGAGAAACTAAACACTATGACAGTCCCGTGTCCTTGATTGAGGTGATGGGCTATGGTACCTCCAGGACCCAAGGGCACATGCATATCAAAACATGTCAGCACAATGTCCTATGTTTGGCCAACATCTCCAAGTCATCCCAAGGAGGTGGGGTACCTTCTGTCTCTTTTGGTGACCTGAATGACATGTGGATGCACTACCTTTATGATTCTCATCATATCTTAAATAAATAAATAAATAAATAAATATTCTCATCATTTCTCTATATTTTATGTGCAGTAACTTACAGGCTAAATCCAGGACTTCTCTCACAAAACTACAGTGACATGCAGAGAAACGAAGACCTAGACCACCTGGCCTGAGTTAAACAGAAAGTTAGAAATAAAAGCAAATGAGAATCCCGGTTCTGATACCTGAGTGGGGCATGAATGGCAGTGACAGGGTGTAGAACCTGAACAAGGTTGTCATCTCCAGCCGCACATCTGGCAAGTGAAATAACTGAGATCTAGAGAGAAACGGGACCTGCTCAAGGTCACAATTCGGTGAACAGTCGAATTGTGATAAGAACACAGGTCTCCAGGATTCTGGTATTACATCCTCTTCATCAGAATATGCTGTCTCTCTTCTAAAAGAGTTTAATAGAACTTCCATCCCACAGGCTAAAAGCTGTCATTCAGGCTCCCTCTCACAACTGGCGTACTATTTGAAGTAGCTACTGCTTCAGCTTGCCTTCATCTAAGTAAAACCAGAGTAAGGAAATTGGCTGGATTGACTCACTATAAGCAAATGTACGGCTTTCAATACCTGAAGCAGATATTTTAAGCAACTGCTTGCCACATATGTCTCAATTTGAGAGATTTAATGAGGAGAAATCATGCCCTACCCACAAACTATGAGAACAAGAGTCTTAAAGGAAATGGGAGACAAGCATATATATGTCTTGCTTTTCCAGTGTTCAAACATTTATCAAGAACCTACTATGTATCAGGGCTCTGCCTATAGTTCAAGTACGCTAAGATATTAAATGGAAATGGCTCAGCGTCTCAAAGGGTGACCCCAAGTCTTCTAACAGAGCCTGTGAAATTTAATAATTGGGAGGCTATCACCAAATCTCATTTATTGCTGCTTTAAATGAAATAGATCACAGTTAATAAAGAGTCTGCAAATTAAAGTAACCCAGCAGTCTTAACTAGCAATTAAAATGACTTTTTTTTCCCTATCAAAGGTGAAACCATATGCTGGAGCAGATTTTGTCACGTACAAGATAAATGAGCAGTTTGGCTCAGCGGGGAATAATTCCAGTTCATATTGAAGGATCACTCTCAGTATCAAAATTCTGTTCTCTCAATGTCAGGATCCTGATACTGATTACCTGAAGACACAGGGGCTCAAGGGCCTTCCCTGTGAGAATACAAGCACAGATATGCAATCCCCCCCATTCCTCCTCACACCCTCAGAGCAGTAAAGGGAAAAACGGAAGTCTGATACTATCTAGGTTGTGTTCAGAACCTAAATGCCATCAAAAGCTTCACCTTCCTCACTGCTATCTATCTATGGGAGCACCAGCGCTATTCCAGATGTTCATAGGGAATGGGGAGCAAGCAGGAGGGACACATGCCTGCCAACATCTAAGCCACATGGGTGCCCATTTTATTCTGCCAAAAGATCCCTAAGAACATGATGGAAGGAATAAGATGAACTCTGGGAAGTGCTGATCATCTTCTAGGAGAGAAGAACTTAGAGGCCCATGAAGCTGGACATAATGCACACGTAATATTAACGCAACAGCATGCAATACTTTGTGAGCTGTTGGAACATTTCTTCCCAAGAACCTGATTTGCCTCTATGTCTTCACTTTTCCCAGGTAGGAAAGAGAGTAGAAATAATGGAGGTGGCCTGATGGAAAGACAGGAAATGATTACTGATAGAAGACAAAAAGAAGAGATATGTAGAAAAAAAAGATGATAGATAGACAGATGGATGGATGGACATAAAGACAGATTTATACACATGTACACATAACTGGGATTGGATGGATGGATGGATGGATGGATGGATGGACGGACCAGTGAACAATCAGCATGAAAGAAGATGACACCCTTCTTAGACTCCTACTTGCTTCTGGTCACTGAACACGGAGCTTCCTGTGCATCATCTCATGCAAACCATCTGTGATGGCACAGCCATTTTGCTTATTTCACACATAAAGAAACTATCAACACAACTAATAACATTATCAGGGTTAGAGTTAAAATCTGTCTCTATGTAGCCACAAAACCTTTGAGTTTTCCACTATCCACATTGCTTCTTATTCAAGGTCATGCTGAAACTTAGAAGACACTATGTTAGAGAAAAGAATGCAAGCAAGCCCTATTGACTTGTTCTGTGAGTGCCTGATCATAAACTAAACTGTCAAGTCGACACAATTATTGAACACGTGCATTCTACTGAACGCCAAGATAAAAAGGCAAGAGAACATAAGAGATTCCTTCCAAACCTCTCCCTACTTGATGGCAAGCAGATGAGAAGCACATTTCTGTCCAGTATTGTCTTTCACCACCTCTAGCCTCCACACCCTCACAGTGCCCACACCCCACATCCCCCAGCAGTTTTCACATTTTGATGTATAGGCAAATTGCCCCAGGGTTTTGTTAAAATGCAGATTCTGGTTCAGAAGATTTGGAATCGGAGACCCAGCAGTGCTAACAAGTTCTTAGGTGATGTCAATGCTTCTTGTCTGAGAACCACACTTGAGGTAATTAACCTACACTCTATATCATTGTTAGAGAAAGGCAACAAGTTAACTATAAAAGGGTATTTAGCATCATTCTCCGGGCACTAACAATATTTAATACATGTAATAATAAGAAATGTGATGTGGACAGAGATTTGGGTTATCCATATACTTAAAGGTAGAGCATCTGTAAGTCCTAGAACCCCTCCAACTATTCCCCCAAATTACTCAGCTGCAGTGTTATGTTAGTAAAACCAAGAAATGCACAGTAAAGACGCCATCTTGATGTTATTTAAATATATATTTACTTTTTATTCATGATCTTTCACCCATTTAATTTTCTCTGAGAGATTATTCAGGTCACTTCTTAAATGGGTTTCAGTGTTTCCAGGGCTGCAGCTCATTATAAAACTGTTCACAGCAGATAGAATCTTGCTTCAGCACAACACTGTTTTCAAGCTGGCGGACACAGAAATCGGTATGCAGATATTGTACCATAAACATTAATTTAGTATTATGTGGAAGGTTGATTGATTAATAAATACATAAGCCAGGAAGCCTAATTTAACTCTTAATTCACTTTTTTTTTGCACAGAGAGGGAAAAATTAATCTAGAAGTGTTGATTGATTGAGAGTTTTAGTCTCGTCTAGACAGCAATGGAAAATGACTATGAACCTGGGACTTTGCAAACTGCATCATTTGCAAAATAAACCCAATCAACAAATTTCATCACACCGTGATTGATGGTCAGAAAGGAAAGGCTGTAGCGATCATGGAGGAAAAGAATATGTAATCATCCAAAGAAGCAGCTCACCATACAGAGTGGATAAAAGACAAGGAATTAGCAAGTATTTTCCGCTTAGAGGTGGACACAAATGAAAGAAAATACACTTGAAGTTTTTTTTTTTTTAATTAATGAGCATTAAAGCACTCCAGTAGGCTAGCAAATTAGAATTTGTACACTGCATTCTTAAGAATGTACAGAACGCAGACGTGTTTTAGCCATTGTGGTCCCACAGCAAAGACTGCATGATGTAAAGAACCAACTTACACTCTTGCTATGATCAAAAGGTCATGTTTAGAGTCAAATATTCTATATCAAAATTTGAATAGCACTGATTTTTTTTCTAAAAACAAGGGAAGCCTGTTCATTGTTCTCTTTTTTGAAGAGTAGCCATTAAGCTGAGCAAGGCAATTGCTTATAAATTAGACCTGCATCTCCTTCCTGTGATTCTGGTTTTCCTTTCCAGCTCCTATTTACACAATGACAATCAAGGTCAAGTTCCAAACCCTAAGCCCCAGCAAGCTGACATCAGAATCATCAATACTGTTTGCATTTAGTGGGTCCATGGAAGAAAATGGGAGGAAGGAAAGAAGGCAACATTTGAGGACCTACTATAATAAGAACTGTTAAATACTCTACCAGAAACTCTGAACAAAGCTCCCACATCAACATTTTGTTTTGTTAACCCCATTTTACAAATGAGGAAACAAGATCAGGGATGTTAGGAAGATTGGCCAGTGATGCAACCATTCAGGTTGAGCTCTCTACATGAGAGAGCAATGCATCAGAACGACCTGCAGAGCCTGTTAAAACACATTGTTGGACCCTATGCTCAGAATTCCTGATTCAGTCAATGTATTTCTTTCCTATTGCTGCTGTAACAAATAACCACAAACCCAGTGACTTTAAAATACAAGTTTGTAAAAAAAAAAAGTTTGTTAGTCACAGATCTGTGAATCAGCACAGCTCAAGTGGGTCCCCTGTTTAGGGTCTCTGAGGGCTGAAATCAAGTGATGGCAGGACTGAATTCTGTCTTGGGGCCTTGGGAAAGAACCTGGGTCATAGGTCATTCAGGTTATGGGCCAAATTCAGTTCCTTGTGGTGGTAGGAATGAGGTCCACATGGCCTTGCTGGGAGTCAATCAAGGGCCAAGCTTTACTTTAGAGGATGCCTGCATCTGCTCCCGTGCTTTCCTCGCAGGCCACTCCAGCAAGGCCAGTCCCTCCCACACTCTGAACCTCTCTGACTTTCCCTTCTACTGAAACTCTCTAACTTCAGCCAGAGAAACCTCTCTGCTTTTAAGGACTCATTGTGATTAGACTGGGTCCACTGGATAATCCAGAATAATCTTCCTATCTTAAAAGTTCATAAAACTCAATTGCACATGCAAAGCTCCTCTTGTATGTGATAGTCCCAGGATCCATGGATGAGAGGGTGGACATCTTTGGTGGTCCATTCCATCTATTGTAGTCGGTCTGGGCTAGGGTCCTTGAATTTCCATTTCTAATAAATTGCTAGCTGATGCTGATGCTGCTGGTCTAAGACCATGCTTTGAGAACCCCTGCCCTAGCTTCTTCTACTTCAAGCATGGTCCATAACACCAGCACCATCTAGGAGCTTGCTAGAAATTCAGAATCCTGGGCCTCATCCCAGACTTCATGGATAAGAAGTTACAATTTAACAAGATCCCCAGGTAATTTGTGTGCACATGAAAGTTCGAGAAGCACTGTTGGAGGGCCATGAAAAACAGGGCAAAAAACATGGGAGTAAAGTGTATGTTTTACTTCTTCCCAAAACATTTTGGAAAGATACAGCTCCCCCCTTGCCTAGTTATTGCCTTTAATCTTTTCTGGGCAGGAATGGAGTGATTTATCTTACCTATGAAGTTACACTTGTAGCGAAGTCCTCCAATTTCTCTCTCAGTGGCTTTAATTTGCCTGCCCCTATCCCCAATTTTAATTCAACAGAGGAAAAAATATCTGCTTGTGAACTGAACCCCAGAAATGTTTGGCTACCTGGAAAAATTGCAGGTTGGATTCGACTCTTCATTGGGCAGTCCTGATAGGGACATCCATCCTTAGTTCATATCCAGGGTTTGATGGGAATAGATTTCCAGTGGCAATCAGATGGGGTCCAGGAGGGGATGTGGTACCGGCCATCATATCTTGAGCACCGAAAGTCTCAGCGTACTCTACTTTTACCATTAATAGGATTTCCACAGTCTTGGGAAAAGATTCAGCAAAATCTCAGGGCCCCAGAGGAGAAGGAAATATCATTAACCCTTTTATTGAGGATGTTATTGGCTTTCTGTGAGTTACCATTAGAGGAAAGTGACTGCAGTTAGAATACATTGAAGAAGACATGGAGTGATGCAGACAGCCTGGGACCGAACACTCAGCTAACTTCTATCTCTGGCTCAAAATGCCTGAATGTAATTACTGGAATCTAATCGTGAGACAGCCAGAGAATAGTGGAATATGTTTCAAGATGTAGACATTAACTGAAAATTAATTATCTCAAACTCCCCTGCTTTTTCTTAATTTAAGGTAAGATAAAGAGAACAAAACAAAAATGGACAGATGTTTGGGAGTGAAAATAAGAATACATGAGTACTGTGGAGTGCTCTTAAGTTATCTCCATTAGTAAACCACAAACTGACCATCTCTCTCTCCTCCTCCTTCCTCCCCTCCCCACATACACACGCTATGCTGTTTCTTTTTTAGTGTGCCAAGTTCCAGGTAATAAAGACCCATATTGTCTGCTTAAAATGGCCCTTTATTCCAAAACGAGCATGAAGAATCATGTAAACCATCTCTCATTCCCAGTGCACTCCCTACCCTTGCACACACTCCTCTTTGATCAGATAAGGAGACTGTGGCAGCATTTTCAACACTAAACCAATCCCCTAAAACATTACTAAATTCTCTGGGATACTCAATAATAAAAGTGTCATGTATTGACAAAGGATGTCAGCGGTCCAGAAATGCTTAATGAGATACCTGAAAATGCATGCAAATTATACCAGCAAAGAGTCAATAAGGCAACAGGCCATTCAGGCAAGATATGGGACAAAAGCCAAAGAGATGATAGAAACCTTACAGGCAAAAACAGTTCCCACCTCCCTGATCAATGCCATTCCCCCACCTCCATTTCTGGAAACTATTTACCTCAAGAAGCATTTACAGAAAAAAAAAAAAAATCAGTTTCCTGAAATCGGAAGAGTGTTTACCTTTGAAAAACACCTGGCAAAATAGCTTAGCTTTCAATCCTTCTATGATGTGCTAGTGTTCTTTTTGATCTGTGTTTAACAGGGGTGGGAGAAGAAGTAGGAGAGAGTCCAGATCAAAGGTAGGATCTCTCTGAAGTCACTGGGGGAACACCAGATGACCCCACACTGCATTTCCTACCCAACAGGCAGTCATCAGGGGTTGGAATACAGCCAACGAAACTCTGATTTTTGTCCTGTATGTGAGTTTGGACAATATTCTAATTCTGTTTGACAAATGGTTAGTCTAATGTATCTCTTATTTAAAGCCTAGGACATAATATTTGCATTTGTTTGGGATAATGCTATTCAAAACACTGCTACTCTTAGCAAGTTTCTTCTGGATCCTCAGCTGTGAGCTTCATTGCAATGGAAGTCAGTACTGCACTCTTCCATATAAGCAGCATCCTGGGAAGGATTTTCCAGTTCCTATCATGGCCATTCCTCCATTCCTTCCAGCTTTCCCTCAGCCTAATTGTTCTTCCTCTTCCCCTTCGCTTCCCAAGCAGTTCATTCCTGAAGTCTAAATTAGCTGGGGCAGAGCAAGGCGAGAAATACAAAGACGGGAACGAGACAGGACCTCAGTAGCCTGAAGTGAACTGTCACAGCCCCAGCAGGGTCAGGAGAGGAGAGTGCTTACCCAGGGTGGGTGAGTCAGCGCAGATGTGGGCATGGGCCATGGGGAAGGAACCTGCAGGGGTGATGGAGATCATTCCGTACCGAGGGGTCGATCCACACACTGATGTACTAAGAGTAAGGGGAGTCTGGTTTCTCACTGTTGGAGAAGGGGATTACAAACACACAAAGGGAGAAAACTAAAATGAACACTAAGTGTGGGACTGGAAATGGAAATATTCGCGTTAACTTGTGTTTTCCGTATATAAAGATGGATTTTACAATATAGATGAAAATGTATAGGGGTGTGTGTGTGCGCATGTGTGTATATGTTTGTGCGTGTGTGTGTGTGTGTGTGTGTGCGTGTGTATACATTTCCTAGTCCTAACCATTGAGATAGCTCACAAGGAGTAAGAGTCCAGCGGCAATGAGCCTGTTTGGCACCCAGATCCTGATTTCTAAATACCATTCTCCAGGGGCGCCTGGGTGGCTTAGTCTGTTAAGCTTCTGACTCTTGATTTCAGCTCAGGTCATGATCTCAGGGTCATGAGATCAAGCCCTGCACTGGGCTCTGCACTCAGCAGGGAGTCTGCTTGAGCTTCTCTCTCTCCCTGTCTTTCTGCTCCTCCCACAACTCACGTCCTCTCTCTCTCTAAAATAAATAAACAAATTTTTAAATGAATAAATAAATAAAATACCATTCTCCACTAAAAAAGAAAAACAAAACCCAGGGCTCCTTGAAGTAATGACTAATTCTAGGGCAGGGCCCAGGAAATTACAAGGTGAGCCTCTGCTACTTTATCAGACTAGTGAGCAATGGAGCACTCAAAGAATGCTGGGGCCAGATCAAGAGACCACAAGGAAGCTTGCCTGAGCTACTACCAGCCAAATCAGAGACCATTTGAGCAACAAAATAAATAATGATAATACCAGATTATAACTCTCTCAATAAAAGAGGAAACCCATGAATTCATATTGATATAAAGTTAAGACAATGAGGAAAAGTTTGGTAAGGAATGGGTTATTCCCATGATTTCAAAGTACCTGCCCAAAGTACTTATTCTTTACAAAAGGCAAAACAGTAACTTGACAGTGGGGAGAGTTGGCAGACACAACATTAATCAACTGATCGCTGTGAATGTTATCAGTAATGGAACATTACAAATCATTCACAGCCTTTGTAAGATGCAACGAGCAGACAGCACCCCTTCCTCTTCCCTGCAGTGTGTAACCTGAATCTGAGAAGCATGGGACAAGCTCACATAGAGGAACATATTATGAAATAGCTGTCCTGCAATCCTCCAGGAGTCAAAGTTATCAAAGCCAAAGAAAGGGTGAAAACTGGCTCCAGAAGGAAGGAGAGAACAGAGCCAAGACAACCAGAGTCAACATGTTATTCTAAACTGGACAGCTTTTCTGTAGCAGGCATTACGGGGAAACCTGGAAAACCTGAATAGGGTCTAAAGATTTGATGTTTTTAAAAAAAAAAAAAAAAGAGGGGCGCCTGGGTGGCTCAGTGGGTTAAGCCACTGTCTTCGGCTTGGGTCATGATCCCAGGGTCCTGGGATGGAGCCCCACATCGGGCTCTCTGCTCAGCAGGGAGCCTGCTTCCTCCTCTTTCTCTGCCTGCCTCTCTGCCTACTGGTGATCTCTCTCTGTTAAATAAATAAAATCTTAAAAAAAAAAAGAAAAGAAAAGAAAAAGGGAGAGATTCTTTGTACCATCCTTGCAACTTTTCTGGGAGTTTGGGGTTCTTTTCAAGTAAACAAACAAACAAAAAATCTCTGAAAGAAACTTTAAAATAAATCACTTGAATTGTTATAATTCTCTCCTTTGGTGATTGCATTCACTCTGAAGTCTGCACAGTCTTCCGCTACCCCAATTACAAGATGACTTTCTGCATTAGTGACCTGTTCGTACATGACCAACCACCCCAAAATATTGTTGCTCAGAACCACCATCTACTTAGGTCAGTATTCTGTGGTTCAGAAATTTCAGCTGGGATTCTTCAGGGAGTTGGGGCTGGAACTACTCACACGTTTGCAGTCAGCTTCCAGTCCTCCGGGTAGGTGCTCCTGCTTGGTGAAGTTGGTGGGCATCAGCTGAGATGACAAAGGCAAGCAGACACTTGTTGGTCAGGATCTAGCCAGCTGGGCTGGGCCCGTTTTCCATGGCTACTCCAGGCTCCAGCAAGAACAGGACAGTAAGGATGATTTCCTCCTCTTGGCAATAAAAATAAGAATAAATATTCCATAGGATTTTTATGGAGATTAAACAAGATAATGTACTGTTAACCCTTAACACACAGTAGGCATTCAATAATTTTTTCATACTCTCTACCCCCTCCCTAAGCAAAACCTACTCCCCTCCAGGAATTTCTCTCTTGACATATTCCCAATGGTCCTGGTTTTGGGAAACATTGTGAACATTTCAAATGTTCCTTTTGCTTTATTCCTTTGTATTCAGCCTGCCCACCTAAAGCAACGGGCTTATATCACAGTCCTCTATAACTATCTTAATTTTGAAAAGGCTTTTAATCATCAAATTCGGTTCATTCCGTTTCTGCAATCTTATTCAGCCTGTTACGGATGAGCATCTCACCTTTCCCGCCGTGTGTCGGAGCTGTCCGTCTTTCTCCAACCCCTGCACTGGCTCGTCAGCCCACAGCCAGGTCACTCAGACCACACACTGGAGCTCTCCTCCTCCGGGCGCCCCGCCACTCCACTCCGATGATTCACCTCGAGTTTTGGGCTTGGTGGAATGACACAGGTCTCCAGCTTACTGGACTACATGGATTCAGGTCTCCTCTCCAGCACTTCCTGACCACGTGGCCATACACAAGCTCTGCAGTTTCTCTTAATTTGTTCATCTGTAAAATGGGATCGACGACCACAGTGCTGCCTTATGAGGTGTTGGAGGATTAAATGAAAAAACCTACAAAAAGCACTTAGTCTATGCCTGGTACCTACCAAGGGCTTTAATAAGGCTTAGCCATTCCTACTGCCTCTTGGCCCAGTCCTTTTCTCATCAACTATGCTTGCTGCTCCCTTGGTCCAGATCTCTACCGTCCCCTGGGGCAGAAGCACCATCAGCACCTAACTGAAACCCAGCCTCTAGCCTGGCCTCCTCGAATCCAGCCTCTCCTACCCCCGCCCTTCCCCCTGCTAGAGAAACCAGGGCAAGAGAAAAAGGCCCAGATAACTTCTCCCTACTAAAAGCTTCAACTATCCCTGTCTTCCCAAACTATTTGGGATTAAGAATCAGTGTATTTCCTGGGGCGTCTGTGTGGCTCAGTGGGTTAAAGCCTCTGCCTTCGGCTTGGGTCATGATCCTGGGGGCTCTCTGCTCAGCAGGGAGCCTGCTTCCTCCCCTCTCTCTCTCTGCCTGCCTCTCTGCCTACTTGTGACCTCTGTCTGTCAAATAAATACATAAAATCTTAAAAAAAAATAAGTGTATTTCCTAACCAAAGATCAATAATAGAACATATCTTTGTAAAACACAATAAAAACTAATTATTGGAAAACTTTCATGTAAAAAAACAAACAAAAAGTACAAGCCCAAGATTTCTATTATTAGATCTATTTATTAGATTAAGAGGCATAAATGCTCCCTCAAATTGCTTTGACAGTTTCTAAACACTTATTCCCAATTTCATTCATCTCTCTTTGGGCTCATGACAAATAGTTGCTGAACTCAGATGATACTTTCTCTCTTCAGAAGTGCTGTCAGGTGACCTACACCTTTTAGGCTCTGGTTAGTCCCCTGTTGAATTACCCCCAGCTCTATATATACATATAAATATATGTATACATACATATATATGTGTGTATACACACACACACACACCCCATGTTATATATCTATATATAGATATATATATAGATATATATATCTATATATATATATATATATAATTCCTTGGGGTTCCCCCAACACACAACGTTTCTATCTCTACTCCTTCCCACATGTGATTCTCTTTCCCATCTTTGTATCCAGAAAACTCCTAAACATCTTTTGAGATTCTATGCAGTGTAGCATGGCCTGAAGTCTTGCTTATCTGCTGCTGGTGCTGAGGCTCTGTCCCTGGTGCTGTGGCTAATTGACACCACTGTCCTGACCTGCTTCTTGTTTGACTGCCAGCACTCCAGTCACTGGGGTCCCACTCCGTCTTAATAGCTATTGATTGCTAAGTCCTACAACCTCTCCCCAAAGCTGCCACAGTACTACTGTTATATATTAAAGGAAAACCTCCCCCTGAGTGACTAAAGTCATTTGAGGCTTTCAGTGAATCCTCCTTACTCTGTTTATCTGTCCCTTCTCCTAGAATAACTGGGGCAATAAATGTAAAGGCCTACTCAGAAAATGTTTCAAGGACACCAGCCTGTATATCAGGATCTTTGCCAAATGCCTGCTCTGTACCTGACACCCAGCTGGGTGTGGTAAATACAGAAGTAAAGACAAGGTCCCTTCAGAAAAGTAACACAGATGTTTGTACAGTGAAAAACCTTGAAAGAGAGAAACAATGTCTCCTTCTAGAGCAGAGGGAAATGTTTGGTGTGCAGTAGAACAAAAATAGTGTCTCCCTCCTGGGCAAAAGTTGGGCAGGTTTTCTGGCATTCATTCCATTTTTTGAAAAGAGGCTTTCTAAGGTCAGGTGTCCTCGGCTTGAAGCAAACCCAGTACATACGCAGCATCTAGGACCATGTGTTGCCCCATGTGACTGGGAGAATGGGGGTAAAAGTAGGTGACATGAGCCTGAAGTGCATGCCGCTTTCTCTGTGGGGAGTAATAAAATCCTGGGGCTCTTACCCAGGAGTGTCACGCTTTCTATCAGATTCATGAAACCTTGGTGAACTAACATGTTAGCTTGAAAGTAGGATAAAATCAAAGAGCCTTCAGAGTGCTTGACATTTAGATGGGGTCAGGGAATTGGTCCCAACACCCACTTGAGCTAAAACATGTAGGCTTTGTGTAACTTAACCTACAGGGTATTCTAGAACACAAATTAAAGACCATATGGAAGGGCAAAAGGGTATATAACCACATAGTGCATTTAGGAAAATTCAAAAAGAACAGGTTGACCAGGTCACCATCAAGGGTTTTACACACAGTCGTGAAAGTAAATCAGCATATTCAATTTAGTCTTAAGGTCCACTTTGAGATAAAACTTTTAATAATATTAACCATAGTCTTTGAACTAGCTAATACAGTACTTCTCAGCAAAACTGATGAAGAAAAACAATTCTGTGTCATGTTAATTGCTGTGCCAATAAAAATAGTCTTTCCCTACACAGTTTAGGGAAATAACATTTCCCCAGATTCTGAACTGCAAGCAACTTCAATAGGTTTTGGTGGTTTTGCTTTTGTTTTTGTTTTCACTGAAGCCCTTCTCAATACGTCAATATAGAAAAAAATTTTGAACCACCAAAGGGGAAAGTTAGCATACAGGGTAGGCCCTGCCAATCTGATCAGATATCCTTTGTTTGAGGAACTCTGATTAACGTTTCCCATAATCATTATTCTGTTCCTCCTGATGTGAGTAATGTTTGTATAACACATTGAAAAATCACTATGGCATTATAAGCAAACAAATGAAATGATAATTGAATAAAATTAATCTTTGGCTTGATTTGCTTTAAAATGTGTCTACGGGATTAGGATTCTGTGGTCCTAATCTTTCATAACCTAAAAAAAGATGAAATTCCGTAATGGCTTAAGTGCATCTGTTCTCTGCTCCAATGGCCTACAAATTAATAAATTACGCTATTAATTACACAGGGATATTTAAGTATTTTGGTCATACTTACTCATCTCTAGTTGACTATTCCAAGACAAATTCACACCATATATATTTGTCCAATATGCATATTTGAGACCTACCTTATATAATTCAAACATTATCTAGTTTGCCAAAAGAATGCACTTGAGGTTTTATTATGCTCCAGGTCACTGAAAATGAAGCATAACATACTTGCATTATTTCAACGTGGACAGATATACAATATATATCATCCTATGTGTATTATAGCATAAATATGCATTTCAGAAATACCTATGCAAATTCTTTCAACCTAAAACTAAAGGGATTAGGAAACCAAGTAAAACCAAGTTGATAACCCTCTGATTATTGACCACTTTATAGCTGAAACAATGGTTTAACCATTGCTACAAGCACACACTACAATATAAATGTAAGCATCATTTCCTTAAAGTTGTAGGGAAAATTGCTATTTTTCACATTGAAAAGCTCTCTTAGCTAAATATAATTGGAAGGTTTTTCATCATCTATTGCATGGCAAAGATTCAACATGTTGGCTCTCTGCTGTCTACAAATTCATCCTTGAATCACCACTAGTATGGAGCTATCATACAGAAAAGTCAATCAATATTTATTAAATAAGTAAATGAACTTTTCACCTTTTAGTTGATATAATTAATATTATACAATTTTAAGTACATTTGCTGATTTCTACAAAATTCTCTACCACCAATCCATTTTATCCAAATGGATTAAAAAGTCCATTAGTAAAAGAGATAAGCAAAAGAAATGTCTAAATGGTTTATCAGACATAACAACTAAATTACTAAAATCCTGAGGATTGCATGAAAAATTAAATAAAACAATACAGTGGACATAGATTATATTCTGCTTATATAAGTTATACGTTTAAGTTGAAATGTAAACATTCGTCATGATAGTTTTTTAGTGAAATCATTAATATTACAATGTTCTTTATTTCAATTTTTTGAGCTTCTTATGGTAAGTAGCATTTATTTCATATAATCCCCTGGATTTTATTAATTTTGAAAGGGGTTGTGGGCTTTTTAAGATTTGATTTATTTATTTTGAGAAAGAGAGAGTGAGCAAGCATGAGTGGGGAAGACAGAGAGGGAGAAGGGCAAGCAGACTCCACACAGAACACAGAGCCTAACACCCTGAACCCTTGGGATTGGGTTCAATCCCAAGGCCCTGCAGTCATGAACAGAGCCAAAATCAAGAGTCAAATACTCAACCAACTGAGTCACCCAGGTGCCCTAATCCTCTGGATTTTAACAAAGTAGTATTTTGTTATTTAAAGGTCATGCCAAGAAGTTAGAAATTTATACTGAAATCAAGAAGAGAATTTAAACCACATAGGTGACTTTCCTGTCCCCATCTCCAAATGACTTCCATGTCTCTCTGGCTCATAGGCCTAGGTTCTTCATTTGTGTGAGTGTTCGTTTTGGTGTAGCCAGGATAATCCTCAGTGGCAAAGCCCTCTGCACCAGCATGCATGTATGAGGACTGACTGCCACACATATCCCTACATTATTGGTGCTTATTAGGCTTACATCTGCCCTATAGAAAGGTGAAAAGCAGCAATTCCCAACCTCAATGAATATATGATTTATATGAAAAGACAGTCCTATACAAAATTAACTGTTCTAGATTCTGGGGAAGATGGCAGAGTAGGAGCACCCTAAGCTCACCTTGTCCCACAGATACAAGTGGATGACACCCAAATCAGTGTAAATAATCCAGAGAAAACCCAAGGACTGGCAGAACAAACTCTCCACAGCTAAATGTAGAGAACAGTTCACAATGATGTGGAACATTTTCTCATGTGTCTGTTGGCCCATTTGTATGTCTTCTTGGAAGAAATGTCTATTCAGGTCTTCTGCCCATTTCTTGACTGAATGATTGATGAATACCTACCATTTACATCCATGTGAATAGAACTGGAGGATATTATGCTAAGTGAAATAAGCCAATCAGAGAAAGACAATTATCATATGGTTTCACGCATGTGAGGAATATAAGAAATAGCACAGAGAATCATAGGGGAAGGGAAGGAAAATGAATGGGAATAAATCAGAGAGGTACACAAACCGTGAGAAACTTGTCTCTGAGAAACGAACTGAGGGTTGTGGAAGGGAAGGAGAGGTTGTGTAACTGGGTGATGGACATAAAGGAGGGCACATGTTGTGATGTGTGCTGGGTGTTATATGCAAATGATGAATCACTGAACTACATATGTTGACTAATTAAATTAAAAAAAAATTTAACGCAAAAAAAAGAAAAAAAAAGAACAGGCCACATTTCAAAGGGTAAGAAAGATAGAGGCACAGTCAGAGCTAACGGGCTTCACAGGACTGTCTGCAGAAGGGAGAAGTGACAGGGTGGAGAGGGAAAGAAACAGACACCCATGGCCCAGACACAGGGAAAACCAACCCCATAATATTTGGCTTTGAAAACCAGAAGAGCTGGAATTTCAAGAGTTCTTAAAATCAGCAGGTCTTAGCACCTGGAACTTTAGAAATCAGCAGGCTCCTGGAAGAGCCTGGAGGGAGAGAAGAACCTAAGTACCCACCCTTAAAGAGACAGTACAACAAAGAGCCCTACAGAGATACAGCAGAGAAGCAGAATTTGAAAAATGCAGGTATACAGAAAGGAGAGTTGCTTACTAATACCAGAGCAAGTCCTGGAGGGGCAGGGATCTTGGGAGACTTCTCCAGGCACAAAAGAGCTGATGAGAGCCATTTCCCTTCCCTATACCCCAGCACTGACACAAAGACACCAGCCAGAACTAGTCAGCTCTTATACTGGCAACCTAATTTGCTAATAGCCCAACCCATGCCCACATTCTCCTACAGAAAATTCCCCTCCAGCCAGACCTCTGCCCCAGGTCCCCTCCCACAGGGACAACACAAACTTTGCTAACACCATGTGTCCCATTGCCCACATAGCTTCTGCAGACCCAACCCCTCCAACCTGGCCCGCCTCAGCCCGTAGCATTTTCCTTTCCACAAGCCCACAACTTGCTGGCATCACAGGCCCCAGCACTGGGGTTCTCCTAAAGACCTGCCACCTCCAATATGCACATGGCCAAAACCTATTCAGAGCACAATGCCACAAGCCTGGCAGTGTGTAAGCAACCCCAACAGGGGTCAGCGCCACTCCAAAGTGACTCTTGTTCCAGGAGGAGAGAAAGAAAACCACAGACAGAGGTCTGACTGAGGTCCCACCAGGGGGCTGTGAGACAAACATCTGGTCTAAATGTAGACTGGCCTCCCAATGAAAGCTTCTCAGGGGACAGCACAGGGAAAGGACCTTGCAGTTCTGTGTTATTGCATCTCTGCAAACACCTGCCTGACTCAACTCAACCCAGTGTGGTCCCAGACTGGCCCACTAACAACACAGGCAAAGAGAGCCATTGCAGAGGCCTGGGCTGAAGAGGAAAGCAGCTCATCCACAACAGCAGGACACATGCAATACACACAGGAGACAACCCTGAAGCACCAGATTCTGGGTAACAGAGGACATCACACTGCAAGGCATAAGAGGACCTCTTCTTTGTAAGGCCATCAAGAGCAAGAGACATAGTTGATTTTCTTAACACAGAGAAACAGACACAGAGACTTAGACAAAATGAGGAGACAGAAGAATATGTCCCAGATGAGAGAACAGGACAAAATCATAGCGACACAGAAACAAATAATATGCCTGATAGAGAATTTAAAGTAATGATCATAAAGATACTCACTAGACTTGAGAAAAAAATGGAGGACCTCAGTAAGACCCCTAACAAAAAGATAGATAACATAAGAACAGTCAGGGATGAAGAATTCAATAAATGACATTTAAAATACACTAGATGGAATAAATAACAGACTAGAAGAGGCAGAAGAACAGATCAGTGACCTGGAGAACAGAGTAATGGAAAATATAAGAAGAAAAAAATAAAAATACACTTATGGAATTCAATGACAACATCAAGCATAATAACATTCATGTTATAGTGATCCTAGAAGATGGGTGGAGGCAAAAAATTTATATGAAGAAATAATAGCTGAAAACTTCCTAAATCTGAAGAAGGAAATAGAAATCCAGATCCAGGAAGCACAGAAAGCCCTCAACAAAACCCAAGGAGGACCACATCAAGACATATATTAATTAAAATGCCAAAAATGAGTGACAAGGAGAGAATTTTAAAAGCAGCAAAACAAAAGAAAAACGTTACATACATGGGAAACCCCAAAAGACTATCAGCTGATTCTTCTGCAGAAACTTTGTAGGCCAGAAGGCATGATATATTCAAAAGTGCTGGCTGGGGAGGGGGAGAGCCCACAACCAAGAACACTCTATCCAATAAGTCTAACGTTGAAAATAGAAGGAGAGATAAAGAATTTCCCAGACAAACAAAATTAAAGGAATTCATGACCACTGTGCCAGTCTTATAAGAAATGTTAAAGGGGACTCTGATTGGAAAGGAGCGGCCATAATAAGAGTAAGAAAAGTAGGAAGCACAAAAGCAGTAAAAATAAGCAGAAAAAGGATTCACAAAAAAAAAAAGCAGTCAAAGGATTCACAAAAAAATGTATATAAAGCATGACAACACATACATAAAATGTATGTCTTGGGAAGGGAGGAGTAAAGAATGGGTTCAAATTTAAGTGACCACCAACTTTATATAGATCCCAATATGCATAAAAGATGTTATATACAAAGCTGATATCAAAAGCCAGTAATAGATATGCAAAAATTAGAGAGAAGGATACCAAGTATATCACTGAAAAAGGCCAGCAAACCATGAGAGAAGACAGTACGAGAAGAAAGGAACAGAAAAGGGAAAAAAAGAAAAGAAGAAAGAACTACCCTCCCCAAAATAAAACCAAAAAACAGAATGGCAATAAGTACATCTCTATCAATAATTACTTCCAAAAAAATTACTTTCAATGTAAATGAACTAAATGCTCCAATCAAAAGATCTAGGGTGACGCAATGTTTAAAAAAGCAAGACCCACCTATATGCTCCTTACAAGGGACTCATTTCACACCTAAGGACACGCAGATTGAAAGTGAAGGGATAGAAGATCATTTATCATGCAAATGGAAGTAAAAAGAATGCCGGCATAGCAATACTTATATTGGACAAAATAAACCTTAAAACAAAGACTATAAAAAGAGACAAATAACAACACAATATAATCAAAAAGGGAATAATCCAGTAAGATGATATAATAATTATAAATATGTATGTATCATCATGGGAGCACCCAAATATATAAAGCAGCTAATTACAAACATAAAGGCAGTAATTGATAGTAATGTGATAATAGTAAGGGACTTCACTACCACACTTACATCAATGGTCATCCAAATAGAAAATCAATAAGGAAACAGTGGCTTTGAATGGCAAATTGGACCAGTTAGATCTAACAGAAAATCCACAGCCTTCCATCCTGAAACAACAGAATACACGTTCTTTTCAACTGTACATGGAATATTCTCCAGAATAAATCACATATTAGACAACAAAACAAGTCTTGAAAAATTCAAAATGACTGAAGTCAGGACCTACATTTTTTTCTGAACAAAACACTCTAAAACAAGAAATCAATCACAAGAAAAAAAAGTCTAGAAAGAACACAAATACATGAAGGTTAAATAACATGCTACTGAGCAATGAATGGGTCAACCAAGAAATCAAACAGGAAATAAAAAAAAATATTTGGAGACAAATGAAAATGAAATCTTTGGATGTAGCAAGAGCTGTTTTAAGAGGAAGTTTATAGCAATACAGGCCTACCTCAAGAAGCAAGAAAAATCTCAAAGAAACAATATAACTCTATACCTAAAGGAGCTAGAAAAAGAAGGGGGGAAAAATGAAAACTAGAAAGAAGAAAATTTTAAAAATTAAAGTAGAAATAAACAAAATAGAAACTGAAAAAATAATAGAATGAAACAAGGAGATGGTTCTTTCAAAAAATCAACAAAATTGGTAAACCTTTAGCTAGACTCATTTAAAAAAAGGAGAGAGATAAAATCAGAAATAAAAGAGGAGAAATAACAACCAATCCCACAGATATACAAAGGATTATAAGAGAATATTATGAAAAATTATATGCCAACAAATTGGACACTTAGAAGAAATAGATAAATTCCTAGAAATATATAACCTCCCAAAACTGAATCAGGAAGAAATAAAAAATTTGAACAGACCAGCAATGAAATTGAATCAGTAATCAAGAAACTCCCAAGAAACAAAAGTCCAGGACCAGACAGCTTCAGGTAAATTTACTGGTGAATTCTACCAAACATTTAAAGAATAGTTAATACCTATTCTTCTAAAACTATTCCCAAAAATACAAGAGGAAGAAAAGTTTCCAAAGTCATTCTATGAGGTCAGCATTATCCTGACACTAAAGCCAGGTAAAAGGGCACCTGGATGGCTCAGTCAGTTAAGCATCTACCTTTGGCTCAGGTCATTTATCCCAGGGTCCTGGAATTGAGGCTTGCTCCATGTTCAGCAGGGAGCCTGCTTCTCCCACTCCTCTCCACTTGTGCTCTCTTGTGCTAACTCTATTGCTATTTCTGTCACTATCTCTGTCTCTCTTTCACTCTCAAATAACTAAAATCTTAAATAAATTAATAAATGAATAACAGATAAAGATACTACAAAATGAGAAAATGAGAGAGAACTACAGGCCAATATGTCTGGTAAACATCAATGGAAAAATCCTCGACAAAATATTAGCAAATGAAACCCTGCTAATGGCCAAAGCAATCTTGAAAAAGAACAAAACTGGAGGTATAACCATCCCAGTTTTCAAGATATTCTACAAAGCCATAGTAATCAAAACAGTGTGGCACTGTCACAAAAATAGGCACACAGATCAATGGAACATAATAGAAAGCTCAGAAACAAGCCCATAATTACATGGCCAATTTCAACAAAGGAGGAAAGAATATGCGATGGGAAAAGACACAGTCTCTACAACAAATAGTGTTGAGAAAACATGACAGAAATATGCAAGAAAATTAAACTGGACCACTTTCTCCCACCATATACAAGAATAATCTCAAAATAATTTAAGAACTTAAATGTGAGATCAGAAACCATAAAAATCTTAGAAGAGAGGACAGGCAGTAATTTCTCTGACATCAGCCATAGCAACATTTTTCTAGATATGTCTCCTTAGGCAAGGGAAACAAAAGCAAAAATAAACTATTGGGACTTTATCGAGATAAAAAGCTCATGCACAGCAAAGGAAACATCACTAAAACCAAAAAATAACGTACTGAATGGGAGAAGATATTTGCAAAGATATATCTGATGAAGGGTAAGTATCCAACATATATGAAGAATTTATACAACTCAACACCAAAAAAATAAATAATAAAGATTAGGCAGAAGACCCGAACAAACATTTCTCCCAAGTTGACAGACTGATGACCAGCAGACACATGAAAATATGCTCAACCTCACTAATCATCAGGGAAATACAAATCAAATCCACAATGAAAGATCACCTTATACCTATCAGAATGGCTACCATCAAAAACATAAGAAACAACAGGTATTGGCAAGGATGTGGAAAAAAAGGAAACTCTGTGCACTGTTGGTGAGAATGCAAACTGGTGTAGCCACTTTGGAAAACAGTGTGGAGGTTTCTTAAAAAGTTAAAAATAGAAGTATCATATGATCCAGTAATTCCACTAATGGCTATTTATTTACTCAAAGAAAATTTAAATATGAATTCAAAAAGATATATATTCCTCTATGTTTATTGCAACATTATTTGTAATAACCAAGATTTGGAAGCAAGCCAAGTGTCTGTCAATAGATGAATGGATAAAGAAGAAATGATGTGATATAAACAGGTAGATGGCAGATGATAGATAGATGATAGATAGACACTACTTAGTCATAAAAAAGAATGAAATCTTGCCATTTGCAACAACATGTATGGATCTAGATGGTATAATGCTAGATTAAATAAGTCATCTAGTCATCTTGTCAGAGATAGGAAAATACCATAATATTCCACTTATATGAGAAATTTAAGAAACAAATGAACAAGGGAAAAAAGAGACAAACCAAAGAACAGACTTTAAACTCTGGAGAACAAACTGATGGTTACCAGAGGGAAGGTGGGTAGGGGGATGGGTGAAATAGGTGAAAGGGATTAAGGATAAGTTTATCGTGATGAGCACTGAGTAGTGTATAGAATTGTTGAATCACTATATCGTACACCTGAAATTAATACATAACATTCTATGTTAACTATACTGGATTTTTAATTAAGTGGACTAAAGAATGGAATTCATTTACTCATCCATTCATTGAGTCATTATTCATTCACTCAGCAACATTTATTTACCACATATTATAGCCCAGGTCCTGCAGAAGGTATCACAGATACAGAAACTAATAAAATACTGTAGTCCAGTGGAATGCTTCCTACTCCCCTTACATTACTTCTACCCCACCTTTTTCCAGGCCTTATAGCTCCTCAACTACCAAAGAAGGCTACTGTCTACAGTTTTCTCCAGAATCCCCAGCCAACAGACAGTTGTTCAATCCTCCTAATGCACAAATTAGTTTAAGTAACTTCCTTCTTCAAAAACTTTTAATTGCACCCCCTAACCTATGGAGTAAATGATGAATTCCTTAAATGACAATAATTTAAGGACCTCGCTATCCTGGGCCAAATCTATCTTTCCATTCCTAAAAAACTAATATGCAGAGGAGTGATTTACATTACCCCAGCCTTTCCACATATACTATTTTATACATATATTACCCTAGACTTTTCACATATATTATCTTCATAATAACACCAGAAATTCACAGAGCACTGTTGTCTACTCCCCTACAACATTTCCTTTTCCTTCTGGCACACCACTGATTTGTAAGCCCCCAAGACCTAGGTGGAGTCACGTGACTAGTTCTGACCAATGGAATGAGAACAGATTTCTGAGCCTGGTTCTGACCAATGGAATGAGAACAGATTTCTGAGCCTGGTACTGAAAGATCTCTCTTCCTCTCCCTTCCCTTCTGCAGTGAATGTGGGGACCAAATATTAAGGACAATGGCATCCCAAGATGGAATCCCTAACAATCATCCTACATAGAGCATCTATCCCCACCCTGCCTCTCTGCCACCCTCAAAAACTAAATTGGACTAAAATGTTAGGAAACATTCAATTTTTATTGTTTTAAGTCACTGAGATTTCTGAGTTTACTTGTTGTTACAGCATACGTTATTTTATTCTGACAATGCAGCCAGCATTTGATATCTTTTTAGAAATGAGAAAACTAAGATTCCAAAAGGCAAGTGACATCCAAATTCATGTAGCTAATAAGTAGAACTATAAATTCAGGTCTCTACTTTCTGTAATGGTTTATTTTATATATCCACTTCACTGGGCTAAGGAATGCCCACATAGCTAGTAACACATTACTTCTGGGTGTTTCTGTGAGGGTGTTTCTGGAAGAGATTAGCATTTGAATCAGTAGACCAAGTAAAGATTATTCTCACCAGTGCAAGTGGGGACCAGCCAATTTGTCAAGAGTGTGAATAGAACAAAAAGGCAGAGGCAGAGGGAACTTGCTCTCTGTCTGAGCTAAGTCATCTACCCTCTCCTTTCCTTGGGCTTCAGTGCTATACACAGGGTTGGGTTTATACTACCTTGCATATCAGTCACCCAATAATCATGTTGGATGAATAAATGTGATGGTTTAACTGTTTAATCTATTTTCAGTACATACATAGACTTAACAGCAAATGTCAATGAAAGTCGCTTCTGATAATAACAAAGAAGGATAATTTATGCAAAGGATCTTCTGGATAAGATGTCCACTTTGATCTCCTTTTTAAATACAGGACATTAGTTCTGATTTATAAAGTGTACTTTGAAATCCTCTGATCTTCTCTAATGAGCCACTTGATTATATAAGGCTGTGCCTCATGTTTCAGAAATGAATCGGTACTGTGTTAGCCAGAGCTGGGCTTAGGAAATTTGAATAGTGGAGCAGACTATGAACAAGCAGTTCTTCCTGTGTTACTTTTGTTGCCACAAACCAATTTACTTCAGCAAATTTTACCTACTTAAAACACACACACACACAAATTAAAACATGTCTTTTTTAAAAAACTGCTTCTAAATAAACCTTAGATGCAATTAGAATTATGATACTTATTATGAAGAGCTATATCTCCTTCCATTTGGTGCTAGTGACAAAGGTTAAAAATGCCCTCCTATAAAATACCACATAATTAAACAAAGCAATTTTGTAATTACCCACTACACAACTGGATAAATTCCAAGTTTCATAATTGTTTTAACCTATAGATGATCTACTTGTACAAAAAAAATAATAATAACAAATATGTCCAAATGGTAGAAGAATAGAATTTCTTTTCAGGATTATTTAATTTTGTTTCTATTCTCTCATTTGTTAAGCTTCTCTTTAAAAAAAAAAAAAATTTAAAAATAGCAAACAGTTTCTGCTCCTTGCATCATCCTCCACAAGTAACTATGTATAGATATGGGCATAGAATGTTGAGCTTTTGATCTTGACGAAGTCCCAAAAGTTCATTTTTGTTTTTGTTTCCTTTGCCTTTGGAGACATATCCTGAAAGAAGTTGCTGTGGCTGACCGATGTCGAAGAGGTTACTGCCTATGTTCTCCTCTATGATTTTGATAGATTCCTGCCTCATGTTGAGGTCTTTTATCCATTTCGAGTTTATCTTTGTGTATGGTGTAAGAGAATGGTTAAGTTTCATTCTTCTACACATAGCTGTCCAATTTTCCCAGCACCATTTATTGAAGAAACTGTCTTTTTTGTACTGTATATTTTTTCCTGCTTTGTCGAAGATTATTTGACCATAGAGTTGAGGGTCAAGAGCTTCCGCACAGCAAAGGAAACAGTCAACAAAACAAAGAGGCAACCCACGGAATGGGAGAAGATATTCACAAATGACACTACAGACAAAGGGCTGATATCCAAGATCTATGAAGAACTCCTCAAACTCAACACATGCAAAACAGATAATCACATCAAAAAATGGGCAGAAGACATGAACAGACCTTTCTCCAAAGAAGTCATACAAATGGCTAACAGACACATGAAAAAATGTTCATCATCATTAGCCATTAGGGAGATTCAAATCAAAACCACATTGAGATACCACCTTACACCAGTTAGAATGGCCAAAATCAACAAATGTTGGAGAGGATGTGGAGAAAGGGGAACCCTTGTACACTATTGATGGGACTGCAAGTTGGTGTAGCCACTTTGGAAAACAGTGTGGACATTCCTGAAGAAATTAAAAATAGAGCTACACTGTGACCCTGCAATTGCACTACTGGGTATTTACCCCAAAGGTACAGATGTAGTGAAAAGAAGAGCCATAGGGTACCCCAATGTTCATAGCAGCAATGGCCACAGTCACCAAACTGTGGAAAGAACCAAGATGTCCTTCAACGGACAAATGGATAAGGAAGATGTGGTCCATATACACTATGGAGTATTATGCCTCCATCAGAAAGGGTGAATACCCAACTTTTGTATCAACATGGATGGGACTGGAGGAGATTATGCTGATTGAAATAAGTCAAGCAGAGAGAGTCAAGTATCATATGGTTTCACTTACTTGTGGAGCATAAGGAATAACAGAGAGGACACTGGGAGATGGAGAGAAGTGAGTTGGGGAAAATCAGAGGGAGAGACAAACCATGAGAGACCGTGGACTCTGAGAAACAAACTGAGGGTTTTGGAGGGGATGGGGGTGAGTGTTGGGTGAGCCTCGTGGTGGGTATTATGGAGGGCACATATTGCTTGGAGCACTAGGTGTGGTGCATAAACAATGAATTCTGGAACACTGAAAAAAATTAAATAAATTTTTTTAAAAAGAATGTCAAGCTTTTTGCTTGAGAATTTTTAAAACCCAGCACTGGAAATGAGACATATGGTAGAACGTGGCATATTGAAAACTCAAGCTCCACCATCAATAGGTGTAAGAATAATGCCTCAGGACAAGTTGAAGGAACTCATTATAATAATCTGATAGAGACAAAACTCTGTAAAACACAAATCCCTGTTTCCCTAGGATCAAATTACACCATTATGTAGGCAAATTCCCACCATGCCAATTTCCTGTGTTGACCTTCTGAAAGTTTCAATCTAAACTGCACACCTCCCCACATCTTTCCAAAGTGCCAACGGGGCAGGCTCTTTCACCCAGCTCCAAATAAATGTCCAGTGATCTCACGGTCCACCCCTACTTTCCCTGTCATACGAAGATGAAGGACATCTTCTATGGGTAATTTTAGAGAAGGAATCCATTCTGCACAATCCAACACACTCTGAGATGACAAAGGGGAAAAACTTTTTTGAAACCATCCTTCAGAATTTCCAGGTCACTGGCTGGATTTTAAAATCACAGTGATGACCAACCACTTTCATCAAATATCCATGATACACCTTAGGCATTTTGCAAAGTACTAATCCTAATACTCTCACCAAATGTCACCATGGAGTACGTACACTTGTTAATTATTTAGTCGTTTTATTTTGAAAGTCGTATTATTGCTTTAGGCTCGGACCACTTCCCCCACAGTACATTGAGCAAGTGTCCCTGGGATTCAGGAGGCTGGGTGGAGTTTCTCTAAAAGAAAAGTCTAAAAACTGACGGTATCTGATGAAGTTGCATTCAGCTCTCACTATAAGAGCCTGATAAAAACTTTTCTGGAAGACTGCTTTTACCTTCTGGAAAAGTGCACAATAGGAGCCCCTGGGTGGCTCAAAAGGCTGAGCATCAGACTCTTGGTTACAGCTCAAGCCATGATCTCAGAGTTCTGGAATCCAGCCCCACATCAGACTCCGTGCTCAGTGGGGAGTCTGCTTGAGGATTCTCTCTCCCCTCTGACCCTCCCCCACTTGTTCTCTCTCTCTCTCAAATAAATAAATAAATCCTTTTTTTTCAAGTGTACCACAGAACATGTTAACCAATGAGTCACAGGGTCCAAGTTCAATGTTCTTTGAAAACTCATCTCTCAGTTTGGGCATACAGACTGAGGAAGGACAAGGGTCATGAAATGACTACAGTGGTCCAGACAAAGTAGCCTGGATTTGTCCCCCAGGCTCTCTTTTTTCTGAGCTTTTGTATCAAAATAAATGTCTAAGTTATCTGATCTCCAGATATATTGGGCATTCAGTGTAAGTTTCAACTAGAAAACAACTTGAAGCAATACAAAGAGAGCATACATTTATTCATCACCTATGCTAGACACATTGCTAGATGTATTATAAAAATTATTTTAAGTCCCTATGACAAGGTTTTTTTTTATCTGCATGAGAACTCTAAGGTTCTAAGATTTTAAGTGACCTTGTCAAGGTCACCTAATAAGGAAGTAATGTAACAGCATTTGTCTCAGGGCACCTGGGTGGCTCAGTGGGTTAAAGCCTCTGCCTTTGGCACAGGTCATGATCCCAGGGTCCTGGGATGGAGCCCTGCATCAGGCTCTCTGCTCAGCAGGGAGCCTGCTTCTCCCCCTCCCCTCTCTCTGCCTGCCTGTCTGCCTACTTGTGATCTCTGTCTGTCAAATAACTAAAAATAAAAATATTTTTTAAAAAAAGACAACATTTGTCTCCACAGCCTACTGTCCTCCTACTATAGCATATTACCTCCATCGATTTTAAGTTCAAAATGTTGGGTTTCTGTTTCTTAACCTCTAAACCTTATTTTTTTTTCTATGAAAATATCGTAATGTTCTTAAAATCACACAGCTTATAATTGATGATGATGGGATTTGAATGTTGGCTTTATATTTCTTTCCATCATACAGCATTCAAAAGAAAATGAACATTTGGTCTTACTCTGTCAATTCTCTTCTTCCTCTGGTCTTCCTCTCCAAACCTGGGATCATCTTGAAAGCGTTTTTCCTCTCAGTGACACACATCCTATACCTCAAATGGATCTGGTAATTTTACCTTCAAAATCCTACTCAAACCCATCACTTCTCTGTATTTCCATCTCCACCTCCAGAACTAGTGTCCCCCATCTCCAGCCAAGCATCTGTGCTCGCCCCCATCTAGCCAATCATTCCAACAGAGCCAGAAACATAAAGGAGACCAATATATTATATTCTCAGCACTTAAAACCCTTCAATGATCTCCTAAATTTCACTTAGGATTACCTCCGGTCATTTCTCCCCACATTCCTTACTCATTCTTTCTGTTCTTCACAAATATCAAGCCATTTTCTGTTTCCCCTCCAATAAAATGTTTTATTTTATTAATTAAACATGATCTGAATATGACTGAACATGACATGGCCAGATACTATTCTGTATCCTATGAGCCAACTATATGATCTTGGTTGGTACAGATCCTCCTAGGAGGTCTTCTGTAAAGCATCTTTTTTCCTCTGGCATTTTTAAAGTATCATTGACGTATAACATTCTGTCGATGTCAGGTGTATGATATAATGATTCCATCTTTGTATACACTGTGAAATTATTTCTACAATAAGTTTAGGGATCACCTGTCACCAAAGTTATAATATTTTTTTCTCATGATGAGAACTTTTTAGATTTATTCTCTTGGCAACTTTCAAATATGCACTACAATTTTATTGACTTATAGTCACCGTGCTGTACATTCCATCCCCGTGACATTTATTTTTTTTTAAGATTTTATTTATTTATTTGACAGAGAGAGAGCACAAGTAGGCAGAGAGGGAGGCAGAGAGAGAGAGAGGAGGAAGCAGGCTCCCTGATGAGCAGAGAGCCCGATGCGGGACTCGATCCTAGGACCCTGAGATCATGACCTGAGCCGAAGGCAGTGGCTTAACCCACTGAGCCACCCAGGCGCCCTGACATTTATTTTATAACTGGAAGTTTATATCTCTTGACCTACTTCACCCATCTCACCCACACCCCCACCCCCAGCAACTACCATTCTGTTCTCTCTATCGATGAGTTTGGTTTTCAAATTTATCAAGTACTTATCCGCTTCAGGGGCTTCATCCATGCTATCCTTCCACCTGGAGCACTCTTACTCTCCATCATCCTGCTTCACAGATACTCCTTCCCTGCCCCTCCTCTCCCATTTCAACTGGGTTTCCCCTTCTCAGTTTCCTGTAGTAAGGCCCTGGCTATGTCGCAGTTAAAAAGGGAGTCCAAGAAACAATGGCTTAAATAAGATGGAAGCTCATTTTCTGTAATTATAATCCACGAGCCCAAGGCTTTAACGGAGATCCTGCCACCTTCAAACTATAGCTTCCATCTTGGGATCGAAGGCTTTCATTTCATTTCTCGTCATTTCCAGCCCGCAGGAAGGAGGAAAGGGCCAGGGAATATACATGATTCCTTTTTAGGACACACCCCAAAAGTGGTTAAGAAAAATTCTTCCTGTTTCTATCCCACTGGCCAGAACTTTAGTCATGTGGGCAAGCTATAAGAGATGGTCAGTGTTTGGTGGTGTTCCCAATCAAAACTCAAACACTGTTATCAAAGACAGGCAGAAAGGACATTAGAGAAAAACAAGCAGCCTCTATGCTTTCTCTTCACAGGACTGACTTCAGTTAATAATTACGTATCTATTTAGTTCCTGATCTGGTCAATGTCTGTCTTCTCTTTTAACCATAAACTTGATGAGAGAGAAACATTGTACCTGCTTGGATCACCACAATGTTTACCATGCCTAATACAGTTCCTGGAGTATACTGGATGAATCATAAATGTTTAGTGATTGAGCGAGGAGACAAGAATTTTTTAAGAGTTGTGTAAATTAATATGTCTACCTTCCTGTGACTATACTTCTCAGAGGACAGAATATATACTCTGTTATGTGAGTATGTGTATCTCCATCAACGCTCCGGAGTGTTTATTAACACTCCGCTGGAACTTTTTACCCGACCTAGTTTGCATTTGTCCCTGCTAATCTACTCCCTATTTTTCTTATCATTCTTTCTGTCTTGGATTTCTGACCTGCTAACCAGTGTTACTTCTGACCACCTCTCCAAATCAGAAGGCCAGCTACCCTCTTTTATGCCTCTACCACACTAAAGCTTTGCTCATTGATACCACTGCCTTCTTTCATTCAACAATTATTTGACTCTCCACTCTGCTTACTATGCTAGTCGCCAAGAGCCAACCTATATAATATAACCTCATTTCCCCAAAGAATCTACAAGTCTGTTTCAGAGATAGACTAGAAAATAAACAATTCTTTTTTTTAATATTTTATTAATTTATTTGACTGAGAGAGAGAGAGAGAGAGATCACAAGTAGGCAGAGAGGCAGGCAGAGAATGAGGGGGAAGTAGGCTCCCCGCTGAGCAGAGAGCCTTATGTGGGGCTCGATCCCAGGACCCTGAGATCATGACCTGAGCTGAAGGCAGAGGCCTAACCCACTGAGCCACCAGGTGCCCTGAAAATAAACAATTCTAATCTAAAGCAACAAGTACCATAAAAGAGACTTGCTTAAAAAAACAAAGGAACACATTTATTGAGTACCTGCTACTACCTCATTGTATCTTATATTATTATCGTCAGATCATCCAAGCTTTAAAGATAAGGAAGCTCAGGCTCAGAGAGTTCAAGTAGTTTGCTCAAAGTCAGACATCTCAGAGACATAAAGTAGAACTGCCAGTTCAAGGTGATCTGAGGAAGTCACCATCTTTTCCCCCGGCAAGTTCTAATACAATTCTCCTTTACTATGCTCTGTTCTATTCTAACCTATGCTCTTAACATGGCTCTCTGATGTGCATCTTCTCCTTGTCCCCAAGCATGCAGAGCCAAACAGGCCCCCGTGCATTTGGGGTAATGGCCTCTCATGTTCTTTGCCTCAGTCCAGGATCTTGTCAGGACCGTAGGCACTCCTGGATGCTAGGCAGTACAGAGAGAAAAGACCTTTGTTTGTTGATGTGCCAATTACATCTTGCTGCAAATGATCTTCAAACAACAATGTACTCTTATTTCTTGTGGTTCTGAGGGTTAACAGGGCTCAGGTGGGTAGTTCTTGCTCAGGAGCTCTCATGGAATTGCAGTGAGATGCTGGCTGGGACTCGAGTAATCAGACACCTCCTCGCTCACATTTCAGGTTCCTGGGATAAGATTGCTGGGAAAATGGGGAGTGGGCAGGCCTCCCTATGGTTACCCGAGGTACCTCACAGCATGGCAGTCTCAGATCAGTTGGACTTCTCATGTGACAGCAGGCTTCCCCAAAAACGTGCATTCCAAGAGGCCTGGGAGAAAGCTGTAGGCTTCTTTTGATCTAGCCTTATAACTTCCAGAATGTCCTTTCCACTGAATTCAGTAAGTGTAATTCAGTCAAAAACCTCAGTCCAGATTCCAGGAGATCAGTTAGACGTTACTTCTCCATGAAGGAAGTAGCAAAAAACTGGTGGCCTTCTTCATCAACTTCATGTGGAGTAACACAAATCTGAGTTTAAATCCCAGCTCTGCCACTTACTAGCTGTGCGGCCTTAATCCAGTGAATGAATCTCTCTGAAACTCAGTGTTTTCACCTGTAAAACACTGAAAACAGTATTTATCTCACCAGGTTGTTGTGAGAACAAAGAGAAATTCAGTGTGTGACATGCCCTGTGCCAGGCAGATGCTCAGTAGGTGTTCGTCTTCTTTCCCATCATGTTCCACCCTCACTCCCAAGCAGGTGGCAGAACAGGGTTTCCTATTTGAATTCCTAAATGAATGAATGCATGAAACTATGCAATTCGTGGAGCATCCAAAGTATCTTCCGATATGCTATTCCTCATGTCACTCTCACACTTAAGAACACAAAGGATCTTTTAATCACTACAGAGTAACCCCAAGTTCCCTGCTGAGTGTCCAGAACCCTGGGATCTCCTAACCTCTGCTGCCCCATGACCGATCTCAGGGCTTGTCTGGGCAGCCTCCCAGACCTCCTGCTAGCACAGAGCTCAGCACCCACATATAATGTGTGCTTAAGAGTACCCCTTGCTACAACAGAAGCCAACTGAAAGAGCTCCCAGTAGCCAAAGCTAAAGCAATCTAAACAGGAAAATGAGTAAAGTAATATTGGATCATAACCCAAATTATAAAATAAATATTCTTGAGACCATACAGATATAAATAAATGATTAAATCAATTAATAAATGGGGAGAAGAGAAAAATATCCTGGGCAAAGAATTCCAAATAATTTAGGTAAATACTCCCATCTCAAGAAAGGGAACATTACACCCACCTCCCAATGCCTCAACAGTGGACTGAGCATAGTGACTTCTTTCCAAAGACTATAGTACAGAAAGGGAGAAACTTGACCAGCTCTACCTCAGCCAAGTGATCAAGGTCAGCATCAGTAGTAATCAGTCATGTTGATGGTATGTGGTTGATACAATACGGTGAAAAGGGCACCCCACCTCTGTGATCTTGTTCCAAACATCCATAACCCCAGTCCAACCATGAGGAAAACATCACACAAATCCTGAGATGAGTACTGGACCAGTACTTCTCAAAACTATCAAGGTCCTCAAAAACAAGGAAAGTCTGAGAAACCATCACAACCCCAAGAGGAGCCTGAGGAAAGATGACAACTAAATATGATGTGGCATCTTGGATGAGATCTTGGCACAGAAAAAGGATATTAGGTGAAAACTAAGGAAATCTGAATAAATTATGGTATTTAGCAAATAGAATGTATCACTGTTGATTCATTAATTGTAACACATGTATCATACAAACTTAAGAGGTTAATAATTGGAGAAATTGTGTTGGGAGTATTGGAAAACCTCTACATTATCTTCCCAGTTTTCTATAAATCTGAAATCATTCTAAATACTAAGTTCCTATTGGAGAAAAAAATAGTCCTTGCTGAACACCGAAATGACAGACACCTTTTGAGGTGCTATGATCTCAGTGGTCCTGCCAGTGCAGGTCCAATCCAGAAGTCGACATGTTTCTCTATCTAGGTTAAGCTGGAATGCATGCTTCCCGGTTCGAAATCTCATCTCATACTAACTCAACGCACTTGCTTCCTTCCTTCCCTCTGTTCATGGTACAGCCACCACCCTGCTCCCTAAGTTCAAGACTTCAGAGTCAGTCTTTCATATTTTTTGGCCCCACTTTCTAAATTCAGTTGCTTCCAATGACCCCCAGTTTGTTCTCTATAGTTAAGAGTCTCTAATGATTTGCCTCCCTTTTTCCCCTTCCAATATGTTCATCTGTTTTGTTTCTTAAATTCACCCATATGAGTGAAATTGTATGGTATTTGTCTTTCTCTGACTTACTTTACTTAACAGAATACACTCTAGCTCCTTCCATATCATTGTAAATTGCAAGATTTTGTTCCTTTTGACAAGTAATATTCCTGTGTGCATGTGCATGTGCGTGTGTGTGTGTGTGTGTGTGTCTGTGCACCACATCTTTATCCATTCATCAGTCAATGGACATTTGGGCTCATTCCATAATTTGGCTATTGTTGATAATGATGCTGTAAACACCGCCCCTTTGAATCATTATTTCTGTAACTTTTCGGTAAATACCTGGTAGTGCAATTGCTGGGTTATAGGGTGATTCTATTTTTAACTTTTGGGGGAAACTCCATACTGTTCTCCAGAGTGACTGTAGTGTGCATTCCCACCAACAGTGCAAGAGGGTTCCCAGTTCTCTGTACCCTTATCAACATTTGTTGTTTCCTGTGTTGTTAATTTCTGGATGCTTGTTCTACGATTCAACCCAGCTGTTCTGGGCCACACTCCTTGGGGTCTCCTTGCTCCCATGCCCCACCACCACCTCCCACCCCCATTAGAACTCTCTTTCCCAGATGACGATGTCCCTGTTCATTCAGGTGAGGATCAGCCAGGACTCTGCAGTGAGAATCAGCAGAATGGGAAAAGAATTGGCACCTTGACCTTAATCATGGGCAGAAAACCAGGAGGCGACCCAAATGGTGACAGGCTCTCTCCTCTCACATGAAATATATTTCCTTGTGTTGTTGTTATATCCTGCTGACTCGAGATGAAGCAGCTGCAGCCATGAAAGGGGCAAGGGAGACTGCTTGCTTTTCCTAAAAACTACAGCCTCCCGTCACTTCCTCCCTGACTAATCAGAGTCACGGATTCCAACAGAGAGCATGAGAGTGCCTCCTGCCCAGTCCCAAGCCCATCGGCTGGTGTCCCACTAACCTGAATGACATGTTCAAATCTCAGCCTTCAGAATCTGAGAGACACTCTCCTAAAGCTGAGACACCATAGGAACACAGGTGCAAAAAATGAACGCTGAATCATTAGAAACCAAATTAATAAGACAGAGGAAATTATAAAAATAAATTTCCCTGGGGCACCTGGGTGGTTCAGTGGGTTAAGCCTCTGCCTTCGGCTCAGGTCATGATCTCAGGGTCCTGGGATCAAGCCCCGCAGCAGGCTCTCTGCTCAGCAGGGGGTCTGTTTCCCTTCTTTCTCTGCCTGCCTCTCTGCTTACTTGTGATCTCTGTCAAATAAATAAATAAAATCTTTAAAAATAAATAATAAATAAAAATAAATTTCCTTGCATAAAGCATACAGGAACTCAAACCCATTCACATAAATTAGTATTTAAAAAGTAAGCTGAGGGTGCCTGGGTGGCTCATTCTATAAGCATCTGAGTCCTGATTGTGGTCCAAGTCGTGATCTCAGGGTTATGAGATCGAGCCCCATGTTGGGCTCCACACTGGGCGTGGAGCCTGCTTAAGATTCTCACTCTCCGGGGCGCCTGGGTCGCTCAGTGGGTTAAGCCGCTGCCTTCGGCTCAGGTCATGATCTCAGGGTCCTGGGATTGAGTCCCGCATAGGGCTCTCTACTCGGCAGGGAGCCTGCTTCTCTCTCTCTCTCTGACTGCCTCTCCATCTACCTGTGATTTCTCTCTGTCAAATAAATAAATAAAATCTTTAAAAAAAAAAAAAAAAAGATTCTCACTCTCCTTCTCCATCTGCCCCTCCCCCCACACCACATACACACATACATGTGGGTGCATGCTCTCTCTCTAAAATAAATAAATAATTTTTTTTTCTTAAAGTAAGCTTAAGGGGTACCTGGGTGGCTCAGTGGGTTAAAGCCTCTGCCTTCGGCTCAGGTCATGATCCCAGGGTCATGGGATCGAGCCCGTCATCGGGCTCTCAGCTCACCAGGGAGCCTGCTTTCTCCTCTCTCTCTGCCTGCTTCTCTGCCTACTTGTGATCTCTCTGTCAAATAAATAAATAAAATCTTTTAAATAAATAAAAAGTAAGCTTAAATTCGGACCTCTGGCTACTGAATACCAAATGGATATCAAAGGCTACATCTGGATGTTTTCTAAAGTTCCTTTCAAAGAATTCTGTTCTATCACAAGGAAGCTATTTCTACATTTTGGTACAGTGTATCTAATAAATTATAAATCACATGAGCTTTTCCTCTTGTTTTTGTTTGTTTTTCATATATATTATTTCTTCATAAAATCTTGATCTTCAAAACACAATAAGGTCAACGATGAGGGATGGGGTTTGAGGTCTGGCACAAAATTACTGGAGACCAGTGCACCTGTAGTTGGTGCCCAGCTATGCTGCGCATTGGTAAAATTCCTCTCTTGCTGAAAAGCAGTAATTTTTTTCCCACTGGAAACAGACCTGTTCTCTATGATCCTAACACCAAATGTGGCTCTAGGCCCAAAGCTGAAATTCAACAAATGTTAAAGGTTAGCATTGTTATAGGCTACAATTTTCTTAACAAATCCTTACCAAATTTTATAAATAAGTGAAGAATAACAAATATACTAATAAGAATCAAAATCACAAAGACCATAGTTTTTTACCTCAGTAGGTCTATGTTTGATCATTAGCTAGCTGTGATGTAAAAAGGTTCCTTTTTTTTAAAATTCTCCAAACTGATATTTGCATCAGAGTTAGCAGCTGATAACAGAGAGATTATGAAAATTCTGGCTAAAATTAAAATGCCAAAACTGGATCTTCTGGATAATGAGAAACTGATTGCCTCTATTACTGGAGAGGAAATGAAAACAGCAATAGAAAAATTTGCAAGTAGCAAGCCTCCTGTGGTGATGAGTACCAATTGGAATAGGATAAATCTTTTGAGGGAGAATCAAAAGATCTGTTATGCAGGATTTATGAGGACTGTCTACTTATGAGACCCATGAAAGCTCCAACGCAAGAGCCTTTGTTCTTATAAGCTGTCAAAAGTACCAACGTTGGTCCCGTTTGCTTAATTAATTGCACTGGAGAAGGAAAAAAAAAAAAGCCTTCCAGGTAGGAACTGGATGAAATAATTCAAGTTGAGATCAGTGGTGGTTTCTTGCATGGTTGCTCTTATTACACGTGCAAAATTTCTAATTTACAAGTGCCAGTAAATAGATTTAGACCTTTTTATTGCATGGAAAGTCTTTATCATGTAGAAGAGGAATATTTACAAAAGCTTTTAAATAAATTTCGCTTTCAAGAACTTTAGCAAATGACATAGAAGGCACGAACCCCTTTGTGAATACTGCATCTGTGACCAGTGAGAGCACTTCTTTTTCCAGAGAAAGAAACGTGGGATAGATAGGTGCCTTTTTGCTTCATTTTAGCTGTACACGAAAGTTGATATTCAATTCAATAGGGAAGTGATTCAAGGTAAAAGTTAAAAGCCAACCAGTAACAGAGGACTTGAGTTTAAAGTAATGTGTTCACTCTACTTTTCAAATTACTTTACAAACCTCACCTCATCAAAACTTCCAGGATCTACAAGTAAATACTTAACACAATAACCAGAAAAGACAGAGACAAAGGAACTGTGTTCAACAGCACCTAGCAAGTGATAAAGAATAAAATCCAAATCTCTCCAGCTATAGGTAGCTTTTTGACAGATGAATATCCAAACATTCCTTGGAAAGTTTATACATGGTCACTTGTTTATTCTCTTTGTTTTTTCTCAAACTAGAGCCCCACACTGCCTGGAGGAGAAGAGAAACTTTCATGTTGTTTCAGTTATTTGGAAATCATCCGATGAGACCTGAAGGACCTGCTAAGGGAGATACCAAGCTTCTCCCCCATTTTTCAGCACCTGTTCTTTCTGCTCGACCTGAAAAAATCTTTGATGCACACCATCAGGTTCCACTTAGGGCAAGATTTTCCAGTCTGGTAGCTTATTTGACCCAAAATATTTTCTTTCCCTTCCTTTTCTTACAATTATTAAGGTTTTTATGACTTATTTCCTAATAAAGTAAAAGGTAACTACAACATATTAAGGAGTCAGGAGCACCCCCATGTTTACTGCAGCCTTATTTACAATACACAAGACATGGAAGCAATCCTAAAATTTCATCAGTGGATTAATGGATAAAGAAAATGTGGTAGAGATACACAAGGAGTCAGCCACAAAAAAGAATGAAACCTTGCCATTTAGAAGAACATGGATGGACCAAGAGGGCTTTATGCTAAGTGAAATAAGATAGAGAAAGACAAATACCACATGATTTTACTTATCTGTGGAATACTAAAAAACAAACAATTAAAAACAAACTCATAGATATAGAGAACAAACTGGTGGTTGCCAGAGGTGGGAGGAAGGGATTGGGCAAAAAAAAGTGAAGAGAATCCAAAGGTACAGCCTTCCAGTTATAAAATAAATAAGTCTTGGGGATGGAACGTGCAGCACAGTGACTGTAGTCAATACTGTGTTGCATATTTGAAAGTTGCTGAGAAGGGAAATCTTAACAGTTCTCATAATAAGAAAAAAAATCATAACTATGTGTGGTGATGGATGTTAACTAGACTCCTTGTGGTGATCATTTTGCAATATATACAAATGTTGAATCATTACTTTGCACACCTGAAACTAATATAATGTATGTCAATTATATCTCAATAAAAAAAGAGGAATTAGTAACGCTAAGAATACTTAAGGGTACTTACTGAAAGAATCCTTTAAAACGTTAACAACCTTGTTATAACACATATTTGACTTATAAACTGTTTTTTTGACATTTTCTTATCCTCTGTTTGCATGTGAAATTAATATCTCTACTTTTCAAATATCAAAACCAGGCTAGCTAAAGAACCATTGTAGATTGTTATGATTATAGAAATACATTGTTATTTCGCTTTGCCAAAACTATTGCAGGTTCCTGGAGAAGTCATAACAAGAAACAAATTGCTGAGGAAGCTATTAACTATTTAGTATTTCCAGACCATATGGAAATACTCATATTATGTGTCCATGAGGACATGAGAAGCATACTTAGTATAAAATTAATATTCTCTCAGTGCAATGTTTTGGGTCTTGTTTGTTTTTGCTTTTGTTTTCAGTATTTTGGTCAGATTCCCATAAATGCCAGTGCCTTTCAAAGTTAGCACAGTGAGGCCTTTCTCATGTATACATCTATATTTGGAAGACTACGTTCCAGAAGAATTTATTACAGTTGTGAGAACTGTTTCACCTCATCGGCAGACCCATCCGAGAAGGACTTTGCCAGGCACAGAATGGTAACAAGCCATTGTTCAAGGGGTGGCCGGCTTTTTAGGGATTCTCTAGGGTTTTACTGGGCCCCACACTTGTGACCCAGAATGACTGGCCTCCAGCGCTTATTGTGTCAGACCCCAAACCTAGACGCAATGTAACAGGACTCAAAGCCAGGCTGACGGCAGAACAAGAGGGCCATCACCAAATGGGAAGTGTTGGAGCGAGGGGCTACAGGCGTGTGTATGTGTGTACACAGCACTGGTGTCTAAGTCTTGTGAAAGGTGGGGAAGGTCAGAGAAGGTGACAAGTGAGTAACAGCTTAAAAGATGCCTCGTAGGGCATCTTACAAATAAGGAGGGGAAAGCCATGCTGTAGGAAGGAGGTAAGGAGAAGTACAGAGGCACAGAGGTCTGAGAAAGTCCACGGAGTTAAGGGACAGTGAGATGCTCACTGAGGCTGGATTGTAAGGTGCAAAGCGGGGGAGGTAGCAGTGTCACATGAAGTTGTGGGTCTTCTCGTGGGAGAGCAGAATGAGTCTGAGGGAGCACCCTCCAGGACTGGAGCAGAGACACCAGCGACCATTTAGTTTTCAGAAGGCAACTGCAGAGCTCAGAACGATAGAATGTCAGCCAAGATGGTAGCTCAGATACTGGCGTGTTCTCATCCTGGCTTTGCCCCCTTCCAGCTTTGTGACCTTAGGCATGCTACTTATTCGTCTGTAAAATGGGAATAGTCGTGATACCTTTGTGTCCTTGTGAGGATGCAATGAGTTAATTATGTGTGAGGCATTTTGCATGTGTCTGGCAAAGAGTAAGCATTACTCATGCGCTAGGTAAACAAAATAATGGCTGTAGCCATTAAAGAATCAGCTCTTTACCAAGAAAACCTGCTCTGGGCTCCAGGCTTAAGGCAAGTCATACTTATTTATAAAAAGATATTCAGAGGATCACCGAGGTCTCCGACTCTGGAATCTTAACCCAATAACTTGCTCTAAGGAAGAAGTCTAGTCCTGCCCCCGGGGTTAATTGAACTGAGTCTTATGTAAGAAGTTATGGGGTTCATCCTAAAGGGGGTAAGTACTGAACAGAAATCAAGTATGAGTCTCTTGGTTTGCTTTAGCAGGCAGGGGAGAAGAAAGGCAGCAGATGGATGAGTCCCATGCAAAGCCAAGAGAAGAGATTTGTCCCCCTCAGGGCTCTATGATTATCCTTTGCCTCTCTGAAAAGCAATCATTCCTTTTTATAGGTTCTTCAGAAAGAAATACAAGGTTATTACGAACATTTTTTAATTCACATTGCACAGATATTTTTGGGTAACTGTGTCATAATTATTGAGTTATGTGTCCAGATTGTATATAAAATAAATTGCTGTATATATATGAGCAAATGAAAAATGAACTACAATATTCCTTATAATTGCAGCTACAATCACCTAAATGGATCATTAAAATTTTTACAGGAACATTCCGGGTGTACTGTCTTCAACTTAAGCCTGCATGGCATAAGGGTCATCAAGCCTCATTCATACAGATAGAAATACAATTTGCTTGCTAAATTCTTTTAGATTTGGATTGCAAACTACTGACCTCTACTCAAAATAATGAAAGAGAGAATATGCAGTTTCATCAGAATAAAATAAATGCATGTATACATGTATATAACACAAAAGGCTGACTTTTAAATTCAGTCATACTAATTAATAATATGTCAGGACCAGAGTTTATTAAAAACTAATTATTGTATTTAACAGTGTTAGAATAAAAATCTCTTTCAAATGGTAACAACTCAGCCACTGAACACTTCTTTAAAATGCAAATTAATTTGAATGCACTGCATATGTCTCCCCCACCACACCATTACCCCTGCCTAAATGTAACTTTATGCATAAAAATAAGGGGCAAGAAAACCTGGATAAAATATAATTTGTATGTAACTTGGGCTGGATGAGAACCACAAGAGCCTGTTATAGCTTTCTATGGGATTTCTGGAAAAATAAATGCATCTAAAAATGTTTCATTTAATTAAATAATAAATTTTCTTAAAAAAAAGAAAAGAAAATGAAGTTGAGGAAATAAAAAGAAGAATGCTTTCTAAAAGAGACTAACAAAAGGCTTCTGATGTCACAAATTATATTACCTTTCAATACAACTGTGCTCCCTAGTGGGGACTTCTAAAAGGTTTAGTTTAAATTTTTTAGAAGTTTGTTTCATGTAAGCATCACCACATATGCCAAATGATCCATTAAGGATGCTCCATTGTAGCTTAAGGAGGTTTGAGTTAAAGACATAGGGTATCGTGGCCTTAGATGCTAAGAAAGTATGCAGTTCAATTTCCATTTGATGTAACTCTGCAGGAAGATATTACCCACGGAACATTTGCTGCATTAAGGCAAGCATTTATACAATGCCTTCAGGACTATTTGGATGCTTCTGACCCCTCCAGACAAAGTCCATCTGTCTTAGGATTGTGGAAAGTTAATCAATTCCCATGATTCCTATACAGGATCTGCATTTACAAAGCGTGGATTGCAAACATGCCTAGAGATCTAAATTTTATCTTTGTGTTCTCATGAGGAATTTATTCCACAGAGCTAACCCACTTTCCTGGCCCACACCCCCAAGACCTTCTATCTGGGGTCTTCTTCAAGCTAGCAATTTCAGAGTTTAAAGAAGGGACTGTCCAAATTTTTCCCTAGTTATCCTGCTGTTACATGTACCATCCCACGGATGGGTAAGTGTCCCGGAAACACCTTTGAGACCAGAATTTCGTAAGTTGTGCCTGCAAACTTAGAAAGAAAACTGATAGCCGCAAGTCACCAAGAATGTCCTGGACTCCAGACCGAGAACATGCCTTGAGAATGTTCTACCACATGAGCCCTTGAAGTCTGTTCAAAGTCAATGGTGCAAAAATATCCCCAGTGGATCTTGAACAAGTACCATGTGGAGAGACGGAGCCATCTGATATTCAATAAGCCAAAGCAAAGGACGCATGTTCTAAAGTCCTTGTTTCTTGGAGGAAGACTAGATCACTTACTTCAGGAAACTACATTTCTTCCACACTGTCCTTTTATATTTTGCTTTCTCTCTCCCCAGAAATCACTAAACCCAGTTAGATATTATGGAAGGAAATCCAAGAACGCCACTGGACTGGAAGAGGTTGAAGAGTGGTCGGAGAAGACGGTATGGAACAGGCCGGGTTCCATTTTAGAATTTCGTGTAGGTGGAGGGAGTGAAGGAAGGCATTCTTAGTGGGTGATAGCAAAAGGAATAACTCATAAAGATAGAAATTGCTATGACATCCAGATGGCCAACAGACACATGAAAAAGTGCTCCATATCACTCGGCATCAGGGAAATACAAATCAAAACCACAATGAGATATCACCTCACACCAGTCAGAATGGCTAAAATCAACAAGTCAGGAAATGACAGATGCTGGCGAGGATGCGGAGAAAGGGGAACCCTCCTACACTGTTGGTGGGAATGCAAGCTGGTGCAACCACTCTGGAAAACAGCATGGAGGTTCCTCAAAATGTTGAAAGTAGAACTGCCCTATGACCCAGCAATTGCACTACTAGGTATTTTCCCTAAAGATACAAACGTAGTGATCCGAAGGGGCACGTGCACCCGAATGTTTATAGCAGCAATGTCCACAATAGCCAAACTATGGAAAGAACCTAGATGTCCATCAACAGATGAATGGATCAAGAAGATGTGGTATATATACACAATGGAATACTATGCAGCCATCAAAAGAAACGAAATCTTGCCATTTGCGACAACATGGATGGAACTAGAGCGTATCATGCTCAGCGAAATAAGTCAAGCGGAGAAAGACAACTATCATATGATCTCTCTGATATGAGGAAGTGGTGATGCAACATGGGGGCTTAAGGGGGTAGGAGAAGAATCAATGAAACAAGATGGGATAGGGAGGGAGACAAACCATAAGTGACTCTTAATCTCACAAAACAAACTGAGGGTTGCTGGGGGGAGGGGGGTTGGGAGAAGGGGGGTGGGGTTATGGACATTGGGGAGGGTATGTGCTTTGGTGAGTGCTGTGAAGTGTGTAAACCTGGCGATTCACAGACCTGTACCCCTGGGGATAAAAATATATGTTTATAAAAAATAAAAAAATTTAAAAAAAAGAAGAAGATAGAAATTGCTATGGAGTAGTCAAAGAACAGTGAGCACACTTGCTTCACTGGGTCCCAGATCTGTGTGGGGGATAATGAGGTCGGTTGGGGCCAGATAGTAAAGGTTCCTAAATATCAGCCTAAGTGGGTTGGAATCTATCACACAGAAATGAGAAGTCATTAAAGTTACATCGAGATCTTGAAAACCACATTTCTAGAAGCTTTATCTGGTGATGATGTGCAGAAGCGACCTGAGGGTACAGGATGAGTTATAGAAAACTGGAAAATGGGGCATACCAGGATTTCCTAGGCCAAATCTTCCCCTTTAGCTCCATATGGTGACTTGATCTCAGAAGGAGAAACCCAACAGAGGAAAAATGAATGAACTGCTTCCCTCATCCAATCTCACTGTCTCTCCAATTCCCAGAGCTAATCCAGAGACATCTGCTAAAACAACATCTCTGGGAGAATCCCAAGGCCAGCTCTGCACTCCTCCCCTCTTATTCACTTGCTGAAGACACAGAACTAGATAAGGAGAAGCCTTTCCTTTGAAGGGAACTGGATTCTCCTTAGCAGATAAGGGAGCTTTAACACCAGTGAATCTCCACCTGGGACGGAGCCAACGGAATAGATCTGAATTGCCCTGGATGAAAGGCCTTAGTCTACGGAGGCTCCCTTTCAAAGCTACTACTCTTTCTGCATATTCTTCATGCTATTCCATTCCTGTTGGAGCTTTCTGCCACCTGCCTATCAAGTTTTAGGTCCACAATGCTGCCTAATGCAAGACCAGACCTGCCTGTCTGATTCCCAGCATGGCCTGCCCGCCTTCTCTCCAGCAAGACCTGTGCTGACCTCAGCTTGCTTGACATGGGACTGTCTCTGCAGTAATGCTAGTTGCTAGCTGCCACCCGGGCCCTCAGCCTCTCTCCCGTAGGGATGCTGTCACCTCCGGAAGTCAGGGAGGGACTGCAGCCAGTCAGTCAAGAGGGGGTGAGGGTCTAAAACACACCGAGAGCAGTGGAAGGAAGCAGGAAGCCATGAGCCAAAGCACTCCTGATTTTTCCTGTCGTACACTGTGAGAGGGCTATCGGCCAATTTGCTCCAGAAGACAGCACGACATACAGATCATTTCCAAGGCATCTTGTGATGGTAAAAAACACATCAATGAAATTCAATCTCAAAATGCCCTTATGGCAGTGACACTGAGTCCTGAGGCCCAGGCGCTCAGTAATTATCTACAAAGAGGCAGAATGAAAAAGAGACTTACTTCTTTCCTTCTCTTCTTCCGAAGTGATTTAAATCGGGTCACTGAAGAAAAACTCCGGATGCTGGCTCTCAAGCATTCTTTATGGCTAAACCCAGGTCAATTTCATTCCTTTCCTATAGTACAAACTTGAAATGTTTTTGTCATCATCTGTTTTGTAAAATATTTACATTCTAAATGAAGATGAGAGAAGGGGAAAAAAAAAAAAACAGAGAAATGGAATTGTTAACAGGATGCAATACAAGGTAACACAGTTACTGAGAAACTCTGCTGTGGTCACAAAATGTGCAACATATCAACAGCTTACTACACATAAGCCCGGCCCAAAGTCCTCAAAACACAGATGTGTCTGGCAGTGGTACCCGGGAATGTACACCACAAGGCCTGAGTTTGTTCTTTCATCAAACAGGTATGAAGTATGTCCAATATAGCGGGGACTTATTAAAGTTTAAGATTATCAAGGGAATGTCTTAAAACTATTTTTTTAATAGTAACAAAACAATCTCTTGTGAAAAGTGCAATACACAGAAAATGCCATAGAAACACCCAGAAATGGCACTGAATTCAAAAGTGGAGTCAGGGCGGACTTCCTGGAAGCAGTGTCTCCCAGGCTGCGATACTGAGGATGAGTGGGAACTGACGGGGCACGTCAGCGGACCCTGCAAGGGAAAGCAGCTGCAGGTGTGAAGACACAGGGCTGTGATCACGCGTGAGACCCACAGGGAACCAGAGATAGTCCTTCTGAGGAAGGCACAGAGGTCAACGAAGGAAGTGGGAAGAGAAGGGCCGAGGACAAAGTAGACAAGGTCGGGCCTAAAGGATTTGAATTTTGACCAGAAGGCATGGTTTCGTCATGAAAAACCATGAAGGGATTTTAGAGGGAACAGACATTATCGGATTTGCTCTGAGAATCCTTTCATGCAGGTTTCAGAACTGAGGGTAGAGTGGGGTGGGAACCCTTACCATAAGCTTCTGGAAATTACTGAGAATCTTACTGTTTTGATTTCTTAGTCGGAGGAGGAGCGGGACTCATTTATTCTACTTTTCTTCTAATTTGTAAAAAATCTCCTGCCCAAGGTATATCTATTTTAATAGCTTTTTGTACAAAACATTGTCCACAACTTTTTGAAAAGCCCAAATATTGTCTCCTAACATCTAAACTCCTTCAAAATCCTCTAATAAATTACTCAGATAGGATGCTTCTTGACCAAATCCAGGAAGGATTCCTTCCACAGAGCCTATGGAAATGCAGCCAAAATGACTGAATTCCTAGTACGTGGGCTGACTCAGCAGTAGTTCTCTCATAGGAAGAAGGCTCATGTAAAACAAAGCAAGACTTCAGTCTGAATGGAGCTGATGCATTGTCATTACCCAAAAAGCCTCCCAAATTATTCCCCATATTAAGACTTTCATAGAAGCATTTCCAGAACATTCCCGGGTCATGTGTTTCAGGCCACATTTGATTAGGATTAGAAAAGCGCCATTCCCTGCACAGTTCTGATGCAAGCCTGGGGTAATGTCTATCGACCCACTTCTCACAGGGCCCATGCTCCCCCCTCCGCCTCCCGCGGGCTCAGCGCAGCCTCTCCCCTCCGCCCCCGCTGTTCGCTCATCGACTCTCAACACAGCAGCCAGGGAGCCTCGGAAACAACTGAGCCCAATTATATTCATCCTCTGCCCCAAAACCCTCCAATGGCTCCCTCTCTCATCCAGAGAAAAAGCTGAAGTCCTCAATGGCCTCTGGTGCCCTAGAGACCTCCTCTCTTCCTAACTCCTTCACCTTCTTCCCCTGCCACGCACCCCCTTGCTCACTCCAGTCCTACCGGCTGCTACACCTTCCAAACTCCTGCAATAGTCCTTCCCTAGGACCTAGCCCTGGCTGTTCCCTCTGCCAGGGATGCAGGCACACATATGGTTCATTCACCCCACATTTTCCCATGACGGTCACCACCTCAGTGGGGTCTCTTGTGACCCCTCTATTTAAAACATGCATGTACCACTCTTAACCCCGAATTCCCAAAGCCCCTGACACTGCTCTGTTTTTATAACACTTATTTATTTATTTATGGCATTTACTGATTATAAGTGCATAGTAAGTAAATTCTCTATTACCAGCAAGAGTTTCCTGTGTTCAGATCTTATCCAGAAAGAAAAATCGAAGGTCAGAGAAAGAATGGGTAGGTAGGCTCAGCGACTGTTTTCCAAAACCATGCGCCAGAAGCACACATGGGGGTCCCCACCAGCAACCACACGTCAGATCCCAGGGGAAACCGCCTTCCATTCTTCCTTTCAATCGTTCACTCATCTCTCATGTGTGCATTTCCGGGAATCTTTCAGTGAAAAGACTTTTAAGTATCATGCACTTTATTGTTGATATTTACTTAAATACAATTTGAAAAAATAAAACACATTAACTTCTTTTGTGCTAGACATCATGCTAGGTGGTACAGAAAGTTTGTTGAAGATGGAAAGTCTAGGTTTTGGTGCTCAGGGAAAACCCAGCCTGGGTAGGAAGACCGGAAAGTGATTACATCTGACTAGCGGGTGAGCTAAGAGCCATCTTCACAGAGAAGGAACCTTGCATCTCAGTCTTGAGCATGAGAATGAGTTTGGCAAGTGGAATGTGAGAGGAGAACATTTCAGAGGAAAGAAGAAGCTTTAAGGCCTGAGGCATAAAGAGTCAGGAGTCTCTGTCAAAGTTTTCTTAGCCAACTATCTATGATTGTTTCAGTGGAGGTAAATGACTTTTGAAAACTACAAAGAAATGAAGAAATGTTAGGAATACTACAATCATTTTCATCCTTTGGAAGCTTGATTTATACAATCTGTATTTCATTCCAGAGATATAAAAAAAATTGCATAGGATATTAGGGGCATTTTCCCTTTGGTTGACCATTGAGAAACTTAGTCTCATTTTTTCCTACTCTTGCTTTCTCTCTCTACAACAGTTCTCAATTTGGGGAGGTTCTGGACTCTTCTGAGAATCAGCAAAAGTTGTAGACACTCTCTCCAGGATATTGCACATAGGTACCATTGGTCAGAGCTCCAGTCAAAGCACAGAATCCACTCAGGAATTACAGTTTTTTTCTCTGCCCCCAACACAATATAAGAAGATGTGATGGAAGGAAGGAAGGAGGTAAAGAGGCATAGAAAACTGGTGGATAGAAAGCAAACACACCTGTAAACCTATTCATGGGCTTCAGGCTCAAAACTTCCTAGAAAACAGAGCCCCTAAAGCACCAAGCCAGGCATGAGAGATAAGATGTGTAGCACTCCGCACACAGAGGAAAGACAGAAGATGCCTCTTCTCTCACTCAGCCTTTCTAACTGACAAGGCTCTGTGCAAAGGCCAAATCACAAAACCAGCAGGAGACTTCAAAGTCAGAGGATACAGTTGTGTGACTTGAACTTCAATTTTCTCATCTGCAAAATGGGTATAAAAACAAAATCACATCCTAGCCTTGCTGTGAAAATCAAAATAGATAGTATACATGGAAACATTCACATGTTCTCAGTGCTTCCAAATGATGACTATTATTATTATGTCTGATTCAATATGGAGATCACCCTAAGGAGCGATCGTGAACCTCTCTGACTCACTTGAAAGGAAAGGCTCTTACCCACCCAAGGGCTTTGATCAGTTAATAACAAACTGTGCCTCATGAAATCAGCTGCTTCGATATGAGCCCCCTAAATACCATCTGATTGATCAAGTGACAGTTCCACTAACAAATGTCTGTCAAACCCAGGTGAGTCTGCAATGTTATTATCATATCCCACGCCAGAGGGGCCAGAATACGACTCAAAGAAAACAAGCATGGGCGCTCACATTCAGCTTAGAATACTAGAAATAGAATTCTAGAATAGTAGAAATGCACCATAAACGTGAGAGAGCTCACCAGAACTCATGCCCTCCCCTCTGCCCAAACATTTCCCTGACTGCTTTCTGCTGTAACCATTTCCTGCCCTCCTGCCTGGTTTCCACCTCCACATTCTCTCCGCTAGCGCTCATGCTCAGTAAGTGGCAAATCCTATTATCCGAACCCCATTTCTGTCCTCTGAACCCAGTAATACTGCTTTTGTCTAGACCACGTGCATTTCTTGGAGAAATCATTGGAGAGCCTTCCCTGATGTGAGTTATTTATACTGGGAGCAGGGATATTAGATCAAGATTTTTAGCTTGCTCCTCAAATCCACTATAACCTTACCTATTTTTATATTGTATGATGTAGCAATTACAAACAGGAGTGTGCTACCTATCCCCCACTATGATGCTGGATGTGTCAATTTTGCCTTGTAATTATGTCTGTTTTTGCTATGGAAATATAAGCTGCATTACTAGGTGATTTACAAGTTTAGAATTGTTAAATTCTTGTATTTTCCTCCTGAATTGTTCCCTTTTGTCAAAATGTAGTAATCCTCTTTAGCCCTAACAATGCTTTTTGCCTTAAGGCCCATGTTGATTGCTATTAATATAGTTAAACTGGCTTTCTTTCCGCTAGTATTTAGCTGGTACCCTTTAATTTCCAATTGTTGTGCCCTTATGTTTAGACATGTCCCTTACAAATTACACACAGCTGGCTTGGTGTTTTATTTTTGCCTTTTGACTGTAAAGAATTTTTTTTAATATTTATTTATTTATTTGAGAGAGTGAACAAGAACACGAGTGGGGGAGGGGGAGAGGGGGAGAGAGAGACTCTGCACGCAGCTCAGCCCGGCGTGGGGCTCGATCTCATGACCCTGAAATCATGACCTGAGTGGAAATCAAGAGTCAGAGTCACCCAGGTGCCCCACCTGTTAAGAATTTTTAATCCATTCTGACAATCTCTGGCTAGTAAGTGGTAGATGTAATGTAATTATATGCACTGTGCTCACTTCTGCCATCTCACTGTCCGCTCTTTTCATCTTTTTTCTACATTTTCCTTCCTTCCCTGCTTTTTATTGTTCTCATCAAGTTTTATTTATTCTTTTTCTCTCCTCTACTTGGAAGTTACACGTTCAATTTCTATTCTTTTAGTGCTTAGTGTTTTCGTCTTTTCGAAAAACTGGTCCCTCCTTCTGGGTGCACAAAAACAGGGCAGTTAACTGGAATGAACAGGAATGCGATCCAGGCAACGTGTGCGGCGGACGTGAGGCGGATGTGAGGCAGTCCACTTCCAGGTCTGGCCACACTCATCCCACGTGACACCTCAGCCTCTTTCCCTTTCCCAGTGTGCAGAGAAGCCATGTGCTGAATGCAGGGCTGTCCCCAAGTCAAGGAAGGCAGGCTACTGAGTCATCACCTCCCTGGAAATCACCTTGAAATTTCAGGGCTTATTTGTTACCTCAGCAGAGTCAAAAGCATATTTAAGGTCCAAAGATAATCAATATCTCCAACTTCAGACAACATTGGAATGATTTATGTCCAGACACTCCCTCCCCACCTTTAAGATTATGACTGTGCAGTAATTTCAATCCATCCTGAATTCTCTACCCTTCAAATTCATCACCGTGTTTCTTGCTTATACATATAAGCTTTTTTCTTTCTCTTTTTTCTGTGATGGTGGGGATGGGGGAGTAAGTGCCTGAGCAGAGGTGGGGAGGGGGAGGAGGGCGGAGACACAAGCGCTCTCGCAGACTCCCCACTGAGCTTGTAGCCTGACCTGAGGCTCAATCTCAGACTTTGACCATGACCTGAGTGGAAATCAAGAAACTACTCAGTCTTTCTCTACCTCTAAGAATCTTTATTTTGCCCCATCCTTTGAGATATAATTTAGTTGAGTACAGAGTTGTTGCTAACCATTATTTTCCCTCAGCACTTTAAAAATATCGTTCCTTTATTCAGCTCAGTACACATTGAATTTCTTAATCTGAAGATACATGTCTTTAGTCGACTCTTCCAAAGTTTCAGTCATCAAATCCTCACACATCTCCTTCCCCCTCATTTCTCTTCTTTCATTCTGGAATTTTTACTAGAAATACGCTGGACCTTCCCGTTCTGTAGCCCACACCTCTACACTCCCTCTTAGCGTAACTTCACCTCTTACTCTTGTGTGGCATCCCTGATGACTTCCTCAGATCAAGCTTCTAGTTCACGAATCCTCTCTTCATCGGATCCCTCCATTTCTTTAGCTCTACTGGACTTAATTTCTCTTACCTGCTGAGATTTTTATCTTGGTAAACTATGTTCTTTCATTTTAAGAAATTCTATTTAGTTCTTTGTCAAATATTTCTGGGCCATTTTGAAAGTATACTGTTCTCATTTTCATCACAAGTTTTAGGCCTTTAACTCTGGCATAATTGCTGTTTGGTACCTCTAGCTCCTTATGTGTGTGGAGTTGGAGCCGTTGCTTGTCTTCTTTGTTCCCTCCTCAGGATATACTGTTTTCTAACAGGTTTGAGTCCCAGTTCCATAACTGAATAGGCATAAACCTTGAGTTTCATGAATTATTTAACTAAATTCCAATTCCTACTCGGTGAGATAGACTGAAGGGGTAAAGCACCTGTCCCACAGTAGTGTTGCAAGTAGCAAATGAAATAATATGTAGAAAGCTCTACACTCCAAAAACATAACTATTTTTACTAGCACTCAGCTCTGGATTTTCCCTAGTACCTATCACAAGGTCTGCTCAGTAAATGTTTGATGGAATAAAACAAAATGTAGATGAAAAAAAATGTTAAACATAAAAGCAAAATGTAGATAAAAAAAAAACTGAAAGTTAAGTCAATTATGGTAAGTTTTACTCCAAATGCTAGTACTCCTTGGCCTATAAATGGCTAACTTATAAATATCTCCAACATGCATGCATTCATTCATTCTCTCTACAAGAACAGCCACTGTTGTAAAGATGAGATAAATGGCAATGAATGATACAAAGCTCCTGCTCTTACAAAGTTTGCATTCCAGTGGGGAGGAACTGACAATATGTAGATCATCTATCAGGTAAGGAAGGAAATAACAGAGAAGCGAGCTAGGGAGGAAGAGACGAAATAAATTATGATTAAGACTTAGAGAATCAAACTAAACTGATGCATTTTGGAAAGTCATTGGGTTAACACTTTAGACTGAATGGATTTACTCCACCGTGCCACTGAGCTGAGATTTCAAAGAAGGACCAGCTACTCAAAGATATAAATAACAACATCTAGGCAAACAGGACAATGGATGCAAAGGTAATTAGGGAGCAAGTTCTCTTCTTTCAAAAAGAGCAGAAGCTAGTCGGATTAGGGGACTGATAAAGCTGGGGCCATATCTTGTAGCCCTTTGTAAACCAGGGTAAGGAGTCTGGGGTTTATACCACCGGTGCTGGGAAGCCATTGGAGAGTTTTGAGCAAGAAAATGCCCTCATGCATTAGAGTTGCACTTCTAAAAATCTCTCACCCTGGCTGATCCACGTCTCAGGTGGAGAACTGTTTGAGGAGATGTTCAGCACATGCGTACTTTCTGCCTGATCCCAACCTGTCCTAAAACTGCTGTTGCTGCCACTGGCACTGACCTCGCTAGCATCCCTGTTTACACGCAAAGTGCTGGTCTCATACTGCCATCTGGTGGCCGTCCTAGGAACTGTCTGGGCCGTCCCAGGGTCTCTGGCCTCTGAGGGTATGTATATACCCTGAGCTCCCCAGAAAATCCCCCAGTCTTCTACCTTCTCAATCTCTAACCAAATTCTTTCCAGTCCCACTTTTAAAAGCATGTGTTATTCAATTTAGTTCTTTTTTGTTTTTTTTTTTTCAAATAAAAAGTCAATATGATCTCTTATCATTTTTCACTGTAAGTAAAAGTCTAAACTACACTAATAAATTAGGTTATAATCTTATCAGTGGAATTTATTACTAATTAAAATAGGTTTCATGGCAAATGTGAGTATCAAGTTATCCTCCACTTTACGAATCACTAACACTTCTAGAACATAACTATGGGGTAAGTATGATAATTTGTGATGTTACTTTACTCAAGAGATTGGAAGTCAACCTCCTATATACATTTTTAGTTCAGAATTTGGTCCTAGATGTGTAATCTCATAACATCTGGAACAGCTGGTATGAGCTCAAAGAAGTTCACCATTTTTTTTTCTTTCTTTAAGAAAGTAGCAATTTGAAAGATGAGGCTTTGTTTCAAATGGGAAAGCTATTTATAACTGGCAGTTGGCAATTGTTGAAGCTTGCTCAGATATATATATATATGAAACAAGCTGCTTTTTTCAGCAGTACAATGGTCAAATCTGAAATCTGAAAACTCTCCACTTTTTCTTGGCTAATACAAAGCAGCTCTTCTTATATTAATTTAAAAATATGACATCAGGGCCACCAATCCCCTTTGAGAGGATTTTCCACTTGCAATAATGTGTCTAATTGCAATGATATAAGGAGACCTACTTCCCTACACTGATATTTTCTTATCCATCAAACTGAAAGATCTTAAAAGCAATGCTTACTCACTCAGCTTTATTCAGGAAACTTTGACACATTATAGCAAGTCTGTTAAACATTTATTTCGCTGGGCATAAAGATCTCCTGCTGCTTTGCTAGGCAGAGTTGAGGCCCTGAATTTTTGCCCCAGACATAATTAGATTGACTCTTACTTTGGGGATACTTTTGGGTCCTTCTACATCAAAGTCAGATCTGTATAAGTAGCAAAAATTCCTCTTTCTGGGAAAATTAATTAAAGTGTGATTTCAGTAGCTGTTAGTGTACTGTAATGAGACAGGCCTGTTGAAAACCCCTGTGCTCTTGGTAATGATCTCCTTTTCCCCAGCCCAGCCTTATTGCTGTATTATCCCAAAGTATCTCCTCTCATGGGCATACTCTATACAAAATGAGTTAGGGGTCTTAGCCCTCTTCTTAGCAGAGACTTGTCGCAGAATCTTTCACCACCATCGACAGCAATTAGCACTAATTGGTACCCTGAGCGGCAGTCGAAGGGAAAGGTCAGTGATGGAGTGAGCAAGCAGAACGAATTACCCTTTCGCCTCTGGAAGTGAACTTATTGGTTCTGCGCGGAGCGGCTCTCTTCCTGCTACCTCTGCCAGCCTAGGAGGTGGATTAAGGAGGAATTTATTCTCTGAGGCTGTCGAACAAGACTATTGGGGAAGGCCAGTTCACTGAGTGGCCAAAACAAAGCTGCTGAGTTATGACCACTGAACAGCCACAAATAGGGGCCCCCTCTCCACCCCATGTTACCTCACCCCTTCCTATCTCTCCCTCCTGCTTTCGGTTTCTTCCTGTAGTCTTATAAATCCAACCAAAGCAAGTGCTCTGTCAGCATTTTCCTCCCCCTTACCACCGAGCCCGCACTGTTTATGCCCATTCCTGTGTACCCAGGTCACTCGGGGGCTGCGAAGAGATGTCATTTGTCTTAGCTTTGCTTCTCTATATATTCATCCTACCTACTTCATGAGAGATGAGGGGAATGAGATGAAAATAAGTAAAATAAGGCCAGTGCAAAACTTTCTCTTTGTAGAATAGTAATTCTACTAAGTGCCTTTGTGTTTGTCACTCGACTCTCTTTACCGTAGCTACTTTAAGTCAGTGGTTTGAGAAATCCTTGAGAGAACTGTCAGGGAACAATTAATAATCTTTTCCTCTGCTACAAGTAGCCACCACATGACTTGGCATCACTTACAAGACAACAGAAGGCTAAGGAATGTTGGCGCTCGGCCATTTTATAAAACTTGCTCCTCCCGTTCACTTAACTCAGATGCCAGCACTATTCTGAAGGCCGAGCAGACAGGAATATAGAAAAGGGAGTGAGCATTTGATTAACAACATCACAAGTAAATGGGAATATTGGCATATAAGTCAATGCCCTTCTGTCTTCCTAAAAAGGAATCTGAAATTCAACAAAAATTATGCACTTCCCATTTTTGCATTACCTAGAAAATACTTCTTATCTAACTTTTTAAGCGTTCGCTTGGAGAAAAGAACCAAGAAATGGTTGACCTAGAAATAATTCAGCCCTGCAGAGATGCCTGAGTTTAGACGTGAGCCAAACCCAATAGGAATCTATCAGGATCATTTATAATTAGATCAGTATGTCAACCAGCCCAGTCCTCAACTCACTCAAGTGTTTGGTGGAATTGGAAGATTAGCCCAAAAAACGAAACTGCCAGAAGAAGCTCAGAAGGAAACACATTTGTTCCACTTAGTCTTCTGTTCCCTTCCTAGAAACAATCCAAAATGAAGTTAATGAGGTACCTGGTCTGAACATCGTTCTATTCTCAGAGGCTGGCAAACCACCAGAACGTAGAAATGTTCGATACTGTTTGTGATATGAAAGAATGGATACATAACTGGACGGTCCCTTAAAAATCTAGTAAGGGAGTAAATTTTATGGCAACTAATTGACTTCATTCCATTCAGCCACACTGATGCTCTTGGCCAAAGTCCAGATTTAAAGTGCCTGAAGCAAAATGAAAAGTGTGTGGCACTAGCTAGAGAGGCGGCATGCTTTCGTTTATTCAATCAACAAACATTTATTAACACTTATGATGTGGCAGACCCTGGGCTAGGCACTTGGGCACAATGATGAAAAGCATGAACTCTGCCCCAGTTTAGCACTCAGTTCCTTTGAGAGAGTAGCGACATGAACAAATAATGACAAAGCAAGTGGCGTATCTATTCTCGGCTGCATCAGCAGACAGAGAGAAGCACCAGCTCTGGGGAGTTGATGCAGGAGGGACATTGGAGCTGGGTTTTAGAGAGGGAGCAGGAAACCAAGATGGGAAGGGGAACAGTGTTCTGGGTTGAGGGCAGGCAGAAGAGCAAGGAAAGGACTGTGAGACATCACGTGACCCTGGGAAGTGCAAGCAGTTGGGTGTCAGGTCCATGAGGGAAAGGGAACAGGGTAGAGAAGAAAGGAAGCAGAAGAGGAGAAAGGAAAGGGAAAGGAACATGGCGGAGACGAGAAGAGTGTGCACGGGGAAGTCTGACGGGAGCCCGCGCGCTACTTAGAAATGAGTCTGGACTCTAAGCAGCAGGTGCACAAAAGAGCTAGGTAGGGAAGTGGCCTGATCAGATCGGCTGAAGGGCAATCAATTCACCCAGTTTGATCAGTGTTCTTTTGCTCCCCGTTCACTCCCTGCATGCCCTTCTGGATGTTCTGAATAAATAAATGTTTGCAGAGAGATACTATAAGATTCTGGGATTTTTGTTGTTGTTGTTGTTGTTGTTGTTTTTAAGATTTACTTAATTTAGAGAGTGTGTGTGTGTGTGCATGAGTAAGGGTGAGGGGCAGAGGAAGAGGGAGAGAGAATCTCCAGCCAACTCCCCGCTGAGCGTGGAGCCTGACACGGGGCTCAATCTCATGACCCTGAAAGCATGCCTGAGCTGAAATCAAGAGTTGGACGCTTAACTGATTGAGCCACCCAGGTGCCCCTGTAAGATTCTGTTCTTTAAAAACAACACAGTTGAGGAAATCATTTGGGGTAGAAGAAGAAACAAATCAGGAAGACTGCTGGCTATTTTAAGGACAAAATTTTGGAGGTAAAATTGATATGCCTTGATGATTAAATGCCCCACAAGAAAGAAGATGGACTAGAAGAGGATCCTGAGGTTTCTGGAGGGACAATGAGGTGGCTGAAGATATGCTTACCAGAAGAAGACCAGAGCCTCTATTTTTAACTCCAAAAAAGAGGCACTTGGCCCTCAAAATAGTCTCAAATTTTCCATCACTATGTTGAAGGACTATATCTTTAAACACATGAGCAAATGGCATGTTTCCTATCAGTGCCAGAAAACAAAAAATACTTTAAGCCAGATGAGCCTCATAGAGATCAAGGGGAGTATTATCTTAAAATATTATATTTTAGAAAAGGTATAGTTTGTGCTTCAGGTGCCTATGGTTTATAAGAAAGCAAATGCAACATTTGAAATAAAATGCATTTCAGTGATAAAACCTAGTGTTCGTTCACTCCTAACCTCCTGATTTTAAATGCAATCTCAAATTTATCTCATCTGAGAAGAGTACGCATTAGTTTTCCTATTAAAGTTGGAGATCAGAAACCTGTGCCGCCACCCACAGTCCAGAAACAATGAACAAAGGATGGAGAGGTGAACCGCACTCGCTGTGCACAGGAGACAGACTACGGAGGCCCGCGTTGAGCCCTTCCCTCAGCTGTGCAGCTGCCTTTGCCTGCTCTGCCCCCTACCTTCAGGGATCCAAGCCTGTCCATTATTCATTTTGCCTTTGGCACCCAGAGCACACACTTTCATATACTTGGACAGATGGATGGACCAGCTATGCAAATAGTCTCCTCCCTTTTGCAAAATGTACCTGAAAATCACATTTTCCTAAGCTTCCCCTCAGGCATTTTAAATACTCAAAACCAGATAAATTTACCACTGACTCTGAAGTTAACAAGTCCTTCACTATGCAGGAGTTGTACTCCATTCCAAAAGGAAAAGGTATTTTTATTAAGATATAAGCCACTTAAGGGGCGCCTGGGTGGCTCAGTGGGTTAAGCCGCTGCCTTCGGCTCAGGTCATGATCTCAGGGTCCTGGGATCGAGTCCCGCATCGGGCTCTCTGCTCAGCAGGGAGCCTGCTTCCCTCTCTCTCTCTGCCTGCCTCTCTGTCTACTTGTGATTTCTGTCAAATAAATAAAATAAAATCTTAAAAAAAAAAAAATATATAAGCCACTTAAGTATGGTTTTGCATGATAAGTTATTTCATTTGGTTTCAAATCTTTATCAAAACTAGGCGGGAAAATTATTACTACTTCCTAGCTGGTGCCAGCAAAGGTTTTATATTCTGTTCCTACTCTTCCTTTTCTTCATAGTCCCAGGAAATTAAGGATAAAATGTCTGTTAACAAAGTTCACGTTATAAATGTACACACAGGGAAGTCAGAAAACATTTGAATAAGGTTCTGAATTTCATGTAATTCATCCATGCTGCTTTCATGCAAAATCATATATCCTTGTCCTCTTTTCTAAAGATATACTTTACTGAGGAATGCATATGTGGGGGTAAATCCCTGTTTGCAAAGAAAAATCTTCATTTTTACTTTTGTTGACTTAGATTTGTAATTCAAAGAAACTTAACTACTAAATTGTTTTACCTGTGCTCTCAGTGAAGAGAATAATTTTCCTGATTGTCTTGGTAACACCTATCAGGACAGTTGATCTAATCAACTGTTCATAATCTACTCTGCCTCTGCAAAGCTATGTTCTTTTTTCCCTCCAATTTACTCTCTGAAATACACGAAAGATGATCTGAAGCATGAGTGAATTTTAATCCCATAAGAATGGTGCCTGGCATTTGTATTGTGCCTTCGTTTTCAAGAAGAGCTTTTCCGATGAACTCTCTTATGAGACTTTGAAGAAAACAGAAGCAAGAGGTACCACACTGAGTGCCTACAGAGCCCTCACTAACAGTGGACCATGGACGCCGTCTTCTGACTCGGTGCTGCCTGGACAGGATTTGCTAGTGGCAAACAATTTACTCTTCCTGAGCCCTGCATGAAACATTTTAAGGCTCTAACTTCTGAGGCAACAGATTATCTAACACCGAATCACAGCTACCTGCTTGTATTGCTGCTAGTCTATTAAAATCCCAAATCAGCTTATTACTGTCTCTGTGTATTTCTTCAGTGAATAGAAACAAGAATTCTTTTTTTTTTTTTAAGATTTTTATTTATTTGACAGAGAGAGACACAGAGAGAGAGGAAACGCAAGCAGGGGGAGCAAGCTCCCCGCTGAGCAGAGAGCCTGATGCAGGGCTCAATCCCGGGATCCTGGGATCATGACCTGAGCCGAAGGCAGGCGCTTAACAACTGAGCCACCCAGGTGCCCCAGAAAGAAGAATTCTAACAGAACTGTCTTTTTAAGTCAATAGCAAAGCTGGAAAACATCAAAATGATAAGGCCCAAAAGCCTAGAGAATTCATTTTAAAAGGGAAAGGAAAATAGAAAATGGAGGTCATGTGACGTAACAACCTCTCTCCTAATAAAAAAGAAAACACCATGTGTGTAGACACTGACCAAGACAAAGCAGAAGACTTATGTCTATTAAAGATTTTTCACCTAAGTGCCCATTTTCATTTTATCCTGAGCATTGTGAGAAAATTAAGTAGCTTCAAGGCATTGCACTTGTACGTGCCTATTTCCATGAGAGGCTTAAAACAGTTTAAAACAAGATGATGTGGTAAGATGATCTATCAAGACAAATAATTTCTGTGTCACATTGGTGGCTCAGTGGGTTAAAGTCTCTGCCTTTGGTCCGGGTCATGATCCTGGGGTCCTGGGATCGAGTCCCACATCAGGCTCTCTGCTCAACAGGGAGCCTGCTTCTTCCTCTCTCTCTGCCTGTCTCTCCAATGAACTATGATCTTTGTCTGTCAAATAAGTAAATTAAATCTTAAAAAAAAAAAAGACAAATAGTTTCTTTAGAAGGAACTGTAGATAGAAAACAAAAGTTGATCTCAGAAGGAGCAAGATGGCAGAGGAGTAGGAGACTGAGATACCGTCAGGTCCCAGGAGTTCAGCTAGATAGATTTTAAACCATTCTGAACACCCACAAAGTCAACAGGAGATAAAAGAAAAGAGCAGCAATCCTAGGAACTGAAAAGCCACCACTTTCTACAAGGTAGGATGTCTAGAGAAGTGAATCAGAGTCTACATGTGGGAAGATAGACCACGGGCAGAAGAGCCAGCACCTGGCAAGCAGTAGAGCAGCAGTGCACAAAATCAGAACTTTTAGAAGTCGGCTTCACTGTGGGACGTTGCTCCAGAGGCTAAGTGGGGGGTGGAGTCCCGCAGAAGTAGTGTGGTCTCAGGACCTGCGGGGTCCCAGAAAGACTGGGGGTGTCTGAGTGTGGCAGAGCTCGCAGGTATCATAGCGGGGAAGCCAACTACAGAGACAGAGCCAAGGAGTGGGCTCTCATCTCAGGGTACCTTAAACCATGATCCAAGGCACAGTGGGGCCACTGCTCTTTGAGCAGGGACCCCACAAGCAGTAGATCTGCTTGTAGATCAGTAGGTCCTTCCTCCTTCAGGAGGAGTGGCACAGGGATGTGGCAGGAATCTGCTGGGTTTGGAGACTCCAAACAGGGCCATGCACAAGAAATAGAAATGCTTGGTCAGAGGCCGAGTGAACACGGAGCATGGCCAAAGACCGGAGACAGGAGGGATTGACTGCTTTTCTCTAGGGTTCACTGAGGAGTGGGGCTCCAAGCTCTCGGCTCCTACAGGGCCAGAGACTGGGAGGCCACCATTTTCATTCCCATTCTCTAGACCTCTACCCACAGAAAGCATTCAGGGAACAAAAGCTCCCAACTGAGCAGATTACTTAGCCTGGCCCCTGGCAAGGGAGGTGTAATTCCAACTAGGGCAAAGACATTTGAGAGTCACTGCAACAGGCCCCTCCCCCAGAAGATCAGCAAGAACATCCAACCAAGACCAAGTTCACCCATCAACAACAACTGCAGAACTCCAGACCTAGGGGAAAGTAACACATAGAATTCATGGCTTTTTCCCATGATCCTTTAGTCTTTCAAAGTTAAACTTTTTAAACTTTATTTTTTTCATATTTTATTCTTTTCTTATTTTCAAAATTTTTCCTCTTTCCTATTTTAATGTTTTTTTAACTATTTTATCTTATCAATACCTTTTTAAAAATCTTTTAAAATCTTCATTGTTATAGTCATATTTTATCCCTTCATTGTATTTAACCTTATTTCTTGTATACATATAGGGTTTTTTTTTTTCTTTAAAATTTGGGATACAACTTCTTCTAATAGATCAAAATATACCCTAAATCTTGGGCATAGCTTTCTTCTAGTCTCCAGCATGATCACATTCTCTCCTTTTTTTTCTTTTTTCAACCAACTTCTTATCTTATCATTCCTTTTTAGAATCTTTTTAAATTTTCATCTTTATAGTCATATCCATCCGTTCATCACGTTTACTCTTATTTTTGTATATATGTAAGTTTTTCTTTCTTCAAAATTTTGGGAAGTAATTTCTTCTAACAGACCAAAATACACCCAAAATCAAGTAAGTGGCTCTGTTCTATTCACCAGTCTAATCTAATCTGTATGTGTGTGTGTGTGTGTGTGCATACACATACATACACACACACACACACACACACACACTTATGTTTTTTCCCCCTTTCTTCTCCCCCTGGTTTCAGGTCACTTCTGATTTGGTTAGTGTATATTTTTCTGGAGTTGCTGCTACCCTTTTAGTATTTTGTTCTCTCATTCATCTATTCTTATCTGGATAAAATGACAAGGTGGAAAAACTCACCCAAAAAAAAAAAAAAAAAAGATAGAGAGAGAGAGAAAGAGGCAGTACTAATGGCTAGGGACCTAATCAATATGGACAGAATGACAATTATCAAGGTGCTAGCTGGGCTCAAAAAAAGCATGGAAGATTCTAGAGAATCCTTTTCTGGAGAAATAAAATCCCTTTCTGGAGAAATAAAAGAACTAAATCTAACCAAGTTGAAATCAAAATGGTATTAATAAGATGCAATCAAAATGGAGGCTCTTACTGCTAGAATAAATGAGGCAGAAGAAAGAATTAGTGATATAGAAGACCAAATGATAGAGAATGAAGAAGCTGACCAAAAGAGACCCAAATAACTACTGGACCATGAAGGGAGAATTCGAGAGATAAGTGATACCATAAGATGAAACAGTATCACAATCATTGGGATCCCAGAAGAAGAGAGAGAGGGGGACTGAAGGTATATTGAAGCAAATTATAGCAGAGAATTTCCTAATTTGGCAAAAGGAACAAGCATGAAAATCCAGGAGGTACAGAGAACCTCCCTCAAAATCAGTAAAAATAGGTCCATACCCCATCGTCTAATAGTAAAACTTACAAGTCTCAGTGACAAAGAGAAAATCCTGAAAGCAGCATGGGACAAGAGGTTTGTAACATACAACAGTAGAAATATTAGAGTGGCAACAGACCTATCCACAGAGATGTGACAGGCCAAAAAGGACTGGCATAATATATCCAGAAAGGAACAGAAACAATATACAGTAACAGTCACCTTACAGACAATTCAAAGGCACTAAATTTATATCTTTCAATAGTTGCCCTGAATGTAAATGGGCTAAATGCCCCAATCAAAAGACACAGGGTACCAGAATAGATTTAAAAAAAAAAAAAAAGACTCATCAATATGCTGTCTATGAGAAACACATTTTGGACCCAAAGACACCTCCAGAATTAAAGTGAGGAGGTGGAAAACAATTTACCATGCTAATGGACATCAAAAGAAAATTGGAGTGGCAATCCTTATATCAGATAAATTAGATTTTAAGCCAAAGACTATAATAAGCGATGAGGAAGGACACTATATTGTACTTAAAGGGTATGTCCAACAAGAAGATCTAACAATTTTAAATATCTCTGCCACTAACATGGAAGAAGCCAATTATATAAATCAATTAATAACAAAATCAAAGAAACACATCAACAATAATACAGTAATTGTAGGAGACTTTAACACTCCCCACCCTGAAATAGATCATCTAAGCAAAAGATCAACAAGGAAATAAAGGCCTTAAATGACACACTGGACCAGATGGACATCACAGATATATTTATAACACTCCATCCCAAAACAAGAGAATACCATTCTTCTCTAGTGCACATGGAACATTCTCCAGAATAGATCACATCCTGGGTCACAAATCAGGTCTCAACTGGTACCAAAAGATTAGGATCATTCCCTGCATATTTTCAGACCACAATGCTCTGAAGCTAGAACTCTATCACAAGAGGAAAGTTGGAAAGAACTCAAATACATGGAGGCTAAAAAGCATCCTACTAAAGAATGACTGGGTCAACCAGGAAATTAAAGAATTAAAGAATTCATGGAAACAAATAAAAATGGAAACACAACTGTTCAAAATCTGTGGGACATAGCAAAGGCAGTCCTGAGAAGAAAGTGCAGAGCTATACAAGCGTTTCTCAAGAAATAAGAAAGGTCTCAACTATACAACCTAACCCTACACCTAAAGGAGCTGGAGAAAGAACAGCAAAGAAAGCCTAAACCCAGCAAAAGACGAGAAAGAATAAAGATCAGAGTAGAAATCAGTGAAATAGAAACCAAAAGAACAGTAGAACAAACCAATGAAACTAGGAGCTGGTTCTTTGAGAGAATTAATAAGATTGATAAACCCTTTGGCCAGACCTATCAAAAAGAAAAGAGAAAGGACCCAAATAAATAAAATCATGAATGAAAGAGGAGAGATCACAGCCAATGCCAAAGAAATACAAACAATTATAAAAACATATTATGAGCAACTCTACACCAGAAAATTTGACAGTCTGGAAGAAATGGATTCCTAAAGACATATAAACTACCACAACTGAACCAAGAAGAAATAGAAAACCTGAACAGACCCATAACCAGTAAGAAGATTGAATAAGTCATCAAAAATCTCCCAACAAACAAGAGCCCAGGGCCAAACAGCTTCCCAGGGGAAATCTACCAAACAATAAAAAAATAATTAATACCTATTCTCCCTGAAACTATATATAGAAATATAGAAATGGAAGGAAAATTTCCAAACTCATTTTATGAGGCCAGCATTACCTTGATCCCCAAACCATACAAAGACCCCGTGAAAAAGGAGAATTACAGACCAATATCCTTGATGAATACAGATGCAAAAATTCTCATCAAGATGCTAGCCAATAGGATCCAACAGTACATTAAAAGGATTATTCACCACAACCAAGTGGGATTTATTTCAGGACTGCAAGTTTGGTTCAACATTCACAAATCAATCAATGTGATATAATACATTAATAAAAGAAAGAACAAGATCCATATGATATTCTCAATAGATGCTGAAAAGACATTTGACAAAGTACAGCATCCTTTCTTGATCAAAACTCTTCACAGTGTAGGCATAGAGTATACATATCTCAATATCATCAAAGCCATCTATGAAAAACCCACAGCAAGTATCATTCTCAATGGGGAAAAACAGAGCTTTCCCCACCCATGGAAGGGATGTCCACTATCACTACTGCAATTCAACATAATACTAGAAGTCCTAGCCTTAGCAATCAGACAATAAAAAGCATCTGAATAGGCAAAGAAATAGTCAACTATCACTCTTTGCAGATGATATGATACTTTATGTGGAAAACCCAAAAGACTTCACTCCAAAACTTCTAGAACCCATGCAGGAATTCAGTAAAGTGTCAGGATATAAAATCAATGCACAGAAATCAGTTGCATTTCCATACACCAACAGCAAGACAGAAGAAAGAGAGATTAAGGAGTTGATCCCATTTACAATTGCACCCCAAACCATAAGATACCTAGAAATAAACCTAACCAAAAAGGCAAAGAATCTGTACTCAGAAAGCTATAAAGTACTCATGAAAGAAATTGAGGAAGACACAAAGAAATGGAAAAATATTCCATGCTCGTGGATTAGAATAACTAATATTGTGAAAATGTGTATACTACCTAAAGTAATCTACACATCTAACACAATCCCTATCAAAATACCATCCATTTTTTCAAAGAAATAGAACAAGTAATCCTAAAATTTATATGGAACCATAAAAAACCCCCGAATAACCAGAGGAATGTTGAAAAAGAAAACCAAAGCTGGTGGCATCACAATTCCAGACTTCAAGCTCTATTACAAAGCTGCAATCAGTAAGACAGTAAGGTACTGGCACAAAAACAGACACATAGATCAAGGGAATAGAATAGAGAGCCCAGAAATAGATCCTCAACTCTATGGTCAACTAATCTTTGACAAAGCAGGAAAGAATGTCCAATGGAAAAATGACAGTCTCTTCAACAAATGGTGTTAGGAAAATTGGATAGCCACATGCAAAAGAATGACACTGGATCATTTCCTTACACCACACACAAAAATAGACTCAAATGGATGAAAGACCTCAATGTGACACAGGAAGCCATCAAAATCCTTGAAGAGAACACAGGTAACAACTTCTTTGACCTCAGCCACAACAACTTCTTCCTAGAAACATCGTCAAAGGCAAGGAAAGCAAGGGCAAAAAATGAACTATTGAGACTTCACCAAGATCAAAACTTTTGCACAGCAAAGAAAACAGTCAACAAAACCAAAAGACAACTGACAGAATGTGAGAAGATATTCACAAATGATATATATCAGATAAAGGTCTAGTATCTAAAATCTATAAAGAAGTTATCAAACTCAACACCCAAAGAACAAATAATCCAACTAAAAAGTGGGCAGAAGACATGAACAGACATTTCTACAAAGAAGATATCCACATGGCCAACAGACACACGAAAAAGTGCTCAACATCACTCTGCATCAGGGAAATACACATCAAAACCACAATGAGATACCACCTCAAACCAGTCAGAATGGCTAAAATTAAGAAGTCCGGAAACGACAGGTATTGGCGAGGATGTGGAGAAAGGGGAACCCTTCTACAATGTTGGTGGGAATGCAAGTTGGTGCAACCACTCTGGAAAACAGTATGGAGGTTCCTCAGAAAGTTGTAAACAGAGCTACCCTACAACCCAGAAATTGCACTACTGGGTATTTACCCTAAAGATACAAATGTAGTGATCCGAAGGGGCACATGCACCCAAATGTTCATAGCAGCAATGTCCACAATAGCCAAACTATGGAAATTATAGCCACAATAGCCAAAGTATGGAAAGAAGCTAGATGTCCATCAACAAGCAGATGAATGGATAAAGAAGATGTGATATTATTTATATATATATACTTATATATATATATATATATATATATGCATGCAATGGAATACTATGCAGATATGAAAAGAAACGAAAACTTGCCATTTCCAACAATGTGGATGGAACTAGAGGGTATCATGCTAAGTGAAATAAGTCAATCAGAGAAAGAAAATTATCATATGGTCTCTCTGACATGAGGAATTTGAGAGGCAGGGCCAGGGGTTGTGGGAGGTAGGGAGAGAAAAAAGGAAACAAGGTGGGAACAGAAGGGAGACAAACCATAAGAGACTCTTAATCTCACTAAACAAACTGAGGGTTGCTGGGGGCTGGGGGTAGGGATAGGGTGGTGGACTGACAGACATTGGGGAGGGTATGTGCTATGGTGAGTGCTATGAAATGTGTAAGCCTGATGATTCACAGACCTGTACCCCTGGAACAAATAATATATTATATGTTAGTTTTCAAAAAAAAGAAAGAAAGAAAAGTTTCTCCCCAAGGACATCATGGGGACCTAGGCTCTGCTGGGAAGCTACATTGTCAATAGAAATACAGCTACGAGAGGTATCTACAACAACCGGACATGGATCACAGACCCCTGGAACCCTGGCCTTACACCAATATTATGCTTCATGTCTGTTCCCTAGTAGAATATAAACAGACCTAGAAAATTCAACTCAAATGAAAAGTTGACATAAATATCCCAACTCTAGTGGTCAGTATGCCTGTTTTGGGCTCTATGCTATTTTGAAATGATGAGTCTGTGTTGAATGTTAAGTAGGACTTTTTAAAAGGAAAGTTCCAAAGCAGGTTTACGACTGTGACTTGAGCTTCCTGAAGAAAACAAATAGTTTTAAGAAAATATTGAGTGTGGCTTTCAAATTCCCTGAATATATCTACATAGATAGGAAAAATACTTCATGTCAAGTATAAGGGTTCTATCTCTTCTTGACCCTTCAGTCAGGAGCCAAGTTCAGGGAGGTACTTGACATTTCCCAGCTCCTCCAGGACAATAACCACTCCCTCCCACCTATTACTCAACTCCTGCATGGGTTTGGGTAATGTCATCAGTTACTCAAAGGGAAACACTGGACCCTGATCTTGCAAAGTAAGTGATTCTTTGAGTATATAGAGGGTAGGAATTTCCACAGGAAATCCCAGATATCATACTCTCTTGGGTAGACACAGGTATGAACACCAGTGCATTCCAGGACTGTTATTTCCTACAGACTGAAGTCTGATTCCTAGAAGAAAGAGTTCTCCATCCCTACCATTTCTGTGAATTTCAGTCACTGCTTATATGCCATTGATAAAATATTATATATGTCTGGAAAAAGTGCTCTCCGTCTTGGTCAGGCCACCCTGTAGCTCTGCCTCAGGTTTGGAGGACCTCAATTTACAAGGAGGTATTGAGTGACTGGAGTATGCCCCAAGGGATATACTTAAAATTCTCAAAGTAATGTCGAATGACAGACGATTGAAAAAGGACTACAGATGTTTAGCCTGAAAAAAACAGACTACTACTCATTACAATTGTGGAGAAAAGTTTTATTTTGTTTAGGAAAGGCTTACATTTTTTGTTGGATATAAGAGGCAAGCAGATTTAAGCTCCATATAAGGAAGTACATTCTTATAATTAGAATATACTGCCTTGTCAGAGATTAGGGTCCCCTCCCTGAAAAAAATTTCCCTTCACCATCTTCTAGCAATACTTTAGAAGACTATTTTGCACTAATTAAGAGGCCATACTCCTAACCTCCAAGGTAGCTTGAAATTTCAAGTTTCTAATAGTTCATATACTTGGTTAGTTCATAATATACTTACAAAAAAAAATTTTTGCAGGAGAATTCTGAATCATTTCTGGAATCAATAGTTTCTTCTAAAGCAGCTCAATAAACCAAAAACACTTGATTTGATGCCAGTGGGTATGATTCACATTACCTTACAGATGGGGTAGGAGATAAAACTGTGAAAGCATAGGCTTCAATATTTGACTTAAGTTCAAATCCCTACTCCACAATTCATAGACTTTTGTGACCTAAGCAAGTCTCTTAAGCTCACAAAACTTTAATTTCCCTCATCTGTAAAATAGGATAATACTATTTAGCTACAAGATTGTTGTAGGGATTAAGTGGGATAATGAATATAAAGAGCTTAGCAAGGTCCCTGGCCCAAGGAAACTCAATATAAGGCAGCTGTTATTATTAGACAGCTCATATGCCGCTCAATACCCCAGTGCCTGAGCGTTGCACTGTTTGGAGACTTTCCACCACATCATAGCCCTCCACATGACGAAGAAGGTAGATGGAGGAGGGAGACGACAAAACCTTTTGTGTGCATCGCACATGTATAAATAAATACACCTTAACATATGTCTCTTTAAACTTTTTATTTTGAGATAATTATGGATTCACAGGAAGTTGTAAGAAATAATACAGAGACATCTCATGTGCTCTGTACAAATTACATGCCATTTTATGTAATGTTATTATTATTTTTTTCTTACTGAAGTTAGGCATTGTTGTCAGGTTTTTTTCCTCCATCCAACTTACTGACACGGAGTAGAAATAATAAATGTTGCTGAAAGCCCAGAGAACCTGGGAGAGCTCCCACCCTTGGGACCTAATGCAGTTGCTTTTGATTTTTCCCTTTAGCTTGACACATCTCACTCCCTGTTCTACGTAACACCTGTCCACAGCTTTGTGAAAAGCAGAACCCCTGTTCTGGGAGACTGAACTTGGGATCTTAGAAAATGGTGGTGTTGTGGTTCATTGAGCAAGGATGTAGTTTTTGTTTAACATGGCAATATTCCAATTTCTATTGGTTAGATCAATTAATAGTCCAGTGCTGAGGTGAGGTAGTATGTTTTCATTCATGAAGAAACAATTAATTAATCTGTATTGACTGAGCTCCAGGGGAAATGTATCTTAGGATATGTCTGGGGTTGGTTTCAATACAGTTAGAGGCTTTCAGGTGAAAAATTCTCTATTTAGCAATTACATGCAATGAGAAAAGTTGAAATTGATACGTGATTCAGGAACTCAAAAGCCATGAAGAGTGCAGTAAGAGCCAAAGAGGGACAATCTGGGCATGACAGTCAATACACTAAACCAAGAGTTCCCCCCAAATGGCCAATCAACAGGATCTCGCGGGAGGGTTTTTTAAAAATACAGATTTCTACAACAAAATGCACCCACCTCAACCCCTGAGGGTTCTTACCCAGTGGGTTGAGGTAGGGCCAAGGAAACATTTCTGATTGACAACCAAGGTTGAGCACTACTGCTCTGATCAGGCGTATTTCAACAGGACAAGCATGTGTTCATATTAGGAAAGAGAAAATACACTTCTTTCCACCCCCATTTCCAGAATGTTCTGATTGCTTTTATTTTTAAATTATTTTTTACAATGGTGATGATGACGTTTTTCAAGTTCTTTTATGGACATTATCTAGTTGGAGGTATTAGTATGCCAATTTCATGGAAGAATAGAACTCTAATTCATCACAAATTTGGGGGGGGGGGAACTATTCCCTACTACCAGAATAATTCACTTGTGGTTTTAAAAAAAAAAAAAAAAATCTGACCAATGCCAACATCTACCTTATCCAGAAGCTGGTAATTGTAGGTTTATGACCAAAGGGGTGCTTAGCCAGGTACACTTCTTTTTAAGATTGTATTTATTTATTTGAGATAGTGAGCAAGAGAGAAGGCATCAGTACGGGAAGGCCCAGAGGGAAGAGGGAGAAGCAGATGCCCCGCTCAACAGGCAGCCCAATGCGGAGCTCAATTCCAGGATCCAGGATCTCAATTCCAGGAGCCCAATGCGGAGCTCAATTCCAGGATCTCAGGCTTATGACCTGAGCCAAAGGCAGACTTTAACTGACTGAACCACCCAGGTACCCCGGCGAGGTACAGTCCTACAATGACGAGATCAAGAACTCTTCTTGGCTGAGCTCTCCCCACCCCAACATCCCCCTGACAAACTGCTTAGCACCACCACAGATCCTGCCCCAAATGCCCTCACTATTTGTATATATGGAACCTCCCCTATAAAGACAATATAAGGGTTGGGAGTCAAATCTCTAGTATGAGAGCATCGACACATTGTTTAATTAAAAGCCCATCTGAATATGGAGCTATTACATGCGGCAGCAATAAAATTAAACATTGTCACTGTCTGTTCTTTAATAGCTTACAAGCATTTTATATTCAGAGTCCCCAAGCTGGAATTTCAAGAAATATCCCTTTAGTCTTTGACTGTGAAATAATCTGTGTCATTTTTCTCATTCCCTCTTCACTTCAGTCTATTTATAACTAGGCCTAAAGTGTGCAACTCAAAATGGACATAAATGGCGCATCAACATAAAAGAACATTAAGCACAAGCAAAAAAGCTTAGTCTGTAATTTGTAATGTTGAATAAATGTGTCCTCCCAACAACTTAGAAAGGAGGGAGCCTCTAGGGATTTACCTAGGGGGTTCATGGAGGGCTTCATGGGGAAGAGGGTTCATTCCAGGAAGAGGCTGCATTTTAAGATGTGAATCACCAGATACAGAAGACGAGTTGAACAGAGGATACACAGAACACCTAGATGGAGGTATCGCCCTCATATGTCAAAAGGCCCTGGTCTCAGATGAAGACCTCCAAAGGTTGCAGTATACTGTATGACAACGGTGATTCTCAGAGTAGGGTCCCCAGACCAGGACCATCAGCATCACCTCGGAAGCTGTTAGAAATGCAGGTTATGGGGGGGAGGGTCATGTGGGCGGCTCAGTCGGTTAAGTGTTCGACTCGTGATTTCAGCTCAGATTATGATCTCAGGCTTATGACCTTAAGCCCTTCATTGGGCTCCACATTCAATGGGGAGTCTGCTCGGGATGCTCTCCCTCTGCCCATCCCCCCACTCCCTCCTTCTCTCTCTCTCTCCTTCTCTCTTAAATATTTTTTTTAAAAAAAGGCAAAAGAAAAAAAGAAATGCAAGTTATCCAGCCCCATTCCAAATCCACGGAGTCAGGAACTCAGAGCCCAGCTAGCTGTGTTGGATCAGCTCACCAGGTGATACAGATGCTTGCAGGTTGGAGAACCAAAATGAAATCAAAATCTGGCAAGTCTGGCCAGATATTGCCTCTCCTTGGGCTGCAAGAACCGGAACCTGTCTTCCCACTGTGGCCCAATCTCTTTCAGCTACCTCTCCCCATTCTCATACTCTTCTCCTCCGCCCTCTCCTCCCGCCCCCTCGCACACGCGCACGCACACGCGCACGCACACGCACACGCAGCCCAGTGAACACCTGTACGGCATTCGAAGACCTGGAAGCCAGCCCTTCCTTTCCTTTCCTTGGAGAGTTTGTTTCCTAACTGTGCACAGCGCTGAGGCGAGGGTGGAATTTAAACAATCCCTAATTAAGGAGGACGGCACCACATATTTATCACATTATACTGTTGTGTATTTACCCCTTGCCGCTCTTAATGCATTTGCATATAATCTTTCATAATTCAATTCACTTGTTTAAATCATTTCTTTTATTTTCACTTCTTTATTTGGCAGGGAATGTTCATTTTACAGAGCACTGGGGCCTCCCAGTGGCAATCTTGGGCAATTTCAGACTCGGCTTTTGTTCTGGAAGCTTTGGAGGAATGGCTTCCGAACCCTTACGTTTTCAGCTACTTGTTCGAACAGGATGGAATCAAAGGCAGCTTTTGACCTGCAGTAGGTTATGTCGGCACCCGAGCTGAAATGTCCTCAGATGCTGGCCTCAACTCCTTCCATCGGTCAGAGTCCTCGTCCAGCCACTTGCTTACTAGAGACGTCCGTCAGCAAGCGTCAGTGCATCTGGTTGGTGTAAACATCAACCAGGATTACACCCAGCAGAAAGACTACCAGAGGCAAAAGTATCCTGCAATTCCTCTTCCTCAATAACCTGAGGTTTGCTCCCTAGAGCTTCTGTTCCTACCATCCTGCCTTTGAAACTGACTGCCCAGGCAGCCCCCACCCACCAGAACGCTCGGATACATCATTTTCCCTCCTCTGGACCCTGGAACGTTCTATGGCTACCCTGGCTCACATCATTGGTCAGTGGCACTCATCACAGTCCTCGAGCTCACACGACTGCCTCTGGGAGTGTGCCCTCGCCTCTGACATCAGGGAAGCACATACTGAACCGCCGCGGCTCACGTCGCGGCCCCTGTCCAGGGTTCCAGCCAGGGTGTGAGGCTGGGTCAGCAATCTCAGCCTCCCAGAAGTGAGGTGCCTGTCATCGGATGAACCCTGGGCCATTTCCACTGAGACAAGCACTTTGCCATGGAGATGCTGGTAAACTTCCAGCCTCCCTGTCAGAGTCCCTTTGCCCTCTCTTTGGCTTTAAAAGGCTCCACTGCCTGAGTCAAGCCTGGCCTCACCTTGAAAGATTGCTGAGAGGTGGTTTCTGGGAACTGGTGTGCTCGCATCACCCCAGGGGTTAGCTCTGTGCTGATGCAGTGAGCGTCACCACCTAGTAACAGGCTTGTAAACACCAGCATCACAGACAGACAGATCGGATGATGTTTTAAAGTTCAGCCCCACCCCCTTGGCCTCTCCTGCTGAAAAGTCACCTGAGGGCACCTTCATTCGGCCTGTGCCATCTTGCAAGAACAAGAACACCTTTTGCATCCTGCTCCAAGCTACCTTTTATAAAAGAGGGTCCTTTTTTTTGTTTTTAAGATTTTATTTATTTATTTGTCAGAGAGAGAGAGCACACAAGCAGGCAGAGGGAGAAGCAGGCTCCCCGCTGAGCAGGGAGCCTGATGTGGGACTCAATTCCAGTACTCAGGATCGTGACCTGAGCCAAAGGCAGAAGCTTGACCATCGGAGCCACCCAGGTGCCCAAGAGGGTCTTTTCTGACCCCCACACTACATATCTTTAATTAATGTAATATTTGATCAATATTCCTTGCAAAGAATAAATTATTTGCTGGGTATACAAATGCATTTATAAAATCAGACTCTTCTTGATATATTGGGAAAGAAAGTTCATCTCGGTAGTGTTCCACTAAAGCTAATTTGTGCTCAGGAGACAAATAAAGACAATATTCAGTAAATTAGATTGCTCTGAATTCGCTAGACTAAAATTAAAATCCAGGATTTTCTTGCAGGGCTGAGAGTGGAAAGGGGGCACAAAGCAGTAGCCTGAAGAGAGCGGGAGCTTTGGTGCCACAGGACAGGACGCAGCTATAACCCCTGAGAAGCTGTTCACCCCCACTGAGACTCGGTTTCTTCGTATGTAAATTGGGCTAATACCTCTAGGGTATTCAAGGTATCCAGTGAGATGCCACATGTAAACTATCTAAAACACAGCCAGAAACATAAATGCAATTATTTCATCGAGGGCCAGGAGAGGAGACCATTTTTCCAGCGAGTATTTCACTGTCTCTAAAGCTTCCCACATGATATTCCTTCTGCCCAGAATGTGTCCCCGCTTCCTTCTCTCCAGCTCCTTTGTGCATCTATGCAGTTGTCTCCTCCAGAAGCCCTCGTGGACTCCCTGGTGGTGGATTAGGTCCTCTCCTGTCGGGGTGGTTCGCTTCCCCCATCACACACCGATTTCTCCGTCGGTGCATCACACCTAACCGGAGGTCCCCAGGAGGAACAGCCCATGACCCTCATTCACTGTGTGTCTACAGCCCCTCCTTGGCATATGGTGGGTTTTCAACAAATACCGAATTGATAAGCGAATGAATGACAGCCATCAGATGTCTTCCTAGAGAAGAATAAAATCCAAACAAAGTAAAGTAGTTGCATTAGCTATTTTGCCTTCTTATAATTGCTTTTAACCCTCCTTGAATTCTTTCAAAAATAGAGAATCTGTTCCCAACCCACAGTAGCAGTGTGTCCTCCCCACCCCAAGAATGTTGTATACTCTTATTATATGCCTTTATTATAATAATTGTATAATAGGGGCAACTGGGTAGCTCAGTCATTTAGCATCTGACTCTTAGTTTTGGCTCAGGTCACGATCTCACAGGTTGTGGGATTGAGCCCCTCGTTGGGGAGTGGGGAGTCCACTTGTGACTTTCTCCCTCTGCCCCTCGTCTACTTGCACATGCTCTCCCTCTCTCTCTAAAATAATCTTTAAAAAATCATAACTGTATTATAAATAATTATAACCTTTGTATAATTAGTCCACAATTCCTCTTTTTAATACATGATTATGAAATCTGTTTATCATGTTTGACATCTAATTCTTAGATTGACTACCTATAAATCACAGAAATCCTAAGGAAGGAGGAAATCTTTGGTTAGAAAAGTGTTAATAATTTACTAGATGCGAAGTGTACTTTTACCTCTGAACACCAGGTGGGTAGAAAACATTACTCATGTTTTTTAATCTAAGAATTTCTTACATTTTTATGGCCTGTTCTTTGGGCTTATTTATGATGGTTTGTGACAAAGAGACAACCTTTGCTATCATGATTTATATTCTTCCAACAAAGGAAACACAGAAAGAGATAAGAAACCCAAATTAAATCATGGGACTAGATAAGAAAACCCAAATTAAATCATCACACACACACACACACACACACACACATAAATCCAGTGAAGGTAAGGGGCTACTCATAAATTAAAATTATGGACAATGAAAATATGAAAATTCTCAAATCCTAAACTACAAATCTAGCATTTACCAAATAAATAATTTTCAGAAGCCTTGTGTCCTGTATTTGTGGCATGATGAAATAACATCTGAATATTAAGACATTTTTTAAGAGACTGTTTTAATTTTATTTGGCTGTGCTTTTGTTTGGGACAGCAAACAATATTTTTTGGTATGATAACATGTTTGTGGTTAACAGCAGATAATCGTATTCTTCTATTTTTTTCTATTAATGCCATTTATCACAAAACTGACCTGGACATCTGTTTTCGTTTCTAATGATGCTTTTGAATTCCTAGATGTTCAAGTGCCAATTCTAAAACTTGATTGGATTTCAGGGCAAGACAACTGCCTTCGAGTCAAGGAAACTAGGAGAACTGAGGAGAAACCATGTCCTGCCTCTCTGAGCCGTGCCAGTCAAAGCACTGTTCAAGACAGAGGCCAAAGGTTAGTTGGGTAGAAGAGACGCCTGGGGTGTATGCCCAGCAATGTAAGCATTACACGGCCGTACATGAGCTAAGGACACACCAGTGTCCAGCCTGCGCCCTCTTCATAAGGGAATTAATAGGAACTAACTGATACTAGCTAAAGCCACTGCGGTCACAACTGCCCCATTAATACAGCCCCATAAGAATACCGGACACTGTCTTTGACCTGGTGTGGAACTTGGAAGAAGAGCAGACATTGAAACTGGGCTTGCCGTAAATATTCTAGACTGACTGTCACATCACAAACTCAAAAATATCAAAACCTGCTTGTAGAAATCATTTGTGAACTATCTCTAGGCTTCATAAAGAAAACCTAAAGAATTAGATACACAAACATACTCACAAATGTCCATGGTTTTTAAATTTACTTTGCCCCGATCCCCTACACTTTGTGAAATTATTTGTTTGTTCCAGGCCCAAATTTGTTTCTTATTATTGCCTTACACTTCAGTGGAGAAAGAAATGCACATATTTGACAACTTTTTTCCCTCTACATGACTTCATTGAAAACCAAGTTAAAATGGAGTTGAAAGAGGAAGCACAATACATTAATTTCCTTCTAAGTTTCTCAATAAGAATCCTTATGTAGGTCAAATACTTTTATTTCTAGACTCCAAGCTTCCTAGTTTGCCTTCAAAATTCATATGTGTAAATCTTTTCTTGTATGAAAGTCCTACTCAGTGAACATATTTTAGCTCCAAAGGATATTCAGAAATTATATATCTGTCCCCACAACAACAGCACTGTTTAAAACAAGTGGGAGATGGTCTCTGTGTCTGAAGACCAGGCATTTACAGAGAACACCATGCTCTTCAAAAAACAAAAGAAGATTCCAAAATAAATAAATAAATAAAAGAACATTCTGTCATGCTTCCACAACAGTGGATTTATACTACTGGCTCCAAACCTGTTAGGAAGTTACCCAGTGTCACAATTCTTTACCCAAAAAAGAAACAGAATGTAAATATGGAATAAAAACCCATTTTTGAAAAATTCTGGTTGACAAAAATTGGTACAAGTGAAATAGGATATATTAGTAAATTCTAAGATAGAAGATCTTAATACAGTATTGAGTTTTTTAGGGGCGACTGATACAGCCTGGGGCACAACTTTCATGGTTACATGTCTATAACATGGACACTTTAAAAGTACCACTGGCAAGTTGGTACGTCTACCGTGAAGCAAAAACTATTCTGTGAAAACCTCTATTAAAACCTTGACAGGGCGCCTGGGTGGCTCAGTCGGTTAAGTGGCTGCCTGCGGCTCAGGTTGTGATGCCGTGGTCCTGGGATGGAGTCCCATATCGGGCTCCCAGCTCCGCAGGGGGTCTGCTTCTCCCTCTGACCTTCTCCCCTCTCATGCTCTCTGTCCCTCTCTCTCTCTCAAATACATAAATAAAATCTTTAAACAAAAAACAAAAACCCTTGACAATCAGTGTGCTTAGTCTATTAGAAATCTGGGAAGTTACTACAAGAGTTGGGACAGGTTCTCAGTAGCACAGTTTAACCTGTCAACAAAAGAACACACGCGCCACACACAGAGAAAAAAGTAGAGTAAAGGCAAATTTCACAGTAAACGCCCTTGCACTAAAGTTAACGCATCAACTAGCCAATTTAAAAAAAAAAAAAAAAAAGCCTACTCAAATTGCATCTTTTGACATTAAATTGTTATGAAATTGAATCTAGAGAAATGTGGCAAACCTACAGCAAAAAGATAAAAGTAGATGTGCACACAGTGTGTGGGGGGGGTGTCAAAATCTGCAAGTGAATGCTATAAACAGAATAAAACAATGGCTGTGGAAGCCCTTGTGTTTGACAGATTGACACCTAGAGAAAGAGGAACCATATGGCTGGTTTGGTTCTAACACAATCTTTGAAAAGGATACTTTATCTATTCTACCTAAAAATAGCTTCGTAGTGAGATTCAAACGTTTAGCAGAGAAGCCACCCGTATTCACTCGTTACCCTTAAAACGCCCCCAGAAACCCCCCAGTCGGCTGTGGGGAAATTTAGAACTCTACGGACCAGTTCAAAAACCGCTGTGGTAGGAAATTCACATCTTTCAAAAGTCAACAGATACTAACATAACTTGTGGGTGAGGGGCAGAACCTCAAAAAACAAGTCTCAAATACACTCGTCTGATCTTAATGCTGGCCAGCCTGGGGGCTCCATCCTCGTCTTATTCTTGTTCCTCTGGCTCCCCCGCTGAGCTTTACAAGCCCCCTCTACACCGACGACTCTAACCTGACATCCAGCAGCTGGGATCAAACACAAATTTGGCGTCAGGCTGGACTCCTCACCATGGCGGGAAGGTCTGCTGGCTCTAGCTTCCAAGCGTGCTTCCAAGTCGTGCACGGACGACTTCTCACCACCTCCAGCGCCCACTCCCTGCTGCAGGCTCCTCCTCACCTACCTGGACAGCGGCCACAACCTCCTAACTGGTCCCTTTGGCCCTCTGCAAGCATTCTCAAAGCAGCAGCCAGAGCGGCCCTCACGCAGAGCGATTCTGTTTCACTCAACTCCAAATCATCCGGTGATTCCCCCCTTGGCTGGAGAAAAAGCCAAAGTTCTTTCAATAGCCCTAGGGGCAGTGCTGCACACTGTGATGTTCTGCCCACATCCCCTTCGGAAAAACTTAGTACCTGGCTGCTGCAAGACGCCCTCCGCTGAAGAGTCACCTCATGCAAGGTCACAGAGCCTTCCCGGGGCAGCCCATATCCAGGGACGGAGTGACATGGGTCCTCAAGGCCAGAAGGCTTACCCCAGCACAGGACCACTGAGAAGGCCACTCTCAGCTCAGGGCCCCGTGTGGTGGGACCTGCACTGCAGTTCGACTTCTGCCTCTGTCCCCCTCCTCCGCACACGTCTCCATCCTAGAGGTGCTCCCTCCCTGATACACGACCGAACTCCGCCTTAGAGTCTACTGCTGAAGAAGCCAGACAGCAACAAAGATTGGATGTGACCTGGCCCCCTTTGAGACGAACCAGTGTCCCCTGCTCACCCCGCTCCGAGACACACTGGCCTTCGCTGTTTCTGCTGGACGACGGGCCTGCTCCTGGGGCACGGCTGCCCCTTGGCGTGGAGCACACTTCCCACTTCCCTAGACACACACACTGCTGCTCCCTCATCTCCTTCCTGCTCTGCTTACACGTCACCTTCCCAACGCGTCCGCCCTGACCGCCCCGTTAAAGCCAGAAACAAGAGGGAAAGTGTAAGGAGGCGCAATTCGCACTTCTCCTGATGTACTTGTTTTCCTTTGTGGGTATCGATCCCTTAGTGAAGAGAGGACTTCACTCATTTACAAAAGAGCTTGAGAACTGCTGCTTTAAAAGCCTAAAAGCAGTGGTAAGAACACGGGCCTCAGGCTCAGACAGGCCCTGCGCGGCCAGGTGCCCGGGCCAAGCGACCACCCCCTCAGCCCCAGCAGCGCTGGTTGTGAAGTAGGGGTAAGGATGTTCCCTCAGCTACTTAGAAAGGTCGTAGGATCACATGCCTTCCTGTAGTCACGGGCTGTGAAAACCGGGAGAGCGCACGTAAACGCAGGACGCACTGGAAGGCAGCCCTAGCGCCCACACGACCCGAAATCTGCTGGGCCTACCTCTGCACCCCCCTTAGGCCCCGGGACCTGTGGAGTCATTCTGTCAGTTGTGCTGGATCCCTGAGAACCTCCAGCAAATCACAGGGCTGGGTTTAGGAGAATAAGCACCGCCCCAGGGCTCTGTGACAGCCTAAGAACACTCCAGGAGTAGCCACCCACCTAGGGAGTCTGAACCACTGGGACGCGATCCTTATTTTTCCCCCTCCTTGCACTGACTTAATTACTTCGGTCTTTGTTCTAATCTCTGAGGTCCATGTGAAGAAAATCACACAGGATTTCCGATATCTCGGTCTATATATGTGCATCACAAAAGCTTTCAACTTTAAAACCAGTCCTATGTCTGGTTATTAGAGATTAGAGGCCTGAATCTTTTCATGGGTATTTTCAACCCAAAGTTTTTATATTTATCTCTGTTTCTGTTATACAACATAACTGTACTTGGCTTAAAAATAAAACAATAACTCCTCCAAACTCTCAACTGTGTTTACGTTTGCTTCCGTTCATTTTTCATTTACTAGAGTGAAATGTCCTTGCCCATAACCTCAAATCCACAAGCGTGATTGATTTCGGAGGTTGCGCTCAAGGCCCGCCCCACCAAGCAGAGACAACAGACCACCTAAAAACTGGCACTGATGAAAACCACAAAATGTAATCTCACGTTTGCCATCACATTATGCATCTGCCTTTTCAGATTTACTTGCAGATCCCATTATAAGCTCTTTCTTTATTCCTAAAGAGAGAACCAGAGAAGCTTACATTAAAAACAATAAGAATGTTCATTTTAGAGATACTAAAAATTATCCTATAGCTATACATTAAAAATAATAGTATCATCTATTAGAATGATAACAATAATAATAAATGGTGCTATAGAAGGATAAGGAAAGCAGGCCTTGTCCTAATCAATCACTACACGGTATGACTGGACCACCCTCCAGAACCAGGTGCTGTATCTAGGAAACTCCCTGTCTGGGTGAGGCAAGTTTGGGGTGGGGAGGGGTACTTGGGAAAGGCAGTGCTATGTCAGATCATCCAGGATCTTCTTTAAAGGAACACTCTACTAGAAATCACCTTTGCTTTCGAAGCCCTCCTTTGAGGGTATCATGCACTCCTCTGACTTTTCTTCATAGCTTTATACAACGTAATATTCAAGCTAGGGAAACTGGAAATCTCCTCCAGGTCAAACAACTCCTTAAATCTATCTACAAATTTATTTTCTTTCTCCAGCCTGAACTTCATGACCCAGAGGATGATGGTAGATTCTTTGCACAGATGGTCAAAGGTAATGAGGAGTTCTTCCAGGAAAGGGTGGGCGTAGACAACGTCAGCTGCCAGGATATAGTCAAAATTGTTGGAAGACCTGGGGAAGTTCTCATCTAAAGCTACACCCCAGGAGAGTTCTTTAACCTGAGGCAAATGCTTACATTTCATTTTGGTGTTTCGGGAAATATTATATTGCAGGTTTCCAAGTAATTCAGGTAAATCTGTGGCAGTCACGTGTGCACCTATGAAACGAAGAACAGTAGGAAAAGTAACCCTTGAGGGTTAAGGTAAAGCAATCAGGTTTCAAGCCAGCATGCATCTGCAATTCTGCACAATGGCTAACCCCAAGAAAAGACTGGTCAGTACACACAGGAGGGAAATCCCTTCAAAACAGATGCTAAGGCAGCTATGCCTCCCCTTAAAAAAATTTTAGATTCCCATAGCACTTCTTAACTCCCTTGCATTTTTCTGTTCTCCTGGGTTTTCTGTTTGTTTGATTACTGTTGCCGTGGCTATTTGCTATTTATCTACTACCTGCTAACAGAAAAATATGCTAGAGAAAGAGAAAAATTTGGAACCTTCAGTGGAGCGATCAGAAGTCACTGTTGAAAGACGCACCTGTTCTTCACTAAAAGAATTCTGAGCCCAAGTCACACGAGGCCAAGTGAGTGTAGACTGCACCGGGCAACCTGTTGTTGAATAGGAGGTGCCTGGCGTGGAAAGAGGGCTTTTCAACAGAATCACATTGGAAGTGTCGCGACATCCATATTTATGTCCAAGTTTTCAGCTTGACCCCCTTACAAGTATGAATATTCCCACCAAAAAAAATGTTTAAAACCTAGTCACCATGTGAGCGTAGTGTTTCTACAGCCAAAGACCACAGATGCAGGAAAGACTACTTGGATGGAGAAGATATGGACCATCTCTGAATTAAAAGTGAATAGTAGAAGGAAGAAATTAGAAGAGGCAAAGTTGTAGAAACTAATAATCAATAAAATTTGACCCTTAAAGTAAACTATGAGCTGTGGCAGAGCCTGAAAATACTGCGTAAATAAATCTAGGATTGGCCAATTCCATGTCATCAGGCAAGAATAGACTGTGGTAGGGGCACCTGGGTGGCTCAGTGGGTTAAGCCTCTGCCTTTGGCTCAGGTCATGATCTCAGGGACCTGGGATCGAGCCCCGTATCGGGCCCTCTGCTCAGTAGGGAGCCTGCTTCCCCCTCTCTCTCTCTGCCTGCCTCTTTGCCTACTTGTGATCTCTCTCTCTGTCAAATAAATAAATAAAATCTTAAAAAAAAAAAAAAAAGAATAGACTGGGGTAAGAAACAGGAAAGCAGAACTGGGAGAAATCTAGTGCAGCCCAGACCAGTTAAGAACCCATTCATTCCACGGTCATGATGACAAGTTTCTCTGGTTGTTGTGATTGTATTTTGTGGGAAATATTAAAGTGGGAGGGCAATGTGCATATCACAGAAATATGCTGGCATATTCTAGTGTGGGTGGGTTTGTCATTTTCAATAAATCCTTTTAAAAATCCCAAGATAAGGAAGATTCCTTCTGTCCACAATGAATATAAATTATCTATGAAGTTCTTTGTGTCTAGAGAGGTAAACACCACCAGTCCTAGAACACTAACTGAACAGAGCCTCCATCTTTTATTATTTGTCAAGTTATATAAGTAGCCTAAAAGGATCAATTCTTTTTAGTCAAACAAATGACTTCCCAAAGCACAAATGTGCTCCTGATCAGGAAGTCTTCAGGTATAAATCCAGTGGTGCCACCGACTACCCCTACTAAATGGAATGGTGACTTTAGAAAGCAATATCAGGAAGGAGCAATTTAAAAAAAAAAAAAATTGGGGTAGGACTTCAAGAGTCCCATATTTCCACAGTGTTTAGAAAGTTGTAAATTGCAAAATCTTCATTACCTCTTAAGATTTTAGAGTGGCAGGTGTGCAATTCTAAAGACCAAGGGAATCAAGACATATTTGGGCAGCGCACATCAGAGAAGGCAGCTAAATTAAGGCATTGAAATGGGTAACAACAACAGAGTGAGACCAAAGTGAAGCGGGCTCAGGCATGTGTGGAGACTGTCACATGTGTCATGAGGAAAAGAAATGCTGGTGAGAAAAGAAGGGGGTCCCCAAAGAAGAATGTAGATGAACCGAGAAAAGAAATGCAAAGGGAGCCTGGGTGGCTCAGGTGATTAAGTGTCTGCCTTTTGCTCAAGTCATGATCCCAAGGTCTTGGGATCGAGCCCCGCATCAGGCTCCCCATTCAGCGGGGAGTCTGCTTCTCCCTCTCCCTTTGCCTCGGCCTGCTGCTCCCCCTGCTTGTGCTGGCTCGCGCTCTCTCTCTCTTTCAAGTAAATAAGTAAAATCCTTTTTAAAAATAATATAAAATAGATTTTTAAAAAAGAAAGAAAAGAAGTGCAAGGGAAAATGCCTAGAAGCAGACATGATTGGTAATACTCCTTCTCTCTTCTAATAGGTATTTTTCATGAAAGCATTGGACTTCAAAACCTACAAGGAATGGACAGCTACTTGGGAATGTTGAAATATGGTAAACGTCTCAGTAAAGACCACCAGAGTCAGCAGGAGTAGATTCTGCCTGGGCCTTGTGTCCCACATGCCTCCTCAAGCAGCCAGGAGGCCTGAGTGCACCTCCCAATTAGAATACAATTAGGACTTGGTGCTCCATGAGCAGAATTAATACGACGTCACAGAAAATTCTGAAACAAGCCAGTAAGGTGACTGCTAGTGTTTCAGGGCATCTGGGTGGCTCAGTGGGTTAAACCTCTGCCTTCAGCTCAGGTTGTGATCTCAGGGTCCTGAAAGAGAAATCCCTGGGAGATCCCAGGTCCCTGGGAGAGAACCAAGGGGCTCTCTGCTCAGCGGGGAGCCTGCTTCCCCCACTCTCTCTCTGCCTCCTTTTCTGCCTACTTGTGATCTCTTTCTCTCTCTCTCTCTCTCTCTCTCTCTGTCAAATAAATAATCTTAAATTTTAAAACCCAAACTGGTAGTGTTTCTGATGAAGCCCATTCAAACAATTAAGGAGTTAAAAATAGGCCTAGGGTCAGAGTAAACTGGAAAGTAAAAGCAGCTAATAACATCTGTTCGTTGAATTCTCTGACCCTATTGAATCAAAAATACTTACCAAGTAAACTTGCCACGATGGAGACTAGCCCTGTTCCAGCTCCAATTTCAATCACATTTTTGTCAACCATATTATAGTGCTTTGCATTTGTTTCCAGAAAATAGCATAGAACAAGGGCCTATGAAAGTTTTAAAAAAGAAAAGAGTAGTGCTTTGCAAGTAATATCAGAAACTAAAATTAAAGTCTATTAGATAAATCATATACACTAATGTTATGACGTGTACACGTGTGAATATATGCATGAATATGTACACACCACTACAGAAAATTATCAACAGACGCACATCCTCCAACAGGTTCAACATTTAGACTAGAAAAAGTCCTTGGGGATTGTGGGGGGATGAGAAAACAGAAACTATGGAACTCAGTTGCTTAAGTTTGATTGTCTTTAAAGAAAGCAACTTCTAAAAATAGTCATTTAAAAGAAGTGTGTGGGAATGGGGCAGACAGTGGAGGGAAGGGGGGTTCTGCACCCTTTGGGACAACTGGTAAAGGATTGGTGGCCTTGTAGAACATTCTGCATGTTGAGTGATAGATTTCATGACGATTATTTAACTCAAATGGAACCAGCTGAACGGGAAGTAAAAATGTTTGCTATTCTAAACTACCATAGTCACAAAACACTGGAGGTTTAAATAGCAATCTCTATTAACCCTACAAGTCAACAATAGGATTCATTGGTGGAAGCACTTTCCCAATTTTGTGATTTACAAGTTTTAGCATTATTTGAGTTCACAAAATAGAACCATGGGACCTATTTCTTCCTTCTAAATGGTACACAACAAGGAACAAAACTGACTGGAAAACCATTGAAATATAGAAAATTTTGTGTGAAATTATACCGATGGCCAAACAACAGCACCGTAACAATCCATGGCTTCAGTAATCCGAATCTCATGACCGACAAAGTGAAATTCCTCCCATGGGGTGGTTGTTACTAGGCTTGGAACAAAACATCTTGCCATGATCTCTGCAACCACCTTCTTGTCATCATCTCTCTTCACTGAAAGGAAAAGAAAAGGTCAATGGCTGTGGTTGTGTTGGTAAGAACCGGAAAAAAGAACCTGATGGAAATGTAGCATTTCTACTCATTCCAAGTTACTTCTATTCATTGACTTTAGGTGCAGCGTAAGAGTAAGGTAAACTATTTTAAAATAACTCATACTATAAGCATCCATTTCTTCCGAGCTAAAACCCACAGCTTTCTGATTTTTACCAAAGTGATTTCCATTTCTGCAAAGCCACGTGAAACAAATTATAACTGGTATGCCTTTTTAAAAAGCAACATATTTCAAGGGCTACCAATCTCTTCATCTAGAACAAGAGGAAGATTGGTGATGGAACATATTATCTTGACTGTTCGAATTGACTACATAGTATAAGCTGCTATGTCAATAATGTATTGTAATAAACCCTTTATGACCCACCTTTACCCGGGCTAAAGATATTTAATACCATCTAACATGATATCTTTGTATTATTTTATTATTACTTATTTTTATACTATTACTTTGGGGTAACTCATGGCATCTTAACATCTGTGACATCAAGTCATGTTCATAAGCAAAATTACCAATTACTGAGTATATAGTTAACACACTAGGCCATGTTAAATATATTGTATATGATATTTCATTATTACATATTCATTTCAATATGTAATTTCATTTTATTTCATGTAATTTTTAACAGTTTTTGGAGGTAGGCATTATTATTTGTACTTTTATAGGTAACAAAAACTAAGATTCAGTGAGCCTTATTAATTTGACCAAGCTCATGCAACTTATCAATGAAAGAGCCAAAATGTGAGTTCTTTTTTGATTGTTCCAAAACCTCTTCTCTACTCCTAAAAAGCTAGAATGTAATTTTAAAAAACTAGTTGTTTCTAAGAATTACAAACTAGTTATGGAGCAAGATACACAACTTTCTCTAAGTCTCTGTTAACTCCTTTGTAAAATGTGGAAGATAGAAGAAACTCCACCAAATAGTGCTGGAAGATTTAAACAAGATGCTGTATGTAAAGTGCTTCACACCTTGGCTATTACATGGAGCTCAGTAAATCATTATCATTATTATAATTCATTATATCTTGGTCATGAAACTAAATAATATAACAAGATCACCATACAAACAAAAATACTGAATTGTGAGGTACCAGATTGAAAATTCTATACTTATTCACAGAAGCAGGGAGTAGAATGGTGGCAGCCAGGGGCAAGGGTGGAGGAAATGGAGAAATGTTGATCAAAGGGGGCAAGGTTTCATTTACATGAGATTAATAAGTTCTGGACACCCAATCCATAGCATGGTGATTATAGTTAATAATAATGTATACTTGAAATTTGCTAAGAGAAAAAAATCTTAACTGTTCTCATCCCAAAAACAAGAAAACAGTAACTCTCTGAAGTGATGGATAATGTCAATTAGCTTGATTGCTGTGCTCATTTCTATGTATCTATACATCTGTCTATATACATCAGAACATAATTCATGCATCTTAAATATAAATAATTCTTACTAGTCGATTATGCCTCTAGAATAAAAGAAAATTTTAGAGCTAAATAAAGAAGGGGGAATGCACAGTGTGAAGGTCAATAAGGAAAGGCTTCAAGAAGGAAATGTGTCTTAAGTTTAAGCTTTGATCTATGGTTTGCATTAATAGAGAAGCTATGTACTTCCTATACCAATCCTTAAAGCCCACTGACTTCAAGCCTTGTTTCTGTTCTCTGAGTCTGGCTAGAGTCCTGCTGGCCACTTCCCCGACCCCGGCATTAAATCCAGGCCTAGTTCTCTTCAGCAGAGTTCTCAATACCTAAAAGAGGATGTAGGGAAGGGCAGGGGAGGGGAGGGGAAGGAAGGAGGAAAGGAAGAAGAGGGAGGAAGGAAGGAGCATACAGACAGATATACATACAACAGTGGAGTCTTGCCTGATGGGAGTGCATCATGACCTGATGGGGATGGTTAACTCACACCTCAGTCCTGAGATCCAAAAATAAGCAAGTAAATAAACAAATAACAAATACAAGTATTTCCAAGAAATTTGGGAGCAATACAAAAATTTCTCATTCTGGTCTTCATGGAAGAAAAGTTCCTCCTAGAAAACTTATTTCCCAAATCTCAAAAATCCAAAACTTTCAGTTTCCAACGTTGCAATTATCAAAGCTTTAAAACAGATGAACCACTCAAAACTAAAATGTCAGAGAATCCTAGAATGTCAAGATGGAAAACCCTTCAGATACCTTCTATTCTACCCTTGCCCTTCACGTTCATGCTGGGTGTAAACTACATATCCAGCTTCGTCAGCCTCTTTGGATATTTCCAATGAGGATAAGTATGTTATTTCACAAGGAACATTTAGAAAATGATTATTGAAAATTCTTCTCAATACTAAGCCAAAATCTGACACCACTGATTTTTTGGTCTATTACTCCTAACAGTAAGCTCCAAGGTGACCAAACTTTCATTTTTAAAACATGTTCCAAAATTTTAGGATAGAGGAAAATGTAGGTGGAGAAAAAAAAAATTTATATATATATATATATATATAATATTTATATATAAATATATGTATATTTCTCCAGTGCCAGTCTTTTTTTTTAAGATTTTATTTATTTACTTGACAGAGAGAGGGATCACAAGTAGGCAGAGAGGCAGGCAGAGAAAGAGGGGAAGCAGACTCCCTGCAGAGCAGAGAGCCCGATGCAGGGCTCGATCCCAGGACCCTGAGATCATGACCAGAGCCAAAGGCAGAGACTTAACCCACTGAGCCACCCAGGAGCCCCTCCAGTTCCAGTCTTAAAAATTCTGGACTCAAGAGCATGTGAAAGCCTCAAGAGACTTTCAAACTTTTCCACAGCATTGAGGTAAGAATAAGTAGAAGTGACGTCTTAAGTCCTTAAGTCCTAAGAGATGTTATTTTCAACTCTGTCCTAGGAGCTCCGATAACATCATTCCCCAGTATTCAGGGAGCAGAATGGCTAGATGGAGGTAGATCAAGTTTGACACTCAGAGGCCCCAGTCCCAGGGGGGCACTTCCTGTCAACAAGATTTCCTGTCCTGGGTGCCTGGGTGGCTCAGTTGTTAAGTGTCTGCCTTCGGATCAGGTCATGATCCCAGGGTCCTGAGATTGAGGCCCACATCAGGCTCCTTGCTCAGTGGGAAGCCTGCTTCTCCCTCTGCTTGTGCTCCCTCTCTCTCTCTCTGTCAAATAAGTAAATAAATAATCTTTAAAAAAAAAAAAAAGATTTCCTGTCCTAAATTCTGCGATCCTTCTGTAGCATCCTTCTAAGGATCCACACAGAACCAGGTACTCCTCAAAAAAACGCTAACTTGACTTCATGCCATAGGAAGGGGCCAGTGTACCCCCACTCCACCACCAGCACAAACACTGACACTGGGCAGAGATACAGGAAAACAAAGAGATGAAAAACTGATCATCTTCAGCAAGAGCCACCTCTTCAAATCTGTGTCACTGCACTTCTTCAACTATGGCATCTGTTCACATGCAAGAAGAGCTCTAAGAACCAAATAATATTGGCAATGTGTCTTACTGGAAAGTGAACTTTCATTTCATTCTATTCACAGGCCTTGCTAAGATGGGGTGGGGGAAGGGGGAAGCATTTGCTGTGGAAGTTCTTAAGGGAAAAGCAGGAAACAGTAATTGCTTCCTTGACCTTTCACTGAATGTGCCCTCTTGGGCCTCCTTGCATACTCTTGGTAAGTGGAGCACTTTTTGACAAGCCACCCAAGGTATCAGGGATTAATAGATGTTAGAGTACACTAAATCCCAGGAGCATCTCCTAAAGTTCCAATCTTTGATATGAAAACTTTGCCAGTGAATATTTACGGCTACAGTCTGACGTCTCTGACTTTGCAGTTTCTTCTAACGGTTAGTGGACCAGATTAGTGCTATGGTCCTAACAACAGTATAATAACAGACGATTCCTGGGGTTTTTTTACTCTAAAGAAACAAAACCAGCCATATTTTTTAGGATGGTCACATCTTTACCTTTATAAGGAAGTAAGATTTAAAAACATATGAGTGAATATATTATTATAATCAAAAATTACTTATACTATCCTCCCAATAAAGGATCTTGGAAGAGATTTAATGAACAACAATAGCCACTATGAACTGCAGATACACTTAAAAGAGCAAAACTCTATCCATCCATATGTGGTCATTTAAAATTAATTATACACCTAAGATGACTATGTATTGTACAGAAAATATTATCAGGTTGAATAAAATTTAATTGATAATGTTTCATATTAATATTTTCTTTTGCATTTAAATACTATATAAACACTACAGGCATTCCTGAAGAAGTCAGTCTGATAAAAAGATAGCATAATTTATAACAGGAAACCAAAATGTACCAAACTTGGCTGCTTAAAATAATTTGTCTAGATATAACACGTAGGATTTTAAAAGCAAATACATGTGCAGTTATTTCTATCTTAAAGCTTTGCTGCTTTTCCACCATTAACTTTAATTTAAAGATTTTGAGGTAACGGTTTTAACAGTAGTTATTTACATTGTTAGTTATTTAACAATTTTAACAGTAGTCATTTATTTATGTCAAAAGACATGTTTAATATGAAGTTTCAGCAATATTCGACAAGCGCCTCTGAAACCAATCTGTAAGATGCGCCATAGATCCTTACGTGAGCCTCGTAATAAAAAGGAGAAATCTAGTCCCCAAATATCATTCAAAGAATATATTTCTTAAAATACATGCCTAATTATTTAATGAATATGGGATTGAATCTTGAGAAGATTAATGAATGAGTAGATATTCTTTGACCTTTCATTAAGATTTGAAGAACAATTTCCTGCAAAAATTAATAGCATTATCATACAATGGAATTCTAATTTGCATTTCTAAAGACTATTTTTTCCACACACATATTCCGTCCTTGTTACCTAACACTTAGGCCCTGAGACAAGTAACTAAAACTGAGTAATTTCACACAAAACATTGAATCTTGACTTTCTTATATGAAAAGCAGAAAGCGGATATCTGTATCTTTAGATAAAAGCCATCTACTATAATCTTAGAGCATTATTTTATTAATGAGTTTGATATGAAAACATAAATTTCAAAACAAACTGTAAATAAAGCATAATGAAGACAATATTACAATTATGTTGCTGTTTTGGGCTCATCTTATTTTAATGTTCTTTGATACAAAAAAGATTTAACACCATTTTCCTGCTACTAATCTTTGCTGATAGTGAATAAAATCTACCAGGTGTTCTTGTTCTCCTGAGAATTAACAATTTCAAGCATGAAGGGAAAATTAGCAGGATTCTGGTATGTTATGATGATGCTTTTCTTAGGATGAAAATCTAACAGTGAATTCACTTCAGAGGCTAGATTGCCACAAGCCTTCAAAAACAGAAGCACTCTCTAGATTCTTCTCTTCTATACTTTTAAGGTCAATAACAACAATAATAAATGAAAGGGTCAGATCACAGAAATACACCAGAATAAAAAAATGTCTTTAATAGCTATGACAGGTGAATTTAAGCTTCCATTTGAGGGCTGTCATGGAAAACCTGTCAGCAAAATTTAAAGTAAAATCCCCTCTACTAAATGAAAGAGACTTGTCATTCAACTGAATCTTCTATTCAAAGATGAATGTCATGTGCTTCTTAGAAATAGCTAGAGATTAAAAAAAAAAAAAAAAAGATGTTAAAGGCATTTTCTGATTAGTAAGTGGTCACAGGCTAACCTGAAAGATAGAATTCTGAATGCCTCAGCAATGTCAAGGCCTTGGGCCTGATGTTAAAACTAATTCCTGAAAAGAGTTCACAAATACTTTTTGTCTGGAGGTCCGCTTAGTTTCAAGAATATACAGAGGCTGTCTCTTTGACCAAGTGAGTCAGACGATGTTACATTCACAGAAGAAAGACAAATCATCTTTTATTGGATTGCTCAGGATGCAAGTAGGAAAGGAAATAAAAATGTACTCAAAGTCTGCTGCTGGGACTGTTGTGGGGACAGACACCTAAACAATTGTGAAAGAAGCATGATAAACATAATCAGAGAAGTATTTCTAAAGTGCTTTGGGAAGCACCACTGGTTGGTGAATCAGGAGAAGCATTCTTAAGGAGGAGATATTTGAGTATGTGGAAGGTAGAGGGAGGTTGCCAGGCAGAGAAGGGAGATGAACTGCCTGCCACCATGGGGAGACGGGCCAGGGGAGTGGTCAAAATCCCACGGAGCTGGTGTACAAGGTACCTGTTGGGGTGTTGTAGAAAATAAGCCCAAGGAAGCAGATTGGGATTGCACTTGTGGGAACAAACAGAGCAAATGTTGACCCTTGTTCTCCAAGGTAAGGAGTTTGGGCAGGAATTGGCATGAGCAAGTTTGTCATTGAGGTGCTCACCTCTGGGCAGCAGCTAAAGGCTACGTTAGAAGCTCTTGGAAGACTATTGCAATAGTCCAGGCAAAAGATGCCAGAGCTGAACTAAGGCAGCAGCACTGGGTCTAGAAGCTAAGTATGAATTTCTGAGCCTGTGAAGTAGTGGTAAGACCTCCCTTCCAGGGCAACAATCGACATGCAAACTTGACACTCAAGCTTGTGTTCTGAAGACCTTTAAGGCAGACTGATATATTTAAGAGTCAATTTATTCAATATGTGGAAAATGTATTAGTCTTTGTAGATAGTTGTCCAGGTTACTTTTTAAACACATACCATGTGTTGATGAGGGAGTCTCACATTAGTAATTAGACATCCTGTAGTCCATCAACTATCACATTAAAATTATTGCCTCAGACTATAGTTTGATATGTCCCTTAAACAGCAACAGAACTACTCAAATAAACGTTCTTCTTCATAACCCAACTCTGTAAAGATATATAAAGATGCTTGAGAAAGATTTTCATCTGATATCCCTAAATAATACGTTATACTAGATTCTGAGAAGAGCCAATGGACTGGGGACAAGAAACGTGAGATCATTATCAATGAACAAATTGCAAGTCTAGCCAACAGGCCTCAGTTACAGTTAATTCATTTATTCACTCATTTTATTCAGGATCTGGGCACTATGAATATAAAGATAGAGCAACATACATAGATAGCAACGAGATAGACTCCAAAGTAGAAAGAGAGAGCTCAGGAAAGAATCACATAAGCCCTGACGATGATGAGTCTGCAAGTCAAATGAGAGGACAGGACACTTCGTGCAGAGAAAACAGCACGTGCAAAAGCCCATTGGCAACAAGACTCTTGACCAGTTTTCCAGTTTGGGAAATTCTGAGAACTAAAATGTAGGATAAGTGGGGGTTGCAGCATGAGGTAAAATACTTATGTCATGCTAAAAAGTCTTGAGTTTGTCTTATTAGAGATAATGAGGCACAGAAGAATTTTAGGCAGAAGGCGAATGTGACAGGATTTGAATTTTAGAAAAGATCATGCGGATACAGAGGAAGACAAAGAGAGGATAAACAAAGAGGGCTGACCCCGAGTGGGGGCAGCCAGGGAGGTAGGAGGTACTTAGAACAGGCACAAGAAGAGATAATGAAGATCTGAAGGAAGGCAATCGTTGCTGTCAGAGGGAAGGAGGGTCAGGAAACACGAGTTGGTAAAAACACGTGGGATGGAACGATGAATGGTATGAGGAAGAGGGACTAGGATGATTCTAGATTTCTGGGCAGCCAGAGACATGTAGTTGCCATAAACTGAGACAGAAAATATAGGTTGTGCAGGGGTGTACAACTGCAAAGGGAAATTATTTTTCTAACATGTGTTACTCTGCGGTATGACGTGCTGGCCACAGAGGTGTGCCGTTCAGATTAAGGGAGGGTACCGCTGGGAGCACAGCCACAGGACGTCTCCAACTCTGTCCCTTTGGCTCCTCAGAGGCCCTCCCTCCCCTGGGGCTGCCCGCTAATGCCACTTCCCTCCCATTTCCCAGATGACACGCAGCTAGCAGGTGACTCGCTCCCTCTCCTCTCTCACGTGTCAGACCTGCACCGTGATCTGATGGCTCTCCCCGCCCATTTCTGTCCCTTCTTTCTTTATTGTCCACAAGCATTTCCCCCCCATAAATCTCCTGCACATTTAATCCCACTTGGATATCTGCTTCTAGAGGACTCTGGACAGACGCAAGGTAGTACGGAGGACATTAAGTAAGCAGGGGAAGATTTGGGAGTCATGCACAGAAATCCCTGAGCCCGGGGCTCGGAAGAACCTGCTCCAAGGCCCCAGACCCTGTGGAGCTATTTTATAAAACACTGCTCTGTGGGCTAATGGCTAGAGAGTAACTGTCACCAGGAGGTCAGCAACACAAGATACTCATAATAGTTAATGTGGATAAGGTTTTAGAAGCTTAGACTCTTAATGCAGGATTAGAAACTATACACAGAGGACTATTTGGAATGTATCATAGTCCTAACATTAATCTGTGTGTAACTTAGTGATGTCGTATAATTCTTGGACCTTCAGGCCAAGGTGGAAATAGAAGAATTGGACTACAGGCTTGTCCCATCTTTTTCAAGCACAACAGACTAAGCATAAGAGTTAGGAGAGGTAAGGTCAATAGCCTTCAGCACTGAAGAACTGAGTGTTCCTCTGGTTAGTGGAAGTCTTTCCAACAAAAAGCCATCTGATCCTGCCCCAACAGCACACACTTAATCTGCCTGCGAACATATTTTTAAAGCTTTAATTGGCTATCTAGATGATTATGGGGTGTGTTTTCTTGTGTTATAAAATATTTTAATACTAGTTCTGTTTCAACCGTACCTTGAACTTCTTCCATTTCCTTTGTAATCTGCCAAATTATTGTATGCACAGTTGAAATCAAGCATTGTTACTAATGATAATGATAATGGTGAAATTTTATTCATAAACTGCACAGAAACTGAATCTTCATTCAAAACATCTAAATGGCTGGATTCTCTAAGTGATTACGACTTTAAATGTTTAGGTTTGCAAAAATCACTACAGTAAAACCATTGTGTGGGAGACATGTAGGCTGCCAACACTGGGCATACTCCCAGCTCTCTTGGCCTAAAGATATGCTTACCTAGGTAGAGGCCACCTGGTATGCCCAAAGAAGGAAGCGGGGGAAAAAAGCCAGGACGACATTTCTTAGAAAATGTCCATGTGTGGATAAAGGAGAAAGGAGAAGAAAGAAGCCAAGATAATTAAATTTGTACAACAAATGTTCTAAAAAAACGTAGTACTAGCTCTTCAGGCAGTGTGTGTCTGTACTTTTTATCTCAAGACAATGGGGCTAGTTATATAATCCATGCAAAGTCACTCTTAATATTAAAAATGATGTAAAAATGGGAGGTCAGTTTCAAATAACTACAATTAGAGCAGAATTCAAACTTAAATTCTCCTCAAACTGAAAGGTCAAGTCACATTATATATTTGTCTCTATTAATACCTCAGAGGAACCATAAACACAGGCTAAAAACGTTTTTATAGTTTAAAAACATCTTAAATGCAGGCATTCATAAAAACTTGTAGCTTTACACAAAACTATTTTTATCTCCCTTCCTATCTAAAAAGAAATATTTTAGAAATCACAGTCATGTAGGTAGTGTATAGCACTTGGGGGGGAAAATCTATTCTTTTTCATATTAAAAAAAAAACTCTACACACTTAGCTAGCAAGTCTATATATTTAATTTGTTGGTCAAAATAATCTCTAACATACCATCAGGACCACAGGTATAGCAGTAGACATTTCACATTATAGATATTTTCAGGTTAGCAAACACAAGCCAAGATACAATATGCAACTGATAAGTCCTAGCTCTATTTAAGACATTAGGGAACACTGAGAAGGTAAGCACTTATATTCTATTAGTTGTCTGTCTTCTTAGAATTGGTCAAATAATATAAAGAAACATAAAATAATTTACCTTTTTCAGCTACTGGATCCATTAAGCAGTGAACTAATCGATGGCTATATATTGATGTTTTCTTGATCATTTCTTCAAAACTAGGCAAATAACACATTAAGATATCAAATGGTAATAATCAATTCAAAAGCACGTTTTAAGTGCTTTTACATTTACCTAATAAAGCTTAAGTAACATCAAACATAGCATAGAAAACTCTATCAAAATTTTGTATATTAATAAATCATGATTTAAGATAGACCCCCCCAACACACAAGTTATCCAATACAAATCAAAATTCAGACAAAGGCTTCAGAGTCAGAGGTTTTAAAAGCTACTGGAAGAAGCAAAGACATTACTTCACTCTAGACTACCTCAGCTATCACCAAGAAAGACATCATCTTTATAATGACTGGTCAGATAGCAATCTTCACATTTAAGAGGTGTTAAAACATTGGGAGAAAATGAATCTCGTTCAGTGTAGTGAAAAAACCATAGGATTAAACTAAAATACACGCAACGTTCACTGGTTTCTATCAGCACATCATTAGTAAGTACCCAATGTCTAACAGCCCAAATGGCCTTTTGAGGAGCTTTCCCTTTAAAGAACCCATACCATCTCAGCAAATACATTTAAAACTGAAGAAATTATTTTGTCCCTCTCAAATAAAGCATATCATGCAAGTAAGTTTAAATGAGCAGTTATTCCAACATTGGGAAAAAACGATTTGATAATTTACACCTGAGTTTTGGTTCATATTATAAATAATCACAGTACTACCGTGAATTTATATAGCACTCCTTTCTTCCAAGGATCCCAGAACACTTTTCACAGCCACCGCATTGTTCTTCGCAGTATGTCTCAGTAGATCAGAAGACAAATCATTTTCCCCTGCAGCTTATGAGTGAGGAAAGCGTGAAGTTCAGTAACATCCGGTCCCTGAGGTCACTGGCTAAACAACAGCAAACGTGGTCACGCGCCTTTTGTTCCCAATTTAGCTCCTCTTCCATTGGTAAGAAAAAAAAAGAAAGAAAGAAAAAGAAAGACAGACAGAAAGGAACAAAGAAAAAAAGAAAAAAAAAAAAGCAGTCTTCATTACACCTGTCTACCTTAAGGTCAACATTCTTTAAATGTTAAGTCCAGATATACCTAAATGGGTTAGCTGAGTTTCTAGAAGCTTAAAAAGTGTCATTCACAACTTTTGTTTTGCTGGAGAGACCTCAGAGGGTGCTGGAAAGGTCAGCCCGAAGCATGCCTGCAGTTTACTACTGTACCACTGGCAGCGAGTCCTCGCAGGAGGGATTAGGATCCTGACAGCTGCAGCTTCCCAGCCTCCAGTGCACAGCAGTGGAGCTGGAATGCCCGTAAACGAGGGGGCTGAAGAATGGGATCGTTCCATGCGAATGTCTCCTGAATAGACACAGAGCCAGCAAGTGAATATAAACCACCCCTACAAGCGAGCGAAGACTATCTGAGCAAAGTGACCCCTTTTTTAACTTCAGTGCCAAGAGTTATTTTGGACTCCACAGCGATGACGTTCAGTGAAATGGAGGCAGCGCACTTTTTATGTCACCTGTCTGGGTGTGAATATCATTTTTAAAATCAGGCAGCTGCACCAGTTAGAAAATGTGTGCAATCGTGCTCTGGGCACAGGCATCAAATTACAATTCCTTCCTACTAGGACTGGGCCGAAGGTATCTGTTACCGGGACACCTGCGCGTATACACGCACGGCTGCACCTCAGAGCATCTATAAATCTCCCTGATCACTGAGAAGGTCCTTAATAAGAACTTATTACAGGTAACAAAATTGAGCAATATTGTAAAGTTAAATAAACTTAGAGGAGGGTAGGTACAGCTTCTAAGAAATACTTTATACAAAGTTGACTTGAGGTCACGCTTAACGTATTGGATGGGACTAGCAGTCTGGGAGCCTGATTTTAAATTTGCTTATGATTTTAGGCATTTACTTAATGTGCTTCTTGGCTTCCTCATCTATAAACAGGGATATAAAAGGTGCTCAATATATATTTGTGGAAGGAATATGGTAAATTAAAAAAAAAATCTGCAAATTGCAAAATCCTAAACAATGAAAACTATTATTCATAGGCAGTTAATTCTGGGCAGAGTACATTCTCTTTATTTTGGCTTTCTTTAAAACAAGAATAAAGAATCATTTAGTGAATAAAAATTACCTGTCTTTTCCAAGGAGTTACTTAAAAGATCATGAAACCTCAGTGCTAGATTTCTTAAGAGGCAGAATCCCCAAATTGATCACTTAAACTGACAAGACAATGATTATTTCAGTTAACACTGAACTGTTTGAAAAGTACATAGAGACTTCTGTCTCCACCTGTAAGTAGCTTATAGCACACCTCTGCCTCTGAGAACTAGAAAAGCATATTACACACACACACTAGAGGTCAGGAGAGAGCTGCCAAGGCAGCCAAGAATTCCGTTTTTGCTGATTATAGATTTTTAAAGAGGCTGAGGGTTTCTGGGGGTGAGGGGTATGGGTAGGGTGGCTGGGTTACGAACATTGGGAAGGGTATGTGCTATGGTAAGTGCTGTGAAATGTGTAAGCCTGATGATCACAGACCTGTACCCCTGGGGCAAATAATACATTATATGTTAATTTAAAAAAAAATATATATATATATATACATACTTTTTTTTTTTCTTAAAGAGGCTGAGAAGCCAAAGGGAAGACAACAAGGAAGGATGCCAGCAGAACTTCAGGTGATCGCACAGAACTGGGAAGACAAAGAACAGGGTCTGGAGCTGGCAAGGCTGCCAGGAATTAGGAGCCCAAGATCCCAGGAAGCAGAGAGAAATAAACCCTACACTCAGCATCAACTCCTCACTCAAGACATTTACTCAATAAGATGTTAGGGCAAGAGGCTGATTTTCCAACGAAGAGTAGCTGAAAGCAGAGCAAAGCTCACAGTAAGAAACACGCCAGCTGTCAGCTGGTACCCCTGAAAAACTACTTTTTTTAGTAAGGGGGAGAAACGGGAACATGAAGTCTTACAAAGACTGCCAGCCAGCCTGGAACCCACTTGGTTCCAGTCAGGCAATCTTCCCCTCCACTGCCTGGCAGAGTACCTTCTGGAATCCTCCGCAGAGGAAGAGCCAAAATAGTTACAATCTTTTATATACAATGTCCAGCATTCACTCCAAGTTTACTAACCACACAAAGAAACAAAACATGAACAAACCCACAGGTAACCCAGATATTGGAATTGTTTAACACACACTTTAAAGTAACTGTGATGAAGATACTGAAAGAGTAGATGACAAGAATTACACCAAAGAACTCCAATCTATAAAAATTAGTCAAGAGAATAGAACTGAAAATACATGAAATAAAGAACCCAACAGATGCCTTTAACAGCAAAGGTAGAGAAAACTGAAGAAAGATTAGTAAGCTGAAAGATAATTTTATAGAAAAAGTGTATGATGGGCATCATCCTACATCATACCCATGAGTACCCAACTCTCTTTGAATAGTGATAAATTACTTTGCTGCTAATAGTTTTAAACAGGCAACCTATTTTATAGGTAAAATTGCACCCTGAATTACAGAAGAAGATTTGAGGGGGAAAAAAAAAAAAGATTTGGGTTCAGGTCACGCTTTCCTACTGGATGGGTGAATTTGGTTAAGTCAATTAGTATCTCCAAGCTGGTTTCTTCGATGGTAAAAAAGAATATGCCTTGGTCAGAGGGCTAAGAGAAAAAAAGGACAAATATCAAAATGTTCTATAAGTGCTAGATTTATGGCACAAGCTGTGTATCCATTTTTCCTTTTCCTGGGTACATAGCCCAGGTAGAAATTACGTTGCAGTGTATTCCTAGCATACTCTGAAGAATATGCTCGGTTCAGTCCAACAGGAGAAATGGTTTTTAACAAAGGACATTCTGCTTGCTAGGGCTTTGGTTCTTTCCTCTTCCAGCAGGTTGAAATGCAGATACAGCAATGACCGAGACATTCAAGCAAGACAGCAGCCTAGGAGATGGCTTAACTCGGGACCCTGAATGACCTCATGGTGGACAGCTGCCTAACCAGCTCAGACTGGCCAACCTGTTGAGTAAGAGATAAATAACAATCCAGCTTATGTAGACCATTGTATATGAACATCTCTTTGCTACAAGCAGCTTAGCCTTTACCCAACTAGTGTAGTGCAAAACAAATGTAAACTGTCTATGAAAGGCAACACAATTCAATCATCTCAACAAGAGTATTACTTACAAACATATACGCAGAAAACTCCCAATTATAAGTAGCTTTGAAAAACGAGAATAAGATGAAAAAGTTAATGTCTCCCTACTCCATCCCCCCAAGAAAAGTGTTCTGCTTCAAATACCTCCAGAGAGAAGCAGCATTAAAAAAAGATCTGAGTTTATTTACACGGAAGTCATTGTCAACTCTAGAAGCAAGCTGCTAGAGAAGACTGGTACAAACAGAGGAGATATTTCCAATTAGGAAAGAATAAATAAAAAAGCAAAGAAAAGCGCAGCTATAGACCAAGTATCTGAGAAGTTGGGCTGAAAAGTAAATATAAATGAAAGCCTAAAAAAAGGCATCCAGCAGTCAGTCCAAGGTTGTTTAAAAGGTATCTGCATTTAGTACTCATGGGGGGGAGAGAGGCGTACGGAAGATTTTCAATTATTTGGAGGTGGAGGGAAGTAAATCAGTAAAGATGGAAATACCAAAGATGTCAGAAAAGGCACAGACTTGGGTAGACAGTCGCTCTGAAGGCCAAAGAACCCAAGCTCAAGGTAATTGGCAATGAGCTCCTCAAGCTGTCCGTGACTGTAAGCAATCAGAACTTTGGGAATTGCTGTTCTGAGAGTGGGAGCTGAAGGAAGAATAAACGAACCCAGGCTAGGCCACTCGGAACGAACGTCTCCGTTAACAAGAACCAACCCCTGGAAGCCGCTCCTGACAGTGGCCAGCCTACACTGGTTCGACCACAGCCCTGAGCCCCCCACAGCCATTTATAGAAGTCAGCTCGTGACAACTAAAGCATTTTAAAAGACAAACATTACGGTACAGAGGTTCTGTGTTTGGTTAATGCTCACAGGGGAAATCACGCACCCCATTTAGGTTTCCTAATTATCTTGCTAGAACCGCAGCAAACATGCTCTTCAAGGTCTGTTGCGGCCGTGAGCTTCCCTCCTGCTGTCCTTTTAAGTGGACCCTGAGGAAAAATGGGAAGCAGCAGGGGGCAGGACTTCATGTAGGTGTGAGAATCAGCCACTCTTACAGAATAAGAAATTCGGATATATCCCTTCTCATCGGAGTCAGAAAGTCAGAGGGAATGCTGATTGACAGTGACTACTGATGAACAGAAATCCTTTTTTCTTTTTGTTAATGCAGAAAGCATCAGACGTTGTACGATAACAGAAACACCAGCAAAGACTAAATACAAGGAAATAGTCAATGACACATAAAACACTAGAGAAGTGTAACCCGTGGGAAAATAAATGTCAAGTTTTGCATCCATAGTTTAAAAAAACACACAATACAAAAATCGGGCAAATGCTTTTAATTGTATTATTTCCTCACAACAAATTCATTACAAGATGTTAGGTTGCACCCGATGATGGAGAATACATGATTTTTAAATTAATTGGCTTTTTCCCTTTCTTCCTCTTGTACCTTTCCGCTTCCTCTTTCTCCTCCCAAACACAGATCTGGCGGTCACCAGCACTGGTGCGAATCTCCCTCCGTCATCACCACTAGAGCTGCTGCTGCTGCCTTCTCGGTCCCTGGCAGGAGCAGGGGTCGCTGTGCTCTGCAGACCCGGGCGGCTAGCGGGTACCTCGGGGGCCGCTCTCTCCTGTGGCACGTTCACTGAAGACACACACTCAGAGTCCTCCCCCGAAGAGGTCCCAGATGATGGCGAGAGGCAGGCCCCCCCCAAAAATCCGCCACATTTACTCTCTTGCTTAGAATCTGAAAGCCTCTTTCTTTTCAGGCTTGATGACTCTTTCCATTTATTTGCTATGCTTCTCTTCTGGGTCTTTCCTTTTGCCTTATCAGGGAACTCAAAATCATTCTCCATGGCAACACACACTGCTTCTACTTCGCTGGCTGCGGCTTCTCTCTCTTTTCTCAGCATACATGTCACAGCTCTGTTAAGTCTCTGGCTCCTAATACCCTTAGCATCTTGTCTCTCCTGTTGAGCTAATCTAAAGAAAGAATCAATTCGGAGCTGCGTCTAAAAAAAATGAAATGAAATAATAAAAAAAAAGTCAGGCCAGTCAGTCAACTTTCTGAAGCAAATCAAAGAGCTCTCCACCTTGAGTCACTAGCTTTGGATAACTCTTTCAGAGAATGTTCATTCCTCATCTCTCAAAAGCCAGATCTCTCCCCCAGGATTTACTGAGAATAAATTTTATTTTCTAGACCAGACTTGAAACCCTGTGTCCACATCTCCAATAAGAACCTCCTTCCCAGGCACTCAGAGAGTCAGTCAGGTGTTTTTCAGTAGACAAATGTGCCATCTTCTTTTGGAGGAGCACAATTTCATGGGGTCTGTTTCTAAATTCCACTCTTCCCTTCTCTTAAAAACATGGTCATCACGTGGTACATTGAGAAGGCAAACGCACTGCATGCTGGGACATGGTCATGCCCTTTGTTTAGCAAATCCACTTTCAGCAAGATGTTATTAAAATAATAGTTATATGTGAAGAAAGTTTTATGCCTAATGTTCATCACAGCATTATGTATGAAAACCTGAAAATCAAGGGTCCACGTAAGTGAACTGAACCCGTAAGTGAAATCTTTTTGATGCAATGTAATCTGGTCATTTGAAATTATGAAAACCATGCAATATAAAGAAAAAAAAGTCTTATGTTTATAAGTACGAGAGGGGAGTTAGATCAAATTGTATTTATGTATGATAACAAATATATGTGCAAAGGAGGGGGGAAATAAAAGAAAATAAAGCTAAATGTTAATATCTGTCTCAGAAAAAGTAAACAATGGATCATCTTAATTCACTTTTTTCACTTCCTAATTTTGGGGAAATAAATTTATATTAACTTCTTTAATGTAAAGGAAGAAACATATTACAAAAAAACTTGTCTGAAATTAAGGAGTAATCAGTCACGAAGCCAATAAGCTTTCCTTGGCTATTTGTATACCATGGCTACATTATAGAAAGTCATCAAATAAGCAAAGGAGACTTGTTCAGAGAGGCCATCCACCTCAGTTTTATTTTTTTCTAAATTAACAAAACCTAAAGATAATAAGTTTAAATATATGTACTTCATAGGATATGGTCTGATTTCTACTAAGTGGTTTACCTGTACATACATTTTGGAGTTTGTTCCTGGGGTAGGAACATACTCATAGATAAAGCAAGACACAATTACCTACACCCACCTCACAGGACAGAGCCATACAAAGGCCTCATCTCTCCTCAAAAATCTCTCCTCGGGGCACCTGGGTGGCTCAGTGGGTTAAATCTCTGCCTTCAACTCAGGTCAAGATCCCAGGGTCCTGGGATCGAACCCTGCATCAGGCTCTCTGCTCAGCAGGGAGCCTGCTTCCCTTCCTCTCTTTCTCTGCCTGCCTCTCTGCCTAATTGTGATCTCTGTCTGTCACATAAATAAATAAAATCTTAAAAAAAAAAAATCTCTCCTGCTAATGTGCCATAGTGATGATGATTCATTTATAGAATGAAGGCACATTTGCACTTGAAGAGAATTTAATGATCAGGATTTGCTTTGGACTGGACACTTCCTGAAATTTTTTTAAAGGAAAATAGCTCTGAAAAACTAAAATAGTCAACCATAAACATCTCAATCCATTACTAGCCTGTTTTTTTTCAAAGTCAGAATAAACACTCACAGATCCTGAAGTTCAACCCCAAGAGTGAAATTGAGAAATAAAGACAAAGTGCCATTTCCCCTTCTTCTGTTTTCCTCTGTTCTCTTATCTAAAAGTGTAATAACTTTAAAATGTATGTTGTATGCTCTAAAATAAAAGAGTAAAGGATCTTTCATAGCTGCCACTAGCAGTCCTTCCGTGTTCGCTCCTCACCCTGAACTTAGGAAAAGAGCTGATTACCTGCTGGGCGTTCAGTTGCTTTAATACTGGAAACAGAGACTCATCTGTCTTCGTCCTGTTCCACCCAAAATAACGCTGACAAAATATGCAGGCAGTTAAGGCTTCTACATGTTTTTAAAGATATTTAAACAAGTGATAAATAAAAAGGTGCAAACTACTCACCCATAATTCCATTCCCTGTATCTCTAAAGATTTTCATATTTATAAAGAAAGTGGTAAGAGAACAGAACGACAAAACAAATTAGTGCAACATAATCCTGTGGCAGTGTCTCCTGTTCAATGTCCTCTAAGATGAGACATATCCAACTCTCATTTTAAGATATCAAAGACTCGTTACTCTGAGAAAAGGTTAACCTAGAATAGAAACAAGTTTCAGATATCATACATACTTCAAGAGAAAAAACTGTACTAGGACTAATACTATTGCAAACATTTAAGTATCTATCGAAATGATGATTTAAATATGCATGAAGGAACATATAAACAATAATAAAGAATAAAACTAATCATGTCTTCTATCCTTTCAGAATGAGTAATAATTAGTGGTTGTATCTATGCATGCGTATCACTACCTAGTTCAAATAAAGATGCCCTCCACTCTAAAGAGATTCTTCACAATAGCTAAAACATGGAAGCAACCCAAGTATCTACCAACAGATGAATGGATAAGCAAAATGGGGCATATCCACACAACTGAATATTATTCAGCCTTAAAAAGGAAGGACATTCTGACATGTGCTACAGTTTGGATGAGCTTTGAGGACACTGTGCTCAGTGACATAAACCTGACACAAAAGGACCAATACAGAACGATTCTACTGGAATGAGGTACTCAAGTCCTCAAAACCCTGGAGACAGAAAGTAGACTTGTGGTTGCCAAGGGCTGAGGGGAGGGGAGGGGGAGTTGTTGTCAAGGGGTCTAGAGCTTCCGTTCTTTTCACATGAAAAGAATGCGGAGGGATGTAGTGACTGGTGATTGTTGCCCAACTATACGAAAATATTTAATGCCACTGAATGGTACACTTAAAATGTTAAAATGACAAATTTTGTTATGTGTAATTTACCACAAAACAAAACAAACAAACAAACAAAAACCCTAAGGAGAGGAAAAAAAGGTGCATCTTAAACAAAGTTATTAAGAAAAAACCGATCCAAGTGTTCCCTATGATTCAAACAAAACACATTATTTGGCTCAGTGCTCCTTTATGCTTTCAGGAGTAAAAGGATACTCTCTAATTTTGTCCAGATCCGGCTTCCCCCACAGAAATGCCCCCCTGGACTCATCCACCACAGGTTTGAGGTAAGCGTCTGCAACAGCCGGGTTGGGAAAGCCGGGTGTGAGCTGCAGCTTGCGCAATTTTTTTTTCACTTTGGTGTCATAGGGGTTAGGTCTTATCTTCTTATTTTTCTGAGCTTCGTGCCACCACTCTCTATAAGGCAAAGGAGACGAGACTTCAGGACATTATGGCAGATGTGCTGCAGATAAACGGCCATTCTTGGAAGGTGTAAACTGAAGCCCCAGAACAAATCCCACGAGCGACAGAGTAACCACGGAAAACACTGACTTACTCTGCGCCTGGCTCCGTGTCAGCTGCCATCCGCCCCGATCATCCCCCGAGCTCAGTCCTACCACCGGCCTCGCCCCACAGAGAAAGAAACCCACCCCAAGCACAAGTCACCATCTGCTCAAGATTTCACAGCTGGCACTGGCGTGGTCAGAGCCTGAGAATCACCTTCACAGCCCACAGCTTCTCTGGGGCTCTTTTCTCACCAGGAAAATGAGGTCAAATGTCTGTATCATTACCTCAAATCAACTACAATAATAGACCCAAGAATATTTAATAATATGTAAAAATACCAAGAACATCATGTCCTATCTTAAAAATGCAGAACATGATTCTACAGAAAGTAAAATCTCAATTTTGGAGAAGATGCATATATGTAAAGAAAGAAAAACAGGCAAAGCAATTTAAAATAATAAAAGCAACGACAACTATTATTTTACTGTGTTAGGCAATGTTCTAAGCAAGAATACAACTGTTCATTTTCTTCTTTATATTTTATTACTTTTTCAGTTTTTCCATTGTGAGCAGAAATTACTATGAAGTACTATGGCTCTGTGCTCCTCCTCCCATCCGGAAGTGGGGCCCATGTCCCCTCCCTTGAGCCAGGTGGGCTCTGGGATGGAGCAAGGGAAGCTGTGCCTGGTCTTCAGAGCCTGCGGTTTCCACATCCAGAACCTCAGAATATCTGCCTCGGAAGCAGCTGACATGCTGGGACGAAGCTCCAGCTGGTGAGGGGGTCCAGATGCAGGGGGTCCGAGGCCCCGCCCACAGTTCTGGCGGAGCTCGGGGCTGACGTCAGCACCCCTGGCCAGACACGTGGTCCCTCACGGGCAGATCCTCTAGCCCCGCTGAGCTGCCCCCGACAAACATGGAGCCTGACGAGACGTGCCCACGCAGCCTCGCCAAACTGCAGGTTCACAAGCAAAACCAAGGACTGCTGGAAGCCACTGAGGTTTAAAGTATCTTATAATGCGGCAAGAGATAAGCAGAAAAATTAATACAGTTAGGAAGGATGAACAGCATCAAGTTAAGAACAAAGAAAGCCCTCACTAATCAATGCATTCATGAAACGTTAAAAAGAACAAAACTCTCTCTCTCTCTCTCTCTCTCTCTCTCTCGTTGCTCTGCTTCACATACTTGGGGGTATCGGACGGACTGGGAGGCGCTCGGTCTCACCTCTCCGATGCAGGAGCGCCACCTAGCATCGGAAAAGACTAACTGCAGTCTTCACGGCAGCAGCCAAAGGCCAAAAGGAACTCCGATCTACCTTCCGTCAGCTCTGCAACACCGGCTCCAGGAGTGCACTAAGAGAACACCTAGCAATCTCACCTACTCTCTTTTGAATTTCCATCTTCGCGACAAGCAAGCAGGCCTGTCAGCGAGGACGACCAGCACAACATGCCCAGCATTCATGGCACTGAGAAAGTCTCCGCCTCCACAAAGCAGGAGGGCCGGGCACTGCCATAAAGATGAAAGATGGCGGGCGCCTGGGTGGCTCACTGGGTTAAGCCGCTGCCTTCGGCTCAGGTCATGATCTCAGGGTCCTGGGATCGAGTCCCGCATCGGGCTCTCTGCTCAGCAGGGAGCCTGCTTCCTCCGCTCTCTCTCTGCCTGCCTCTCTGCCTACTTGTGATCTCTCTCTGCCAAATAAATAAATAAAATCTTTAAAAAAATAAAAAAAATAAAAAAAGATGAAAGATGGCATCTGCCCATCAGCTGAGCTGTGGGGGACACGACAGGGAGTGGGAGCGACTGTGCTCGGACAGAAGGAGCTGTGCCCTGGCCAAGTCAGTGGGGGGACTGTGTTCTCTGTCCAGTTCCTTCAGGGTTATCTGAGCATTGGGGCCCAGTGTCTTCCGATCTCATTTCCCCCAGGAGAACCCAAAATGTTCTACGAAATCTCCCCTAATTTAAACGTCGGTAGTCCATTCACAATGAAGGCTCCACAGACGAGCGAGCGCACTGTGCAGGCCTAACCAAACCCAGCTGGGCTGAATTCAGCGGGCAGGTCCAGCGCAGCTCCACCTAAAAGGGGGGTGACCAGCCAGAGTCTAGCTAGGGGGAAGGGAAAGCAGAAAAGAAAGCAAGGAAACAGCCTCCGTGTCACTGCTTCCACCTCCTCCCGCTCTCTAACTGCGTCTGTCTTCGCCTTCCGGGCCCTGCACGGCTCTGGCCACTCCCTCTGCCGGCCACCAGCTGGATGGCCAGAGCAGAAACGGCTAAAACGTAAACCACTCAACTAACAACAAATGAGCAACAACTGTTGAGAGCAAAGAAATATGGCATAAGTAGGCATTCACTCTACCAGAAATGCACATTTTCAAATTTCAATTGAAATTTTCAATTTCAAGAAAATTCAGGATATCAAATTGAAAATCTAAATACCATTTATCCTAAAACAATAATCAGATAAGAACCCAAAGATACGTCTCTGAAGACACTCAAATCGTGTTTGTTCAGACTTAAAAAACAGAAATAATAATAGGCATATGACTAATTAATCATGATACATCAAAAGACTACTATGGAGTCATTCAAAACTGCTACTCATCTCTACACTGTCGGCAGTATGCCTTGTTCTATCACCACATGAGTTACCGGTAACATAAAAAGCATATGGCTTCATCCCATTCTTAAAAAAAGAAACAATACACACTTGCATGAGTAAAGACGTATACATATATATGTTTAATATAAGCGCATACTATGCATAGAAAAGTCTAAAATTATATAAACCAAAATGTTAACTGTAACCATCTTTTTAATTCATATTTCATAATTTTTCTATTATTATTTATACAATAAAGTTATCTGTAGTTTTTCAAGTTACTTAAATACCATGACCTATGAGCTACCCAATAACTTACGGCCATATTATTTCGTCAATAATATGAAAATTATGAGGAGAGAGATAAAGAAAACATAAAATAAATACATTGGTATGTGTGCTACAGCTGGAGAAGAGCAAACATTAAGACCACTTCTGCATTTAAGTTTTAACTTAACTGATTCTTATACCGGAACATCTGAGAATTTTTCAGACACAGGAGATACAACTGGAAAGAACTTCAAAGAATCATTAAATCAACTCCTACCAACTAGTATCTCATGACAAGTTGGTGGTTAGAAAGTGCCATCACAACCTTGTGAGTAGCCTAAAAACCGGTGAACTGTGAAATTTATGGTAGGTGACTTACATTCCAATTTTTTAAAATGCCATGGAGGACCAACCTTAAGACAGAACTCCTTCCACAGACATCCTCGTGAATACCACTGTCCCAGAACATTCCTAACTGAAGTGCACCCCAAGGGCAGCAGAATGGTGGGTTCGGGTGGGATGCAACCAGCACTAAACACATTAGAGCACTAAACACACGCAGCAACAAAGGGACAACAGGGCACAAGGCACAGTTCTTAACATTCTATTTCCATGCCCCTTCTGGCCCCTCTTTCAGCCCCTCAACACATGGAAGTACAGGGATGTGTTTGCTTCTCTGGCTCCCCACGAGCGTGAAGCTCCTTGTGAATGCAGCCTACGGCTTAGTCAACTTTCCTACCGCAGCCTAGCAGGGCGTCTGACACATAGCAGTTACTCACTCAATCTCTGAATGAATGAAATGAGATTTCCATTTGCCTATGAAATCCCATAGACCAGTCTATGTACCCTTGAACTAGGATAAGCCTAGTGCCTCAGATTGTCTCTGATTTCACTGAAGTCTAGAAAAGGGAAAACAAATTTGGTAACCCTATCAATTCTGGTGATTGGTGACAGTTCATGAGGCAAGTAACAGTTCTGTTTTAAACTGGGTATTTTTTTTAAAGATTTATTTATTTACTAGAAGGAGAGAGAGAGCAATAGAGTGTGCCTGCCTGTTCCAGGGAGAGGAGCAGAGGGAGAAGAGAATTCCAACAGACCACCATGCTGAGCACTAAGCACGACGCCCAACATGGACTTGATCCCACAACCCCACGACCATGACCTGAGCCGAAACCAAAAGTAAGACACTTAACTGACTGTGCCACCCAGGCACCCTAAATTGGGTATATACATAATCACCTGAGTTAAAGAAATGAAGAAAGAACTTACGAGAATTTTAGCAGAGGTTCCAAGCCAGGTCCAGGGAATTCATTGAGAATTTCCATGGCTGTAACACAACCTACAGTTGGTATTCCTTCTGTATAATCACTTCCAAGCAAATAGGCCAAATTTATTAATTTGTTTCGGTCTAATCCTAGAAAAGTAAAAACATTTTACATTTTTTAAGTTTTTATTAGAACACACCAAGCAAAATTCTGCCTCTGGGCCTTTACACTCTCCAGGCCCTTTGCCTGACATGCTCACCTCTAAGGATGTACAACACTCATTACCTCTTCTCCTTGGGCCCTAGCCCAAAAACGACCTATTAGTGAAGACTCTCCTGACCCCAGCTCCATTTACAACGGCACACACCCATCCTGTGACTGCAGGTCACCCTCTCCTGTTTTCCAGCTTTTTTTTCTACATGGATTATGTTTATTTCCTTTTCCTACTAGACTTGTATTCTCCCATTTCCCCACTGCCAAGAACGAGAACTGGCATACAGGAATCACACAATATGTATTTGTTAGATGAATGGAAAAAAAAGAACCACTGCCAGAAACACCACCACGGGGCCATGGGGCCCGTGACTCCAGCAGGACGGACTCCGCCTGCCTCCTCTCTCCACCACCTTTGGTTTACTCCAGAGATCTAGGATAACTGCTCAAAGTCTAAGCAGGTCAGGTAATTAGCTCTGCAGGAAATCCCTACATATTTCTAGGGTTTTAATTTCTTAATTCTAATTTAAAAATCCTATTCCTCTCTAGAAACAAAAGATCACTTACATGAAAACGGTAGAGACCTACCATTTCCCAATTAATACATCAATGAGTTCCTTGGAAAGGAAAAAATTCATAATACAAATTCTAAAGGTAAATCTCATAAAGTAATCATACTCTGAAGTCTTACCCAGTTGGTTGTGAAAGTCCACATACTGGTAATACTCTACAAACTTGTTTTTATTAAAAAAGTTTTTATAGACATGCCGTGCTCCAAACAGCCAAATATCACTATCATCAGTGATTGTTCCAGAAGTCTGATCGGTCAGATCCAGGATGGCGCACTGTGCCTCTGCTTCCATGGGAGCTTCGATGTAGGGAATGCCAAACAGGCGAAGAAGTTCCTGGAGAGTCAGAGACACGCTGTGACCCCCGTGAAATGCGGGAAATGGGCCTTGACCAGAAATGGGAGCAGTGTTGCACACATTTCACTGAAGACATGCCTTTGGGGAATCAGATTAAGTAAAAGCAGCAGTGGGAATTGCAAGAGGAGGCCTGGCCGGTACCCTTACCTGGCTTTCCAGGAACATCTGCCCCGTCACAGTAGCAGCAATCCGTTCTTGCTGCTGTTTTTGTGCTTCCAGCGAATTCTGCTGTGTTAACAGGCTGCTTTCCAGAGTTTCCAGCTCCTCCTGCAAAATAAATTTCATCATTATATTAATGATCCAGTTGAACTCATTTGTTACAAAAAGCCTGCATTTAGTCTGACTCAATTACCAAATAAGCCTTCCTCCTTATGAAATTTCCCACTTGGATTTCTGAGCAAGTCTGTAAGATCTTCAAAGTTCCCTCACAAAATCACCCATGTTTTAGTTTAAACAAACTGAATTTAAGAAAACACTGAGTGAGGGACACCTGAGTGGCTCAGTCCATTAAGCATCATCTGCCTTCAGCTTAGGTCATGATCCCAGCAGGGAGCCTGCTTCTCCCTCTGCCAGCTGCTCCCCCTGCGTATGCTTTCTCTCACTCACTCTCACTCAAATCAATAAAATCTTTAAACACACACACACAAAGAGTGAGATACCACTTCCCACCCACTAGAGCGACTAGAATCAAAAGGACAGATACCAATAAGTGTTGATGAGAATGTGAAAAATCGGAACCCTTATATACTATTGGTGGAAATGGTGCAGCCACTTTGGAAAACAGTCTGACAGGGACTCAAAAGGTTAAACACAGCTACCTGTAACCCAGTAATTCTATTCCTGGTGTATACCAAAGAGAAATGAAGATATATGTCCATCCCACAAAAACTTGTACAATAGCAACATTATTCATAATAGTCAGAAAGTATAAACAACCCAAATGTCCATCAAATGATGACTGAATCAAATATGGTACCTATCCATATAATGCAATACTATTTGGCAATAAAAAGAAATAAAGGACTAACACATGCTACAACATGGATGGACTTGAAAACATTCTGCTAAGTGAAAGGAGCCAGAAAAAAAGGCCACAGGTTGTATTATCCCATTTATATGAAATGTCCAGAAAAGACAAATCCAGAGAAACAGAAAGATGAGTCGTCGAAGAGGTGGAGAGGAAGGTACAGGGAGTGACTGCTAATGGGTACCGGGCTTCTTTTTCAGGTGATGGAAATGTTCTAAGATTGCAATAGTTGTATGACTCTGTGAATTACACTGAAAGCTATCAATTGTAAAAAATAAAACATCAATTTCTATAGTCTTAAAAATATTAAATACTTGGGGATAAATCTGACAAAGGATGTATAAGATTTGTATACTGAAAACTGCAAAATACTGAGAAAATTTTAAAAGATCTGAATAAATCAGGACATATCCTGTGTTCAAGGATCAGAAGATAGAGTGTTGCTAAGATTTAATTCTCCCCAAATCGATTTGTATCTTCAGTACAATCTCATCAAAACCTTGGGCATTTTTCATCCAAATTGAGAAACTAATTCTGAAATTCATATGGAAATGCAGAGGATTTATAAAAGTGAAACAACTTTGAGAAAAACAAAGTTGAAAGATTCACACTCCTATTGTCTTGTTTCAAGAGTTAACGTAAAACTACAATATGTAATGTGTTTTGAGTTGATTTTGGTGTATCATACACACCACCAAAGTTGCCTTTTTTCCTAGCACCGCTGCAAAGACTCTCCTTCCTCCATCCAACTGCCTTTCTAGCATTGTTGAAAATTTGTTCTCCATATATGCATGGATCCATTTTTGTACTTTCTACTATGTTCTATTGATCTATTTGTCTATCTTTATGCCAAGAGCAAACTGTCTTGATCACTGTTGTTTGCTTCCACTGCAGGACTCTTGTTTTGTTCTCGTGATCTATGTATCCATCCTTTAGTCAATATCATACTCTCCTAATTATTGTTATCTTTATAGTAAATCTCGATATCAGGTAGTATAAGTTCTCTAAATTTTTTCTTTTTCAAATTTGACTACTCTAGCTTCCTTGCTTTTCCATGTAAATTTTAGAATCAGCTTGTTAATATCTATCATTGGTTTTTTTATTGGAATTCCATGAATCTATGGATCAGTGTGGGGAGAACTGATATCTTAATAATATTGTATCTTCCCACCCAAAACCACATCTATTTAGGTCCTCCCTGATTTCTAGCATCAGTGCTTTGTAGTTTTGAAATACAAATCTTTCACATATGTTGTAAGCCCTACATATAAGTATTTTATGCTTTTAGGTGGTATTGTAATGTGGTTCTTTCTGTGGATTGAATTGAGTTCCCCAAAAATTTCTATGTTAAAACCCTAACCCCAAATGTGATTGCATTCTGGAGATGGTGTCTTTAGGAAGTAATTAAGGTTAAATGAGGTCATAAGGATGGAGCCCTAATCTAATAGGACTACAGCCTTATGAAAGAAAGATATCTCCTTTCTTCCCATCCTACCCTCTCCTCCTCTGCCCCTATCTCCGCTCCTCTCCCCAGCACCTGAGGACAGCAGGAGGGCAGCCATCTGCAAGCCAGAAAGCTCTCACCAGGAATCAAATTAGCCTGCACCTTGATCATAGACTTCCCAATCCCCATAAAGATGAAAAAATAGCTAAGAAAAAAAAAAAAGCGTGCAAAAAGCTAATAAATGTTCAACCAGTAACTCCTTAAAGCTCAAAAGCTATTTAACTTGGCTCTTTTTTAGCAGTAGGTTAAGACTTGATCTCATTTTATTACCAAATTAATATCTTGCCATTCATTGAGTGAACGGTCTGTATCTTTTTCAGCTTCTTCACATGGCTCAGCGTCCAAAGCCTCTCTTCCAGAGCTGAGTCTTAGGAGGCCCTCAGGGTCACCAGTGGCTTCTTCCTTCTTAGTTCCTATCAGTTCTTCTTCATCTTGTCTGGAGGGAGATTTAGAAGCTTCATGTAATTCAGCTTGAAGCTCTTCATTACTAATTATACTCTGTACTTCGATGAAACTTCCTGTACCAAAATAACAAGGTCACTTGGTTTATAAGTGAAACATTAAAATTATCCCAAAATCATTGAGCATTCCAAAGTATCCTGAAAAATGTTTTACCCCCAAAAGATCTGAATTTACTAGAAAACATGTAAGGGTAAAACATTACTATTAAATAAATTAAATATAAATGCCTATAACTTCAAAATAAGACTTTTCCATTAAACTGGCACTACCTTTAAAGTTAGGAAACAAGCTTTCAAAGATTTGCATAAAAGCTTTATACAAATACAATAAGTTAACTAATATTGTTTCAGAGTTCAAAAAGGAGAATTATCAGAGGATGTAAACAGTCACGTAGGTTGTTATACGTTCTCATGCTATTTTGCTATGAGCATAGCAAAGAATAAAGCGGTGAATTAGTGTAAAGGATCCGAATAAGTACTCAGGAGAAATAGCTCTTCTTCTCCACCTTCCTTCCCTCCTCTCCTGTGTCTTGTCTTTTTCTTTAAAAAAAAAAAAAAAAAAAAAAAAAAGATCGATTCCCTTCTTTTGCTTCAGGTGGAGGAGCATGAATTTCAGGATGCAATCATGATGGACAGATTGGGCTCAAGATCTGAGTGGGGACTGGGGCCAAGGAGATAGCCAGGACCAAGGAGAACACCAATGGGACCAGGAGATGGTTACAAATTAAGAAAGAATAAGTAATAAGTCAATATATTAGGACAATGGTAGTAAGGTTTCTCAGTGTTAGGAAGGAAAATTGTAACAAAAGTGGAGGCTAAAAGGAAATCTGTGATGTTGGATTGGAATGAGTATCAGTACAAACTCAATAAATTTTTATATATGAAACATTTATACATAAATATATATTTGTAGAGAAGTAAATACAGGTGGGTGCGTGCACATGTTTGTGGGTATATACATAAATATACTTCCTGGCTCTGTCCCTGAGAGGGCCTGAAGCAATGACACCCCAGTACCAGTGAGCACACTCAGGGTCCAGATCCTGGTTTCTAAACATCATGCTCTATTCCAGGGAACTAGAGCTGGATCCAGGGGCAGGGCAGGGCAAGAATAAGATAAATCTGGAACATGTTGACCAGAAAGTAAAGAAATACTCAACATATAAGGGGGAATTGTCAAGTCCCAGAAGCCAGCCTGAAGAGGGGCCCCCACTGGCCAAAGCCAGGGCAATTCCAACCATAAAGTACAAAAGCACCATAAATCACTAAATAAAATATGAATTCTTGAATCCACATGATATAAAAAAGTAGTAAACAGGGAAGAGGGGAAGAACTTCCTTATAAGAGGATATAAACTGAAAAATATATAAGGAATAATGGAACTAGAAAACTGCCATTTGGCAACCATCATAGTAATCATTTATTTAGGTAAAAATCATCAATGAATGCTAAAATAAGTGGACAAAGGTTTGCTCAGGAACAACATATTTACATAGCCTTTCCATAAAATACTAATTACAAAGAGGAAAAGGTAACTTTAGAATGGAGAAACTCAGCAGACATCAAGAAAAAAGTTAGCTTATGTGTGTGTACAAACAATTCTTGTTACTCACAGCAGTGTGTTCTATAAAGTCACTGTGAACAATGAATCCACATATACATCCTTGTTCATAGAATATATTCATAATCATAAATCCTACAAACAACCCATCCTGGTAAATTCTAACTTCTTTATCTTATAAAGGAACAAATGAGATTTAGGAGTGTTAAAGAGACTTGCCTGAGGCTGCCCCACCAACAGGTGACAGAATTGGGATTCAAACCCCATCCAATTAACCTAAGCCAGAGTTTCTTGATCTAGACCGCACTGCTCTCTCCCATATTCACCTTCTGGTCACCTCTGTGGGATAGCTAAAACACAAGGCAGAGTGACACCTTGCTCAGCCTTAGCTGGGAGCAGTACTGGCAATTCAAACTTCTAGCCACTTTACTCAGGTCCATGAATGACCACAAAGATCCTACTTCTGAGTATTGATTCTGGGGTTATAAATAAATTTCAATAAGTAGGCAATTTCACAAATAAGAATAATCTGAATAATGAGAATCTGAATAATTCTCTGAATTGACTATATAGAAGTCTGTATAGTGGGGTGCCTGGGTGGCTCAGTGGGTTAAAGCCTCTGCCTTCGGCTCAGGACATGATCCCAGAGTCCTGAGATCAAGCCCCACATTAGAATCCCTGCTCTGCGGGGAACCTGTTTCCTCCTCTCTCTCTCTCTCTCTGCCTGCCCCTCTGCCTACTTGTGATCTCTGTCTGCCAAATAAATAAATAAAATCTTTAAAAAGAAGAAAAAAAGGTCTGTATAGATATAAATACACAGTAAACATGTACATGTATATAAATATGTATAAAGAGCTATGATAAAGAAAACGTGGTAAAATGCTAGCCATTGAGGTACTGGGTGAAGGAACCAGAATGTTCTGTAATATTCTTTCAACTTTATTAAATTTGTAATTATTTCAAAACAAAAAGTTAAAAAAACTGGAAGACTCACTTTTACCTTTTCCAACTGATACTTCCCCCTTTTAAAAAACAACAACAAAGAACCAGCTGTGGGTCCTTGGGAGAGTCATTTCACCTTTCTGGGCTCCTAGTTCACCGTCTGAACAAAACGGGAACTAGACTACACTGCAGGATCTCTGTTCCTGGAGATGTGAAACTCTACAGGAAGTTCTGTATCTCTGGAAGAGCACAAGCACCTACCATCAGATTCACTTTCTTCAGAGTCTATTTCCATTGACTCCATGGACTTTGGAACTGAAATTAAGTCCTGGTCTACAGAGTCCATTCTCTCATGTTCTTGGATGGTTTTCAGGAAATTCTCATGCTCTTTAGAATTAAAGGATACTGCATTTTCCAAGTTACTTATTGCCTCTGAAGGGATACTTTGTGTATTACTCGTTTCTTGCAAACTGACAGTGTCAATGATTTCAGAAACGTGATTTTTTTCACCTTCTGTTTCATCATCAGTTGAAAGAACAGAGGAATCATATTTGCCGCCTGATGGACAAAGGTCCGGTTGTAGCTCAGGCTCTTTGGTGTATGTTTCATTCCTTGATACAGAACTTGAACTCATCGAAGGTACTGGTGTCAGTTCTCTCCCACTCTGGAGCCCAGGTGCATCGCTGTGCATCACCACTGTGCTTTCTGAAGGAATGGGGTCTTCTCTCCCCTGAACCGGAGACTCACAGCTTTTCTGAAAGGCTTCACTCACCACACGAACAAGTGACATTTCTTCTTTTGGAACACTAGATTCACTGCCTGGACAGAAGACGGGATGGGACAAAAGAGCTGAGTCTGCCAGCCTCCTGCCGGTGTCAGGGCTGGTTTCATGAGCGGAGTTCACATGGGTCAGATGGGGTCCTGCGGGCAACAGCATTCCTTCTCCACCTCCTTCTTGAAGGCCTTCAACAGCTTCTTCGTGGCAACTGTTCCCAAGCAGCGTTTTCACTGCTGACCCTCCTATCTGCACGTCATTTCCAGCATGTGCTTCCATGTCTTCATCATCGTCGAGAACCTTCTGAATAGCTAAGAGAGTAAGCGGGGACACAGGTGCATTCTTCGCATCAGACTGCTTTTGATTCTCACTCTCCGGCTCCTCTTCTGAGCTGCTTCCCAGCATGGCAGCCTGCATAGCCAGGGAAGTTCTTGGAGAAGGAGGGGTAGCGGCAGGCTCCTTCTCTGGCTTCAGTGCCTCACATGGAGATGACTTCGCGTCAGACAACCAGCTGCGCATTTTGCTGGAAGAAGGAAGAGACTCTGAACCCACCTCTGCAACTTTCTTAGCTTGAATACCTTAAGAAAAATTAAAACATTTCTCATTATGTAGTTTTACAGTGAGACAACATACTTCTAGTAAGATGAATAAAAGAACACTGGTTCTCATGCAGGAAGTTAGAAATTTTCCTTTAAACGGCACTAAGAGTTAATTTGTTATTTAATTTTAAAGTAGGTTTGTACATGAGCGCTGAGTAATGTACAGAATCGTTGAATCATTATATTGTAAACTTGAAACTAATATATAACACTATATGTTAATTATACTGGGAGTAAATAAATAAATTTTAAATAAATAAGAAAAACAAAGAGGGTTGGTACAACAGCAGGTAACCCATTAATAGCTATATATATAGCTTTATTACTACATAAGTAGGGTGGTAGCTCCTAGAACACAACCCATTTTTGGTTTTTAGCCATTAGGTAAGTGATGGTACTAAATACCTCTTATTAAGATGTAATGTGAAGTATCTTCAGAGACTACTCTCCTTGACTCTACCTCCTTCAAAAAGCCCCCTTCTTCTTCATATTGCCTTTGGATTTGTCCTGACTGTTGCTGATTCATTTCCTTTTGGACATTTTCTATGTGCTGGTTTAGGTAGTTTTTTTTAAGCAAGCCTTTGAGCTGATATTGTGAAAAGTCATTAGACTCCTAAAATGAAATAAATGAAATTATTTTTTTGTATTAAATACAGATAATATTCCCACATAGATAACATTCCCAAAGGATGAAGGAACAAAGAGCAACTGATTTTTTTTCCACTGGAGACATTTTCATATTATAACAGTAAAATCTGAAACTAGGAAAAAACTGTAACCGCCTTATTAAAAAATAACCTTTAAAACAAAAAGACTTAGGCAAAAGAAATCATGGATAATGTTTGTGACTTAATCATTTACTCAAAAAACATTCATTAGGCAGTAATGCATACCGGCACTGTGACATTTTGATTGTAGCTTAATAAACAGACAACCTTCTGGAATGCAATATGCAAGTAAAGTGGGGTGCCTAGTGGTCCAGCCGGTTGAGTGTCCAGTTCTTGGTTTCAGCTCCTGTCATGATTTCATGGGTTGTGAAATCTAGACAAGTCCTCGGGGCGGGTAGTCTGCTGGAGGATTCTCTCCCTCTGCCCCTTCCCCCTGCTCATACTCTCCCACACGCACTCTCTAATAAATAAATACATCTTAAGAAAAATATATCCAAATAAAGTGCTGCCTAGCACAGTCCTTGACCCATAAAGACACCTAATAATTCATAGCAATCACAATTATTAATGATAATCATTAACATTTATAAAGCATTTGTAATGAAGGCATTCTTCTAGGAGCTTTATGTGTATTATCCCATTTTACTTCAACCACCCCATGAGACATATGTCATTGTTTCCAGTCTACAAATGAAGAAGCTGAGACAAACAGGTTAACTAACCTCCCTAGAGTTACAAGGCTAGTAAGTAGTCGATGTGGAGTCAAAAACAGGTTGCCAATCCTACACTGCTTCTATTGCTCTAAGTTATTACTTACCATCATTACTATTCTCAATATTGATTTGCCCAGTGTACAGATGATACAAAGATCCAACGTGAATGACTCAGACCATGCCTTCCCTATCAGAATTATAGGTTCCATGGGCTGCTAAGCCACACTACCCTCTTCCTTACCATCTACCAATCCCAAGCTCCATGGTGATGGGAAGAGAGAAGGGAGCAAATCATTAGGGACCATCTCCCTTCTTCCCATGCCTTCCCAATGTTGTTTACATAACCCAAATTCTACTTCCTCAAAGGCCAGCCAGAGAGCCTTTCATACTCAAGAAATAAAGTGCCTGATACAGATACTAAACCTGGATTTTTTTTCCCCTGAAATGAAAATAAATTTACCTCTGTCCTTCCTATATCACTTCTGTGCACCTTAGCATTTTCCTATATTCACACATTGTTCGTGGAAAAACAAATGACTGATAGGGAAAGAAATTGGACCTGTCTGCCTTTTTCGTATTTTGGTATCAATTTAGGAAACACTCAAAAGTTTGTAGGAAAAAACCACTACATCCATTCATTAGGAACAATGCTACTGCAAAACATATATTCTGTCCTACAGTGAATTAGAGAATGGCGTGAGAATAGGTGGTAGCAATAGAAAGGAAAACAATGCTCATTCACCTACTAAAAGTAGTAGTGATTAATGGTATAGCATGATCAGGAGACAAGGCCTGACCCCAACTCTGCACACCACCTGCTCCAAGTTTCTGTGGCTGTAGAGCCAATAGCAGATGCTCCAAGTTGAAGAATTTACCACTTAATTCCCTATGGCCACTGTCTAGAAAGAGGAAGAGAGAAGGTGATGGTCCAACTGCATTTCTAGGTCTGCACCCAAAACAAAGAGACACCTGGAATTTTAAGTTAGATTAGACTCTATATTACTATTAGTAATCTTCAGACAAGGTATCTTATGGGTTAAAAAAAACTTTCATGAACTAACCTAAGAATTGAAACCCTAAGCATCCACTGAGCACTCACTATGTGAAAGATACTGAACTAGGTGCTGAAAATACAGAAGTGAGAAAAACAGGCACATCTGGATGCTAAGAACCATAGACATTACAGGGTGTCATGAGAACACAGAGCAGGAGTTTTTTTATTACAGTGTTTTTTTTTTTTTTTAAAGACTTATTTATTTTGGAAAGAGAGAGAGAACACACACGCAAGGGAAGAGTGAGAGGGAGAGAAAGAATCTCAAGCAGACTCCACGCTAAGCATGGAGCCCGAAGCAGGGGCTCAATCCCATGACCCCGAGATCATGACCAGAGCTAAAATCAAGAGTCAGAAAACTTAACTGAATGAACCACCCAGGCATCCCAAGACCTGGTCTCAAGTGAAAGTCGAAAGGCCTCTTTGAAGAAACGTGTAAGTTCAAACTTACAAATATATGATGCCTCACAGGATCTCTGAGACACAAACGACGTTTACTCAAAACAGAGACCATGTAAGTAATACTTATCGATTTCCTTTTTTCTAATAAAAAATTCTGCTGAAGCTCTAAGCATGAGCACATTTTAAGCATTAATGTGCTGTTGTATGTTTCACCTCTGGCATTGCTTCAAATAAGGTTCGTCTTCGCTTGGTAAATTCCTTCATGTCAGTCAAGATTTCGTGCTTTATTTCAAGAGGCAGGCTGCTGAAGTCTTCAGACTCAATATCTATGGCATGAGGATTATGAAAGAACTCTTCCTGCAAAGAGTAAAAACGTAACCATGAAATTTACATTGTGTACACTTACTCTATTTACCCTGATATTTACTGCTGATGTAAGTTTATTGAATTTATGATCATTCTATAAAATCTACAACAGACTAAACCCAGTTGCACATAATCTGCAACAAGTATCAGTGAACAGGCAGATTAGGGAAGATAGCCATCCATTCACTGGCTCACTCAAAAGAAAAAACACCTATCAGACACCCCTAATGTGCCAGGCACGGTTCTAGATGCTAGGATATCGTGCCAGATCAAGTCCCTACTCTTAGGGGTAGAGTAAGACATAGAATAACCAAATAAATAAACAAATGAACAAGAAAATAAAGCAGGTTAATCTAATAAGAATAAAAAATGACAGTGAGCAGAGACTTGAAAGACACCAGCGAGACTGATCACAACATCCCAGGCTGCAGGAACAGCAAGTACCAGAGCCCTAAGGTAGGGATGAGCCTTAGGAATTTGAAAAATAGCTATAATTCTCGTAATGAGTTTTGTTTTGCTCTTAACCTATAATCAAAAGTGAGAAATTCACAGGCATGAAAAAGGATAAACTGGGGCACCTGGGTGGCTCAGTGGGTTAAAGCCTCTTGTCTTCAGCTCAGGTCGTGACCCCAGGGTCCTGGGAACAAGCCCACATCGGGTTCTCTGCTCAGCGGGGAGCCTGCTTCCCCCTCTCTCTCTGCCTGCCTCTCTGCCTACTTGTGATCTCTGTCTGTCAAATAAAATCTTAAAAAAAAAAAAAAACAGAAAAAGGAAAAACCTTTTCTAAATTTTAACTAATTACGGAAAGTACTTTAAAACTCTTCATTAGTAATACAATTTGCTTTCCCGTAGGTAGGTATGTTGTATGTATATGGGCAAACCAGCCAGCACTTAGGACAGTCATGCTCAGAACACCCCACGCTTTCGCTAGTTCAATCAGCCCTATGAGGAAGGCATCATTTTGATTTTTGTTTCACAAAAAAAGGAGGTAGGGATGGGAAATAAAGCTTAGAGAAATTAATTTGTCTAAGATCACATGGCTAGTGCACAGGAGAGCCCGTACTTAAATGCAGGGCTTTCTGACCAAAATGTTCATAGTCTTTACCATGTTCACAGTCTTTACCATGATTGCTGTCATTTCCTGAATTAATAATGCAGAACCTCTATAAGTTGAAGGATCTTGAGGTTGTAGCTCAAGTCTTTCTCCAGATGCACCAAATTAGGAACATAAAAAAACCAGTTAACTTGGGAATCAAAGAATATTATCCACTATTAAAAAACTTGGAAAAAAAACTCTAAAAACTTGTATATTATAGTAGCACCTCAATTTGTACAAATGTCATTCATTAAAATATGTGTGGTGGTTGTTTTAGGACCACAGGTTCTCTGACACCTCTTTCCGTCTAATCCCCTCCCCTTAATTAAGGGCTGGGCTCACTGACCAGCTTCTCACAGACAGAATGCATAGGAAGGGAGGCTGTGCTACATCCGAAGCTGGCTAGAAAAGACTATGGGGTCCCGCCGGGCACCTGCTCTTGGGATGCCTGTCCATGGAACACAATACCATGCCGCGAGTGAGCCCAAGCCACGCGGAAAAGCCACAGGCAGGTGTTCTGACAACCAGTGTCTACCACCAGACATGGGAGTAAGGAAGCTTTGGAGGGGACTCCAGCCCCAGCTACAATCGGCCTGCATTTACAAGGGAGCCGTGCAGAGAGGACTGCCTCACTGAGCCCAACAATCCCCCGAACAGTGAGAGGATGATAACAACCATGTTCATGCCACCACGTGACACAGCAATGGATAACTGGAACAGAAGCACAGACATACGTTTACATACATATGCATACATGTACTCCTGACATGCATACATGTACTAAAATACACACATGGATATTCAACCATAAGGGGTGGGGGGAGAATGGGCTAATACATATGAAAATGTTACTTGAAGTTATTTATAGGTGGTACATTTTCTGTATTTTTATAGAAGAACATATTACTATTTATACTTACTTCTTGTTTCGTTGGTTGGTTGTAAAAGAAAGATGGCTTGTTCTGGATGTCTAGACACGCACAAAGGCAAATGCCATACAAATGTGTATGGGTCCCTGGGTATTTGTACAGATATACACATGCACACACATACACACACAGCACAATAAAGAAGGTGTGTGTATTTTACCAGGAACTTCATACATTTATTCATTTTCATGTTGTTCATTTCAAATAACAATATACTCTGAATTCAAAAATTACATTAAGTACCTGTAATGCCTGTTTTTGACTCATTCTTTCTTGCCATTCTCTTTCATCTTCTTCTTCTGAACTGAAAGTCAAGCATATATTTACAGTATCTATGACTTAATGACAACTTATAAAAATATCTCTGGAGGCAAAGGGCCACTAGTTCTAGGGGCTACGATGGTGAATCAGATGTTATGAAACACACCCTCATTATTCCCACAGTTGGGAGGGGACGCGTGCCAGGGAGCGATTACAGTATGTTCTGATGACATCCATCATAAGGGGGGATCAGCATGCTAAAAGTAGAGTAAGGGGAGTCACCCCCCTCTAATCGGGGTGCAGGGGGAGGTCTGTAAAGTTTCTTGGAATCTCTGGCAATTGCACTGCTTGGACTTAGCTGCAAATAAGAGAGAGGTCTAGTTGTAGGGTCTGGGGAAAGTTCATGGAGACAAGTGTTCCAAGCAGAAACTGTGTGTTCCATAAACATCTGGAAACAAGGGAAAGAAAGCCTGCCTGGAGATGGCATAAAGAGGGCCTGATAATGACAAAGAGAGGGCTTAGTAAGGTTGGAGAAGCATGTGATTAAGGGGCTAAAATTTTATCCTAAAGAAGTAAGAAGCTAGGAAGTATTTCAAGCTCTGAAATGACATTATCAGGTTTGGGTTTTAGCAGATTCTACACCACAAAGCAGAGACTGAACTTGGTGAGTAGGAGTTCCAGCAAAAGGGGAAGAGCAAAGACAGAGACAGAGAAAGAAGTGTGAAAGCCTTTATGGTACAATGAAAGGTAGCAATGGAAAGAAACAGAACTGGCCTGATTCAGAAGCCACTTGGTGTCTCAGGAGCCCCTGGGAAAGGAATGTGGGCAAGTGGGGGCACAGACGCACTGCCGGGCCCCCGGCCTGCATTTCAGCCACGGAAGCAGCTGCGAGTGAACAGCAAACTAGAGAAGAGTCCACGGAGGAGCCTGAGAAAGAGCAGCCAGAGAGGTTCCCAGACAGCCAGACAGCAGGATAACACAGGTGCCGAGTCACACGCAGCGAAAAAGTACAGTAAGCTGACGCCTGCAAAGTGTCTACTGGATTTAGCAAGGAGGAAGTTGTGTGTGGTCTCGCCATGTGCTGGTGAGAGACAGAAGACACAGGCTAAGAAACAGGCAGAGACAGCATGTGTAAGCAACGGGGAGGAACGTGAAAATCCGTTAGCTTCAGGAATCACCCACGAATGGTGCTACCGCGGGGCCTGCAGAAGGAAGAGACAAAGGAGCACAAACTACCAAAACACAAGGACAAGTGAGTTACAAAACAATTTAGTGTTTGAAAAACACTCTAAAAGGTGTTGAGAATACATTTGCAGATGCATTAATTCCCACATGCCTTATCATATAACTAAAAACACACAGGTCTGAATCTGTCTGAAAACACAATAACTATTTTTAAATAGTTAAACGTTTACCTGTTTTTTTCTTCCTTTTGTAAAGGTGGCAAAACATAGATGTCATCTTCTCTTTGAACTTGAGTAAGACTGGGGAGCGCTTCACCTCTGAAAAGCACACACAGAGGTAAGCAGAGGTGATGGGAATCAGGACGCTGAGTGAGGAAGACTCCCCTACTCATTACACAAGCCTGCTGAGGGGGTGAGAAAGGGAAAAACACGGGGCTCTAACAGGTTTCTCCCTGCTGCCCGGGCTGCCCAGGCCGCTGCTGTGGAAAGCCAGTGAGGCCTCAAGAGAAACGGGAAGCTCACCGCGGCTCCCCGCACCTCAGCCAGGGCCTCAACTGCAGGCAGGGAGATCCGCCTTACAAAAGTACAAAGTGTGGGCAATGCAACACTACGGCTTTTCTCTCTCCGTATCTAAGCTGAACAGGGAATTTGCACAACTTCCAAGAACTGGGACAAATGGACAGCCCGCTTACCCCTCTGATTTCACTGTGTTTTTTGCCGAGTTAAAATCAGGGAAAGGGAACCACGAGAACCCAAGGCAAAAGTTAAAAGCGTTTAATCTTTAAAATTAATGGAATTTGCCTCTTGCCTTTTGCTTTTCAAGGCAGTTTTGATAGCCTGTCTTTTCAAAAATGTTTTCAAAAGCTTCTCTGTAGTTTTTCTGGAGTCAGTGGCTGCCAAATCCTTTCTGTGCCTTCTCTTAGCCTGTGAAAACAAAGGACACAGGATTCTGTTTCAGGGTATTAGTCTATTAAAAACATTTCTGTGACTTTTTTCCATAGCATTTGGTTTGTCTGAGTGTTCAGGCTACAACTGCTTTAGTATTTGCTCCCAACTGTCATATCAATGGGTATGTGCTGGTTTCTGCTATGTAAAGAACATGGAATCTCCATCTGCCTACTACTAAATGGATGGGCTAGGACACAGTATTTGACAAACTATTAATTTACTTTCAGTTTCTTTTAAATAGACTTTCATGTCCCCAAGAAGCCTATAACTTAATAATATGTAATTAAGTAAATGTTTCTTAAAAGGGATTATTAATGTATTCTTTACAATTGTCACTACTGTGCCAAAACCAATTTCTGATATTGGTCTTTATAAAAGTACATTACTTGGGGCACCTGGGTGGCTCAGTCAGTTAAGCATCCAATTCTTGACTTCAGCTCAGGTCATGATTTCATGGGTTATGGGATCAAGCCCTATGTCGGGCTCCATGCTTGGCGGGGAGTCTGCTTGAAAATCTCTTTCCCTCTGCCTCTGCCCCTCCCCCTGCTCTTTCTCTAGCTCTCTCTCTCCCACAAAACATAAAAATAAAAATAAAAGAATACATTACTTACATGTCACTATGTCCCTCGACATTTAAGATTATATCATAAGAAATTCTCAAATGTATTAGAAGTGTCTTGTAAGAAATGTCCATGTAGGAAAAAATCAAACACTATCCATGCTGATGGTAGAATATAAGGAAGAAATAACAAAACATTCTTTTCCATTTTTTTTTAAATTAAGATATAACTGACCTATAGCACTGTGTACAACACGTTAGGGTGTACAACGTGTTGATTTGGTGCATTTACATATCACAAAATGACTACTACAATCATGTTAGCTAACACCTTTTAGGTGGGGCTGGGGAAGTGGGGAGATGTTGTTTCCTTGTTAATAAATAAATTCTGGAGTTCTTTTTTCCTGTCTCTTCCTTCCAAGGAGTACCTGATAGAATGTGCCTTTGATAATTTAAAACTGCAACAGGCAAGTCTAGACGTCTTCCTGAGGGAGCAAATGTCCCCATTTACCGATCCTTACTTTTACCCTACATCCTCACTTAGTTAGACAATGCCTATCTGGAACTATGAAGTGACGGGCTGGCATTTTCAACACGGAACAGTCCTACGACCAAATGGGTGCTGTCACTTGGAGGGGGTACACAATTACTCCAAAGTTCACAACTTTGTTCCAACACTGTTTTAACCTACTTTCAGAATAAAGAAACTCAGTGTTACTCTTTTATATCCTGGCCGTTTTCCTTCCTCAATAATCCACATTAGTCACATCTAGCATCACATAAAATCTAATTACTCTTTAAACACCGAGGACCCGCGATCTCAGATTCAAGGAGCCATGCTCTCCAACAGGCTGTCATGCTCGGCAGCATGGCTGAAACATACATAGGACACCTGAGAAGATACTCCACGAGGAGAACTCCAACTTTTAAAAATTTTAGTAGGTTTTTTTTTTTAAGATTTTATTTATTAGAGAGAGAAAGAGAAAGAAAATTTCAGTAGTTCTATTAAAAGCTGAATTGTATCGGGATGCCTGGGTGGCTCAGTCGGTTAAGCCGCTGCCTTCGGCTCAGGTCACAATCCCAGGGTCCTGGGATGGAGTCCCGCATCGGGCTCCTTGTTTGGCAGGGAACCTGCTTCTCTCTACGCCTCTGCCTGCCGCTCTGCCTGCTTATGCGCATGCTCGCGCTCTCTCTCTCTCTCTCTCTCTCTCTCGCTCTGACAAATAAATAAATAAAATCTTTTAAAAAAATAATAAAAATAAAAGCTGAATTGTATCATTGCACCCAGGATGTAGTCTCACAAATAATCCTTTTTTTAAAGGAAAAAGTGTGACTGTTCAAGATAAACTTAAAAAAATCTGAAATTTAGTTGGATATATGTCAAAATAAGTCTTGGCTTCCAAAATTCTAAAGAGAAAATTAAAATTCTACATGAAGTTTTCTTTCCTTCTAATAACGCAGAAAGAAAAATAAACAAACAAACGTGATTCTTACCAAGGTTTGTTTCTTCAACAGTGGAGCATCCCCATCAAACACAAAAATAGGACGAATTCGAAAAAATAAGAGTTTACAGAGCCGATGAAACAAAGTGAGAAGATGGGCGTTTTCTATTGAGTTTCCATGGCGATCCCGGACTCCTCTTAGTGCCTGGTTTAACCAAATGCTGATATCTGGTAGAATTGTTAAAGGAAACTATTTTGGCATTTCTTCCCTCATCACCATGATTTCAACGTCCCAATAACTGATATCATCTAAACATTAAAACTAAGTCCTCATCACAGTTCATGTGGAATTGGAAAAATGTTAAGCCCTGACGGAATCTGACTAAAATCCATTAACATTATTTGAATCCCTGTAACTACTTCACAGACTACAGCATTACATCAACAGATGTGTCCTTTAAAAAATCGAATTGCAGGGGTGCCTGGGTGGCTCAGTGGGTTAAGCCTCTGCCTTCAGCTCGGGTCATGATCCCAGAGTCCTGGGATCGAGCCCCACATCGGGCTCTCTGCTAGGCGGGGAGCCTGCTTCCCCTCCTCTCTCTCTGCCTGTCTTTCTACCTACTTGGGATCTCTCTCTGTCAAATAAATAAATAAAATATTATATATATATATATAAAATCTTTAAAATAAATAAAAATAAAAAATCTAATTGCAAACAGTTGCTTCTTTAAAAAAACTAATACGTCCTACAGAATTTTAGCAAATTATCACAACTCTCTGGAGACTAATTTGGCAATTCATAGAAAAAAAATGTAAAAACAAGCATTCTATTTTACTACTTCTATCTCCAGACAATTATCAGAAAATCATCACCGATTTACAAAAAAAGTTACTTCTAAGAATGTTTGCAGTGATGAAAATATGAGAAACAATAAAAGTTTTCCAACAGGTCTTTACTTAAACTAAATTGTGATATACGAATTTGCTGGAATATCAAATAGCCCTCAAAAAAGGAAGCGCCTGGGTGGCTCCGTGGGTTAAGCCGCTGCCTTTGGCTCGGGTCATGATCTCGGGGTCCTGGGATCGAGTCCCGCATCGGGCTCTCTGCTCAGCGGGGAGCCTGCTTCCCTCTCTCTCTCTGCCTGCCTCTCTGCCTACTTGTGATTTCTCTCTGTCAAATAAATAAATAAAATCTTTAAAATAAAATAAAATAAAATAAAAAATAAAAAAAAAAGGAAGCTACAGAATCATCTATAGTGATAAGAAAGACAGTCACAAAATATTAAAGGGACACAAAACAGGTTACAAAACTATGGAATGCATAATTACGTTTTATAACATGTGATATGTTAAAAACAAAAAACTAGAAGTTCAGATGCCAAAATATTAACAACAGTTAGCTCTTCTGTAAATATAAGGAATTAATGTTTCCTTGGAGCTTCCTTATATTTAACTTTTGTAAAAAGCGCTTCTTACCAAATTATTTCATATTTGTCCATAAGAGGAACGTGGTGACACTGGTTCTCCCGCTCTCAGTCTCTTCGCCCCCTCCTCTAACTCACCACTCAAGCGCGACTTCAGCGGAGTTCTCCTAGAGGCCCATCCCCTCCTCCTGCAGTACTGGCTCCCCAGGCTACCTGAGCACCCCACAGCACACCTTCCCCATGTGTGCGGGCTGCCCCGCGGCTCCGTCCTGAGTCCCAGACTAGATGGCCTAGATTGTATAAATAAACAAGGCACTCACCTACACATGGGTTAAAAAAATATATTTTAGGGATCCAAGAGTAAGTTATGAACTTAGTATATAATGGATAATTTCTTTAAAAATAAGGCCAAAAATGGGATATAGATCAGATATTTGAATTCGAATTCCCATGAAAACGAAAACAAAGCAAAACCAGTTATAAAACAGCAATCAAGTATTTGTACATATATATTTATGCAGATAAATACATATGAGATTGTAATTATCACAGGAAGATCTTTGACATCCTCTTTAAATGATCTGTTCTTTCAGGAAAACTTAATAACCTCATGAAAATTACTTCACGTCCCAAAAGAGTTCCTGAGTCATCTAAAAATAGATAATCTAAATTTTAAATGAAATGCTTTAACTTCCTTACTTTGGACAACTTCCTAAAAAATTAGAATGCTGAACTTCATGCATCACCTTAAAGATTTTACAAATTACTAATTCTTCATCGGGGTTACAACATAAAATGCCTAAGTCTTTGCTGAGTTTTGAAGGGCTGCTGTTCCTGAACACTGGGCTTGCTCCTTCACATACAGGTCTATAAAGAAAATCTTTAGAAAGCCGGGATTTGAAGAACCACTAGAGGGCAGCAATAGCACACGTGCCCCGCCCCCCACCCCCCACCCCAAACACACACTTTTCCTCTCCCTACACAAGGTATCACGCATAAAAACTTTCAACCAAGCCAAAACTCATTATAGATGTAGTTCAAGATTATTCACACCGAAGAAAATACCACCACCTGTTAACTTTCTTTGAAAAATTACCAGCGTCCCATTATGTAGAAGTCGTCTCCATACCAAACAAAGGTTCCTCTCTCAGTGGCTCCCTCCGCAGAAACCCCACCTAGCCTTAAACTGCATTTACCACCAACAGCAGTTATTTGCACGACACTCTTGTCCACCTCGCTCAGGAACTCCTAGGCTCTCAGGTGCACACGCAGGGAACTGGCCTAAGCTACCACCAGCTTCCAGAACAGCCACTCAAAAAAGGAGGAGGAGGAGATGGAAGAGAAGGTTTAATGAATAAAAAAGGACCAAAATTTCAGAGACAGTATTCACATATTTTGATAAAGGAGAAAAACATTTAATTCCGAAAACACCAAACCAGCCAGACGCAGACACAAATGACAGTCCTTTAAATGGCTATCAGACACATGAAAAAATGCTCATCATCATTAGCCCTCAGGGAGATTCAAATTAAAACCACATTGAGATATCACCTTACACCAGTTAGAATGGCCAAAATTAACAAAACGGGAAACAACATGTGTTGGAGGGGATGTGGAGAAAGGGGAACCCTCTTACACTGTTGGTGGGAATGCAAGTTGGTGCAGCCTCTTTGGAGAACTGTGTGGAGATTCCTCAAGAAATTAAAAATAGAGCTTCCCTATGACCCTGCCATTGCACTCCTGGGTATTTACCCCAAAGATACAGATGTCGTGTAAAGAAGGGCCATCTCTACCCCAATGTTTATAGCAGCAATGGCCACAGTCGCCAAACTGTGGAAAGAACCAAGATGCCCTTCAACGGATGAATGGATAAGGAAGATGTGGTCCATATACACTATGGGGTATTATGCCTCCATCAGAAAGGACGAATACCCAACTTTGTAGCAACATGGACGGGACTGGAAGAGATTATGCTGAGTGAAATCAGTCAAGCAGAGAGAGTCCATTATCATATGGTTTCACTTATTTGTGGAGCATAACAAATATCATGGAGGACAAGGGGCGTTAGAGAGGAGAAGGGAATTTGGGTAAATTGGAAGGGGAGGTGAACCATGAGAGACTATGGACTCTGAAAAACAATCTGAGGGTTTTGAAGGGGCGGGGGGTGGGAGGTCGGGGTACCAGGTGGTGGGTATTAGAGAGGGCACGGCTTGCATGGAGCACTGGGTGTGGTGAAAAAATAATGAATAATGTTTTTCTGAAAATAAATAAATTGGGGGGGGAAAAAAAAGTCCATCCCACAGGCTGGGAGGAAACAAAACGAAACACTGTGGACCTTTTGAAATCTTTTCGGTGTGGTACACCAATTTCCTATTCCAAAACTCACAATAAAAATAAATAAATAAGTTACTTTTTAAAGAGAAAAGGTCGAACACCTGCCCACGCTATCCTCCTACCCACCGCGAGCGGCGCAGGACTCGGGGCAGCGGGCAGAACTGCCGCTGGGGGTCCGCTTCGCCTCCCCGGGCTGACGTCCCGGGAGGGATGCCACTTGTCGGCTGTGCGACGTCAACGAAGCTCCTTTCCCTTACGTGACTCCTTTATTCCTCACGCCCACCCTGCGCGTAGCTACGACGACCACCTCCACTTTGCAGACGAGGGAACGAAAGCACAGAGCGGCGGAAAACGCTGCCCCGCAGTGACCAACCCCGAGGGCTCCGGCCCAGCGCGGCCTGACCGCAAGCGGGGACCGGCAGACACTCAGAGAGCGACGACGTCGGGAAGGGGCTGCTCCTACCACCCCGAGGGGGACTGTCATCTGACCAACGCCACTCTGCGCCCAGGGGGAGGCCCCGAGGGAGTAAACACCCGGCGCGAATCCCGGCGCCCAGGAACACGTGAAGGATACCCACGGCGAGGATCTTCCCTTCCAGCGTCTCCGGGCTCACCTGCCGCCCGGAGCACTCCAGCAGCTTCCACAGCCCGTGGACCCCCATGAGGTGCCCGGCGACAGTCGCGGGCGGGGTCGCGCGAGGCCTTCTATTCCAGTTCTACCGCAGCCTGCACCACCGCCGGGCCCGGCAGGGCTCCCCCTGCTCCCACCCGGGGAAGGCGGAGACTAACTCAGAACCCGCGGCTTTCCAGGGAACACCGGCGCCGGCGACAACGGTACTTCCCGGCGGCGGACGCTGCCTCCCGGAAGAAAGGCAGGACCAGACAATGGCCGGCGTCGGAAAGGAGCGAGTCCTCCTCAAGCCCAAGCTTTGGCCCAAATGTAAACACTCTTAACGGAAGACCAGGCGGAGAGGACAGCGCAGGCGAGATAAACAGGCGGGAGCCGTTCCCCCGACACGGCCTGATACTTGAGTTAGTGCGTTAACCCACGCGAAATGGGGCCTCTCGGCTTCCGTCAAAGACGAGGCTCAAGACGGAAGTCCCGCCTCACGGCGTGACGTATATCCGCTGCGCCTTTCCATTCCTGAGGCGAGGGGGCGGGTCGGTCCGTGCGTCTGTGTCCAGTTATTCCCGGGCTCTCCGCACGCTGGCGCTCTGTCGCAGCCTCACGCTGCTGGTGTACGCAGAGGGCCTTCGTGCTGCGGTGACAGTCGTCGGCGTCTCTTCTGCGTTTCATGCTCTCCCCGCCAGCCGCTCCTTCTGCACTCTCAGTACCAAATGTTTTACGTGAGAGGCGGCGACAGAAAGGTGGATGCTTTGCTGGTGTTTTTAAGTTATTAAGTGTTTTGTCTGATAACCTGGAGGCGCTAGGTGATAATAGGGCGTCATTTTAAGTTAAGCAACTTTTAAAAGCTTTTTTTAAAAAAACTTTTAAAAGATTTTTTTATACTCTTGAAGTATAGTTCGGTTTTCTCTGGCGTCTAAATGTAGGATTCCACGGCTTGTAGGTCAGAAATGGCAAGAAACTTAATTATCGGCGTAGCTTTGGGGAAGGCGCCCTAGAAGTCTCGGGCGCCGAGTCGGATGGCGGCCACACCCCCGCGTCTTAGTGTTCAGCGTTGTTAGGTAACGTCTGTTCCGAACTGGTGTCTTCTTCTGCAAACTGAGCGCGAAACCGGTTTGGGCCGACTGTGAGCTGGGTTCGGAGGTGACGTATGCAGACCATGTATCGCTGCTGCTCATTCAATGACAGCCGTATCTCGCACACTGGTTGCGATTTGAAGTGTTGCAACGAAATTCAAGCTCAGTGGAAGGGTCTGATTTAAATGAGGTGGTTTTGTTCAAGGAGCCCTTTAGGACAGGATATCAAATACTAGTTTTTAGCAAAACCATTGCACAAAGTGCTTTCTTGCACCCTCTCCATCTATGGAGTCATTCCCACAAATAGTTACTAGGTGTATTTTACAGAGTTTAATAAAATTGCTTATTCAGTTTTTGCCGGTCCCCCCCCCCTCCACACACACGCACACTCCAGACACAGCAGGTATTCCATAAATACTGCCTAAATGACCTCTTTTGGCCTCTAGTGTAAAGCTGTCCCTTGAATCTCGCACCCTCCTGAAAGAGTTTCCTCCCAACTCGGGCAGCCATTGGCCCAAACCCAGTCTGAGCCACATAATAACCCTGTGTTGGTGGGCGCAGCTGCACTCAGCTCCAAAACGGATTATGTTAAAGCCCTAACCCCCAGCACCTCAGAACGTGGTGACAGGAGATGGGCCTTTTAAAACCGATTAATTTAAAGTGAGGCTGAGGGTAAACCTAACCCAATCTATTGTCCTTATGAGAGAAAATTTGGGCGCACAGAGGGATCTGTGCACAAAGCAAAGACCTTGTGGGGACATAGCTAGAAGGTGGCCATCGGCAAGCCAAGGAGAAAGGCTCAGGAAAAACCAAACGGTCAACATTCTGACCTCAGACTTCCAGCCCCCAGAGCTGTGAGAAAATAAATTCGGTTTTTAAGCCCCCCAGTCTGTAGTATTTGTTTTAATGGCAAGTTTCTTCTATGATCCCAAGCAAGTTTCTTCACCAATGAGAGTCTGCAAAAAAAAAAAAAAAAATGGAGATGCCAACTTCTTCTTGGGGTTGTTCCGAGATCAGTGATTTAATATGAAACACCTAATGGGTAATGGTGTTCAAACTAGTTTGCTGCGTGAATGACTGAGGGAGAAAATGCTGTGGGTAAAACTGATACACAAAGGACGGATCCTAGAGCAACTTGCCTGCGCCCCTTTAGTGTCTGGGAAAAAGCAAGTTTGGATGTGTTTCAGCTGCTGCACCAACCTGGCCTCCTGATGGGCCAGCATAGTAGTGGGGAAAGGAATAGTTTCAGGATTTGATCCAAATGAACTTTTTTTTTTTTTAATGCCTATGAGCTGGGTAAAAACAAATAGCCACTGTAGGCATTTGAGCATTATGAGTGCTTTTAAAACCAGAGCAACATGTCTTGAATACAAAAAGGAACAGTAACTAAGGGGTGTGTGTGTACATGACTTATAGCATCCTTTAGATGCTGCTTAAAGATCTCTCAATATTCTGAACAGAAATACACATCTTTTGGAGTAACAATTCCAAGCACTATCTGGAAAGCACCGTTCTAAACACTGTACATACATTAACTTATTTATTCTTCAAAACACTTTATAAAATATATGCTATTATCCCCACCTTACCAATGAGAAAATTATCACAGAAACATTAATCTTAACTTGCCCAAGGTGAAACACCTAGCTAGTACAGAGCCAGTATTTGAACCTTCATTGCTTCTATGGAGACTCCTAAGAAGAGTTGACCAAAAAATCAAATATGACAGGAACGTTACTAACCTTGAAAGAAAAGTGTGCAGTAACTTGCACATAGTTTTTGGAAAATTAGTCTCTATAAACCTCATTCTGCTCTTAATAACAGCTGAACTTATATGTCAGGTTATTAAGTAATCATATATTTCAAGACGTTGGTAAAAACTATTAATGGCCAATAAGCAATCTATATAAATTCATCCTCTTTCTTAGGATGTATTCTTTATATTGCATTTGTATTCTTTATGTTGCATTTGTCTCCTTTATTCTTAGGGCTTTATTCTCCTGTATTCTTTATGTTGCATTTGTCTCCTTTCCTCTTGGTTCTTCCTATCTGCCTCTTCTCTGAAATGTTTCATTAAACTATGAAATTGCTGATATTCAACTATGTTTGACCTATAAAAATGACAACTTGGTTTGGTTCAAACTAATTAAATTTTCTATCTCAGAATCTAAAAGTATAGTCCTAATGTATATTGTTGCGTTGATTATAAAAGTCTGATACATGATAGTTTCTTATAACACACTACTCAGGAGCTGTTGTCACATACTTCACACAGAATTCCGAGGGTAATCCCTACCTAAAATAAAGGTTCGAAACATCCACATTATTAAAAGTAGAAAACAAAACTTTATTTGATGAAAACTTCTTAAAAGTTCCAGTGTGAAGTAACAAAATCAACAACCTACAAATCTCTTTCAGTCCTTTGCATTTCACGCAAAATATTCTCTTCAGAAAAATGACCATTTCATAATATATATCCCTGTCTGTAGGCTAGGTATGGCTGAGTGGATACATGGATATAAAATTCAAAAGAGAAGAAAATGAAAATATTTTAAAAATAAAAATCTGAACCCTCTTCTTGAGGTGTATTGCAATATGGTTACCAACATATTCAGCACCTTGTCATAATCAAGTTACTGATCTGAGTCATGGAACAGCCCCTGAAATGAAAGAACAAGTCACAGGTTGGCAGCAGAAGAAAAATTGACATCAACTAGGGAGGAGCTCAAATACATGAAATCCACTCTTTTGGAACTACTTAACACTCACTTCAAACAGCTAATTGTACGGATTTTTAAAAGAAGCAGCTCAGAGTTGGGAATATGGATATTTGCACTCTGAGTGACATAACATTCCTAATGCATTTTTAATGCTGTTAACAACATAGGACTCCACGCTGAGGGACTAATCAAATATCACAAGATCTCATTTCACAGATTACCTTGGAAGTAGAAACTTTGGATCCCACTTGTTTTTTTTATTCTATCTCAAAACAAGGTTCATTGTAGAAAGAAAGCTCTCGAGACCTGAAAATCTTGCCAATATTGTACACTAAGATACCAAGTCAAAAAAGTCAAGAATATCCTGAATCAATGCACCAATAGAAAAGATGACTTTCTTGAGTCTTCTCTTTTGCCTCTTTATTGAGGATCCTGAGAAAGTTAGTCAGGAAACAAACGAGGCGGGCAAGATACTGCGTACAAGTTAAAGAATTCTAGATTCACTAAATTTTAAATGAGCTTTACCATGAGAGGAAACTAGAAATCAACAGCCCCAATTTTGTTTAAAAGGGCAGACGGTGCCTTACATCTTGAGTTTAGGAATAAAATAATCTGCAACAAATGTCTGGTGATTAAGTCATAGGAAATAATTTCATGCTTAAGTACTGCAAATCATGATGCTATTAAGTAAATTTGTGTTTGATTTCTTTATATGCAATTTGTTGGATTTTGTAAAATTGTCCATAATGTTTGCATACTCTTAACTTTAAAAGGATAATAATCTGTGCTTATCTGCTTATATATCTGAAATTCCCATCATTATCATATACAAGCTTATTTACTGGAGAACTACAAGGGTATGTTTTATACCACAAGATCTGTTCCTATTTAGTGTAGACTTAATAAAACTTCTACTGTCTTAATGCAGTCCTGTATAGACCAGTCATGTGTGTAACACAAAATGTTCCGAACCCAGCATGGTCAATCATTCCCATCATAATCACTGTAACCCTGATAGCCACTGTTCCTTCTCTCATGGATACTGGACATCTTTTTCCATGCTGAGTCCTGCTGGAAACTAGCACTGAAAGACCGGCCCAGACGCCCATGCTGCTTCTTGGAGATATTATCTTCACTCTCCGATTTGGCAATTCCCTGGGCATGTGTTGGCTGTGACTCTTGTCTCACTGTTCCAAATGGAAAGTTCCAAAGGCCAAATCTTTGCCAATTAAGTCTCTGGAATGCTATGATGCAATGCAAATTTCCCCCAACCTGAGAAGAAAAAAAAGTTGGGTTAAGAAAGTAAAAGGAATTATGTTTATAATGTGGGTTTCTAGGATTTCCCTTATTTTTCCTCCTTCACCTGCCTCAAAACAGACATCACCAGATCGCCTTAACCTGCATCTTTCTTGACCAGCTGCCTTTACAAAAATGTAACAGTTCCCCCCATATGCCTCTCCACCACTCACACACACTGTTACCTCCCTATTTGCCTAACCCAAACTCCAAAATTTGGGGTGCCTCGGTGGCTCAATTGATCAAGCAGCCAACTCTTGATTTCAGCTTGGGTCACGATCTCAGGGTTGTAAGTCTGAGCCTCACATCTGGCTCTGCACTCAATGCAGTTTACTTGGGATCCTCTCGCCTTCTGTCCTTCCGCCCTGACTCACTCTCACACTAGGCTCGCTCTCAAATAAATAAATAAATAAATAAACTCTTCAAACACCAAGATCATTCCTCTTCCTGTCTCTTCTATGTTTTTGATGTTAGTAGTATCATATCAGTGGCATATCAGTCCGCAGAATCTACCTTTCCTTGCGAATCTCCCCCAGCTACCTTGTGCACACATGGCTCTGCTTCCTGGCCACAGTTCACAGGGCTCAAGAGGGCACACCTGACCCAAACTATGCCAGAGGCAGGTTGAGTCTCAGTCTAGACGGCTCATCTGAAAGCGAGATGTAAGTTGAAGTTCCTGATCTTTTGGAAGTCAATAATCAGGTAAGAATAGCATACAACTCCCAAAAGAATGAGACAAGTTAGCTCCTTGGCCTCTGACAACATTCTTTAAGCTGATACCAGTCTGTTATGAATCCAGGCTATAGTCTTTGCTTTTCATTCTAAAGATACTCCTGTGTCCTAAAAGTAATTCTCGCTTTTCTATCTAAGATAATCTGAAGTGGATTTCCATTCTTTACAACCTAAAGAGTGCTGAATAGTATACTGCATACTGGCTGGCTGGGAAATATCTTCAAATACTATTGTGTTCTTACCTTTTTTGTTTTTCGATACTGCAGCCCCCTCTCCAAGTGTCGGATGTCTAGATATTCTGGATTTTGAGTGTTGAGATCAGTAACAATATCTGCCCACCTATAGTGAAAAAGGAAGGATAAAGCACATTTTAAGTACAAAATACCACTGTAATAGAATGTTTTTAGAAGATGTTATTTACTTATTTATTTGAGAGAGAAAGAGACCACATGAGTGGGGCAGAGGGACAAGCAGACTCTGCACTGAGTGCAGAGCCCAATGCAGGACTTGATGTCATGACCCCGAGATCACAGCCTGAGCTGAAATCAAGCGTTAGACGCTTAACCCACTGAGCCACCCAGGTGCCCCTGTAATGGAACTTTTCACATGAGCAATTTGCTACAGTATTACCATGACAATAATTCTCTTGTCAAGGTTGTCCCACCTAAGCTTTAGTTCTTATTTTTTAATGACATTTCTGTTTAACCAACTACTGCCAAGATTCTGGGTTTTAAAATGGCTACTTTCACAAAGAAATACATATGTATCAACCTGTTTGTTACATGACATCCTGCAGGCTAGAGTAGAAACAGTCCATATTTCCTTTTTAATTAAAGTCAAATTTTCAAAAGATTTAAGTTACATGAGGGTGCCTGGGCGGCTCTGTCAGTTGAGTGTTCCACTCTTGGTTTTGGCTCAGGTCAGGATCTCCTGGTTAGGTGATGGCCCCACCTCCAGCTCCACACTCAGCTCAGCGGGGAGTGGGCTTCCCCTCTCCCTCTCCCCTTACCCCTCCCTCCCACCTCCACATGCTCACACTTTCCTGTCTCTCTCTCTCTCTCTCCCCCTCTCTGAAATAAATAAATCTTACCAAAAAAAGTTAACACGCATTTATTCACAGACAACATGACTGATTGTATAGAAAATCCAAAACAACTACAAATTACTTTGGATTATAAAACTACTATTGAAATTAATGTGTTTGATAAAAATGTGGTCTTCAGGCCCTATGTATATAAACAAATTGTATTTTTTTACACTACCAGAAAATAATTAGGAACTGAAATTTTTGAAGGAAAGTGCCAAAAGGTGCAAACTTCTAGTTATAAGATAAATAAGTACTAGGGATATAGTGTACAACATAGTGACTGCAGCAGATACTGCTCTACGATATATAGAGAAGAAGTAAGAGAGTAGATCCCAAGAGTTATCACAAGCAGGACTTCTTGTTAACTAAACCTATTGTGGCCATCATTTCACAATATATGTAAATCAGACCATCATACTGGACACTGTTAGCTTATATAGTGGTATGTGCCAGTTATTTCTCAATAAAACCAGAAAATAGACACTTTTTTTTAAATAAAACTTTTTGAAAACCAGTTTACAATACCATTAAAACACTTAGGGATCTGTACAGCATCGTGACTATACTTAATACTGTACCATATACTTGAAATTCACTAAAAGAGTACATCTTAAGTATTATCACCACATACACAGAAAAGGTAACTATGTGAACTGATGGATATGTTAATTAAGACGATTGCAATAATCGTTTCACAAAATATATTGGACATTTTAAATATATACAGTTCTATTTGTGCATTATACCTCAATAAAGCTGGGAACATTTTTTTTAAAAGGTAAAAAAAAAAAAAAAGAAATAAAATAAAATATCAAATATTTTTGAAGATATGAAGAACCACCGGACTGTCCATACAATGCTGGTGGGAGTATAAAATGGTACAACCCCACAGGAGAAAATTCTCCCAGTTTCTTAAATACGCATCCATCCTATAATCAGCAATTCCACTCCTAGGTATCTACCCAAGAGAAACAAAACATAGAAACATGTCCTTAAAAAACTTGCACAAGAAAATGTGGCATATCCATACAGCAGAAAATTATTTGGCCGTATAAAGGAATGTAGTTCTGGTCCATGCTACAACACAGATGAATGTTGAAAACATTATTCTGAGTGAAAAAAAAAAAAACATACACACAAAAGACCACACATTTTGTGATTCCATTTATATGAAATGTCCATATTAGGCAAATGCACAGGGATAGAAAGTAGATCAGGGGCTGAGGGGAGGGGGCTGGGGAGGGACTGCTAATGGGTCTGGGGTTTCTTGTGGGGGTTATGAAAATGTCCTGAAATTAGGTCATGGGGACTGATGCTCAACTCTAAATACACTAAAATCCATTGAACATTTTTTACATTTTTAAAGGGTGCACTTTATGGTATGTGAATTTTATTTCAGTGAAGCTGTTACTCAAAAATTTTTTAAAGACATGTAATGTACATTAATGTTCCCAACAGCTTCACCCACAATAGGCCACACTCAAAACAATCCAAATGGTCATCAACAGGGACACAGATAACAAACTAAGGTATACTTACGGTACCTAATACCACTTGGCAATAAATAAAGAAGCATGACATGCATGACAAAGTAGATAATCTCACAAGGCCAGACAAGAAAGAATATTGTACGACTCCACTGACGTGAATTTCAAGAACATGCAAAGCAATTCCACAGTGATAGAGGTTGTCTCTGGGGACTAACAGGAAAAGAAAATGAGGGTACTTTCAATGCAATGAAAATCTTCCTTATCTTGACGGGGGTGGTGATAAACAAGTATATTCAGTTACCAAAATCCACCTAATGACACAATTAAGATCTGTGCATTTCACTATATTAAATCTTACCTAAATTAAAGAGAAAATGGGAAATTAACATACTTTTTACAGTGAATAGCAGGATGTTTTCTACTTGATTCTCCAATTAAGATCCAATATTCTACTTCTTGTGGTGAGAGGGGGCCCCTGCTAAATATAAAATTCATTCATAGTAAGCTTAATAAAGGCCATTCACTCCTTTGAAAATATCGCTTCAGCTTTGTTAATAAAAGATATACTAACGTTTATTCAAATACGACATTCATCAATGCTAGAATAGATACTGGAGTTTAGGTCTGAACAAATTTCTTAAGCCCATTAAAGAGAAAGCATAAATTACACTTAGGTTTTAATCTCTATTATAAAATATAGGACTAGAAAAAAAAAAAAAGAACATAGCTCCTCTCTCAGAATCTAAAAAGAAGAAAAACATGCTAGCATGCTACCAGCATTCTCCAGCCATTCATCTCCTTTCACTGTGCATTTAAAAATTTTCAAAAGGTGGGGCACCTGGGTGGCTCAGTGGGTTAAGCCTCTGCCTTCAGCTCAGGTCCTGGGATCGAGCCCCGCATCGGGCTCTCTGCTAGGCAGGGAGCCTGCTTCCCTTCCTCTCTCTGCCTACTTGTGATCTCTCTCTCTCTCTCTCTGTCAAATAAATAAATAAAATCTTTAAAAAAAAAAAAAAAAGTTTCAAAAGACACTCCAGGGGCACCCGGGTGGCTCACTGGGTTAAGCCTCTGAGCACTGCCTTTGGCTCAGGTCATGATCCCAGGGTCCTGGGATCGAGTCCCGCATCAGGCTTTCTGCTCAGCAGAAAGCATGCTTCCCCTTCTCTCTCTGCCTGCCTCTCTACCTACTTGTGATCTCTGTCTATCAAATAAATAAATAAAATCTTAAAAAAAAAAGGCATTCTAAAAATAAAACCCTAAAGTATACCAATGCCCTAATCCCACCTCCAGAAACTAATCCAAGTAAGTCTGGAGTCAAGCAAGGGGAGGGATTTGCCCAGTTGTAAAGGTATCCAGGTGATGGTTAGGTACAGACAGAGGTGTACCATAATGGGTACAGAGTAGGAGGACCTACTGTTGCACGTTTTATAGTTGATGGATGTCAGGAGTAAGGTGAAATTGTAGAATGAGACCATAGAAGAAACAACATACTTCACCTCCAGAGAGTGAATAAAACATTTCAGAATTTGGAGAGATCAAGTAGTTTCCCCCTTGCTCCTCATTCACAAAAATACAGTGTTCAGCTTCCTGGATCCCCCAGGTCCCAGGATCCTGTCCCAGGATCCTGCAATCCCATGGCGCCTTGGGAGGGGACTCGTGCTGCATGGCCTCCAGCCTCAAAGAACCCATCCTACCCCCAGATGACCGAGCCATGCTCTCCCTGCCTGACCCTCAGGTCTCACCGAAAGAGCAGTGCTGCCCCTTCTTCCTCAAGTACCAAGGCCACTCTCCCAGGACAAAGGGGGAAACACTGACAAATTCCACATTTTTTCACTATGAGGAAGGAAGAGGCTGCTTAATGGACTGAGTTGGGACAATTTTTTGATACTAGACTCCATAATTCATTTTCCATGTGGCACAACAGAAGAAAACACCACGACATAATACGTGAAATCCTACGCAACCATTTTACAATAAACGTTAAGAGTGAGTCTTTCAAAAGTCTTTCCCTTTAGAGTCTGAACAACAGTATCTAAGTGGATAATGTAAAAGCACAACCAAACAAATGCTATTCTGCAAAAGAACTAGCTGAAATGTAAATGAAGAGTCTACCTTTAAAAAAAAAGAACAGTCTAACTTGATCTAAAGAAATCAAATAACCAAATCTTCCAATTTCTGAGCAACTAAATATTTCTTAAATGCTTTCTACCACATATTTTCTTGGGGAATTAGCCACAAAAGATGTGTAAATGCTTACCTGAATGCTTTATTAGCTTTCACAGGGGTTGCTTCAAAGCCAATTGGACAAAAATAATGATTTTGGCAATGATAGATATAAGCCAGCGATTCATCTTTCAATCCATGAGTTAACTTCGACAAGGCCCCTGAAGCTACACAAAACAAAGCAAACAAACTGAAGAACCATAAAACACTGTCAATGCTTTACACGAACAACTAGTTAAGGACTGTAAAACGTGACTCGGAACACACTGACATTGCTGAGGAAGAGTGAGAAACTATTGACAGACACAAAAAATATTAATACATTTACTTTCAGTTTTACCCTTTTGACTGAAATTCAGATAAACTGAGCAGCAAACTAAAGACCTGAACGAAGCCCTTGTTTATCAAAACCTTCTAATACCACATACTTGTCTACAGGATTTAATTACCACATAAAACCCAATACCTAGTGTATACAACAATGGTCTCAACTTTTCTGGTTGTGCACATCTGTCACTGGAGATTTCTGGAGAGACATGCCCATGAGAAGCACTTTTGTTCACAGACTCTATAGACTGCTGTCTAATATGACTTCGTAAAAGATATACAAAAGGTAAGAATTTTTTAATTAAATTAAAATACTGGCATTCTAGCATGTTCTTCCCATTCCACAGTGGTCATCTTGCACAGCTCCGGTGGTATGTACACTGATGTGGATGGGTAAATACAAACTCCAGATAAGACACAAACCCCCAAAATGCAACACACACTTTAGTCTTTCTACAGAAGCTACCCAGACTAGAGGGACAGCTTTCGTAAGCCAAGTGATGAGATAAGAGCATCTCTCGGACAGGCTGCTCATACCACCGAACCCTCTTATAGCTGCCCCTCCTTTTAGACTTCCCACAGCTCTATTAGTTGTGAAGTCACTTCAAAAGTCTTACCATAAGCAGTAAGTCTTTACCAGCACTCGATACTCAAACCCATTAAGTGAGGTTTCATTAACTTGCATCCCCTGGAAGAAACTGAATTATTCATGAACAAATAGCCCGTTAAAACTAGAAATCCTAAAAATAGGCGAAGTCGATGAAAGGTGGCAATTTACGATTTCCCTGATGGACCTTCCGGCCACTGACACAGCTGAAGACCAGAGAGAACAGCAGGTCAATGACTGCAGCAAAGCTAAGGCAGCAGGACGCCACAGCACCCCTCGAAGACATGGGATTGGTGAGCTGCATATGGGGATGATAACGTTTCTAGCTTCAATTCCTTCTCCAAGGCTTCCTCGAGGTCTTTCCCGTAGACATCTACTTCATGGCCTACCACCAGGACATATCTGCATGGCAAGGTGAACTTTTCCACTAAAATCTCTATTTCATAATGACAGGCGATAAATCTTTCTGCCGCTTTTGGTAAATTCCCTCGGCAATTTAAAAAGGAACATCCAGGGCACCTGGGTGACTCGGTCGATGGGGCGTCTGCCTTCTGCTCGGGTTGTAATCCTAGGGTCGTGGGATCGAGTCCCGTACTGGGCTTCCTGCTCTGTGGGGAGCCTGCTTCTCTCTCTGCCTCTGGCTCTCTGTCTCTCATGAATAAATAAAGAAAATCTTTAAAAAAAAAAAAAAACCACCGGAAAAAAAAAAAAAAAACTAACATCCAAGGGCAGCTCTAATGGATGAACTAAAATTCAGAAGAGGATCCTTATGTCATTACCATAGTTGAATGTCATTGTAGACAGGCTCCAGGGTCGTGAGCAAATGTAAATGTAAGCATTTGGACTCCTAACAAATTCAATAATTACAAAAATGGTTATACATAAAACTGGTTTAGAAAAAACTCTTAAAATCTTTTTTAAAATTGTGAAAATGTCAAACACAAAGTTTTCCCAAATAAAACTTTTACTAAATAACTCAAGCTTATAATAAAAGGATTTTTATTATAGCTTTTTAATGGATATCTTTAAGTATTTCACATTTTCCTTCTTTAAAGTCAAATGTAATACAAAACACCTGAATTCATTCGTGTGACTGTGAAGAGTAATGACTCTAATGTCCTGGAATATATTCAAGATCTCAGGGGCAAATGAGATAGGTAAGAAAATCTGTTCTCATTAACCTTCACATCTTTCTGTCTGCTGCACTCTTTTTTTTTTTTTTTCAAGAGTCCAGGTGCTACAAACACTCTTTGACCATGTCCTCATTTTCCAGAATAAGACATGAGGTGGGGGGTGGGGGGTTCTATGGAGTAAAAATTATGGGCTCGGTGCTAGTCAGGGATGTTCATGCTCTTTACTTCAAGGTTCTGATTGATTTAGATTAGGGATTACCAAAATTTTTTCTTAAAGGGCCAGAGAGCATGAGGCTTGTGGGTCATGAGCTTCCCGGACTAGTCCCCTCTGCCATTGCAGAACGCAGCCAGCCACAGGCAATGTGTAAGCAAATGGTTACGGCTGTGCCCTAGTCAAACTTTGTTTACAAAAAGGACTACAGTTTGATGACCCCTAATTTAATAATAATTTTCAAACTTTTTTGGGTTATAGAAACTTTCTGCAAGGGAAGTTGATATGGCAGGCCAGTGCATTAAAAGGCAAAAAGCCACGGCCAAAAAGGGAGTAGGGAATCTGCATGCCTTGTACTCTCCACTCTTAGCACCAAGAGTGCCATGGAATTCCCACGGCTCAGCTGAGCCCAATCTGAAAATCACGGAATTTCCTATCAATGAAGATCCATCTCTTGATAGAATGACTACATACAGCCTGACACACAGGGCCCAAGGATCCCATTTGAGACTCGGTCTAGAGTTAAAGGAAAATCCCATTTAACTTAATGCAGTAAGAAATCTGTGAGCACCTACTAACTATACCACAAACGGCAGGAAAACAGGAGGCAAGTAACGCACAGTACCTTGACCGGCCCTCCTAGAAGATAAAACAACTTCACTACAGAGTGTAATAGGACAGTACCACAGAAAAGGGATGTAATTCATAGAAGAGCACATCAGATCAAGAAGGGTGGCATTCAAGACAGAACTTAAGGAAGTGGTAGGATTTCAACAATCCAGACAGAGGGAAAGCCAGGAGGAGAAAACGAAATCATCGCAGGGAAGGGATGTAATCAGGGCAAGTGGGCTAGTTTAGAGTATAGGGTATACGACAGCATAGCGAATCCTACCGTAGGGCACCCTCAGAATTTCAGGATAAGGTCAAAAAAGATCCCCCTCTGAAATAAAAAACAGTAAACACAGTATTTAATACATTAAGGTCGTCATTCAAGGAAGTACGAGGCAGGAGAAGGCATAAAAATGTGTTATTGATAGAAAAGAAATTCAGCACGATGCTTGGCCTAAACCAGAGTATTTCTCAAAAATTCAAAACCTATAGGACAAAGCAACCTCTTCCAACTGCAGGCCGGGCCTGATCTGTACGGTGCACAAGGAGAAAAGAACTAGCAGAATCAGCTGGCCCGCTATACAGCAAGGAGGAGCACACTCCCTGGGCCGCCAACAAGAGAATTCTGGTCCCTTTAGTTATATATTCCTCACTCAAAGTTAATATACAAACGTTTTGGTATTCTTTGAGTCTGTTTAATGCAAGTTTGCTCTATAGAGCCTGATCATCTTTAGGGAAGCCATAGAGAATTCTGGAAGAATGTATCATAATGTATTTTACACCTTCAAAGACAAAAACCAGATTCTTTAATCCAGAAACATAAGATTATCCTGCAAGGCTCGTCCTCCCTTGACCTATTTTAAATACAACTGGTCCATGTAGGACAGCAGTGGAAGACCCATCTGCATTGGCTTTGAATGATGCTAAGGATTTTATGCTTTAAGCAAGCACCGGAGAGCTCCTAAAGTAGAAGGATCTACTAGCATTGCACACTGAGAAGTGCCATGATGTCTAATAAGAACTGGAGAAACGAGGGGATGAAGAAAACAGATTATTACTCTGGATCCACCTGAGACATGCTAAGGCACTGTGGTAAGCTCATAAGTGGCCACAGTGAGGTTATATATGTATCCTATTGGGAAAGGGTAGAGGTAGCTATTCTTGGTTAAGCAGAACTACGGAGTATAATACATACTACAATAAAAATGAAATACATGGGGGCACCTGGGTGGCTCAGTGGGTTAAGCCTCTGCCTTCAGCCCGGGTCATGATCTCAGGGTCCTGGGATTGAACCCCGCATCGGGCTCTCCGCTCAGTGGGGAGCCTGCTTCCCTCTCTCTGCCTGCTGCCTCTCTGCCTACTTGGGATCTCTCTCCCTCCATCAAATAAATAAATAAAATATTTTAAAAAATGAAATACATGAACATTGGTATAATTGTTAGGCTACCTGATGAAAAAAATTAATCTAGGGGCACCTGGGTGACTCAGTCAGTTAAGCACCTGCCTTCAGCTCAGGTCATAATCCCAGGGTCCTGGAATTGAGCCCCACATCCTGCTGCCTAGGGAATCTGCTTGTCTCTCTCTCTTTGCCCCTCTCCCTGCCCCCACTGGTGAACTCTCTCTCTCTCTCAAATAAATAAATAAAATCTTTCTAAAAATTTTTAAAAATTAATCTAGATTTCCCTGGCACAAATGTTGGTGGCTAAGTGAACCAACAGTTTTAAGTTAACTGAATAATAATAATAGTAATAAAATAATAATAAGTGAACCAATGTTCGAACTAGTTGTTGACCCACTTACCACACAAACTTTTCTTATGAGTAATTAAAAAAAAAGGGCGCCTGGGTGGCTCAGTTGGTTTAGCGACTAACCTTCAGCTCAGGTCATGATCCTGGAGTCCCAGGATCCGGTTTCACATCACAGTCCTGGCTCGGCGGGGAGCCTGCTTCTCCCTCTCACCCTCCCGACTCTCATGCTCTCTCTCTCTCAAATAAATAAATAAAATCTTTTAAAAAAAATATTTTTACTCATGTTAACAGTTAATCTGTTAATTTCAACAGAACCCCTATATTTTTTTAATTTTTTAATTTTTTTATTAACATATAATGTATTATTAGCCCCAGGGGTACTGGTCTGTGCAATGTCAGGCTTACACACTTCACAGCACTCACCATAGCACATACCCTCCCCAATGTCCATAAACCGACCCCCCTCTCCCTACCTGCCTCCCCCCAGCAACCCTCAGTTTGTTCTGTGAGATTAAGAGTCTCTAATGGTTTGTCTCCCTCCCAAGCCCACCTTGTTTCATTTATTCTTTTCCTACCCCCAAAACCTCCCATTTCCACTTCCTCATATCAGGGAGATCATATAGTTGTCAGATCATATAGTTGTCAGGGAGATCATATGATAGTTGTCTTTCTCCGATTGACTTATTTTGCTAAGCATAATACCCTCTAGTTCCATCCACATCATCGCAAATGGCAAGATTTCATTTCTTTTGATGGCTGCACAGTATTCCATTGTTTATATATACCACATCTTCTTTATCCATTCATCTGTTGATGGACATCTAGGTTCTTTCCATAAAAACCCCAGTATTTTGTTTTTATTCCATGAGTGAGCTTGGTTTCCATTTACTGAGGGAGGCCTCAGTATCTCAGTATCTCAGTATCTGAAATGAGTATCTCAGCAAGCACTGGAGCATTCCAAAGTCGAAGAAGTCTCGTACCCAGGAAAACAGGCCTAATAATTCTTTTAAAATAATTTAAACAGGGACACCTGGGTGGCTCAGTGGGTTAAGCTTCTGCCTTCAGCTCAGGTCATGATCTCAGGGTCCTGGGATCGAGCCCCACATCAGGCTCTTTGTTCGGCAGAGATCCTGCTTCCCCCTCTCTCTCTACCAGTCTCTCTGCCTGCTTGTGATCTCCCTCTCTCTGTCAAATAAACAAATAAAAATTCTTAAAAATAATAATAATAATTGAAACAAAAAGAAGGGGCACCTGGGTGGCTCAGTGGGTTAAGCCTCTGCCTTCGGCTCAGGTCATGACCTCAGGGTCCTGGGATCAAGCCCCGTATCGGGCTCTCTGCAGGGCGGGGTATCATCTTTGATACCATATTCTTTCTGATATCATATTTTCTTTCATATTGGAATTTCTGAGTCTTGGGGACTCTCCTGATTTCCTTGAATTTTACCGACCCTTCTCTGCATAGGTCCTGACCCTCTCTACCTGGATGCCTCTGACAGGAATACAACAAAAATGCATGAACTTCTCCGATGAAATCCTCTTCTGATTGGTGGGCAATAACACAAGCAAGTAAAGGACTCGTGAGTCTTAGGCTGCTGTCTCCTGGCGGCCCCATACATAATGCAGTCCTGGGACAGCAGCCCAAGGAGTATATCACAGCACTTTTCCATCATCTCAGACATATCCATGTGACATCCTCCCATTAATTACTGTATTATTTATAGAGAACTTCTGCCCGTTGCTGTTCTGGGTTTATGATGCTCAGCATGGACACACCCAAGCGGTTACACAAGACCCCTTGGGGCGCAGAAACAAAATATTAGAACATTTATTTTTCTTTATTTTCACACTAGAAAAAATTAAGTTTTTACTAATATTTATTCTATAGATTGAGCATGCATGTCATGAAAGGTCACATGTCATACACGCAGTCACCAGAGAAGGGTGTGTGTCCCACAGAGGGGAGGTTCTGGCTCACATTACTACTTACTGTGCCGTGACCCCCTTGCTCCAGCAAAATTCCATCTTCAGTGTAAATTTTTTAAGGGCTTTAATGAATAGAATCATTATTTCACTTGGTAATAACTGGAGCATGTTTAAATCTTTGGGGCCAGGAAAACATTCTACTTACCCTATGAAAATAAATGCAGAAATCTTATAATAAAATCAAGGTCTGGGGCACCTAGGTGGCTCAGTCGGTTAAGCCTCTGACCTCAGCTCTGGTCATGACCTCAGGGTCCTGGAATCAAGCCCTGCATTGCGCTCCCCACTCAGTAGGGAGTCTGCTTGTCCCTCTCCCTCTGTCCCTCCCCCTGCTCATGCTGTCCCTGTCTCTGTTTATCAAATAAATAAATAAAATCTTTAAAAAATAAATAAAAATTAAATAAAATAAAGGTCTTCTAAAAAGTATCCATTTCCTTTCACAAAAAGTGTCCCAAACCCACTGACTAGATGACATTCCAGTAACACTGATGCCGATAACAGTCATCCTGGCAGATACTTTTTTAACAAGAAAAATATGTGGGGCACCTGAGTGACTCAGTCAGATGAGCATCTGCCTTCGGCTCGGGTCATGATCTCGGGGATCCTGGGATTGAGGCCCATCACTCTCCCTGCTTAGCAGGGAGCCTGCTTCTCACTCTCTTCTGCTATCTCTGTTGCTATCTCTGTCTCTCTCAAAATCAATGAAATCTCTTTTAAAAATCTGAAAATCGAAAAAAAAAAAAAACTATGCCAAGGACAAATAGAGCATTTTGGGGAAAAAATGTTTAGTAATGTTTCTATCAGTACATAATTTTATTGCTGAAAATGACATATGTTAATTATAAACAATATCAACTATACAAAAGCTCTAAAATTGCACCAGGTTCATTAAAAGAAGCCAACACCAGGACCCACAGAACAACAAGTTGTTAGGTTTGAGATGTGAAATCAGGACGACCAGGTCTGACGCCTGATTGTACCTAGCTGTGCAACCGTGTTCAGTTCATCCAACTTTCTAGGTCTGCTTCCTCATCGGGAAAGGGTGAAATGATCCACCTGTACAGGACTTCTACAGAATTAAAGCAAGTAAGTCAGCATGACGCCTAGCATACACTAAACTCCCACTAAACGATGGTTTTATTACTAAAAAATTAATTTTTGAAAAACTGAGAAGTAGGAATATAAAGCAAAATATATCAAAATGAATATATATAAATGCTCTTACATTTAAGTGAAATTACCTGGGGCACCTGGGTGGCTCGGTCCGTTAAGCTCTGACTCTATTTCAGCTCAGGTCATGATCTCAGGGTCCTGAAATCAAGCCCAGTGGCTGTCTCCATGGTCAGCAAGGAGTCTGCCTGTCCCTCTTCCCCTGCTACTCCCCCGCCTACCACTCACAAGGTCAAGCACTCTTTCTCTTTCTCTCTCAAATAAATAAATAAACAAAGTCTTTTAAAAAATTAAAAAATAAATGAAATTACCCTCAAAAGCTAATACATGAGCAAGATGACAATGGTCAATATGATCTATAAAACAACCACGATAATGATGAGAGTCTTGTTCTGCAGGCTGATACTTTAAGCTACCATCATCGTCAACTAAAATACACACCTGGCAAGGATAAAAATCTAGAACCAATGTAATTAATACTATTTTCCTTTACTTTGAAGAAATAAAGTATAAGATGTCTCTTTCCTAGAACAAAACATACATTCTTAGCAAATGTGTCTGGGGCTAACCGGCAGAAATGATTAAATACTAGTAAAAAGTACATTAAGGAATCAGCAGGATTACCAAAGATGTTCCTTACTTGTCAATGCTGATTTTTAAAAAACAAAAACAAATAAACAAACAACAAAAACAGAAAAAGACCTTAAAACCCCAAAACTGTATAAAAAATTTGGTATTAAAGCAGGAATAATCAATATACCAAATGAAAGCCAAGCCACTAATCTGAATGATAGCTTATGGAAAACTTATATATATATCTATAACTGGTACTGATATGAGAAACAAAGGCAAAAGAAATGTAGCTTAAAATAAAATCTCCTTAACAGTTTGCAGCCCACTGACAGACACCTGAAACACGCAGAGCGTGACCTTCCTCAAAGAACCCAGGGCTGCCTTAGTGCCTTCGTGGTTAAATGGAACTTTATTTATCTTGGCACCAGCTGGCACCAGCTGGCCACTCAAGGTCCAGAAAGCCTTATTTCCAGATCATGGAGACTTGTACTATCCCTAACCCCCACTAATTAAAAAGTATACAATCAGTCACTCCTCATAATCCCAGGATAGCTCTTTCTGCCCACAGGTCCCATCCCAAGAATAGGGAAGGGGTAGAGGTCTAGGCAGGAGAGACAGGAGGCCCCTGACTCCCCTAACTGGGCTCCAGAACCATTCCTGGCAGGTGGAGATGCCAAGACAGAGATGAACAAGAGATAAGGGAACAAACCAAGATCGCAGAAGAACGTCAAGGCCACAAGCTTCCTAGTCAGTTCTCAAAAGCCCACGGTGACAGCACATTCAGGACCCCTCTCACTCTAGACAGTTGTTCTGTTTCCCTTCTGCTCTCACCTTCACTTAATAAACTTTCACTTGACTTCACCCTTTTGTGCCTCAAAATTCATTCTTCGACTCCGTGAGACCAGAACCCCAAAATCCTACAACAGTACCCTGCTAATTAAACTGTGACTGGTTTAGTTCCTATATTTTATCTACAAATAAATGTGGCTTAAAGAGATAGACACTGATCATAATACATAAGCTTAATCACAGAAATATTCATAGTATTCATAGTCTGTTGTTGTCTAAAGAATTCCGAGTTTAGGACTATTTCATAAAACAGAACATAAATGTGAAAATAAATACAATTACATAAAACATTAAGTTTTTAAATTGATCCATGGTTTAAGTGGTTTTTCTTCCTTGGGATACAGAGACCCTAAAAAAACCCTGCCAATGACATAACAAAAGTACTAGATAAAATATTTAAAAGATCTGTTAAAATATATAACTGAAGGATTTCCAGAGATTAAACAAGAAATAAAAGTGGAGGTCCTACAAAGACCTTTGTGCTGAGGGTTTCTGCTAAACCCCATAGAAGGCAAGCTTCTACTCTGATTTCTGCAGGAGGTCTGCAGGAAATAAGGCTGGGGGTGCCCAGGACAGAGCGGGAAGAAAACCAAAATATGCCTGTCACCCAAAATATGCCTGTCACCCAAAATATGCCTCTTTGACATAAAAATTATTTTGAGCTGAAGACAATTAAGAAGACACAAATGCAGGAAAAGCTTTCTCAACCCGCCCCTTCCCTACCTAAAAGCAGGATGTAAATTCTTCTTTTACAGGAGACAGGACTCTCAGCCCAGATATGGCACCAGAGGAATCTGCAAACAACCTTGTTCCATTAGTTCCCTCCCATATGAGTAACCTTCTGTGGGAAGCCCTGGGCTCCCAAAATAACCTCCCTTTGTCCCCTCTTTTCTCTACAAATGTATTGTTCTTTGTTGCAAATGCTAAGTAAGCTGTTCTAAGCCACCAGGATGAGTTACCTTTCACTGAGGTTTCTCCCACCTGAAGTGTGCTGTACATGTACATAAACTTGTTCACGTGTCTTTTTGTTACAGGTCTCAGCTGAAAACCCAAGACAGGTGGAGGTAAGGTTTGCCTTCCCTTGCAAGAGGACAAGACGAGGGAGCCCATGCAAAGCTAGGGCAACACGATGCAGTTTAAAGGTGAACCAGAAATAAACTGACTACACAGAACAGAGATTGAAGAAATATGCCTGTCCAAATTTTGGAATGACAGTGGAGGAAAGATTTCCCCTAAGAATTCAAAATCATAAGCCAGTTCAAAATGATGCCATCAGTATCATCACAACAAAAATCCTCAATTAGAGGGTTTAAATAAAAATTGTCCCAGTCTCCAGGAAATGGGCAAAACCAAATACAAATCTCTCAAGATTCTTAAATTCAAACCAAGCCCCAAACACTGCCACAGAAGTAGATCCAACTAAACAGATCACAGTTTTTAAAAATTAAACACACAAGGAAACACAGAATCTCAAGTGAAATCCAAAAGAAACAAGAGAAAGTAGAATCAGACAAATTTTCGATATTAGATCAAATACAGGGGGGGGAAAGGCTTGATGTATTTGAATAAAAAAATAAAGGGGGCTTGAAACTGTAAGAAAAAAGAGACCTTAAAAAATAAAATGGCGGGGGGGTGGGGCGCCTGGGTGGCTCAGTGGGTTAAAGCCTCTGCCTTCAGCTCAGGTCATGGTCCCAGGGTCCTGGGATCGAGCCCCGCATCGGGCTCTCTGCTCAGCCGGGAGCCTGCTTCTCCCCTCTCTCTGCCTGCCTCTCTGCCTACTTGTGATCTTTGTCTGTCAAATAAATAAATAAAATCTTTAAAAATAGTAATCATAATAAAATAAAATAAAATGGGGAAGGTGAAACGTGTGAAGGTAGTTAAAGGTACAAACTTCCGGTTATAAAATCAGCCAGATATGGGGATGTAAAGTATAGCAAGGAGACTCTGGTTACTGATGCTGTGTTGTAGAGATGAAAGCTGTAAAGGAAGTAAAGCTTGAAAGTCCTCATCACAAGAAATCTGTAACTATGGGTGGTGACAGATGTGAGCCACACCTGCTGTGCTGGTCATTTTGCAATGCATATAACAGCAAATCATTATTATGTTATGGAGTCGGAACTAATATCATGTTATATGCCAGTTATACCTCAAGCTTAAAAAAAATTTTTTTTAAGCAGGTTTGAAAAAGAACTAGGTATTTCTGGAATGAAAAATATGACATTTTTTTAAAAACTGAAATTCAATAGACAATTTCTTTAAAAAGCCAACTAGACAATATTGGAAGAGAAAATTAGCAAACTGGAAAGTATATCCTTTCACAGTTTTTTTAATTGTTATTAACATATAATATATTATTAGCCCCAGGGGTACAGGTCTGTGAATCACCAGGTTTACTTTCATAATTTTTAATTGTCTGACTAGTTTCTGAGGGAGGTGTGCTGACAGTCTCACTAGAAACAGGGAAAAAAAAAAAAAAAGAAACACAAAAAAAACCCAGAAACAAAAAAAGAAAACACACCATTCATTTAAAAAGCTGCTTTTTCTTTTGATGGCTGCATAGTATTCCATTGTGTATATATACCACATCTTCTTGATCCATTCATCTGTTGATGGACATCTAGGTTCTTGAAATCTTGCCATTTGCGACAACATGGATGGAACTAGAGCGTATCATGCTTAGCGAAATAAGTCAAGCGGAGAAAGACAACTATCATATGATCTCCCTGATATGAGGGAGTGGTGATGCAACATGGGGGCTTAAGTGGGTAGGAGAAGAATCCATGAAACAAGATGGGATAGGGAGGGAGACAAACCATAAGTGACTCTTAATCTCACGAAACAAACTGTGGGTTGCTGGGGGGAGGGGGGTTGGGAGAAGGGGGGAAGGTTATGGACATTGGGGAGCGTATGTGCTTTTGGGTAAATTGGAAGGGGAGATGAACCATGAGAGACTATGGACTCTGAAAAACAGTCTGAGGGGTTTGAAGTGGCGGGGGGGTGGGAGGTTGGGGTACCAGGTGGTGGGTATTATAGAGGGCACAGCTTGCATGGAGCACTGGGTGTGGTGAAAAAATAATGAATACTGTTTTTCTGAAAATAAATAAATTGGGGAAAAAAAATGAACCTGGAAAGCCCAAAAAAAAAAAAAAAAAAAAAAAACTTAAGGGATAACTATGGTTCTTAGTTTATAACTTTAATAAAGTGAATATTAATTCTAAAAAAAAAAAAAAAAGCTGCTTTTTCCACAGGGACAGGTTCTCTGAAAATGCACAGAATTCAGGGAGTAAGAATAAAAGCTAACATTTACTGAGTCCTGACTCTGTGTCAGACAAGGAGCTAGGTATTTGACAAATACGTCTCTTTTTATCTTCACAGGGACCCTATGGGATGGGTACAGATATAGAAAGATGAAGGTCTCCACTGGGCTCAGCAGGTGGTCCTAAATGCCTTGTTCAAGGTCACAGAACCAGTGTGTGTAGAAACCGATATGTGAACTCCCAATCTGCCTGATGCAGAACCAACTTGATACACCTGCTACAGGTCAACCGACTATATCCTACTCTCTGTTCAGTCCTTCGCCATGATAAACCACGTACCCTCTCACTTTGACCAGACTGGTTAGGTTTCCTAGAGCCTTCTTCTCTACGACGTCTCCACCCCAGGCTTCTGCGTCTATGCTTGGCTCGTCCAGCTTCAACAAGAATCCTACTAAGCCAGTTTAGAGAGACTCTCTCACCCGCCATCGCTGACCAGTTTCCTCATCCACCGCTGTTGGTGTCCAAGCCTGCAGCCTGCCCTTGGCCTGCCTACCGTTAGAATCCGCTCAGACCAGTTAGCAAGAATCCTCCTAACCCCCCTCATGTCCCCTTAGGGTAACCTCCCATCTGCCGACCATCCCCTCACTTTGCTAATTGTCCCAGCAGTCTTTGTTGTACTCGGGGTTGAATCCTATCTCTGCCCCCATGATAATAATCCATTACGACAGTCTTGAAGGAAGACTTTCTTATCATTTTAACAAGTGTCAGAATAATTTTTTCTTTAACTATAATTTTCTGGTTAGTAAAGTCAAACGCCTATGATGAAATGTAAAGGATGGAGATTGTCAATATAATTAGCATATAACCAAAACAATCCTGAAGATCAATTCCATTACTCTTTGTTATAACCAAGACTATTTTGTAACAGAACTACGTCACTTTCAAAATCCATTGTTCTGGGGCGTCTGGGTGGCTCAGTCAGTGAACCATCTGCCTTTGGCTCAGGTCGTGATCCCTGGGTCCTGGGATCGAGCCCCACATCGGGCTCCCTGCTAGTAGGAAGCCTGCTTTCCCTCTCCCACTCCCCCTGCTTATGTTCCCTCTCTTGCTGTCTCTTTGTTAAATAAATAAATAAAATCTTAAAAAAAATAATCCATTGTCCTGTTGTTAGATGTTACTATGCAGGCATAACATCAAATATTCTAAAATCCTGACATTCCTTTTTAGGAAGAAGAGCTGAACATTCCATGTTGCTTCCTGAAACAATTTTATTGGCATGCACACACATGTGCACACACACACAGGCACGCACGTACACACACCATAGGTCCAAACAATTCAAGCAATGCACCAAACTAGTGTTTAGGACACACTTTTAAATTCTAAAAGTTCTGCATGCAAAGATGAGAAGAGCTAAAAATATTCACCCATGTAAAAGAAGTATCCTACAGATCTCTAGTATGAGCTCCCCCTTGGATACAGACACATAAAAGTAACAGACTGTGTTTAAGGTTTGCATAAAGCCCCATGAACCAAACCAGCCAATCTTTGAGATGGATCCTAAAGCACGTGTGTGTGTGTGTGTGTGTGTGTAAAAATCGTCTGCATATTTACTTACCAGTTTCTCCAGCTGTCTTATTCTTCCCATGAGGCTTATATAGAACATACGAGCATCCTTTTACGTGGAAATGGTCATTAATTTGTCTAAACCACCTAAAAATGACAAATATGAAAATTTGCTCATGTAACAGTTCCATGGCTCAGACGCCACTATTCCAATTCCAGCAAAATTCAGGCAGCACCCAAGTTTGGCATCTCTACTAGAGGCTGGGGCCCAGCAGCTGGAACCACAGTTTTACTATCAACACACATCTCCAGCACTGTTATTTTGCAGAACTAGAAAGAAGGTATTGTCTCGAAGCGAGGACATCATACCTCATAAGTGTTGTATTTCCAGTGAAGGGGCCAAACCTAATATCTTCAAATGGGGGTTGAAAGCCCAAAATATGTAAAGCTTCTTCTTGGGTAATAGGTGGAAGACTACAAAAGAAACATCGCCTTTCATTTTACAGTTCCAGTCATATGCAAATATAACCTGTCTCAATGCTGATACATCCACCTGATTTACAAACAATTTTAGGAATACAGTTGCCTCTTGAACAACATGGGTTTAAACTGCACGGGTCCACTTATACACAGATTTTTTTTTAAATAAAATGTAGTACTTTAAATACATTTCTCTTCCTTATGATATTCTTAACATTTTTTTTCTCCAGCTTACTTTATTTTAAGAATACAGTACATAACACAAGCAACATTCAAGGCATGCGTTCATCTAATATTTATGTTATTGGTTAGGATTGTGGTCAACAGGCCATGAGTCATTAGATTTCTGGAGAGTCAAAAGTTATATGTGGAATTTAGACTGCCCTAGCCCCTGTGTTTTTCAAGGGTCAACTATATTCTTAATATTTATTTTGTCAGAAGGCATGCTTATTTTTAGCTAAAGGCTTATAACAAAATGTAGCAATTTTTTTCTTGATGTATGAAAAACTTATTCTTAAAAGTCTTTAATTACAGAAAAAGCAATACCAAATAACTTTTGAATTTGGAATTTACGGATACCAATAAATTAACATACTTACTTTCCAGCTCCCATTGTGCTATATAAAAAATTCCAACACGAAATTAATGAGGAGATACCACAAGAAGTCTTATATTGTGGGCGGCTTATGCAGTACCTGAGAGAACAAAAGACTGTTTTCTTCACTTGAATGAATACAAAATATGCATATAGAAATACAATACTCATGGTAGTTAAATGTATTAGCATGATGAGAACTTCACTCATCTAAGCCAATGTACAATCTTTACTCAGTTAAAATATTTTCAAACTTGTTAAATGTATCATCAACGCATAACAACAATAAACCATCCAGTTTAATAAAGTTAGCTAACTTTAACTAACCACTAGTTAAAGTGGATGTTATCTAAACTGATGGAAAAAAAATAATGATATGTACATGTAGACAACAACTACTAAAATTTCAGTGCAAGCTCCTAACTGAGCTACATACATGATTATTTGCAACTTCAAAAATACTGGGAAAACAAGGGGTGCCTGGGTGGCTCAGTCAGTTAAGCAGCTGCCTTTGGCTCAAGTCATGATCCCGGGGTCCTGGGATTGAGCCCAGCGGCAAGCTTCCTGAGCAGTGGGGAGCCTGCCTCTCCCTCTCCCTCTGCCTGCTGCTCCCCCTGCTTGTGTTCTCACTCCCTGACAAATAAATAAAATTTTAAAGAAAAAAAAAAATACTGGGGAAACAAAACAAAGTACTGTCCCAGTATCAATTTTTCAGATTCTTCAACTCAAACTAAAAAACATCCATTTATCACACACTATGTCCAACTAAAACCTCTGGGTGAGAAGCAATGGTTCCATCGTCAGGGAGAATTTTAAAGTGTAACACAAAAACCTTCCATGGCACAATTTTTTTGCACTGAGTAATCTAGGCAATGTTCCAAATTGTCATGTATCAAGAGAAGTGACTGCAGCTAATGTGAACAGAGGAGAAAAGAAGCAGACCATTCAATCAGAAAAAAAGAAATAGTATTGGCTTTCAATTTGCCTTTTCCTAACTGCTTTCTTCTTTTTTAGATTTTTTTAAAATTTTTATTTATTTGACAGAGAGAGAGAGAGAGAGAGCGCACGCGCACAAGCATAAGCAAGGGGAGGGGCAAAGGGAGAGGGAGAAGCAGGCTCCCTGCTAAGCAAGGAGCCCAATGTGGGACTCGAACCCAGGACCCTGAGATCATGACCTGAGCTGAAGGCAGACACCCAACTGACTGAGTCACCCAGGTACTCCAGATTTTTTTTTCTTTTTTTAAGAAATCTCTACACCCAATGTGGGGCTCAAACCCAAAACCCCGAAATGAAGAGTCACACGTTCTACGGACTGAGCCAGACAGGTACACCTCCCAACTGCTTTCTAATAAAGGTGCTAACAGTGGCCAAAACAAAAAGGAAAAATAAGACTTATCACTAAACACAGTTTAGTCTTACCTTAAAACTGATTACAAAAATAAAAATTACAGATCTATGTATGTAGTGGCCAAAACAAAAAGGAAAAATAAGACTTATCACTAAACACAGTTTAGTCTTACCTTAAAACTGATTACAAAAATAAAAATTACAGATCTATGTATGTACGTTTGCATAGGTACATACAATATGCATAATGGCACATATACAATCAACAACTCAACTTGTATCCATAGACTAATCAGGACCTTTAAGACTAAGACACAAAAGATGTTTATGGTCACTCGATTATATGGTTAGCATGTAGCCACATGACACACTAATAGTTATGGAATGAACTTCACCTCCCTAAAAAGATATGCTGAAGTCCTAACCACAGGTACCTATAAATACAACCTTATTTGGAAACAGGGTCTTTGCAGATGGAATCAAGTTGCTAAGATGATGTCACACTGGAGTACGGATGGGCCCCTAATCCAAGATGACCAGTGTCCTTATAAAAAGAGAAGAAGGACACACAGAGACGAAAATGTCGCCGGACGAAGACCCAGACACACGGTGGGAGGAAACACAGATGGAAGCAGACGTGTTGCATCAGCAAGCCTAGTAATGCCAAGGGCTGCCATCAAAGCACTGGGAGGTAGGATGAAGCAGAAAATTCTACCCCACAGATTTCAGAGGGAACGTGGCCTTGCCAATAGCTTGACCTCAGACTTCCAACCTCCAGAGCTATGAGAGTTTCTGCTGTTCTAAGCCACCAGTTTATGGCACTTTGTTGTGGTAGGAAACTCTCACCCTAATCACCCTCCAGGAAAGACTGCAAACTGGTTTATATCCACAAAAGAAAAAACGAATGAACACATGATGAATGTTTATATCCATTTGCATAGAAATGATCCTGGCTTGAGAAAGTGTTAGCATTCCAGAACTCTCATTCCAGAAACTCTCGTTTCACACTCCGAAGCTCACTTCTGGACGTGCTCAGGTATTCACAGCTCCCACCAACATTCTCTTCTGCAACTCAATTTCCTTCAAATGGACTTAGCAGTTACCATGACTTTTTTCCTACTGCTTTCCATTCCTTTTCTTCCCCTCCAATACCTTGAGTGGTTTATATTCCTCGTTGAATAGGTACGTGCTCATGAGTCACTGTAATCACTGAATTCTCACGTGATGGGAGTCTGCTGCTTCCACACTTGAGTCAATGTGACCGTGACATTTGGTGACTTTTTCTCTACCAAGAAACATGACTCCACTGTAGCCTGGTCGCCAGCGCTGCCATGGTGAAGACCGAGACCAAAGGGATAATTTCCCTTTGTACAACTGGTTTTGCACCTGGAGCCCAGGACTCCTTATGCTTGACCTTCAGTAACTCCCCTAGAACATGCCTTGGTGCTCATCCATTGATTTTCCTTCCTAATTTACCCCTTCAAGTCCGCAGACTCCAGCCTTTCCTCATTTGGGGAACATTCCTTCCACTTGTGTCTTCAAATTATTTTTTTTTTCTATTTGTTCTGATCTCTTCCTCGAGAATACCAGTTAGTGCTATTTGGAACCTCTGTTAGCCATATTTATCTGCTCTTGTTTTTGTTTTTGATTTTTAAGATTTTCTTTTTAAGTAATCTCTACACCCAATGTGGTGCTCAAACTCACAACCCCAAGATCAAAAGTCACATGCTCCACTGACTGAGCCAGCCAGGAGCCCCAATACTTATCTGTTCTTTAATCATTTTCACGTCTTTGTTCTTTTCTATGTGAGTTTTGTGCGATTTCCTCACACTGGCTCACCATTGACTTGACTATGTTTTTCACTGGGTTGGGTTTTTTTCCCTTGCTCCTATGTGGTTTTCACGTCTACAGTGACTTTTTTTTTTTTTTTTTTTTTTGGTCCTCTACTTCTTTCCAAGGGCACATCAATTATCTCCTTCTGTTGTCATACAATCTCTTCTTTGACTTCATTTCAAGAAAGTGTGTAAGTTACCACTTTTTTGATATAAAGGACTTATTCTGAATTTTAACTTTACTTCCTAGACTAACGCTCGCAAAGATGTATATGCCTTCTGCAGTTATCCCTGGTTTTGCTTATTTGCAACTTTGATATACATATATCAAGTTGCTTCCTCTCTGATTTTTACTCGTCCTTGAATAGAGCTGATTATCACTGAAGAGTTGTCTCCTATCTTCGATCCCCGTGGTCAAATCTGTCCCCCATTTTTGTTGACTATTTAAAATAATTTTGGTGGAAACACAACATAAAATTCACCATCTCAACCATTTTTAAGGGTACAGTTGAGTAAAGTTAGCTATATTCATATTGTTGTGAAAGAGATCTCTAGAACTTTCTCACCTTGCAAGACTGAAACTCTACACCCACTGGCCAACACCCTTTTTCCCCTCCTGTCAGCCCCGACAAGCACCATTCTTCTTTCCATTTTTATGAGCGACTACTTTACACTTCATAGAAATGAATCTACAGTATTCATCTTTTTGTTACTGGCAACCACCATTCTACATGCTGTCTTTATGATTTTGATGACTTTTAAGTACCTCTTAGAAGCGAATCACACATTACTGGTCTTTTTGTGTCCAGCTTATATCATCTAGCATAATGTCCTCAAAGTTCATCTATGTTGTAGCATGTGTCAGAACTCCTTCTATTTTAAGCCTGAATAATATCCCATTCTATATAGCACGTTTTCTTTATTCCTTCATTGATGAACACTGGGGCTGCTTCCCCCTCTCCACTATTGGGAATAATGCCGCAGTCAAGATAGTATGCAAATATGTCTTCAAGATCCTGCTTTCAATTCTTTTGGATGTATACCCAGATTTGGGATTACTGGATCATATGGTGCTTTAGCTCAGGTTGCCATAATAAATTACAACAGACCTGGTAGTTTCAACAATATTTATTTCTCGCAGTTCTGGAGGCTGAAAAGTCCAACACTGCGATGCTAGCAAATCCAGTGTCTGATGGCAAACTGCCTCCTGTTTAGCATATGCCTATCCTCTCGTTGTATCTTCCCATTGTGAAGCAGAGACAGAGGAGAAAGCAAGTTCCCTCTTCCCGTCTTCTTATAAGGCACTAATCCCATTCACAGGAGCTACACCCTCATGACCTAATTACTTCCCAAAGGTCCCACCTCCTAATACCATCACCTTGGGAGTTAGGATTTCAATATATGAAATGGGGGGAGATACTATTTCCTACGGGTGTTTCCACTTCAACCCTTATCTTGTAATACTCTCAGTGGGATATGAGCTTGTCATCCTGGCAATTTTTCCCCTCAAGTTATTTCTCCCATCTGTCCTCCTCATCCAAGCCTTTATGGCTTCACATGTTACACTATTAAAATGTTCTTAAAACATATCTTAAATCTAAGGGATTAGGAGCAAAAATGGACAAAGAAGCTAAAATTATTGGTTTTGATTATAGTGTCTTTCTCCAACACACTCTACAGACTTATTACTACCAGTTTATTGTAAAATGCCCTTTTGTTAAGAAATCATCAATGGCTTCTCTCTACATCAGAATAAAAAAAAGCTAAATCCTTAGCCTAGTGTCCAAGACATAGATCATGACAGGTGTTACAAAGAAAGAACATGAACGTTGGAGTCTGGCTCTCTTCAGTTTCAATACAAGATCTACTTATTCACCATATGATGTTGGGTAAGTTTCTTATAGCTCTCTGAGCTTCACTCCAGACAAGCTTGTCTGATCTTCATTATCAAAAAGCGATACACTGGGGCACCTGGGTGGCTCAGTGGGTTAAAGCCTCTGCCTTCAGCTCAGGTCATGATCTCAGGGTCCTGGGATCAAGCCTCGCATCGGGCTCTCTGCTCAGCAGGGAGCCTGCTTCCCCCTTCTCTCTCTGCCTGCCTCTGCTACTTGTGATCTACGTCTGTCAAATAAGTTAAAAAAAAAAAAAAAAAGGCAAGACATTTTCCTACCATCCATTCAAAGACCTTTGGACCCTCCATCCCCTCAGATTTCCTCCCTGAAGACCTAGCCCCTCAGTGAAGCATGTCTTAGGTTCAAGTTCCTCATTACCTCCTCTCGTGCTGGTAGTTTATTCAGACTCACCATCTGACAGATTGCCTGATATATTTGATATTTTTCTGCTTAGTTCCCATTTCTCACCTAGATTTTAAACCTTGAGAAAACAAGGACCATGCGTTGTGCCTCTCTGTATTCTCGACCCATAGTAAAGGGTCCAAAGCTCATTAAATAGGTGATAAAATCTAACATTTTTTAAATCTCATACAAATAATTTTTCAGACTTCAAATCACAGACTAGTAATATTTAAAAGCTATCATTAATTAAATATTTTTTTCTTTAGAATAGGAACTATATTCTAAAGTAACCAAATAACCCCAGCTGGTGAGTGAAGGCTCTTCTTATTAGAAGAATATCAGCTAATAAAAGGAGAAAAAAATGATGGAAATTTGAAATATCACCATTTTGCAACAAGGATTCAGGGAATAATTGTCACCAGGTTTGGTTAAAGCCAATAGGTGGAAAGTTAATGGGGACAGGACATTAGCATGATACCACTGTCACTCCACTGATTACATGACAGTTGTAGAAGGGGAACAAAAAAACTCGGCAGTGTGGGCTAGGCTGTCACCACTGAAATCCAGTCATCACTCTTAGAATCTAATACTCGATGACCAGATACTATGTACCTCCTGAAGCGATGCAGTATGGAGGCCACAGGATCCCACCTGGGCAGTATTCTTGCCTTGAATGTTCAACCAGAATCTAAACCAAGTCTTTATGTCTAGTTTCCAGCTTTCAGGAAATACTGAGGTTATAGACGTAATTTAGACAACTATCAAGGGAAAAAAATTAGACAAATCCAGAAGATAGGACATTCTACAAGTTATCTGGCCAAGCCTCTTTAAGAAGTCAATTCCTGGGCACCTGGGTGGATCCGTTTGTTAAGCGTCTGCCTTTGGCTCAGACTGTGATCCCAGGGTCTTGGGATGGAGTCCCGCATCAGGCTCCCCGCTCGGCGGGAGCCTGCTTCTCCCTCTCCCACTCTCCCTGCTTGTGTTCCCTCTCACTGTCTTTCTCTGTGTCAAATAAATAAATAAAATCTTAAAAAAAAAAAAAGAAGTCAATCTTCTAGACTTAAAACAAAACAAAACAAACAAACCAAAAACTGGTAAGAGAAATGAGGTAGAAACTATTCTAGATTAAGAGAGCCATAAAGGCCACAACAAGCAAACACAAGGTGTAGCTCATGGTTGGGTCCCACTGTGAACAACCAAGTGTTAAGATACTTCGGAAAAATCTGGGAAATCTAAATTTAGCCTGAGAATCAGGTACTATGGAAATATTGTTAATTTTATTAAGTATGGCAATGGTACTGTGTGGTTAAGGAAAAAAATCAATTTTTAGAGATTACCATCTTCTGAGATCTAGTACTTTCCGCTGCTTAATATCTTCAAGAGGAGAATACTGAGGCCACTCCCTTTGATGTCTTCCTTTTTTATCTGAAGTTTTTTTCTTGGAAACTTGTTTCTTTACATTGCCTAGAATACAAGAATACAATACCATGGCAATACAATTAATTATGTAACAAAACTAAAAAGCAATGCCACTAGTTCTCAAAATACTTGCAAACATATTGAAGAAATACATGTATCTTCAAGAATATTCCCCTAGCTTAAAGAGAGAAAATAAAAACAAGTTTAAGCAACCATAAGTGTTAGTTCCTATCAGATACTTATACTCCAATTCCTGATCTAGTTGCTTAGCTAGTAAAAGACTCAATCACAAAATCTTTGGTTTAGAAAATCAAATTACCAACAGTAAAACATTTAACTAGGCCACTTTCCAAAAATGAATCCTTTCTACAAAACTATAAAAACACATTAATGTAACTCTGTTGAAAGATTAAAAGCACTAGATCCAATAATGCAATGATGTGATATTTAAAAATAACTCCAGGCCTTGTAGATACCACAAAATGAATTAAGAATGATGCTTACATGTACATTATTAAAATGCAACTTTAGTACCAGGAACTAGAACGGAAAACAAAGTCCCCTTTCTCTGTGTGTGTGCGCACTTAACAGCGAATGCACACACACATGCACACATGCATACACACACACCAATCTCTCCAGAAGACACATAAGGCAAATAATAGTAGTTACCTAAGGGGGAGGGGAATTTGGAGCTAGATAAAAAGAAGACAAAAATAAAATTAGACTTTGCTCTGCTTAATGTTTACACTTCTTTTGTAAAAGATTTTATTTATTTATTTGACAGATAGAAATCACAAGTAGGCAGAGAGGCAGGCAGACAGAGAGGAAGGGAAGCAGGTTCCCTGCTGAGCAGAGAGCCCGATGCGGGGCTCGATCCTAGGACCCTGGGATCATGACCTGAGCTGAAGGCAGAGGCTTTAACCCACTGAGCCACCCAGGCATCCCAATGTTTATACTTTTAATTTCTGAATAATGCTAGTGGATTATTCAGGCAAAAATTATTTAATTAAAACCTTAACTATAGAGAACAAACTGACAGTCACCAGAAGGGACGGGTGAGCTAGGTGATGGGGATTACAGAGCAATCTTGTGGTGAGCACTGGGTGATGTATGGAAGTGATCAATCACTAGATTGTACACCTGAAACTCATGTAAGACTGTATGTTAACTCATGAATCTAAATAAAAACTTTAAAATAAATGTTAATAAATAAAATTCAAGTTTCGCATCACTTAAATACCATTAACATTTCAGACAGCTATGCTCTCTATACTTACTACTTTTCACACATACTAGATCTTCAATGAAATAATCAAATCCGTTATAAAAATCAAATAAAAGTTAATATTTTATTTTTATGAGTCATGATAATTATAAAATATAGACTATATAGATATACGCCTAGAAAACAGACATGGAAAGGGGCTTGTTTCATTCACTCAAATTGCTCTACAATAAAACCCAAACCTCAGAAACTCTTCTGACACAGGGGATTTCTCTGATTTTTATAAGATGTCATAATGACAAACACTATAATATCCAGAAACAAGCTTCTCCCCATTTCTTCTAGCTATTCCCTTTAAGTCTTCACAGAGAACACAGATTTTTACAGAGCTGAACAACCACTGGCAAACATGAGTTAAGTCTCATTCTGAAAAGTTTCTTTCACTAATAAAATATATTTTAGGGTGTAAGGGAAAATCCACTTCCCATGTCTTCGCTGCCCAATAATCCCTAATGCCCTACGTAATTTTCCCACCCACTTAAAATCTTAGAGGCTAATGGAGCCTGGTGATCTTTGACTCCAGCAGCGCCCAGAGTGGTCTGGACTTGCATACTTTCCTCTAAAGCTTACCCGAGCATACCCGCTGTCCCCTTCTACTCTACTCCTAGGAGCCCCCTGGGCTAAATAAGTGTGTATTCCAAATGCGCACCCTTCATGAAATCCCCACGTGGCCACAAGAAGAGCTGGTCCCACAGGCAAAATTCAACGCAGTTTGAGAGAGGGATGCTCTGGCAAAGTAGAAGCTAAGATTGAGAGAGGAACATAACAGATCGACAGCTAAATACTCTGTCTCCCCATCTCATCAGCTCCAGGAGCCTTTGCCCACCTTCCCTTGTCATTGTCATATTCCTTCTTCCAGTCCTCATCCTCCCCCTAACACACCCATCTAGCCCCAAAACCAAAGAAACATCCATACATACACACCTACCTCTAGTCACCACACTGGCTTTTAGAGAAAGGTCTGAGGATAGCAAATATAAGGAGAATATCTGTCATCTTTTTGACTTGAGGAACCATGGGACAGTTTGGGGCAATCATTGTCACTGGAAAGTGAGGTGGGTGAGGACCCCAGAAATAAAACAGCCAGAAAAGGGGAGACTCAAATTTTATTTATACTTTTGGCCCATATCTTGGGCTGATCCTGGAACCATGCATGCACAGAGAAGACCCCAAACAGCACAGCTAAGGCTTAAAAAATCGAACAGAGATTTGAAATGTCCTCCAGAGACCAAATTGGCAATTTTAGTCAAACTAAATTCAATGCTGCTAAAATTAAAAACAAACAAATGAACAAACGTAAAATAAAACACTCTTTGGAGGAATATATCAGAATCAAAAATCTCCACAACATTTCCAGTGCCTTGGATACAGTTCAGAATTATTAAACATGTAAGGAAACTGAAAAATGTGACACCTTCTCAAGAAAAAGAAAAAGAAAAAAAAAAAAGGTAAGACCAACTCTGAGATGACCCAGATCTTAAAACTGGCAGACAAGGGTTTTAAAGTGGGTATGATAACTACGTTTAATGAGATAGACACAATCTTCCAGTAATGAATGAAAATGAAATGAATGAAAAGATGGCAAATCCGGGGTGCCTGGGTGGCTCAGTGGGTTAAGCCTCTGCTTTCGACTCAGGTCATGATCCCAGGGTCCTAGGATCAAGCCCCACATCAGGCTCTCTGCTTTGCAGGGAGCCTGCTTCCCCTCTTCCCCTCTGTCTTCCTCTCTGCCTATGGTGATCTCTCTCTGTCAAATAAATAAATAAAATCTTAAAAAAAAAAAAAAGATGGCAAATCCAAGATAGGAAACAAAAATTACTTTAAAAAATGTAAATTCCAGAACTAAAAGAAACAATACCTGAAACAAGTAATTCATTGACTATATTTAAAAGCTATCTTTAAGAGAGGCACTTCTTTTTTTCAGTTAGAAGATTTTTATCAAGAGGAAGATGGATCATGTATTTTCTTTTCTGAGTGGGGTTGACACTTACCTTAGTTTCAGGAGCACAACATAGTGAGTCAACAATTTTAGGTATTATGCTAATCTCAAAAGTAGCTACCATCTGTCACTACACAACCCTATTACAGAACCACTGGCTCTGTTCCCTGTGCTGTATGTACCTTTTACTCCCGTGAGGTGTTCATTCCATAACTGGAAGCCTGTATCTCTCACTCCCCTCCACCCATTTTGCCCATCCCTCCACCCCCTCCCCTCTGGAAACCACCATTATATTCTCTATATTTATAGATCTGATTCCACTTTTTGTTTGTTGGCTTATTCATTAGTTTCGGGTTTTAGATTCCATGTACAAGTGAAATCATATGATATTTGTCTTTCCCTGTCTGACTTAAGCCCTCTGGGTCCATCCGTGTTGTACCAAATGCCAAAATCTCATCCTTTTTTATGATTGAGTAGGAGAGATGGACTTTAGATATATAAAGATACAAGTTGAAAATAAATGGTTGGAAAAGGATATACCACGCAAACACCAGTCAAAAGAAACCTGGAGTAGTTAGATCAATATCAAAGTCACTTTCAGAAAAACAATTATTACTCGGAATAATGAGGGACATTTCATAACAACAAAAGGTCAATGCAACAAGAGGAAATAAAAATCATAATTGTGTGTGCACTAATAGCAGAGTTTCAAATTGCATAGAAGCAAAAATCAACAGAAGTAAATGCAGAAAAGATGACGATTATAATTGATTTTTAACACTCCATTTTCAGCAATTGATAGAGCAAGACAAAAATTAACTGAAGTGAAAACTAAGAAGATGTGAAAAACATTCTCAAACACTGATCCAGTAAATATTTATAGAACACTACACCCAGCAACTACAGAATAGGCAGATAGTCTTTTCAGATGCACATGGTACATTCACCAACGTGGACTGTAGTCTGGGTCAAAAAACAAGTCTCAGCCCATTCTAAAAAACTGAGGTCTTATGTCCTCTGTCCATAATGGAATGGAATTTGAAATCAACATTGGCAAAAGCACCCAAATATTTGGAAATTAAGCAGCACAGTTCTAAACAGTAATGCATGTATCAAAGAAGAAATCCCAAGAAAAATTAGAAAATATTTTACATCAAGTGATAATAAAAATAAGGCGGGCCAGCGTGTGTGGGTAGTGACTGAAACAGTCCTCACAGAGCAGCTTAAAGCACTGAACGCTCATAGGAGAAAAGTCCTGAATCCGAAAGTTGTAGTAAACCCAAAGTAAGCAGGAGGAAGAAAATAATAAGCAGAAATTAGTAGAATCGTGAGCAAACAACCCGGAAAATTAACAAAGCTAAAAGCTGGTTATTTGAAAAGATGGACAAAACTGATAAAGCCATAGCCAGAAAAAAAAGAGAGAACATATATGACCAGTATCAGGAACAAAAGAGGAGATATTACTAAAGACCCTGTAGATATTAGAGGGATAAAGGGGACTATTAGAAATAGCTTTATGCCAAAAAAACCAACGACTTGGATAAAATGGACAGACTAAAACTGGACAGAATTAATGGGAATCAAGACAACTCCATAATCACATTATTAGAGATTTTTAATACCCCTCTGAAAACCCCTCAGAAAACAGGAGAGATCACTTCCCAACTTGTCTCAGGAGACCTGCATAGCCCTAATGCTAAACCTAAGAAAGATATTATGAAAAAAATTACAGACCAATCACCCATAAAAAATAGACACAAAGTGAACCCCCCCCAACACACTGAGAATTACAAATTTACCCAATATTCTGTGAAACACACTGATCTGGCAAATGAACAAGAAGTATGGAGGTTTTACCAAATGGTCAGAGACACCTAGGAGTAAAATACAAACCCTAGCTCGGCCTCATACTAGCTATCAACTTTCCACAAGCAACTTATCATCCCCTCTGAGCCTCGATTTCTTTACCTTATATAAAATGACGATAAGAGTACCTACCACATAAAAATCCCGTATTACTATGAGTTCAGAAGAAAGAAGTGAAAAGCAGCAGTTTCTGCCACAGGGCCACCACACTGCAAATGCAAAGGCTGTGTATTGCATGCTAGGTGAATAGCCCTCTCTTAAATTGTGCAGTACACAACCTACTCAGAAGTACCTAGAGACCTTGCTGGGTGCTTGAAAAATTTTTACAAGAAAAAGCCACAATGTTATATGGTAGAAAAGAAAATGAAATGTTTAATTGGGAAAGATGAGTTTGTGTCTCTGCAAAACCACAAAATAGTATGTTATTTTAGCCACCTCGTGAACCATTTATAAGCTACCACATACTTATCTGTAATACCTGTATTTTACAGGATCTTAGATTTTTCAAAGCTCTCAAAATGCACAGGTTATGTGTGAAGTTTTCAGTGGTAACCCATTAAATGAACTAAATGTCTTCTGCCCAAAGTTATTTTTTAACTACAATGACAGACGACAGACAACAGATGGCAATGTTCCTTGTTCGGCATTATAAAAGGAAACCGTGTTGAATGGCAAGCTTAAACAAGCTATGTTATTTTCACATGTGAAATTCAAGCCTCCTTCCTTACCTGATTTGTGTTTCAAATTTGTGGTCACCCCGTCAAATTCAGTTTTATCGATTTCCCATGCAAGAGGTAGCTTGCCCAGGCTACTGGATAAATGTTCCAAGCTATTTTCTTCATTGTAGATGATTTCCGATGTACTCGTTGGGATGCCAATGTATCTTGACGGATTATTTCCAGCAGGTAAAGAGGTACTATCAGGGAGGCAAGAAGAGCGGGTTGAATTTGGAGTTTTATAGATTGAGGTTGCCTGGTTGAGAAACGCATAGTCTGAACAGATGGCATAAATTTTCTCCCGAGTGTGGGTCACTGGACAGCTCCACGGGTAATGACCATCTCCTTTGTGACCCAAGGGTGTCCCCGAGGCACGAGTGCAGAAAGACTGAACAGCACCTTGTAGATCTTCTTCAGGAGACTTTCTCTCGGATTTGTGCTCACCATTTCCAGAATCATTTGCCCTTTCTGCTTCTGCAATGTTAGGCATTGAATGCAACCAGAAAAGTTCTGTTACAAAGGAGAAGTTGCAGCTCTTTCTACGACTTGAAAACCAACTGTGATGATTGTTTACAGCATTCTACAGAAATCTGAGAGCTGCAAGATGGGCTCCTAAGAAAAGAAGGAGGAGAAAGAAACATCAACAATCCACGAGAGACTCCAAAAGCACTGAAAAATGGATCAAGTGTTTCACGTGCCTTCATCCAATAAAATTTTACAACATTATACACCTACAGCCACAATCACTGGCCACTGTCTTATTAAAACATTATTTTACAATAATGCTTCATAGTAACAAAAAGAACTCAATGAAAAATGGGCAAAATACCTGAATAGTGACTTCTTCAAAGACAGTGCAAAAATGGCCAATAAACCCATGAAAAGATGCTCAACATCACTAGACATCGAGGAAATGCCAATCAAAACCACAAGACATTATGTCACACCCAGCAGGATGGCTCTAATCGAAAAGATAGATCAGATAAAGGATTGAGGATGTGGAGAAACTGGAACCCTCCTACCCTTCTGATGGAAATGCAAAACGGTTCAGTCACTTTGGAAAACAGTTCCTGGAATATTTACAGTTACCATAGGAGCAAGCAATTTCACTCCTAAGTACATATCTAAGAGGAATGAAGACATACATCCACACAAATGTTCATAGCACCATTATGTACAATAGACAAAAAGGAGAGACAACCCAAAGGCCTATCAACTGATGAATAAATAAAAGGTAGTATATACAAGCAATGGGATATTTTTCAGGCAACAAAAATAAAGGAAGCACCCACCCACGCTACAACAAGGATGAGCCTTGAAAGCATGATACTAAATGAAGGAAGCCCATCATCCCAGAGCCTAATAGTGTGTGATACCACGTATATAAAAAGTAAAATAGGCAAGTCTCTAGTGACGGAAATTAGATTCGTGGGTTGCCTAGGGCTGGGAGGGAGGAGGAGGTTGAGGATGATAAGGGTTTCTTTTTGGAGTAATGAAAATATTCTATAATTGATTGAGGTGATGAACATACAACCTTGTGAATATACTAAAAGCTACTGAATCAGACATTTTAAACAGGTGAATTGTATAGTGTGTGAATTTCATCTCAAAGAAACTGTGCATTCATCACCATGACTGATTATAGTTAATAGTCACTAACTTATATATAACTAACATATATCCTAGAAAAGATCCCCTTATCTTTGTTTTTAAGGAATGCTTTCCCTCTATTCAAACCTTCACGTAGTAATTTTTTTAGTAATTGGTGCCGTTTATAGTTCTTTGCAGGAAGAACTGGCTGGAGCTTCACCATCAAAGATGGAAACCCCAACTGTATCATTTTAGAAACTTTTTTCAAGAAATCCTAGGAGTACTTATAGGGGATCTATAGACAGGAAGCTTTTATGCCTTCTTCTTCCTCATCCTCTGGCGTCTTGGTCATGTTGGAGGAAGATGCAAAGAGAAGGTCAGTGCCTGAGATCACACAGACCAAACTGGGCTTTTCTGAGGAGTCAGTTTCTGATTCTTAGCAGATGACCTCACAGAGCATTTTCTACTGACCTGTTATCCTCATGCCTTTCTCTAAGAGCCAGCATGGTGGGCAGAGATAGCTATTAGCTGTGGTGTTGGGAGTGTCTGGATGGGTTATGGTAGGGTGAGGCATGAAAGAGAGCATAGGGTCCTGCTAAGTAAGGGTTGGAGACCCAAGCGTGTTGGAGTCAGTCTGGGTCAGGTGGGGAGAGGAGGGAGATAGAAATGTTCCAGGGACTACTCTTATCTCTTCATCTCCAGCTTAGCTTAGACTTTGCCAGAGCGTCCATCCTCAGATTTAATGGAATTACGCCCGTGGGCCCAGCTTCTGTGTGGCAGTGTAGGGATGAAGGATGCTTCACTTGGAATATATATTGAATATGCTTATCAAAAACATAGGCAAAAGAAATCAGTGCATTTGAACATAAAAGGTAACAATGAGCTCTCTGCAAGCTAAAGAAAAGAAAGAATATAGCACTAGATGAATAAAAAGTTTAACAGCCTGGTTTTGTTTGCATTTGGACTTTGCTATTAAATAATGGTCACTAAACAAGAATGATCTCTTTGCTTGTACTCTACCAAAAAAAAGTGAAGATCATCAAAGTAGGGATATATTTTATACTGGTTGTCAATAAAAGCCACCAGTGGTCTGAAAACTTTCTCACTTGAACCACTGTTTAAGGAAACTTCTCTTTGAAAAACTGTGTGATATGTCTAGATTTTTATCATAGAAGTAAAACAAATGACAAAAAGATATTGCAAAGTACCAAGATATTACACAGAAAGTGAAAGTTATCCAAATCCCATGACCCAAGCATAACTGGAGTTTATTTTCTTTTCTTATTCTCTGCCAGATCCATGTCTGTTCTCCTCGTGTCAATGACAGCTTGAGGCTAAGGGTGCTCGTTATCATGTCCCCAGGCTTTCCTACAAGTGAACTGAGCACAAGTTATTACTGATAACAGAATCACTAGAGACAGCAAGTACTGTATTATGTTGTAATTATAGCTTCAGGAAATACTGAGTTCGAGGGCCATCAGGTTGTCCCTCCACTAAATGGCCTGCAGCTCCCCCCCATTTTGTCCTATCTTGTAGCTCCTTTTGTTCCTAATTTCGTCAATCATTCCCAATTCCATCCCCACCCTAAAACCTTCTGCTCTTAGAAAAAACCCAACCGCTTGTCTGGCCCATGGTCCTTTCCTTTAGCATCTCCTGATCCCTCCTCCCCCTTGCTCTTTCCAACTTTCCATTCTCCAGAGGTCTTTCACAAGGTTCGCCAGGGTTATCCTTAGGGATGATCATTTGTGAAAGTCTCATCAACAAATAATTACCCTTAAGTGCCTACATCATTCCGGGCATTATTTTAAGCTCTGGATTAGGAGCTTAGATTCCAGGATTTACTAGGAGAGGCCTTAGCAATCAGGAGCCGGACTATTAGCCAAGAGGCCTCTTTTTCCCCCTCCCTGGTTCTCATCTGTGAGATCTGAGTTTCCAGAGAGCCGATGCTCTATTAAAATATTACAAGTAATGATTGATTGCAGGACCTAAGGCTGAATTTAATGATGTATTCTTCTGATCACGGGGCAAGCAACTCGCAGTTTCACTGTGAGTGAACGAAATTTTATAAAATACACCACTAGAGTAACGATTTTTAGAAGTCACTAGAAGGAATTGTTCTGTAAAATAAACGTTCCATTTTTAAGGTCAATATTCATCGCCTAGGCTACCTTCTTTTCGCTTTGTATTTTCAAGCCGTGTGTTTAAATATCAAGTTTGCTTAGGGAACGAGGATCTTAAGCGTCTCCTGCGAAGCCTGCCCCATAGGACGACTCTTACGATCTCTATTCTGCACGGAAGGCCGCGGAGACGCAGGAGCCTGGAAAGTGACTTACTGATGCTGAAATACGCGCCCCGAGGCTGGGCCAGATCCGCTAATCCCCAGCGGGTCAGGTCTCTGTCCTTCTCCCCGGTGTCAGCCCCACGCGCTCCGGGCCCCTCGCCGGGCCGGACCCGAGCCCCTCCCCCGGCTGAGGCCGCCGACCTGCGAAGGATGCCGGGTCCTCCCGCGCGCCGCGGCAGCTTCCAACCCAGGCTCCGGGCAGGCGATCGGAGCTCCCCGCCCTACTCCGCGAAGCTCGCGCGCCGCCGGGCTCGGAAGCCGCCGGGACCGAGGCCACAGCCTCGCGGGCTCGTCCCCGCCGCGCCCCGCCGATGTGTGCGGAGGCGGCGCCGGCCGACGGCAGGAGCGAGGCCGCGCTCCCGGCCTGCACGGCTCCCGCGGCCTCCCTGGCCCACGAGCGCTCCCCGGAGCCGGGCGTCCCCCGTCCGCGTCTCCGCAGAGGCCTCCGGACCCCTCCGCTCGCCTCCCTCGCCGGCCGGAAGCCGGAGTTCGCCGCTAGAGGGAGCGGGCGGAGGCGGCGGGAGTGACCGCCCCCAACCAGCCCGGGCCGCTGAGGCTCCCGGCGTCCGAGGCTTCAGGGCCGGTGACACGCGGGCAATTACGGCCCCCGAGCCGAGGGGGAGCAGCCGATTCGAGCTTTGAATGCACCCGTTGATATCAATACTCAAGACAATTGCAAAAAAAAAAAAGGGAAAAAAAAAAAAAAGAAAAGAAAACAGAAAATCCCCGCCTGGGCCTCCACCCAGGGCAGCTTTGGCCCGCGGAGGCGACCGGCCGGTCTGGGATTTCGGAGCAGCTGGCAAGGGTCCCGAGAGGGAAGAGGGAGGAAGAGCAGGAGGCTCTGGGTCCGATTCCGGAGCTGACCGTGAGCCCTCCTGGTGACCCCTGGCCGCAGAGCGGGCATACGGGGAAGAAGGGACGGTCGCCGCCCGTTACGGTCCAGGCCCTGCCTGGCGTGGCTTGGAGACCCGCGCCGGGCAGGAGCCACCGGCATCCACGCGGGCATCTCCGATCAGGCTTTGTTCCCCAGCACACCCGACCCTTGTTTCCCTAACACTTCCCCCATTTTGCGGCCCAGCTCTTCAGCCGACTTTATCCCGGGCGGAGGACGGGCACGGATGCAGCGGCCTCCGCTCGGACGGCCCCGGGGCTCCCGACAGGCCGTGGCCCTTGGCCCCCCCCAGGCAGCCCAGGCGGCGTCCAGAGCGGGCGGGCAGGGCAGGCCCGGGCCGCGGCGCGCGGGCGCCAGGTGGAGGGCCCCGCGCGCTGGGCGCACAGCAGCCGGCCGCCACCCCCGCCCGGCCCACAGCCCCGGATACCTCTGGCCTGTGCCGCGGGGTCGAGTCGCTGTGGCCGCCTCAGAGCGGGCAGCGGTCCCGGATCACAGCTTCCCGCGCGCGGCCCGCGACGCGCCTCTGGTTACCCTGGGGCGGGCGTCTCTCGTCCCATTGGAGCGCGCGGGGACAGCGCCCTGGACGGCTGTGCCCGGCGACCGGTTGTCAGATATCATGGACAACACCTTCCTCTCATCGTTTTATACCTGCCTTCTGCACGTGCGGAGGCTATGATGACAATTTTTTTTTTTTTAATCTTAGCTGTGTCCCCGCATGCCACTCTATTGGGCATCTAGCATATAACTGGTCCCTGAAAGCGGTGACCGCAAAGTAAATAAACGAGTGAGAGGTGGTGAAACCTGGCAGGATTTCCGCTGGTCCTGTCGCGAACTACATGTCCCAGGGAGCCTCTGAGCACGGGCGCCGCCGAGCCAGCCACTCGGAGAAGGCCTTACTCACCCGGCCGACACGCAGGCCAATCCCCTCGCCCTGCACCTTGGGCTGGAACCTGAGACGGATTCGCCCCCAATGATGCTCCAGTGGCAGGAGCAACAGAAGTTTATCTTTGTCCCGAGAAGGCGGAGTAGCGCGGTTCCTGCTCCTTGGAGCAAAGCGACGGGCATCCATCAGCCCGACAAGCCCCGGCTCCGCCTGTGATTTTCCTGGGGGAAAGTGGAGACCCGCGCGCCTGCCCTGCACAGCAAGGGACATCTTCTGGAGTCGTGTTTGCTGCGGCGCTCAGCCAGCGTGCCCCTCCTCCCCCGCCCCAGGCGCGGCTGGTTCCGACCGCTTCTTACCCTTCATTTATCCGTGGGTCATTTTGAGAGTCGGTCTTGTAAATGTTTAGCATTTTGCTGCTTTACTGCTTCGTTCTGGGGACAGTGCCAGCACTTGCCGAGACCGGCGGAGAGAGGCGACTCAGTCCGGAGAAGAGCGAAGTATGGGGACCCGGGCTAAAGGCTGCTGTCGTCCTTCCTGCACGCTATTTCTACATTCAGGCGGTGGATACATCAGGAAACAAGTAAGTCGAGAAACAGCTCCCTAACTCTTCTGGAATGCAGTTAAAATGTACTGTTTCTCCTTTTAAGTTTTAGCTCCCCAAGAACTCTTTTTTCCACAGCAGTTTAAATTCCAGGCTATTTGGATGCTCTCCACATCTGGTTTTAACAGCCTTTCCCCGTCCTAATCAGTTTTTCTCTGTAGCTTTAGAAGTATTTCCAGATTAGCTCTTCTCCTGGCTGTTCTGATGGGAACTCAACCAGGACTGGAGATACAAAGCCCCTGCCCTTTGCTGGAAGTACTGTTTCCACCTACTTTTTGCATAAGCTGTTGTAAGGAATGTAAACCCAGTTGTTAAAAACAGTTGATTCATCTTTTTCTGGGACTACCCTCTGTTTTTAGGGAGACATCTACAGATAAGCATGATTTGAAATGCAGAAAGAAAATTGAAGCACTATTTGAAACTTTACAGTTGAGAGGGAAAGTATCAAAGTGTGAATCTCCTACCTGTTTGTAACTAACATTATTTCATTCTACTGAATTCCAGCAACTAAAATAACTGAAGGCTTAGTTTTAGAATTCACATACTCCTGAAACGATTGTCTTCTTTTATTGGTGGATGCTGACTGTGTATATTTGGTAGGGGGGAAAAAATCTTGGGTATTTTAAGAAAAACTTCCAGGAAGTTTTCCAAAGCAGAGGCGGGGGGAAGTTATCAATTTTGTCACTTGGTTATAACAATTGGGGGAACTAAATACCATCTTCAAAATCTTCATAGCAAAAACGCTCACTTAAAAAAAAAAAACACCTTTTATACAATGTTACTTAAATGATACACAATCTGCTGGTTTTTGCCTATAGATTGTATATCAGTCTACACAATTGAGCATGATTGTGTAGACTGATACACAGTCATGCTCAATGATTGTGCTGAGCATGATTTGTAATACTGCTTTTTTAAAGAATCTTTGAGAGAGATTTTTCAAAAAGTCATTATCTTTAGAGGCAAATTCCCAGTTGCATGAAATAAATAGTAGATTGATAAGAATATTTATATGTATAAAATGCATAAGTGAGTTCTAGGTTTATATAAATATGTAGTGTTTACATATTCCCTTGCAATTTTTTCCCCTTGCAATTTTCCATTGAAATGTTTATGTGTGGACATTTGTCATCCTCTCCTTTTTTTAAATCTCTGATCCATCACATTCATTCTGGTACTGTAAGCATGTGAGAGAAGAAGCACACATGTTAGGGGGAGAGTATGGAGGAAAGCACTAAGGCTCACAGACTGGACAGCACAATCTTTGTGCATTTGTGCCTTGAAATCATCTCTGTATCCCACTGTTCTTCCCTGACAGGTTCACATCTTCTCCGGGTGAAAAGGTGTTCCAAATTAAAATCTCTGCACCAGAAGAGCAATTCACTAGAGTTGGAGTCCAGGTTTTAGACCGAAAGGATGGGTCCTTCATAGTAAGATACAGAATGTATGCAAGCTACAAAAATCTGAAGGTAGAAGTTAAATTCCAAGGTCAACATGTTGCCAAATCTCCATATATTTTAAAAGGTAACTTGTAACATAATTTTAAAACAGCAGTATTTATGAAGACTCACGATGGATATGTCTTAGGTGTTCTGAGTGCTGAGTGAAATTGTTACTGTGATATTTTGTTACTTTTGTGTCATTAGGGCCAGTTTACCATGAAAACTGTGACTGTCCTTTGGAAGATAGCACGGCCTGGTTACAGGAGATGAACTGCCCGCAAACCATTACTCAGATTCAGAGAGATCTGGCATATTTCCCTGCTGTTGATCCAGAAAAGATTGCAGAAGAAATCCCAAAAAGATTTGGACAAAGACAAAGTTTATGTCATTATACCCTGAAGGATAACAAGGTAAGATTTGTGATTAAGGTTTGCTTGCTTGATTGATTGTTTGATTTGTTTGTTCTGACCATATAGCTCTAAGTAGCTACAGTGTTTTATTAAAAATCATTCTGTGGAATGCCTGGCTGGCTGAGTTGGTGGAGCATGCAACTCTTGATCTCGGGGTTGTGGGTTCAAATGTAAAAATAAAATCTTTAGAAAAAAAATCATTCTGAGGATCATTGTGATAAGCTTTATCTCAATGAAACCTGCCAGTACTTTTAGATTAACATAATAAGCAAAATGGAAATAAGGGCGATGGAAAATAAACCATTAACTTAATACAGGTTCGATTCTCTTTTAGGTTTATATCAAGACTCATGGTGAACATGTAGGTTTTCGAATTTTCATGGATGCCATACTGCTTTCTTTGACTAGAAAAGTAAGTGTTTCTTTTCTCTTAGGTATAATAGACAGTTTCAGCCCAGGTTTTTCCATATAATTAAAAGAAAAATCATAGCATCAGTGGTGTTCTATTCTGGAATCTTATTATAATACTCTTCTGGAGCTTTATGTCACATAGGCTACCTGTATGAATTTTCTAGGGCTACTGTCACAGAGTTCTGCAAACAGCAGAAATGTTTGTTCTTTCATAGCTCCGGAGGCTACAAGTCTGAGAGCAAGGTTTCAGCAGGGCCACGCCCCCTCCCCCACTGCCTTGAGACCTGTAAGGCAGGACCCTTCCTTCCTGTCCCTGCTTCTCACCACTCGCTGGCCATCCTTGGGGCTCCTTGACTTGCAGCCTCCTCACTCCAGCCTCTGCCCCTCATCACACGGCCTCCCCCCGTGTGTCTCTTTCTTCCCTTCTGGCAAGGACACTAGTCATATTGGATTGGGGCCCGCCCCTCTCCAGTATGACCTCAACTTCACTAATTATATCTGCAGCAACCCTAGTTCCAAATAAGGACATTCTGAGATACTGGGGTTTTGGACTTCAGCTTATCTTTGGGGGGGACAGAATTCAACCCACAGCAATACCTTATAAGGGAAAATGTCTTCAAATAAAATTGTTTCAGTACTAAATCTACTTTGAGCCCAGAGAAGGCTTACTGTATGCTGAATCCTGTTCCTTGGTATAAAGTGATTTCCTCAGGGTTCTAGTGTGGTACCTCTCAGTGATAGTAAACTGGCTGATTGGGAAAACTATACCCATACTGTTACTGGTTGCTTAATAACAATTTATTGGATAATCTGTGTCTATAATTTGACTGAATTACTCATAGAAAATCAGTACCTTCTCAAGCTTGAGAGCACTTAGACTGAGTTTATTTTGAATATAGGCAGCTACTAAGCATCTGTATTCTGCCTCCTTCGGCAAAGACTTCGGGGTGCTGGCAGGTTTTCCTTGCTCATCTGTGTCAGTCCGTGGAAAAATAATACTTCTTCAGGATTCCAGTTTCTCGAGATGCTTCTCAGACTGACCAAAGCCCCAAACATTTACCTGTGGCTTGATTTAAATTAAAAAAAAAAAAGAAAGAAAGAAAGAACAGGTTCTTTGAACACACTTGTGCACTTGTCAGTGGAGGTAGTCTAGCCGGGAAATCCTTAGAGCTGGCTTTGGTGTTGGGCTTCCAGAGTTTAGATTCTGGTCCCTCCACTGTCTGGGTGGGGGGTGTATATATTTTAATTGGGCACATCTGGCTCATTAACCAGGAACTAGGGTTAGAGTCCCAGTGCTTTGAGCTGTAACTATTTTCCAGTAATTCCCTTTCTGTCTCTGATCATCCTCGAGTCTCTTGGCAGCATTAGAACCGAGATTATCTTTGTCGTTGCATCTCTTTTGGAAGCCAGTCTATTGGCCAATTTGCACGTCCACAGAAAGGATATCTAGTATGCATATATATATGAGAGTATTCTGAAAAATTACCCACTATTCAAATTGGGGTAATTATAGTCTCCTGAAGCTTGTAAAGTTGGTCTTTCATTTAGTACAAGTTCTCATTTTTCTTGGGTTTCACCACTCACCGGGTGGTCGGCGGTGCTTCAGGGGAGGGTATTACGTGAATCCAGCCAAAGTGAAAAGGCAGGTAAATGCAAACCAAGGAAGAAACCCATGTGGGGTTTGAGGTTGCTGAGAACAGACAGCACACATACACGCCTCAAGGGCTGTAGTACTTACTTACAGCAGAGGATAGGGAACAGGATCCGGTCCCTTGCTGTGTGCCCCTGGGCCTGCAGATCAGCTCCCCCAGCCCTGCCCCGGGACCCTCCTTTGGGGTCTGAGATACAGCAGGCTGGGCAACCTGAGGGCCATGGACAGCTGCACTTAAGCAGAACAAGAAGTACAGGGGCACCTGGGTGGCTCAGTGGGTTAAAGCCTCTGCCTTCAGTTCAGGTCGTGATCTCAGGGTCCTGGGATCGAGCCCCGCATCGGGCTCTCTGCTCAGCAGGGAGCCTGCTTCCTCCTCTCTCTCTGCCTGCCTCTCTGCCTACTAAGAACCAGAAGTACATTCGCTCACAAGGAGGCGAGCCCAGCCCAGACTGCGAGGCTCTGTCTCTTGGCAAAGAAGTGTTCCAGACCTGGGACCCGTTCTTGCATGGCCAAGCAGGGGAGGAACGACCGCATGCATGAGGCTGCCTTTCCCACTCACTGACCCACAGAAGGGATTATCCTCTACAGCTACCGTAGAGAAGCTCTTTACTTTCTTTTTCCAGGTGAAGATGCCAGATGTGGAGTTTTTTGTGAATTTGGGAGACTGGCCTTTGGAAAAGAAGAAATCCGGCTCACACATTCATCCCATCTTTTCCTGGTGTGGCTCCACAGATTCCAAGGATATCGTGATGCCAACCTACGACTTGACGGACTCTGTTCTAGAAACCATGGGCCGGTGAGAGATGGGTCTAAGGTGACCCAGAGCCTTGGTTTTCTTTCCTTGCCGAGTTCTTTCTCAGCCGCCTTTGCGCTGGGATGGTCTGGGAGGGAAATCTGTTGCACTTTCTGTCTTCCAGAGTAAGTCTGGACATGATGTCTGTGCAAGCTAACACGGGCCCGCCCTGGGAAAGCAAGAACTCCACCGCTGTGTGGAGAGGGCGCGACAGCCGCAAAGAGAGGCTCGAACTGGTTAAGCTCAGTAGGAAACACCCGGAACTCATAGACGCTGCCTTCACCAACTTCTTCTTCTTTAAACATGATGAAAGCCTGTATGGTCCCATTGTGAAACACATTTCATTTTTTGATTTCTTCAAGGTATGACATCAGTTGTGTCTAGTCCTTTCTGTTTTTCCAGATGTCCTCATTTGGGGGGAGCAAAACGGAGGCCTATAAACGATAGGGGGCGAGAGAGGTGAGCACAAGATTTCGTGAACACCAAGGAGTGAGGCCCCAGGGACTGCTTTGGCCATGTGGGTTATACAGAGCACCCAGACTTGACCTTAAATATGCAGCAAGGGAGCTTGGGGCCTGGGTAGAGCTCGAATTTTTTTTCCCAATTGACCCTCAAGGTAAGCACATTTCAGCTCCAAATCGTTTATTATTAAATACATGCATGTGATTTTACAAATACTTCTCCCAAAACATCACAACAGTCTAAAGAAGATATAAACCAGGTGTCTCTTCTCAGACTTTCTGATAGGGAAATGTCTTGAAACCCATCCAAATTATTGCCTAGGAGTTCTGGGGATTAGGGAGGGCTTTCTGTATCTAAAATGTGGATTACTCATGTTTCCTGGGGAGGGATCCTTTTTCTTTTTTTTTTTTTTTTTTTAAGAGATTGATCTATTTACTTATTTGACAGACAAGTAGGCAGAGAGGCAGGCAGAGACAGAGAGAGGGGGAGACAGGCTCCCCACCGAGCAGAGAGCCTGATTTGGGGCTTGATCCAGGACCCAGGACCCGGGATCATGACCTGAGCCGAAGGCAGAGGCTTTAACCCACTGAGCCACCCAGGCACCCCAGGGATCCTTTTTCTAACTCTGTCTGCTACACAGTAGAACAGTGCCCTTTTCTCCAAACCACTAAGCGTTTTCTAAAGACCCATGTCATGGAATGAACGGTGGACAAAAGGTAGTCACCTGTCCTCTGTATGTGGGAAGGCAAGTGATTAGCAAGCTCTATCTGTGCTGTAGATAGCCACGTTGTCTTCTGATGGGTTACATGCCAGCAGGTGGCCCTACACAATGCTGTAAATGGAATTGTCAGTGTTTCCTCCATCTGCATATCACAAAGACTTTTGAAAGAGTTGGTCATAGAACCCGAGGGAGCTGTCATTAGCCATCCCCCTTCAGAGAATGTTCTGTCATGCCTTTGCTTTATTCCCACCTGTGGCATTTGCTACAACTAAAGACTGAGTGATTACCAACAGTTCTGTGGATATTTTTATTCATAGAAGCTCTCACCCCAGAGCTTGTTGATTTCCGCAAGACTTGCGTGTAGCCATCTGGTGTGTAAAAGGGGTGGTTAATATGGCCTAGGCTGCCGTCCTCAGGTGCGCGTAGGTGATCAGTAAAGCAGTAGAGGGATTACAAAAGCACGATAAATTTGTCTTTCCTACGACAGCAGTCTTACTATTTTATTGTCTACCTTAATGTTAGACTCGTGGCCCCTTTGGGAAGTTTAGGAGAGCACGCAATAAGCCTTTAGCTCTAGGTCAGGTGTTCTATGATAGCATTTACCCCATGGCAGGGAAGGAGGGCAAAATCTGGCCAGTTTGCGCCTGATGATAATGAGGCTTCAAGTTGGAGAGAGGAGAAGAATCATGAGAGGAGAAAGGCGATCTAATGACGGCTTTTATTTCACCGCTGTCCTGCAGCATAAGTACCAAATAAACGTCGATGGCACTGTCGCCGCCTATCGCCTGCCGTACCTGCTTGTCGGTGACAGTGTGGTGCTAAAGCAGGACTCCATCTACTACGAGCACTTCTACAACGAGCTGCAGCCCTGGAAACATTACATTCCCGTCAAAAGCAATCTGAGTGATCTTCTAGAGAAGCTCCAGTGGGCCAAAGATCATGATGAAGAGGTAAGGTCCGTCTCTTCTACCCGCATAGCAGGGGTTCATTTTAAACGTCTTGGCCCTGAAAAGCATTCAGGGTGCTCAGATATGGACCCTTACCTGTAAATGAGACGCCGCCTCCCCACGGCACACATCAGCCCCCTCGGGGTGAGCACAGACGTCTGGGCTTGGGTTCACTGTCCACTCTGCACTTGAAACGAAAAGCTGCGATGTTGGCCTCAAGGACACTCTGTCTTCTGGGCAGGTTGGTCAGAGCCCCAAGCACTGCCTCATCTCTGCTAGCAATATGAAAATTAAGAATGGCCAGTCCAGCAGGAAGAAAAACTAACGGCTGTAGATTAAAAGGCAGGATTGCATGAAGTACACTTCAAACGAATTGCTGAGAAGTATTAAAGCAGTGCGTTAAACTTTGTCTTGCATTTACTTTACAAGGTCATTGTCACTCCATTTAATGTATGCCCTCTCTGCCAGAGAGGCTTAATTCTAGAAGGTCTAGTATGATTCCTCAGACTTTCAAGTCTTAAAAAAAACCTCCTTTAATCTGAGCATACCCTCTTAAATGTTCCTTTAACACATAAGATTACCCTCAAAGATACTCCTCCTGCCTTTGTCCCACTATACATGGATTCTGAACATCAGTTTGCATATGCCTGCGTGGGGAAAAAAATGTGTTTCATTAAAGGCTTTTGTTGTCATTGTTCCCATAGGCAAAGAAGATAGCAAAAGCAGGACAGGAGTTTGCAAGAAATAATCTCATGGGAGATGACATATTCTGTTATTATTTTAAACTTTTCCAGGTCAGTACTTTCTAAGAGAATAGACATACAATTTGTAATTGGACATGTTAGCAGCAAATAATATTTCACTTAATAATTTCTTAAAGTATATTAATATAAGGAGAGATATGTATATATACTTATGTGGGCAAAAACCAAGGATCAACATGAAATAGTAATGAAAACACTGCCAAACCAAAGATTAGCTAGAGGAGAATGCTACAACGTGGGAAAAGTGTTTATGTTCCCACTCTGGGCTGTGTGGTTAGGAAATTGGCCTCTCGTCCTGCAAAATTACTATACGTAGATCTGTATCTTCTCTGTGTACTCTCTTGCTGCTGCCTTACCGGTCCTTGTCTAAACGGTGCCTAGTATCTTCAGACCTACAATGCTAACCCCCTATGAGCCATGGTGTCTTTTGGAAAGAATATTCCTGGACCTAAGCACTTAGGAATAATCAGAGTATATCTGATCATTTAAAAGGCTTTTTTTTTTTTTAAACACAGTAATAAACAAGTAATTTGCTAATAATACTACTGGATATAAATTTTTTTTGTTTTAATCCCAGAGTTGCCGGTATTGAGCACCAAATCTTAGACTCTGCTACAGAACAAAGTTGGTCTGTTTCTGGTCTGCACTGGCCCTTCCCCCCTTTTTCACCTCCCCAGGGAACAGTGAAGGGATGGAGATGGTGAAATGTATAAACTGAAGGATCAGGGGATTTACTGCCTGAATTCTTATAGATGCACGGGCTTGTGTTCGTTCACTCTGACTGGATTTACTAGAGCATCATCACCAGCCCAGGGCAAGTGCATTATAAACGAAGGTAGAGGCTGTGCAGGCCATGGTGGGAATACGCTCTATCCTAAAATTCCCAGTCTACGGGAGATCATGTGCACAATTATTTTCACTTCAAGACAGACGGTGGTAAAACCCAAACCCTACAAGTCATAGAAATAAAGGATATAATCAGAAGAGGTCCATTAGCAAGAAGCAGCCAGTGCCCAAAGGACAGTCACCTCTCAGAAGCTCTGGTGTTGGGGTTTTTAAGGGGAATGTGAAGAATTTTGCTTATCAGAACTTGTCACATATGAGTTAAAAGGAGCATATTCTAGCAAATTCTAGTGCATCGAATTTAGTGAATGTACTTTAAGTTACAAGTATGTTACTTGTAAAGTAAGAATGTACTTTAAGAACACTTTTGAATTGTTGCTTACACAGGAATATGCCAGCCTGCAGGTGAGGGAGCCCCAGATCCGAGAGGGCATGAAGAGGGTAGAACCACAGGCCGAGGAGGACCTCTTTCCTTGCACGTGCCATAGGAAAAAGGTAACCAGAACTGGCCAATGTCCAAGTAAGAACTGTCAAATTAAGAGTAAGTCCTCATTCATTCCTTTAGATATTCAGTCAAACAACAAGTATTTGAGCTCCTCTGGGGGCCTTCGTACAGTTCAGTCCATCGGGCAGAGGCCATGGACGACCAGGCCGAAGAGAGGCCATTGACATGCAGAGAAGAGAGAAGACACAGGAACCCCCGCCACCCCCTCCAGCCTGGCAAAGTGGAGGAAACTTGACTTGACTACATGATCTGAGAATTCAGATCACGTAGCATTTGAATAGATGCTTACAGTTTGAAAAGTATTTTCACATGCATCACATGAAATAGGTTTGGCAAAGTTCATTACCTGGGTTTAGAGATTAAAAAAATATATGACCATGATTATCAGATTATTCATTTAAGAAGCAATCTCTATTAATAGCAGCACATACTGATTTCATTTATAAAAGGCAGATTCACATAGACTTATAAGGCTAAAAAGGACCTTAAGGACCTTAGGGGTCACCCAGTAAATGCCTTCATTTTACAGTTAAAAAAGTGAGCCTGAAGAAGAATTTAGCTCAGAGTCCTCTAGCTGGATTATAGCAAAGTTAGGACCAAAAACCAGTCTCCATCATCAGATTGTGTGTCTGGTTGTGCGAAAAGACATGATATGGCATTATACTTGTTTTTTGTTTGAATTGAATGAACATTTTGTATAAAGTTATAATATATATTACACACACATATCTATGTGTTATATATATACATATACCTAGATAATATACAGACTTGACGTTATTCTAAACAATATCCTCATGTCTCTCAATGGACAAACTCAAAACTGGTATTGTGACTAAAGATGAGAAGGCAGATTTGGCAATTACTATGCCTGTCTCACAGGGAGGTCCAAAAGGAATGAAGTGACCACTATCTCCGTATAAAGTGGTGTGATGGAAGCAGTTGATACAAGCTCACTGACTGACACATTCAGGAATTTTACACACTTGTTAATTTCCAGTAGCTTGGAATCTGCCTGTTGGGATTCCAACAAATCAGTTTTGCTACAAATCAGTTTTGGTTATTTTGTTTTTATTTTGCTTATTGGGAGTACTGACTTGCCACTAAGTAACTAACCCTTAGAGAAGTGGTACTTCACCAGTATTAACCCATCAGTGCTGAAAGTTCATGAAATGAATTAAAGCCATCAAGCAAACAAAAATTGCCAGAATCGGGGGCACCTGACTGGCTCAGTCGGTAAAGCATGCTACTCTTTTTTTTTTTTTTTTTTTTTTTAAGATTTTATTCACTTATTTGACAGAGATCACAAGTAGGCAGAGAGAGAGAGAGGAGAAAGCAGGCTCCCCGAGGACCAGAGAGCCCGATGTGGGGCTGATAACCCAGGAACCTGGAATCACGACCTGAGCCGAAGGCAGAGGCTTAACCCACTGAGCCACCCAGGCGCCCCTAAAGCGTGCTACTCTTGATCTCAGGTCTTAAGGTCAAGCCCCACATTGGGTGTAGATAACTTAAAAATAAAAATCTTTAAAAAAAAATCGCCAGAATTGAAATGTACCTCCTCATGAGATTTGTGATTTGCAGCTCCTTTCTCCAGTCCCCTCACCCACCCACCCCTTTTTTTTTTTTTTTTTTTGCTTTTCCTCTTTGTCTAAGTGATTTTGAGGAGTGCCGAATCAGATCTTCCCCTGAGTGGAGCACTGAGGGGCTCTGCTAGCTTCCTCCTTGTCTGCCCTAGTCCTTCACTGACCTGATTCACAGCACGGGGCCCTTTACGGGCATGCCAACACTTAGATATTCGTGCTGTCCATCAGTAGTCCCATAAACCACAGTGTGACATTCCCCAGGTGTGATTCCAAACATGGTCCTAGGTCCCACAAGCCTCTAGCACCAACTTGCCTTTTTTCCTCCTCCCATCTTTAGGGGAATAGAATTAATAGACTAACGTAAGTTTTCTTAACTCATGTACAACTTCTTGATGGCACTAAGTATGTTGCTTCTTGATTGCAGACCAAAGATGAACTCTGATATGCAAAATACCTTCCCTTCACATAATGGTGCTCTGAAGACTCTTAACTGAAAAGAAGAATGTTTTTTAAAATATTAATTCCATGGACAATACAAAATCCACTGTGTGATTGTCTGGATTATGAACATATGTTTCTTCTTATGATGCAGTATTCCCAGGACGGTCCTTTAAAGCACGGTTTTAAAATTTTGTAATAAAACCACTTTTATTTTAAAGGCCTGTGTTGTGCTGATTATTTGCTGTGTCTGGACCATGGAGCAGGCACACAGGGGGCCTGGACCCTGGCCTTGGTGTGGAACATCACAACAGCCACCACTTACCCGCACACATGGTCTACACAGCAGTGAACTGTGGTCTTCGTGCCACTGTGACTTTGGATATTTAGCCTCATGGCCAAGCATAACTCTAACTCCTAGACCTTACGAGACCTTTCATAACCGGCCTCTACCTGCATCTCTAATCCAGTTTCTCACCACCTGCTAACATGTACCCTGAGGTCCAGCAACACCAGCCCCTTACCATTCTGTTGGGGTCTTGCTTCTTACCTTACTTGGTTATGCTTCCTCTTGCTCTGGAATGCCAGGACTCCCTTCTGGCTTGAGTACCCTCCAGTGCTCATCTCAGGAATCCCTCTTTTGAATCTCCCCTGCAAACTTGTATCGCTGTTGTTACCGCATGGTGTGGTAGCGATCTCATCATCACGAGATTCGAAGCAACTTGATTACAGAGATCATGATCTCCCATGTAATCTACTAGGGTGCTGCAACTAGAAAGGCTCAATATCGAATGGGTGGATATTGAAAATCACTTTGAAATGTGATTAAGAGAATGAAAAAGGAGTTAGAAAACCTAAGACTGAAACCATAATATAATGACCTAGAGATTCCTTTACCCAATAGTTTCCCCTCCATCTATCTGCTGGTTAAGTAATCTATTGCAATTTTTTAAAGTTGTGGGATGTATCCTATACACAGAAGAATATAAAACATATCTGCATCTTGAAAATAATTAGAAAACACCCATGTAATTACAAAGATTCAGCTTGACCAAGCTCCAATCAATCTCCTGAGCCTTCAAGGGCCATCCGCACTTCCTTGTAAAATCTGGTTTGGACAAGCACTCTGCTAAGTCAGTTTAGAAAGAATCCCCATCCTCCATATCCCATCACTCTTGTTATCTAAGTGGGTTCCTGGTCCTCCACCATCCCCCAGTGACTGATGTGTTCTCAGCAAGAACCTATTGGGTCAGATTTGCCAGAATCCCTCCAGTCATCCCTGATGACGCCTTAGTAATTTTCTATCCAATGACCTCCACCCTGCTCCTTGGCTGTAAATTTGTTCATGCTCCCATTTGTTCATGCTGTATTTGGAATTGAACTGTTTTTATTCTGAGATCTCTTTCCCCCTATTGCAATAGTCCTGAGTCATATGTATGTATGTATGTATGTATGTCTCAATAGTCCTGAGTCATATGTATGTATGTATGTGTGCGTGTATTTTTTTTTTTTTTACTACCTTACTGTCTGGCTCTGATTTTGCTTTGATATTTATTACCACTCGGGTTCAAAAATGGAATGCTGCTGGTTCCTTAGAAGGTACCTCTGTCTCTCACCCCATTATCTCCTCACCTGCTCCCGTGTAACCCCTACTGTGATGGTTGTGATCATCTTTTCTTTGCACTTATTTATGGTTCTACCACCTACCTATACTTCCCTAAGCGATGTAATTGAATCCTGTACATTTTTACATTGACATAAGTGGGATCATACTGAACGTATTTTTGTTGTTACTTATTGATGCCTCTAGTGGCAGTACACTCATTTATACACGTACACATGATTTCACTGTGTGAATAGCATCACTCTCTTACCCACTCTATTGTAGAGGGACATTTGTGTGTTCCCATTTTTGGCAATTCCAGTGAAAGCTACTATGAGCATTCCTCTTCATGTTTCCTGGTTCCATTTGCTCAGGAATAAAATTCTGAATAAAGGAATATGATGGAATGATAATGAGGAATAAAATTCTGGGTTACAGAGTATATATATACGTCTGCAATTTTACTTGGCAGAAAACTCAAATAAATCTACAGATAAATTATTGGAATTAACAAGAGAATTCTGCATTTGCTAAATACAAAACCAACATATAAAGGTCAGTTGCATTTCAACATACCAGTCAGTAACAGAAAATGAAATAAAAATGTTTAAGATAGCACTTAGAATAGCTTTGAAAACTACAAAGTATATATTTGAGGAACTGATTCTAACAAAAATGGACAAGACCTTTATAGAGATTATGAAAACTTAAAAAAAAACTAATTAAGTTTAAAAATATACATGTTCAGGGGTGCCTGAGTAGCTCAGTGGGTTAAAGTGTCTGCCTTCAGCTCAGGTCGTGATCCCAGGGTCCTGGGATTGAGCCCCACATTGGGCTCTCTGCTCAGGAGGGAGCTTGCTTTCTCCTCCTCTCTCTCTTCTCTCTGCCTGCCTCTGTGCCTACTTGTGATCTCCGTCAAATAAATAAATAAAATCTTTAAAAAAAATATTCCTGGCTTGGCAAAATCAATGTAAGAGATGTTATTTCTCCCCCACATGGCATATAGAGTCAATGTAACCCCAACCAAAAAATACCCTGCCCCTTTTTACGTGGAACTTTGCAAACTTTTTCTTTAAAAATGTACAGGTTTGTGATGTACAGAAAAATTAAACACTCTTTTTTTAAAAAAAGATTTTTTAAAACTATTTACTTGACAGAGAGATAGAGAAAGCCAGAGAGCACAAGCAGAGGGAATGGCAGAGGGAGAGGAAGGAGGAGGCTCCGCAGGGAGCTCGATGTGGGGCTGGATCCCAGACCCCTGGGATCATGACCTGAGCTGAAGACAGATGCCCAACCATCTGAGCCACCCAGAATTAAACACTCTTGAGGAAGGATGAATTGTAAGAACTTTCCCCACTATGCAGCCAGACTTTTTATAATGCTGTAGTGTTTAAGTCTATGTGATATCGATGCAGGGATACAAAATACAGAACAGTAACAGAGGAGTGCCGCATAAACAGATGCAGACCCATGTGTACGTGGAAATTCAATCTATAGTCAAAACTGCAGGAGCTGGAGAAAGGTACATTGCAGTGCAAGGAGCTGGGACACTTAGGTTTAATGATTCTGGTCCGCATTCCAACGTGCAGAGGGTTCCCCACGCTACCAAGCAAGTCTCACACACAGGCTGGATGTCCTACAATTCAACTCCATTCTTTTACTGTTTGCTTAGAAATGGCATCAGGTTCCACAGGTTAAAAGCTCCATCCCGGGGCGCCTGGGTGGCTCAGTGGATTAAGCCGCTGCCTTCGACTCAGGTCATGATCTCAGGGTCCTGGGATCGAGTCCCACATCGGGCTCTCTGCTCAGCAGGGAGCCTGCTTCCTCCTCTCTCTCTGCCTGCCTGCCTGCCTACTTGTGATCTCTATCTGTCAAACAAATAAATAAAATCTTAAAAAAAAAAAAAAAAAAAGCTCCATCCCACAAGACTGCCCTCCACTTCCCACCACAGTCTCATATCCAGGTTGTTACTTGCGCTTCTGATCAATGAGCTATAAATCATAGGTTACCATGACCCCTTCTTTGGTTTCAATTAATTTGCCACAATGGTTCACAGAAATCAGGAAACCAGTTTACTCACTAGATTACTGGTTTGTTACAGAAGATACCAAAGGATATGAATCAACCATCAGGTAAAGACATACAGAGGATGAGATCCCTGACAAAGGAGCTTATGTTCTTGGGCCCAGTGGCACATGGTTCTGGCTCACCAGCCTGGAAACTCTCTGACCCCCATTCTTATGGGGTTTTGTGGAGGTTTTCTTACAGGGACATGACTGATCAGATCATTGGCTATCAACCTCAAACCCCTCTTCCCTCCAAGGGAGATTGGGGGGTGGACCTGAAAGTTCCAATCCACTAATCACCTGGTGATGTGGGGCTCGATGTGGGGCTGGTTCTCTTGGCCATCAGCCCCCACCCCTAGCTACTGTACAAAAGTCACCTCGTTGCCATTACAAAAGACACATTGATCACTCTCTTAGAAAACTCCAAGGGTTTTAGGAGCTGAATGCCAGAAATGGGGATAAAGATCAAATACACATATTTCTTATTATAAATCACATATCACAGGTAGCCATAAATGGAAGAAAAGCAATTCGATCTCTAGCACACACTACATCCAAAGATCAATTCCAGAAAGATTAGTGACAAAACATAAAACATAATATTTTTAATCAACAAAGAGACTATCTCTACATTATGCTAGTAGTATAAACTTTAGCAGCTAAAATGGCTAAAGAATTACTATTTCCTTCACTTTATGAGTCTACTATGAGTCTGATAAATAAAGCCTTAGGAGTTTTTACCAAAAACTCTAGACGTTTCCGGGACATGTGCTTCTCAGGGCACAAGTGTTTTCTCCCCTCAGCCTGAGAAGTTTGCCATTTCAATCTATCACAATGACACTGGCCCTGATGGCCTGTGTGTGTTCCCTGGGCCTCAAATGACACGACAGCATAGCAAGAATTCCTCTTCTGAACACCGTGTCTTCATTGTAAAAATAAGAGAAAAGTAGGTGCTGACAGGACAGCATTCATAATATATCTCTGCTTGTCTTATAAAACTTTTGTTTAAGCGTAAATGAGGAGAGTTGAGATTCCAATAAAGAATTCAGGGAGAGTGACTCTGACTGTTGAGTGTGGAATGTGTGACCTGTTGACGGATGGTAACCTTGGCAAGTCTCATGGGTCAGTGCCCTTCCAAGTCTGGTTTAGAGAACCAGACTTAAGTTTGAACATTTGAGTTAAGGTATGAGAAATTGAATTGAAAGCCTCTTATGCTCATATAAATGTATATGATTTTTTCCTCTCCAAAAGACATTTTCTGCAACCTTTTTTTTTTTTTTTTCACTCAACAAGACCTCAAGGATCATGGAAAGATATGCCTGCAGTTGTAGTGCTCCTCGTGGTGTGAGAAGGGAGAAAGAAGTCTGGCACGTGCCCAGATTTATCCTACCCATCAAGTGTACATAGTAAAATAGTCCTGCCATTGATATCACCAAAAACCAACCAACCAACCAACCAACCAACAAACAAACAAAAAAGAAAACCATAATACATCATGGAGCTATTTCTGTAAGAGGACTTTCCCTTCCCCCATTTGGAATGCAAACCTAATGAAGTTCTTCTTTCCAGTTTTCTCTTAACTTAGGGAAAAGACCCTAGGGGCAGAGCATCCTCTGAATGGACCAAAACTACCCCTCAGGCAGTAAGAACCTTCCTGAGCCAACAGGACGCTCTGTGATTGACTTCTCCACAATGACCGACCTGACCCTCAATGCCCACATGCATGTACCCACTAACCTTTGCCCCACATTTTCCTTATATAAACCTGTAAGTATTTTTGGCACTTGGGAGAAAGTCTTTGAGATGCTCTGTCTTCTGGATGTTAGGGTCACTGAAATAAATTTTCTTGTGTCACCACCCCTTATCTCTCTGCCTTTGGATTTTGCCAGGGGGAGCAGCTGAACCTGGTCTGTTTGGGACCCCGGGGGGGCCAGAGGCTCTTGCACCCCTCCCCCTCACCTACCTTTCCATAGTCTTACATTTTTCTTAACAAGCATACCTTGGAAGATAGGGAGAGAGGATGTGGCTACAGAGAGTAGCGTGAAGGATACTTGTAGTGCTGGATCAGCCTGTATTTGATCACGGTGCCGGGTAGTGGGACACGGCATGTGATAAAACTACATAGAGCCACACACATGTGCGCACACACACCCACGAATGAGTGACAGGAAAGAGGGCAGTTACCCCCTGCACGGGGCTTGGGGTAGATCTATTCATTCAAGAAATACTGATTTGCCAGGAATGATTCTACACACAGGAGACTCAAGGTAAAATGACGACAAAACGCCCTGCTCTCAGTTCAGTGAGGCGACAGACGCAGTCACAATATATTAGGGGACCAGGACAGGAGGATAGGATTAGGGAAGGCCACACTGAGAAAATGCCACGTGAGTGGAGACCCCAAGCAGATGCAGGGGTAGCCACTAGAGGAGGAAGAGCCGGGGCAAAATTCCTGTACTCAGACCATGTCTGGCGGGTTCGAGTTTGAGGATCGTAAAGAGGCCTGGGTGCCTAGAGCTGAAGGAGCCAGGGAAGATGACCAGTAGGAAACAGAAAGGTAAGAGGTGACCAGACTGATCATATTGTTAAAAACAAAACCACAGGCTCCAAATGGAGTCACTTATAGTAAGACCCCACATCAGGATACCAAGACTTAATACGAACTTAACTGCAGTTTCCATCCCCACCCCCACCACCAATGTAACCTTTAACCAGTCAACATGGAATTTCCTGGTTAGCACTACAGCCCTAGAACATTTACAGATAGACCCCTTCCCTTCCCCTTCAAGGAGGACCTTGCCTAAAACAATGCATTACTCGCTAATGATTTCCTTTCCCCCAACACCCCTCCCCCTGCCTTAGAAAACCTTTCTTCTTCCGCAGCTTGATGGAGCTCCCTTTTATTTGCGAGATGCTGCCCAATTCATGAATCATTCAGTAAAGCCAATTTGATCTTGAAGGGGTCAAGGGCAGTCTGCCTTAAAATGTGCCACTTTGGATATTGATTATTTTAAATAAAAGTTATTTATGTGACAGCCCGTGCAAGGACACGCCAACCCTCTTTTGTCCCCCTGAAAGCAGGAAATGTATCCCCCCTGCAAAAGGTACTCTCTCTGTACTAGTAGGTAAAGAGTTATCCTTATCACCAGGGATGGAGAATTTAGAGCTGAAAAAGCTGTAGAAACAATCTTTGTTACTTTTTACTAATTTGCTTCCACAACCCAAATTCTGTTTAGAATTCCTTACAGATTGAAGCCCTCGGAGTTTTGTTCTGTTAGCTCTTCACAGATTTATTGTCTCTGCCTAAAAAGTATAAAAATTACCTGTCTAGATCATTTCTTTATATCTCAATTTCATAACTGGGCCTCTGTGCCTATGTAATAAAACTTTGCTGGTTTTTTTTTTCTCCTGTTAATCTGTCTCATGTAAATGTAATTTTTAGTCTACCTGGAAGATCTCAAAAGATAGAGAATTTTTTCTTCCTTTCAATCTGTTAAATTGGTCACTTGAGTTTTTGTTGTTTGACAATATAAAACCACGGAGCTAAGATGGCCAAGTAGTAGGAGGATCTCAGGCTTGCCTCTTCCCTGGAACCCAGCTAGATGAATATCGACTCATTCTGAATACCCAAGAAATTGATCTGAGGGCCAACAGGACAAACAGCAAGCTAGAGAGAGAGAAGAGGCCACATTATGGAATGTTGGAGGTTCAGAGACATGATTTGGGGGAGAAACAGATCACAGGGGGAGGGAGCCCTGTCACGGAGAGAGGTGAGAGAGAGAGAGAGAGAGAGAGAGAGAGATCGAGAAGAGAACACATGGGGAATTACATAAGGAAAACATTTCCCCAAAGCCATTGCCTGGGAAAATGAGAGGGGCGGAATTTTGTGAGTTTTTATAACCAGCAGAGCTCAAAAACTGGAGTTTTAGAGGTCTGCGGAATGGCTGGCGTGGAGTCCTGAGGGAGCTGCTGTGCTCCTGTGGAGAAGGAGGCAGGGAGCCTGGGAGCAGACTGTAGCAATCTTAGGGTCCCCTGGGATGCCCTGGGAGAGATGGGTCCCCCTTCTTGGAGTGCATCTGGGACAGGTGCCATTGCATCTCAGACAAAAGAGCTGGAAGGTGCCATTACCCACCCCTGCCCCCCAGCAAATGCACAGAGACATCTGCTGACAGCTGCTAACCCAGACAGGCTCTTTCCTGCACTTTACTCCAGAATCCACATCCTTGTGCTTTGGTGCACCTGCCCCTCTGAGACAAACTGGCACTGGCCCAGGGCGGAAGAACCTCCCCCGGAGGGTCTGTGTGGGTCTGTGCTGCACTGGTTCCTAAAGTTTGGAGTTGTGAAACTCAGCCAGCCTGCCAGGGAAGGAAAACAGGTGCACTGGCCCGCTGGGTGGGCAGGTGGCCTGGACACAGACAGGGGGAGGCAGGTTTCTGAGAGCACCTGGGTCACACGAGGTGGGGATTGTTCACTCTTCTGGGAGGGCTTCTGGGACACTGGTAAGTACGAACCCCCTCTCTGGGGACAGAAAGAGGGCCAGTGCCATTGATCTCCCTGCCCCCAGTGTAAACTAACTTCAGGAAGCAGCATAGTGCCAACTCTGGCGGCCTAAACTGCTGGCACAGGCCCACCCCCCCCCCCCCCGCATTCTGCAGATGCCGCTTTTCTCAGGCAACTGTGCCTGAGAACTAGTGCAGGGGCCCCTCTCCCAGAAAACCAGCACAACCCCCTCGCCCCGGGTCTACTGACCATAGAGTTCTGCAAAGCTTCAGCTCCAGTAGAAATAGCATCAGGTCTCTTTCCACAAACAGACCAGGGCACACCTAGTTAAAACCTGTCACGGTCTGGCCAAGGTCCTAACACTCCCCACTGCAGGCAAGGACAGACTCTGCCGAAGACTGACTGGAGGCAAATAGCGGCCAAACCACAGCAGCAGCGTGCATACAGCACACCCCAGAGACACTTCCTAAAGCGCCAGGCCCTGGACAGTAGACGACATCTTCTTTATAAAGCCATTACTCTCAGGGCCAGGGAGCCTAACAGGCTTTCCTAACACAGAGAAGAAGACAGACCTAGACAAAAACGCCAAGATGGAGGAATTCATCCCAAAGGAAAGAAAAAGAAAAGGTTACAGGAAGGGATCCAGTCAAAACAGATAAAAGTAATATGCCTGATCCAGAAGTTAAAGCAACGATCATAAGAATACTGGCTGGGCTTGAGAAAAACATAGAAGATACTGGGAGTCCCTTACGGCAGAGATAAAAGACCTAAAAACTCATCACGCCAAAATGAAAACTGCAATAATCAAGATTTGAAAGTAACTGAATGTAATGACCACAAGGATGGAAGAAATAGAGGAATGAATAAGTGATACAGAAGATAAAATTCTGGGGGCACCTGGGTGGCTCATTCATTACGCATCTGCTTTGGCTCAGGTCATGATCCCAGGGTCCTGGGATCAAGCCCCGCATCAGGCTCCCTGCTCAGCAGGAAGCCTGCTTCTCCACTCCCCCCCACTCCCTCTATTTGTGTGCTTGCTCTCGCTGTGTCTCTCTCTGTCAAATAAATAAATAAAATTTTAAAAAAAGAAGATAAAATTCTAGAAAATAATGAAGCTGAAAAGAAGAGGGAAAGAAAAATATTCACAAAAGACCCATCTAAACGCTGCCTACAAGAGACTCATTTTAGACCTAATGGCACCTGCAGAATGAAAGTGAGGGGATGGAGAACCATCTTTCATGCAAATGGATGTCAAAAGAAAGCTGGAATAGCAATACTTTACACCAAACAAACTAGATTTTTATTTATTTTATTTTAAAAAAAGATTTTATTTATTTATTTGCCAGAGAGAGAGCAGAGGGGGAGGGAGAGGAAGGCAGAGGGAGAAGAAGCAGGTTTCCTGCTGAGCAAGGACCTTGATGCAGGGTTCAATCCCAGGACCCCAGGATCACGACCTAAGCAGAAGGCAGATGCTTAACCAATTGAACCATGCAGGTGTCCCAGAAAAATTAGATTTTTAAACCAAAAGCTGTAACGAGATGAAGAAGAGTACTCTATTATAATAAAAGGGTCTGTCCAACAAGAAGATCTAACAATTGTAAATATTTATGCCCCCAAGTTAGGAGCACCCAAATATATAAAACTATTGTGAAGGAGCTCATTGATATAATATAATAGTAGGATACTTTAATACCCCGCTTACATCAATGGATAGATCATCTAAGCAGAAAATCAACAAGGAAACAATGGCTCGGAATGACTCACTGGACCAGATGGACTTACCAGATAAATTCAGAACATTTCATCCTAAAGCAGCAGAATACACATTCTTTTCAAATCTACGTGGGATATTCTCTAGAACAGATTACATTCTAGGTAACAAATCAGGCCTCAACAATTACAAAAAGATTGAGATCATACCGTGCATACTTTCTGACTACAGTGCTATGAAACTTGAAGTCAGCCACAAGAAAAAAAATTGGAAAGACCACAAATACACGGAGGTTAAAGACCATCCTAGTAAAGAATGAATGGATCAACCAGGAAGTTAAAGAAGAAATTAAAAAAAAAACATGGAATAAATAGAAAATGAAAACACGAAATCTTTGGAATGCGGTAAAAGCAATCACAAGAAGGAAGTATATAGCAAACAGGTCTACCTCAAGAAGTATGAAAAATCTCAAATATGCAACCTAACCTTACACCTAAAGGAGCTAGAAAAAGAACAACAAATAAAGCCTAAAGCCAGCAGAAGAAGGCAAATAATAAGTACTAGAGCAGAAATAAATGATATAGAAATAACAAATCCAGAACAG